>NC_064616.1:117262500-118512500 GCF_023898315.1 Schistocerca nitens
TAGTTGTGTATCTTAAGAGAAACATCGTTACTTTTGCCAGGGTTTCTAGAAGTTGCTGATTTGATTCTGCTGGTGACGAGGCATTGGCTACCAGAAGAGAGTCATAGAGATTCCTGCCAGTTCTTCACCCAAATACACATTTTTTAGATACTCTTTCCAGTCTGCCTGATAGTTACGCCACTAGTTGTGTATCTTAAGAGTCATTGTAACTTTTGCCAGGGGTTTCTTGAAGTTGCTGATGTGATTATGCTGGTGACGAGGCATTGGCTACCCTATGAGTGTCATAGTGATCCCTGCTAGTTGCTCACCAAAATACACATTGTTTTGATACTTTGGCCAGTCTGCCTCAAGTGACACCCCACTAGCTGTGTATCTTGTGATAAGTTTCGTTACCTTTGCAAGCGGTTTCTTGAAGTTGGTGATGGGAGTATGTTGGTGACGAGGCATTGGCTACCTTAAGAGAGTCATAGGGCTTCCTGAAAGTTGCTCACCCAAATACACATTTTGAGATACTGTGGCCAGTCTGCCTGAAGCGATACGCCACTAGTTGTGTATCTTAAGAGAAACATCGTTACTCTTGCCAGCGGTTTCTTGACTTTGAAGCTGTGATTATACTGGTGACGAGATATTGGCTACCCTAAGAGAGTCACAGTGTTTCGTGCCAGTTGCTCACCCAAATACACATTTTTTAGATACTGTTTCCAGTGTGCCTGAAGCGATACGCCACTAGTTGTGTATCTTAAGAGAAACATCGTTACTTTTGCCAGGGGTTTCTAGAAGTTGCTGATTTGATTCTGCTGGTGACGAGGCATTGGCTACCTCAAGAGAGTCATAGAGATTCCTGCCAGTTCTTCACCCAAATACACATTTTTTAGATACTCTTTCCAGTCTGCCTGATAGCTACGCCACTAGTTGTGTATCTTAAGAGTCATTGTAACTTTTGCCAGGGGTTTCTTGAAGTTGCTGATGTGATTATGCTGGTGACGAGGCATTGGCTACCCTATGAGTGTCATAGTGATTCCTGCTAGTTGCTCACCCAAATACACATATTTTTGATACTTTGGCCAGTCTGCCTCAAGTGACACCCCACTAGCTGTGTATCTTATGAGAAGCTTCGTTACCTTTGCAAGCGGTTTCTTGAAGTTGGTGATGGGATTATGTTGGTGACGAGGCATTGGCTACCTTAAGAGAGTCATAGTGCTTCCTGCCAGTTTCTCACCCAAATACACATTTTGAGATACTGTGGCCAGTCTGCCTGAAGCGATACGCCACTAGTTGTGTATCTTAAGAGAAACATCGTTACTCTTGCCAGCGGTTTCTTGACTTTGAAGCTGTGATTATACTGGTGACGAGATATTGGCTACCCTAAGAGAGTCACAGTGTTTCGTGCCAGTTGCTCACCCAAATACACATTTTTTAGATACTGTTTCCAGTGTGCCTGAAGCGATACGCCACTAGTTGTGTATCTTAAGAGAAACATCGTTACTTTTGCCAGGGGTTTCTAGAAGTTGCTGATTTGATTCTGCTGGTGACGAGGCATTGGCTACCTCAAGAGAGTCATAGAGATTCCAGCCAGTTCTTCACCCAAATACACATTTTTTAGATACTCTTTCCAGTCTGCCTGATAGCTACGCCACTAGTTGTGTATCTTAAGAGTCATTGTAACTTTTGCCAGGGGTTTCTTGAAGTTGCTGATGTGATTATGCTGGTGACGAGACATTGGCTACCCTATGTGTGTCATAGTGATTCCTGCTAGTTGCTCACCCAAATACACATTTTTTTGATACTTTGGCCAGTCTGCCTCAAGTGACATCCCACTAGCTGTGTATCTTATGAGAAGCTTCGTTACCTTTGCAAGCGGTTTCTTGAAGTTGGTGATGGGATTATGTTGGTGACGAGGCATTGGCTACCTTAAGAGAGTCATAGTGCTTCCTGCCAGTTGCTCACCCAAATACACATTTTGAGATACTGTGGCCAGTCTGCCTGAAGCGATACGCCACTAGTTGTGTATCTTAAGAGAAACATCGTTACTTTTGCCAGGGGTTTCTAGAAGTTGCTGATTTGATTCTGCTGGTGACGAGGCATTGGCTACCTCAAAAGAGTCATAGAGATTCCTGCAAGTTCTTCACTTACATACACATTTTTTAGATACTCTTTCCAGTCTGCCTGATAGCTACGCCACTAGTTGTGTATCTTAAGAGTCATTGTAACTTTTGCCAGGGGTTTCTTGAAGTTGCTGATCTGATTATGCTGGTGACGAGTCATTGGCTACCCTATGAGTGTCATAGTGATTCCTGCTAGTTGCTCACCCAAATACACATTTTTTTGATACTTTGGCCAGTCTGCCTCAAGTGACACCCCACTAGCTGTGTATCTTATGAGAAGCTTCGTTACCTTTGCAAGCGGTTTCTTGAAGTTGGTGATGGGATTATGTTGGTGACGAGGCATTGGCTACCTTAAGAGAGTCATAGTGCTTCCTGCCAGTTTCTCACCCAAATACACATTTTGAGATACTGTGGCCAGTCTGCCTGAAGCGATACGCCACTAGTTGTGTATCTTAAGAGAAACATCGTTACTCTTGCCAGCGGTTTCTTGACTTTGAAGCTGTGATTATACTGGTGACGAGATATTGGCTACCCTAAGAGAGTCACAGTGTTTCGTGCCAGTTGCTCACCCAAATACACATTTTTTAGATACTGTTTCCAGTGTGCCTGAAGCGATACGCCACTAGTTGTGTATCTTAAGAGAAACATCGTTACTTTTGCCAGGGGTTTCTAGAAGTTGCTGATTTGATTCTGCTGGTGACGAGGCATTGGCTACCTCAAGAGAGTCATAGAGATTCCTGCCAGTTCTTCACCCAAATACACATTTTTTAGATACTCTTTCCAGTCTGCCTGATAGCTACGCCACTAGTTGTGTATCTTAAGAGTCATTGTAACTTTTGCCAGGGGTTTCTTGAAGTTGCTGATGTGATTATGCTGGTGACGAGACATTGGCTACCCTATGTGTGTCATAGTGATTCCTGCTAGTTGCTCACCCAAATACACATTTTTTTGATACTTTGGCCAGTCTGCCTCAAGTGACATCCCACTAGCTGTGTATCTTATGAGAAGCTTCGTTACCTTTGCAAGCGGTTTCGTGAAGTTGGTGATGGGATTATGTTGGTGACGAGGCATTGGCTACCTTAAGAGAGTCATAGTGCTTCCTGCCAGTTGCTCACCCAAATACACATTTTGAGATACTGTGGCCAGTCTGCCTGAAGCGATACGCCACTAGTTGTGTATCTTAAGAGAAACATCGTTACTTTTGCCAGGGGTTTCTAGAAGTTGCTGATTTGATTCTGCTGGTGACGAGGCATTATCTACCTCAAAAGAGTCATAGAGATTCCTGCCAGTTCTTCACTTACATACACATTTTTTAGATACTCTTTCCAGTCTGCCTGATAGCTACGCCACTAGTTGTGTATCTTAAGAGTCATTGTAACTTTTGCCAGGGGTTTCTTGAAGTTGCTGATCTGATTATGCTGGTGACGAGTCATTGGCTACCCTATGAGTGTCATAGTGATTCCTGCTAGTTGCTCACCCAAATACACATTTTTTTGATACTTTGGCCAGTCTGCCTGAAGCGATACGCCACTAGTTGTGTATCTTAAGAGAAACATCGTTACTCTTGCCAGCGGTTTCTTGACTTTGAAGCTGTGATTATACTGGTGACGAGATATTGGCTACCCTAAGAGAGTCACAGTGTTTCGTGCCAGTTGCTCACCCAAATACACATTTTTTAGATACTGTTTCCAGTGTGCCTGAAGCGATACGCCACTAGTTGTGTATCTTAAGAGAAACATCGTTACTTTTGCCAGGGGTTTCTAGAAGTTGCTGATTTGATTCTGCTGGTGACGAGGCATTGGCTACCTCAAGAGAGTCATAGAGATTCCTGCCAGTTCTTCACCCAAATACACATTTTTAGATACTCTTTCCAGTCTGCCTGATAGCTACGCCACTAGTTGTGTATCTTAAGAGTCATTGTAACTTTTGCCAGGGGTTTCTTGAAGTTGCTGATGTGATTATGCTGGTGACGAGGCATTGGCTACCCTATGAGTGTCATAGTGATTCCTGCTAGTTGCTCACCCAAATACACATTTTTTTGATACTTTGGCCAGTCTGCCTCAAGTGACACCCCACTAGCTGTGTATCTTATGAGAAGCTTCGTTACCTTTGCAAGCGGTTTCTTGAAGTTGGTGATGGGATTTTGTTGGTGACGAGGCATTGGCTACCTTAAGAGAGTCATAGTGCTTCCTGCCAGTTGCTCACCCAAATACACATTTTGAGATACTGTGGCGTCTGCCTGAAGCGATACGCCACTAGTTGTGTATCTTAAGAGAAACATCGTTACTCTTGCCAGCGGTTTCTTGACTTTGAAGCTGTGATTATACTGGTGACGAGATATTGGCTACCCTAAGAGAGTCACAGTGTTTCGTGCCAGTTGCTCACCCAAATACACATTTTTTAGATACTGTTTCCAGTGTGCCTGAAGCGATACGCCACTAGTTGTGTATCTTAAGAGAAACATCGTTACTTTTGCCAGGGGTTTCTAGAAGTTGCTGATTTGATTCTGCTGGTGACGAGGCATTGGCTACCTCAAGAGAGTCATAGAGATTCCTGCCAGTTCTTCACCCAAATACACATTTTTTAGATACTCTTTCCAGTCTGCCTGATAGCTACGCCACTAGTTGTGTATCTTAAGAGTCATTGTAACTTTTGCCAGGGGTTTCTTGAAGTTGCTGATGTGATTATGCTGGTGACGAGGCATTGGCTACCCTATGAGTGTCATAGTGATTCCTGCTAGTTGCTCACCCAAATACACATTTTTTTGATACTTTGGCCAGTCTGCCTCAAGTGACACCCCACTAGCTGTGTATCTTATGAGAAGCTTCGTTACCTTTGCAAGCGGTTTCTTGAAGTTGGTGATGGGATTATGTTGGTGACGAGGCATTGGCTACCTTAAGAGAGTCATAGTGCTTCCTGCCAGTTGCTCACCCAAATACACATTTTGAGATACTGTGGCCAGTCTGCCTGAAGCGATACGCCACTAGTTGTGTATCTTAAGAGAAACATCGTTACTTTTGCCAGGGGTTTCTAGAAGTTGCTGATTTGATTCTGCTGGTGACGAGGCAATGGCTACCTCAAGAGAGTCATAGAGATTCCTGCCAGTTCTTCACCCAAATACACATTTTTTAGATACTCTTTCCAGTCTGCCTGATAGCTACGCCACTAGTTGTGTATCTTAAGAGTCATTGTAACTTTTGCCAGGGGTTTCTTGAAGTTGCTGATGTGATTATGCTGGTGACGAGGCATTGGCTACCCTATGAGTGTCATAGTGATTCCTGCTAGTTGCTCACCCAAATACACATATTTTTGATACTTTGGCCAGTCTGCCTCAAGTGACACCCCACTAGCTGTGTATCTTATGAGAAGCTTCGTTACCTTTGCAAGCGGTTTCTTGAAGTTGGTGATGGGATTATGTTGGTGACGAGGCATTGGCTACCTTAAGAGAGTCATAGTGCTTCCTGCCAGTTGCTCACCCAAATACACATTTTGAGATACTGTGGCCAGTCTGCCTGAAGCGATACGCCACTAGTTGTGTATCTTAAGAGAAACATCGTTACTCTTGCCAGCGGTTTCTTGACTTTGAAGCTGTGATTATACTGGTGACGAGATATTGGCTACCCTAAGAGAGTCACAGTGTTTCGTGCCAGTTGCTCACCCAAATACACATTTTTTAGATACTGTTTCCAGTGTGCCTGAAGCGATACGCCACTAGTTGTGTATCTTAAGAGAAACATCGTTACTTTTGCCAGGGGTTTCTAGAAGTTGCTGATTTGATTCTGCTGGTGACGAGGCATTGGCTACCTCAAGAGAGTCATAGAGATTCCTGCCAGTTCTTCACCCAAATACACATTTTTTAGATACTCTTTCCAGTCTGCCTGATAGCTACGCCACTAGTTGTGTATCTTAAGAGTCATTGTAACTTTTGCCAGGGGTTTCTTGAAGTTGCTGATGTGATTATGCTGGTGACGAGGCATTGGCTACCCTATGAGTGTCATAGTGATTCCTGCTAGTTGCTCACCCAAATACACATTTTTTTGGTACTTTGGCCAGTCTGCCTCAAGTGACACCCCACTAGCTGTGTATCTTATGAGAAGCTTCGTTACCTTTGCAAGCGGTTTCTTGAAGTTGGTGATGGGATTATGTTGGTGACGAGGCATTGGCTACCTTAAGAGAGTCATAGTGCTTCCTGCCAGTTTCTCACCCAAATACACATTTTGAGATACTGTGGCCAGTCTGCCTGAAGCGATACGCCACTAGTTGTGTATCTTAAGAGAAACATCGTTACTCTTGCCAGCGGTTTCTTGACTTTGAAGCTGTGATTATACTGGTGACGAGATATTGGCTACCCTAAGAGAGTCACAGTGTTTCGTGCCAGTTGCTCACCCAAATACACATTTTTTAGATACTGTTTCCAGTGTGCCTGAAGCGATACGCCACTAGTTGTGTATCTTAAGAGAAACATCGTTACTTTTGCCAGGGGTTTCTAGAAGTTGCTGATTTGATTCTGCTGGTGACGAGGCATTGGCTACCTCAAGAGAGTCATAGAGATTCCTGCCAGTTCTTCACCCAAATACACATTTTTTAGATACTCTTTCCAGTCTGCCTGATAGCTACGCCACTAGTTGTGTATCTTAAGAGTCATTGTAACTTTTGCCAGGGGTTTCTTGAAGTTGCTGATGTGATTATGCTGGTGACGAGACATTGACTACCCTATGTGTGTCATAGTGATTCCTGCTAGTTGCTCACCCAAATACACATTTTTTTGATACTTTGGCCAGTCTGCCTCAAGTGACATCCCACTAGCTGTGTATCTTATGAGAAGCTTCGTTACCTTTGCAAGCGGTTTCTTGAAGTTGGTGATGGGATTATGTTGGTGACGAGGCATTGGCTACCTTAAGAGAGTCATAGTGCTTCCTGCCAGTTGCTCACCCAAATACACATTTTGAGATACTGTGGCCAGTCTGCCTGAAGCGATACGCCACTAGTTGTGTATCTTAAGAGAAACATCGTTACTCTTGCCAGCGGTTTCTTGACTTTGAAGCTGTGATTATACTGGTGACGAGATATTGGCTACCCTAAGAGAGTCACAGTGTTTCCTGCCAGTTGCTCACCCAAATACACATTTTTTAGATACTGTTTCCAGTGTGCCTGAAGCGATACGCCACTAGTTGTGTATCTTAAGAGAAACATCGTTACTTTTGCCAGGGGTTTCTAGAAATTGCTGATTTGATTCTGCTGGTGACGAGGCATTGGCTACCTCAAGATAGTCATAGAGATTCCTGCCAGTTCTTCACCCAAATACACATTTTTTAGATACTCTTTCCAGTCTGCCTGATAGCTACGCCACTAGTTGTGTATCTTAAGAGTCATTGTAACTTTTGCCAGGGGTTTCTTGAAGTTGCTGATGTGATTATGCTGGTGACGAGGCATTGGCTACCCTATGAGTGTCATAGTGATTCCTGCTAGTTGCTCACCCAAATACACATATTTTTGATACTTTGGCCAGTCTGCCTCAAGTGACACCCCACTAGCTGTGTATCTTATGAGAAGCTTCGTTACCTTTGCAAGCGGTTTCTTGAAGTTGGTGATGGGATTATGTTGGTGACGAGGCATTGGCTACCTTAAGAGAGTCATAGTGCTTCCTGCCAGTTGCTCACCCAAATACACATTTTGAGATACTGTGGCCAGTCTGCCTGAAGCGATACGCCACTAGTTGTGTATCTTAAGAGAAACATCGTTACTTTTGCCAGGGGTTTCTAGAAGTTGCTGATTTGATTCTGCTGGTGACGAGGCATTGGCTACCTCAAGAGAGTCATAGAGATTCCTGCCAGTTCTTCACCCAAATACACATTTTTTAGATACTCTTTCCAGTCTGCCTGATAGCTACGCCACTAGTTGTGTATCTTAAGAGTCATTGTAACTTTTGCCAGGGGTTTCTTGAAGTTGCTGATGTGATTATGCTGGTGACGAGGCATTGGCTACCCTATGAGTGTCATAGTGATTCCTGCTAGTTGCTCACCCAAATACACATATTTTTGATACTTTGGCCAGTCTGCCTCAAGTGACACCCCACTAGCTGTGTATCTTATGAGAAGCTTCGTTACCTTTGCAAGCGGTTTCTTGAAGTTGGTGATGGGATTATGTTGGTGACGAGGCATTGGCTACCTTAAGAGAGTCATAGTGCTTCCTGCCAGTTTCTCACCCAAATACACATTTTGAGATACTGTGGCCAGTCTGCCTGAAGCGATACGCCACTAGTTGTGTATCTTAAGAGAAACATCGTTACTCTTGCCAGCGGTTTCTTGACTTTGAAGCTGTGATTATACTGGTGACGAGATATTGGCTACCCTAAGAGAGTCACAGTGTTTCGTGCCAGTTGCTCACCCAAATACACATTTTTTAGATACTGTTTCCAGTGTGCCTGAAGCGATACGCCACTAGTTGTGTATCTTAAGAGAAACATCGTTACTTTTGCCAGGGGTTTCTAGAAGTTGCTGATTTGATTCTGCTGGTGACGAGGCATTGGCTACCTCAAGAGAGTCATAGAGATTCCTGCCAGTTCTTCACCCAAATACACATTTTTTAGATACTCTTTCCAGTCTGCCTGATAGCTACGCCACTAGTTGTGTATCTTAAGAGTCATTGTAACTTTTGCCAGGGGTTTCTTGAAGTTGCTGATGTGATTATGCTGGTGACGAGACATTGGCTACCCTATGTGTGTCATAGTGATTCCTGCTAGTTGCTCACCCAAATACACATTTTTTTGATACTTTGGCCAGTCTGCCTCAAGTGACATCCCACTAGCTGTGTATCTTATGAGAAGCTTCGTTACCTTTGCAAGCGGTTTCTTGAAGTTGGTGATGGGATTATGTTGGTGACGAGGCATTGGCTACCTTAAGAGAGTCATAGTGCTTCCTGCCAGTTGCTCACCCAAATACACATTTTCAGATACTGTGGCCAGTCTGCCTGAAGCGATACGCCACTAGTTGTGTATCTTAAGAGAAACATCGTTACTTTTGCCAGGGGTTTCTAGAAGTTGCTGATTTGATTCTGCTGGTGACGAGGCATTGGCTACCTCAAGAGAGTCATAGAGATTCCTGCCAGTTCTTCACCCAAATACACATTTTTTAGATACTCTTTCCAGTCTGCCTGATAGCTACGCCACTAGTTGTGTATCTTAAGAGTCATTGTAACTTTTGCCAGGGGTTTCTTGAAGTTGCTGATGTGATTATGCTGGTGACGAGACATTGGCTACCCTATGTGTGTCATAGTGATTCCTGCTAGTTGCTCACCCAAATACACATATTTTTGATACTTTGGCCAGTCTGCCTCAAGTGACACCCCACTAGCTGTGTATCTTATGAGAAGCTTCGTTACCTTTGCAAGCGGTTTCTTGAAGTTGGTGATGGGATTATGTTGGTGACGAGGCATTGGCTACCTTAAGAGAGTCATAGTGCTTCCTGCCAGTTTCTCACCCAAATACACATTTTGAGATACTGTGGCCAGTCTGCCTGAAGCGATACGCCACTAGTTGTGTATCTTAAGAGAAACATCGTTACTCTTGCCAGCGGTTTCTTGACTTTGAAGCTGTGATTATACTGGTGACGAGATATTGGCTACCCTAAGAGAGTCACAGTGTTTCGTGCCAGTTGCTCACCCAAATACACATTTTTTAGATACTGTTTCCAGTGTGCCTGAAGCGATACGTCACTAGTTGTGTATCTTAAGAGAAACATCGTTACTTTTGCCAGGGGTTTCTTGAAGTTGCTGATTTGATTCTGCTGGTGACGAGGCATTGGCTACCTCAAGAGAGTCATAGAGATTCCTGCCAGTTCTTCACCCAAATACACATTTTTTAGATACTCTTTCCAGTCTGCCTGATAGCTACGCCACTAGTTGTGTATCTTAAGAGTCATTGTAACTTTTGCCAGGGGTTTCTTGAAGTTGCTGATGTGATTATGCTGGTGACGAGACATTGGCTACCCTATGTGTGTCATAGTGATTCCTGCTAGTTGCTCACCCAAATACACATTTTTTTGATACTTTGGCCAGTCTGCCTCAAGTGACATCCCACTAGCTGTGTATCTTATGAGAAGCTTCGTTACCTTTGCAAGCGGTTTCTTGAAGTTGGTGATGGGATTATGTTGGTGACGAGGCATTGGCTACCTTAAGAGAGTCATAGTGCTTCCTGCCAGTTGCTCACCCAAATACACATTTTGAGATACTTTGGCCAGTCTGCCTGAAGCGATACGCCACTAGTTGTGTATCTTAAGAGAAACATCGTTACTCTTGCCAGCGGTTTCTTGACTTTGAAGCTGTGATTATACTGGTGACGAGATATTGGCTACCCTAAGAGAGTCACAGTGTTTCGTGCCAGTTGCTCACCCAAATACACATTTTTTAGATACTCTTTCCAGTGTGCCTGAAGCGATACGCCACTAGTTGTGTATCTTAAGAGAAACATCGTTACTTTTGCCAGGGGTTTCTAGAAGTTGCTGATTTGATTCTGCTGGTGACGAGGCATTGGCTACCTCAAGAGAGTCATAGAGATTCCTGCCAGTTCTTCACCCAAATACACATTTTTTAGATACTCTTTCCAGTCTGCCTGATAGCTACGCCACTAGTTGTGTATCTTAAGAGTCATTGTAACTTTTGCCAGGGGTTTCTTGAAGTTGCTGATGTGATTATGCTGGTGACGAGGCATTGGCTACCCTATGAGTGTCATAGTGATTCCTGCTAGTTGCTCACCCAAATACACATTTTTTTGATACTTTGGCCAGTCTGCCTCAAGTGACACCCCACTAGCTGTGTATCTTATGAGAAGCTTCGTTACCTTTGCAAGCGGTTTCTTGAAGTTGGTGATGGGATTATGATGGTGACGAGGCATTGGCTACCTTAAGAGAGTCATAGTGCTTCCTGCCAGTTGCTCACCCAAATACACATTTTGAGATACTGTGGCCAGTCTGCCTGAAGCGATACGCCACTAGTTGTGTATCTTAAGAGAAAGATCGTTACTCTTGCCAGCGGTTTCTTGACTTTGAAGCTGTGATTATACAGGTGACGAGATATTGGCTACCCTAAGAGAGTCACAGTGTTTCCTGCCAGTTGCTCACCCAATTACACATTTTTTAGATACTGTTTCCAGTGTGCCTGAAGCGATACGCCACTAGTTGTGTATCTTAAGAGAAACATCGTTACTTTTGCAAGGGGTTTCTAAAAGTGGCTGATTTGATTCTGCTGGTGACGAGGCATTGGCTACCTCAAGAGAGTCATAGAGATTCCTGCCAGTTCTTCACCCAAATACACATTTTTTAGATACTCTTTCCAGTCTGCCTGATAGCTACGCCACTAGTTGTGTATCTTAAGAGTCATAGTAACTTTTGCCAGGGGTTTCTTGAAGTTGCTGATGTGATTATGCTGGTGACGAGGCATTGGCTACCCTATGAGTGTCATAGTGATTCCTGCTAGTTGCTCACTCAAATACACATTTTTTTGATACTTTGGCCAGTCTGCCTCAAGTGACACCCCACTAGCTGTGTATCTTATGAGAAGCTTCGTTACCTTTGCAAGCGGTTTCTTGAAGTTGGTGATGGGATTATGTTGGTGACGAGGCATTGGCTACCTTAAGAGTGTCATAGTGCTTCCTGCCAGTTGCTCACCCAAATACACATTTTGAGATACTGTGGCCAGTCTGCCTGAAGCGATACGCCACTAGTTGTGTATCTTAAGAGAAACATCGTTACTCTTGCCAGCGGTTTCTTGACTTTGAAGCTGTGATTATACTGGTGACGAGATATTGGCTACCCTAAGAGAGTCACAGTGTTTCGTGCCAGTTGCTCACCCAAATACACATTTTTTAGATACTGTTTCCAGTGTGCCTGATGCGATACGCCACTAGTTGTGTATCTTAAGAGAAACATCGTTACTTTTGCCAGGGTTTCTAGAAGTTGCTGATTTGATTCTGCTGGTGACGAGGCATTGGCTACCAGAAGAGAGTCATAGAGATTCCTGCCAGTTCTTCACCCAAATACACATTTTTTAGATACTCTTTCCAGTCTGCCTGATAGCTACGCCACTAGTTGTGTATCTTAAGAGTCATTGTAACTTTTCCCAGGGGTTTCTTGAAGTTGCTGATGTGATTCTGCTGGTGACGAGGCATTGGCTACCCTATGAGTGTCATAGTGATTCCTGCTAGTTGCTCACCAAAATACACATTTTTTTGATACTTTGGCCAGTCTGCCTCAAGTGACACCCCACTAGCTGTGTATCTTATGATAAGCTTCGTTACCTTTGCAAGCGGTTTCTTGAAGTTGGTGATGGTATTATGTTGGTGACGAGGCATTGGCTACCTTAAGAGAGTCATAGTGCTTCCTGCCAGTTGCTCACCCAAATGCACATTTTGAGATACTGTGGCCAGTCTGCCTGAGGGATACGCCACTAGTTGTGTATCTTAAGAGAAACATCGTTACTCTTGCCAGCGGTTTCTTGACTTTGAAGCTGTGATTATACTGGTGACGAGATATTGGCTACCAGAAGAGAGTCATAGAGATTCCTGCCAGTTCTTCACCTAAATACACATTTTTTAGATACTCTTTCCAGTCTGCCTGATAGCTACGCCACTAGTTGTGTATCTTAAGAGTCATTGTAACTTTTCCCAGGGGTTTCTTGAAGTTGCTGATGTGATTCTGCTGGTGACGAGGCATTGGCTACCCTATGAGTGTCATAGTGATTCCTGCTAGTTGCTCACCCAAATACACATTTTTTTGATACTTTGGCCAGTCTGCCTCACGTGACACCCCACTAGCTGTGTATCTTATGAGAAGCTTCGTTACCTTTGCAAGCGGTTTCTTGAAGTTGGTGATGGGATTATGTTGGTGACAAGGCATTGGCTACCTGAAGAGAGTCATAGTGCTTCCTGCCAGTTGCTCACCCAAATACACATTTTGAGATACTGTGGCCAGTCTGCCTGAAGCGATACGCCACTAGTTGTGTATCTTAAGAGAAACATCGTTACTTTTGCCAGGGGTTTCTAGAAGTTGCTGATTTGATTCTGCTGGTGACGAGGCATTGGCTACCTCAAGAGAGTCATAGAGATTCCTGCCAGTTCTTCACCCAAATACACATTTTTTAGATACTCTTTCCAGTCTGCCTGATAGCTACGCCACTAGTTGTGTATCTTAAGAGTCATTGTAACTTTTCCCAGGGGTTTCTTGAAGTTGCTGATGTGATTATGCTGGTGACGAGGCATTGGCTACCCTATGAGTGTCATAGTGATTCCTGCTAGTTGCTCACCCAAATACACATTTTTTTGATACTTTGGCCAGTCTGCCTCACGTGACACCCCACTAGCTGTGTATCTTATGAGAAGCTTCGTTACCTTTGCAAGCGGTTTCTTGAAGTTGGTGATGGGATTATGTTGGTGACGAGGCATTGGCTACCTTAAGAGAGTCATAGTGCTTCCTGCCAGTTGCTCACCCAAATACACATTTTAAGATACTGTGGCCAGTCTGCCTGAAGCGATACGCCACTAGTTGTGTATCTTAAGAGAAACATCGTTACTTTTGCCAGGGGTTTCTAGAAGTTGCTGATTTGATTCTGCTGGTGACGAGGCATTGGCTACCTCAAGAGAGTCATAGAGATTCCTGCCAGTTCTTCACCCAAATACACATTTTTTAGATACTCTTTCCAGTCTGCCTGATAGTTACGCCACTAGTTGTGTATCTTAAGAGTCATTGTAACTTTTGCCAGGGGTTTCTTGAAGTTGCTGATGTGATTATGCTGGTGACGAGGCATTGGCTACCCTATGAGTGTCATAGTGATCCCTGCTAGTTGCTCACCAAAATACACATTGTTTTGATACTTTGGCCAGTCTGCCTCAAGTGACACCCCACTAGCTGTGTATCTTGTGATAAGCTTCGTTACCTTTGCAAGCGGTTTCTTGAAGTTGGTGATGGGAGTATGTTGGTGACGAGGCATTGGCTACCTTAAGAGAGTCATAGGGCTTCCTGAAAGTTGCTCACCCAAATACACATTTTGAGATACTGTGGCCAGTCTGCCTGAAGCGATACGCCACTAGTTGTGTATCTTAAGAGAAACATCGTTACTCTTGCCAGCGGTTTCTTGACTTTGAAACTGTGATTATACTGGTGACGACATATTGGTTACCCTAAGAGAGTCACAGTGTTTCGTGCCAGTTGCTCACCCAAAAACACATTTTTTAGATACTGTTTCCAGTGTGCCTGAAGCGATACGCCACTAGTTGTGTATCTTAAGAGAAACATCGTTACTTTTGAAAGGGGTTTCTAGAAGTTGCTGATTTGATTCTGCTGGTGACTAGGCATTGGCTACCTCAAGAGAGTCATAGAGATTCCTGCCAGTTCTTCACCCAAATACACATTTTTAGATACTCTTTCGAGTCTGCCTGATAGCTACGCCACTAGTTGTGTATCTTAAGAGTCATTGTAACTTTTGCCAGGGGTTTCTTGAAGTTGCTGATGTGATTATGCTGGTGACGAGGCATTGGCTACCCTATGAGTGTCATAGTGATTCCTGCTAGTTGGTCACCCAAATACACATTTTCTTGATACTTTGGCCAGTCTGCCTCACGTGACACCCCACTAGCTGTGTATCTTATGAGAAGCTTCGTTACCTTTGCATGCGGTTTCTTGAAGTTGGTGATGGGATAATGTTGGTGACGAGTCATTGGCTACCTTAAGAGAGTCATAGTGCTTCCTGCCAGTTGCTCACCCAAATACACATTTTGAGATACTGTGGCCAGTCTGCCTGAAGCGATACGCCACTAGTTGTGTATCTTAAGAGAAACATCGTTACTCTTGCCAGCGGTTTCTTGACTTTGAAGCTGTGATTATACTGGTGACGAGATATTGGCTACCCTAAGAGAGTCACAGTGTTTCGTGCCAGTTGCTCACCCAAATACACATTTTTTAGATACTGTTTCCAGTGTGCCTGATGCGATACGCCACTAGTTGTGTATCTTAAGAGAAACATCGTTACTTTTGCCAGGGTTTCTAGAAGTTGCTGATTTGATTCTGCTGGTGACGAGGCATTGGCTACCAGAAGAGAGTCATAGAGATTCCTGCCAGTTCTTCACCCAAATACACATTTTTTAGATACTCTTTCCAGTCTGCCTGATAGCTACGCCACTAGTTGTGTATCTTAAGAGTCATTGTAACTTTTCCCAGGGGTTTCTTGAAGTTGCTGATGTGATTCTGCTGGTGACGAGGCATTGGCTACCCTATGAGTGTCATAGTGATTCCTGCTAGTTGCTCACCAAAATACACATTTTTTTGATACTTTGGCCAGTCTGCCTCAAGTGACACCCCACTAGCTGTGTATCTTATGATAAGCTTCGTTACCTTTGCAAGCGGTTTCTTGAAGTTGGTGATGGTATTATGTTGGTGACGAGGCATTGGCTACCTTAAGAGAGTCATAGTGCTTCCTGCCAGTTGCTCACCCAAATGCACATTTTGAGATACTGTGGCCAGTCTGCCTGAGGGATACGCCACTAGTTGTGTATCTTAAGAGAAACATCGTTACTCTTGCCAGCGGTTTCTTGACTTTGAAGCTGTGATTATACTGGTGACGAGATATTGGCTACCAGAAGAGAGTCATAGAGATTCCTGCCAGTTCTTCACCTAAATACACATTTTTTAGATACTCTTTCCAGTCTGCCTGATAGCTACGCCACTAGTTGTGTATCTTAAGAGTCATTGTAACTTTTCCCAGGGGTTTCTTGAAGTTGCTGATGTGATTCTGCTGGTGACGAGGCATTGGCTACCCTATGAGTGTCATAGTGATTCCTGCTAGTTGCTCACCCAAATACACATTTTTTTGATACTTTGGCCAGTCTGCCTCACGTGACACCCCACTAGCTGTGTATCTTATGAGAAGCTTCGTTACCTTTGCAAGCGGTTTCTTGAAGTTGGTGATGGGATTATGTTGGTGACAAGGCATTGGCTACCTGAAGAGAGTCATAGTGCTTCCTGCCAGTTGCTCACCCAAATACACATTTTGAGATACTGCGGCCAGTCTGCCTGAAGCGATACGCCACTAGTTGTGTATCTTAAGAGAAACATCGTTACTTTTGCCAGGGGTTTCTAGAAGTTGCTGATTTGATTCTGCTGGTGACGAGGCATTGGCTACCTCAAGAGAGTCATAGAGATTCCTGCCAGTTCTTCACCCAAATACACATTTTTTAGATACTCTTTCCAGTCTGCCTGATAGCTACGCCACTAGTTGTGTATCTTAAGAGTCATTGTAACTTTTCCCAGGGGTTTCTTGAAGTTGCTGATGTGATTATGCTGGTGACGAGGCATTGGCTACCCTATGAGTGTCATAGTGATTCCTGCTAGTTGCTCACCCAAATACACATTTTTTTGATACTTTGGCCAGTCTGCCTCACGTGACACCCCACTAGCTGTGTATCTTATGAGAAGCTTCGTTACCTTTGCAAGCGGTTTCTTGAAGTTGGTGATGGGATTATGTTGGTGACGAGGCATTGGCTACCTTAAGAGAGTCATAGTGCTTCCTGCCAGTTGCTCACCCAAATACACATTTTGAGATACTGTGGCCAGTCTGCCTGAAGCGATACGCCACTAGTTGTGTATCTTAAGAGAAACATCGTTACTTTTGCCAGGGGTTTCTAGAAGTTGCTGATTTGATTCTGCTGGTGACGAGGCATTGGCTACCTCAAGAGAGTCATAGAGATTCCTGCCAGTTCTTCACCCAAATACACATTTTTTAGATACTCTTTCCAGTCTGCCTGATAGTTACGCCACTAGTTGTGTATCTTAAGAGTCATTGTAACTTTTGCCAGGGGTTTCTTGAAGTTGCTGATGTGATTATGCTGGTGACGAGGCATTGGCTACCCTATGAGTGTCATAGTGATCCCTGCTAGTTGCTCACCAAAATACACATTGTTTTGATACTTTGGCCAGTCTGCCTCAAGTGACACCCCACTAGCTGTGTATCTTGTGATAAGCTTCGTTACCTTTGCAAGCGGTTTCTTGAAGTTGGTGATGGGAGTATGTTGGTGACGAGGCATTGGCTACCTTAAGAGAGTCATAGGGCTTCCTGAAAGTTGCTCACCCAAATACACATTTTGAGATACTGTGGCCAGTCTGCCTGAAGCGATACGCCACTAGTTGTGTATCTTAAGAGAAACATCGTTACTCTTGCCAGCGGTTTCTTGACTTTGAAACTGTGATTATACTGGTGACGACATATTGGTTACCCTAAGAGAGTCACAGTGTTTCGTGCCAGTTGCTCACCCAAAAACACATTTTTTAGATACTGTTTCCAGTGTGCCTGAAGCGATACGCCACTAGTTGTGTATCTTAAGAGAAACATCGTTACTTTTGAAAGGGGTTTCTAGAAGTTGCTGATTTGATTCTGCTGGTGACGAGGCATTGGCTACCTCAAGAGAGTCATAGAGATTCCTGCCAGTTCTTCACCCAAATACACATTTTTAGATACTCTTTCGAGTCTGCCTGATAGCTACGCCACTAGTTGTGTATCTTAAGAGTCATTGTAACTTTTGCCAGGGGTTTCTTGAAGTTGCTGATGTGATTATGCTGGTGACGAGGCATTGGCTACCCTATGAGTGTCATAGTGATTCCTGCTAGTTGGTCACCCAAATACACATTTTCTTGATACTTTGGCCAGTCTGCCTCACGTGACACCCCACTAGCTGTGTATCTTATGAGAAGCTTCGTTACCTTTGCAAGCGGTTTCTTGAAGTTGGTGATGGGATTATGTTGGTGACGAGGCATTGGCTACCTTAAGAGAGTCACAGTGTTTCCTGCCAGTTGCTCACCCAAATACACATTTTGAGATACTGTGGCCAGTCTGCCTGAAGCGATACGCCACTAGTTGTGTATCTTAAGAGAAACATCGTTACTTTTGCCAGGGTTTCTAGAAGTTGCTGATTTGATTCTGCTGGTGACGAGGCATTGGCTACCTCAAGAGAGTCATAGAGATTCCTGCCAGTTCTTCACCCAAATACACATTTTTTAGATACTCTTTCCAGTCTGCCTGATAGCTACGCCACTAGTTGTGTATCTTAAGAGTCATTGTAACTTTTCCCAGGGGTTTCTTGAAGTTGCTGATGTGATTATGCTGGTGACGAGGCATTGGCTACCCTATGAGTGTCATAGTGATTCCTGCTAGTTGCTCACCCAAATACACATTTTTTTGATACTTTGGCCAGTCTGCCTCACGTGACACCCCGCTAGCTGTGTATCTTATGAGAAGCTTCGTTACCTTTGCAAGCGGTTTCTTGAAGTTGGTGATGGGATTATGTTGGTGACAAGGCATTGGCTACCTGAAGAGAGTCATAGTGCTTCCTGCCAGTTGCTCACCCAAATACACATTTTGAGATACTGTGGCCAGTCTGCCTGAAGCGATACGCCACTAGTTGTGTATCTTAAGAGAAACATCGTTACTTTTGCCAGGGGTTTCTAGAAGTTGCTGATTTGATTCTGCTGGTGACGAGGCATTGGCTACCTCAAGAGAGTCATAGAGATTCCTGCCAGTTCTTCACCCAAATACACATTTTTTAGATACTCTTTCCAGTCTGCCTGATAGCTACGCCACTAGTTGTGTATCTTAAGAGTCATTGTAACTTTTGCCAGAGGTTTCTTGAAGTTGCTGATGTGATTATGCTGGTGACGAGGCATTGGCTACCCTATGAGTGTCATAGTGATTCCTGCTAGTTGCTCACCAAAATACACATTGTTTTGATACTTTGGCCAGTCTGCCTCAAGTGACACCCCACTAGCTGTGTATCTTGTGATAAGCTTCGTTACCTTTGCAAGCGGTTTCTTGAAGTTGGTGATGGGATTATGTTGGTGACGAGGCATTGGCTACCTTAAGAGAGTCATAGTGCTTCCTGAAAGTTGCTCACCCAAATACACATTTTGAGATACTGTGGCCAGTCTGCCTGAAGCGATACGCCACTAGTTGTGTATCTTAAGAGAAACATCGTTACTTTTGCCAGGGGTTTCTAGAAGTTGCTGATTTGATTCTGCTGGTGACGAGGCATTGGCTACCTCAAGAGAGTCATAGAGATTCCTGCCAGTTCTTCACCCAAATACACATTTTTTAGATACTCTTTCCAGTCTGCCTGATAGCTACGCCACTAGTTGTGTATCTTAAGAGTCATTGTAACTTTTGCCAGGGGTTTCTTGAAGTTGCTGATGTGATTATGCTGGTGACGAGGCATTGGCTACCCTATGAGTGTCATAGTGATTCCTGCTAGTTGCTCACCCAAATACACATTTTCTTGATACTTTGGCCAGTCTGCCTCACGTGACACCCCACTAGCTGTGTATCTTATGAGAAGCTTCGTTACCTTTGCAAGCGGTTTCTTGAAGTTGGTGATGGGATTATGTTGGTGACGAGGCATTGGCTATCTTAAGAGAGTCATAGTGCTTCCTGCCAGTTGCTCACCCAAATACACATTTTGAGATACTGTGGCCAGTCTGCCTGAAGCGATACGCCACTAGTTGTGTATCTTAAGAGAAACATCGTTACTTTTGCCAGGGGTTTCTAGAAGTTGCTGATTTGATTCTGCTGGTGACGAGGCATTGGCTACCTCAAGAGAGTCATAGAGATTCCTGCCAGTTCTTCACCCAAATACACATTTTTTAGATACTCTTTCCAGTCTGCCTGATAGTTACGCCACTAGTTGTGTATCTTAAGAGTCATTGTAACTTTTGCCAGGGGTTTCTTGAAGTTGCTGATGTGATTATGCTGGTGACGAGGCATTGGCTACCCTATGAGTGTCATAGTGATCCCTGCTAGTTGCTCACCAAAATACACATTGTTTTGATACTTTGGCCAGTCTGCCTCAAGTGACACCCCACTAGCTGTGTATCTTGTGATAAGCTTCGTTACCTTTGCAAGCGGTTTCTTGAAGTTGGTGATGGGATTATGTTGGTGACGAGGCATTGGCTACCTTAAGAGAGTCATAGTGCTTCCTGAAAGTTGCTCACCCAAATACACATTTTGAGATACTGTGGCCAGTCTGCCTGAAGCGATACGCCACTAGTTGTGTATCTTAAGAGAAACATCGTTACTCTTGCCAGCGGTTTCTTGACTTTGAAACTGTGATTATACTGGTGACGAGATATTGGTTACCCTAAGAGAGTCACAGTGTTTCGTGCCAGTTGCTCACCCAAAAACACATTTTTTAGATACTGTTTCCAGTGTGCCTGAAGCGATACGCCACTAGTTGTGTATCTTAAGAGAAACATCGTTACTTTTGAAAGGGGTTTCTAGAAGTTGCTGATTTGATTCTGCTGGTGACGAGGCATTGGCTACCTCAAGAGAGTCATAGAGATTCCTGCCAGTTCTTCACCCAAATACACATTTTTTAGATACTCTTTCCAGTCTGCCTGATAGCTACGCCACTAGTTGTGTATCTTAAGAGTCATTGTAACTTTTGCCAGGGGTTTCTTGAAGTTGCTGATGTGATTATGCTGGTGACGAGGCATTGGCTACCCTATGAGTGTCATAGTGATTCCTGCTAGTTGGTCACCCAAATACACATTTTTTTGATACTTTGGCCAGTCTGCCTCACGTGACACCCCACTAGCTGTGTATCTTATGAGAAGCTTCGTTACCTTTGCAAGCGGTTTCTTGAAGTTGGTGATGGGATTATGTTGGTGACGAGGCATTGGCTACCTTAAGAGAGTCACAGTGTTTCCTGCCAGTTGCTCACCCAAATACACATTTTGAGATACTGTGGCCAGTCTGCCTGAAGCGATACGCCACTAGTTGTGTATCTTAAGAGAAACATCGTTACTTTTGCCAGGGGTTTCTAGAAGTTGCTGATTTGATTCTGCTGGTGACGAGGCATTGGCTACCTCAAGAGAGTCATAGAGATTCCTGCCAGTTCTTCACCCAAATACACATTTTTTAGATACTCTTTCCAGTCTGCCTGATAGCTACGCCACTAGTTGTGTATCTTAAGAGTCATTGTAACTTTTGCCAGGGGTTTCTTGAAGTTGCTGATGTGATTATGCTGGTGACGAGGCATTGGCTACCCTATGAGTGTCATAGTGATTCCTGCTAGTTGCTCACCAAAATACACATTGTTTTGATACTTTGGCCAGTCTGCCTCAGGTGACACCCCACTAGCTGTGTATCTTGTGATAACCTTCGTTACCTTTGCAAGCGGTTTCTTGAAGTTGGTGATGGGATTATGTTGGTGACGAGGCATTGGCTACCTTAAGAGAGTCATAGTGCTTCCTGAAAGTTGCTCACCCAAATACACATTTTGAGATACTGTGGCCCAGTCTGCCTGAAGCGATACGCCACTAGTTGTGTATCTTAAGAGAAACATCGTTACTCTTGCCAGCGGTTTCTTGACTTTGAAACTGTGATTATACTGGTGACGAGATATTGGTTACCCTAAGAGAGTCACAGTGTTTCGTGCCAGTTGCTCACCCAAAAACACATTTTTTAGATACTGTTTCCAGTGTGCCTGAAGCGATACGCCACTAGTTGTGTATCTTAAGAGAAACATCGTTACTTTTGCCAGGTGTTTCTAGAAGTTGTTGATTTGATTGGGCTGGTGACGAGGCATTGGCTACCTCAAGAGAGTCATAGAGATTCCTGCCAGTTCTTCACCCAAATACACATTTTTTAGATACTCTTTCCAGTCTGCCTGATAGCTACGCCACTAGTTGTGTATCTTAAGAGTCATTGTAACTTTTGCCAGGGGTTTCTTGAAGTTGCTGATGTGATTATGCTGGTGACGAGGCATTGGCTACCCTATGAGTGTCATAGTGATCCCTGCTAGTTGCTCACCAAAATACACATTGTTTTGATACTTTGGCCAGTCTGCCTCAAGTGACACCCCACTAGCTGTGTATCTTGTGATAAGCTTCGTTACCTTTGCAAGCGGTTTCTTGAAGTTGGTGATGGGATTATGTTGGTGACGAGGCATTGGCTACCTTAAGAGAGTCATAGTGCTTCCTGAAAGTTGCTCACCCAAATACACATTTTGAGATACTGTGGCCAGTCTGCCTGAAGCGATACGCCACTAGTTGTGTATCTTAAGAGAAACATCGTTACTCTTGCCAGCGGTTTCTTGACTTTGAAACTGTGATTATACTGGTGACGAGATATTGGTTACCCTAAGAGAGTCACAGTGTTTCGTGCCAGTTGCTCACCCAAAAACACATTTTTTAGATACTGTTTCCAGTGTGCCTGAAGCGATACGCCACTAGTTGTGTATCTTAAGAGAAACATCGTTACTTTTGAAAGGGGTTTCTAGAAGTTGCTGATTTGATTCTGCTGGTGACGAGGCATTGGCTACCTCAAGAGAGTCATAGAGATTCCTGCCAGTTCTTCACCCAAATACACATTTTTTAGATACTCTTTCCAGTCTGCCTGATAGCTACGCCACTAGTTGTGTATCTTAAGAGTCATTGTAACTTTTGCCAGGGGTTTCTTGAAGTTGCTGATGTGATTATGCTGGTGACGAGGCATTGGCTACCCTATGAGTGTCATAGTGATTCCTGCTAGTTGGTCACCCAAATACACATTTTTTTGATACTTTGGCCAGTCTGCCTCACGTGACACCCCACTAGCTGTGTATCTTATGAGAAGCTTCGTTACCTTTGCAAGCGGTTTCTTGAAGTTGGTGATGGGATTATGTTGGTGACGAGGCATTGGCTACCTTAAGAGAGTCACAGTGTTTCCTGCCAGTTGCTCACCCAAATACACATTTTGAGATACTGTGGCCAGTCTGCCTGAAGCGATACGCCACTAGTTGTGTATCTTAAGAGAAACATCGTTACTTTTGCCAGGGGTTTCTAGAAGTTGCTGATTTGATTCTGCTGGTGACGAGGCATTGGCTACCTCAAGAGAGTCATAGAGATTCCTGCCAGTTCTTCACCCAAATACACATTTTTTAGATACTCTTTCCAGTCTGCCTGATAGCTACGCCACTAGTTGTGTATCTTAAGAGTCATTGTAACTTTTGCCAGGGGTTTCTTGAAGTTGCTGATGTGATTATGCTGGTGACGAGGCATTGGCTACCCTATGAGTGTCATAGTGATTCCTGCTAGTTGCTCACCAAAATACACATTGTTTTGATACTTTGGCCAGTCTGCCTCAGGTGACACCCCACTAGCTGTGTACCTTGTGATAACCTTCGTTACCTTTGCAAGCGGTTTCTTGAAGTTGGTGATGGGATTATGTTGGTGACGAGGCATTGGCTACCTTAAGAGAGTCATAGTGCTTCCTGAAAGTTGCTCACCCAAATACACATTTTGAGATACTGTGGCCCAGTCTGCCTGAAGCGATACGCCACTAGTTGTGTATCTTAAGAGAAACATCGTTACTCTTGCCAGCGGTTTCTTGACTTTGAAACTGTGATTATACTGGTGACGAGATATTGGTTACCCTAAGAGAGTCACAGTGTTTCGTGCCAGTTGCTCACCCAAAAACACATTTTTTAGATACTGTTTCCAGTGTGCCTGAAGCGATACGCCACTAGTTGTGTATCTTAAGAGAAACATCGTTACTTTTGCCAGGTGTTTCTAGAAGTTGTTGATTTGATTGTGCTGGTGACGAGGCATTGGCTACCTCAAGAGAGTCATAGAGATTCCTGCCAGTTCTTCACCCAAATACACATTTTTTAGATACTCTTTCCAGTCTGCCTGATAGCTACGCCACTAGTTGTGTATCTTAAGAGTCATTGTAACTTTTGCCAGGGGTTTCTTGAAGTTGCTGATGTGATTATGTTGGTGACGAGGCATTGGCTACCCTATGAGTGTCATAGTGATTCCTGCTAGTTGCTCACCCAAATACACATTTTTTTGATACTTTGGCCAGTCTGCCGCACGTGACACCCCACTAGCTGTGTATCTTATGAGAAGCTTCGTTACCTTTGCAAGCGGTTTCTTGAAGTTGGTGATGGGATTATGTTGGTGACGAGGCATTGGTTACCTTAAGAGAGTCACAGTGTTTCCTGCCAGTTGCTCACCCAAATACACATTTTGAGATACTGTGGACAGTCTGCCTGAAGCGATACGCCACTAGTTGTGTATCTTAAGAGAAACATCGTTACTTTTGCCAGGGGTTTCTAGAAGTTGCTGATTTGATTCTGCTGGTGACGAGGCATTGGCTACCTCAAGAGAGTCATAGAGATTCCTGCCAGTTCTTCACCCAAATACACATTTTTTAGATACTCTTTCCAGTCTGCCTGATAGCTACGCCACTAGTTGTGTATCTTAAGAGTCATTGTAACTTTTGCCAGGGGTTTCTTGAAGTTGCTGATGTGATTATGCTGGTGACGAGGCATTGGCTACCCTATGAGTGTCATAGTGATTCCTGCTAGTTGCTCACCCAAATACACATTTTTTTGATACTTTGGCCAGTCTGCCTCACGTGACACCCCACTAGCTGTGTATCTTATGAGAAGCTTCGTTACCTTTGCAAGCGGTTTCTTGAAGTTGGTGATGGGATTATGTTGGTGACGAGGCATTGGCTACCTTAAGAGAGTCATAGTGCTTCCTGCCAGTTGCTCACCCAAATACACATTTTGAGATACTGTGGCCAGTCTGCCTGAAGCGATACGCCACTAGTTGTGTATCTTAAGAGAAACATCGTTACTTTTGCCAGGGGTTTCTAGAAGTTGCTGATTTGATTCTGCTGGTGACGAGGCATTGGCTACCTCAAGAGAGTCATAGAGATTCCTGCCAGTTCTTCACCCAAATACACATTTTTTAGATACACTTTCCAGTCTGCCTGATAGCTACGCCACTAGTTGTGTATCTTAAGAGTCATTGTAACTTTTGCCAGGGGTTTCTTGAAGTTGCTGATGTGATTATGCTGGTGACGAGGCATTGGCTACCCTATGAGTGTCATAGTGATTCTTGCTAGTTGCTCACCCATATACACATTTTTTTGATACTTTGGCCAGTCTGCCTCAAGTGACACCCCACTAGCTGTGTATCTTATGAGAAGCTTCGTTACCTTTGCAAGCGGTTTCTTGAAGTTGGTGATGGGATTATGTTGGTGACGAGGCATTGGCTACCTTAAGAGAGTCATAGTGCTTCCTGCCAGTTGCTCACCCAAATACACATTTTGAGATACTGTGGCCAGTCTGCCTGAAGCGATACGCCACTAGTTGTGTATCTTAAGAGAAACATCGTTACTCTTGCCAGCGGTTTCTTGACTTTGAAGCTGTGATTATACTGGTGACGAGATATTGGCTACCCTAAGAGAGTCACAGTGTTTCCTGCCAGTTGCTCACCCAAATACACATTTTTTAGATACTGTTTCTAGTGTGCCTGAAGAGATACGCCACTAGTTGTGTATCTTAAGAGAAACATCGTTACTTTTGCCAGGGGTTTCTAGAAGTTGCTGATTTGATTCTGCTGGTGACGAGGCATTGGCTACCCCAAGAGAGTCATAGAGATCCCGCCAGTTCTTCACCCAAATACACATTTTTTAGATACTCTTTCCAGTCTGCCTGATAGCTACGCCACTAGTTGTGTATCTTAAGAGTCATTGTAACTTTTGCCAGGGGTTTCTTGAAGTTGCTGATGTGATTATGCTGGTGACGAGGCATTGGCTACCCTATGAGTGTCATAGTGATTCCTGCTAGTTGCTCACCCAAATACACATTTTTTTGATACTTTGGCCAGTCTGCCTCAAGTGACTCCCCACTAGCTGTGTATCTTATGAGAAGCTTCGTTACCTTTGCAAGCGGTTTCTTGAAGTTGGTGATGGGATTATGTTGGTGACGAGGCATTGGCTACCTTAAGAGAGTCACAGTGTTTCCTGCCAGTTGCTCACCCAAATACACATTTTGAGATACTGTGGCCAGTCTGCCTGAAGCGATACGCCACTAGTTGTGTATCTTAAGAGAAACATCGTTACTTTTGCCAGGGGTTTCTAGAAGTTGCTGATTTGATTCTGCTGGTGACGAGGCATTGGCTACCTCAAGAGAGTCATAGAGATTCCTGCCAGTTCTTCACCCAAATACACATTTTTTAGATACTCTTTCCAGTCTGCCTGATAGCTACGCCACTAGTTGTGTATCTTAAGAGTCATTGTAACTTTTGCCAGGGGTTTCTTGAAGTTGCTGATGTGATTATGCTGGTGACGAGGCATTGGCTACCCTATGAGTGTCATAGTGATTCCTGCTAGTTGCTCACCCAAATACACATTTTTTTGATACTTTGGCCAGTCTGCCTCACGTGACACCCCACTAGCTGTGTATCTTATGAGAAGCTTCGTTACCTTTGCAAGCGGTTTCTTGAAGTTGGTGATGGGATTATGTTGGTGACGAGGCATTGGCTACCTGAAGAGAGTCATAGTGCTCCCTGCCAGTTGCTCACCCAAATACACATTTTGAGATACTGTGGCCAGTCTGCCTGAAGCGATACGCCACTAGTTGTGTATCTTAAGAGAAACATCGTTACTTTTGCCAGGGGTTTCTAGAAGTTGCTGATTTGATTCTGCTGGTGACGAGGCATTGGCTACCTCAAGAGAGTCATAGAGATTCCTGCCAGTTCTTCACCCAAATACACATTTTTTAGATACTCTTTCCAGTCTGCCTGATAGCTACGCCACTAGTTGTGTATCTTAAGAGTCATTGTAACTTTTGCCAGGGGTTTCTTGAAGTTGCTGATGTGATTATGCTGGTGACGAGGCATTGGCTACCCTATGAGTGTCATAGTGATTCCTGCTAGTTGCTCACCAAAATACACATTGTTTTGATACTTTGGCCAGTCTGCCTCAAGTGACACCCCACTAGCTGTGTATCTTGTGATAAGCTTCGTTACCTTTGCAAGCGGTTTCTTGAAGTTGGTGATGGGATTATGTTGGTGACGAGGCATTGGCTACCTTAAGAGAGTCATAGTGCTTCCTGAAAGTTGCTCACCCAAATACACATTTTGAGATACTGTGGCCAGTCTGCCTGAAGCGATACGCCACTAGTTGTGTATCTTAAGAGAAACATCGTTACTTTTGCCAGGGGTTTCTAGAAGTTGCTGATTTGATTCTGCTGGTGACGAGGCATTGGCTACCTCAAGAGAGTCATAGAGATTCCTGCCAGTTCTTCACCCAAATACACATTTTTTAGATACCCTTTCCAGTCTGCCTGATAGCTACGCCACTAGTTGTGTATCTTAAGAGTCATTGTAAGTTTTGCCAGGGGTTTCTTGAAGTTGCTGATGTGATTATGCTGGTTACGAGGCATTGGCTACCCTATGAGTGTCATAGTGATACCTGCTAGTTGCTCACCCAAATACACATTTTTTTGATACTTTGGCCAGTCTGCCTCACGTGACACCCCACTAGCTGTGTATCTTATGAGAAGCTTCGTTACCTTTGCAAGCGGTTTCTTGAAGTTGGTGATGGGATTATGTTGGTGACGAGGCATTGGATACCTTAAGAGAGTCATAGTGCTTCCTGCCAGTTGCTCACCCAAATACACATTTTGAGATACTGTGGCCAGTCTGCCTGAAGCGATACGCCACTAGTTGTGTATCTGAAGAGAAACATCGTTACTCTTGCCAGCGGTTTCTTGACTTTGAAGCTGTGATTATACTGGTGACGCGATATTGGCTACCCTAAGAGAGTCACAGTGTTTCGTGCCAGTTGCTCACCCAAATACACATTTCTTAGATACTGTTTCCAGTGTGCCTGAAGCGATACGCCACTAGTTGTGTATCTTAAGAGAAACATCGTTACTTTTGCCAGGGGTTTCTAGAAGTTGCTGATTTGATTGTGCTGGTGACGAGGCATTGGCTACCTCAAGAGAGTCATAGAGATTCCTGCCAGTTCTTCACCCAAATACACATTTTTTAGATACTCTTTCCAGTCTGCCTGATAGCTACGCCACTAGTTGTGTATCTTAAGAGTCATTGTAACTTTTGCCAGGGGTTTCTTGAAGTTGCTGATGTGATTATGCTGGTGACGAGGCATTGGCTACCCTATGAGTGTCATAGTGATTCCTGCTAGTTGCTCACCCAAATACACATTTTTTTGATACTTTGGCCAGTCTGCCTCAAGTGACACCCCTCTAGCTGTGTATCTTATGAGAAGCTTCGTTACCTTTGCAAGCGGTTTCTTGAAGTTGGTGATGGGATTATGTTGGTGACGAGGCATTGGCTACCTTAAGAGAGTCATAGTGCTTCCTGCCAGTTGCTCACCCAAATACACATTTTGAGATACTGTGGCCAGTCTGCCTGAAGCGATACGCCACTAGTTGTGTATCTTAAGAGAAACATCGTTACTCTTGCCAGCGGTTTCTTGACTTTGAAGCTGTGATTATACTGGTGACGTGATATTGGCTACCCTAAGAGAGTCACAGTGTTTCCTGCCAGTTGCTCACCCAAATACACATTTTTTAGATACTGTTTCCAGTGTGCCTGAAGCGATACGCCACTAGTTGTGTATCTTAAGAGAAACATCGTTACTTTTGCCAGGGGTTTCTAGAAGTTGCTGATTTGATTCTGCTGGTGACGAGGCATTGGCTACCTCAAGAGAGTCATAGAGATTCCTGCCAGTTCTTCAGCCAAATACACATTTTTTAGATACTCTTTCCAGTCTGCCTGATAGCTACGCCACTAGTTGTGTATCTTAAGAGTCATTGTAACTTTTGCCAGGAGTTTCTTGAAGTTGCTGATGTGATTATGCTGGTGACGAGGCATTGGCTACCCTATGAGTGTCATAGTGATTCCTGCTAGTTGCTCACCCAAATACACATTTTTTTGATACTTTGGCCAGTCTGCCTCACGTGACACCCCACTAGCTGTGTATCTTATGAGAAGCTTCGTTACCTTTGCAAGCGGTTTCTTGAAGTTGGTGATGGGATTATGTTGGTGACGAGGCATTGGCTACCTTAAGAGAGTCATAGTGCTTCCTGCCAGTTGCTCACCCAAATACACATTTTGAGATACTGTGGCCAGTCTGCCTGAAGCGATACGCCACTAGTTGTGTATCTTAAGAGAAACATCGTTACTTTTGCCAGGGGTTTCTAGAAGTTGCTGATTTGATTCTGCTGGTGACGAGGCATTGGCTACCTCAAGAGAGTCATAGAGATTCCTGCCAGTTCTTCACCCAAATACACATTTTTTAGATACACTTTCCAGTCTGCCTGATAGCTACGCCACTAGTTGTGTATCTTAAGAGTCATTGTAACTTTTGCCAGGGGTTTCTTGAAGTTGCTGATGTGATTATGCTGGTGACGAGGCATTGGCTACCCTATGAGTGTCATAGTGATTCTTGCTAGTTGCTCACCCATATACACATTTTTTTGATACTTTGGCCAGTCTGCCTCAAGTGACACCCCACTAGCTGTGTATCTTATGAGAAGCTTCGTTACCTTTGCAAGCGGTTTCTTGAAGTTGGTGATGGGATTATGTTGGTGACGAGGCATTGGCTACCTTAAGAGAGTCATAGTGCTTCCTGCCAGTTGCTCACCCAAATACACATTTTGAGATACTGTGGCCAGTCTGCCTGAAGCGATACGCCACTAGTTGTGTATCTTAAGAGAAACATCGTTACTCTTGCCAGCGGTTTCTTGACTTTGAAGCTGTGATTATACTGGTGACGAGATATTGGCTACCCTAAGAGAGTCACAGTGTTTCCTGCCAGTTGCTCACCCAAATACACATTTTTTAGATACTGTATCTAGTGTGCCTGAAGAGATACGCCACTAGTTGTGTATCTTAAGAGAAACATCGTTACTTTTGCCAGGGGTTTCTAGAAGTTGCTGATTTGATTCTGCTGGTGACGAGGCATTGGCTACCCCAAGAGAGTCATAGAGATCCCGCCAGTTCTTCACCCAAATACACATTTTTTAGATACTCTTTCCAGTCTGCCTGATAGCTACGCCACTAGTTGTGTATCTTAAGAGTCATTGTAACTTTTGCCAGGGGTTTCTTGAAGTTGCTGATGTGATTATGCTGGTGACGAGGCATTGGCTACCCTATGAGTGTCATAGTGATTCCTGCTAGTTGCTCACCCAAATACACATTTTTTTGATACTTTGGCCAGTCTGCCTCAAGTGACTCCCCACTAGCAGTGTATCTTATGAGAAGCTTCGTTACCTTTGCAAGCGGTTTCTTGAAGTTGGTGATGGGATTATGTTGGTGACGAGGCATTGGCTACCTTAAGAGAGTCACAGTGTTTCCTGCCAGTTGCTCACCCAAATACACATTTTGAGATACTGTGGCCAGTCTGCCTGAAGCGATACGCCACTAGTTGTGTATCTTAAGAGAAACATCGTTACTTTTGCCAGGGGTTTCTAGAAGTTGCTGATTTGATTCTGCTGGTGACGAGGCATTGGCTACCTCAAGAGAGTCATAGAGATTCCTGCCAGTTCTTCACCCAAATACACATTTTTTAGATACTCTTTCCAGTCTGCCTGATAGCTACGCCACTAGTTGTGTATCTTAAGAGTCATTGTAACTTTTGCCAGGGGTTTCTTGAAGTTGCTGATGTGATTATGCTGGTGACGAGGCATTGGCTACCCTATGAGTGTCATAGTGATTCCTGCTAGTTGCTCACCCAAATACACATTTTTTTGATACTTTGGCCAGTCTGCCTCACGTGACACCCCACTAGCTGTGTATCTTATGAGAAGCTTCGTTACCTTTGCAAGCGGTTTCTTGAAGTTGGTGATGGGATTATGTTGGTGACGAGGCATTGGCTACCTGAAGAGAGTTATAGTGCTCCCTGCCAGTTGCTCACCCAAATACACATTTTGAGATACTGTGGCCAGTCTGCCTGAAGCGATACGCCACTAGTTGTGTATCTTAAGAGAAACATCGTTACTTTTGCCAGGGGTTTCTAGAAGTTGCTGATTTGATTCTGCTGGTGACGAGGCATTGGCTACCTCAAGAGAGTCATAGAGATTCCTGCCAGTTCTTCACCCAAATACACATTTTTTAGATACTCTTTCCAGTCTGCCTGATAGCTACGCCACTAGTTGTGTATCTTAAGAGTCATTGTAACTTTTGCCAGGGGTTTCTTGAAGTTGCTGATGTGATTATGCTGGTGACGAGGCATTGGCTACCCTATGATTGTCATAGTGATTCCTGCTAGTTGCTCACCAAAATACACATTGTTTTGATACTTTGGCCAGTCTGCCTCAAGTGACACCCCACTAGCTGTGTATCTTGTGATAAGCTTCGTTACCTTTGCAAGCGGTTTCTTGAAGTTGGTGATGGGATTATGTTGGTGACGAGGCATTGGCTACCTTAAGAGAGTCATAGTGCTTCCTGAAAGTTGCTCACCCAAATACACATTTTGAGATACTGTGGCCAGTCTGCCTGAAGCGATACGCCACTAGTTGTGTATCTTAAGAGAAACATCGTTACTTTTGCCAGGGGTTTCTAGAAGTTGCTGATTTGATTCTGCTGGTGACGAGGCATTGGCTACCTCAAGAGAGTCATAGAGATTCCTGCCAGTTCTTCACCCAAATACACATTTTTTAGATACCCTTTCCAGTCTGCCTGATAGCTACGCCACTAGTTGTGTATCTTAAGAGTCATTGTAAGTTTTGCCAGGGGTTTCTTGAAGTTGCTGATGTGATTATGCTGGTTACGAGGCATTGGCTACCCTATGAGTGTCATAGTGATACCTGCTAGTTGCTCACCCAAATACACATTTTTTTGATACTTTGGCCAGTCTGCCTCACGTGACACCCCACTAGCTGTGTATCTTATGAGAAGCTTCGTTACCTTTGCAAGCGGTTTCTTGAAGTTGGTGATGGGATTATGTTGGTGACGAGGCATTGGATACCTTAAGAGAGTCATAGTGCTTCCTGCCAGTTGCTCACCCAAATACACATTTTGAGATACTGTGGCCAGTCTGCCTGAAGCGATACGCCACTAGTTGTGTATCTGAAGAGAAACATCGTTACTCTTGCCAGCGGTTTCTTGACTTTGAAGCTGTGATTATACTGGTGACGCGATATTGGCTACCCTAAGAGAGTCACAGTGTTTCGTGCCAGTTGCTCACCCAAATACACATTTCTTAGATACTGTTTCCAGTGTGCCTGAAGCGATACGCCACTAGTTGTGTATCTTAAGAGAAACATCGTTACTTTTGCCAGGGGTTTCTAGAAGTTGCTGATTTGATTGTGCTGGTGACGAGGCATTGGCTACCTCAAGAGAGTCATAGAGATTCCTGCCAGTTCTTCACCCAAATACACATTTTTTAGATACTCTTTCCAGTCTGCCTGATAGCTACGCCACTAGTTGTGTATCTTAAGAGTCATTGTAACTCTTCCAAGGGTTTCTTGAAGTTGCTGATGTGATTATGCTGGTGACGAGGCATTGGCTACCCTATGAGTGTCATAGTGATTCCTGCTAGTTGCTCAACCAAATACACATTTTTTTGATACTTTGGCCAGTCTGCCTCAAGTGACACCCCACTAGCTGTGTATCTTATGAGAAGCTTCGTTACCTTTGCAAGCGGTTTCTTGAAGTTGGTGATGGGATTATGTTGGTGACGAGGCATTGGCTACCTTAAGAGAGTCATAGTGCTTCCTGCCAGTTGCTCACCCAAATACACATTTTGAGATACTGTGGCCAGTCTGCCTGAAGCGATACGCCACTAGTTGTGTATCTTAAGAGAAACATCGTTACTCTTGCCAGCGGTTTCTTGACTTTGAAGCTGTGATTATACTGGTGACGAGATATTGGCTACCCTAAGAGAGTCACAGTGTTTCCTGCCAGTTGCTCACCCAAATACACATTTTTTAGATACTTTTTCCAGTGTGCCTGAAGCGATACGCCACTAGTTGTGTATCTTAAGAGAAACATCGTTACTTTTGCCAGGGGTTTCTAGAAGTTGCTGATTTGATTCTGCTGGTGACGAGGCATTGGCTACCTCAAGAGAGTCATAGAGATTCCTGCCAGTTCTTCACCCAAATACACATTTTTTAGATACTCTTTCCAGTCTGCCTGATAGCTACGCCACTAGTTGTGTATCTTAAGACTCATTGTAACTTTTGCCAGGGGTTTCTTGAAGTTGCTGATGTGATTATGCTGGTGACGAGGCATTGGCTACCCTATGAGTGTCATAGTGATTCCTGCTAGTTGCTCACCCAAATACACATTTTTTGATACTTTGGCCAGTCTGCCTCAAGTGACACCCCTCTAGCTGTGTATCTTATGAGAAGCTTCGTTACCTTTGCAAGCGGTTTCTTGAAGTTGGTGATGGGATTATGTTGGTGACGAGGCATTGGCTACCTTAAGAGAGTCATAGTGCTTCCTGCCAGTTGCTCACCCAAATACACATTTTGAGATACTGTGGCCAGTCTGCCTGAAGCGATACGCCACTAGTTGTGTATCTTAAGAGAAACATCGTTACTCTTGCCAGCGGTTTCTTGACTTTGAAGCTGTGATTATACTGGTGACGTGATATTGGCTACCCTAAGAGAGTCACAGTGTTTCCTGCCAGTTGCTCACCCAAATACACATTTTTTAGATACTGTTTCCAGTGTGCCTGAAGCGATACGCCACTAGTTGTGTATCTTAAGAGAAACATCGTTACTTTTGCCAGGGGTTTCTAGAAGTTGCTGATTTGATTCTGCTGGTGACGAGGCATTGGCTACCTCAAGAGAGTCATAGAGATTCCTGCCAGTTCTTCAGCCAAATACACATTTTTTAGATACTCTTTCCAGTCTGCCTGATAGCTACGCCACTAGTTGTGTATCTTAAGAGTCATTGTAACTTTTGCCAGGAGTTTCTTGAAGTTGCTGATGTGATTATGCTGGTGACGAGGCATTGGCTACCCTATGAGTGTCATAGTGATTCCTGCTAGTTGCTCACCCAAATACACATTTTTTTGATACTTTGGCCAGTCTGCCTCAAGTGACACCCCACTAGCTGTGTATCTTATGAGAAGCTTCGTTACCTTTGCAAGCGGTTTCTTGAAGTTGGTGATGGGATTTTATTGGTGACGAGGCATTGGCTACCTTAAGAGAGTCATAGTGCTTCCTGCCAGTTGCTCACCCGAATACACATTTTGAGATACTGTGGCCAGTCTGCCTGAAGCGATACGCCACTAGTTGTGTATCTTAAGAGAAACATCGTTACTCTTGCCAGCGGTTTCTTGACTTTGAAGCTGTGATTATACTGGTGACGAGATATTGGCTACCCTAAGAGAGTCACAGTGTTTCGTGCCAGTTGCTCACCCAAATACACATTTTTTAGATACTGTTTCCAGTGTGCCTGAAGCGATACGCCACTAGTTGTGTATCTTAAGAGAAACATCGTTACTTTTGCCAGGGGTTTCTAGAAGTTGCTGATTTGATTCTGCTGGTGACGAGGCATTGGCTACCTCAAGAGAGTCATAGAGATTCCTGCCAGTTCTTCACCCAAATACACATTTTTTTAGATACTCTTTCCAGTCTGCCTGATAGCTACGCCACTAGTTGTGTATCTTAAGAGTCATTGTAACTTTTGCCAGGGGTTTCTTGAAGTTGCTGATGTGATTATGCTGGTGACGAGGCATTGGCTACCTTATGAGTGTCATAGTGATTCCTGCTAGTTGCTCACCAAAATACACATTTTTTTGATACTTTGGCCAGTGTGCCTCAAGTGACACACCACTAGCTGTGTATCTTGTGATAAGCTTCGTTACCTTTGCAAGCGGTTTCTTGAAATTGGTGATGGGATTATGTTGGTGACGAGGCATTGGCTACCTTAAGAGAGTCATAGTGCATCCTGAAAGTTGCTCACCCAAATACACATTTTGAGATACTGTGGCCAGTCTGCCTGAAGCGATACGCCACTAGTTGTGTATCTTAAGAGAAACATCGTTACTTTTGCCAGGGGTTTCTAGAAGTTGCTGATTTGATTCTGCTGGTGACGAGGCATTGGCTACCTCAAGAGAGTCATAGAGATTCCTGCCAGTTCTTCACCCAAATACACATTTTTTTAGATACTCTTTCCAGTCTGCCTGATAGCTACGCCACTAGTTGTGTATCTTAAGAGTCATTGTAACTTTGCCAGGGGTTTCTTGAAATTGCTGATGTGATTATGCTGGTGACGACGCATTGGCTACCCTATGAGTGTCATAGTGATTCCTGCTAGTTGCTCACCCAAATACACATTTTTTTGATACTTTGGCCAGTCTGCCTCAAGTGACACCCCACTAGCTGTGTATCTTATGAGAAGCTTCGTTACCTTTGCAAGCGGTTTCTTGAAGTTGGTGATGGGATTATGTTGGTGACGAGGCATTGGCTACCTTAAGAGAGTCATAGTGCTTCCTGCCAGTTGCTCACCCAAATACACATTTTGAGATACTGTGGCCAGTCTGCCTGAAGCGATACGCCACTAGTTGTGTATCTTAAGAGAAACATCGTTACTCTTGCCAGCGGTTTCTTGACTTTGAAGCTGTGATTATACTGGTGACGAGATATTGGCTACCCTAAGAGAGTCACAGTGTTTCGTGCCAGTTGCTCACCCAAATACACATTTTTTAGATACTGTTTCCAGTGTGCCTGAAGCGATACGCCACTAGTTGTGTATCTTAAGAGAAACATCGTTACTTTTGCCAGGGGTTTCTAGAAGTTGCTGATTTGATTCTGCTGGTGACGAGGCATTGGCTACCTCAAGAGAGTCATAAAGATTCCTGCCAGTTCTTCAGCCAAATACACATTTTTTAGATACTCTTTCCAGTCTGCCTGATAGCTACGCCACTAGTTGTGTATCTTAAGAGAAACATCGTTACTCTTGCCAGCGGTTTCTTGACATTGAAGCTGTGATTATACTGGTGACGAGATATTGGCTACCCTAAGAGAGTCACAGTGTTTCGTGCTAGTTGCTCACCCAAATACTCATTTTTTAGATACTGTTTCCAGTGTGCCTGAAGCGATACGCCACTAGTTGTGTATCTTAAGAGAAACATCGTTACTTTTGCCAGGGGTTTCTAGAAGTTGCTGATTTGATTCTGCTGGTGACGAGGCATTGGCTACCACAAGAGAGTCATAGAGATTCCTGCCAGTTCTTCACCCAAATACACATTTTTTTAGATACTCTTTCCAGTCTGCCTGATAGCTACGCCACTAGTTGTGTATCTTAAGAGTCATTGTAACTTTGCCAGGGGTTTCTTGAAGTTGCTGATGTGATTATGCTGGTGACGAGGCATTGGCTACCCTATGAGTGTCATAGTGATTCCTGCTAGTTGCTCACCAAAATACACATTTTTTTGATACTTTGGCCAGTCTGCCTCAAGTGACACCCCACTAGCTGTGTATCTTATGAGAAGCTTCGTTACCTTTGCAAGCGGTTTCTTGAAGTTGGTGATGGGATTATGTTGGTGACGAGGCATTGGCTACCTTAAGAGAGTCATAGTGCTTCCTGCCAGTTGCTCACCCAAATACACATTTTGAGATACTGTGGCCAGTCTGCCTGAAGCGATACGCCACTAGTTGTGTATCTTAAGAGAAACATCGTTACTCTTGCCAGCGGTTTCTTGACTTTGAAGCTGTGATTATACTGGTGACGAGATATTGGCTACCCTAAGAGAGTCACAGTGTTTCGTGCCAGTTGCTCACCCAAATACACATTTTTTAGATACGGTTTCCAGTGTGCCTGAAGCGATACGCCACTAGTTGTGTATCTTAAGAGAAACATCGTTACTTTTGCCAGGGGTTTCTAGAAGTTGCTGATTTGATTCTGCTGGTGACGAGGCATTGGCTACCTCAAGAGAGTCATAGAGATTCCTGCCAGTTCTTCACCCAAATACACATTTTTTAGATACTCTTTCCAGTCTGCCTGATAGCTACGCCACTAGTTGTGTATCTTAAGAGTCATTGTAACTTTTGCCAGGGGTTTCTTGAAGTTGCTGATGTGATTATGCTGGTGACGAGGCATTGGCTACCCTATGATTGTCATAGTGATTCCTGCTAGTTGCTCACCAAAATACACATTGTTTTGATACTTTGGCCAGTCTGCCTCAAGTGACACCCCACTAGCTGTGTATCTTGTGATAAGCTTCGTTACCTTTGCAAGCGGTTTCTTGAAGTTGGTGATGGGATTATGTTGGTGACGAGGCATTGGCTACCTTAAGAGAGTCATAGTGCTTCCTGAAAGTTGCTCACCCAAATACACATTTTGAGATACTGTGGCCAGTCTGCCTGAAGCGATACGCCACTAGTTGTGTATCTTAAGAGAAACATCGTTACTTTTGCCAGGGGTTTCTAGAAGTTGCTGATTTGATTCTGCTGGTGACGAGGCATTGGCTACCTCAAGAGAGTCATAGAGATTCCTGCCAGTTCTTCACCCAAATACAGATTTTTTAGATACCCTTTCCAGTCTGCCTGATAGCTACGCCACTAGTTGTGTATCTTAAGAGTCATTGTAAGTTTTGCCAGGGGTTTCTTGAAGTTGCTGATGTGATTATGCTGGTTACGAGGCATTGGCTACCCTATGAGTGTCATAGTGATACCTGCTAGTTGCTCACCCAAATACACATTTTTTTGATACTTTGGCCAGTCTGCCTCACGTGACACCCCACTAGCTGTGTATCTTATGAGAAGCTTCGTTACCTTTGCAAGCGGTTTCTTGAAGTTGGTGATGGGATTATGTTGGTGACGAGGCATTGGATACCTTAAGAGAGTCATAGTGCTTCCTGCCAGTTGCTCACCCAAATACACATTTTGAGATACTGTGGCCAGTCTGCCTGAAGCGATACGCCACTAGTTGTGTATCTGAAGAGAAACATCGTTACTCTTGCCAGCGGTTTCTTGACTTTGAAGCTGTGATTATACTGGTGACGCGATATTGGCTACCCTAAGAGAGTCACAGTGTTTCGTGCCAGTTGCTCACCCAAATACACATTTCTTAGATACTGTTTCCAGTGTGCCTGAAGCGATACGCCACTAGTTGTGTATCTTAAGAGAAACATCGTTACTTTTGCCAGGGGTTTCTAGAAGTTGCTGATTTGATTGTGCTGGTGACGAGGCATTGGCTACCTCAAGAGAGTCATAGAGATTCCTGCCAGTTCTTCACCCAAATACACATTTTTTAGATACTCTTTCCAGTCTGCCTGATAGCTACGCCACTAGTTGTGTATCTTAAGAGTCATTGTAACTCTTCCAAGGGTTTCTTGAAGTTGCTGATGTGATTATGCTGGTGACGAGGCATTGGCTACCCTATGAGTGTCATAGTGATTCCTGCTAGTTGCTCAACCAAATACACATTTTTTTGATACTTTGGCCAGTCTGCCTCAAGTGACACCCCACTAGCTGTGTATCTTATGAGAAGCTTCGTTACCTTTGCAAGCGGTTTCTTGAAGTTGGTGATGGGATTATGTTGGTGACGAGGCATTGGCTACCTTAAGAGAGTCATAGTGCTTCCTGCCAGTTGCTCACCCAAATACACATTTTGAGATACTGTGGCCAGTCTGCCTGAAGCGATACGCCACTAGTTGTGTATCTTAAGAGAAACATCGTTACTCTTGCCAGCGGTTTCTTGACTTTGAAGCTGTGATTATACTGGTGACGTGATATTGGCTACCCTAAGAGAGTCACAGTGTTTCCTGCCAGTTGCTCACCCAAATACACATTTTTTAGATACTTTTTCCAGTGTGCCTGAAGCGATACGCCACTAGTTGTGTATCTTAAGAGAAACATCGTTACTTTTGCCAGGGGTTTCTAGAAGTTGCTGATTTGATTCTGCTGGTGACGAGGCATTGGCTACCTCAAGAGAGTCATAGAGATTCCTGCCAGTTCTTCACCCAAATACACATTTTTTAGATACTCTTTCCAGTCTGCCTGATAGCTACGCCACTAGTTGTGTATCTTAAGACTCATTGTAACTTTTGCCAGGGGTTTCTTGAAGTTGCTGATGTGATTATGCTGGTGACGAGGCATTGGCTACCCTATGAGTGTCATAGTGATTCCTGCTAGTTGCTCACCCAAATACACATTTTTTGATACTTTGGCCAGTCTGCCTCAAGTGACACCCCTCTAGCTGTGTATCTTATGAGAAGCTTCGTTACCTTTGCAAGCGGTTTCTTGAAGTTGGTGATGGGATTATGTTGGTGACGAGGCATTGGCTACCTTAAGAGAGTCATAGTGCTTCCTGCCAGTTGCTCACCCAAATACACATTTTGAGATACTGTGGCCAGTCTGCCTGAAGCGATACGCCACTAGTTGTGTATCTTAAGAGAAACATCGTTACTCTTGCCAGCGGTTTCTTGACTTTGAAGCTGTGATTATACTGGTGACGTGATATTGGCTACCCTAAGAGAGTCACAGTGTTTCCTGCCAGTTGCTCACCCAAATACACATTTTTTAGATACTGTTTCCAGTGTGCCTGAAGCGATACGCCACTAGTTGTGTATCTTAAGAGAAACATCGTTACTTTTGCCAGGGGTTTCTAGAAGTTGCTGATTTGATTCTGCTGGTGACGAGGCATTGGCTACCTCAAGAGAGTCATAGAGATTCCTGCCAGTTCTTCAGCCAAATACACATTTTTTAGATACTCTTTCCAGTCTGCCTGATAGCTACGCCACTAGTTGTGTATCTTAAGAGAAACATCGTTACTCTTGCCAGCGGTTTCTTGACTTTGAAGCTGTGATTATACTGGTGACGAGATATTGGCTACCCTAAGAGAGTCACAGTGTTTCGTGCCAGTTGCTCACCCAAATACACATTTTTTAGATACTGTTTCCAGTGTGCCTGAAGCGATACGCCACTAGTTGTGTATCTTAAGAGAAACATCGTTACTTTTGCCAGGGGTTTCTAGAAGTTGCTGATTTGATTCTGCTGGTGACGAGGCATTGGCTACCTCAAGAGAGTCATAGAGATTCCTGCCAGTTCTTCACCCAAATACACATTTTTTTAGATACTCTTTCCAGTCTGCCTGATAGCTACGGCACTAGTTGTGTATCTTAAGAGTCATTGTAACTTTTGCCAGGGGTTTCTTGAAGTTGCTGATGTGATTATGCTGGTGACGAGGCATTGGCTACCCTATGAGTGTCATAGTGATTCCTGCTAGTTGCTCACCCAAATACACATTTTTTTGATACTTTGGGCAGTCTGCCTCAAGTGACACCCCACTAGCTGTGTATCTTATGAGAAGCTTCGTTACCTTTGCAAGCGGTTTCTTGAAGTTGGTGATGGGATTATGTTGGTGACGAGGCATTGGCTACCTTAAGAGAGTCATAGTGCTTCCTGCCAGTTGCTCACCCAAATACACATTTTGAGATACTGTGGCCAGTCTGCCTGAAGCGATACGCCACTAGTTGTGTATCTTAAGAGAAACATCGTTACTCTTGCCAGCGGTTTCTTGACTTTGAAGCTGTGATTATACTGGTGACGAGATATTGGCTACCCTAAGAGAGTCACAGTGTTTCGTGCCAGTTGCTCACCCAAATACACATTTTTTAGATACTGTTTCCAGTGTGCCTGAAGCGATACGCCACTAGTTGTGTATCTTAAGAGAAACATCGTTACTTTTAAAAGGGGTTTCTAGAAGTTGCTGATTTGATTCTGATGGTGACGAGGCATTGGCTACCTCAAGAGAGTCATAGAGATTCCTGCCAGTTCTTCACCCAAATACACAATTTTTAGATACTCTTTCCAGTCTGCCTGATAGCTACGCCACTAGTTGTGTATCTTAAGAGTCATTGTAACTTTAGAAGAGGGGTTTCTTGAAGTTGCTGATGTGATTATGCTGGTGACGAGGAATTGGCTACCCTATGAGTGTCATAGTGATTCCTGCTAGTTGCTCACCCAAATACACATTTTTTTGATACTTTGGCCAGTCTGCCTCAAGTGACACCCCACTAGCTGTGTATCTTATGAGAAGCTTCGTTACCTTTGCAAGCGGTTTCTTGAAGTTGGTGATGGGATTATGTTGGTGACGAGGCATTGGCTACCTTAAGAGAGTCATAGTGCTTCCTGCCAGTTGCTCACCCAAATACACATTTTGAGAAACTGTGGCCAATCTGCCTGAAGCGATACGCCACTAGTTGTGTATCTTAAGAGAAACATCGTTACTCTTGCCAGCGGTTTCTTGACTTTGAAGCTGTGATTATACTGGTGACGAGATATTGGCTACCCTAAGAGAGTCACAGTGTTTCGTGCCAGTTGCTCACCCAAATACACATTTTTAGATACTGTTTCCAGTGTGCCTGAAGCGATACGCCACTAGTTGTGTATCTTAAGAGAAACATCGTTACTTTTGCCAGGGGTTTCTAGAAGTTGCTGATTTGATTCTGCTGGTGACGAGGCATTGGCTACCTCAAGAGAGTCATAGAGATTCCTGCCAGTTCTTCAGCCAAATACACATTTTTTAGATACTCTTTCCAGTCTGCCTGATAGCTACGCCACTAGTTGTGTATCTTAAGAGAAACATCGTTACTCTTGCCAGCGGTTTCTTGACTTTGAAGCTGTGATTATACTGGTGACGAGATATTGGCTACCCTAAGAGAGTCACAGTGTTTCGTGCCAGTTGCTCACCCAAATACACATTTTTTAGATACTGTTTCCAGTGTGCCTGAAGCGATACGCCATTAGTTGTGTATCTTAAGAGAAATATCGTTACTTTTGCCAGGGGTTTCTAGAAGTTGCTGATTTGATTGTGCTGGTGACGAGGCATTGGCTACCTCAAGAGAGTCATAGAGATTCCTGCCAGTTCTTCACCCAAATACACATTTTTTAGATACTCTTTCCAGTCTGCCTGATAGCTACGCCACTAGTTGTGTATCTTAAGAGAAACATCGTTACTCTTGCCAGCGGTTTCTTGACTTTGAAGCTGTGATTATACTGGTGACGAGGTATTGGCTACCCTAAGAGAGTCACAGTGTTTCGTGCCAGTTGCTCACCCAAATACACATTTTTTAGATACTGTTTCCAGTGTGCCTGAAGCGATACGCCACTAGTTGTGTATCTTAAGAGAAACATCGTTACTTTTAAAAGGGGTTTCTAGAAGTTGCTGATTTGATTCTGCTGGTGACGAGGCATTGGCTACCTCAAGAGAGTCATAGAGATTCCTGCCAGTTCTTCACCCAAATACACATTTTTTAGATACTCTTTCCAGTCTGCCTGATAGCTACGCCACTAGTTGTGTATCTTAAGAGTCATTGTAACTTTAGAAGAGGGGTTTCTTGAAGTTGCTGATGTGATTATGCTGGTGACGAGGAATTGGCTACCCTATGAGTGTCATAGTGATTCCTGCTAGTTGCTCACCCAAATACACATTTTTTTGATACTTTGGCCAGTCTGCCTCAAGTGACACCCCACTAGCTGTGTATCTTATGAGAAGCTTCGTTACCTTTGCAAGCGGTTTCTTGAAGTTGGTGATGGGATTATGTTGGTGACGAGGCATTGGCTACCTTAAGAGAGTCATAGTGCTTCCTGCCAGTTGCTCACCCAAATACACATTTTGAGAAACTGTGGCCAGTCTGCCTGAAGCGATACGCCACTAGTTGTGTATCTTAAGAGAAACATCGTTACTCTAGCCAGCGGTTTCTTGACTTTGAAGCTGTGATTATATTGGTGACGAGATATTGGCTACCCTAAGAGAGTCACAGTGTTTCGTGCCAGTTGCTCACCCAAATACACATTTTTTAGATACTGTTTCCAGTGTGCCTGAAGCTATACGCCACTAGTTGTGTATCTTAAGAGAAATATCGTTACTTTTGCCAGGGGTTTCTAGAAGTTACTGATTTGATTGTGCTGGTGACGAGGCATTGGCTACCTCAAGAGAGTCATAGAGATTCCTACCAGTTCTTCACCCAAATACACATTTTTTAGATACTCTTTCCAGTCTGCCTGATAGCTACGCCACTAGTTGTGTATCTTAAGAGTCATTGTAACTTTGCCAGGGGTTTCTTGAAGTTGCTGATGTGATTATGCTGGTGAAGAGGCATTGGCTACCCTATGAGTGTCATAGTGATTCCTGCTAGTTGCTCACCCAAATACACATATTTTTGATACTTTGGCCAGTCTGCATCAAGTGACACCCCACTAGCTGTGTATCTTATGAGAAGCTTCGTTACCTTTGCAAGCGGTTTCTTGAAGTTGGTGATGGGATTATGTTGGTGACGAGGCATTGGCTACCTTAAGAGAGTCATAGTGCTTCCTGCCAGTTGCTCACCCAAATACACATTTAGAGATACTGTGGCCAGTCTGCCTGAAGCGATACGCCACTAGTTGTGTATCTTAAGAGAAACATCGTTACTCTTGCCAGCGGTTTCTTGACTTTGAAGCTGTGATTATACTGGTGACGAGATATTGGCTACCCTAAGAGAGTCACAGTGTTTCGTGCCAGTTGCTCACCCAAATACACATTTTTTAAGATACTGTTTCCAGTGTGCCTGAAGCGATACGCCACTAGTTGTGTATCTTAAGAGAAACATCGTTACTTTTGCCAGGGGTTTCTAGAAGTTGCTGAATTGATTCTGCTGGTGACGAGGCATTGGCTACCTCAAGAGAGTCATAGAGATTCCTGCCAGTTCTTCAGCCAAATACACATTTTTTAGATACTCTTTCCAGTCTGCCTGATAGCTACGCCACTAGTTGTGTATCTTAAGAGAAACATCGTTACTCTTGCCAGCGGTTTCTTGACTTTGAAGCTGTGATTATACTGGTGACGAGATATTGGCTACCCTAAGAGAGTCACAGTGTTTCGTGCCAGTTGCTCACCCAAATACACATTTTTTAGATACTGTTTCCAGTGTGCCTGAAGCGATACGCCACTAGTTGTGTATCTTAAGAGAAACATCGTTACTTTTAAAAGGGGTTTCTAGAAGTTGCTGATTTGATTCTGCTGGTGACGAGGCATTGGCTACCTCAAGAGAGTCATAGAGATTCCTGCCAGTTCTTCACCCAAATACACATTTTTTAGATACTCTTTCCAGTCTGCCTGATAGCTACGGCACTAGTTGTGTATCTTAAGAGTCATTGTAACTTTTGCCAGGGGTTTCTTGAAGTTGCTGATGTGATTATGCTGGTAACGTGGCATTGGCTACCCTAGGAGTGTCATAGTGATTCCTGCTAGTTGCTCACCCAAATACACATTTTTTTGATACTTTGGCCAGTCTGCCTCAAGTGACACCCCACTAGCTGTGTATCTTATGAGAAGCTTCGTTACCTTTGCAAGCGGTTTCTTGAAGTTGGTGATGGGATTATGTTGGTGACGAGGCATTGGCTACCTTAAGAGAGTCATAGTGCTTCCTGCCAGTTGCTCACCCAAATACACATTTTGAGATACTGTGGCCAGTCTGCCTGAAGCGATACGCCACTAGTTGTGTATGTTAAGAGAAACATCGTTACTCTTGCCAGCGGTTTCTTGACTTTGAAGCTGTGATTATACTGGTGACGAGATATTGGCTACCCTAAGAGAGTCACAGTGTTTCATGCCAGTTGCTCACCCAAATACACATTTTTTAGATACTGTTTCCAGTGTGCCTGAAGCGATACGAAACTAGTTGTGTATCTTAAGAGAAACATCGTTACTTTTCCCAGGGGTTTCTAGAAGTTGCTGATTTGATTATGCTGGTGACGAGTCATTGGCTACCCTATGAGTGTCATAGTGATTCCTGCTAGTTGCTCACCCAAATACACATTTTTTTGATACTTTGGCCAGTCTGCCTGAAGCGATACGCCACTAGTTGTGTATCTTAAGAGAAACATCGTTACTCTTGCCAGCGGTTTCTTGACTTTGAAGCTGTGATTATACTGGTGACGAGATATTGGCTACCCTAAGAGAGTCACAGTGTTTCGTGCCAGTTGCTCACCCAAATACACATTTTTTAGATACTGTTTCCAGTGTGCCTGAAGCGATACGCCACTAGTTGTGTATCTTAAGAGAAACATCGTTACTTTTGCCAGGGGTTTCTAGAAGTTGCTGATTTGATTCTGCTGGTGACGAGGCATTGGCTACCTCAAGAGAGTCATAGAGATTCCTGCCAGTTCTTCACCCAAATACACATTTTTTTAGATACTCTTTCCAGTCTGCCTGATAGCTACGCCACTAGTTGTGTATCTTAAGAGTCATTGTAACTTTGCCAGGGGTTTCTTGAAGTTGCTGATGTGATTATGCTGGTGACGAGGCATTGGCTACCCTATGAGTGTCATAGTGATTCCTGCTAGTTGCTCACCCAAATACACATTTTTTTGATACTTTGGCCAGTCTGCCTCAAGTGACACCCCACTAGCTGTGTATCTTATGAGAAGCTTCGTTACCTTTGCAAGCGGTTTCTTGAAGTTGGTGATGGGATTATGTTGGTGACGAGGCATTGGCTACCTTAAGAGAGTCATAGTGCTTCCTGCCAGTTGCTCACCCAAATACACATTTTGAGATACTGTGGCCAGTCTGCCTGAAGCGATACGCCACTAGTTGTGTATCTTAAGAGAAACATCGTTACTCTTGCCAGCGGTTTCTTGACTTTGAAGCTGTGATTATACTGGTGACGAGATATTGGCTACCCTAAGAGAGTCACAGTGTTTCGTGCCAGTTGCTCACCCAAATACACATTTTTTAGATACTGTTTCCAGTGTGCCTGAAGCGATACGCCACTAGTTGTGTATCTTAAGAGAAACATCGTTACTTTTAAAAGGGGTTTCTAGAAGTTGCTGATTTGATTCTGCTGGTGACGAGGCATTGGCTACCTCAAGAGAGTCGTAGAGATTCCTGCCAGTTCTTCACCCAAATACACATTTTTTAGATACTCTTTCCAGTCTGCCTGATAGCTACGCCACTAGTTGTGTATCTTAAGAGTCATTGTAACTTTAGAAGAGGGGTTTCTTGAAGTTGCTGATGTGATTATGCTGGTGACGAGGAATTGGCTACCCTATGAGTGTCATAGTGATTCCTGCTAGTTGCTCACCCAAATACACATTTTTTTGATACTTTGGCCAGTCTGCCTCAAGTGACACCCCACTAGCTGTGTATCTTATGAGAAGCTTCGTTACCTTTGCAAGCGGTTTCTTGAAGTTGGTGATGGGATTATGTTGGTGACGAGGCATTGGCTACCTTAAGAGAGTCATAGTGCTTCCTGCCAGTTGCTCACCCAAATACACATTTTGAGATACTGTGGCCAGTCTGCCTGAAGCGATACGCCACTAGTTGTGTATCTTAAGAGAAACATCGTTACTCTTGCCAGCGGTTTCTTGACTTTGAACTGTGATTATACTAGTGACGAGATATTGGCTACCCTAAGAGAGTCACAGTGTTTCGTGCCAGTTGCTCACCCAAATACAAATTTTTTAGATACTGTTTCCAGTGTGCCTGAAGCGATACGCCACTAGTTGTGTATCTTAAGAGAAATATCGTTACTTTTGCCAGGGGTTTCTAGAAGTTACTGATTTGATTGTGCTGGTGACGAGGCATTGGCTACCTCAAGAGAGTCATAGAGATTCCTACCAGTTCTTCACCCAAATACACATTTTTTAGATACTCTTTCCAGTCTGCCTGATAGCTACGCCACTAGTTGTGTATCTTAAGAGTCATTGTAACTTTGCCAGGGGTTTCTTGAAGTTGCTGATGTGATTATGCTGGTGACGAGGCATTGGCTACCCAATGAGTGTCATAGTGATTCCTGCTAGTTGCTCACCCAAATACACATATTTTTGATACTTTGGCCAGTCTGCCTCAAGTGACACCCCACTAGCTGTGTATCTTATGAGAAGCTTCGTTACCTTTGCAAGCGGTTTCTTGAAGTTGGTGATGGCTATGTTGGTGACGAGGCATTGGCTACCTTAAGAGAGTCATAGTGCTTCCTGCCAGTTGCTCACCCAAATACACATTTTGAGATACCGTGGCCAGTCTGCCTGAAGCGATACGCCACTAGTTGTGTATCTTAGGAGAAACATCGTTACTCTTGCCAGCGGTTTCTTGACTTTGAAGCTGTGATTATACTGGTGACGAGATATTGGCTACCCTAAGAGAGTCACAGTGTTTCGTGCCAGTTGCTCACCCAAATACACATTTTTTAGATACTGTTTCCAGTGTGCCTGAAGCGATACGCCACTAGTTGTGTATCTTAAGAGAAACATCGTTACTTTTGCCAGGGGTTTCTAGAAGTTGCTGATTTGATTCTGCTGGTGACGAGGCATTGGCTACCTCAAGAGAGTCATAGAGATTCCTGCCAGTTCTTCAGCCAAATACACATTTTTTAGATACTCTTTCCAGTCTGCCTGATAGCTACGCCACTAGTTGTGTATCGTAAGAGAAACATCGTTACTCTTGCCAGCGGTTTCTTGACTTTAAAGCTGTGATTATACTGGTGACGAGATATTGGCTACCCTAAGAGAGTCACAGTGTTTCGTGCCAGTTGCTCACCCAAATACACATTTTTTAGATACTGTTTCCAGTGTGCCTGAAGCGATACGCCACTAGTTGTGTATCTTAAGAGAAACATCGTTACTTTTGCCAGGGGTTTCTAGAAGTTGCTGATTTGATTCTGCTGGTGACGAGGCATTGGCTACCTCAAGAGAGTCATAGAGATTCCTGCCAGTTCTTCACCCAAATACACATTTTTTTAGATACTCTTTCCAGTCTGCCTGATAGCTACGGCACTAGTTGTGTATCTTAAGAGTCATTGTAACTTTTGCCAGGGGTTTCTTGAAGTTGCTGATGTGATTATGCTGGTGACGAGGCATTGGCTACCCTATGAGTGTCATAGTGATTCCTGCTAGTTGCTCACCCAAATACACATTTTTTTGATACTTTGGCCAGTCTGCCTCAAGTGACACCCCACTAGCTGTGTATCTTATGAGAAGCTTCGTTACCTTTGCAAGCGGTTTCTTGAAGTTGGTGATGGGATTATGTTGGTGACGAGGCATTGGCTACCTTAAGAGAGTCATAGTGCTTCCTGCCAGTTGCTCACCCAAATACACATTTTGAGATACTGTGGCCAGTCTGCCTGAAGCGATACGCCACTAGTTGTGTATCTTAAGAGAAACATCGTTACTCTTGCCAGCGGTTTCTTGACTTTGAAGCTGTGATTATACTGGTGACGAGATATTGGCTACCCTAAGAGAGTGACAGTGTTTCGTGCCAGTTGCTCACCCAAATACACATTTTTTAGATACTGTTTCCAGTGTGCCTGAAGCGATACGCCACTAGTTGTGTATCTTAAGAGAAACATCGTTACTTTTGCCAGGGGTTTCTAGAAGTTGCTGATTTGATTCTGCTGGTGACGAGGCATTGGCTACCTCAAGAGAGTCTTAGAGATTCCTGCCAGTTCTTCAGCCAAATACACATTTTTTAGATACTCTTTCCAGTCTGCCTGATAGCTACGCCACTAGTTGTGTATCTTAAGAGAAACATCGTTACTCTTGCCAGCGGTTTCTTGACTTTGAAGCTGTGATTATACTGGTGACGAGATATTGGCTACCCTAAGAGAGTCACAGTGTTTCGTGCCAGTTGCTCACCCAAATACACATTTTTTAGATACTGTTTCCAGTGTGCCTGAAGCGATACGCCACTAGTTGTGTATCTTAAGAGAAACATCGTTACTTTTACCAGGGGTTTCTAGAAGTTGCTGATTTGATTCTGCTGGTGACGAGGCATTGGCTACCTCAAGAGAGTCATAGAGATTCCTGCCAGTTCTTCACCCAAATACACATTTTTTTAGATACTCTTTCCAGTCTGCCTGATAGCTACGGCACTAGTTGTGTATCTTAAGAGTCATTGTAACTTTTGCCAGGGGTTTCTTGAAGTTGCTGATGTGATTATGCTGGTGACGAGGCATTGGCTACCCTATGAGTGTCATAGTGATTCCTGCTAGTTGCTCACCCAAATACACATTTTTTTGATACTTTGGCCAGTCTGCCTCAAGTGACACCCCACTAGCTGTGTATCTTATGAGAAGCTTCGTTACCTTTGCAAGCGGTTTCTTGAAGTTGGTGATGGGATTATGTTGGTGACGAGGCATTGGCTACCTTAAGAGAGTCATAGTGCTTCCTGCCAGTTGCTCACCCAAATACACATTTTGAGATACTGTGGCCAGTCTGCCTGAAGCGATACGCCACTAGTTGTGTATCTTAAGAGAAACATCGTTACTCTTGCCAGCGGTTTATTGACTTTGAAGCTGTGATTATACTGGTGACGAGATATTGGCTACCCTAAGAGAGTCACAGTGTTTCGTGCCAGTTGCTCACCCAAATACACATTTTTTAGATACTGTTTCCAGTGTGCCTGAAGCGATACGCCACTAGTTGTGTATCTTAAGAGAAACATCGTTACTTTTGCCAGGGGTTTCTAGAAGTTGCTGATTTGATTCTGCTGGTGACGAGGCATTGGCTACCTCAAGAGAGTCATAGAGATTCCTGCCAGTTCTTCAGCCAAATACACATTTTTTAGATACTCTTTCCAGTATGCCTGATAGCTACGCCACTAGTTGTGTATCGTAAGAGAAACATCGTTACTCTTGCCAGCGGTTTCTTGACTTTGAAGCTGTGATTATACTGGTGACGAGATATTGGCTACCCTAAGAGAGTCACAGTGTTTCGTGCCAGTTGCTCACCCAAATACACATTTTTTAGATACTGTTTCCAGTGTGCCTGAAGCGATAAGCCACTAGTTGTGTATCTTAAGAGAAACATCGTTACTTTTGCCAGGGGTTTCTAGAAGTTGCTGATTTGATTCTGCTGGTGACGAGGCATTGGCTACCTCAAGAGAGTCATAGAGATTCCTGCCAGTTCTTCACCCAAATACACATTTTTTTAGATACTCTTTCCAGTCTGCCTGATAGCTACGGCACTAGTTGTGTATCTTAAGAGTCATTGTAACTTTTGCCAGGGGTTTCTTGAAGTTGCTGATGTGATTATGCTGGTGACGAGGCATTGGCTACCCTATGAGTGTCATAGTGATTCCTGCTAGTTGCTCACCCAAATACACATTTTTTTGATACTTTGGCCAGTCTGCCTCAAGTGACACCCCACTAGCTGTGTATCTTATGAGAAGCTTCGTTACCTTTGCAAGCGGTTTCTTGAAGTTGGTGATGGGATTATGTTGGTGACGAGGCATTGGCTACCTTAAGAGAGTCATAGTGCTTCCTGCCAGTTGCTCACCCAAATACACATTTTGAGATACTGTGGCCAGTCTGCCTGAAGCGATACGCCACTAGTTGTGTATCTTAAGAGAAACATCGTTACTCTTGCCAGCGGTTTCTTGACTTTGAAGCTGTGATTATACTGGTGACGAGATATTGGCTACCCTAAGAGAGTCACAGTGTTTCGTGCCAGTTGCTCACCCAAATACACATTTTTTAGATACTGTTTCCAGTGTGCCTGAAGCGATACGCCACTAGTTGTGTATCTTAAGAGAAACATCGTTACTTTTGCCAGGGGTTTCTAGAAGTTGCTGATTTGATTCTGCTGGTGACGAGGCATTGGCTACCTCAAGAGAGTCTTAGAGATTCCTGCCAGTTCTTCAGCCAAATACACATTTTTTAGATACTCTTTCCAGTCTGCCTGATAGCTACGCCACTAGTTGTGTATCTTATGAGAAACATCGTTACTCTTGCCAGCGGTTTCTTGACTTTGAAGCTGTGATTATACTGGTGACGAGATATTGGCTACCCTAAGAGAGTCACAGTGTTTCGTGCCAGTTGCTCACCCAAATACACATTTTTTAGATACTGTTTCCAGTGTGCCTGAAGCGATACGCCACTAGTTGTGTATCTTAAGAGAAACATCGTTACTTTTACCAGGGGTTTCTAGAAGTTGCTGATTTGATTCTGCTGGTGACGAGGCATTGGCTACCTCAAGAGAGTCATAGAGATTCCTGCCAGTTCTTCACCCAAATACACATTTTTTTAGATACTCTTTCCAGTCTGCCTGATAGCTACGGCACTAGTTGTGTATCTTAAGAGTCATTGTAACTTTTGCCAGGGGTTTCTTGAAGTTGCTGATGTGATTATGCTGGTGACGAGGCATTGGCTACCCTATGAGTGTCATAGTGATTCCTGCTAGTTGCTCACCCAAATACACATTTTTTTGATACCTTGGCCAGTCTGCCTCAAGTGACACCCCACTAGCTGTGTATCTTATGAGAAGCTTCGTTACCTTTGCAAGCGGTTTCTTGAAGTTGGTGATGGGATTATGTTGGTGACGAGGCATTGGCTACCTTAAGAGAGTCATAGTGCTTCCTGCCAGTTGCTCACCCAAATACACATTTTGAGATACTGTGGCCAGTCTGCCTGAAGCGATACGCCACTAGTTGTGTATCTTAAGAGAAACATCGTTACTCTTGCCAGCGGTTTATTGACTTTGAAGCTGTGATTATACTGGTGACGAGATATTGGCTACCCTAAGAGAGTCACAGTGTTTCGTGCCAGTTGCTCACCCAAATACACATTTTTTAGATACTGTTTCCAGTGTGCCTGAAGCGATACGCCACTAGTTGTGTATCTTAAGAGAAACATCGTTACTTTTGCCAGGGGTTTCTAGAAGTTGCTGATTTGATTCTGCTGGTGACGAGGCATTGGCTACCTCAAGAGAGTCATAGAGATTCCTGCCAGTTCTTCAGCCAAATACACATTTTTTAGATACTCTTTCCAGTCTGCCTGATAGCTACGCCACTAGTTGTGTATCGTAAGAGAAACATCGTTACTCTTGCCAGCGGTTTCTTGACTTTGAAGCTGTGATTATACTGGTGACGAGATATTGGCTACCCTAAGAGTGTCACAGTGTTTCGTGCCAGTTGCTCACCCAAATACACATTTTTTAGATACTGTTTCCAGTGTGCCTGAAGCGATAAGCCACTAGTTGTGTATCTTAAGAGAAACATCGTTACTTTTGCCAGGGGTTTCTAGAAGTTGCTGATTTGATTCTGCTGGTGACGAGGCATTGGCTACCTCAAGAGAGTCATAGAGATTCCTGCCAGTTCTTCACCCAAATACACATTTTTTTAGATACTCTTTCCAGTCTGCCTGATAGCTACGCCACTAGTTGTGTATCTTAAGAGTCATTGTAACTTTTGCCAGGGGTTTCTTGAAGTTGCTGATGTGATTATGCTGGTGACGAGGCATTGGCTACCCTATGAGTGTCATAGTGATTCCTGCTAGTTGCTCACCCAAATACACATTTTTTTGATACTTTGGCCAGTCTGCCTCAAGTGACACCCCACTAGCTGTGTATCTTATGAGAAGCTTCGTTACCTTTGCAAGCGGTTTCTTGAAGTTGGTGATGGGATTATGTTGGTGACGAGGCATTGGCTACCTTAAGAGAGTCATAGTGCTTCCTGCCAGTTGCTCACCCAAATACACATTTTGAGATACTGTGGCCAGTCTGCCTGAAGCGATACGCCACTAGTTGTGTATCTTAAGAGAAACATCGTTACTCTTGCCAGCGGTTTCTTGACTTTGAAGCTGTGATTATACTGGTGACGAGATATTGGCTACCCTAAGAGAGTCACAGTGTTTCGTGCCAGTTGCTCACCCAAATACACATTTTTTAGATACTGTTTCCAGTGTGCCTGAAGCGATACGCCACTAGTTGTGTATCTTAAGAGAAACATCGTTACTTTTGCCAGGGGTTTCTAGAAGTTGCTGATTTGATTCTGCTGGTGACGAGGCATTGGCTACCTCAAGAGAGTCATAGAGATTCCTGCCAGTTCTTCAGCCAAATACACATTTTTTAGATACTCTTTCCAGTCTGCCTGATAGCTACGCCACTAGTTGTGTATCTTAAGAGAAACATCGTTACTCTTGCCAGCGGTTTCTTGACTTTGAAGCTGTGATTATACTGGTGACGAGATATTGGCTACCCTAAGAGAGTCACAGTGTTTCGTGCCAGTTGCTCACCCAAATACACATTTTTTAGATACTGTTTCCAGGGTGCCTGAAGCGATACGCCACTAGTTGTGTATCTTAAGAGAAACATCGTTACTTTTGCCAGGGGTTTCTAGAAGTTGCTGATTTGATTCTGCTGGTGACGAGGCATTGGCTACCTCAAGAGAGTCATAGAGATTCCTGCCAGTTCTTCACCCAAATACACATTTTTTTAGATACTCTTTCCAGTCTGCCTGATAGCTACGGCACTAGTTGTGTATCTTAAGAGTCATTGTAACTTTTGCCAGGGGTTTCTTGAAGTTGCTGATGTGATTATGCTGGTGACGAGGCATTGGCTACCCTATGAGTGTCATAGTGATTCCTGCTAGTTGCTCACCCAAATACACATTTTTTTGATACTTTGGCCAGTCTGCCTCAAGTGACACCCCACTAGCTGTGTATCTTATGAGAAGCTTCGTTACCTTTGCAAGCGGTTTCTTGAAGTTGGTGATGGGATTATGTTGGAGACGAGGCATTGGCTACCTTAAGAGAGTCATAGTGCTTCCTGCCAGTTGCTCACCCAAATACACATTTTGAGATACTGTGGCCAGTCTGCCTGAAGCGATACGCCACTAGTTGTGTATCTTAAGAGAAACATCGTTACTCTTGCCAGCGGTTTCTTGACTTTGAAGCTGTGATTATACTGGTGACGAGATATTGGCTACCCTAAGAGAGTCACAGTGTTTCGTGCCAGTTGCTCACCCAAATACACATTTTTTAGATACTGTTTCCAGTGTGCCTGAAGCGATACGCCACTAGTTGTGTATCTTAAGAGAAACATCGTTACTTTTAAAAGGGGTTTCTAGAAGTTGCTGATTTGATTCTGCTGGTGACGAGGCATTGGCTACCTCAAGAGAGTCATAGAGATTCCTGCCAGTTCTTCACCCAAATACACAATTTTTAGATACTCTTTCCAGTCTGCCTGATAGCTACGCCACTAGTTGTGTATCTTAAGAGTCATTGTAACTTTAGAAGAGGGGTTTCTTGTAGTTGCTGATGTGATTATGCTGGTGACGAGGCATTGGCTACCCTATGAGTGTCATAGTGATTCCTGCTAGTTGCTCACCCAAATACACATTTTTTTGATACTTTGGCCAGTCTGCCTCAAGTGACACCCCACTAGCTGTGTATCTTATGAGAAGCTTCGTTACCTTTGCAAGCGGTTTCTTGAAGTTGGTGATGGGATTATGTTGGTGACGAGGCATTGGCTACCTTAAGAGAGTCATAGTGCTTCCTGCCAGTTGCTCACCCAAATACACATTTTGAGATACTGTGGCCAGTCTGCCTGAAGCGATACGCCCCTAGTTGTGTATCTTAAGAGAGACATCGTTACTCTTGCCAGCGGTCTCTTGACTTTGAAGCTGTGATTATACTGGTGACGAGATAATGGCTACCCTAAGAGAGTCACAGTGTTTCCTGCCAGTTGCTCACCCAAATACACATTTTTTAGATACTGTTTCCAGTGTGCCTGAAGCGATACGCCACTAGTTGTGTATCTTAAGAGAAACATCGTTACTTTTGCCAGGGGTTTCTAGAAGTTGCTGATTTGATTGTGCTGGTGACGAGGCATTGGCTACCTCAAGAGAGTCATAGAGATTCCTGCCAGTTCTTCACCCAAATACACATTTTTTAGATACTCTTTCCAGTCTGCCTGATAGCTACGCCACTAGTTGTGTATCTTAAGAGTCATTGTAACTTTTGCCAGGGGTTTCTTGAAGTTGCTGATGTGATTATGCTGGTGACGAGGCATTGGATACCCTATGAGTGTCATAGTGATTCCTGCTAGTTGCTCACCCAAATACACATTTTTTTGATACTTTGGCCAGTCTGCCTCAAGTGACACCCCACTAGCTGTGTATCTTATGAGAAGCTTCGTTACCTTTGCAAGCGGTTTCTTGAAGTTGGTGATGGGATTATGTTGGTGACGAGGCATTGGCTACCTTAAGAGAGTCATAGTGCTTCCTGCCAGTTGCTCACCCAAATACACATTTTGAGATACTGTGGCCAGTCTGCCTGAAGCGATACGCCACTAGTTGTGTATCTTAAGAGAAACATCGTTACTCTTGCCAGCGGTTTCTTGACTTTGAAGCTGTGATTATACTGGTGACGAGATATTGGCTACCCTAAGAGAGTCACAGTGTTTCGTGCCAGTTGCTCACCCAAATACACATTTTTTAGATACTGTTTCCAGTGTGCCTGAAGCGATACGCCACTAGTTGTGTATCTTAAGAGAAACATCGTTACTTTTGCCAGGGGTTTCTAGAAGTTGCTGATTTGATTCTGCTGGTGACGAGGCATTGGCTACCTCAAGAGAGTCATAGAGATTCCTGCCAGTTCTTCAGCCAAATACACATTTTTTAGATACTCTTTCCAGTCTGCCTGATAGCTACGCCACTAGTTGTGTATCTTAAGAGAAACATCGTTACTCTTGCCAGCGGTTTCTTGACTTTGAAGCTGTGATTATACTGGTGACGAGATATTGGCTACCCTAAGAGAGTCACAGTGTTTCGTGCCAGTTGCTCACCCAAATACACATTTTTTAGATACTGTTTCCAGGGTGCCTGAAGCGATACGCCACTAGTTGTGTATCTTAAGAGAAACATCGTTACTTTTGCCAGGGGTTTCTAGAAGTTGCTGATTTGATTCTGCTGGTGACGAGGCATTGGCTACCTCAAGAGAGTCATAGAGATTCCTGCCAGTTCTTCACCCAAATACACATTTTTTTAGATACTCTTTCCTGTCTGCCTGATAGCTACGGCACTAGTTGTGTATCTTAAGAGTCATTGTAACTTTTGCCAGGGGTTTCTTGAAGTTGCTGATGTGATTATGCTGGTGACGAGGCATTGGCTACCCTATGAGTGTCATAGTGATTCCTGCTAGTTGCTCACCCAAATACACATTTTTTTGATACTTTGGCCAGTCTGCCTCAAGTGACACCCCACTAGCTGTGTATCTTATGAGAAGCTTCGTTACCTTTGCAAGCGGTTTCTTGAAGTTGGTGATGGGATTATGTTGGTGACGAGGCATTGGCTACCTTAAGAGAGTCATAGTGCTTCCTGCCAGTTGCTCACCCAAATACACATTTTGAGATACTGTGGCCAGTCTGCCTGAAGCGATACGCCACTAGTTGTGTATCTTAAGAGAAACATCGTTACTCTTGCCAGCGGTTTCTTGACTTTGAAGCTGTGATTATACTGGTGACGAGATATTGGCTACCCTAAGAGAGTCACAGTGTTTCGTGCCAGTTGCTCACCCAAATACACATTTTTTAGATACTGTTTCCAGTGTGCCTGAAGCGATACGCCACTAGTTGTGTATCTTAAGAGAAACATCGTTACTTTTAAAAGGGGTTTCTAGAAGTTGCTGATTTGATTCTGCTGGTGACGAGGCATTGGCTACCTCAAGAGAGTCATAGAGATTCCTGCCAGTTCTTCACCCAAATACACAATTTTAAGATACTCTTTCCAGTCTGCCTGATAGCTACGCCACTAGTTGTGTATCTTAAGAGTCATTGTAACTTTAGAAGAGGGGTTTCTTGTAGTTGCTGATGTGATTATGCTGGTGACGAGGCATTGGCTACCCTATGAGTGTCATAGTGATTCCTGCTAGTTGCTCACCCAAATACACATTTTTTTGATACTTTGGCCAGTCTGCCTCAAGTGACACCCCACTAGCTGTGTATCTTATGAGAAGCTTCGTTACCTTTGCAAGCGGTTTCTTGAAGTTGGTGATGGGATTATGTTGGTGACGAGGCATTGGCTACCTTAAGAGAGTCATAGTGCTTCCTGCCAGTTGCTCACCCAAATACACATTTTGAGATACTGTGGCCAGTCTGCCTGAAGCGATACGCCCCTAGTTGTGTATCTTAAGAGAGACATCGTTACTCTTGCCAGCGGTCTCTTGACTTTGAAGCTGTGATTATACTGGTGACGAGATAATGGCTACCCTAAGAGAGTCACAGTGTTTCCTGCCAGTTGCTCACCCAAATACACATTTTTTAGATACTGTTTCCAGTGTGCCTGAAGCGATACGCCACTAGTTGTGTATCTTAAGAGAAACATCGTTACTTTTGCCAGGGGTTTCTAGAAGTTGCTGATTTGATTGTGCTGGTGACGAGGCATTGGCTACCTCAAGAGAGTCATAGAGATTCCTGCCAGTTCTTCACCCAAATACACATTTTTTAGATACTCTTTCCAGTCTGCCTGATAGCTACGCCACTAGTTGTGTATCTTAAGAGTCATTGTAACTTTTGCCAGGGGTTTCTTGAAGTTGCTGATGTGATTATGCTGGTGACGAGGCATTGGCTACCCTATGAGTGTCATAGTGATTCCTGCTAGTTGCTCACCCAAATACACATTTTTTTGATACTTTGGCCAGTCTGCCTCAAGTGACACCCCACTAGCTGTGTATCTTATGAGAAGTTTCGTTACCTTTGCAAGCGGTTTCTTGAAGTTGGTGATGGGATTATGTTGGTGACGAGGCATTGGCTACCTTAAGAGAGTCATAGTGCTTCCTGCCAGTTGCTCACCCAAATACACATTTTGAGATACTGTGGCCAGTCTGCCTGAAGCGATACGCCCCTAGTTGTGTATCTTAAGAGAGACATCGTTACTCTTGCCAGCGGTCTCTTGACTTTGAAGCTGTGATTATACTGGTGACGAGATATTGGCTACCCTAAGAGAGTCACAGTGTTTCCTGCCAGTTGCTCACCCAAATACACATTTTTTAGATACTGTTTCCAGTGTGCCTGAAGCGATACGCCACTAGTTGTGTATCTTAAGAGAAACATCGTTACTTTTGCCAGGGGTTTCTAGAAGTTGCTGATTTGATTCTGCTGGTGACGAGGCATTGGCTACCTCAAGAGAGTCATAGAGATTCCTGCCAGTTCTTCACCCAAATACACATGTTTTAGATACTCTTTCCAGTCTGCCTGATAGCTACGCCACTAGTTGTGTATCTTAAGAGTCATTGTAACTTTTGCCAGGGGTTTCTTGAAGTTGCTGATGTGATTATGCTGGTGACGAGGCATTGGATACCCTATGAGTGTCATAGTGATTCCTGCTAGTTGCTCACCCAAATACACATTTTTTTGATACTTTGGCCAGTCTGCCTCAAGTGACACCCCACTAGCTGTGTATCTTATGAGAAGCTTCGTTACCTTTGCAAGCGGTTTCTTGAAGTTGGTGATGGGATTATGTTGGTGACGAGGCATTGGCTACCTTAAGAGAGTCATAATGCTTCCTGCCAGTTGCTCACCCAAATACACATTTTGAGATACTGTGGCCAGTCTGCCTGAAGCGATACGCCACTAGTTGTGTATCTTAAGAGAAACATCGTTACTTTTGCCAGAGGTCCAAGAAGTTGCTGATTTGATTCTGCTGGTGACGAGGCATTGGCTACCTCAAGAGAGTCATAGAGATTCCTGCCAGTTCTTCACACAAATACACATTTTTTAGATACTCTTTCCAGTCTGCCTGATAGCTACGCCACTAGTTGTGTATCTTAAGAGTCATTGTAACTTTTGCCAGGGGTTACTTGAAGTTGCTGATGTGATTATGCTGGTGACGAGGCATTGGCTACCCTATGAGTGTCATAGTGATTCCTGCTAGTTGCTCACCCAAATACACATTTTTTTGATACTTTGGCCAGTCTGCCTCAAGTGACACCCCACTAGCTGTGTATCTTATGAGAAGCTTCGTTACCTTTGCAAGAGGTTTCTTGAAGTTGGTGATGGGATTATGTTGGTGACGAGGCATTGGCTACCTTAAGAGAGTCATAGTGCTTCCTGCCAGTTGCTCACCCAAATACACATTTTGAGATACTGTGGCCGGTCTGCCTGAAGCGATACGCCCCTAGTTGTGTATCTTAAGAGAGACGTCGTTACTCTTGCCAGCGGTCTCTTGACTTTGAAGCTGTGATTATACTGGTGACGAGATATTGGCTACCCTAAGAGAGTCACAGTGTTTCGTGCCAGTTGCTCACCCAAATACACATTTTTTAGATACTGTTTCCAGTGTGCCTGAAGCGATACGCCACTAGTTGTGTATCTTAAGAGAAACATCGTTACTTTTGCCAGGGGTTTCTAGAAGTTGCTGATTTGATTCTGCTGGTGATGAGTCATTGGCTACCTCAAGAGAGTCATAGAGATTCCTGCCAGTTCTTCACCCAAATACACATTTTTTAGATACTCTTTCCAGTCTGACTGATAGCTACGCCACTAGTTGTGTATCTTAAGAGTCATTGTAACTTTTGCCAGGGGTTTCTTGAAGTTGCTGATGTGATTATGCTGGTGACGAGGCATTGGATACCCTATGAGTGTCATAGTGATTCCTGCTAGTTGCTCACCCAAATACACATTTTTTTGATACTTTGGCCAGTCTGCCTCAAGTGACACCCCACTAGTTGTGTATCTTATGAGAAGCTTCGTTACCTTTGCAAGCGGTTTCTTGAAGTTGGTGATGGGATTATGTTGGTGACGAGGCATTGGCTACCTTAAGAGAGTCATAATGCTTCCTGCCAGTTGCTCACCCAAATACACATTTTGAGATACTGTGGCCAGTCTGCCTGAAGCGATACGCCACTAGTTGTGTATCTTAAGAGAAACATCGTTACTCTTGCCATCGGTTTCTTGACTTTGAAGCTGTGATTATACTGGTGACGAGATATTGGCTACCCTAAGAGAGTCACAGTGTTTCGTGCCAGTTGCTCACCCAAATACACATTTTTTAGATACTGTTTCCAGTGTGCCTGAAGCGATACGCCACTAGTTGTGTATCTTAAGAGAAATATCGTTACTTTTGCCAGGGGTTTCTAGAAGTTGCTGATTTGATTCTGCTGGTGACGAGGCATTGGCTACCTCAAGAGAGTCATAGAGATTCCTGCCAGTTCTTCACCCAAATACACATTTTTTAGATACTCTTTCCAGTCTGCCTGATAGCTACGCCACTAGTTGTGTATCTTAAGAGAAACATCGTTACTCTTGCCAGCGGTTTCTTGACTTTGAAGCTGTGATTATACTGGTGACGAGATATTGGCTACCCTAAGAGAGTCACAGTGTTTCGTGCCAGTTGCTCACCCAAATACACATTTTTTAGATACTGTTTCCAGTGTGCCTGAAGCGATACGCCACTAGTTGTGTATCTCAAGAGAAACATCGTTACTTTTGCCAGGGGTTTCTAGAAGTTGCTGATTTGATTCTGCTGGTGACGAGGCATTGGCTACCTCAAGAGAGTCATAGAGATTCCTGCCAGTTCTTCACCCAAATACACATTTTTTAGATACTCTTTCCAGTCTGCCTGATAGCTACGCCACTAGTTGTGTATCTTAAGAGTCATTGTAACTTTAGAAGAGGGGTTTCTTGTAGTTGCTGATGTGATTATGCTGGTGACGAGGCATTGGCTACCCTATGAGTGTCATAGTGATTCCTGCTAGTTGCTCACCCAAATACACATTTTTTTGATACTTTGGCCAGTCTGCCTCAAGTGACACCCCACTAGCTGTGTATCTTATGAGAAGCTTCGTTACCTTTGCAAGCGGTTTCTTGAAGTTGGTGATGGGATTATGTTGGTGACGAGGCATTGGCTACCTTAAGAGAGTCATAGTGCTTCCTGCCAGTTGCTCACCCAAATACACATTTTGAGATACTGTGGCCGGTCTGCCTGAAGCGATACGCCCCTAGTTGTGTATCTTAAGAGAGACATCGTTACTCTTGCCAGCGGTCTCTTGACTTTGAAGCTGTGATTATACTGGTGACGAGATATTGGCTACCCTAAGAGAGTCACAGTGTTTCGTGCCAGTTGCTCACCCAAATACACATTTTTTAGATACTGTTTCCAGTGTGCCTGAAGCGATACGCCACTAGTTGTGTATCTTAAGAGAAACATCGTTACTTTTGCCAGGGGTTTCTAGAAGTTGCTGATTTGATTCTGCTGGTGATGAGTCATTGGCTACCTCAAGAGAGTCATAGAGATTCCTGCCAGTTCTTCACCCAAATACACATTTTTTAGATACTCTTTCCAGTCTGCCTGATAGCTACGCCACTAGTTGTGTATCTTAAGAGTCATTGTAACTTTTGCCAGGGGTTTCTTGAAGTTGCTGATGTCATTATGCTGGTGACGAGGCATTGGCTACCCTATGAGTGTCATAGTGATTCCTGCTGGTTGCTCACTCAAATACACATTTTTTTGATACTTTGGCCAGTCTGCCTCAAGTGACACCCCACTAGCTGTGTATCTTATGAGAAGCTTCGTTACCTTTGCAAGCGGTTTCTTGAAGTTGGTGATGGGATTATGTTGGTGACGAGGCATTGGCTATCTTAAGAGAGTCATAGTGCTTCCTGCCAGTTGCTCACCCAAATACACATTTTGAGATACTGTGGCCAGTCTGCCTGAAGCGATACGCCACTAGTTGTGTATCTTAAGAGAAACATCGTTACTCTTGCCAGCGGTTTCTTGACTTTGAAGATGTGATTATACAGGTGACGAGATATTGGCTACCCTAAGAGAGTCACAGTGTTTCCTGCCAGTTGCTCACCCAAATACACATTTTTTAGATACTGTTTCCAGTGTGCCTGAAGCGATACGCCACGAGTTGTGTATCTTAAGAGAAACATCGTTACTTTTGCCAGGGGTTTCTAGAAGTTGCTGATTTGATTCTGCTGGTGACGAGGCATTGGCTACCTCAAGAGAGTCATAGAGATTCCTGCCAGTTCTTCACCCAAATACACATTTTTTAGATACTCTTTCCAGTCTGACTGATAGCTACGCCACTAGTTGTGTATCTTAAGAGTCATTGTAACTTTTGCCAGGGGTTTCTTGAAGTTGCTGATGTGATTATGCTGGTGACGAGGCATTGGATACCCTATGAGTGTCATAGTGATTCCTGCTAGTTGCTCACCCAAATACACATTTTTTTGATACTTTGGCCAGTCTGCCTCAAGTGACACCCCACTAGTTGTGTATCTTATGAGAAGCTTCGTTACCTTTGCAAGCGGTTTCTTGAAGTTGGTGATGGGATTATGTTGGTGACGAGGCATTGGCTACCTTAAGAGAGTCATAATGCTTCCTGCCAGTTGCTCACCCAAATACACATTTTGAGATACTGTGGCCAGTCTGCCTGAAGCGATACGCCACTAGTTGTGTATCTTAAGAGAAACATCGTTACTCTTGCCATCGGTTTCTTGACTTTGAAGCTGTGATTATACTGGTGACGAGATATTGGCTACCCTAAGAGAGTCACAGTGTTTCGTGCCAGTTGCTCACCCAAATACACATTTTTTAGATACTGTTTCCAGTGTGCCTGAAGCGATACGCCACTAGTTGTGTATCTTAAGAGAAATATCGTTACTTTTGCCAGGGGTTTCTAGAAGTTGCTGATTTGATTCTGCTGGTGACGAGGCATTGGCTACCTCAAGAGAGTCATAGAGATTCCTGCCAGTTCTTCACCCAAATACACATTTTTTAGATACTCTTTCCAGTCTGCCTGATAGCTACGCCACTAGTTGTGTATCTTAAGAGAAACATCGTTACTCTTGCCAGCGGTTTCTTGACTTTGAAGCTGTGATTATACTGGTGACGAGATATTGGCTACCCTAAGAGAGTCACAGTGTTTCGTGCCAGTTGCTCACCCAAATACACATTTTTTAGATACTGTTTCCAGTGTGCCTGAAGCGATACGCCACTAGTTGTGTATCTCAAGAGAAACATCGTTACTTTTGCCAGGGGTTTCTAGAAGTTGCTGATTTGATTCTGCTGGTGACGAGGCATTGGCTACCTCAAGAGAGTCATAGAGATTCCTGCCAGTTCTTCACCCAAATACACATTTTTTAGATACTCTTTCCAGTCTGCCTGATAGCTACGCCACTAGTTGTGTATCTTAAGAGTCATTGTAACTTTAGAAGAGGGGTTTCTTGTAGTTGCTGATGTGATTATGCTGGTGACGAGGAATTGGCTACCCTATGAGTGTCATACTGATTCCTGCTAGTTGCTCACCCAAATACACATTTTTTTGATACTTTGGCCAGTCTGCCTCAAGTGACACCCCACTAGCTGTGTATCTTATGAGAAGTTTCGTTACCTTTGCAAGCGGTTTCTTGAAGTTGGTGATGGGATTATGTTGGTGACGAGGCATTGGCTATCTTAAGAGAGTCATAGTGCTTCCTGCCAGTTGCTCACCCAAATACACATTTTGAGATACTGTGGCCAGTCTGCCTGAAGCGATACGCCACTAGTTGTGTATCTTAAGAGAAACATCGTTACTCTTGCCAGCGGTTTCTTGACTTTGAAGCTGTGATTATACTGGTGACGAGATATTGGCTACCCTAAGAGAGTCACAGTGTTTCGTGCCAGTTGCTCACCCAAATACACATTTTTTAGATACTGTTTCCAGTGTGCCTGAAGCGATACGCCACTAGTTGTGTATCTTAAGAGAAACATCGTTACTCTTGCCAGCGGTTTCTTGACTTTGAAGATGTGATTATACAGGTGACGAGATATTGGCTACCCTAAGAGAGTCACCGTGTTTCCTGCCAGTTGCTCACCCAAATACACATTTTTTAGATACTGTTTCCAGTGTGCCTGAAGCGATACGCCACGAGTTGTGTATCTTAAGAGAAACATCGTTACTTTTGCCAGGGGTTTCTAGAAGTTGCTGATTTGATTCTGCTGGTGACGAGGCATTGGCTACCTCAAGAGAGTCATAGAGATTCCTGCCAGTTCTTCACCCAAATACACATTTTTTAGATACTCTTTCCAATCTGACTGATAGCTACGCCACTAGTTGTGTATCTTAAGAGTCATTGTAACTTTTGCCAGGGGTTTCTTGAAGTTGCTGATGTGATTATGCTGGTGACGAGGCATTGGATACCCTATGAGTGTCATAGTGATTCCTGCTAGTTGCTCACCCAAATACACATTTTTTTGATACTTTGGCCAGTCTGCCTCAAGTGACACCCCACTAGCTGTGTATCTTATGAGAAGCTTCGTTACCTTTGCAAGCGGTTTCTTGAAGTTGGTGATGGGATTATGTTGGTGACGAGGCATTGGCTATCTTAAGAGAGTCATAGTGCTTCCTGCCAGTTGCTCACCCAAATACACATTTTGAGATACTGTGGCCAGTCTGCCTGAAGCGATACGCCACTAGTTGTGTATCTTAAGAGAAACATCGTTACTCTTGCCAGCGGTTTCTTGACTTTGAAGCTGTGATTATACTGGTGACGAGATATTGGCTACCCTAAGAGAGTCACAGTGTTTCGTGCCAGTTGCTCACCCAAATACACATTTTTTAGATACTGTTTCCAGTGTGCCTGAAGCGATACGCCACTAGTTGTGTATCTTAAGAGAAACATCGTTACTTTTGCCAGGGGTTTCTAGAAGTTGCTGATTTGATTCTGCTGGTGACGAGGCATTGGCTACCTCAAGAGAGTCATAGAGATTCCTGCCAGTTCTTCACCCAAATACACATTTTTTAGATACTCTTTCCAGTCTGCCTGATAGCTACGCCACTAGTTGTGTATCTTAAGAGTCATTGTAACTTTAGAAGAGGGGTTTCTTGTAGTTGCTGATGTGATTATGCTGGTGACGAGGCATTGGCTACCCTATGAGTGTCATAGTGATTCCTGCTAGTTGCTCACCCAAATACACATTTTTTTGATACTTTGGCCAGTCTGCCTCAAGTGACACCCCACTACCTGTGTATCTTATGAGAAGCTTCGTTACCTTTGCAAGCGGTTTCTTGAAGTTGGTGATGGGATTTTGTTGGTTACGAGGCATATGCTACCTTAAGAGAGTCATAGTGCTTCCTGCCAGTTGCTCACCCAAATACACATTTTGAGATACTGTGGCCAGTCTGCCTGAAGCGATACGCCACTAGTTGTGTATCTTAAGAGAAACATCGTTACTCTTGCCAGCGGTTTCTTGACTTTGAAGCTGTGATTATACTGGTGACGAGATATTGGTTACCCTAAGAGAGTCACAGTGTTTCGTGCCAGTTGCTCACCCAAATACACATTTTTTAGATACTTTTTCCAGTGTGCCTGAAGCGATACGCCACTAGTTGTGTATCTTAAGAGAAATATCGTTACTTTTGCCAGGGGTTTCTAGAAGTTGCTGATTTGATTGTGCTGGTGACGAGGCATTGGCTACCTCAAGAGAGTCATAGAGATTCCTGCCAGTTCTTCACCCAAATACACATTTTTTAGATACTCTTTCCAGTCTGCCTGATAGCTACGCCACTAGTTGTGTATCTTAAGAGAAACATCGTTACTCTTGCCAGCGGTTTCTTGACTTTGAAGCTGTGATTATAATGGTGACGAGATATTGGCTACCCTAAGAGAGTCACAGTGTTTCGTGCCAGTTGCTCACCCAAATACACATTTTTTAGATACTGTTTCCAGTGTGCCTGAAGCGATACGCCACTAGTTGTGTATCTTAAGAGAAACATCGTTACTTTTGCCAGGGGTTTCTAGAAGTTGCTGATTTGATTCTGCTGGTGACGAGGCATTGGCTACCTCAAGAGAGTCATAGAGATTCCTGCCAGTTCTTCACCCAAATACACATTTTTTAGATACTCTTTCCAGTCAGCCTGATAGCTACGCCACTAGTTGTGTATCTTAAGAGTCATTGTAACTTTAGAAGAGGGGTTTCTTGTAGTTGCTGATGTGATTATGCTGGTGACGAGGAATTGGCTACCCTATGAGTGTCATACTGATTCCTGCTAGTTGCTCACCCAAATACACATTTTTTTGATACTTTGGCCAGTCTGCCTCAAGTGACACCCCACTAGCTGTGTATCTTATGAGAAGTTTCGTTACCTTTGCAAGCGGTTTCTTGAAGTTGGTGATGGGATTATGTTGGTGACGAGGCATTGGCTATCTTAAGAGAGTCATAGTGCTTCCTGCCAGTTGCTCACCCAAATACACATTTTGAGATACTGTGGCCAGTCTGCCTGAAGCGATACGCCACTAGTTGTGTATCTTAAGAGAAACATCGTTACTCTTGCCAGCGGTTTCTTGACTTTGAAGCTGTGATTATACTGGTGACGAGATATTGGCTACCCTAAGAGAGTCACAGTGTTTCGTGCCAGTTGCTCACCCAAATACACATTTTTTAGATACTGTTTCCAGTGTGCCTGAAGCGATACGCCACTAGTTGTGTATCTTAAGAGAAACATCGTTACTTTTGCCAGGGGTTTCTAGAAGTTGCTGATTTGATTCTGCTGGTGACGAGGCATTGGCTACCTCAAGAGAGTCATAGAGATTCCTGCCAGTTCTTCACCCAAATACACATTTTTTAGATACTCTTTCCAGTCTGCCTGATAGCTACGCCACTAGTTGTGTATCTTAAGAGTCATTGTAACTTTAGAAGAGGGGTTTCTTGTAGTTGCTGATGTGATTATGCTGGTGACGAGGCATTGGCTACCCTATGAGTGTCATAGTGATTCCTGCTAGTTGCTCACCCAAATACACATTTTTTTGATACTTTGGCCAGTCTGCCTCAAGTGACACCCCACTAGCTGTGTATCTTATGAGAAGCTTCGTTACCTTTGCAAGCGGTTTCTTGAAGTTGGTGATGGGATTATGTTGGTGACGAGGCATTGGCTACCTTAAGAGAGTCATAATGCTTCCTGCCAGTTGCTCACCCAAATACACATTTTGAGATACTGTGGCCAGTCTGCCTGAAGCGATACGCCACTAGTTGTGTATCTTAAGAGAAACATCGTTACTTTTGCCAGGGGTCCTAGAAGTTGCTGATTTGATTCTGCTGGTGACGAGGCATTGGCTACCTCAAGAGAGTCATAGAGATTCCTGCCAGTTCTTCACCCAAATACACATTTTTTAGATACTCTTTCCAGTCTGCCTGATAGCTACGCCACTAGTTGTGTATCTTAAGAGTCATTGTAACTTTTGCCAGGGGTTTCTTGAAGTTGCTGATGTGATTATGCTGGTGACGAGGCATTGGCTACCCTATGAGTGTCATAGTGATTCCTGCTAGTTGCTCACCCAAATACACATTTTTTTGATACTTTGGCCAGTCTGCCTCAAGTGACACCCCACTAGCTGTGTATCTTATGAGAAGCTTCGTTACCTTTGCAAGCGGTTTCTTGAAGTTGGTGATGGGATTATGTTGGTGACGAGGCATTGGCTACCTTAAGAGAGTCATAGTGCTTCCTGCCAGTTGCTCACCCAAATACACATTTTGAGATACTGTGGCCGGTCTGCCTGAAGCGATACGCCCCTAGTTGTGTATCTTAAGAGAGACATCGTTACTCTTGCCAGCGGTCTCTTGACTTTGAAGCTGTGATTATACTGGTGACGAGATATTGGCTACCCTAAGAGAGTCACAGTGTTTCGTGCCAGTTGCTCACCCAAATACACATTTTTTAGATACTGTTTCCAGTGTGCCTGAAGCGATACGCCACTAGTTGTGTATCTTAAGAGAAACATCGTTACTTTTGCCAGGGGTTTCTAGAAGTTGCTGATTTGATTCTGCTGGTGATGAGTCATTGGCTACCTCAAGAGAGTCATAGAGATTCCTGCCAGTTCTTCACCCAAATACACATTTTTTAGATACTCTTTCCAGTCTGCCTGATAGCTACGCCACTAGTTGTGTATCTTAAGAGTCATTGTAACTTTTGCCAGGGGTTTCTTGAAGTTGCTGATGTCATTATGCTGGTGACGAGGCATTGGCTACCCTATGAGTGTCATAGTGATTCCTGCTGGTTGCTCACTCAAATACACATTTTTTTGATACTTTGGCCAGTCTGCCTCAAGTGACACCCCACTAGCTGTGTATCTTATGAGAAGCTTCGTTACCTTTGCAAGCGGTTTCTTGAAGTTGGTGATGGGATTATGTTGGAGACGAGGCATTGGCTATCTAAAGAGAGTCATAGTGCTTCCTGCCAGTTGCTCACCCAAATACACATTTTGAGATACTGTGGCCAGTCTGCCTGAAGCGATACGCCACTAGTTGTGTATCTTAAGAGAAACATCGTTACTCTTGCCAGCGGTTTCTTGACTTTGAAGATGTGATTATACAGGTGACGAGATATTGGCTACCCTAAGAGAGTCACCGTGTTTCCTGCCAGTTGCTCACCCAAATACACATTTTTTAGATACTGTTTCCAGTGTGCCTGAAGCGATACGCCACGAGTTGTGTATCTTAAGAGAAACATCGTTACTTTTGCCAGGGGTTTCTAGAAGTTGCTGATTTGATTCTGCTGGTGACGAGGCATTGGCTACCTCAAGAGAGTCATAGAGATTCCTGCCAGTTCTTCACCCAAATACACATTTTTTAGATACTCTTTCCAATCTGACTGATAGCTACGCCACTAGTTGTGTATCTTAAGAGTCATTGTAACTTTTGCCAGGGGTTTCTTGAAGTTGCTGATGTGATTATGCTGGTGACGAGGCATTGGATACCCTATGAGTGTCATAGTGATTCCTGCTAGTTGCTCACCCAAATACACATTTTTTTGATACTTTGGCCAGTCTGCCTCAAGTGACACCCCACTAGCTGTGTATCTTATGAGAAGCTTCGTTACCTTTGCAAGCGGTTTCTTGAAGTTGGTGATGGGATTATGTTGGTGACGAGGCATTGGCTATCTTAAGAGAGTCATAGTGCTTCCTGCCAGTTGCTCACCCAAATACACATTTTGAGATACTGTGGCCAGTCTGCCTGAAGCGATACGCCACTAGTTGTGTATCTTAAGAGAAACATCGTTACTCTTGCCAGCGGTTTCTTGACTTTGAAGCTGTGATTATACTGGTGACGAGATATTGGCTACCCTAAGAGAGTCACAGTGTTTCGTGCCAGTTGCTCACCCAAATACACATTTTTTAGATACTGTTTCCAGTGTGCCTGAAGCGATACGCCACTAGTTGTGTATCTTAAGAGAAACATCGTTACTTTTGCCAGGGGTTTCTAGAAGTTGCTGATTTGATTCTGCTGGTGACGAGGCATTGGCTACCTCAAGAGAGTCATAGAGATTCCTGCCAGTTCTTCACCCAAATACACATTTTTTAGATACTCTTTCCAGTCTGCCTGATAGCTACGCCACTAGTTGTGTATCTTAAGAGTCATTGTAACTTTAGAAGAGGGGTTTCTTGTAGTTGCTGATGTGATTATGCTGGTGACGAGGCATTGGCTACCCTATGAGTGTCATAGTGATTCCTGCTAGTTGCTCACCCAAATACACATTTTTTTGATACTTTGGCCAGTCTGCCTCAAGTGACACCCCACTAGCTGTGTATCTTATGAGAAGCTTCGTTACCTTTGCAAGCGGTTTCTTGAAGTTGGTGATGGGATTTTGTTGGTTACGAGGCATATGCTACCTTAAGAGAGTCATAGTGCTTCCTGCCAGTTGCTCACCCAAATACACATTTTGAGATACTGTGGCCAGTCTGCCTGAAGCGATACGCCACTAGTTGTGTATCTTAAGAGAAACATCGTTACTCTTGCCAGCGGTTTCTTGACTTTGAAGCTGTGATTATACTGGTGACGAGATATTGGTTACCCTAAGAGAGTCACAGTGTTTCGTGCCAGTTGCTCACCCAAATACACATTTTTTAGATACTTTTTCCAGTGTGCCTGAAGCGATACGCCACTAGTTGTGTATCTTAAGAGAAATATCGTTACTTTTGCCAGGGGTTTCTAGAAGTTGCTGATTTGATTGTGCTGGTGACGAGGCATTGGCTACCTCAAGAGAGTCATAGAGATTCCTGCCAGTTCTTCACCCAAATACACATTTTTTAGATACTCTTTCCAGTCTGCCTGATAGCTACGCCACTAGTTGTGTATCTTAAGAGAAACATCGTTACTCTTGCCAGCGGTTTCTTGACTTTGAAGCTGTGATTATAATGGTGACGAGATATTGGCTACCCTAAGAGAGTCACAGTGTTTCGTGCCAGTTGCTCACCCAAATACACATTTTTTAGATACTGTTTCCAGTGTGCCTGAAGCGATACGCCACTAGTTGTGTATCTTAAGAGAAACATCGTTACTTTTGCCAGGGGTTTCTAGAAGTTGCTGATTTGATTCTGCTGGTGACGAGGCATTGGCTACCTCAAGAGAGTCATAGAGATTCCTGCCAGTTCTTCACCCAAATACACATTTTTTAGATACTCTTTCCAGTCAGCCTGATAGCTACGCCACTAGTTGTGTATCTTAAGAGTCATTGTAACTTTAGAAGAGGGGTTTCTTGTAGTTGCTGATGTGATTATGCTGGTGTCGAGGCATTGGCTACCCTATGAGTGTCATAGTGATTCCTGCTAGTTGCTCACCCAAATACACATTTTTTTGATACTTTGGCCAGTCTGCCTCAAGTGACACCCCACTAGCTGTGTATCTTATGAGAAGCTTCGTTACCTTTGCAAGCGGTTTCTTGAAGTTGGTGATGGGATTATGTTGGTGACGAGGCATTGGCTATCTTAAGAGAGTCATAGTGCTTCCTGCCAGTTGCTCACCCAAATACACATTTTGAGATACTGTGGCCAGTCTGCCTGAAGCGATACGCCACTAGTTGTGTATCTTAAGAGAAACATCGTTACTCTTGCCAGCGGTTTCTTGACTTTGAAGCTGTGATTATACTGGTGACGAGATATTGGCTACCCTAAGAGAGTCACAGTGTTTCGTGCCAGTTGCTCACCCAAATACACATTTTTTTGATACTGTTTCCAGTGTGCCTGAAGCGATACGCCACTAGTTGTGTATCTTAAGAGAAATATCGTTACTTTTGCCAGGGGTTTCTAGAAGTTGCTGATTTGATTGTGCTGGTGACGAGGCATTGGCTACCTCAAGAGAGTCATAGAGATTCCTGCCAGTTCTTCACCCAAATACACATTTTTTAGATACTCTTTCCAGTCTGCCTGATAGCTACGCCACTAGTTGTGTATCTTAAGAGACATTGTAATTTTGCCAGGGGTTTCTTGAAGTTGCTGATGTGATTATGCTGGTGACGAGGCATTGGCTACCCTATGAGTGTCATAGTGATTCCTGCTAGTTGCTCACCCAAATACACATATTTTTGATACTTTGGCCAGTCTGCCTCAAGTGACACCCCACTAGCTGTGTATCTTATGAGAAGCTTCGTTACCTTTGCAAGCGGTTTCTTGAAGTTGGTGATGGGATTATGTTGGTGACGAGGCATTGGCTACCTTAAGAGAGTCATAGTGCTTCCTGCCAGTTGCTCACCCAAATACACATTTTGAGATACTGTGGCCAGTCTGCCTGAAGCGATACGCCACTAGTTGTGTATCTTAAGAGAAACATCGTTACTCTTGCCAGCGGTTTCTTGACTTTGAAGCTGTGATTATACTGGTGACGAGATATTGGCTACCCTAAGAGAGTCACAGTGTTTCGTGCCAGTTGCTCACCCAAATACACATTTTTTAGATACTGTGTCCAGTGTGCCTGAAGCGATACGACACTAGTTGTGTATCTTAAGAGAAACATCGTTACTTTTGCCAGGGGTTTCTAGAAGTTGCTGATTTGATTCTGCTGGTGACGAGGCATGGGCTACCTCAAGAGAGTCATAGAGATTCCTGCCAAATCTTCACCCAAATACACATTTTTTAGATACTCTTTCCAGTCTGCCTCATAGCTACGCCACTAGTTGTGTATCTTAAGAGAAACATCGTTACTCTTGCCAGCGGTTTCTTGACTTTGAAGCTGTGATTATACTGGTGACGAGATATTGGCTACCCTAAGAGAGTCACAGTGTTTCGTGCCAGTTGCTCACCCAAATACACATTTTTTAGATACTGTTTCCAGTGTGCCTGAAGCGATACGCCACTAGTTGTGTATCTTAAGAGTCATTGTAACTTTTGCCAGGGGTTTCTTGAAGTTGCTGATGTGATTATGCTGGTGACGAGGCATTGGCTACCCTATGAGTGTCATAGTGATTCCTGCTAGTTGCTCACCCAAATACACATTTTTTTGATACTTTGGCCAGTCTGCCTCAAGTGACACCCCACTAGCTGTGTATCTTATGAGAAGCTTCGTTACCTTTGCAAGCGGTTTCTTGAAGTTGGTGATGGGATTATGTTGGTGACGAGGCATTGGCTACCTTAAGAGAGTCATAGTGCTTCCTGCCAGTTGCTCACCCAAATACACATTTTGAGATACTGTGGCCAGTCTGCCTGAAGCGATACGCCACTAGTTGTGTATCTTAAGAGAAACATCGTTACTCTTGCCAGCGGTTTCTTGACTTTGAAGCTGTGATTATACTGGTGACGAGATATTGGCTACCCTAAGAGAGTCACAGTGTTTCGTGCCAGTTGCTCACCCAAATACACTTTTTTTAGATACTGTTTCCAGTGTGCCTGAAGCGATACGCCACTAGTTGTGTATCTTAAGAGAAACATCGTTACTTTTAAAAGGGGTTTCTAGAAGTTGCTGATTTGATTCTGCTGGTGACGAGGCATTGGCTACCTCAAGAGAGTCATAGAGATTCCTGCCAGTTCTTCACCCAAATACACAATTTTTAGATACTCTTTCCAGTCTGCCTGATAGCTACGCCACTAGTTGTGTATCTTAAGAGTCATTGTAACTTTAGAAGAGGGGTTTCTTGTAGTTGCTGATGTGATTATGCTGGTGACGAGGCATTGGCTACCCTATGAGTGTCATAGTGATTCCTGCTAGTTGCTCACCCAAATACACATTTTTTTGATACTTTGGCCAGTCTGCCTCAAGTGACACCCCACTAGCTGTGTATCTTATGAGAAGCTTCGTTACCTTTGCAAGCGGTTTCTTGAAGTTGGTGATGGGATTTTGTTGGTGACGAGGCATTGGCTACCTTAAGAGAGTCATAGTGCTTCCTGCCAGTTGCTCACCCAAATACACATTTTGAGATACTGTGGCCAGTCTGCCTGAAGCGATACGCCACTAGTTGTGTATCTTAAGAGAAACATCGTTACTCTTGCCAGCGGTTTCTTGACTTTGAAGCTGTGATTATACTGGTGACGAGATATTGGTTACCCTAAGAGAGTCACAGTGTTTCGTGCCAGTTGCTCACCCAAATACACATTTTTTAGATACTGTTTCCAGTGTGCTGAAGCGATACGCCACTAGTTGTGTATCTTAAGAGAAATATCGTTACTTTTGCCAGGGGTTTCTAGAAGTTGCTGATTTGATTGTGCTGGTGACGAGGCATTGGCTACCTCAAGAGAGTCATAGAGATTCCTGCCAGTTCTTCACCCAAATACACATTTTTTAGATACTCTTTCCAGTCTGCCTGATAGCTACGCCACTAGTTGTGTATATTAAGAGAAACATCGTTACTCTTGCCAGCGGTTTCTTGACTTTGAAGCTGTGATTATACTGGTGACGAGATATTGGCTACCCTAAGAGAGTCACAGTGTTTCGTGCCAGTTGCTCACCCAAATACACATTTTTTAGATACTGTTTCCAGTGTGCCTGAAGCGATACGCCACTAGTTGTGTATCTTAAGAGAAACATCGTTACTTTTGCCAGGGGTTTCTAGAAGTTGCTGAATTGATTGTGCTGGTGACGAGGCATTGGCTACCTCAAGAGAGTCATAGAGATTCCTGCCAGTTCTTCACCCGAATACACATTTTTTAGATACTCTTTCCAGTCTGCCTGATAGCTACGCCACTAGTTGTGTATCTTAAGAGAAACATCGTTACTCTTGCCAGCGGTTTCTTGACTTTGAAGCTGTGATTATACTGGTGACGAGATATTGGCTACCCTAAGAGAGTCACAGTGTTTCGTGCCAGTTGCTCACCCAAATACACATTTTTTAGATACTGTGTCCAGTGTGCCTGAAGCGATACGCCACTAGTTGTGTATCTTAAGAGAAACATCGTTACTTTTGCCAGGGGTTTCTAGAAGTTGCTGATTTGATTCTGCTGGTGACGAGGCATGGGCTACCTCAAGAGAGTTATAGAGATTCCTGCCAGTTCTTCACCCAAATACACATTTTTTAGATACTCTTTCCAGTCTGCCTGATAGCTACGGCACTAGTTGTGTATCTTAAGAGTCATTGTAACTTTTGCCAGGGGTTTCTTGAAGTTGCTGATGTGATTATGCTGGTGACGAGGCATTGGCTACCCTATGAGTGTCATAGTGATCCCTGCTAGTTGCTCACCCAAATACACATTTTTTTGATACTTTGGCCAGTCTGCCTCACGTGACACCCCACTAGCTGTGTATCTTATGAGAAGCTTCGTTACCTTTGCAAGCGGTTTCTTGAAGTTGGTGATGGGATTATGTTGGTGACGAGGCATTGGCTACCTTAAGAGAGTCATAGTGCTTCCTGCCAGTTGCTCACCCAAATACACATTTTGAGATACTGTGGCCAGTCTGCCTGAAGCGATACGCCACTAGTTGTGTATCTTATGAGAAACATCGTTACTCTTGCCAGCGGTTTCTTGACTTTGAAGCTGTGATTATACTGGTGACGAGATATTGGCTACCCTAAGAGAGTCACAGTGTTTCGTGCCAGTTGCTCACCCAAATACACATTTTTTAGATACTGTTTCCAGTGTGCCTGAAGCGATACGCCACTAGTAGTGTATCTTAAGAGAAATATCGTTACTTTTGCCAGGGGTTTCTAGAAGTTGCTGATTTGATTGTGCTGGTGACGAGGCATTGGCTACCTCAAGAGAGTCATAGGGATTCCTGCCAGTTCTTCACCCAAATACACATTTTTTAGATACTCTTTCCAGTCTGCCTTATAGCTACGCCACTAGTTGTGTATCTTAAGAGTCATTGTAACTTTGCCAGGGGTTTCTTGAAGTTGCTGATGTGATTATGCTGGTGACGAGGCATTGGCTACCCTATGAGTGTCATAGTGATCCCTGCTAGTTGCTCACCCAAATACACATTTTTTTTGATACTTTGGCCAGTCTGCCTCACGTGACACCCCACTAGCTGTGTATCTTATGAGAAGCTTCGTTACCTTTGCAAGCGGTTTCTTGAAGTTGGTGATGGGATTATGTTGGTGACGAGGCATTGGCTCCCTTAAGAGAGTCATAGTGCTTCCTGCCAGTTGCTCACCCAAATACACATTTTGAGATACTGTGGCCAGTCTGCCTGAAGCGATAGGCCACTAGTTGTGTATCTTATGAGAAACATCATTACTCTTGCCAGCGGTTTCTTGACTTTGAAGCTGTGATTATACTGGTGACGAGATATTGGCTACCCTAAGAGAGTCACAGTGTTTCGTGCCAGTTGCTCACCCAAATACACATTTTTTAGATACTGTTTCCAGTGTGCCTGAAGCGATACGCCACTAGTTGTGTATCTTAAGAGAAACATCGTTACTTTTGCCAGGGGTTTCTAGAAGTTGCTGATTTGATTCTGCTGGTGACGAGGCATTGGCTACCTCAAGAGAGTCATAGAGATTCCTGCCAATTCTTCAGCCAAATACACATTTTTTAGATACTCTTTCCAGTCTGCCTGAAGCGATACGCCACTAGTTGTGTATCTTATGAGAAACATCGTTACTCTTGCCAGCGGTTTCTTGACTTTGAAGCTGTGATTATACTGGTGACGAGATATTGGCTACCCTAAGAGAGTCACAGTGTTTCGTGCCAGTTGCTCACCCAAATACACATTTTTTAGATACTGTTTCCAGTGTGCCTGAAGCGATACGCCACTAGTTGTGTATCTTAAGAGAAATATCGTTACTTTTGCCAGGGGTTTCTAGAAGTTGCTGATTTGATTGTGCTGGTGACGAGGCATTGGCTACCTCAACAGAGTCATAGAGATTCCTGCCAGTTCTTCACCCAAATACACATTTTTTAGATACTCTTTCCAGTCTGCCTGATAGGTACGCCACTAGTTGTGTATCTTAAGAGTCATTGTAACTTTGCCAGGGGTTTCTTGAAGTTGCTGATGTGATTATGCTGGTGACGAGGCATTGGCTACCCTATGAGTGTCATAGTGATTCCTGCTAGTTGCTCACCCAAATACACATTTTTTTGATACTTTGGCCAGTCTGCCTCAAGTGACACCCCACTAGCTGTGTATCTTATGAGAAGCTTCGTTACCTTTGCAAGCGGTTTCTTGAAGTTGGTGATGGGATTATGTTGGTGACGAGGCATTGGCTCCCTTAAGAGAGTCATAGTGCTTCCTGCCAGTTGCTCACCCAAATACACATTTTGAGATACTGTGGCCAGTCTGCCTGAAGCGATAGGCCACTAGTTGTGTATCTTATGAGAAACATCATTACTCTTGCCAGCGGTTTCTTGACTTTGAAGCTGTGATTATACTGGTGACGAGATATTGGCTACCCTAAGAGAGTCACAGTGTTTCGTGCCAGTTGCTCACCCAAATACACATTTTTTAGATACTGTTTCCAGTGTGCCTGAAGCGATACGCCACTAGTTGTGTATCTTAAGAGAAACATCGTTACTTTTGCCAGGGGTTTCTAGAAGTTGCTGATTTGATTCTGCTGGTGACGAGGCATTGGCTACCTCAAGAGAGTCATAGAGATTCCTGCCAATTCTTCAGCCAAATACACATTTTTTAGATACTCTTTCCAGTCTGCCTGATAGCTACGCCACTAGTTGTGTATCTTAAGAGAAACATCGTTACTCTTGCCAGCGGTTTCTTGACTTTGAAGCTGTGATTATACTGGTGACGAGATATTGGCTACCCTAAGAGAGTCACAGTGTTTCGTGCCAGTTGCTCACCCAAATACACATTTTTTAGATACTGTTTCCAGTGTGCCTGAAGCGATACGCCACTAGTTGTGTATCTTAAGAGAAACATCGTTACGTTTGCCAGGGGTTTCTAGAAGTTGCTGATTTGATTCTGCTGGTGACGAGGCATTGGCTACCTCAAGAGAGTCATAGAGATTCCTGCCAGTTCTTCACCCAAATACACATTTTTTTAGATACTCTTTCCAGTCTGCCTGATAGCTACGGCACTAGTTGTGTATCTTAAGAGTCATTGTAACTTTTGCCAGGGGTTTCTTGAAGTTGCTGATGTGATTATGCTGGTGACGAGGCATTGGCTACCCTATGAGTGTCATAGTGATTCCTGCTAGTTGCTCACCCAAATACACATTTTTTTGATACTTTGGCCAGTCTGCCTCAAGTGACACCCCACTAGCTGTGTATCTTATGAGAAGCTTCGTTACCTTTGCAAGCGGTTTCTTGAAGTTGGTGATGGGATTTTGTTGGTGACGAGGCATTGGCTACCTTAAGAGAGTCATAGTGCTTCCTGCCAGTTGCTCACCCAAATACACATTTTTTAGATACTGTTTCCAATGTGCCTGAAGCGATACGCCACTAGTTGTGTATCTTAAGAGAAACATCGTTACTCTTGCCAGCGGTTTCTTGACTTTGAAGCTGTGATTATACTGGTGACGAGATATTGGTTACCCTAAGAGAGTCACAGTGTTTCGTGCCAGTTGCTCACCCAAATACACATTTTTTAGATACTGTTTCCAGTGTGCCTGAAGCGATACGCCACTAGTTGTGTATCTTAAGAGAAATATCGTTACTTTTGCCAGGGGTTTCTAGAAGTTGCTGATTTGATTGTGCTGGTGACGAGGCATTGGCTACCTCAAGAGAGTCATAGAGATTCCTGCCAGTTCTTCACCCAAATACACAATTTTTAGATACTCTTTCCAGTCTGCCTGATAGCTACGCCACTAGTTGTGTATCTTAAGAGAAACATCGTTACTCTTGCCAGCGGTTTCTTGACTTTGAAGCTGTGATTATACTGGTGACGAGATATTGGCTACCCTAAGAGAGTCACAGTGTTTCGTGCCAGTTGCTCACCCAAATACACATTTTTTAGATACTGTTTCCAGTGTGCCTGAAGCGATACGCCACTAGTTGTGTATCTTAAGAGAAACATCGTTACTTTTGCCAGGGGTTTCTAGAAGTTGCTGATTTGATTCTGCTGGTGACGAGGCATTGGCTACCTCAAGAGAGTCATAGAGATTCCTGCAAGTTCTTCACCCAAATACACATTTTTTAGATACTCTTTCCAGTCTGCCTGATAGCTACGCCACTAGTTGTGTATCTTAAGATTCATTGTAACTTTAGAAGAGGGGTTTCTTGTAGTTGCTGATGTCATTATGCTGGTGACGAGGCATTGGCTACCCTATGAGTGTCATAGTGATTCCTGCTAGTTGCTCACCCAAATACACATTTTTTTGATACTTTGGCCAGTCAGCCTCAAGTGACACCCCACTAGCTGTGTATCTTATGAGAAGCTTCGTTACCTTTTCAAGCGGTTTCTTGAAGTTGGTGATGGGATTATGTTGGTGACGAGGCATTGGCTATCTTAAGAGAGTCATAGTGCTTCCTGCCAGTTGCTCACCCAAATACACATTTTGAGATACTGTGTCCAGTCTGCCTGAAGCGATACGCCACTAGTTGTGTATCTTAAGAGAAACATCGTTACTCTTGCCAGCGGTTTCTTGACTTTGAAGCTGTGATTATACTGGTGACGAGATATTGGCTACCCTAAGAGAGTCACAGTGTTTCGTGCCAGTTGCTCACCCAAATACACATTTTTTAGATACTGTTTCCAGTGTGCCTGAAGCGATACGCCACTAGTTGTGTATCTTAAGAGAAACATCGTTACTTTTGCCAGGGGTTTCTAGAAGTTGCTGATTTCATTCTGCTGGTGACGAGGCATTGGCTACCTCAAGAGAGTCATAGAGATTCCTGCCAGTTCTTCACCCAAATACACATTTTTTAGATACTCTTTCCAGTCTGCCTGATAGCTACGCCACTAGTTGTGTATCTTAAGAGTCATTGTAACTTTAGAAGAGGGGTTTCTTGTAGTTGCTGATGTGATTATGCTGGTGACGAGGCATTGGCTACCCTATGAGTGTCATAGTGATTCCTGCTAGTTGCTCACCCAAATACACATTTTTTTGATACTTTGGCCAGTCTGCCTCAAGTGACACCCCACTAGCTGTGTATCTTATGAGAAGCTTCGTTACCTTTGCAAGCGGTTTCTTGAAGTTGGTGATGGAGTTATGTTGGTGACGAGGCATTGGCTACCTTAAGAGAGTCATAGTGCTTCCTGCCAGTTGCTCACCCAAATACACATTTTGAGATACTGTGGCGTCTGCCTGAAGCGATACGCCACTAGTTGTGTATCTTAAGAGAAACATCGTTACTCTTGCCAGCGGTTTCTTGACTTTGAAGCTGTGATTAAACTGGTGACGAGATATTGGCTACCCTAAGAGAGTCACAGTGTTTCGTGCCAGTTGCTCACCCAAATGCACATTTTTTAGATACTGTTTCCAGTGTGCCTGAAGCGATACGCCACTAGTTGTGTATCTTAAGAGAAATATCGTTACTTTTGCCAGGGGTTTCTAGAAGTTGCTGATTTGATTGTGCTGGTGACGAGGCATTGGCTACCTCAAGAGAGTCATAGAGATTCCTGCCAGTTCTTCACCCAAATACGCATTTTTTAGATACTCTTTCCAGTCTGCCTGATAGCTACGCCACTAGTTGTGTATCTTAAGAGACATTTTAATTTTGCCAGGGGTTTCTTGAAGTTGCTGATGTGATTATGCTGGTGACGAGGCATTGGCTACCCTATGAGTGTCATAGTGATTCCTGCTAGTTGCTCACCCAAATACACATATTTTTGATACTTTGGCCAGTCTGCCTCAAGTGACACCCCACTAGCTGTGTATCTTATGAGAAGCTTCGTTACCTTTGCAGGCGGTTTCTTGAAGTTGGTGATGGGATTATGTTGGTGACGAGGCATTGGCTACCTTAAGAGAGTCATAGTGCTTCCTGCCAGTTGCTCACCCAAATACACATTTTGAGATACTGTGGCCAGTCTGCCTGAAGCGATACGCCACTAGTTGTGTATCTTAAGAGAAACATCGTTACTCTTGCCAGCGGTTTCTTGACTTTGAAGCTGTGATTATACTGGTGACGAGATATTGGCTACCCTAAGAGAGTCACAGTGTTTCGTGCCAGTTGCTCACCCAAATACACATTTTTTAGATACTGTTTCCTGTGTGCCTGAAGCGATACGCCACTAGTTGTGTATCTTAAGAGAAACATCGTTACTTTTGCCAGGGGTTTCTAGAAGTTGCTGAATTGATTGTGCTGGTGACGAGGCATTGGCTACCTCAAGAGAGTCATAGAGATTCCTGCCAGTTCTTCACCCAAATACACATTTTTTAGATACTCTTTCCAGTCTGCCTGATAGCTACGCCACTAGTTGTGTATCTTAAGAGAAACATCGTTACTCTTGCCAGCGGTTTCTTGACTTTGAAGCTGTGATTATACTGGTGACGAGATATTGGCTACCCTAAGAGAGTCACAGTGTTTCGTGCCAGTTGCTCACCCAAATACACATTTTTTAGATACTGTGTCCAGTGTGCCTGAAGCGATACGCCACTAGTTGTGTATCTTAAGAGAAACATCGTTACTTTTGCCAGGGGTTTCTAGAAGTTGCTGATTTGATTCTGCTGGTGACGAGGCATGGGCTACCTCAAGAGAGTCATAGAGATTCCTGCCAGTTCTTCACCCAAATACACATTTTTTAGATACTCTTTCCAGTCTGCCTGAAGCGATACGCCACTAGTAGTGTATCTTAAGAGAAATATCGTTACTTTTGCCAGGGGTTTCTAGAAGTTGCTGATTTGATTGTGCTGGTGACGAGGCATTGGCTAACTAAAGAGAATCATAGAGATTCCTGCCAGTTCTTCACCCAAATACACATTTTTTAGATACTCTTTCCAGTCTGCCTGATAGCTACGGCACTAGTTGTGTATCTTAAGAGTCATTGTAACTTTTGCCAGGGGTTTCTTGAAGTTGCTGATGTGATTATGCTGGTGACGAGGCATTGGCTACCCTATGAGTGTCATAGTGATCCCTGCTAGTTGCTCACCCAAATACACATTTTTTTGATACTTTGGCCAGTCTGCCTCACGTGACACCCCACTAGCTGTGTATCTTATGAGAAGCTTCGTTACCTTTGCAAGCGGTTTCTTGAAGTTGGTGATGGGATTATGTTGGTGACGAGGCATTGGCTACCTTAAGAGAGTCATAGTGCTTCCTGCAAGTTGCTCACCCAAATACACATTTTGAGATACTGTGGCCAGTCTGCCTGAAGCGATACGCCACTAGTTGTGTATCTTATGAGAAACATCGTTACTCTTGCCAGCGGTTTCTTGACTTTGAAGCTGTGATTATACTGGTGACGAGATATTGGCTACCCTAAGAGAGTCACAGTGTTTCGTGCCAGTTGCTCACCCAAATACACATTTTTTAGATACTGTTTCCAGTGTGCCTGAAGCGATACGCCACTAGTAGTGTATCTTAAGAGAAATATCGTTACTTTTGCCAGGGGTTTCTAGAAGTTGCTGATTTGATTGTGCTGGTGACGAGGCATTGGCTACCTAAAGAGAGTCATAGGGATTCCTGCCAGTTCTTCACCCAAATACACATTTTTTAGATACTCTTTCCAGTCTGCCTGATAGCTACGCCAGTAGTTGTGTATCTTAAGAGAAACATCGTTACTCTTGCCAGCGGTTTCTTGACTTTGAAGCTGTGATTATACTGGTGACGAGATATTGGCTACCCTAAGAGAGTCACAGTGTTTCGTGCCAGTTGCTCACCCAAATACACATTTTTTAGATACTGTTTCCAGTGTGCCTGAAGCGATACGCCACTAGTTGTGTATCTTAAGAGAAATATCGTTACTTTTGCCAGGGGTTTCTAGAAGTTGCTGATTTGATTGTGCTGGTGACGAGGCATTGGCTACCTCAAGAGAGTCATAGAGATTCCTGCCAGTTCTTCACCCAAATACACATTTTTTAGATACTCTTTCCAGTCTGCCTGATAGCTACGCCACTAGTTGTGTATCTTAAGAGACATTTTAATTTTGCCAGGGGTTTCTTGAAGTTGCTGATGTGATTATGCTGGTGACGAGGCATTGGCTACCCTATGAGTGTCATAGTGATTCCTGCTAGTTGCTCACCCAAATACACATATTTTTGATACTTTGGCCAGTCTGCCTCAAGTGACACCCCACTAGCTGTGTATCTTGTGAGAAGCTTCGTTACCTTTGCAAGCGGTTTCTTGAAGTTGGTGATGGGATTATGTTGGTGACGAGGCATTGGCTACCTTAAGAGAGTCATAGTGCTTCCTGCCAGTTGCTCACCCAAATACACATTTTGAGATACTGTGGCCAGTCTGCCTGAAGCGATACGCCACTAGTTGTGTATCTTAAGAGAAACATCGTTACTCTTGCCAGCGGTTTCTTGACTTTGAAGCTGTGATTATACTGGTGACGAGATATTGGCTACCCTAAGAGAGTCACAGTGTTTCCTGACAGTTGCTCACCCAAATACACATTTTTTAGATACTGTTTCCAGTGTGCCTGAAGCGATACGCCACTAGTTGTGTATCTTAAGAGAAACATCGTTACTTTTGCCAGGGGTTTCTAGAAGTTGCTGATTTGATTGTGCTGGTGACGAGGCATTGGCTACCTCAAGAGAGTCATAGAGATTCCTGCCAGTTCTTCACCCAAATACACATTTTTTAGATACTCTTTCCAGTCTGCCTGATAGCTACGCCACTAGTTGTGTATCTTAAGAGTCATTGTAACTTTTGCCAGGGGTTTCTTGAAGTTGCTGATGTGATTATGCTGGTGACGAGGCATTGGCTACCCTATGAGTGTCATAGTGATTCCTGCTAGTTGCTCACCCAAATACACATTTTTTTGATACTTTGGCCAGTCTGCCTCAAGTGACACCCCACTAGCTGTGTATCTTATGAGAAGCTTCGTTACCTTTGCAGGCGGTTTCTTGAAGTTGGTGATGGGATTATGTTGGTGACGAGGCATTGGCTACCTTAAGAGAGTCATAGTGCTTCCTGCCAGTTGCTCACCCAAATACACATTTTGAGATACTGTGGCCAGTCTGCCTGAAGCGATACGCCACTAGTTGTGTATCTTAAGAGAAACATCGTTACTCTTGCCAGCGGTTTCTTGACTTTGAAGCTGTGATTATACTGGTGACGAGATATTGGCTACCCTAAGAGAGTCACAGTGTTTCGTGCCAGTTGCTCACCCAAATACACATTTTTTAGATACTGTTTCCAGTGTGCCTGAAGCGATACGCCACTAGTTGTGTATCTTAAGAGAAACATCGTTACTTTTGCCAGGGGTTTCTAGAAGTTGCTGAATTGATTGTGCTGGTGACGAGGCATTGGCTACCTCAAGAGAGTCATAGAGATTCCTGCCAGTTCTTCACCCAAATACACATTTTTTAGATACTCTTTCCAGTCTGCCTGATAGCTACGCCACTAGTTGTGTATCTTAAGAGAAACATCGTTACTCTTGCCAGCGGTTTCTTGACTTTGAAGCTGTGATTATACTGGTGACGAGATATTGGCTACCCTAAGAGAGTCACAGTGTTTCGTGCCAGTTGCTCACCCAAATACACATTTTTTAGATACTGTGTCCAGTGTGCCTGAAGCGATACGCCACTAGTTGTGTATCTTAAGAGAAACATCGTTACTTTTGCCAGGGGTTTCTAGAAGTTGCTGATTTGATTCTGCTGGTGACGAGGCATGGGCTACCTCAAGAGAGTCATAGAGATTCCTGCCAGTTCTTCACCCAAATACACATTTTTTAGATACTCTTTCCAGTCTGCCTGAAGCGATACGCCACTAGTAGTGTATCTTAAGAGAAATATCGTTACTTTTGCCAGGGGTTTCTAGAAGTTGCTGATTTGATTGTGCTGGTGACGAGGCATTGGCTAACTAAAGAGAATCATAGAGATTCCTGCCAGTTCTTCACCCAAATACACATTTTTTAGATACTCTTTCCAGTCTGCCTGATAGCTACGGCACTAGTTGTGTATCTTAAGAGTCATTGTAACTTTTGCCAGGGGTTTCTTGAAGTTGCTGATGTGATTATGCTGGTGACGAGGCATTGGCTACCCTATGAGTGTCATAGTGATCCCTGCTAGTTGCTCACCCAAATACACATTTTTTTGATACTTTGGCCAGTCTGCCTCACGTGACACCCCACTAGCTGTGTATCTTATGAGAAGCTTCGTTACCTTTGCAAGCGGTTTCTTGAAGTTGGTGATGGGATTATGTTGGTGACGAGGCATTGGCTACCTTAAGAGAGTCATAGTGCTTCCTGCAAGTTGCTCACCCAAATACACATTTTGAGATACTGTGGCCAGTCTGCCTGAAGCGATACGCCACTAGTTGTGTATCTTATGAGAAACATCGTTACTCTTGCCAGCGGTTTCTTGACTTTGAAGCTGTGATTATACTGGTGACGAGATATTGGCTACCCTAAGAGAGTCACAGTGTTTCGTGCCAGTTGCTCACCCAAATACACATTTTTTAGATACTGTTTCCAGTGTGCCTGAAGCGATACGCCACTAGTAGTGTATCTTAAGAGAAATATCGTTACTTTTGCCAGGGGTTTCTAGAAGTTGCTGATTTGATTGTGCTGGTGACGAGGCATTGGCTACCTAAAGAGAGTCATAGGGATTCCTGCCAGTTCTTCACCCAAATACACATTTTTTAGATACTCTTTCCAGTCTGCCTGATAGCTACGCCACTAGTTGTGTATCTTAAGAGAAACATCGTTACTCTTGCCAGCGGTTTCTTGACTTTGAAGCTGTGATTATACTGGTGACGAGATATTGGCTACCCTAAGAGAGTCACAGTGTTTCGTGCCAGTTGCTCACCCAAATACACATTTTTTAGATACTGTTTCCAGTGTGCCTGAAGCGATACGCCACTAGTTGTGTATCTTAAGAGAAACATCGTTACTTTTGCCAGGGGTTTCTAGAAGTTGCTGATTTGATTCTGCTGGTGACGAGGCATTGGCTACCTCAAGAGAGTCATAGAGATTCCTGCCAGTTCTTCACCCAAATACACATTTTTTAGATACTCTTTCCAGTCTGCCTGATAGCTACGCCACTAGTTGTGTATCTTAAGAGTCATTGTAACTTTAGAAGAGGGGTTTCTTGTAGTTGCTGATGTGATTATGCTGGTGACGAGGCATTGGCTACCCTATGAGTGTCATAGTGATTCCTGCTAGTTGCTCACCCAAATACACATTTTTTTGATACTTTGGCCAGTCTGCCTCAAGTGACACCCCACTAACTGTGTATCTTATGAGAAGCTTCGTTACCTTTGCAAGCGGTTTCTTGAAGTTGGTGATGGGATTATGTTGGTGACGAGGCATTGGCTATCTTAAGAGAGTCATAGTGCTTCCTGCCAGTTGCTCACCCAAATACACATTTTGAGATACTGTGGCCAGTCTGCCTGAAGCGATACGCCACTAGTTGTGTATCTTAAGAGAAACATCGTTACTCTTGCCAGCGGTTTCTTGACTTTGAAGCTGTGATTATACTGGTGACGAGATATTGGCTACCCTAAGAGAGTCACAGTGTTTCCTGACAGTTGCTCACCCAAATACACATTTTTTAGATACTGTTTCCAGTGTGCCTGAAGCGATACGCCACTAGTTGTGTATCTTAAGAGAAACATCGTTACTTTTGCCAGGGGTTTCTAGAAGTTGCTGATTTGATTCTGCTGGTGACGAGGCATTGGCTACCTCAAGAGAGTCATAGAGATTCCTGCCAGTTCTTCACCCAAATACACATTTTTTAGATACTCTTTCCAGTCTGCCTGATAGCTACGCCACTAGTTGTGTATCTTAAGAGTCATTGTAACTTTTGCCAGGGGTTTCTTGAAGTTGCTGATGTGATTATGCTGGTGACGAGGCATTGGCTACCCTATGAGTGTCATAGTGATTCCTGCTAGTTGCTCACCCAAATACACATTTTTTTGATACTTTGGCCAGTCTGCCTCAAGTGACACCCCACTAGCTGTGTATCTTATGAGAAGCTTCGTTACCTTTGCAAGCGGTTTCTTGAAGTTGGTGATGGGATTATGTTGGTGACGAGGCATTGGCTACCTTAAGAGAGTCATAGTGCTTCCTGCCAGTTGCTCACCCAAATACACATTTTGAGATACTGTGGCCAGTCTGCCTGAAGCGATACGCCACTAGTTGTGTATCTTAAGAGAAACATCGTTACTCTTGCCAGCGGTTTCTTGACTTTGAAGCTGTGATTATACTGGTGACGAGATATTGGCTACCCTAAGAGAGTCACAGTGTTTCGTGCCAGTTGCTCACCCAAATACACATTTTTTAGATACTGTTTCCAGTGTGCCTGAAGCGATACGCCACTAGTTGTGTATCTTAAGAGAAACATCGTTACTTTTGCCAGGGGTTTCTAGAAGTTGCTGAATTGATTGTGCTGGTGACGAGGCATTGGCTACCTCAAGAGAGTCATAGAGATTCCTGCCAGTTCTTCACCCAAATACACATTTTTTAGATACTCTTTCCAGTCTGCCTGATAGCTACGCCACTAGTTGTGTATCTTAAGAGAAACATCGTTACTCTTGCCAGCGGTTTCTTGACTTTGAAGCTGTGATTATACTGGTGACGAGATATTGGCTACCCTAAGAGAGTCACAGTGTTTCGTGCCAGTTGCTCACCCAAATACACATTTTTTAGATACTGTGTCCAGTGTGCCTGAAGCGATACGCCACTAGTTGTGTATCTTAAGAGAAACATCGTTACTTTTGCCAGGGGTTTCTAGAAGTTGCTGATTTGATTCTGCTGGTGACGAGGCATGGGCTACCTCAAGAGAGTCATAGAGATTCCTGCCAGTTCTTCACCCAAATACAAATTTTTTAGATACTCTTTCCAGTCTGCCTGATAGCTACGGCACTAGTTGTGTATCTTAAGAGTCATTGTAACTTTTGCCAGGGGTTTCTTGAAGTTGCTGATGTGATTATGCTGGTGACGAGGCATTGGCTACCCTATGAGTGTCATAGTGATCCCTGCTAGTTGCTCACCCAAATACACATTTTTTTGATACTTTGGCCAGTCTGCCTCACGTGACACCCCACTAGCTGTGTATCTTATGAGAAGCTTCGTTACCTTTGCAAGCGGTTTCTTGAAGTTGGTGATGGGATTATGTTGGTGACGAGGCATTGGCTACCTTAAGAGAGTCATAGTGCTTCCTGCCAGTTGCTCACCCAAATACACATTTTGAGATACTGTGGCCAGTCTGCCTGAAGCGATACGCCACTAGTTGTGTATCTTATGAGAAACATCGTTACTCTTGCCAGCGGTTTCTTGACTTTGAAGCTGTGATTATACTGGTGACGAGATATTGGCTACCCTAAGAGAGTCACAGTGTTTCGTGCCAGTTGCTCACCCAAATACACATTTTTTAGATACTGTTTCCAGTGTGCCTGAAGCGATACGCCACTAGTAGTGTATCTTAAGAGAAATATCGTTACTTTTGCCAGGGGTTTCTAGAAGTTGCTGATTTGATTGTGCTGGTGACGAGGCATTGGCTACCTAAAGAGAGTCATAGGGATTCCTGCCAGTTCTTCACCCAAATACACATTTTTTAGATACTCTTTCCAGTCTGCCTGATAGCTACGCCACTAGTTGTGTATCTTAAGAGAAACATCGTTACTCTTGCCAGCGGTTTCTTGACTTTGAAGCTGTGATTATACTGGTGACGAGATATTGGCTACCCTAAGAGAGTCACAGTGTTTCGTGCCAGTTGCTCACCCAAATACACATTTTTTAGATACTGTTTCCAGTGTGCCTGAAGCGATACGCCACTAGTTGTGTATCTTAAGAGAAACATCGTTACTTTTGCCAGGGGTTTCTAGAAGTTGCTGATTTGATTCTGCTGGTGACGAGGCATTGGCTACCTCAAGAGAGTCATAGAGATTCCTGCCAGTTCTTCACCCAAATACACATTTTTTAGATACTCTTTCCAGTCTGCCTGATAGCTACGCCACTAGTTGTGTATCTTAAGAGTCATTGTAACTTTAGAAGAGGGGTTTCTTGTAGTTGCTGATGTGATTATGCTGGTGACGAGGCATTGGCTACCCTATGAGTGTCATAGTGATTCCTGCTAGTTGCTCACCCAAATACACATTTTTTTGATACTTTGGCCAGTCTGCCTCAAGTGACACCCCACTAGCTGTGTATCTTATGAGAAGCTTCGTTACCTTTGCAAGCGGTTTCTTGAAGTTGGTGATGGGATTATGTTGGTGACGTGGCATTGGCTATCTTAAGAGAGTCATAGTGCTTCCTGCCAGTTGCTCACCCAAATACACATTTTGAGATACTGTGGCCAGTCTGCCTGAAGCGATACGCCAGTAGTTGTGTATCTTAAGAGAAACATCGTTACTCTTGCCAGCGGTTTCTTGACTTTGAAGCTGTGATTATACTGGTGACGAGATATTGGCTACCCTAAGAGAGTCACAGTGTTTCCTGACAGTTGCTCACCCAAATACACATTTTTTAGATACTGTTTCCAGTGTGCCTGAAGCGATACGCCACTAGTTGTGTATCTTAAGAGAAACATCGTTACTTTTGCCAGGGGTTTCTAGAAGTTGCTGATTTGATTCTGCTGGTGACGAGGCATTGGCTACCTCAAGAGAGTCATAGAGATTCCTGCCAGTTCTTCACCCAAATACACATTTTTTAGATACTCTTTCCAGTCTGCCTGATAGCTACGCCACTAGTTGTGTATCTTAAGAGTCATTGTAACTTTTGCCAGGGGTTTCTTGAAGTTGCTGATGTGATTATGCTGGTGACGAGGCATTGGCTACCCTATGAGTGTCATAGTGATTCCTGCTAGTTGCTCACCCAAATACACATTTTTTTGATACTTTGGCCAGTCTGCCTCAAGTGACACCCCACTAGCTGTGTATCTTATGAGAAGCTTCGTTACCTTTGCAAGCGGTTTCTTGAAGTTGGTGATGGGATTATGTTGGTGACGAGGCATTGGCTACCTTAAGAGAGTCATAGTGCTTCCTGCCAGTTGCTCACCCAAATACACATTTTGAGATACTGTGGCCAGTCTGCCTGAAGCGATACGCCACTAGTTGTGTATCTTAAGAGAAACATCGTTACTCTTGCCAGCGGTTTCTTGACTTTGAAGCTGTGATTATACTGGTGACGAGATATTGGCTACCCTAAGAGAGTCACAGTGTTTCGTGCCAGTTGCTCACCCAAATACACATTTTTTAGATACTGTTTCCAGTGTGCCTGAAGCGATACGCCACTAGTTGTGTATCTTAAGAGAAACATCGTTACTTTTGCCAGGGGTTTCTAGAAGTTGCTGAATTGATTGTGCTGGTGACGAGGCATTGGCTACCTCAAGAGAGTCATAGAGATTCCTGCCAGCTCTTCACCCAAATACACATCTTTTAGATACTCTTTCCAGTCTGCCTGATAGCTACGCCACTAGTTGTGTATCTTAAGAGAAACATCGTTACTCTTGCCAGCGGTTTCTTGACTTTGAAGCTGTGATTATACTGGTGACGAGATATTGGCTACCCTAAGAGAGTCACAGTGTTTCGTGCCAGTTGCTCACCCAAATACACATTTTTTAGATACTGTGTCCAGTGTGCCTGAAGCGATACGCCACTAGTTGTGTATCTTAAGAGAAACATCGTTACTTTTGCCAGGGGTTTCTAGAAGTTGCTGATTTGATTCTGCTGGTGACGAGGCATGGGCTACTTCAAGAGAGTCATAGAGATTCCTGCCAGTTCTTCACCCAAATACACATTTTTTAGATACTCTTTCCAGTCTGCCTGATAGCTACGGCACTAGTTGTGTATCTTAAGAGTCATTGTAACTTTTGCCAGGGGTTTCTTGAAGTTGCTGATGTGATTATGCTGGTGACGAGGCATTGGCTACCCTATGAGTGTCATAGTGATCCCTGCTAGTTGCTCACCCAAATACACATTTTTTTGATACTTTGGCCAGTCTGCCTCACGTGACACCCCACTAGCTGTGTATCTTATGAGAAGCTTCGTTACCTTTGCAAGCGGTTTCTTGAAGTTGGTGATGGGATTATGTTGGTGACGAGGCATTGGCTACCTTAAGAGAGTCATAGTGCTTCCTGCCAGTTGCTCACCCAAATACACATTTTGAGATACTGTGGCCAGTCTGCCTGAAGCGATACGCCACTAGTTGTGTATCTTATGAGAAACATCGTTACTCTTGCCAGCGGTTTCTTGACTTTGAAGCTGTGATTATACTGGTGACGAGATATTGGCTACCCTAAGAGAGTCACAGTGTTTCGTGCCAGTTGCTCACCCAAATACACATTTTTTAGATACTGTTTCCAGTGTGCCTGAAGCGATACGCCATTAGTAGTGTATCTTAAGAGAAATATCGTTACTTTTGCCAGGGGTTTCTAGAAGTTGCTGATTTGATTGTGGTGGTGACGAGGCATTGGCTACCTAAAGAGAGTCATAGGGATTCCTGCCAGTTCTTCACCCAAATACACATTTTTTAGATACTCTTTCCAGTCTGCCTGATAGCTACGCCACTAGTTGTGTATCTTAAGAGAAACATCGTTACTCTTGCCAGCGGTTTCTTGACTTTGAAGCTGTGATTATACTGGTGACGAGATATTGGCTACCCTAAGAGAGTCACAGTGTTTCGTGCCAGTTGCTCACCCAAATACACATTTTTTAGATACTGTTTCCAGTGTGCCTGAAGCGATACGCCACTAGTTGTGTATCTTAAGAGAAACATCGTTACTTTTGCCAGGGGTTTCTAGAAGTTGCTGATTTGATTCTGCTGGTGACGAGGCATTGGCTACCTCAAGAGAGTCATAGAGATTCCTGCCAGTTCTTCACCCAAATACACATTTTTTAGATACTCTTTCCAGTCTGCCTGATAGCTACGCCACTAGTTGTGTATCTTAAGAGTCATTGTAACTTTAGAAGAGGGGTTTCTTGTAGTTGCTGATGTGATTATGCTGGTGACGAGGCATTGGCTACCCTATGAGTGTCATAGTGATTCCTGCTAGTTGCTCACCCAAATACACATTTTTTTGATACTTTGGCCAGTCTGCCTCAAGTGACACCCCACTAGCTGTGTATCTTATGAGAAGCTTCGTTACCTTTGCAAGCGGTTTCTTGAAGTTGGTGATGGGATTATGTGGTGACGAGGCATTGGCTACCTTAAGAGAGTCATAGTGCTTCCTGCCAGTTGCTCACCCAAATACACATTTTGAGATACTGTGGCCAGTCTGCCTGAAGCGATACGCCACTAGTTGTGTATCTTAAGAGAAACATCGTTACTCTTGCCATCGGTTTCTTGACTTTGAAGCTGTGATTATACTGGTGACGAGATATTGGCTACCCTAAGAGAGTCACAGTGTTTCCTGACAGTTGCTCACCCAAATACACATTTTTTAGATACTGTTTCCAGTGTGCCTGAAGCGATACGCCACTAGTTGTGTATCTTAAGAGAAACATCGTTACTTTTGCCAGGGGTTTCTAGAAGTTGCTGATTTGATTCTGCTGGTGACGAGGCATTGGCTACCTCAAGAGAGTCATAGAGATTCCTGCCAGTTCTTCACCCAAATACACATTTTTTAGATACTCTTTCCAGTCTGCGTGATAGCTACGCCACTAGTTGTGTATCTTAAGAGTCATTGTAACTTTTGCCAGGGGTTTCTTGAAGTTGCTGATGTGATTATGCTGGTGACGAGGCATTGGCTACCCTATGAGTGTCATAGTGATTCCTGCTAGTTGCTCACCCAAATACACATTTTTTTGATACTTTGGCCAGTCTGCCTCAAGTGACACCCCACTAGCTGTGTATCTTATGAGAAGCTTCGTTACCTTTGCAGGCGGTTTCTTGAAGTTGGTGATGGGATTATGTTGGTGACGAGGCATTGGCTACCTTAAGAGAGTCATAGTGCTTCCTGCCAGTTGCTCACCCAAATACACATTTTGAGATACTGTGGCCAGTCTGCCTGAAGCGATACGCCACTAGTTGTGTATCTTAAGAGAAACATCGTTACTCTTGCCAGCGGTTTCTTGACTTTGAAGCTGTGATTATACTGGTGACGAGATATTGGCTACCCTAAGAGAGTCACAGTGTTTCGTGCCAGTTGCTCACCCAAATACACATTTTTTAGATACTGTTTCCAGTGTGCCTGAAGCGATACGCCACTAGTTGTGTATCTTAAGAGAAACATCGTTACTTTTGCCAGGGGTTTCTAGAAGTTGCTGAATTGATTGTGCTGGTGACGAGGCATTGGCTACCTCAAGAGAGTCATAGAGATTCCTGCCAGTTCTTCACCCAAATACACATTTTTTAGATACTCTTTCCAGTCTGCCTGATAGCTACGCCACTAGTTGTGTATCTTAAGAGAAACATCGTTACTCTTGCCAGCGGTTTCTTGACTTTGAAGCTGTGATTATACTGGTGACGAGATATTGGCTACCCTAAGAGAGTCACAGTGTTTCGTGCCAGTTGCTCACCCAAATACACATTTTTTAGATACTGTGTCCAGTGTGCCTGAAGCGATACGCCACTAGTTGTGTATCTTAAGAGAAACATCGTTACTTTTGCCAGGGGTTTCTAGAAGTTGCTGATTTGATTCTGCTGGTGACGAGGCATGGGCTACCTCAAGAGAGTCATAGAGATTCCTGCCAGTTCTTCACCCAAATACACATTTTTTAGATACTCTTTCCAGTCTGCCTGATAGCTACGGCACTAGTTGTGTATCTTAAGAGTCATTGTAACTTTTGCCAGGGGTTTCTTGAAGTTGCTGATGTGATTATGCTGGTGACGAGGCATTGGCTACCCTATGAGTGTCATAGTGATCCCTGCTAGTTGCTCACCCAAATACACATTTTTTTGATACTTTGGCCAGTCTGCCTCACGTGACACCCCACTAGCTGTGTATCTTATGAGAAGCTTCGTTACCTTTGCAAGCGGTTTCTTGAAGTTGGTGATGGGATTATGTTGGTGACGAGGCATTGGCTACCTTAAGAGAGTCATAGTGCTTCCTGCCAGTTGCTCACCCAAATACACATTTTGAGATACTGTGGCCAGTCTGCCTGAAGCGATACGCCACTAGTTGTGTATCTTATGAGAAACATCGTTACTCTTGCCAGCGGTTTCTTGACTTTGAAGCTGTGATTATACTGGTGACGAGATATTGGCTACCCTAAGAGAGTCACAGTGTTTCGTGCCAGTTGCTCACCCAAATACACATTTTTTAGATACTGTTTCCAGTGTGCCTGAAGCGATACGCCACTAGTTGTGTATCTTAAGAGAAATATCGTTACTTTTGCCAGGGGTTTCTAGAAGTTGCTGATTTGATTGTGCTGGTGACGAGGCATTGGCTACCTAAAGAGAGTCATAGGGATTCCTGCCAGTTCTTCACCCAAATACACATTTTTTAGATACTCTTTCCAGTCTGCCTTATAGCTACGCCACTAGTTGTGTATCTTAAGAGTCATTGTAACTTTGCCAGGGGTTTCTTGAAGTTGCTGATGTGATTATGCTGGTGACGAGGCATTGGCTACCCTATGAGTGTCATAGTGATCCCTGCTAGTTGCTCACCCAAATACACATTTTTTTGATACTTTGGCCAGTCTGCCTCACGTGACACCCCACTAGCTGTGTATCTTATGAGAAGCTTCGTTACCTTTGCAAGCGGTTTCTTGAAGTTAGTGATGGGATTATGTTGGTGACGAGGCATTGGCTCCCTTAAGAGAGTCATAGTGCTTCCTGCCAGTTGCTCACCCAAATACACATTTTGAGATACTGTGGCCAGTCTGCCTGAAGCGATACGCCACTAGTTGTGTATCTTAAGAGAAACATCGTTACTCTTGCCAGCGGTTTCTTGACTTTGAAGCTGTGATTATACTGGTGACGAGATATTGGCTACCCTAAGAGAGTCACAGTGTTTCGTGCCAGTTGCTCACCCAAATACACATTTTTTAGATACTGTTTCCAGTGTGCCTGAAGCGATACGCCACTAGTTGTGTATCTTAAGAGAAACATCGTTACATTTGCCAGGGGTTTCTAGAAGTTGCTGATTTGATTCTGCTGGTGACGAGGCATTGGCTACCTCAAGAGAGTCATAGAGATTCCTGCCAGTTCTTCACCCAAATACACATTTTTTAGATACTCTTTCCAGTCTGCCTGATAGCTACGCCACTAGTTGTGTATCTTAAGAGTGATTGTAACTTTTGCCAGGGGTTTCTTGAAGTTGCTGATGTGATTATGCTGGTGACGAGGCATTGGCTACCCTATGAGTGTCATAGTGATTCCTGCTAGTTGCTGACCCAAATACACATTTTTTTGATACTTTGGCCAGTCTGCCTCAAGTGACACCCCACTAGCTGTGTATCTTATGAGAAACTTCGTTACCTTTGCAAGCGGTTTCTTGAAGTTGGTGATGGGATTTTGTTGGTGACGAGGCATTGGCTACCTTAACAGAGTCATAGTGCTTCCTGCCAGTTGCTCACCCAAATACACATTTTGAGATACTGTGGCCAGTCTGCCTGAAGCGATACGCCACTAGTTGTGTATCTTAAGAGAAACATCGTTACTCTTGCCAGCGGTTTCTTGACTTTGAAGCTGTGATTATACTGGTGACGAGATATTGGCTACCCTAAGAGAGTCACAGTGTTTCGTGCCAGTTGCTCACCCAAATACACATTTTTTAGATACTGTTTCCAGTGTGCCTGAAGCGATACGCCACTAGTTGTGTATCTTAAGAGAAACATCGTTACTTTTGCCAGGGGTTTCTAGAAGTTGCTGATTTGATTCTGCTGGTGACGAGGCATTGGCTACCTCAAGAGAGTCATAGAGATTCCTGCCAGTTCTTCACCCAAATACACATTTTTTAGATACTCTTTCCAGTCTGCCTGATAGCTACGCCACTAGTTGTGTATCTTAAGAGAAACATCGTTACTCTTGCCAGCGGTTTCTTGACTTTGAAGCTGTGATTATACTGGTGACGAGATATTGGCTACCCTAAGAGAGTCACAGTGTTTCGTGCCAGTTGCTCACCCAAATACACATTTTTTAGATACTGTTTCCAGTGTGCCTGAAGCGATACGCCACTAGTTGTGTATCTTAAGAGAAACATCGTTACTTTTGCCAGGGGTTTCTAGAAGTTGCTGATTTGATTCTGCTGGTGACGAGGCATTGGCTACCTCAAGAGAGTCATAGAGATTCCTGCCAGTTCTTCACACAAATACACATTTTTTAGATACTCTTTCCAGTCTGCCTGATAGCTACGCCACTAGTTGTGTATCTTAAGAGTCATTGTAACTTTTGCCAGGGGTTTCTTGAAGTTGCTGATGTGATTATGCTGGTGACGAGGCATTGGCTACCCTATGAGTGTCATAGTGATTCCTGCTAGTTGCTCACCCAAATACACATTTTTTTGATACTTTGGCCAGTCTGCCTCAAGTGACACCCCACTAGCTGTGTATCTTATGAGAAGCTTCGTTACCTTTGCAAGCGGTTTCTTGAAGTTGGTGATGGGATTATGTTGGTGACGAGGCATTGGCTACCTTAAGAGAGTCATAGTGCTTCCTGCCAGTTGCTCACCCAAATACACATTTTGAGATACTGTGGCCAGTCTGCCTGAAGCGATACGCCACTACTTGTGTATCTTATGAGAAACATCGTTACTCTTGCCAGCGGTTTCTTGACTTTGAAGCTGTGATTATACTGGTGACGAGATATTGGCTACCCTAAGAGAGTCACAGTGTTTCGTGCCAGTTGCTCACCCAAATACACATTTTTTAGATACTGTTTCCAGTGTGCCTGAAGCGATACGCCACTAGTTGTGTATCTTAAGAGAAATATCGTTACTTTTGCCAGGGGTTTCTAGAAGTTGCTGATTTGATTGTGCTGGTGACGAGGCATTGGCTACCTAAAGAGAGTCATAGGGATTCCTGCCAGTTCTTCACCCAAATACACATTTTTTAGATACTCTTTCCAGTCTGCCTTATAGCTACGCCACTAGTTGTGTATCTTAAGAGTCATTGTAACTTTGCCAGGGGTTTCTTGAAGTTGCTGATGTGATTATGCTGGTGACGAGGCATTGGCTACCCTATGAGTGTCATAGTGATCCCTGCTAGTTGCTCACCCAAATACACATTTTTTTGATACTTTGGCCAGTCTGCCTCACGTGACACCCCACTAGCTGTGTATCTTATGAGAAGCTTCGTTACCTTTGCAAGCGGTTTCTTGAAGTTGGTGATGGGATTATGTTGGTGACGAGGCATTGGCTCCCTTAAGAGAGTCATAGTGCTTCCTGCCAGTTGCTCACCCAAATACACATTTTGAGATACTGTGGCCAGTCTGCCTGAAGCGATACGCCACTAGTTGTGTATCTTAAGAGAAACATCGTTACTCTTGCCAGCGGTTTCTTGACTTTGAAGCTGAGATTATACTGGTGACGAGATATTGGCTACCCTAAGAGAGTCACAGTGTTTCGTGCCAGTTGCTCACCCAAATACACATTTTTTAGATACTGTTTCCAGTGTGCCTGAAGCGATACGCCACTAGTTGTGTATCTTAAGAGAAACATCGTTACTTTTGCCAGGGGTTTCTAGAAGTTGCTGATTTGATTCTGCTGGTGACGAGGCATTGGCTACCTCAAGAGAGTCATAGAGATTCCTGCCAGTTCTTCACCCAAATACACATTTTTTAGATACTCTTTCCAGTCTGCCTGATAGCTACGCCACTAGTTGTGTATCTTAAGAGAAACATCGTTACTCTTGCCAGCGGTTTCTTGACTTTGAAGCTGTGATTATACTGGTGACGAGATATTGGCTACCCTAAGAGAGTCACAGTGTTTCGTGCCAGTTGCTCACCCAAATACACATTTTGTAGATACTGTTTCCAGTCTGCCTGAAGCGATACGCCACTAGTTGTGTATCTTAAGAGAAACATCGTTACTGTTGCCAGCGGTTTCTTTACTTTGAAGCTGTGATTATACTGGTGACGAGATATTGGCTACCCTTAGAGAGTCACAGTGTTTCCTGCCAGTTGCTCACCCAAATACACATTTTTTAGATACTGGTTCCAGTGTGCCTGAAGCGATACGCCACTAGTTGTGTATCTTAAGAGAAACATCGTTACTTTTGCCAGGGGTTTCTAGAACTTGCTGATTTGATTCTGCTGGTGACGAGGCATTGGCTACCTCAAGAGAGTCATAGAGATTCCTGCCAGTTCTTCACCCAAATACACATTTTTTAGATACTCTTTCCAGTCTGCCTGATAGCTACGCCACTAGTTGTGTATCTTAAGAGTCATTGTAACTTTTGCCAGGGGTTTCTTGAAGTTGCTGATGTGATTATGCTGGTGACGAGGCGTTGGCTACCCTATGAGTGTCATTGTGATTCCTGCTAGTTGCTCACTCAAATACACATTTTTTTGATACTTTGGCCAGTCTGCCTCAAGTGACAGCCCACTAGCTGTGTATCTTATGAGAAGCTTCGTTACCTTTGCAAGCGGTTTCTTGAAGTTGGTGATGGCATTATGTTGGTGACGAGGCATTGGCTACCTTAAGAGAGTCATAGTGCTTCCTGCCAGTTGCTCACCCAAATACACATTTTGAGATACTGTGGCCAGTCTGCCTGAAGCGATACGCCACTAGTTGTGTATCTTAAGAGAAACATCGTTACTCTTGCCAGCGGTTTCTTGACTTTGAAGATGTGATTATACTGGTGAAGAGATATTGGCTACCCTAAGAGAGTCACAGTGTTTCGTGCCAGTTGCTCACCCAAATACACATTTTTTAGATACTGTTTACAGTGTGAATGAAGCGATACGCCACTAGTTGTGTATCTTAAGGGAAACATCGTTACTTTTGCCAGGGGTTTCTAGAAGTTGCTGATTTGATTCTGCTGGTGACGAGGCATTCGCTACCTCAAGAGAGTCATAGAGATTCCTGCCAGTTCTTCACCCAAATACACATTTTTTAGATACTCTTTCCAGTCTGCCTGATAGCTACGCCACTAGTTGTGTATCTTAAGAGTGATTGTAACTTTTGCCAGGGGTTTCTTGAAGTTGCTGATGTGATTATGCTGGTGACGAGGCATTGGCTACCCTATGAGTGTCATAGTGATTCCTGCTAGTTGCTGACCCAAATACACATTTTTTTGATACTTTGGCCAGTCTGCCTCAAGTGACACCCCACTAGCTGTGTATCTTATGAGAAACTTCGTTACCTTTGCAAGCGGTATCTTGAAGTTGGTGATGGGATTTTGTTGGTGACGAGGCATTGGCTACCTTAACAGAGTCATAGTGCTTCCTGCCAGTTGCTCACCCAAATACACATTTTGAGATACTGTGGCCAGTCTGCCTGAAGCGATACGCCACTAGTTGTGTATCTTAAGAGAAACATCGTTACTCTTGCCAGCGGTTTCTTGACTTTGAAGCTGTGATTATACTGGTGACGAGATATTGGCTACCCTAAGAGAGTCACAGTGTTTCGTGCCAGTTGCTCACCCAAATACACATTTTTTAGATACTGTTTCCAGTGTGCCTGAAGCGATACGCCACTAGTTGTGTATCTTAAGAGAAACATCGTTACTTTTGCCAGGGGTTTCTAGAAGTTGCTGATTTGATTCTGCTGGTGACGAGGCATTGGCTACCTCAAGAGAGTCATAGAGATTCCTGCCAGTTCTTCACCCAAATACACATTTTTTAGATACTCTTTCCAGTCTGCCTGATAGCTACGCCACTAGTTGTGTATCTTAAGAGAAACATCGTTACTCTTGCCAGCGGTTTCTTGACTTTGAAGCTGTGATTATACTGGTGACGAGATATTGGCTACCCTAAGAGAGTCACAGTGTTTCGTGCCAGTTGCTCACCCAAATACACATTTTTTAGATACTGTTTCCAGTGTGCCTGAAGCGATACGCCACTAGTTGTGTATCTTAAGAGAAACATCGTTACTTTTGCCAGGGGTTTCTAGAAGTTGCTGATTTGATTCTGCTGGTGACGAGGCATTGGCTACCTCAAGAGAGTCATAGAGATTCCTGCCAGTTCTTCACACAAATACACATTTTTTAGATACTCTTTCCAGTCTGCCTGATAGCTACGCCACTAGTTGTGTATCTTAAGAGTCATTGTAACTTTTGCCAGGGGTTTCTTGAAGTTGCTGATGTGATTATGCTGGTGACGAGGCATTGGCTACCCTATGAGTGTCATAGTGATTCCTCCTAGTTGCTCACCCAAATACACATTTTTTTGATACTTTGGCCAGTCTGCCTCAAGTGACACCCCACTAGCTGTGTATCTTATGAGAAGCTTCGTTACCTTTGCAGGCGGTTTCTTGAAGTTGGTGATGGGATTATGTTGGTGACGAGGCATTGGCTACCTTAAGAGAGTCATAGTGCTTCCTGCCAGTTGCTCACCCAAATACACATTTTGAGATACTGTGGCCAGTCTGCCTGAAGCGATACGCCACTAGTTGTGTATCTTAAGAGAAACATCGTTACTCTTGCCAGCGGTTTCTTGACTTTGAAGCTGTGATTATACTGGTGACGAGATATTGGCTACCCTAAGAGAGTCACAGTGTTTCGTGCCAGTTGCTCACCCAAATACACATTTTTTAGATACTGTTTCCAGTGTGCCTGAAGCGATACGCCACTAGTTGTGTATCTTAAGAGAAACATCGTTACTTTTGCCAGGGGTTTCTAGAAGTTGCTGAATTGATTGTGCTGGTGACGAGGCATTGGCTACCTCAAGAGAGTCATAGAGATTCCTGCCAGTTCTTCACCCAAATACACATTTTTTAGATACTCTTTCCAGTCTGCCTGATAGCTACGCCACTAGTTGTGTATCTTAAGAGAAACATCGTTACTCTTGCCAGCGGTTTCTTGACTTTGAAGCTGTGATTATACTGGTGACGAGATATTGGCTACCCTAAGAGAGTCACAGTGTTTCGTGCCAGTTGCTCACCCAAATACACATTTTTTAGATACTGTGTCCAGTGTGCCTGAAGCGATACGCCACTAGTTGTGTATCTTAAGAGAAACATCGTTACTTTTGCCAGGGGTTTCTAGAAGTTGCTGATTTGATTCTGCTGGTGACGAGGCATGGGCTACCTCAAGAGAGTCATAGAGATTCCTGCCAGTTCTTCACCCAAATACACATTTTTTAGATACTCTTTCCAGTCTGCCTGATAGCTACGGCACTAGTTGTGTATCTTAAGAGTCATTGTAACTTTTGCCAGGGGTTTCTTGTAGTTGCTGATGTGATTATGCTGGTGACGAGGCATTGGCTACCCTATGAGTGTCATGGTGATCCCTGCTAGTTGCTCACCCAAATACACATTTTTTTGATACTTTGGCCAGTCTGCCTCACGTGACACCCCACTAGCTGTGTATCTTATGAGAAGCTTCGTTACCTTTGCAAGCGGTTTCTTCAAGTTGGTGATGGGATTATGTTGGTGACGAGGCATTGGCTGCCTTAAGAGAGTCATAGTGCTTCCTGCCAGTTGCTCACCCAAATACACATTTTGAGATACTGTGGCCAGTCTGCCTGAAGCGATACGCCACTAGTTGTGTATCTTATGAGAAACATCGTTACTCTTGCCAGCGGTTTCTTGACTTTGAAGCTGTGATTATACTGGTGACGAGATATTGGCTACCCTAAGAGAGTCACAGTGTTTCGTGCCAGTTGCTCACCCAAATACACATTTTTTAGATACTGTTTCCAGTGTGCCTGAAGCGATACGCCACTAGTAGTGTATCTTAAGAGAAATATCGTTACTTTTGCCAGGGGTTTCTAGAAGTTGCTGATTTGATTGTGCTGGTGACGAGGCATTGGCTACCTCAAGAGAGTCATAGGGATTCCTGCCAGTTCTTCACCCAAATACACATTTTTTAGATACTCTTTCCAGTCTGCCTTATAGCTACGCCACTAGTTGTGTATCTTAAGAGTCATTGTAACTTTGCCAGGGGTTTCTTGAAGTTGCTGATGTGATTATGCTGGTGACGAGGCATTGGCTACCCTATGAGTGTCATAGTGATCCCTGCTAGTTGCTCACCCAAATACACATTTTTTTGATACTTTGGCCAGTCTGCTTCACGTGACACCCCACTAGCTGTGTATCTTATGAGAAGCTTCGTTACCTTTGCAAGCGGTTTCTTGAAGTTGGTGATGGGATTATGTTGGTGACGAGGCATTGGCTCCCTTAAGAGAGTCATAGTGCTTCCTGCCAGTTGCTCACCCAAATACACATTTTGAGTTACTGTGGCCAGTCTGCCTGAAGCGATACGCCACTAGTTGTGTATCTTATGAGAAACATCGTTACTCTTGCCAGCGGTTTCTTGACTTTGAAGCTGTGATTATACTGGTGACGAGATATTGGCTACCCTAAGAGAGTCACAGTGTTTCGTGCCAGTTGCTCACCCAAATACACATTTTTTAGATACTGTTTCCAGTGTGCCTGAAGCGATACGCCACTAGTTGTGTATCTTAAGAGAAATATCGTTACTTTTGCCAGGGGTTTCTAGAAGTTGCTGATTTGATTGTGCTGGTGACGAGGCATTGGCTACCTCAAGAGAGTCATAGAGATTCCTGCCAGTTCTTCACCCAAATACACATTTTTTAGATACTCTTTCCAGTCTGCCTGATAGCTACGCCACTAGTTGTGTATCTTAAGAGTCATTGTAACTTTGCCAGGGGTTTCTTGAAGTTGCTGATGTGATTATGCTGGTGACGAGGCATTGGCTACCCTATGAGTGTCATAGTGATTCCTGCTAGTTGCTCACCCAAATACACATTTTTTTGATACTTTGGCCAGTCTGCCTCAAGTGACACCCCACTAGCTGTGTATCTTATGAGAAGCTTCGTTACCTTTGCAAGCGTTTTCTTGAAGTTGGTGATGGGATTATGTTGGTGACGAGGCATTGGCTACCTTAAGAGAGTCATAGTGCTTCCTGCCAGTTGCTCACCCAAATACACATTTTGAGATACTGTGGCCAGTCTGCCTGAAGCGATACGCCACTAGTTGTGTATCTTAAGAGAAACATCGTTACTCTTGCCAGCGGTTTCTTGACTTTGAAGCTGTGATTATACTGGTGACGAGATATTGGCTACCCTAAGAGAGTCACAGTGTTTCGTGCCAGTTGCTCACCCAAATACACATTTTTTAGATACTGTTTCCAGTGTGCCTGAAGCGATACGCCACTAGTTGTGTATCTTAAGAGAAACATCGTTACTTTTGCCAGGGGTTTCTAGAATTTGCTGATTTGATTCTGCTGGTGACGAGGCATTGGCTACCTCAAGAGAGTCATAGAGATTCCTGCCAGTTCTTCACCCAAATACACATTTTTTAGATACTCTTTCCAGTCTGCCTGATAGCTACGCCACTAGTTGTGTATCTTAAGAGAAACATCGTTACTCTTGCCAGCGGTTTCTTGACTTTGAAGCTGTGATTATACTGGTGACGAGATATTGGCTACCCTAAGAGAGTCACAGTGTTTCGTGCCAGTTGCTCACCCAAATACACATTTTTTAGATACTGTTTCCAGTGTGCCTGAAGCGATACGCCACTAGTTGTGTATCTTAAGAGAAACATCGTTACTTTTGAAAGGGGTTTCTAGAAGTTGCTGATTTGATTCTGTTGGTGACGAGGCATTGGCTACCTCAAGAGAGTCATAGAGATTCCTGCCAGTTCTTCACCCAAATACACATTTTTTAGATACTCTTTCCAGTCTGCCTGATAGCTACGCCACTAGTTGTGTATCTTAAGAGTCATTGTAACTTTGCCAGGGGTTTCTTGAAGTTGCTGATGTGATTATGCTGGTGACGAGGCATTGGCTACCCTATGAGTGTCATAGTGATTCCTGCTAGTTGCTCACCCAAATACACATTTTTTTGATACTTTGGCCAGTCTGCCTCAAGTGACACCCCACTAGCTGTGTATCATATGAGAAGCTTCGTTAACTTTGCAAGCGGTTTCTTGAAGTTGGTGATGGGATTATGTTGGTGATGAGGCATTGGCTACCTTAAGAGGGTCATAGTGCTTCCTGCCAGTTGCTCACCCAAATACACATTTTGAGATACTGTGGCCAGTCTGCCTGAAGCGATACGCCACTAGTTGTGTATCTTAAGAGAAACATCGTTACTCTTGCCAGCGGTTTCTTGACTTTGAAGCTGTGATTATACTGGTGACGAGATATTGGCTACCCTAAGAGAGTCACAGTGTTTCCTGCCAGTTGCTCACCCAAATACACATTTTTTAGATACTGGTTCCAGTGTGCCTGAAGCGATACGCCACTAGTTGTGTATCTTAAGAGAAACATCGTTACTTTTGCCAGGGGTTTCTAGAACTTGCTGATTTGATTCTGCTGGTGACGAGGCATTGGCTACCTCAAGAGAGTCATAGAGATTCCTGCCAGTTCTTCACCCAAATACACATTTTTTAGATACTCTTTCCAGTCTGCCTGATAGCTACGCCACTAGTTGTGTATCTTAAGAGTCATTGTAACTTTTGCCAGGGGTTTCTTGAAGTTGCTGATGTGATTATGCTGGGGACGAGGCGTTGGCTACCCTATGAGTGTCATAGTGATTCCTGCTAGTTGCTCACTCAAATACACATTTTTTTGATACTTTGGCCAGTCTGCCTCAAGTGACACCCCACTAGCTGTGTATCTTATGAGAAGCTTCGTTACCTTTGCAAGCGGTTTCTTGAAGTTGGAGATTGGATTATGTTGGTGACGAGGCATTGGCTACCTTAAGAGAGTCATAGTGCTTCCTGCCAGTTGCTCACCCAAATACACATTTTGAGATACTGTGGCCAGTCTGCCTGAAGCGATACGCCACTAGTTGTGTATCTTAAGAGAAACATCGTTACTCTTGCCAGCGGTTTCTTGACTTTGAAGATGTGATTATACTGGTGAAGAAATATTGGCTACCCTAAGAGAGTCACAGTGTTTCGTGCCAGTTGCTCACCCAAATACACATTTTTTAGATACTGTTTACAGTGTGCCTGAAGCGATACGCCACTAGTTGTGTATCTTAAGGGAAACATCGTTACTTTTGCCAGGGGTTTCTAGAAGTTGCTGATTTGATTCTGCTGGTGACGAGGCATTGGCTACCTCAAGAGAGTCATAGAGATTCCTGCCAGTTCTTCACCCAAATACACATTTTTTAGATACTCTTTCCAGTCTGCCTGATAGCTACGCCACTAGTTGTGTATCTTAAGAGTCATTGTAACTTTTGCCAGGGGTTTCTTGAAGTTGCTGATGTGATTATGCTGGTGACGAGGCATTGGCTACCCTATGAGTGTCATAGTGATTCCTGCTAGTTGCTGACCCAAATACACATTTTTTTGATACTTTGGCCAGTCTGCCTCAAGTGACACCCCACTAGCTGTGTATCTTATGAGAAACTTCGGTACCTTTGCAAGCGGTTTCTTGAAGTTGGTGATGGGATTTTGTTGGTGACGAGGCATTGGCTACCTTAACAGAGTCATAGTGCTTCCTGCCAGTTGCTCACCCAAATACACATTTTGAGATACTGTGGCCAGTCTGCCTGAAGCGATACGCCACTAGTTGTGTATCTTAAGAGAAACATCGTTACTCTTGCCAGCGGTTTCTTGACTTTGAAGCTGTGATTATACTGGTGACGAGATATTGGCTACCCTAAGAGAGTCACAGTGTTTCGTGCCAGTTGCTCACCCAAATACACATTTTTTAGATACTGTTTCCAGTGTGCCTGAAGCGATACGCCACTAGTTGTGTATCTTAAGAGAAACATCGTTACTTTTGCCAGGGGTTTCTAGAAGTTGCTGATTTGATTCTGCTGGTGACGAGGCATTGGCTACCTCAAGAGAGTCATAGAGATTCCTGCCAGTTCTTCACCCAAATACACATTTTTAGATACTCTTTCCAGTCTGCCTGATAGCTACGCCACTAGTTGTGTATCTTAAGAGAAACATCGTTACTCTTGCCAGCGGTTTCTTGACTTTGAAGCTGTGATTATACTGGTGACGAGATATTGGCTACCCTAAGAGAGTCACAGTGTTTCGTGCCAGTTGCTCTCCCAAATACACATTTTTTAGATACTGTTTCCAGTGTGCCTGAAGCGATACGCCACTAGTTGTGTATCTTAAGAGAAACATCGTTACTTTTGCCAGGGGTTTCTAGAAGTTGCTGATTTGATTCTGCTGGTGACGAGGCATTGGCTACCTCAAGAGAGTCATAGAGATTCCTGCCAGTTCTTCACCCAAATACACATTTTTTAGATACTCTTTCCAGTCTGCCTGATAGCTACGCCACTAGTTGTGTATCTTAAGAGTCATTGTAACTTTTGCCAGGGGTTTCTTGAAGTTGCTGATGTGATTATGCTGGTGACGAGGCATTGGCTACCCTATGAGTGTCATAGTGATTCCTGCTAGTTGCTCACCCAAATACACATTTTTTTGATACTTTGGCCAGTCTGCCTCAAGTGACACCCCACTAGCTGTGTATCTTATGAGAAGCTTCGTTACCTTTGCAGGCGGTTTCTTGAAGTTGGTGATGGGATTATGTTGGTGACGAGGCATTGGCTACCTTAAGAGAGTCATAGTGCTTCCTGCCAGTTGCTCACCCAAATACACATTTTGAGATACTGTGGCCAGTCTGCCTGAAGCGATACGCCACTAGTTGTGTATCTTAAGAGAAACATCGTTACTCTTGCCAGCGGTTTCTTGACTTTGAAGCTGTGATTATACTGGTGACGAGATATTGGCTACCCTAAGAGAGTCACAGTGTTTCGTGCCAGTTGCTCACCCAAATACACATTTTTTAGATACTGTTTCCAGTGTGCCTGAAGCGATACGCCACTAGTTGTGTATCTTAAGAGAAACATCGTTACTTTTGCCAGGGGTTTCTAGAAGTTGCTGAATTGATTGAGCTGGTGACGAGGCATTGGCTACCTCAAGAGAGTCATAGAGATTCCTGCCAGTTCTTCACCCAAATACACATTTTTTAGATACTCTTTCCAGTCTGCCTGATAGCTACGCCACTAGTTGTGTATCTTAAGAGAAACATCGTTACTCTTGCCAGCGGTTTCTTGACTTTGAAGCTGTGATTTTACTGGTGACGAGATATTGGCTACCCTAAGAGAGTCACAGTGTTTCGTGCCAGTTGCTCACCCAAATACACATTTTTTAGATACTGTGTCCAGTGTGCCTGAAGCGATACGCCACTAGTTGTGTATCTTAAGAGAAACATCGTTACTTTTGCCAGGGGTTTCTAGAAGTTGCTGATTTGATTCTGCTGGTGACGAGGCATGGGCTACCTCAAGAGAGTCATAGAGATTCCTGCCAGTTCTTCACCCAAATACACATTTTTTAGATACTCTTTCCAGTCTGCCTGATAGCTACGGCACTAGTTGTGTATCTTAAGAGTCATTGTAACTTTTGCCAGGGGTTTCTTGAAGTTGCTGATGTGATTATGCTGGTGACGGGGCATTGGCTACCCTATGAGTGTCATAGTGATTCCTGCTAGTTGCTCACCCAAATACACATTTATTTTGATACTTTGGCCAGTCTGCCTCAAGTGACACCCCACTAGCTGTGTATCTTATGAGAAACTTCGTTACCTTTGCAAGCGGTTTCTTGAAGTTGGTGATGGGATTTTGTTGGTGACGAGGCATTGGCTACCTTAACAGAGTCATAGTGCTTCCTGCCAGTTGCTCACCCAAATACACATTTTGAGATACTGTGGCCAGTCTGCCTGAAGCGATACGCCACTAGTTGTGTATCTTAAGAGAAACATCGTTACTCTTGCCAGCGGTTTCTTGACTTTGAAGCTGTGATTATACTGGTGACGAGATATTGGCTACCCTAAGAGAGTCACAGTGTTTCGTGCCAGTTGCTCACCCAAATACACATTTTTTAGATACTGTTTCCAGTGTGCCTGAAGCGATACGCCACTAGTTGTGTATCTTAAGAGAAACATCGTTACTTTTGCCAGGGGTTTCTAGAATTTGCTGATTTGATTCTGCTGGTGACGAGGCATTGGCTACCTCAAGAGAGTCATAGAGATTCCTGCCAGTTCTTCACCCAAATACACATTTTTTAGATACTCTTTCCAGTCTGCTTGATAGCTACGCCACTAGTTGTGTATCTTAAGAGAAACATCGTTACTCTTGCCAGCGGTTTCTTGACTTTGAAGCTGTGATTATACTGGTGACGAGATATTGGCTACCCTAAGAGAGTCACAGTGTTTCGTGCCAGTTGCTCACCCAAATACACATTTTTTAGATACTGTTTCCAGTGTGCCTGAAGCGATACGCCACTAGTTGTGTATCTTAAGAGAAACATCGTTACTTTTGAAAGGGGTTTCTAGAAGTTGCTGATTTGATTCTGTTGGTGACGAGGCATTGGCTACCTCAAGAGAGTCATAGAGATTCCTGCCAGTTCTTCACCCAAATACACATTTTTTAGATACTCTTTCCAGTCTGCCTGATAGCTACGCCACTAGTTGTGTATCTTAAGAGTCATTGTAACTTTGCCAGGGGTTTCTTGAAGTTGCTGATGTGATTATGCTGGTGACGAGGCATTGGCTACCCTATGAGTGTCATAGTGATTCCTGCTAGTTGCTCACCCAAATACACATTTTTTTGATACTTTGGCCAGTCTGCCTCAAGTGACACCCCACTAGCTGTGTATCATATGAGAAGCTTCGTTAACTTTGCAAGCGGTTTCTTGAAGTTGGTGATGGGATTATGTTGGTGATGAGGCATTGGCTACCTTAAGAGAGTCATAGTGCTTCCTGCCAGTTGCTCACCCAAATACACATTTTGAGATACTGTGGCCAGTCTGCCTGAAGCGATACGCCACTAGTTGTGTATCTTAAGAGAAACATCGTTACTCTTGCCAGCGGTTTCTTGACTTTGAAGCTGTGATTATACTGGTGACGAGATATTGGCTACCCTAAGAGAGTCACAGTGTTTCCTGCCAGTTGCTCACCCAAATACACATTTTTTAGATACTGGTTCCAGTGTGCCTGAAGCGATACGCCACTAGTTGTGTATCTTAAGAGAAACATCGTTACTTTTGCCAGGGGTTTCTAGAACTTGCTGATTTGATTCTGCTGGTGACGAGGCATTGGCTACCTCAAGAGAGTCATAGAGATTCCTGCCAGTTCTTCACCCAAATACACATTTTTTAGATACTCTTTCCAGTCTGCCTGATAGCTACGCCACTAGTTGTGTATCTTAAGAGTCATTGTAACTTTTGCCAGGGGTTTCTTGAAGTTGCTGATGTGATTATGCTGGTGACGAGGCATTGGCTACCCTATGAGTGTCATAGTGATTCCTGCTAGTTGCTGACCCAAATACACATTATTTTGATACTTTGGCCAGTCTGCCTCAAGTGACACCCCACTAGCTGTGTATCTTATGAGAAACTTCGTTACCTTTGCAAGCGGTTTCTTGAAGTTGGTGATGGGATTTTGTTGGTGACGAGGCATTGGCTACCTTAACAGAGTCATAGTGCTTCCTGCCAGTTGCTCACCCAAATACACATTTTGAGATACTGTGGCCAGTCTGCCTGAAGCGATACGCCACTAGTTGTGTATCTTAAGAGAAACATCGTTACTCTTGCCAGCGGTTTCTTGACTTTGAAGCTGTGATTATACTGGTGACGAGATATTGGCTACCCTAAGAGAGTCACAGTGTTTCGTGCCAGTTGCTCACCCAAATACACATTTTTTAGATACTGTTTCCAGTGTGCCTGAAGCGATACGCCACTAGTTGTGTATCTTAAGAGAAACATCGTTACTTTTGCCAGGGGTTTCTAGAAGTTGCTGATTTGATTCTGCTGGTGACGAGGCATTGGCTACCTCAAGAGAGTCATAGAGATTCCTGCCAGTTCTTCACCCAAATACACATTTTTAGATACTCTTTCCAGTCTGCCTGATAGCTACGCCACTAGTTGTGTATCTTAAGAGAAACATCGTTACTCTTGCCAGCGGTTTCTTGACTTTGAAGCTGTGATTATACTGGTGACGAGATATTGGCTACCCTAAGAGAGTCACAGTGTTTCGTGCCAGTTGCTCTCCCAAATACACATTTTTTAGATACTGTTTCCAGTGTGCCTGAAGCGATACGCCACTAGTTGTGTATCTTAAGAGAAACATCGTTACTTTTGCCAGGGGTTTCTAGAAGTTGCTGATTTGATTCTGCTGGTGACGAGGCATTGGCTACCTCAAGAGAGTCATAGAGATTCCTGCCAGTTCTTCACCCAAATACACATTTTTTAGATACTCTTTCCAGTCTGCCTGATAGCTACGCCACTAGTTGTGTATCTTAAGAGTCATTGTAACTTTTGCCAGGGGTTTCTTGAAGTTGCTGATGTGATTATGCTGGTGACGAGGCATTGGCTACCCTATGAGTGTCATAGTGATTCCTGCTAGTTGCTCACCCAAATACACATTTTTTTGATACTTTGGCCAGTCTGCCTCAAGTGACACCCCACTAGCTGTGTATCTTATGAGAAGCTTCGTTACCTTTGCAGGCGGTTTCTTGAAGTTGGTGATGGGATTATGTTGGTGACGAGGCATTGGCTACCTTAAGAGAGTCATAGTGCTTCCTGCCAGTTGCTCACCCAAATACACATTTTGAGATACTGTGGCCAGTCTGCCTGAAGCGATACGCCACTAGTTGTGTATCTTAAGAGAAACATCGTTACTCTTGCCAGCGGTTTCTTGACTTTGAAGCTGTGATTATACTGGTGACGAGATATTGGCTACCCTAAGAGAGTCACAGTGTTTCGTGCCAGTTGCTCACCCAAATACACATTTTTTAGATACTGTTTCCAGTGTGCCTGAAGCGATACGCCACTAGTTGTGTATCTTAAGAGAAACATCGTTACTTTTGCCAGGGGTTTCTAGAAGTTGCTGAATTGATTGTGCTGGTGACGAGGCATTGGCTACCTCAAGAGAGTCATAGAGATTCCTGCCAGTTCTTCACCCAAATACACATTTTTTAGATACTCTTTCCAGTCTGCCTGATAGCTACGCCACTAGTTGTGTATCTTAAGAGAAACATCGTTACTCTTGCCAGCGGTTTCTTGACTTTGAAGCTGTGATTTTACTGGTGACGAGATATTGGCTACCCTAAGAGAGTCACAGTGTTTCGTGCCAGTTGCTCACCCAAATACACATTTTTTAGATACTGTGTCCAGTGTGCCTGAAGCGATACGCCACTAGTTGTGTATCTTAAGAGAAACATCGTTACTTTTGCCAGGGGTTTCTAGAAGTTGCTGATTTGATTCTGCTGGTGACGAGGCATGGGCTACCTCAAGAGAGTCATAGAGATTCCTGCCAGTTCTTCACCCAAATACACATTTTTTAGATACTCTTTCCAGTCTGCCTGATAGCTACGCCACTAGTTGTGTATCTTAAGAGTCATTGTAACTTTTGCCAGGGGTTTCTTGAAGTTGCTGATGTGATTATGCTGGTGACGGGGCATTGGCTACCCTATGAGTGTCATAGTGAATCCTGCTAGTTGCTCACCCAAATACACATTTATTTTGATACTTTGGCCAGTCTGCCTCAAGTGACACCCCACTAGCTGTGTATCTTATGAGAAACTTCGTTACCTTTGCAAGCGGTTTCTTGAAGTTGGTGATGGGATTTTGTTGGTGACGAGGCATTGGCTACCTTAACAGAGTCATAGTGCTTCCTGCCAGTTGCTCACCCAAATACACATTTTGAGATACTGTGGCCAGTCTGCCTGAAGCGATACGCCACTAGTTGTGTATCTTAAGAGAAACATCGTTACTCTTGCCAGCGGTTTCTTGACTTTGAAGCTGTGATTATACTGGTGACGAGATATTGGCTACCCTAAGAGAGTCACAGTGTTTCGTGCCAGTTGCTCACCCAAATACATATTTTTTAGATACTGTTTCCAGTGTGCCTGAAGCGATACGCCACTAGTTGTGTATCTTAAGAGAAACATCGTTACTTTTGCGAGGGGTTTCTAGAAGTTGCTGATTTGATTCTGCTGGTGACGAGGCATTGGCTACCTCAAGAGAGTCATAGAGATTCCTGCCAGTTCTTCACCCAAATACACATTTTTTAGATACTCTTTCCAGTCTGCCTGATAGCTACGCCACTAGTTGTGTATCTTAAGAGAAACATCGTTACTCTTGCCAGCGGTTTCTTGACTTTGAAGCTGTGATTATACTGGTGACGAGATATTGGCTACCCTAAGAGAGTCACAGTGTTTCGTGCCAGTTGCTCACCCAAATACACATTTTTTAGATACTGTGTCCAGTGTGCCTGAAGCGATACGCCACTAGTTGTGTATCTTAAGAGAAATATCGTTACTTTTGCCAGGGGTTTCTAGAAGTTGCTGATTTGATTGTGCTGGTGACGAGGCATTGGCTACCTCAAGAGAGTCATAGAGATTCCTGCCAGTTCTTCACCCAAATACACATTTTTTAGATACTCTTTCCAGTCTGCCTGATTGCTACGCCACTAGTTGTGTATCTTAAGAGTCATTGTAACTTTTGCCAGGGGTTTCTTGAAGTTGCTGATGTGATTATGCTGGTGACGAGGCGTTGGCTACCCTATGAGTGTCATAGTGATTCCTGCTAGTTGCTCACTCAAATACACATTTTTTTGATACTTTGGCCAGTCTGCCTCAAGTGACACCCCACTAGCTGTGTATCTTATGAGAAGCTTCGTTACCTTTGCAAGCGGTTTCTTGAAGTTGGTGATGGGATTATGTTGGTGACGAGGCATTGGCTACCGTAAGAGAGTCATAGTGCTTCCTGCCAGTTGCTCACCCGAATACACATTTTGAGATACTGTGGCCAGTCTGCCTGAAGCGATACGCCACTAGTTGTGTATCTTAAGAGAAACATCGTTACTCTTGCCAGCGGTTTCTTGACTTTGAAGATGTGATTATACTGGTGAAGAGATATTGGCTACCCTAAGAGAGTCACAGTGTTTCGTGCCAGTTGCTCACCCAAATACACATTTTTTAGATACTGTTTACAGTGTGCCTGAAGCGATACGCCACTAGTTGTGTATCTTAAGGGAAACATCGTTACTTTTGCCAGGGGTTTCTAGAAGTTGCTGATTTGATTCTGCTGGTGACGAGGCATTGGCTACCTCAAGAGAGTCATAGAGATTCCTGCCAGTTCTTCACCCAAATACACATTTTTTAGATACTCTTTCCAGTCTGCCTGATAGCTACGCCACTAGTTGTGTATCTTAAGAGTCATTGTAACTTTTGCCAGGGGTTTCTTGAAGTTGCTGATGTGATTATGCTGGTGACGGGGCATTGGCTACCCTATGAGTGTCATAGTGATTCCTGCTAGTTGCTCACCCAAATACACATTTATTTTGATACTTTGGCCAGTCTGCCTCAAGTGACACCCCACTAGCTGTGTATCTTATGAGAAACTTCGTTACCTTTGCAAGCGGTTTCTTGAAGTTGGTGATGGGATTTTGTTGGTGACGAGGCATTGGCTACCTTAACAGAGTCATAGTGCTTCCTGCCAGTTGCTCACCCAAATACACATTTTGAGATACTGTGGCCAGTCTGCCTGAAGCGATACGCCACTAGTTGTGTATCTTAAGAGAAACATCGTTACTCTTGCCAGCGGTTTCTTGACTTTGAAGCTGTGATTATACTGGTGACGAGATATTGGCTACCCTAAGAGATTCACAGTGTTTCGTGCCAGTTGCTCACCCAAATACACATTTTTTAGATACTGTTTCCAGTGTGCCTGAAGCGATACGCCACTAGTTGTGTATCTTAAGAGAAACATCGTTACTTTTGCCAGGGGTTTCTAGAAGTTGCTGATTTGATTCTGCTGGTGACGAGGCATTGGCTACCTCAAGAGAGTCATAGAGATTCCTGCCAGTTCTTCACCCAAATACACATTTTTTAGATACTCTTTCCAGTCTGCCTGATAGCTACGCCACTAGTTGTATATCTTAAGAGTCATTGTAACTTTTGCCAGGGGTTTATTGAAGTTGCTGATGTGATTATGCTGGTGACGAGGCATTGGCTACCCTATGAGTGTCATAGTGATTCCTGCTAGTTGCTCACCCAAATACACATTTTTTTGATACTTTGGCCAGTCTGCCTCACGTGACACCCCACTAGTTGTGTATCTTATGAGAAGCTTCGTTACCTTTGCAAGCGGTTTCTTGAAGTTGGTGATGGGATTATGTTGGTGACGAGGCATTGGCTACCTTAAGAGAGTCATAGTGCTTCCTGCCAGTTGCTCACCCAAATACACATTTTGAGATACTGTGGCCAGTCTGCCTGAAGCGATACGCCACTAGTTGTGTATCTTAAGAGAAACATCGTTACTCTTGCCAGCGGTTTCTTGACTTTGAAGATGTGATTATACTGGTGACGAGATATTGGCTACCCTAAGAGAGTCACAGTGTTTCGTGCCAGTTGCTCACCCAAATACACATTTTTTAGATACTGTTTACAGTGTGCCTGAAGCGATACGCCACTAGTTGTGTATCTTAAGGGAAACATCGTTACTTTTGCCAGGGGTTTCTAGAAGTTGCTGATTTGATTGTGCTGGTGACGAGGCATTGGCTACCTCAAGAGAGTCATAGAGATTCCTGCCAGTTCTTCACCCAAATACACATTTTTTAGATACTCTTTCCAGTCTGCCTGATAGCTACGCCACTAGTTGTGTATCTTAAGAGTCATTGTAACTTTTGCCAGGGGTTTCTTGAAGTTGCTGATGTGATTATGCTGGTGACGAGGCATTGGCTACCCTATGAGTGTCATAGTGATTCCTGCTAGTTGCTCACCCAAATACACATTTTTTTGATACTTTGGCCAGTCTGCCTCAAGTGACACCCCACTAGCTGTGTATCTTATGAGAAACTTCGTTACCTTTGCAAGCGGTTTCTTGAAGTTGGTGATGGGATTATGTTGGTGACGAGGCATTGGCTACCTTAACAGAGTCATAGTGCTTCCTGCCAGTTGCTCACCCAAATACACATTTTGAGATACTGTGGCCAGTCTGCCTGAAGCGATACGCCACTAGTTGTGTATCTTAAGAGAAACATCGTTACTCTTGCCAGCGGTTTCTTGACTTTGAAGCTGTGATTATACTGGTGACGAGATATTGGCTACCCTAAGAGAGTCACAGTGTTTCGTGCCAGTTGCTCACCCAAATACACATTTTTTAGATACTGTTTCCAGTGTGCCTGAAGCGATACGCCACTAGTTGTGTATCTTAAGAGAAACATCGTTACTTTTGCCAGGGGTTTCTAGAAGTTGCTGATTTGATTCTGCTGGTGACGAGGCATTGGCTACCTCAAGAGAGTCATAGAGATTCCTGCCAGTTCTTCACCCAAATACACATTTTTTAGATACTCTTTCCAGTCTGCCTGATAGCTACGCCACTAGTTGTGTATCTTAAGAGAAACATCGTTACTCTTGCCAGCGGTTTCTTGACTTTGAGGCTGTGATTATACTGGTGACGAGATATTGGCTACCCTAAGAGAGTCACAGTGTTTCGTGCCAGTTGCTCACCCAAATACACATTTTTTAGATACTGTTTCCAGTGTGCCTGAAGCGATACGCCACTAGTTGTGTATCTTAAGAGAAACATCGTTACTTTAGAAAGGGGTTTCTAGAAGTTGCTGATTTGATTCTGTTGGTGACGAGGCATTGGCTACCTCAAGAGAGTCATAGAGATTCCTGCCAGTTCTTCACCCAAATACACATTTTTTAGATACTCTTTCCAGTCTGCCTGATAGCTACGGCACTAGTTGTGTATCTTAAGAGTCATTGTAACTTTTGCCAGGGGTTTCTTGAAGTTGCTGATGTGATTATGCTGGTGACGAGGCATTGGCTACCCTATGAGTGTCATAGTGATACCTGCTAGTTGCTCACCCAAATACACATTTTTTTGATACTTTGGCCAGTCTGCCTCACGTGACACCCCACTAGCTGTGTATCTTATGAGAAGCTTCGTTACCTTTGCAAGCGGTTTCTTGAAGTTGGTGATGGGATTATGTTGGTGACGAGGCATTGGATACCTTAAGAGAGTCATAGTGCTTCCTGCCAGTTGCTCACCCAAATACACATTTTGAGATACTGTGGCCAGTCTGCCTGAAGCGATACGCCACTAGTTGTGTAACTTAAGAGAAACATCGTTACTCTTGCCAGCGGTTTCTTGACTTTGAAGATGTGATTATACTGGTGAAGAGATATTGGCTACCCTAAGAGAGTCACAGTGTTTCGTGCCAGTTGCTCACCCAAATACACATTTTTTAGATACTGTTTACAGTGTGCCTGAAGCGATACGCCACTAGTTGTGTATCTTAAGGGAAACATCGTTACTTTTGCCAGGGGTTTCTAGAAGTTGCTGATTTGATTCTGCTGGTGACGAGGCATTGGCTACCTCAAGAGAGTCATAGAGATTCCTGCCAGTTCTTCACCCAAATACACATTTTTTAGATACTCTTTCCAGTCTGCCTGATAGCTACGCCACTAGTTGTGTATCTTAAGAGTCATTGTAACTTTTGCCAGGGGTTTCTTGAAGTTGCTGATGTGATTATGCTGGTGACGGGGCATTGGCTACCCTATGAGTGTCATAGTGATTCCTGCTAGTTGCTCACCCAAATACACATTTATTTTGATACTTTGGCCAGTCTGCCTCAAGTGACACCCCACTAGCTGTGTATCTTATGAGAAACTTCGTTACCTTTGCAAGCGGTTTCTTGAAGTTGGTGATGGGATTTTGTTGGTGACGAGGCATTGGCTACCTTAACAGAGTCATAGTGCTTCCTGCCAGTTGCTCACCCAAATACACATTTTGAGATACTGTGGCCAGTCTGCCTGAAGCGATACGCCACTAGTTGTGTATCTTAAGAGAAACATCGTTACTCTTGCCAGTGGTTTCTTGACTTTGAAGCTGTGATTATACTGGTGACGAGATATTGGCTACCCTAAGAGAGTCACAGTGTTTCGTGCCAGTTGCTCACCCAAATACACATTTTTTAGATACTGTTTCCAGTGTGCCTGAAGCGATACGCCACTAGTTGTGTATCTTAAGAGAAACATCGTTACTTTTGCCAGGGGTTTCTAGAAGTTGCTGATTTGATTCTGCTGGTGACGAGGCATTGGCTACCTCAAGAGAGTCATAGAGATTCCTGCCAGTTCTTCACCCAAATACACATTTTTTAGATACTCTTTCCAGTCTGCCTGATAGCTACGCCACTAGTTGTGTATCTTAAGAGAAACATCGTTACTCTTGCCAGCGGTTTCTTGACTTTGAAGCTGTGATTATACTGGTGACGAGATATTGGCTACCCTAAGAGAGTCACAGTGTTTCGTGCCAGTTGCTCACCCAAATACACATTTTTTAGATACTGTGTCCAGTGTGCCTGAAGCGATACGCCACTAGTTGTGTATCTTAAGAGAAATATCGTTACTTTTGCCAGGGGTTTCTAGAAGTTGCTGATTTGATTGTGCTGGTGACGAGGCATTGGCTACCTCAAGAGAGTCATAGAGATTCCTGCCAGTTCTTCACCCAAATACACATTTTTTAGATACTCTTTCCAGTCTGCCTGATTGCTACGCCACTAGTTGTGTATCTTAAGAGTCATTGTAACTTTTGCCAGGGGTTTCTTGAAGTTGCTGATGTGATTATGCTGGTGACGAGGCGTTGGCTACCCTATGAGTGTCATAGTGATTCCTGCTAGTTGCTCACTCAAATACACATTTTTTTGATACTTTGGCCAGTCTGCCTCAAGTGACACCCCACTAGCTGTGTATCTTATGAGAAGCTTCGTTACCTTTGCAAGCGGTTTCTTGAAGTTGGTGATGGGATTATGTTGGTGACGAGGCATTGGCTACCGTAAGAGAGTCATAGTGCTTCCTGCCAGTTGCTCACCCGAATACACATTTTGAGATACTGTGGCCAGTCTGCCTGAAGCGATACGCCACTAGTTGTGTATCTTAAGAGAAACATCGTTACTCTTGCCAGCGGTTTCTTGACTTTGAAGATGTGATTATACTGGTGAAGAGATATTGGCTACCCTAAGAGAGTCACAGTGTTTCGTGCCAGTTGCTCACCCAAATACACATTTTTTAGATACTGTTTACAGTGTGCCTGAAGCGATACGCCACTAGTTGTGTATCTTAAGGGAAACATCGTTACTTTTGCCAGGGGTTTCTAGAAGTTGCTGATTTGATTCTGCTGGTGACGAGGCATTGGCTACCTCAAGAGAGTCATAGAGATTCCTGCCAGTTCTTCACCCAAATACACATTTTTTAGATACTCTTTCCAGTCTGCCTGATAGCTACGCCACTAGTTGTGTATCTTAAGAGTCATTGTAACTTTTGCCAGGGGTTTCTTGAAGTTGCTGATGTGATTATGCTGGTGACGGGGCATTGGCTACCCTATGAGTGTCATAGTGATTCCTGCTAGTTGCTCACCCAAATACACATTTATTTTGATACTTTGGCCAGTCTGCCTCAAGTGACACCCCACTAGCTGTGTATCTTATGAGAAACTTCGTTACCTTTGCAAGCGGTTTCTTGAAGTTGGTGATGGGATTTTGTTGGTGACGAGGCACTGGCTACCTTAACAGAGTCATAGTGCTTCCTGCCAGTTGCTCACCCAAATACACATTTTGAGATACTGTGGCCAGTCTGCCTGAAGCGATACGCCACTAGTTGTGTATCTTAAGAGAAACATCGTTACTCTTGCCAGTGGTTTCTTGACTTTGAAGCTGTGATTATACTGGTGACGAGATATTGGCTACCCTAAGAGAGTCACAGTGTTTCGTGCCAGTTGCTCACCCAAATACACATTTTTTAGATACTGTTTCCAGTGTGCCTGAAGCGATACGCCACTAGTTGTGTATCTTAAGAGAAACATCGTTACTTTTGCCAGGGGTTTCTAGAAGTTGCTGATTTGATTCTGCTGGTGACGAGGCATTGGCTACCTCAAGAGAGTCATAGAGATTCCTGCCAGTTCTTCACCCAAATACACATTTTTTAGATACTCTTTCCAGTCTGCCTGATAGCTACGCCACTAGTTGTGTATCTTAAGAGAAACATCGTTACTCTTGCCAGCGGTTTCTTGACTTTGAAGCTGTGATTATACTGGTGACGAGATATTGGCTACCCTAAGAGAGTCACAGTGTTTCGTGCCAGTTGCTCACCCAAATACACATTTTTTAGATACTGTGTCCAGTGTGCCTGAAGCGATACGCCACTAGTTGTGTATCTTAAGAGAAATATCGTTACTTTTGCCAGGGGTTTCTAGAAGTTGCTGATTTGATTGTGCTGGTGACGAGGCATTGGCTACCTCAAGAGAGTCATAGAGATTCCTGCCAGTTCTTCACCCAAATACACATTTTTTAGATACTCTTTCCAGTCTGCCTGATTGCTACGCCACTAGTTGTGTATCTTAAGAGTCATTGTAACTTTTGCCAGGGGTTTCTTGAAGTTGCTGATGTGATTATGCTGGTGACGAGGCGTTGGCTACCCTATGAGTGTCATAGTGATTCCTGCTAGTTGCTCACTCAAATACACATTTTTTTGATACTTTGGCCAGTCTGCCTCAAGTGACACCCCACTAGCTGTGTATCTTATGAGAAGCTTCGTTACCTTTGCAAGCGGTTTCTTGAAGTTGGTGATGGGATTATGTTGGTGACGAGGCATTGGCTACCGTAAGAGAGTCATAGTGCTTCCTGCCAGTTGCTCACCCGAATACATATTTTGAGATACTGTGGCCAGTCTGCCTGAAGCGATACGCCACTAGTTGTGTATCTTAAGAGAAACATCGTTACTCTTGCCAGCGGTTTCTTGACTTTGAAGATGTGATTATACTGGTGAAGAGATATTGGCTACCCTAAGAGAGTCACAGTGTTTCGTGCCAGTTGCTCACCCAAATACACATTTTTTAGATACTGTTTACAGTGTGCCTGAAGCGATACGCCACTAGTTGTGTATCTTAAGGGAAACATCGTTACTTTTGCCAGGGGTTTCTAGAAGTTGCTGATTTGATTCTGCTGGTGACGAGGCATTGGCTACCTCAAGAGAGTCATAGAGATTCCTGCCAGTTCTTCACCCAAATACACATTTTTTAGATACTCTTTCCAGTCTGCCTGATAGCTACGCCACTAGTTGTGTATCTTAAGAGTCATTGTAACTTTTGCCAGGGGTTTCTTGAAGTTGCTGATGTGATTATGCTGGTGACGGGGCATTGGCTACCCTATGAGTGTCATAGTGATTCCTGCTAGTTGCTCACCCAAATACACATTTATTTTGATACTTTGGCCAGTCTGCCTCAAGTGACACCCCACTAGCTGTGTATCTTATGAGAAACTTCGTTACCTTTGCAAGCGGTTTCTTGAAGTTGGTGATGGGATTTTGTTGGTGACGAGGCATTGGCTACCTTAACAGAGTCATAGTGCTTCCTGCCAGTTGCTCACCCAAATACACATTTTGAGATACTGTGGCCAGTCTGCCTGAAGCGATACGCCACTAGTTGTGTATCTTAAGAGAAACATCGTTACTCTTGCCAGCGGTTTCTTGACTTTGAAGCTGTGATTATACTGGTGACGAGATATTGGCTACCCTAAGAGAGTCACAGTGTTTCGTGCCAGTTGCTCACCCAAATACACATTTTTTAGATACTGTTTCCAGTGTGCCTGAAGCGATACGCCACTAGTTGTGTATCTTAAGAGAAACATCGTTACTTTTGCCAGGGGTTTCTAGAAGTTGCTGATTTGATTCTGCTGGTGACGAGGCATTGGCTACCTCAAGAGAGTCATAGAGATTCCTGCCAGTTCTTCACCCAAATACACATTTTTTAGATACTCTTTCCAGTCTGCCTGATAGCTACGCCACTAGTTGTATATCTTAAGAGTCATTGTAACTTTTGCCAGGGGTTTATTGAAGTTGCTGATGTGATTATGCTGGTGACGAGGCATTGGCTACCCTATGAGTGTCATAGTGATTCCTGCTAGTTGCTCACCCAAATACACATTTTTTTGATACTTTGGCCAGTCTGCCTCACGTGACACCCCACTAGTTGTGTATCTTATGAGAAGCTTCGTTACCTTTGCAAGCGGTTTCTTGAAGTTGGTGATGGGATTATGTTGGTGACGAGGCATTGGCTACCTTAAGAGAGTCATAGTGCTTCCTGCCAGTTGCTCACCCAAATACACATTTTGAGATACTGTGGCCAGTCTGCCTGAAGCGATACGCCACTAGTTGTGTATCTTAAGAGAAACATCGTTACTCTTGCCAGCGGTTTCTTGACTTTGAAGATGTGATTATACTGGTGACGAGATATTGGCTACCCTAAGAGAGTCACAGTGTTTCGTGCCAGTTGCTCACCCAAATACACATTTTTTAGATACTGTTTACAGTGTGCCTGAAGCGATACGCCACTAGTTGTGTATCTTAAGGGAAACATCGTTACTTTTGCCAGGGGTTTCTAGAAGTTGCTGATTTGATTGTGCTGGTGACGAGGCATTGGCTACCTCAAGAGAGTCATAGAGATTCCTGCCAGTTCTTCACCCAAATACACATTTTTTAGATACTCTTTCCAGTCTGCCTGATAGCTACGCCACTAGTTGTGTATCTTAAGAGTCATTGTAACTTTTGCCAGGGGTTTCTTGAAGTTGCTGATGTGATTATGCTGGTGACGAGGCATTGGCTACCCTATGAGTGTCATAGTGATTCCTGCTAGTTGCTCACCCAAATACACATTTTTTTGATACTTTGGCCAGTCTGCCTCAAGTGACACCCCACTAGCTGTGTATCTTATGAGAAACTTCGTTACCTTTGCAAGCGGTTTCTTGAAGTTGGTGATGGGATTATGTTGGTGACGAGGCATTGGCTACCTTAACAGAGTCATAGTGCTTCCTGCCAGTTGCTCACCCAAATACACATTTTGAGATACTGTGGCCAGTCTGCCTGAAGCGATACGCCACTAGTTGTGTATCTTAAGAGAAACATCGTTACTCTTGCCAGCGGTTTCTTGACTTTGAAGCTGTGATTATACTGGTGACGAGATATTGGCTACCCTAAGAGAGTCACAGTGTTTCGTGCCAGTTGCTCACCCAAATACACATTTTTTAGATACTGTTTCCAGTGTGCCTGAAGCGATACGCCACTAGTTGTGTATCTTAAGAGAAACATCGTTACTTTTGCCAGGGGTTTCTAGAAGTTGCTGATTTGATTCTGCTGGTGACGAGGCATTGGCTACCTCAAGAGAGTCATAGAGATTCCTGCCAGTTCTTCACCCAAATACACATTTTTTAGATACTCTTTCCAGTCTGCCTGATAGCTACGCCACTAGTTGTGTATCTTAAGAGAAACATCGTTACTCTTGCCAGCGGTTTCTTGACTTTGAGGCTGTGATTATACTGGTGACGAGATATTGGCTACCCTAAGAGAGTCACAGTGTTTCGTGCCAGTTGCTCACCCAAATACACATTTTTTAGATACTGTTTCCAGTGTGCCTGAAGCGATACGCCACTAGTTGTGTATCTTAAGAGGAACATCGTTACTTTTGCCAGGGGTTTCTAGAAGTTGCTGATTTGATTCTGCTGGTGACGAGGCATTGGCTACCTCAAGAGAGTCATAGAGATTCCTGCCAGTTCTTCACCCAAATACACATTTTTTAGATACTCTTTCCAGTCTGCCTGATAGCTACGCCACTAGTTGTGTATCTTAAGAGTCATTGTAACTTTTGCCAGGGGTTTCTTGAAGTTGCTGATGTGATTATGCTGGTGACGGGGCATTGGCTACCCTATGAGTGTCATAGTGATTCCTGCTAGTTGCTCACCCAAATACACATTTATTTTGATACTTTGGCCAGTCTGCCTCAAGTGACACCCCACTAGCTGTGTATCTTATGAGAAACTTCGTTACCTTTGCAAGCGGTTTCTTGAAGTTGGTGATGGGATTTTGTTGGTGACGAGGCATTGGCTACCTTAACAGAGTCATAGTGCTTCCTGCCAGTTGCTCACCCAAATACACATTTTGAGATACTGTGGCCAGTCTGCCTGAAGCGATACGCCACTAGTTGTGTATCTTAAGAGAAACATCGTTACTCTTGCCAGTGGTTTCTTGACTTTGAAGCTGTGATTATACTGGTGACGAGATATTGGCTACCCTAAGAGAGTCACAGTGTTTCGTGCCAGTTGCTCACCCAAATACACATTTTTTAGATACTGTTTCCAGTGTGCCTGAAGCGATACGCCACTAGTTGTGTATCTTAAGAGAAACATCGTTACTTTTGCCAGGGGTTTCTAGAAGTTGCTGATTTGATTCTGCTGGTGACGAGGCATTGGCTACCTCAAGAGAGTCATAGAGATTCCTGCCAGTTCTTCACCCAAATACACATTTTTTAGATACTCTTTCCAGTCTGCCTGATAGCTACGCCACTAGTTGTGTATCTTAAGAGAAACATCGTTACTCTTGCCAGCGGTTTCTTGACTTTGAAGCTGTGATTATACTGGTGACGAGATATTGGCTACCCTAAGAGAGTCACAGTGTTTCGTGCCAGTTGCTCACCCAAATACACATTTTTTAGATACTGTGTCCAGTGTGCCTGAAGCGATACGCCACTAGTTGTGTATCTTAAGAGAAATATCGTTACTTTTGCCAGGGGTTTCTAGAAGTTGCTGATTTGATTGTGCTGGTGACGAGGCATTGGCTACCTCAAGAGAGTCATAGAGATTCCTGCCAGTTCTTCACCCAAATACACATTTTTTAGATACTCTTTCCAGTCTGCCTGATTGCTACGCCACTAGTTGTGTATCTTAAGAGTCATTGTAACTTTTGCCAGGGGTTTCTTGAAGTTGCTGATGTGATTATGCTGGTGACGAGGCGTTGGCTACCCTATGAGTGTCATAGTGATTCCTGCTAGTTGCTCACTCAAATACACATTTTTTTGATACTTTGGCCAGTCTGCCTCAAGTGACACCCCACTAGCTGTGTATCTTATGAGAAGCTTCGTTACCTTTGCAAGCGGTTTCTTGAAGTTGGTGATGGGATTATGTTGGTGACGAGGCATTGGCTACCGTAAGAGAGTCATAGTGCTTCCTGCCAGTTGCTCACCCGAATACACATTTTGAGATACTGTGGCCAGTCTGCCTGAAGCGATACGCCACTAGTTGTGTATCTTAAGAGAAACATCGTTACTCTTGCCAGCGGTTTCTTGACTTTGAAGCTGTGATTATACTGGTGACGAGATATTGGCTACCCTAAGAGAGTCACAGTGTTTCGTGCCAGTTGCTCACCCAAATACACATTTTTTAGATACTGTTTCCAGTGTGCCTGAAGCGATACGCCACTAGTTGTGTATCTTAAGAGAAACATCGTTACTTTTGCCAGGGGTTTCTAGAAGTTGCTGATTTGATTCTGCTGGTGACGAGGCATTGGCTACCTCAAGAGAGTCATAGAGATTCCTGCCAGTTCTTCACCCAAATACACATTTTTTAGATACTCTTTCCAGTCTGCCTGATAGCTACGCCACTAGTTGTATATCTTAAGAGTCATTGTAACTTTTGCCAGGGGTTTATTGAAGTTGCTGATGTGATTATGCTGGTGACGAGGCATTGGCTACCCTATGAGTGTCATAGTGATTCCTGCTAGTTGCTCACCCAAATACACATTTTTTTGATACTTTGGCCAGTCTGCCTCACGTGACACCCCACTAGTTGTGTATCTTATGAGAAGCTTCGTTACCTTTGCAAGCGGTTTCTTGAAGTTGGTGATGGGATTATGTTGGTGACGAGGCATTGGCTACCTTAAGAGAGTCATAGTGCTTCCTGCCAGTTGCTCACCCAAATACACATTTTGAGATACTGTGGCCAGTCTGCCTGAAGCGATACGCCACTAGTTGTGTATCTTAAGAGAAACATCGTTACTCTTGCCAGCGGTTTCTTGACTTTGAAGATGTGATTATACTGGTGACGAGATATTGGCTACCCTAAGAGAGTCACAGTGTTTCGTGCCAGTTGCTCACCCAAATACACATTTTTTAGATACTGTTTACAGTGTGCCTGAAGCGATACGCCACTAGTTGTGTATCTTAAGGGAAACATCGTTACTTTTGCCAGGGGTTTCTAGAAGTTGCTGATTTGATTGTGCTGGTGACGAGGCATTGGCTACCTCAAGAGAGTCATAGAGATTCCTGCCAGTTCTTCACCCAAATACACATTTTTTAGATACTCTTTCCAGTCTGCCTGATAGCTACGCCACTAGTTGTGTATCTTAAGAGTCATTGTAACTTTTGCCAGGGGTTTCTTGAAGTTGCTGATGTGATTATGCTGGTGACGAGGCATTGGCTACCCTATGAGTGTCATAGTGATTCCTGCTAGTTGCTCACCCAAATACACATTTTTTTGATACTTTGGCCAGTCTGCCTCAAGTGACACCCCACTAGCTGTGTATCTTATGAGAAACTTCGTTACCTTTGCAAGCGGTTTCTTGAAGTTGGTGATGGGATTATGTTGGTGACGAGGCATTGGCTACCTTAACAGAGTCATAGTGCTTCCTGCCAGTTGCTCACCCAAATACACATTTTGAGATACTGTGGCCAGTCTGCCTGAAGCGATACGCCACTAGTTGTGTATCTTAAGAGAAACATCGTTACTCTTGCCAGCGGTTTCTTGACTTTGAAGCTGTGATTATACTGGTGACGAGATATTGGCTACCCTAAGAGAGTCACAGTGTTTCGTGCCAGTTGCTCACCCAAATACACATTTTTTAGATACTGTTTCCAGTGTGCCTGAAGCGATACGCCACTAGTTGTGTATCTTAAGAGAAACATCGTTACTTTTGCCAGGGGTTTCTAGAAGTTGCTGATTTGATTCTGCTGGTGACGAGGCATTGGCTACCTCAAGAGAGTCATAGAGATTCCTGCCAGTTCTTCACCCAAATACACATTTTTTAGATACTCTTTCCAGTCTGCCTGATAGCTACGCCACTAGTTGTGTATCTTAAGAGAAACATCGTTACTCTTGCCAGCGGTTTCTTGACTTTGAGGCTGTGATTATACTGGTGACGAGATATTGGCTACCCTAAGAGAGTCACAGTGTTTCGTGCCAGTTGCTCACCCAAATACACATTTTTTAGATACTGTTTCCAGTGTGCCTGAAGCGATACGCCACTAGTTGTGTATCTTAAGAGGAACATCGTTACTTTAGAAAGGGGTTTCTAGAAGTTGCTGATTTGATTCTGTTGGTGACGAGGCATTGGCTACCTCAAGAGAGTCATAGAGATTCCTGCCAGTTCTTCACCCAAATACACATTTTTTAGATACTCTTTCCAGTCTGCCTGATAGCTACGGCACTAGTTGTGTATCTTAAGAGTCATTGTAACTTTTGCCAGGGGTTTCTTGAAGTTGCTGATGTGATTATGCTGGTGACGAGGCATTGGCTACCCTATGAGTGTCATAGTGATACCTGCTAGTTGCTCACCCAAATACACATTTTTTTGATACTTTGGCCAGTCTGCCTCACGTGACACCCCACTAGCTGTGTATCTTATGAGAAGCTTCGTTACCTTTGCAAGCGGTTTCTTGAAGTTGGTGATGGGATTATGTTGGTGACGAGGCATTGGATACCTTAAGAGAGTCATAGTGCTTCCTGCCAGTTGCTCACCCAAATACACATTTTGAGATACTGTGGCCAGTCTGCCTGAAGCGATACGCCACTAGTTGTGTAACTTAAGAGAAACATCGTTACTCTTGCCAGCGGTTTCTTGACTTTGAAGATGTGATTATACTGGTGAAGAGATATTGGCTACCCTAAGAGAGTCACAGTGTTTCGTGCCAGTTGCTCACCCAAATACACATTTTTTAGATACTGTTTACAGTGTGCCTGAAGCGATACGCCACTAGTTGTGTATCTTAAGGGAAACATCGTTACTTTTGCCAGGGGTTTCTAGAAGTTGCTGATTTGATTCTGCTGGTGACGAGGCATTGGCTACCTCAAGAGAGTCATAGAGATTCCTGCCAGTTCTTCACCCAAATACACATTTTTTAGATACTCTTTCCAGTCTGCCTGATAGCTACGCAACTAGTTGTGTATCTTAAGAGTCATTGTAACTTTTGCCAGGGGTTTCTTGAAGTTGCTGATGTGATTATGCTGGTGACGGGGCATTGGCTACCCTATGAGTGTCATAGTGATTCCTGCTAGTTGCTCACCCAAATACACATTTATTTTGATACTTTGGCCAGTCTGCCTCAAGTGACACCCCACTAGCTGTGTATCTTATGAGAAACTTCGTTACCTTTGCAAGCGGTTTCTTGAAGTTGGTGATGGGATTTTGTTGGTGACGAGGCATTGGCTACCTTAACAGAGTCATAGTGCTTCCTGCCAGTTGCTCACCCAAATACACATTTTGAGATACTGTGGCCAGTCTGCCTGAAGCGATACGCCACTAGTTGTGTATCTTAAGAGAAACATCGTTACTCTTGCCAGTGGTTTCTTGACTTTGAAGCTGTGATTATACTGGTGACGAGATATTGGCTACCCTAAGAGAGTCACAGTGTTTCGTGCCAGTTGCTCACCCAAATACACATTTTTTAGATACTGTTTCCAGTGTGCCTGAAGCGATACGCCACTAGTTGTGTATCTTAAGAGAAACATCGTTACTTTTGCCAGGGGTTTCTAGAAGTTGCTGATTTGATTCTGCTGGTGACGAGGCATTGGCTACCTCAAGAGAGTCATAGAGATTCCTGCCAGTTCTTCACCCAAATACACATTTTTTAGATACTCTTTCCAGTCTGCCTGATAGCTACGCCACTAGTTGTGTATCTTAAGAGAAACATCGTTACTCTTGCCAGCGGTTTCTTGACTTTGAAGCTGTGATTATACTGGTGACGAGATATTGGCTACCCTAAGAGAGTCACAGTGTTTCGTGCCAGTTGCTCACCCAAATACACATTTTTTAGATACTGTGTCCAGTGTGCCTGAAGCGATACGCCACTAGTTGTATATCTTAAGAGAAATATCGTTACTTTTGCCAGGGGTTTCTAGAAGTTGCTGATTTGATTGTGCTGGTGACGAGGCATTGGCTACCTCAAGAGAGTCATAGAGATTCCTGCCAGTTCTTCACCCAAATACACATTTTTTAGATACTCTTTCCAGTCTGCCTGATTGCTACGCCACTAGTTGTGTATCTTAAGAGTCATTGTAACTTTTGCCAGGGGTTTCTTGAAGTTGCTGATGTGATTATGCTGGTGACGAGGCGTTGGCTACCCTATGAGTGTCATAGTGATTCCTGCTAGTTGCTCACTCAAATACACATTTTTTTGATACTTTGGCCAGTCTGCCTCAAGTGACACCCCACTAGCTGTGTATCTTATGAGAAGCTTCGTTACCTTTGCAAGCGGTTTCTTGAAGTTGGTGATGGGATTATGTTGGTGACGAGGCATTGGCTACCGTAAGAGAGTCATAGTGCTTCCTGCCAGTTGCTCACCCGAATACACATTTTGAGATACTGTGGCCAGTCTGCCTGAAGCGATACGCCACTAGTTGTGTATCTTAAGAGAAACATCGTTACTCTTGCCAGCGGTTTCTTGACTTTGAAGATGTGATTATACTGGTGAAGAGATATTGGCTACCCTAAGAGAGTCACAGTGTTTCGTGCCAGTTGCTCACCCAAATACACATTTTTTAGATACTGTTTACAGTGTGCCTGAAGCGATACGCCACTAGTTGTGTATCTTAAGGGAAACATCGTTACTTTTGCCAGGGGTTTCTAGAAGTTGCTGATTTGATTCTGCTGGTGACGAGGCATTGGCTACCTCAAGAGAGTCATAGAGATTCCTGCCAGTTCTTCACCCAAATACACATTTTTTAGATACTCTTTCCAGTCTGCCTGATAGCTACGCCACTAGTTGTGTATCTTAAGAGTCATTGTAACTTTTGCCAGGGGTTTCTTGAAGTTGCTGATGTGATTATGCTGGTGACGGGGCATTGGCTACCCTATGAGTGTCATAGTGATTCCTGCTAGTTGCTCACCCAAATACACATTTATTTTGATACTTTGGCCAGTCTGCCTCAAGTGACACCCCACTAGCTGTGTATCTTATGAGAAACTTCGTTACCTTTGCAAGCGGTTTCTTGAAGTTGGTGATGGGATTTTGTTGGTGACGAGGCATTGGCTACCTTAACAGAGTCATAGTGCTTCCTGCCAGTTGCTCACCCAAATACACATTTTGAGATACTGTGGCCAGTCTGCCTGAAGCGATACGCCACTAGTTGTGTATCTTAAGAGAAACATCGTTACTCTTGCCAGCGGTTTCTTGACTTTGAAGCTGTGATTATACTGGTGACGAGATATTGGCTACCCTAAGAGAGTCACAGTGTTTCGTGCCAGTTCTTCACCCAAATACACATTTTTTAGATACTGTTTCCAGTGTGCCTGAAGCGATACGCCACTAGTTGTGTATCTTAAGAGAAACATCGTTACTTTTGCCAGGGGTTTCTAGAAGTTGCTGATTTGATTCTGCTGGTGACGAGGCATTGGCTACCTCAAGAGAGTCATAGAGATTCCTGCCAGTTCTTCACCCAAATACACATTTTTTAGATACTCTTTCCAGTCTGCCTGATAGCTACGCCACTAGTTGTGTATCTTAAGAGTCATTGTAACTTTTGCCAGGGGTTTATTGAAGTTGCTGATGTGATTATGCTGGTGACGAGGCATTGGCTACCCTATGAGTGTCATAGTGATTCCTGCTAGTTGCTCACCCAAATACACATTTTTTTGATACTTTGGCCAGTCTGCCTCACGTGACACCCCACTAGTTGTGTATCTTATGAGAAGCTTCGTTACCTTTGCAAGCGGTTTCTTGAAGTTGGTGATGGGATTATGTTGGTGACGAGGCATTGGCTACCTTAAGAGAGTCATAGTGCTTCCTGCCAGTTGCTCACCCAAATACACATTTTGAGATACTGTGGCCAGTCTGCCTGAAGCGATACGCCACTAGTTGTGTATATTAAGAGAAACATCGTTACTCTTGCCAGCGGTTTCTTGACTTTGAAGATGTGATTATACTGGTGACGAGATATTGGCTACCCTAAGAGAGTCACAGTGTTTCGTGCCAGTTGCTCACCCAAATACACATTTTTTAGATACTGTTTCCAGTGTGCCTGAAGCGATACGCCACTAGTTGTGTATCTTAAGGGAAACATCGTTACTTTTGCCAGGGGTTTCTAGAAGTTGCTGATTTGATTGTGCTGGTGACGAGGCATTGGCTACCTCAAGAGAGTCATAGAGATTCCTGCCAGTTCTTCACCCAAATACACATTTTTAGATACTCTTTCCAGTCTGCCTGATAGCTACGCCACTAGTTGTGTATCTTAAGAGTCATTGTAACTTTTGCCAGGGGTTTCTTGAAGTTGCTGATGTGATTATGCTGGTGACGAGGCATTGGCTACCCTATGAGTGTCATAGTGATTCCTGCTAGTTGCTCACCCAAATACACATTTTTTTGATACTTTGGCCAGTCTGCCTCAAGTGACACCCCACTAGCTGTGTATCTTATGAGAAACTTCGTTACCTTTGCAAGCGGTTTCTTGAAGTTGGTGATGGGATTATGTTGGTGACGAGGCATTGGCTACCTTAACAGAGTCATAGTGCTTCCTGCCAGTTGCTCACCCAAATACACATTTTGAGATACTGTGGCCAGTCTGCCTGAAGCGATACGCCACTAGTTGTGTATCTTAAGAGAAACATCGTTACTCTTGCCAGCGGTTTCTTGACTTTGAAGCTGTGATTATACTGGTGACGAGATATTGGCTACCCTAAGAGAGTCACAGTGTTTCGTGCCAGTTGCTCACCCAAATACACATTTTTTAGATACTGTTTCCAGTGTGCCTGAAGCGATACGCCACTAGTTGTGTATCTTAAGAGAAACATCGTTACTTTTGCCAGGGGTTTCTAGAAGTTGCTGATTTGATTCTGCTGGTGACGAGGCATTGGCTACCTCAAGAGAGTCATAGAGATTCCTGCCAGTTCTTCACCCAAATACACATTTTTTAGATACTCTTTCCAGTCTGCCTGATAGCTACGCCACTAGTTGTGTATCTTAAGAGAAACATCGTTACTCTTGCCAGCGGTTTCTTGACTTTGAGGCTGTGATTATACTGGTGACGAGATATTGGCTACCCTAAGAGAGTCACAGTGTTTCGTGCCAGTTGCTCACCCAAATACACATTTTTTAGATACTGTTTCCAGTGTGCCTGAAGCGATACGCCACTAGTTGTGTATCTTAAGAGAAACATCGTTACTTTAGAAAGGGGTTTCTAGAAGTTGCTGATTTGATTCTGTTGGTGACGAGGCATTGGCTACCTCAAGAGAGTCATAGAGATTCCTGCCAGTTCTTCACCCAAATACACATTTTTTAGATACTCTTTCCAGTCTGCCTGATAGCTACGCTACTAGTTGTGTATCTTAAGAGTCATTGTAACTTTTGCCAGGGGTTTCTTGAAGTTGCTGATGTGATTATGCTGGTGACGAGGCACTGGCTACCCTATGAGTGTCATAGTGATTCCTGCTAGTTGCTCACCCAAATACACATTTTTTTGATACTTTGGCCAGTCTGCCTCACGTGACACCCCACTAGTTGTGTATCTTATGAGAAGCTTCGTTACCTTTGCAAGCGGTTTCTTGAAGTTGGTGATGGGATTATGTTGGTGACGAGGCATTGGCTACCTTAAGAGAGTCATAGTGCTTCCTGCCAGTTTCTCACCCAAATACACATTTTGAGATACTGTGGCCAGTCTGCCGGAAGCGATACGCCACTAGTTGTGTATCTTAAGAGAAACATCGTTACTCTTGCCCGCGGTTTCTTGACTTTGAAGCTGTGATTATACTGGTGACGAGATATTGGCTACCCTAAGAGAGTCACAGTGTTTCGTGCCAGTTGCTCACCCAAATACACATTTTTTAGATACAGTTTCCAGTGTGCCTGAAGCGATACGCCACTAGTTGTGTATCTTAAGAGAAACATCGTTACTTTTGCCAGGGGTTTCTAGAACTTGCTGATTTGATTCTGCTGGTGACGAGGCATTGGCTACCTCAAGTGAGTCATAGAGATACCTGCGAGTTCTTCACCCAAATACACATTTTTCAGATACTCTTTCCAGTCTGCCTGATAGCTACGCCACTAGTTGTGTATCTTAAGAGTCATTGTAACTTTTGCCAGGGGTTTCTTGAAGTTGCTGATGTGAGTATGCTGGTGACGAGGCATTGGCTACCCTTTGAGTGTCATAGTGATTCCTGCTAGTTGCTCACCCAAATACACATTTTTTTGATACTTTGGCCAGTCTGCCTCAAGTGACACCCCACTAGCTGTGTATCACATGAGAAGCTTCGTTACCTTTGCAAGCGGTTTCTTGAAGTTGGTGATGGGATTATGTTGGTGATGAGGCATTGGCTACCTTAAGAGAGTCATAGTGCTTCCTGCCAGTTGCTCACCCAAATACACATTTTGAGATACTGTGGCCAGTCTGCCTGAAGCGATACGCCACTAGTTGTGTATCTTAAGAGAAACATCGTTACTCTTGCCAGCGGTTTCTTGACTTTGAAGCTGTGATTATACTGGTGACGAGATATTGGCTACCCTAAGAGAGTCACAGTGTTTCGTGCCAGTTGCTCACCCAAATACACATTTTTTAGATACTGTTTCCAGTGTGCCTGAAGCGATACGCCACTAGTTGTGTATCTTAAGAGAAACATCGTTACTTTTGCCAGGGGTTTCTAGAAGTTGCTGATTTGATTCTGCTGGTGACGTGGCATTGGCTACCTCAAGAGAGTCATAGAGATTCCTGCCAGTTCTTCACCCAAATACACATTTTTTAGATACTCTTTCCAGTCTGCCTGATAGCTACGCCACTAGTTGTGTATCTTAAGAGTCATTGTAACTTTTGCCAGGGGTTTCTTGAAGTTGCTGATGTGATTATGCTGGTGACGAGGCATTGGCTACCCTATGAGTGTCATAGTGATTCCTGCTAGTTGCTCACCCAAATACACATTTTTTTGATACTTTGGCCAGTCTGCCGCAAGTGACACCCCACTAGCTGTGTATCTTATGAGAAGCTTCGTTACCTTTGCAAGCGGTTTCTTGAAGTTGGTGATGGGATTTTGTTGGTGACGAGGCATTGGCTACCTTAAGAGAGTCATAGTGCTTCCTGCCAGTTGCTCACCCAAATACACATTTTTTAGATACTGTTTCCAATGTGCCTGAAGCGATACGCCACTAGTTGTGTATCTTAAGAGAAACATCGTTACTTTTGAAAGGGGTTTCTAGAAGTTGCTCATTTGATTCTGCTGGTGACGAGGCAATGGCTACCTCAAAAGGGTCATAGAGATTCCTGCCAGTTCTTCACCCAAATACACATTTTTTAGATACTCTTTCCAGTCTGCCTGATAGCTACGCCACTAATTGTGTATCTTAAGAGTCATTGTAACTTTTGCCAGGGGTTTCTTGAAGTTGCTGATGTGATTACGCTGGTGACGAGGCATTGGCTACCCTATGAGTGTCATAGTGATTCCTGCTAGTTGCTCACCCAAATACACATTTTTTTGATACTTTGGCCGGTCTGCCTCAAGTGACACCCCACTAGCTGTGTATCTTATGAGAAGCTTCGTTACCTTTGCAAGCGGTTTCTTGAAGTTGGTGATGTGATTATGTTGGTGACGAGGCATTGGCTACCTTAAGAGAGTCATAGTGCTTCCTGCCAGTTGCTCACCCAAATACACATTTTGAGATACTGTGGCGTCTGCCTGAAGCGATACGCCACTAGTTGTGTATCTTAAGAGAAACATCGTTACTCTTGCCAGCGGTTTCTTGACTTTGAAGCTGTGATTGTACTGGTGACGAGATATTGGCTACCCTAAGAGAGTCACAGTGTTTCGTGCCAGTTGCTCACCCAAATACACATTTTTTAGATACTGTTTCCAGTGTGCCTGAAGCGATACGCCACTAGTTGTGTATCTTAAGAGAAACATCGTTACTTTTGCCAGGGGTTTCTAGAAGTTGCTGATTTGATTCTGCTGGTGACGAGGCATTGGCTACCTCAAGAGAGTCATAGAGATTCCTGCCAGTTCTTCACCCAAATACACATTTTTTAGATACTCTTTCCAGTCTGCCTGATAGCTACGCCACTAGTTGTGTATCTTAAGAGTCATTGTAACTTTTGCCAGGGGTTTCTTGAAGTTGCTGATGTGATTATGCTGGTGACGAGGCATTGGCTACCCTATGAGTGTCATAGTGATTCCTGCTAGTTGCTCACCCAAATACACATTTTTTTGATACTTTGGCCAGTCTGCCTCAAGTGACACCCCACTAGCTGTGTATCTTATGAGAAACTTCGTTACCTTTGCAAGCGGTTTCTTGAAGTTGGTGATGGGATTTTGTTGGTGACGAGGCATTGGCTACCTTAAGAGAGTCATAGTGCTTCCTGCCAGTTGCTCACCCAAATACACATTTTTTAGATACTGTTTCCAATGTGCCTGAAGCGATACGCCACTAGTTGTGTATCTTAAGAGAAACATCGTTACCTTTGAAAGGGGTTTCTAGAAGTTGCTCATTTGATTCTGCTGGTGACGAGGCAATGGCTACCTCAAAAGGGTCATAGAGATTCCTGCCAGTTCTTCACCCAAATACACATTTTTTAGATACTCTTTCCAGTCTGCCTGATAGCTACGCCACTAATTGTGTATCTTAAGAGTCATTGTAACTTTTGCCAGGGGTTTCTTGAAGTTGCTGATGTGATTACGCTGGTGACGAGGCATTGGCTACCCTATGAGTGTCATAGTGATTCCTGCTAGTTGCTCACCCAAATACACATTTTTTTGATACTTTGGCCGGTCTGCCTCAAGTGACACCCCACTAGCTGTGTATCTTATGAGAAGCTTCGTTACCTTTGCAAGCGGTTTCTTGAAGTTGGTGATGTGATTATGTTGGTGACGAGGCATTGGTACCTTAAGAGAGTCATAGTGCTTCCTGCCAGTTGCTCACCCAAATACACATTTTGATATACTGTGGCGTCTGCCTGAAGCGATACGCCACTAGTTGTGTATCTTAAGAGAAACATCGTTACTCTTGCCAGCGGTTTCTTGACTTTGAAGCTGTGATTGTACTGGTGACGAGATATTGGCTACCCTAAGAGAGTCACAGTGTTTCGTGCCAGTTGCTCACCCAAATACACATTTTTTAGATACTGTTTCCAGTGTGCCTGAAGCGATACGCCACTAGTTGTGTATCTTAAGAGAAACATCGTTACTTTTGCCAGGGGTTTCTAGAAGTTGCTGATTTGATTCTGCTGGTGACGAGGCATTGGCTACCTCAAGAGAGTCATAGAGATTCCTGCCAGTTCTTCACCCAAATACACATTTTTTAGATACTCTTTCCAGTCTGCCTGATAGCTACGCCACTAGTTGTGTATCTTAAGAGTCATTGTAACTTTAGAAGAGGGGTTTCCTGAAGTTGCTGATGTGATTATGCTGGTGACGAGGCATTGGCTACCCTATGAGTGTCATAGTGATTCCTCCTAGTTGCTCACCCAAATACACATTTTTTTGATACTTTGGCCAGTCTGCCTCAAGTGACACCCCACTAGCTGTGTATCTTATGAGAAGCTTCGTTACCTTTGCAAGCGGTTTCTTGAAGTTGGTGATGGGATTATGTTGGTGACGAGGCATTGGCTACCTTAAGAGAGTCATAGTGCTTCCTGCCAGTTGCTCACCCAAATACACATTTTGAGATACTGTGGCCAGTCTGCCTGAAGCGATACGCCACTAGTTGTGTATCTTAAGAGAAACATCGTTACTCTTGCCAGCGGTTTCTTGACTTTGAAGGTGTGATTATACTGGTGACGAGATATTGGCTACCCTAAGAGAGTCACAGTGTTTCCTGCCAGTTGCTCACCCAAATACACATTTTTTAGATACTGTTTTGAGTGTGCCTGAAGCGATACGCCACTAGTTGTGTATCTTAAGAGAAACATCGTTACTTTTGCCAGGGGTTTCTAGAAGTTGCTGATTTGATTCTGCTGGTGACGAGGCATTGGCTACCTCAAGAGAGTCATAGAGATTCCTGCCAGTTCTTCACCCAAATACACATTTTTTTGATACTCTTTCCAGTCTGCCTGATAGCTACGCCACTAGTTGTGTATCTTAAGAGTCATTGTAACTTTTGCCAGGGGTTTCTTGAAGTTGCTGATGTGATTATGCTGGTGACGAGGCATTGGCTACCCTATGAGTGTCATAGTGATTCCTGCAAGTTGCTCACCCAAATACACATTTTTTTGATACTTTGGCCAGTCTGCCTCAAGTGACACCCCACTAGCTGTGTATCTTATGAGAAGCTTCGTTACCTTTGCAAGCGGTTTCTTGAAGTTGGTGATGGGATTATGTTGGTGACGAGGCATTGGCTACCTTAACAGAGTCATAGTGCTTCCTGCCAGTTGCTCACCCAAATACACATTTTGAGATACTGTGGCCAGTCTGCCTGAAGCGATACGCCACTAGTTGTGTATCTTAAGAGAAACATCGTTACTCTTGCCAGCGGTTTCTTGACTTTGAAGCTGTGATTATACTGGTGACGAGATATTGGCTACCCTAAGAGAGTCACAGTGTTTCGTGCCAGTTGCTCACCCAAATACACATTTTTTAGATACTGTTTCCAGTGTGCCTGAAGCGATACGCCACTAGTTGTGTATCTTAAGAGAAACATCGTTACTTTTGCCAGGGGTTTCTAGAAGATGCTGAATTGATTGTGCTGGTGACGAGGCATTGGCTACCTCAAGAGAGTCATAGAGATTCCTGCCAGTTCTTCACCCAAATACACATTTTTTAGATACTCTTTCCAGTCTGCCTGATAGCTACGCCACTAGTTGTGTATCTTAAGAGAAACATCGTTACTCTTGCCAGCGGTTTCTTGACTTTGAAGGTGTGATTATACTGGTGACGAGATATTGGCTACCCTAAGAGAGTCACAGTGTTTCGTGCCAGTTGCTCACCCAAATACACATTTTTTAGATACTGTTTCCAGTGTGCCTGAAGCGATACGCCACTAGTTGTGTATCTTAAGAGAAATATCGTTACTTTTGCCAGGGGTTTCTAGAAGTTGCTGATTTGATTGTGCTGGTGACGAGGCATTGGCTACCTCAAGAGAGTCATAGAGATTCCTGCCAGTTCTTCACCCAAATACACATTTTTTAGATACTCTTTCCAGTCTGCCTGATAGCTACGCCACTAGTTGTGTATCTTAAGAGTCATTGTAACTTTGACAGGGTTTCTTGAAGTTGCTGATGTGATTATGCTGGTGACGAGGCATTGGATACCCTATGAGTGTCATAGTGATCCCTGCTAGTTGCTCACCCAAATACACATTTTTTTGATACTTTGGCCAGTCTGCCTCACGTGACACCCCACTAGCTGTGTATCTTATGAGAAGCTTCGTTACCTTTGCAAGCGGTTTCTTGAAGTTGGTGATGGGATTATGTTGGTGACGAGGCATTGGCTACCTTAAGAGAGTCGTAGTGCTCCCTGCCAGTTGCTCACCCAAATACACATTTTGAGATACTGTGGCGTCTGCCTGAAGCGATACGCCACTAGTTGTGTATCTTAAGAGAAACATCGTTACTCTTGCCAGCGGTTTCTTGACTTTGAAGATGTGATTGTACTGGTGACGAGATATTGGCTACCCTAAGAGAGTCACAGTGTTTCGTGCCAGTTGCTCACCCAAATACACATTTTTTAGATACTGTTTCCAGTGTGCCTGAAGCGATACGCCACTAGTTGTGTATCTTAAGAGAAACATCGTTACTTTTAAAAGGGGTTTCTAGAAGTTGCTGATTTGATTCTGCTGGTGACGAAGCATTGGCTACCTCAAGAGAGTCATAGAGATTCCTGCCAGTTCTTCACCCAAATACACATTTTTTAGATACTCTTTCCAGTCTGCCTGATAGCTACGCCACTAGTTGTGTATCTTAAGAGTCATTGTAACTTTTGCCAGGGGTTTCTTGAAGTTGCTGATGTGATTATGCTGGTGACGAGGCATTGGCTACCTTATGAGTGTCATAGTGATTCCTGCTAGTTGCTCACCCAAATACACATTTTTTTGATACTTTGGCCAGTCTGCCTCAAGTGACACCCCACTAGCTGTGTATCTTATGAGAAGCATCGTTACCTTTGCAAGCGGTTTCTTGAAGTTGGTGATGGGATTTTGTTGGTGACGAGGCATTGGCTACCTTAAGAGAGTCATAGTGCTTCCTGCCAGTTGCTCACCCAAATACACATTTTTTAGATACTGTTTCCAATGTGCCTGAAGCGATACGCCACTAGTTGTGTATCTTAAGAGAAACATCGTTACTTTTGAAAGGGGTTTCTAGAAGTTGCTCATTTGATTCTGCTGGTGACGAGGCAATGGCTACCTCAAAAGGCTCATAGAGATTCCTGCCAGTTCTTCACCCAAATACACATTTTTTAGATACTCTTTCCAGTCTGCCTGATAGCTACGCCACTAATTGTGTATCTTAAGAGTCATTGTAACCTTTGCCAGGGGTTTCTTGAAGTTGCTGATGTGATTACGCTGGTGACGAGGCATTGGCTACCCTATGAGTGTCATAGTGATTCCTGCTAGTTGCTCACCCAAATACACATTTTTTTTATACTTTGGCCGGTCTGCCTCAAGTGACACCCCACTAGCTGTGTATCTTATGAGAAGCTTCGTTACCTTTGCAAGCGGTTTCTTGAAGTTGGTGATGTGATTATGTTGGTGACGAGGCATTGGCTACCTTAAGAGAGTCATAGTGCTTCCTGCCAGTTGCTCACCCAAATACACATTTTGATATACTGTGGCGTCTGCCTGAAGCGATACGCCACTAGTTGTGTATCTTAAGAGAAACATCGTTACTCTTGCCAGCGGTTTCTTGACTTTGAAGCTGTGATTGTACTGGTGACGAGATATTGGCTACCCTAAGAGAGTCACAGTGTTTCGTGCCAGTTGCTCACCCAAATACACATTTTTTAGATACTGTTTCCAGTGTGCCTGAAGCGATACGCCACTAGTTGTGTATCTTAAGAGAAACATCGTTACTTTTAAAAGGGGTTTCTAGAAGTTGCTGATTTGATTCTGCTGGTGACGAGGCATTGGCTACCTCAAGAGAGTCATAGAGATTCCTGCCAGTTCTTCACCCAAATACACATTTTTTAGATACTCTTTCCAGTCTGCCTGATAGCTACGCCACTAGTTGTGTATCTTAAGAGTCATTGTAACTTTTGCCAGGGGTTTCTTGAAGTTGCTGATGTGATTATGCTGGTGACGAGGCATTGGCTACCCTATGAGTGTCATAGTGATTCCTGCTAGTTGCTCACCCAAATACACATTTTTTTGATACTTTGGCCAGTCTGCCTCAAGTGACACCCTACTAGCTGTGTATCTTATGAGAAACTTCGTTACCTTTGCAAGCGGTTTCTTGAAGTTGGTGATGGGATTTTGTTGGTGACGAGGCATTGGCTACCTTAAGAGAGTCATAGTGCTTCCTGCCAGTTGCTCACCCAAATACACATTTTGAGATACTGTGGCGTCTGCCTGAAGCGATACGCCACTAGTTGTGTATCTTAAGAGAAACATCGTTACTCTTGCCAGCGGTTTCTTGACTTTGAAGCTGTGATTGTACTGGTGACGAGATATTGGCTACCCTAAGAGAGTCACAGTGTTTCGTGCCAGTTGCTCACCCAAATACACATTTTTTAGATACTGTTTCCAGTGTGCCTGAAGCGATACGCCACTAGTTGTGTATCTTAAGAGAAACATCGTTACTTTTAAAAGGGGTTTCTAGAAGTTGCTGATTTGATTCTGCTGGTGACGAGGCATTGGCTACCTCAAGAGAGTCATAGAGATTCCTGCCAGTTCTTCACCCAAATACACATTTTTTAGATACTCTTTCCAGTCTGCCTGATAGCTACGCCACTAGTTGTGTATCTTAAGAGTCATTGTAACTTTTGCCAGGGGTTTCTTGAAGTTGCTGATGTGATTATGCTGGTGACGAGGCATTGGCTACCCTATGAGTGTCATAGTGATTCCTGCTAGTTGCTCACCCAAATACACATTTTTTTGATACTTTGGCCAGTCTGCCTCAAGTGACACCCCACTAGCTGTGTATCTTATGAGAAACTTCGTTACCTTTGCAAGCGGTTTCTTGAAGTTGGTGATGGGATTTTGTTGGTGATGAGGCATTGGCTACCTTAAGAGAGTCATAGTGCTTCCTGCCAGTTGCTCACCCAAATACACATTTTTTAGATACTGTTTCCAATGTGCCTGAAGCGATACGCCACTAGTTGTGTATCTTAAGAGAAACATCGTTACCTTTGAAAGGGGTTTCTAGAAGTTGCTCATTTGATTCTGCTGGTGACGAGGCAATGGCTACCTCAAAAGGGTCATAGAGATTCCTGCCAGTTCTTCACCCAAATACACATTTTTTAGATACTCTTTCCAGTCTGCCTGATAGCTACGCCACTAATTGTGTATCTTAAGAGTCATTGTAACTTTTGCCAGGGGTTTCTTGAAGTTGCTGATGTGATTACGCTGGTGACGAGGCATTGGCTACCCTATGAGTGTCATAGTGATTCCTGCTAGTTGCTCACCCAAATACACATTTTTTTGATACTTTGGCCGGTCTGCCTCAAGTGACACCCCACTAGCTGTGTATCTTATGAGAAGCTTCGTTACCTTTGCAAGCGGTTTCTTGAAGTTGGTGATGTGATTATGTTGGTGACGAGGCATTGGCTACCTTAAGAGAGTCATAGTGCTTCCTGCCAGTTGCTCACCCAAATACACAATTTGATATACTGTGGCGTCTGCCTGAAGCGATACGCAACTAGTTGTGTATCTTAAGAGAAACATCGTTACTCTTGCCAGCGGTTTCTTGACTTTGAAGCTGTGATTGTACTGGTGACGAGATATTGGCTACCCTAAGAGAGTCACAGTGTTTCGTGCCAGTTGCTCACCCAAATACACATTTTTTAGATACTGTTTCCAGTGTGCCTGAAGCGATACGCCACTAGTTGTGTATCTTAAGAGAAACATCGTTACTTTTAAAAGGGGTTTCTAGAAGTTGCTGATTTGATTCTGCTGGTGACGAGGCATTGGCTACCTCAAGAGAGTCATAGAGATTCCTGCCAGTTCTTCACCCAAATACACATTTTTTAGATACTCTTTCCAGTCTGCCTGATAGCTACGCCACTAGTTGTGTATCTTAAGAGTCATTGTAACTTTTGCCAGGGGTTTCTTGAAGTTGCTGATGTGATTATGCTGGTGACGAGGCATTGGCTACCCTATGAGTGTCATAGTGATTCCTGCTAGTTGCTCACCCAAATACACATTTTTTTGATACTTTGGCCAGTCTGCCTCAAGTGACACCCCACTAGCTGTGTATCTTATGAGAAACTTCGTTACCTTTGCAAGCGGTTTCTTGAAGTTGGTGATGGGATTTTGTTGGTGACGAGGCATTGGCTACCTTAAGAGAGTCATAGTGCTTCCTGCCAGTTGCTCACCCAAATACACATTTTGAGATACTGTGGCCAGTCTGCCTGAAGCGATACGCCACTAGTTGTGTATCTTAAGAGAAACATCGTTTCTCTTGCCAGCGGTTTCTTGACTTTGAAGCTGTGATTATACTGGTGACGAGATATTGGCTACCCTAAGAGAGTCACAGTGTTTCGTGCCAGTTGCTCACCCAAATACACATTTTTTAGATACTGTTTCCAGTGTGCCTGAAGCGATACGCCACTAGTTGTGTATCTTAAGAGAAACATCGTTACTTTTGCCAGGGGTTTCTAGAAGTTGCTGAATTGATTGTGCTGGTGACGAGGCATTGGCTACCTCAAGAGAGTCATAGAGATTCCTGCCAGTTCTTCACCCAAATACACATTTTTTAGATACTCTTTCCAGTCTGCCTGATAGCTACGCCACTAGTTGTGTATCTTAAGAGAAACATCGTTACTCTTGCCAGCGGTTTCTTGACTTTGAAGCTGTGATTATACTGGTGACGAGATATTGGCTACCCTATGAGAGTCACAGTGTTTCGTGCCAGTTGCTCACCCAAATACACATTTTTTAGATACTGTTTCCAGTGTGCCTGAAGCGATACGCCACTAGTTGTGTATCTTAAGAGAAATATCGTTACTTTTGCCAGGGGTTTCTAGAAGTTGCTGATTTGATTGTGCTGGTGACGAGGCATTGGCTACCTCAAGAGAGTCATAGAGATTCCTGCCAGTTCTTCACCCAAATACACATTTTTTAGATACTCTTTCCAGTCTGCCTGATAGCTACGCCACTAGTTGTGTATCTTAAGAGTCATTGTAACTTTGCCAGGGGTTTCTTGAAGTTGCTGATGTGATTATGCTGGTGACGAGGCATTGGATACCCTATGAGTGTCATAGTGATCCCTGCTAGTTGCTCACCCAAATACACAATTTTTTGATACTTTGGCCAGTCTGCCTCACGTGACACCCCACTAGCTGTGTATCTTATGAGAAGCTTCGTTACCTTTGCAAGCGGTTTCTTGAAGTTGGTGATGGGATTATGTTGGTGACGAGGCATTGGCTACCTTAAGAGAGTCATAGTGCTCCCTGCCAGTTGCTCACCCAAATACACATTTTGAGATACTGTGGCCAGTCTGCCTGAAGCGATACGCCACTAGTTGTGTATCTTATGAGAAACATCGTTACTCTTGCCAGCGGTTTCTTGACTTTGAAGCTGTGATTATACTGGTGACGAGATATTGGCTACCCTAAGAGAGTCACAGTGTTTCGTGCCAGTTGCTCACCCAAATACACATTTTTTAGATACTGTTTCCAGTGTGCCTGAAGCAATACGCCACTAGTTGTGTATCTTAAGAGAAATATCGTTACTTTTGCCAGGGGTTTCTAGAAGTTGCTGATTTGATTGTGCTGGTGACGAGGCATTGGCTACCTCAAGAGAGTCATAGAGATTCCTGCCAGTTCTTCAACCAAATACACATTTTTTAGATACTCTTTCCAGTCTGCCTGATAGCTACGCCACTAGTTGTGTATCTTAAGAGTCATTGTAACATTGCCAGGGGTTTCTTGAAGTTGCTGATGTGATTATGCTGGTGACGAGGCACTGGCTACCCTATGAGTGTCATAGTGATTCCTGCTAGTTGCTCACCCAAATACACATTTTTTTGATACTTTGGCCAGTCTGCCTCAAGTGACACCCCACTAGCTGTGTATCTTATGAGAAGCTTCGTTACTTTTGCAAGCGGTTTCTTGAAGTTGGTGATGGGATTATGTTGGTGACGAGGCATTGGCTACCTTAAGAGAGTCATAGTGCTTCCTGCCAGTTGCTCACCCAAATACACATTTTGAGATACTGTGGCCAGTCTGCCTGAAGCGATACGCCACTAGTTGTGTATCTTAAGAGAAACATCGTTACTCTTGCCAGCGGTTTCTTGACTTTGAAGCTGTGATTATACTGGTGACGAGATATTGGCTACCCTAAGAGAGTCACAGTGTTTCGTGCCAGTTGCTCACCCAAATACACATTTTTTAGATACTGTTACCAGTGTGTCTGAACCGATACGCCACTAGTTGTGTATCTTAAGAGAAACATCGTTACTTTTGCCAGGGGTTTCTAGAAGTTGCTGATTTGATTCTGCTGGTGACGAGGCATTGGCTACCTCAAGAGAGTCATAGAGATTCCTGCCAGTTCTTCACCCAAATACACATTTTTTAGATACTCTTTCCAGTCTGCCTGATAGCTACGCCACTAGTTGTGTATCTTAAGAGAAACATCGTTACTCTTGCCAGCGGTTTCTTGACTTTGAAGCTGTGATTATACTGGTGACGAGATATTGGCTACCCTAAGAGAGTCACAGTGTTTCGTGCCAGTTGCTCACCCAAATACACATTTTTTAGATCCTGTTTCCAGTGTGCCTGAAGCGATACGCCACTAGTTGTGTATCTTAAGAGAAATATCGTTACTTTTGCCAGGGGTTTCTAGAAGTTGCTGATTTGATTGTGCTGGTGACGAGGCATTGGCTACCTCAAGAGAGTCATAGAGATTCCTGCCAGTTCTTCACCCAAATACACATTTTTTAGATACTCTTTCCAGTCTGCCTGATAGCTACGCCACTAGTTGTGTATCTTAAGAGTCATTGTAACTTTGCCAGGGGTTTCTTGAAGTTGCTGATGTGATTATGCTGGTGACGAGGCATTGGATGCCCTATGAGTGTCATAGTGATCCCTGCTAGTTGCTCACCCAAATACACATTTTTTTGATACTTTGGCCAGTCTGCCTCACGTGACACCCCACTAGCTGTGTATCTTATGAGAAGCTTCGTTACCTTTGCAAGCGGTTTCTTGAAGTTGGTGATGGGATTATGTTGGTGACGAGTCATTGGCTACCTTAAGAGAGTCATAGTGCTTCCTGCCAGTTGCTCACCCAAATACACATTTTGAGATACTGTGGCCAGTCTCCCTGAAGCGATACGCCACTAGTTGTGTATCTTAAGAGAAACATCGTTACTCTTGCCAGCGGTTTCTTGACTTTGAAGCTGTGATTATACTGGTGACGAGATATTGGCTACCCTAAGAGAGTCACAGTGTTTCGTGCCAGTTGCTCACCCAAATACACATTTTTTTAGATACTGTTTCCAGTGTGACTGAAGCGATACGCCACTAGTTGTGTATCTTAAGAGAAACATCGTTACTTTTGCCAGGGGTTTCTAGAAGTTGCTGAATTGATTGTGCTGGTGACGAGGCATTGGCTACCTCAAGAGAGTCATAGAGATTTCTGCCAGTTCTTCACCCAAATACACATTTTTTAGATACTCTTTCCAGTCTGCCTGATAGCTACGCCACTAGTTGTGTATCTTAAGAGAAACATCGTTACTCTTGCCAGCGGTTTCTTGACTTTGAAGCTGTGATTATACTGGTGACGAGATATTGGCTACCCTAAGAGAGTCACAGTGTTTCGTGCCAGTTGCTCACCCAAATACACATTTTTTAGATACTGTTTCCAGTGTGCCTGAAGCGATACGCCACTAGTTGTGTATCTTAAGAGAAATATCGTTACTTTTGCCAGGGGTTTCTAGAAGTTGCTGATTTGATTGTGCTGGTGACGAGGCATTGGCTACCTCAAGAGAGTCATAGAGATTCCTGCCAGTTCTTCACCCAAATACACATTTTTTAGATACTCTTTCCAGTCTGCCTGATAGCTACGCCACTAGTTGTGTATCTTAAGAGTCATTGTAACTTTGCCAGGGGTTTCTTGAAGTTGCTGATGTGATTATGCTGGTGACGAGGCATTGGATACCCTATGAGTGTCATAGTGATCCCTGCTAGTTGCTCACCCAAATACACATTTTTTTGATACTTTGGCCAGTCTGCCTCACGTGACACCCCACTAGCTGTGTATCTTATGAGAAGCTTCGTTACCTTTGCAAGCGGTTTCTTGAAGTTGGTGATGGGATTATGTTGGTAACGAGGCATTGGCTACCTTAAGAGAGTCATAGTGCTTCCTGCCAGTTGCTCACCCAAATACACATTTTGAGATACTGTGGCCAGTCTGCCTGAAGCGATACGCCACTAGTTGTGTATCTTAAGAGAAACATCGTTACTCTTGCCAGCGGTTTCTTGACTTTGAAGCTGTGATTATACTGGTGACGAGATATTGGCTACCCTAAGAGAGTCACAGTGTTTCCTGCCAGTTGCTCACCCAAATACACATTCTTTAGATACTGTTTCCAGTGTGCCTGAAGCGATACGCCACTAGTTGTGTATCTTAAGAGAAACATCGTTACTTTTGCCAGGGGTTTCTAGAAGTTGCTGATTTGATTCTGCTGGTGACGAGGCATTGGCTACCTCAAGAGAGTCATAGAGATTCCTGCCAGTTCTTCACCCAAATACACATTTTTTAGATACTCTTTCCAGTCTGCCTGATAGCTACGCCACTAGTTGTGTATCTTAAGAGAAACATCGTTACTCTTGCCAGCGGTTTCTTGACTTTGAAGCTGTGATTATACTGGTGACGAGATATTGGCTACCCTAAGAGAGTCACAGTGTTTCGTGCCAGTTGCTCACCCAAATACACATTTTTTAGATACTGTTTCCAGTGTGCCTGAAGCGATACGCCACTAGTTGTGTATCTTAAGAGAAATATCGTTACTTTTGCCAGGGGTTTCTAGAAGTTGCTCATTTGATTGTGCTGGTGACGAGGCATTGGCTACCTCAAGAGAGTCATAGAGATTCCTGCCAGTTCTTCACCCAAATACACATTTTTTAGATACTCTTTCCAGTCTGCCTGATAGCTACGCCACTAGTTGTGTATCTTAAGAGTCATTGTAACTTTGCCAGGGGTTTCTTGAAGTTGCTGATGTGATTATGCTGGTGACGAGGCATTGGATACCCTATGAGTGTCATAGTGATCCCTGCTATTTGCTCACCCAAATACACATTTTTTTGATACTTTGGCCAGTCTGCCTCACGTGACACCCCACTAGCTGTGTATCTTATGAGAAGCTTCGTTACCTTTGCAAGCGGTTTCTTGAAGTTGGTGATGGGATTATGTTGGTGACGAGGCATTGGCTACCTTAAGAGAGTCATAGTGCTTCCTGCCAGTTGCTCACCCAAATACACATTTTGAGATACTGTGGCCAGTCTGCCTGAAGCGATACGCCACTAGTTGTGTATCTTAAGAGAAACATCGTTACTCTTGCCAGCGGTTTCTTGACTTTGAAGCTGTGATTATACTGGTGACGAGATATTGGCTACCCTAAGAGAGTCACAGTGTTTCCTGCCAGTTGCTCACCCAAATACACATTTTTTAGATACTGTTTCCAGTGTGCCTGAAGCGATACGCCACTAGTTGTGTATCTTAAGAGAAACATCGTTACTTTTGCCAGGGGTTTCTAGAAGTTGCTGATTTGATTCTGCTGGTGACGAGGCATTGGCTACCTCAAGAGAGTCATAGAGATTCCTGCCAGTTCTTCACCCAAATACACATTTTTTAGATACTCTTTCCAGTCTGCCTGATAGCTACGCCACTAGTTGTGTATCTTAAGAGTCATTGTAACTTTAGAAGAGGGGTTTCTTGAAGTTGCTGATGTGATTATGCTGGTGACGAGGCATTGGCTACCCTATGAGTGTCATAGTGATTCCTGCTAGTTGCTCACCCAAATACACATTTTTTTGATACTTTGGCCAGTCTGCCTCAAGTGACACCCCACTAGCTGTGTATCTTATGAGAAGCTTCGTTACCTTTGCAAGCGGTTTCTTCAAGTTGGTGATGGGATTATGTTGGTGACGAGGCATTGGCTACCTTAAGAGAGTCATAGTGCTTCCTGCCAGTTGCTCACCCAAATACAAATTTTGAGATACTGTGGCCAGTCTGCCTGAAGCGATACGCCACTAGTTTTGTATCTTAAGAGAAACATCGTTACTCTTGCCAGCGGTTTCTTGACTTTGAAGCTGTGATTATACTGGTGACGAAATATTGGCTACCCTAAGAGAGTCACAGTTTTTCGTGCCAGTTGCTCACCCAAATACACATTTTTTAGATACTGTTTCCAGTGTGCCTGAAGCGATACGCCACTAGTTGTGTATCTTAAGAGAAACATCGTTACTTTTGCCAGGGGTTTCTAGAAGTTGCTGATTTGATTCTGCTGGTGACGAGGCATTGGCTACCTCAAGAGAGTCATAGAGATTCCTGCCAGTTCTTCACCCAAATACACATTTTTTAGATACTCTTTCCAGTCTGCCTGATAGCTACGCCACTAGTTGTGTATCTTAAGAGTCATTGTAACTTTAGAAGAGGGGTTTCTTGAAGTTGCTGATGTGATTATGCTGGTGACGAGGCATTGGCTACCCTATGAGTGTCATAGTGATTCCTGCTAGTTGCTCACCCAAATACACATTTTTTTGATACTTTGGCCAGTCTGCCTCAAGTGACACCCCACTAGCTGTGTATCTTATGAGAAACTTCGTTACCTTTGCAAGCGGTTTCTTGAAGTTGGTGATGGGATTTTGTTGGTGACGAGGCATTGGCTACCTTAAGAGAGTCATAGTGCTTCCTGCCAGTTGCTCACCCAAATACACATTTTGAGATACTGTGGCCAGTCTGCCTGAAGCGATACGCCACTAGTTGTGTATCTTAAGAGAAACATCGTTACTCTTGCCAGCGGTTTCTTGACTTTGAAGATGTGATTATACTGGTGAAGAGATATTGGCTACCCTAAGAGAGTCACAGTGTTTCCTGCCAGTTGCTCACCCAAATACACATTTTTTAGATACTGTTTCCAATGTGCCTGAAGCGATACGCCACTAGTTGTGTATCTTAAGAGAAACATCGTTACTATTGAAAGGGGTTTCTAGAAGTTGCTCATTTGATTCTGCTGGTGACGAGGCAATGGCTACCTCAAAAGAGTCATAGAGATTCCTGCCAGTTCTTCACCCAAATACACATTTTTTAGATACTCTTTCCAGTCTGCCTGATAGCTACGCCACTAATTGTGTATCTTAAGAGTCATTGTAACTTTTGCCAGGGGTTTCTTGAAGTTGCTGATGTGATTATGCTGGTGACGAGGCATTGGCTACCCTATGAGTGTCATAGTGATTCCTGCTAGTTGCTCACCCAAATACACATTTTTTTGATACTTTGGCCAGTCTGCCTCACGTGACACCCCACTAGTTGTGTATCTTATGAGAAGCTTCGTTACCTTTGCAAGCGGTTTCTTGAAGTTGGTGATGGGATTATGTTGGTGACGAGGCATTGGCTACCTTAAGAGAGTCATAGTGCTTCCTGCCAGTTGCTCACCCAAATACACATTTTGAGATACTGTGGCCAGTCTGCCTGAAGCGATACGCCACTAGTTGTGTATCTTAAGAGAAACATCGTTACTCTTGCCAGCGGTTTCTTGACTTTGAAGCTGTGATTATACTGGTGACGAGATATTGGCTACCCTAAGAGAGTCACAGTGTTTCGTGCCAGTTGCTCACCCAAATACACATTTTTTAGATACTGTTTCCAGTGTGCCTGAAGCGATACGCCACTAGTTGTGTATCTTAAGAGAAACATCGTTACTTTTGCCAGGGGTTTCTAGAAGTTGCTGATTTGATTGTGCTGGTGACGAGGCATTGGCTACCTCAAGTGAGTCATAGAGATTCCTGCCAGTTCTTCACCCAAATACACATTTTTTAGATACTCTTTCCAGTCTGCCTGATAGCTACGCCACTAGTTGTGTATCTTAAGAGTCATTGTAACTTTGCCAGGGGTTTCTTGAAGTTGCTGATGTGATTATGCTGGTGACGAGGCATTGGCTACCCTACGAGTGTCATAGTGATTCCTGCTAGTTGCTCACCCAAATACACATTTTTTTGATACTTTGGCCAGTCTGCCTCAAGTGACACCCCACTAGCTGTGTATCATATGAGAAGCTTCGTTACCTTTGCAAGCGGTTTCTTGAAGTTGGTGATGGGATTATGTTGGTGACGAGGCATTGGCTACCTTAAGAGGTCATAGTGCTTCCTGCCAGTTGCTCACCCAAATACACATTTTGAGATACTGTGGCCAGTCTGCCTGAAGCGATACGCCACTAGTTGTGTATCTTAAGAGAAACATCGTTACTCTTGCCAGCGGTTTCTTGACTTTGAAGCTGTGATTATACTGGTGACGAGATATTGGCTACCCTAAGAGAGTCACAGTGTTTCCTGCCAGTTGCTCACCCAAATACACATTTTTTAGATACTGGTTCCAGTGTGCCTGAAGCGATACGCCACTAGTTGTTTATCTTAAGAGAAACATCGTTACTTTTGCCAGGGGTTTCTAGAAGTTGCTGATTTGATTCTGCTGGTGACGAGGCATTGGCTACCTCAAGAGAGTCATAGAGATTCCTGCCAGTTCTTCACCCAAATACACATTTTTTAGATACTCTTTCCAGTCTGCCTGATAGCTACGCCACTAGTTGTGTATCTTAAGAGTCATTGTAACTTTTGCGAGGGGTTTCTTGAAGTTGCTGATGTGATTATGCTGGTGACGAGGCATTGGCTACCCTATGAGTGTCATAGTGATTCCTGCTAGTTGCTCACTCAAATACACATTTTTTTGATACTTTGGCCAGTCTGCCTCAAGTGACACCCCACTAGCTGTGTATCTTATGAGAAGCTTCGTTACCTTTGCAAGCGGTTTCTTGAAGTTGGTGATGGGATTATGTTGGTGACGAGGCATTGGCTACCTTAAGAGAGTCATAGTGCTTCCTGCCAGTTGCTCACCCAAATACACATTTTGAGATACTGTGGCCAGTCTGCCTGAAGCGATACGCCACTAGTTGTGTATCTTAAGAGAAACATCGTTACTCTTGCAAGCGGTTTCTTGACTTTGAAGATGTGATTATACTGGTGAAGAGATATTGGCTACCCTAAGAGAGTCACAGTGTTTCGTGCCAGTTGCTCACCCAAATACACATTTTTTAGATACTGTTTACAGTGTGCCTGAAGCGATACGCCACTAGTTGTGTATCTTAAGGGAAACATCGTTACTTTTGCCAGGGGTTTCTAGAAGTTGCTGATTTGATTCTGCTGGTGACGAGGCATTGGCTACCTCAAGAGAGTCATAGAGATTCCTGCCAGTTCTTCACCCAAATACACATTTTTTAGATACTCTTTCCAGTCTGCCTGATAGCTACGCCACTAGTTGTGTATCTTAAGAGTCATTGTAACTTTTGCCAGGGGTTTCTTGAAGTTGCTGATGTGATTATGCTGGTGACGAGGCATTGGCTACCCTATGAGTGTCATAGTGATTCCTGCTAGTTGCTCACCCAAATACACATTTTTTTGATACTTTGGCCAGTCTGCCTCAAGTGACACCCCACTAGCTGTGTATCTTATGAGAAACTTCGTTACCTTTGCAAGCGGTTTCTTGAAGTTGGTGATGGGATTTTGTTGGTGACGAGGCATTGGCTACCTTAAGAGAGTCATAGTGCTTCCTGCCAGTTGCTCACCCAAATACACATTTTGAGATACTGTGGCCAGTCTGCCTGAAGCGATACGCGACTAGTTGTGTATCTTAAGAGAAACATCGTTACTCTTGCCAGCGGTTTCTTGACTTTGAAGATGTGATTATACTGGTGAAGAGATATTGGCTACCCTAAGAGAGTCACAGTGTTTCCTGCCAGTTGCTCACCCAAATACACATTTTTTAGATACTGTTTCCAATGTGCCTGAAGCGATACGCCACTAGTTGTGTATCTTAAGAGAAACATCGTTACTTTTGAAAGGGGTTTCTAGAAGTTGCTGATTTGATTGTGCTGGTGACGAGGCAATGGCTACCTCAAAAGAGTCATAGAGATTCCTGCCAGTTCTTCACCCAAATACACATTTTTTAGATACTCTTTCCAGTCTGCCTGATAGCTACGCCACTAATTGTGTATCTTAAGAGTCATTGTAACTTTTGCCAGGGGTTTCTTGAAGTTGCTGATGTGATTACGCTGGTGACGAGGCATTGGCTACCCTATGAGTGTCATAGTGATTCCTGCTAGTTGCTCACCCAAATACACATTTTTTTGATACTTTGGCCGGTCTGCCTCAAGTGACACCCCACTAGCTGTGTATCTTATGAGAAGCTTCGTTACCTTTGCAAGCGGTTTCTTGAAGTTGGTGATGGGATTATGTTGGTGACGAGGCATTGGCTACCTTAAGAGAGTCATAGTGCTTCCTGCCAGTTGCTCACCCAAATACACATTTTGAGATACTGTGGCCAGTGTGCCTGAAGCGATACGCCACTAGTTGTGTATCTTAAGAGAAACATCGTTACTCTTGCCAGCGGTTTCTTGACTTTGAAGCTGTGATTATACTGGTGACGAGATATTGGCTACCCTAAGAGAGTCACAGTGTTTCCTGCCAGTTGCTCACCCAAATACACATTTTTTAGATACTGGTTCCAGTGTGCCTGAAGCGATACGCCACTAGTTGTTTATCTTAAGAGAAACATCGTTACTTTTGCCAGGGGTTTCTAGAAGTTGCTGTTTTGATTCTGCTGGTGACGAGGCATTGGCTACCTCAAGAGAGTCATAGAGATTCCTGATAGTTCTTCACCCAAATACACATTTTTTAGATACTCTTTCCAGTCTGCCTGATAGCTACGCCACTAGTTGTGTATCTTAAGAGTCATTGTAACTTTAGAAGAGGGGTTTCTTGAAGTTGCTGATGTGATTATGCTGGTGACGAGGCATTGGCTACCCTATGAGTGTCATAGTGATTCCTGCTAGTTGCTCACCCAAATACACATTTTTTTGATACTTTGGCCAGTCTGCCTCAAGTGACACCCCACTAGCTGTGTATCATATGAGAAGCTTCGTTACCTTTGCAAGCGGTTTCTTGAAGTTGGTGATGGGATTATGTTGGTGACGAGGCATTGGCTACCTTAAGAGGTCATAGTGCTTCCTGCCAGTTGCTCACCCAAATACACATTTTGAGATACTGTGGCCAGTCTGCCTGAAGCGATACGCCACTAGTTGTGTATCTTAAGAGAAACATCGTTACTCTTGCCAGCGGTTTCTTGACTTTGAAGCTGTGATTATACTGGTGACGAGATATTGGCTACCCTAAGAGAGTCACAGTGTTTCCTGCCAGTTGCTCACCCAAATACACATTTTTTAGATACTGGTTCCAGTGTGCCTGAAGCGATACGCCACTAGTTGTTTATCTTAAGAGAAACATCGTTACTTTTGCCAGGGGTTTCTAGAAGTTGCTGATTTGATTCTGCTGGTGACGAGGCATTGGCTACCTCAAGAGAGTCATAGAGATTCCTGCCAGTTCTTCACCCAAATACACATTTTTTAGATACTCTTTCCAGTCTGCCTGATAGCTACGCCACTAGTTGTGTATCTTAAGAGTCATTGTAACTTTTGCCAGGGGTTTCTTGAAGTTGCTGATGTGATTATGCTGGTGACGAGGCATTGGCTACCCTATGAGTGTCATAGTGATTCCTGCTAGTTGCTCACTCAAATACACATTTTTTTGATACTTTGGCCAGTCTGCCTCAAGTGACACCCCACTAGCTGTGTATCTTATGAGAAGCTTCGTTACCTTTGCAAGCGGTTTCTTGAAGTTGGTGATGGGATTATGTTGGTGACGAGGCATTGGCTACCTTAAGAGAGTCATAGTGCTTCCTGCCAGTTGCTCACCCAAATACACATTTTGAGATACTGTGGCCAGTCTGCCTGAAGCGATACGCCACTAGTTGTGTATCTTAAGAGAAACATCGTTACTCTTGCCAGCGGTTTCTTGACTTTGAAGATGTGATTATACTGGTGAAGAGATATTGGCTACCCTAAGAGAGTCACAGTGTTTCGTGCCAGTTGCTCACCCAAATACACATTTTTTAGATACTGTTTACAGTGTGCCTGAAGCGATACGCCACTAGTTGTGTATCTTAAGGGAAACATCGTTACTTTTGCCAGGGGTTTCTAGAAGTTGCTGATTTGATTCTGCTGGTGACGAGGCATTGGCTACCTCAAGAGAGTCATAGAGATTCCTGCCAGTTCTTCACCCAAATACACATTTTTTAGATACTCTTTCCAGTCTGCCTGATAGCTACGCCACTAGTTGTGTATCTTAAGAGTCATTGTAACTTTTGCCAGGGGTTTCTTGAAGTTGCTGATGTGATTATGCTGGTGACGAGGCATTGGCTACCCTATGAGTGTCATAGTGATTCCTGCTAGTTGCTCACCCAAATACACATTTTTTTGATACTTTGGCCAGTCTGCCTCAAGTGACACCCCACTAGCTGTGTATCTTATGAGAAACTTCGTTACCTTTGCAAGCGGTTTCTTGAAGTTGGTGATGGGATTTTGTTGGTGACGAGGCATTGGCTACCTTAAGAGAGTCATAGTGCTTCCTGCCAGTTGCTCACCCAAATACACATTTTGAGATACTGTGGCCAGTCTGCCTGAAGCGATACGCCACTAGTTGTGTATCTTAAGAGAAACATCGTTACTCTTGCCAGCGGTTTCTTGACTTTGAAGATGTGATTATACTGGTGAAGAGATATTGGCTACCCTAAGAGAGTCACAGTGTTTCCTGCCAGTTGCTCACCGAAATACACATTTTTTAGATACTGTTTCCAATGTGCCTGAAGCGATACGCCACTAGTTGTGTATCTTAAGAGAAACATCGTTACTTTTGAAAGGGGTTTCTAGAAGTTGCTGATTTGATTGTGCTGGTGACGAGGCAATGGCTACCTCAAAAGAGTCATAGAGATTCCTGCCAGTTCTTCACCCAAATACACATTTTTTAGATACTCTTTCCAGTCTGCCTGATAGCTACGCCACTAATTGTGTATCTTAAGAGTCATTGTAACTTTTGCCAGGGGTTTCTTGAAGTTGCTGATGTGATTACGCTGGTGACGAGGCATTGGCTACCCTATGAGTGTCATAGTGATTCCTGCTAGTTGCTCACCCAAATACACATTTTTTTGATACTTTGGCCGGTCTGCCTCAAGTGACACCCCACTAGCTGTGTATCTTATGAGAAGCTTCGTTACCTTTGCAAGCGGTTTCTTGAAGTTGGTGATGGGATTATGTTGGTGACGAGGCATTGGCTACCTTAAGAGAGTCATAGTGCATCCTGCCAGTTGCTCACCCAAATACACATTTTGAGATACTGTGGCCAGTCTGCCTGAAGCGATACGCCACTAGTTGTGTATCTTAAGAGAAACATCGTTACTCTTGCCAGCGGTTTCTTGACTTTGAAGCTGTGATTATACTGGTGACGAGATATTGGCTACCCTAAGAGAGTCACAGTGTTTCCTGCCAGTTGCTCACCCAAATACACATTTTTTAGATACTGGTTCCAGTGTGCCTGAAGCGATACGCCACTAGTTGTTTATCTTAAGAGAAACATCGTTACTTTTGCCAGGGGTTTCTAGAAGTTGCTGTTTTGATTCTGCTGGTGACGAGGCATTGGCTACCTCAAGAGAGTCATAGAGATTCCTGCCAGTTCTTCACCCAAATACACATTTTTTAGATACTCTTTCCAGTCTGCCTGATAGCTACGCCACTAGTTGTGTATCTTAAGAGTCATTGTAACTTTAGAAGAGGGGTTTCTTGAAGTTGCTGATGTGATTATGCTGGTGACGAGGCATTGGCTACCCTATGAGTGTCATAGTGATTCCTGCTAGTTGCTCACCCAAATACACATTTTTTTGATAGTTTGGCCAGTCTGCCTCAAGTGACACCCCACTAGCTGTGTATCTTATGAGAAACTTCGTTACCTTTGCAAGCGGTTTCTTGAAGTTGGTGATGGGATTTTGTTGGTGACGAGGCATTGGCTACCTTAAGAGAGTCATAGTGCTTCCTGCCAGTTGCTCACCCAAATACACATTTTGAGATACTGTGGCCAGTCTGCCTGAAGCGATACGCCACTAGTTGTGTATCTTAAGAGAAACATCGTTACTCTTGCCAGCGGTTTCTTGACTTTGAAGCTGTGATTATACTGGTGACGAGATATTGGCTACCCTAAGAGAGTCACAGTGTTTCCTGCCAGTTGCTCACCCAAATACACATTTTTTAGATACTGGTTCCAGTGTGCCTGAAGCGATACGCCACTAGTTGTTTATCTTAAGAGAAACATCGTTACTTTTGCCAGGGGTTTCTAGAAGTTGCTGATTTGATTCTGCTGGTGACGAGGCATTGGCTACCTCAAGAGAGTCATAGAGATTCCTGCCAGTTCTTCACCCAAATACACATTTTTTAGATACTCTTTCCAGTCTGCCTGATAGCTACGCCACTAGTTGTGTATCTTAAGAGTCATTGTAACTTTAGAAGAGGGGTTTCTTGAAGTTGCTGATGTGATTATGCTGGTGACGAGGCATTGGCTACCCTATGAGTGTCATAGTGATTCCTGCTAGTTGCTCACTCAAATACACATTTTTTTGATACTTTGGCCAGTCTGCCTCAAGTGACACCCCACTAGCTGTGTATCTTATGAGAAGCTTCGTTACCTTTGCAAGCGGTTTCTTGAAGTTGGTGATGGGATTATGTTGGTGACGAGGCATTGGCTACCTTAAGAGAGTCATAGTGCTTCCTGCCAGTTGCTCACCCAAATACACATTTTGAGATACTGTGGCCAGTCTGCCTGAAGCGATACGCCACTAGTTGTGTATCTTAAGAGAAACATCGTTACTCTTGCCAGCGGTTTCTTGACTTTGAAGATGTGATTATACTGGTGAAGAGATATTGGCTACCCTAAGAGAGTCACAGTGTTTCGTGCCAGTTGCTCACCCAAATACACATTTTTTAGATACTGTTTACAGTGTGCCTGAAGCGATACGCCACTAGTTGTGTATCTTAAGGGAAACATCGTTACTTTTGCCAGGGGTTTCTAGAAGTTGCTGATTTGATTCTGCTGGTGACGAGGCATTGGCTACCTCAAGAGAGTCATAGAGATTCCTGCCAGTTCTTCACCCAAATACACATTTTTTAGATACTCTTTCCAGTCTGCCTGATAGCTACGCCACTAGTTGTGTATCTTAAGAGTCATTGTAACTTTTGCCAGGGGTTTCTTGAAGTTGCTGATGTGATTATGCTGGTGACGAGGCATTGGCTACCCTATGAGTGTCATAGTGATTCCTGCTAGTTGCTCACCCAAATACACATTTTTTTGATACTTTGGCCAGTCTGCCTCAAGTGACACCCCACTAGCTGTGTATCTTATGAGAAACTTCGTTACCTTTGCAAGCGGTTTCTTGAAGTTGGTGATGGGATTTTGTTGGTGACGAGGCATTGGCTACCTTAAGAGAGTCATAGTGCTTCCTGCCAGTTGCTCACCCAAATACACATTTTGAGATACTGTGGCCAGTCTGCCTGAAGCGATACGCCACTAGTTGTGTATCTTAAGAGAAACATCGTTACTCTTGCCAGCGGTTTCTTGACTTTGAAGATGTGATTATACTGGTGAAGAGATATTGGCTACCCTAAGAGAGTCACAGTGTTTCCTGCCAGTTGCTCACCGAAATACACATTTTTTAGATACTGTTTCCAATGTGCCTGAAGCGATACGCCACTAGTTGTGTATCTTAAGAGAAACATCGTTACTTTTGAAAGGGGTTTCTAGAAGTTGCTGATTTGATTGTGCTGGTGACGAGGCAATGGCTACCTCAAAAGAGTCATAGAGATTCCTGCCAGTTCTTCACCCAAATACACATTTTTTAGATACTCTTTCCAGTCTGCCTGATAGCTACGCCACTAATTGTGTATCTTAAGAGTCATTGTAACTTTTGCCAGGGGTTTCTTGAAGTTGCTGATGTGATTACGCTGGTGACGAGGCATTGGCTACCCTATGAGTGTCATAGTGATTCCTGCTAGTTGCTCACCCAAATACACATTTTTTTGATACTTTGGCCGGTCTGCCTCAAGTGACACCCCACTAGCTGTGTATCTTATGAGAAGCTTCGTTACCTTTGCAAGCGGTTTCTTGAAGTTGGTGATGGGATTATGTTGGTGACGAGGCATTGGCTACCTTAAGAGAGTCATAGTGCATCCTGCCAGTTGCTCACCCAAATACACATTTTGAGATACTGTGGCCAGTCTGCCTGAAGCGATACGCCACTAGTTGTGTATCTTAAGAGAAACATCGTTACTCTTGCCAGCGGTTTCTTGACTTTGAAGCTGTGATTATACTGGTGACGAGATATTGGCTACCCTAAGAGAGTCACAGTGTTTCCTGCCAGTTGCTCACCCAAATACACATTTTTTAGATACTGGTTCCAGTGTGCCTGAAGCGATACGCCACTAGTTGTTTATCTTAAGAGAAACATCGTTACTTTTGCCAGGGGTTTCTAGAAGTTGCTGTTTTGATTCTGCTGGTGACGAGGCATTGGCTACCTCAAGAGAGTCATAGAGATTCCTGCCAGTTCTTCACCCAAATACACATTTTTTAGATACTCTTTCCAGTCTGCCTGATAGCTACGCCACTAGTTGTGTATCTTAAGAGTCATTGTAACTTTAGAAGAGGGGTTTCTTGAAGTTGCTGATGTGATTATGCTGGTGACGAGGCATTGGCTACCCTATGAGTGTCATAGTGATTCCTGCTAGTTGCTCACCCAAATACACATTTTTTTGATAGTTTGGCCAGTCTGCCTCAAGTGACACCCCACTAGCTGTGTATCTTATGAGAAACTTCGTTACCTTTGCAAGCGGTTTCTTGAAGTTGGTGATGGGATTTTGTTGGTGACGAGGCATTGGCTACCTTAAGAGAGTCATAGTGCTTCCTGCCAGTTGCTCACCCAAATACACATTTTGAGATACTGTGGCCAGTCTGCCTGAAGCGATACGCCACTAGTTGTGTATCTTAAGAGAAACATCGTTACTCTTGCCAGCGGTTTCTTGACTTTGAAGATGTGATTATACTGGTGAAGAGATATTGGCTACCCTAAGAGAGTCACAGTGTTTCCTGTCAGTTGCTCACCCAAATACACATTTTTTAGATACTGTTTCCAATGTGCCTGAAGCGATACGCCACTAGGTGTGTATCTTAAGAGAAACATCGTTACTTTTGAAAGGGGTTTCTAGAAGTTGCTCATTTGATTCTGCTGGTGACGAGGCAATGGCTACCTCAAAAGAGTCATAGAGATTCCTGCCAGTTCTTCATCCAAATACACATTTTTTAGATACTCTTTCCAGTCTGCCTGATAGCTACGCCACTAATTGTGTATCTTAAGAGTCATTGTAACTTTTGCCAGGGGTTTCTTGAAGTTGCTGATGTGATTACGCTGGTGACGAGGCATTGGCTACCCTATGAGTGTCATAGTGATTCCTGCTAGTTGCTCACCCAAATACACATTTTTTTGATACTTTGGCCGGTCTGCCTCAAGTGACACCCCACTAGCTGTGTATCTTATGAGAAGCTTCGTTACCTTTGCAAGCGGTTTCTTGAAGTTGGTGATGGGATTATGTTGGTGACGAGGCATTGGCTACCTTAAGAGAGTCATAGTGCTTCCTGCCAGTTGCTCACCCAAATACACATTTTGAGATACTGTGGCCAGTCTGCCTGAAGCGATACGCCACTAGTTGTGTATCTTAAGAGAAACATCGTTACTCTTGCCAGCGGTTTCTTGACTTTGAAGCTGTGATTATACTGGTGACGAGATATTGGCTACCCTAAGAGAGTCACAGTGTTTCCTGCCAGTTGCTCACCCAAATACACATTTTTTAGATACTGGTTCCAGTGTGCCTGAAGCGATACGCCACTAGTTGTGTATCTTAAGAGAAACATCGTTACTTTTGCCAGGGGTTTCTAGAAGTTGCTGATTTGATTGTGCTGGTGACGAGGCATTGGCTACCTCAAGTGAATCATAGAGATTCCTGCCAGTTCTTCACCCAAATACACATTTTTTAGATACTCTTTCCAGTCTGCCTGATAGCTACGCCACTAGTTGTGTATCTTAAGAGTCATTGTAACTTTGCCAGGGGTTTCTTGAAGTTGATGATGTGATTATGCTGGTGACGAGGCATTGGCTACCCTATGAGTGTCATAGTGATTCCTGCTAGTTGCTCACCCAAATACACATTTGTTTGATACTTTGGCCAGTCTGCCTCAAGTGACACCCCACTAGCTGTGTATCATATGAGAAGCTTCGTTACCTTTGCAAGCGGTTTCTTGAAGTTGGTGATGGGATTATGTTGGTGACGAGGCATTGGCTACCTTAAGAGAGTCATAGTGCTTCCTGCCAGTTGCTCACCCAAATACACATTTTGAGATACTGTGGCCAGTCTGCCTGAAGCGATACGCCACTAGTTGTGTATCTTAAGAGAAACATCGTTACTCTTGCCAGCGGTTTCTTGACTTTGAAGCTGTGATTATACTGGTGACGAGATATTGGCTACCCTAAGAGAGTCACAGTGTTTCCTGCCAGTTGCTCACCCAAATACACATTTTTTAGATACTGGTTCCAGTGTGCCTGAAGCGATACGCCACTAGTTGTTTATCTTAAGAGAAACATCGTTACTTTTGCCAGGGGTTTCTAGAAGTTGCTGATTTGATTCTGCTGGTGACGAGGCATTGGCTACCTCAAGAGAGTCATAGAGATTCCTGCCAGTTCTTCACCCAAATACACATTTTTTAGATACTCTTTCCAGTCTGCCTGATAGCTACGCCACTAGTTGTGTATCTTAAGAGTCATTGTAACTTTGCCAGGGGTTTCTTGAAGTTGCTGATGTGATTATGCTGGTGACGAGGCATTGGCTACCCTATGAGTGTCATAGTGATTCCTGCTAGTTGCTCACTCAAATACACATTTTTTTGATACTTTGGCCAGTCTGCCTCAAGTGACACCCCACTAGCTGTGTATCTTATGAGAAGCTTCGTTACCTTTGCAAGCGGTTTCTTGAAGTTGGTGATGGGATTATGTTGGTGACGAGGCATTGGCTACCTTAAGAGAGTCATAGTGCTTCCTGCCAGTTGCTCACCCAAATACACATTTTGAGATACTGTGGCCAGTCTGCCTGAAGCGATACGCCACTAGTTGTGTATCTTAAGAGAAACATCGTTACTCTTGCCAGCGGTTTCTTGACTTTGAAGATGTGATTATACTGGTGAAGAGATATTGGCTACCCTAAGAGAGTCACAGTGTTTCGTGCCAGTTGGTCACCCAAATACACATTTTTTAGATACTGTTTCCAGTGTGCCTGAAGCGATACGCCACTAGTTGTGTATCTTAAGGGAAACATCGTTACCTTTGCCAGGGATTTCTAGAAGTTGCTGATTTGATTCTGCTGGTGACGAGGCATTGGCTACCTCAAGAGAGTCATAGAGATTCCTGCCAGTTCTTCACCCAAATACACATTTTTTAGATACTCTTTCCAGTCTGCCTGATAGCTACGCCACTAGTTGTGTATCTTAAGAGTCATTGTAACTTTTGCCAGGGGTTTCTTGAAGTTGCTGATGTGATTATGCTGGTGACGAGGCATTGGCTACCCTATGAGTGTCATAGTGATTCCTGCTAGTTGCTCACCCTAATACACATTTTTTTGATAGTTTGGCCAGTCTGCCTCAAGTGACACCCCACTAGCTGTGTATCTTATGAGAAGCTTCGTTACCTTTGCAAGCGGTTTCTTGAAGTTGGTGATGGGATTTTGTTGGTGACGAGGCATTGGCTACCTTAAGAGAGTCATAGTGCTTCCTGCCAGTTGCTCACCCAAATACACATTTTGAGATACTGTGGCCAGTCTGCCTGAAGCGATACGCCACTAGTTGTGTATCTTAAGAGAAACATCGTTACTCTTGCCAGCGGTTTCTTGACTTTGAAGATGTGATTATACTGGTGAAGAGATATTGGCTACCCTAAGAGAGTCACAGTGTTTCCTGCCAGTTGCTCACCCAAATACACATTTTTTAGATACTGTTTCCTATGTGCCTGAAGCGATACGCCACTAGTTGTGTATCTTAAGAGAAACATCGTTACTTTTGAAAGGGGTTTCTAGAAGTTGCTCATTTGATTCTGCTGGTGACGAGGCAATGGCTACCTCAAAAGAGTCATAGAGATTCCTGCCAGTTCTTCACCCAAATACACATTTTTTAGAAACTCTTTCCAGTCTGCCTGATAGCTACGCCACTAATTGTGTATCTTAAGAGTCATTGTAACTTTTGCCAGGGGTTTCTTGAAGTTGCTGATGTGATTACGCTGGTGTCGAGGCATTGGCTACCCTATGAGTGTCATAGTGATTCCTGCTAGTTGCTCACCCAAATACACATTTTTTTGATACTTTGGCCGGTCTGCCTCAAGTGACACCCCACTAGCTGTGTATCTTATGAGAAGCTTCGTTACCTTTGCAAGCGGTTTCTTGAAGTTGGTGATGGGATTTTGTTGGTGACGAGGCATTGGCTACCTTAAGAGAGTCATAGTGCTTCCTGCCAGTTGCTCACCCAAATACACATTTTGAGATACTGTGGCCAGTCTGCCTGAAGCGATACGCCACTAGTTGTGTATCTTAAGAGAAACATCGTTACTCTTGCCAGCGGTTTCTTGACTTTGAAGATGTGATTATACTGGTGAAGAGATATTGGCTACCCTAAGAGAGTCACAGTGTTTCCTGCCAGTTGCTCACCCAAATACAAATTTTTTAGATACTGTTTCCAATGTGCCTGAAGCGATACGCCACTAGTTGTGTATCTTAAGAGAAACATCGTTACTTTTGAAAGGGGTTTCTAGAAGTTGCTCATTTGATTCTGCTGGTGACGAGGCAATGGCTACCTCAAAAGAGTCATAGAGATTCCTGCCAGTTCTTCACCCAAATACACATTTTTTAGATACTCTTTCCAGTCTGCCTGATAGCTACGCCACTAATTGTGTATCTTAAGAGTCATTGTAACTTTTGCCAGGGGTTTCTTGAAGTTGCTGATGTGATTACGCTGGTGACGAGGCATTGGCTACCCTATGAGTGTCATAGTGATTCCTGCTAGTTGCTCACCCAAATACACATTTTTTTGATACTTTGGCCGGTCTGCCTCAAGTGACACCCCACTAGCTGTGTATCTTATGAGAAGCTTCGTTACCTTTGCAAGCGGTTTCTTGAAGTTGGTGATGGGATTATGTTGGTGAAGAGGCATTGGCTACCTTAAGAGAGTCATAGTGCTTCCTGCCAGTTGCTCACCCAAATACACATTTTGAGATACTGTGGCCAGTCTGCCTGAAGCGATACGCCACTAGTTGTGTATCTTAAGAGAAACATCGTTACTCTTGCCAGCGGTTTCTTGACTTTGAAGCTGTGATTATACTGGTGACGAGATATTGGCTACCCTAAGAGAGTCACAGTGTTTCCTGCCAGTTGCTCACCCAAATACACATTTTTTAGATACTGGTTCCAGTGTGCCTGAAGCGATACGCCACTAGTTGTTTATCTTAAGAGAAACATCGTTACTTTTGCCAGGGGTTTCTAGAAGTTGCTGATTTGATTCTGCTGGTGACGAGGCATTGGCTACCTCAAGAGATTCATAGAGATTCCTGCCAGTTCTTCACCCAAATACACATTTTTTAGATACTCTTTCCAGTCTGCCTGATAGCTACGCCACTAGTTGTGTATCTTAAGAGTCATTGTAACTTTAGAAGAGGGGTTTCTTGAAGTTGCTGATGTGATTATGCTGGTGACGAGGCATTGGCTACCCTATGAGTGTCATAGTGATTCCTGCTAGTTGCTCACTCAAATACACATTTTTTTGATACTTTGGCCAGTCTGCCTCAAGTGACACTCCACTAGCTGTGTATCTTATGAGAAGCTTCGTTACCTTTGCAAGCGGTTTCTTGAAGTTGGTGATGGGATTATGTTGTTGACGAGGCATTGGCTACCTTAAGAGAGTCATAGTGCTTCCTGCCAGTTGCTCACCCAAATACACATTTTGAGATACTGTGGCCAGTCTGCCTGAAGCGATACGCCACTAGTTGTGTATCTTAAGAGAAACATCGTTACTCTTGCCAGCGGTTTCTTGACTTTGAAGATGTGATTATACTGGTGAAGAGATATTGGCTACCCTAAGAGAGTCACAGTGTTTCGTGCCAGTTGCTCACCCAAATACACATTTTTTAGATACTGTTTCCAGTGTGCCTGAAGCGATACGCCACTAGTTGTGTATCTTAAGGGAAACATCGTTACTTTTGCCAGGGGTTTCTAGATGTTGCTGATTTGATTCTGCTGGTGACGAGGCATTGGCTACCTCAAGAGAGTCATAGAGATTCCTGCCAGTTCTTCACCCAAATACACATTTTTTAGATACTCTTTCCAGTCTGCCTGATAGCTACGCCACTAGTTGTGTATCTTAAGAGTCATTGTAACTTTTGCCAGGGGTTTCTTGAAGTTGCTGATGTGATTATGCTGGTGACGAGGCATTGGCTACCCTATGAGTGTCATAGTGATTCCTGCTAGTTGCTCATTCAAATACACATTTTTTTGATACTTTGGCCAGTCTGCCTCAAGTGACACCCCACTAGCTGTGTATCTTATGAGAAACTTCGTTACCTTTGCAAGCGGTTTCTTGAAGTTGGTGATGGGATTTTGTTGGTGACGAGGCATTGGCTACCTTAAGAGAGTCATAGTGCTTCCTGCCAGTTGCTCACCCAAATACACATTTTGAGATACTGTGGCCAGTCTCCCTGAAGCGATACGCCACTAGTTGTGTATCTTAAGAGAAACATCGTTACTCTTGCCAGCGGTTTCTTGACTTTGAAGATGTGATTATACTGGTGAAGAGATATTGGCTACCCTAAGAGAGTCACAGTGTTTCCTGCCAGTTGCTCACCCAAATACACATTTTTTAGATACTGTTTTCAATGTGCCTGAAGCGATACGCCACTAGTTGTGTATCTTAAGAGAAACATCGTTACTTTTGAAAGGGGTTTCTAGAAGTTGCTCATTTGATTCTGCTGGTGACGAGGCAATGGCTACCTCAAAAGAGTCATAGAGATTCCTGCCAGTTCTTCACCCAAATACACATTTTTTAGATACTCTTTCCAGTCTGCCTGATAGCTACGCCACTAATTGTGTATCTTAAGAGTCATTGTAACTTTTGCCAGGGGTTTCTTGAAGTTGCTGATGTGATTACGCTGGTGACGAGGCATTGGCTACCCTATGAGTGTCATAGTGATTCCTGCTAGTTGCTCACCCAAATACACATTTTTTTGATACTTTGGCCGGTCTGCCTCAAGTGACACCCCACTAGCTGTGTATCTTATGAGAAGCTTCGTTACCTTTGCAAGCGGTTTCTTGAAGTTGGTGATGGGATTTTGTTGGTGACGAGGCATTGGCTACCTTAAGAGAGTCATAGTGCTTCCTGCCAGTTGCTCACCCAAATACACATTTTGAGATACTGTGGCCAGTCTGCCTGAAGCGATACGCCACTAGTTGTGTATCTTAAGAGAAACATCGTTACTCTTGCCAGCGGTTTCTTGACTTTGAAGATGTGATTATACTGGTGAAGAGATATTGGCTACCCTAAGAGAGTCACAGTGTTTCCTGCCAGTTGCTCACCCAAATACACATTTTTTAGATACTGTTTCCAATGTGCCTGAAGCGATACGCCACTAGTTGTGTATCTTAAGAGAAACATCGTTACTTTTGAAAGGGGTTTCTAGAAGTTGCTCATTTGATTCTGCTGGTGACGAGGCAATGGCTACCTCAAAAGAGTCATAGAGATTCCTGCCAGTTCTTCACCCAAATACACATTTTTTAGATACTCTTTCCAGTCTGCCTGATAGCTACGCCACTAATTGTGTATCTTAAGAGTCATTGTAACTTTTGCCAGGGGTTTCTTGAAGTTGCTGATGTGATTACGCTGGTGACGAGGCATTGGCTACCCTATGAGTGTCATAGTGATTCCTGCTAGTTGCTCACCCAAATACACATTTTTTTGATACTTTGGCCGGTCTGCCTCAAGTGACACCCCACTAGCTGTGTATCTTATGAGAAGCTTCGTTACCTTTGCAAGCGGTTTCTTGAAGTTGGTGATGGGATTATGTTGGTGAAGAGGCATTGGCTACCTTAAGAGAGTCATAGTGCTTCCTGCCAGTTGCTCACCCAAATACACATTTTGAGATACTGTGGCCAGTCTGCCTGAAGCGATACGCCGCTAGTTGTGTATCTTAAGAGAAACATCGTTACTCTTGCCAGCGGTTTCTTGACTTTGAAGCTGTGATTATACTGGTGACGAGATATTGGCTACCCTAAGAGAGTCACAGTGTTTCCTGCCAGTTGCTCACCCAAATACACATTTTTTAGATACTGGTTCCAGTGTGCCTGAAGCGATACGCCACTAGTTGTTTATCTTAAGAGAAACATCGTTACTTTTGCCAGGGGTTTCTAGAAGTTGCTGATTTGATTCTGCTGGTGACGAGGCATTGGCTACCTCAAGAGAGTCATAGAGATTCCTGCCAGTTCTTCACCCAAATACACATTTTTAGATACTCTTTCCAGTCTGCCTGATAGCTACGCCACTAGTTGTGTATCTTAAGAGTCATTGTAACTTTAGAAGAGGGGTTTCTTGAAGTTGCTGATGTGATTATGCTGGTGACGAGGCATTGGCTACCCTATGAGTGTCATAGTGATTCCTGCTAGTTGCTCACTCAAATACACATTTTTTTGATACTTTGGCCAGTCTGCCTCAAGTGACACCCCACTAGCTGTGTATCTTATGAGAAGCTTCGTTACCTTTGCAAGCGGTTTCTTGAAGTTGGTGATGGGATTATGTTGGTGACGAGGCATTGGCTACCTTAAGAGAGTCATAGTGCTTCCTGCCAGTTGCTCACCCAAATACACATTTTGAGATACTGTGGCCAGTCTGCCTGAAGCGATACGCCACTAGTTGTGTATCTTAAGAGAAACATCGTTACTCTTGCCAGCGGTTTCTTGACTTTGAAGATGTGATTATACTGGTGAAGAGATATTGGCTACCCTAAGAGAGTCACAGTGTTTCGTGCCAGTTGCTCACCCAAATACACATTTTTTAGATACTGTTTCCAGTGTGCCTGAAGCGATACGCCACTAGTTGTGTATCTTAAGGGAAACATCGTTACTTTTGCCAGGGGTTTCTAGATGTTGCTGATTTGATTCTGCTGGTGACGAGGCATTGGCTACCTCAAGAGAGTCATAGAGATTCCTGCCAGTTCTTCACCCAAATACACATTTTTTAGATACTCTTTCCAGTCTGCCTGATAGCTACGCCACTAGTTGTGTATCTTAAGAGTCATTGTAACTTTTGCCAGGGGTTTCTTGAAGTTGCTGATGTGATTATGCTGGTGACGAGGCATTGGCTACCCTATGAGTGTCATAGTGATTCCTGCTAGTTGCTCACCCAAATACACATTTTTTTGATACTTTGGCCAGTCTGCCTCAAGTGACACCCCACTAGCTGTGTATCTTATGAGAAACTTCGTTACCTTTGCAAGCGGTTTCTTGAAGTTGGTGATGGGATTTTGTTGGTGACGAGGCATTGGCTACCTTAAAAGAGTCATAGTGCTTCCTGCCAGTTGCTCACCCAAATACACATTTTGAGATACTGTGGCCAGTCTGCCTGAAGCGATACGCCACTAGTTGTGTATCTTAAGAGAAACATCGTTACTCTTGCCAGCGGTTTCTTGACTTTGAAGATGTGATTATACTGGTGAAGAGATATTGGCTACCCTAAGAGAGTCACAGTGTTTCCTGCCAGTTGCTCACCCAAATACACATTTTTTAGATACTGTTTTCAATGTGCCTGAAGCGATACGCCACTAGTTGTGTATCTTAAGAGAAACATCGTTACTTTTGAAAGGGGTTTCTAGAAGTTGCTCATTTGATTCTGCTGGTGACGAGGCAATGGCTACCTCAAAAGAGTCATAGAGATTCCTGCCAGTTCTTCACCCAAATACACATTTTTTAGATACTCTTTCCAGTCTGCCTGATAGCTACGCCACTAATTGTGTATCTTAAGAGTCATTGTAACTTTTGCCAGGGGTTTCTTGAAGTTGCTGATGTGATTACGCTGGTGACGAGGCATTGGCTACCCTATGAGTGTCATAGTGATTCCTGCTAGTTGCTCACCCAAATACACATTTTTTTGATACTTTGGCCGGTCTGCCTCAAGTGACACCCCACTAGCTGTGTATCTTATGAGAAGCTTCGTTACCTTTGCAAGCGGTTTCTTGAAGTTGGTGATGGGATTATGTTGGTGACGAGGCATTGGCTACCTTAAGAGAGTCATAGTGCTTCCTGCCAGTTGCTCACCCAAATACACATTTTGAGATACTGTGGCCAGTCTGCCTGAAGCGATACGCCACTAGTTGTGTATCTTAAGAGAAACATCGTTACTCTTGCCAGCGGTTTCTTGACTTTGAAGCTGTGATTGTACTGGTGACTAGATATTGGCTACCCTAAGAGAGTCACAGTGTTTCCTGCCAGTTGCTCACCCAAATACACATTTTTTAGACACTGTTTCCAGTGTGCCTGAAGCGATACGCCACTAGTTGTGTATCTTAAGGGAAACATCGTTACTTTGGCAGTGGTTTCTAGAAGTTGCTGATTTGATTCTGCTGGTGACGAGGCATTGGCTACCTCAAGAGAGTCATAGAGATTCCTGCCAGTTCTTCACCCAAATACACATTTTTTAGATACTCTTTCCAGTCTGCCTGATAGCTACGCCACTAGTTGTGTATCTTAAGAGTCATTGTAACTTTTGCCAGGGGTTTCTTGAAGTTGCTGATGTGATTATGCTGGTGACGAGGCATTGGCTACCCTATGAGTGTCATAGTGATTCCTGCTAGTTGCTCACTCAAACACACATTTTTTTGATACTTTGGCCAGTCTGCCTCAAGTGAGACCCCACTAGCTGTGTATCTTATGAGAAGCTTCGTTACCTTTGCAAGCGGTTTCTTGAAGTTGGTGATGGGATTATGTTGGTGACGAGGCATTGGCTACCTTAAGAGGTCATAGTGCTTCCTGCCAGTTGCTCACCCAAATACACATTTTGAGATACTGTGGCCAGTCTGCCTGAAGCGATACGCCACTAGTTGTGTATCTTAAGAGAAACATCGTTACTCTTGCCAGCGGTTTCTTGACTTTGAAGCTGTGATTATACTGGTGACGAGATATTGGCTACCCTAAGAGAGTCACAGTGTTTCCTGCCAGTTGCTCACCCAAATACACATTTTTTAGATACTGGTTCCAGTGTGCCTGAAGCGATACGCCACTAGTTGTTTATCTTAAGAGAAACATCGTTACTTTTGCCAGGGGTTTCTAGAAGTTGCTGATTTGATTCTGCTGGTGACGAGGCATTGGCTACCTCAAGAGAGTCATAGAGATTCCTGCCAGTTCTTCACCCAAATACACATTTTTTAGATACTCTTTCCAGTCTGCCTGATAGCTACGCCACTAGTTGTGTATCTTAAGAGTCATTGTAACTTTAGAAGAGGGGTTTCTTGAAGTTGCTGATGTGATTATGCTGGTGACGAGGCATTGGCTACCCTATGAGTGTCATAGTGATTCCTGCTAGTTGCTCACTCAAATACACATTTTTTTGATACTTTGGCCAGTCTGCCTCAAGTGACACCCCACTAGCTGTGTATCTTATGAGAAGCTTCGTTACCTTTGCAAGCGGTTTCTTGAAGTTGGTGATGGCATTATGTTGGTGACGAGGCATTGGCTACCTTAAGAGAGTCATAGTGCTTCCTGCCAGTTGCTCACCCAAATACACATTTTGAGATACTGTGGCCAGTCTGCCTGAAGCGATACGCCACTAGTTGTGTATCTTAAGAGAAACATCGTTACTCTTGCCAGCGGTTTCTTGACTTTGAAGATGTGATTATACTGGTGAAGAGATATTGGCTACCCTAAGAGAGTCACAGTGTTTCGTGCCAGTTGCTCACCCAAATACACATTTTTTAGATACTGTTTCCAGTGTGCCTGAAGCGATACGCCACTAGTTGTGTATCTTAAGGGAAACATCGTTACTTTTGCCAGGGGTTTCTAGATGTTGCTGATTTGATTCTGCTGGTGACGAGGCATTGGCTACCTCAAGAGAGTCATAGAGATTCCTGCCAGTTCTTCACCCAAATACACATTTTTTAGATACTCTTTCCAGTCTGCCTGATAGCTACGCCACTAGTTGTGTATCTTAAGAGTCATTGTAACTTTTGCCAGGGGTTTCTTGAAGTTGCTGATGTGATTATGCTGGTGACGAGGCATTGGCTACCCTATGAGTGTCATAGTGATTCCTGCTAGTTGCTCACCCAAATACACATTTTTTTGATACTTTGGCCAGTCTGCCTCAAGTGACACCCCACTAGCTGTGTATCTTATGAGAAACTTCGTTACCTTTGCAAGCGGTTTCTTGAAGTTGGTGATGGGATTTTGTTGGTGACGAGGCATTGGCTACCTTAAGAGAGTCATAGTGCTTCCTGCCAGTTGCTCACCCAAATACACATTTTGAGATACTGTGGCCAGTCTGCCTGAAGCGATACGCCACTAGTTGTGTATCTTAAGAGAAACATCGTTACTCTTGCCAGCGGTTTCTTGACTTTGAAGATGTGATTATACTGGTGAAGAGATATTGGCTACCCTAAGAGAGTCACAGTGTTTCCTGCCAGTTGCTCACCCAAATACACATTTTTTAGATACTGTTTTCAATGTGCCTGAAGCGATACGCCACTAGTTGTGTATCTTAAGAGAAACATCGTTACTTTTGAAAGGGGTTTCTAGAAGTTGCTCATTTGATTCTGCTGGTGACGAGGCAATGGCTACCTCAAAAGAGTCATAGAGATTCCTGCCAGTTCTTCACCCAAATACACATTTTTTAGATACTCTTTCCAGTCTGCCTGATAGCTACGCCACTAATTGTGTATCTTAAGAGTCATTGTAACTTTTGCCAGGGGTTTCTTGAAGTTGCTGATGTGATTACGCTGGTGACGAGGCATTGGCTACCCTATGAGTGTCATAGTGATTCCTGCTAGTTGCTCACCCAAATACACATTTTTTTGATACTTTGGCCGGTCTGCCTCAAGTGACACCCCACTAGCTGTGTATCTTATGAGAAGCTTCGTTACCTTTGCAAGCGGTTTCTTGAAGTTGGTGATGGGATTATGTTGGTGACGAGGCATTGGCTACCTTAAGAGAGTCATAGTGCTTCCTGCCAGTTGCTCACCCAAATACACATTTTGAGATACTGTGGCCAGTCTGCCTGAAGCGATACGCCACTAGTTGTGTATCTTAAGAGAAACATCGTTACTCTTGCCAGCGGTTTCTTGACTTTGAAGCTGTGATTGTATTGGTGACTAGATATTGGCTACCCTAAGAGAGTCACAGTGTTTCCTGCCAGTTGCTCACCCAAATACACATTTTTTAGACACTGTTTCCAGTGTGCCTGAAGCGATACGCCACTAGTTGTGTATCTTAAGGGAAACATCGTTACTTTGGCAGTGGTTTCTAGAAGTTGCTGATTTGATTCTGCTGGTGACGAGGCATTGGCTACCTCAAGAGAGTCATAGAGATTCCTGCCAGTTCTTCACCCAAATACACATTTTTTAGATACTCTTTCCAGTCTGCCTGATAGCTACGCCACTAGTTGTGTATCTTAAGAGTCATTGTAACTTTTGCCAGGGGTTTCTTGAAGTTGCTGATGTGATTATGCTGGTGACGAGGCATTGGCTACCCTATGAGTGTCATAGTGATTCCTGCTAGTTGCTCACTCAAACACACATTTTTTTGATACTTTGGCCAGTCTGCCTCAAGTGACACCCCACTAGCTGTGTATCTTATGAGAAGCTTCGTTACCTTTGCAAGCGGTTTCTTGAAGTTGGTGATGGGATTATGTTGGTGACGAGGCATTGGCTACCTTAAGAGGTCATAGTGCTTCCTGCCAGTTGCTCACCCAAATACACATTTTGAGATACTGTGGCCAGTCTGCCTGAAGCGATACGCCACTAGTTGTGTATCTTAAGAGAAACATCGTTACTCTTGCCAGCGGTTTCTTGACTTTGAAGCTGTGATTATACTGGTGACGAGATATTGGCTACCCTAAGAGGGTCACAGTTTTTCGTGCCAGTTGCTCACCCAAATACACATTTTTTAGATACTGTTTCCAGTGTGCCTGAAGCGATACGCCACGAGTTGTGTATCTTAAGAGAAACATCGTTACTTTTGCCAGGGGTTTCTAGAAGTTGCTGATTTGATTCTGCTGGTGACGAGGCATTGGCAACCTCAAGAGAGTCATAGAGATTCCTGCCAGTTCTTCACCCAAATACACATTTTTTAGATACTCTTTCCAGTCTGCCTGATAGCTACGCCACTAGTTGTGTATCATAAGAGTCATTGTAACTTTTGCCAGGGGTTTCTTGAAGTTGCTGATGTGATTATGCTGGTGACGAGGCATTGGCTACCCTATGAGTGTCATAGTGATTTCTGCTAGTTGCTCACCCAAATACACATTTTCTAGATACTTTGGCCAGTCTGCCTCAAGTGACACCCCACTAGCTGTGTATCTTATGAGAAGCTTCGTTACCTTTGCAAGCGGTTTCTTGAAGTTGGTGATGGGATTATGTTGGTGACGAGGCATTGGCTACCTTAAGAGAGTCATAGTGCTTCCTGCCAGTTGCTCACCCAAATACACATTTTGAGATACTGTGGCCAGTCTGCCTGAAGCGATACGCCACTAGTTGTGTATCTTAAGAGAAACATCGTTACTCTTGCCAGCGGTTTCTTGACTTTGAAGCTGTGATTGTACTGGTGACTAGATATTGGCTACCCTAAGAGAGTCACAGTGTTTCCTGCCAGTTGCTCACCCAAATACACATTTTTTAGACACTGTTTCCAGTGTGCCTGAAGCGATACGCCACTAGTTGTGTATCTTAAGGGAAACATCGTTACTTTTGCCAGTGGTTTCTAGAAGTTGCTGATTTGATTCTGCTGGTGACGAGGCATTGGCTACCTCAAGAGAGTCATAGAGATTCCTGCCAGTTCTTCACCCAAATACACATTTTTTAGATACTCTTTCCAGTCTGCCTGATAGCTACGCCACTAGTTGTGTATCTTAAGAGTCATTGTAACTTTTGCCAGGGGTTTCTTGAAGTTGCTGATGTGATTATGCTGGTGACGAGGCATTGGCTACCCTATGAGTGTCATAGTGATTCCTGCTAGTTGCTCACTCAAACACACATTTTTTTGATACTTTGGCCAGTCTGCCTCAAGTGACACCCCACTAGCTGTGTATCTTATGAGAAGCTTCGTTACCTTTGCAAGCGGTTTCTTGAAGTTGGTGATGGGATTATGTTGGTGACGAGGCATTGGCTACCTTAAGAGGTCATAGTGCTTCCTGCCAGTTGCTCACCCAAATACACATTTTGAGATACTGTGGCCAGTCTGCCTGAAGCGATACGCCACTAGTTGTGTATCTTAAGAGAAACATCGTTACTCTTGCCAGCGGTTTCTTGACTTTGAAGCTGTGATTATACTGGTGACGAGATATTGGCTACCTTAAGAGAGTCACAGTGTTTCGTGCCAGTTGCTCACCCAAATACACATTTTTTAGATACTGTTTCCAGTGTGCCTGAAGCGATACGCCACGAGTTGTGTATCTTAAGAGAAACATCGTTACTTTTGCCAGGGGTTTCTAGAAGTTGCTGATTTGATTCTGCTGGTGACGAGGCATTGGCAACCTCAAGAGAGTCATAGAGATTCCTGCCAGTTCTTCACCCAAATACACATTTTTTAGATACTCTTTCCAGTCTGCCTGATAGCTACGCCACTAGTTGTGTATCTTAAGATTCATTGTAACTTTTGCCAGGGGTTTCTTGAAGTTGCTGATGTGATTATGCTGGTGACGAGGCATTGGCTACCCTATGAGTGTCATAGTGATTCCTGCTAGTTGCTCACTCAAACACACATTTTTTTGATACTTTGGCCAGTCTGCCTCAAGTGACACCCCACTAGCTGTGTATCTTATGAGAAGCTTCGTTACCTTTGCAAGCGGTTTCTTGAAGTTGGTGATGGGATTATGTTGGTGACGAGGCATTGGCTACCTTAAGAGGTCATAGTGCTTCCTGCCAGTTGCTCACCCAAATACACATTTTGAGATACTGTGGCCAGTCTGCCTGAAGCGATACGCCACTAGTTGTGTATCTTAAGAGAAACATCGTTACTCTTGCCAGCGGTTTCTTGACTTTGAAGCTGTGATTATACTGGTGACGAGATATTGGCTACCTTAAGAGAGTCACAGTGTTTCGTGCCAGTTGCTCACCCAAATACACATTTTTTAGATACTGTTTCCAGTGTGCCTGAAGCGATACGCCACGAGTTGTGTATCTTAAGAGAAACATCGTTACTTTTGCCAGGGGTTTCTAGAAGTTGCTGATTTGATTCTGCTGGTGACGAGGCATTGGCAACCTCAAGAGAGTCATAGAGATTCCTGCCAGTTCTTCACCCAAATACACATTTTTTAGATACTCTTTCCAGTCTGCCTGATAGCTACGCCACTAGTTGTGTATCTTAAGAGTCATTGTAACTTTTGCCAGGGGTTTCTTGAAGTTGCTGATGTGATTATGCTGGTGACGAGGCATTGGCTACCCTATGAGTGTCATAGTGATTCCTGCTAGTTGCTCACCCAAATACACATTTTCTTGATACTTTGGCCAGTCTGCCTCAAGTGACACCCCACTAGCTGTGTATCTTATGAGAAGCTTCGTTACCTTTGCAAGCGGTTTCTTGAAGTTGGTGATGGGATTATGTTTGTGACGAGGCATTGGCTACCTTAAGAGAGACATAGTGCTTCCTGCCAGTTGCTCACCCAAATACACATTTTGAGATACTGTGGCCAGTCTGCCTGAAGCGATACGCCACTAGTTGTGTATCTTAAGAGAAACATCGTTACTCTTGCCAGCGGTTTCTTGACTTTGAAGCTGTGATTATACTGGTGACGAGATATTGGCTACCCTAAGAGAGTCACAGTGTTTCCTGCCAGTTGCTCACCCAAATACACATTTTTTAGATACTGGTTCCAGTGTGCCTGAAGCGATACGCCACTAGTTGTGTATCTTAAGAGAAACATCGTTACTTTTGCCAGGGGTTTCTAGAAGTTGCTGATTTGATTCTGCTGGTGACGAGGCATTGGCTACCTCAAGAGAGTCATAGAGATTCCTGCCAGTTCTTCACCCAAATACACATTTTTTAGATACTCTTTCCAGTCTGCCTGATAGCTACGCCACTAGTTGTGTATCTTAAGAGTCATTGTAACTTTTGCCCGGGGTTTCTTGAAGTTGCTGATGTGATTATGGTGGTGACGAGGCATTGGCTACCCTATGAGTGTCATAGTGATTCCTGCTAGTTGCTCAAACAAATACACATTTTTTGATACTTTGGCCAGTCTGCCTCAAGTGACACCCCACTAGCTTTGTATCTTATGAGAAGCTTCGTTACCTTTGCAAGCGGTTTCTTGAAGTTGATGATGGGATTATGTTGGTGACGAGGCATTGGCGACCTTAAGAGAGTCATAGTGCTTCCTGCCAGTTGCTCATCCAAATACACATTTTGAGATACTGTGGCCAGTCTGCCTGAAGCGATACGCCACTAGTTGTGTATCTTAAGAGAAACATCGTTACTCTTGCCAGCGGTTTCTTGCCTTTGAAGCTGTGATTATACTGGTGACGAGATATTGGCTACCCTAAGAGAGTCACAGTGTTTCGTGCCAGTTGCTCACCCAAATACACATTTTTTAGATACTGTTTCCAGTGTGCCTGAAGCGATACGCCACGAGTTGTGTATCTTAAGAGAAACATCGTTACTTTTGAAAGGGGTTTCTAGAAGTTGCTGATTTGATTCTGCTGGTGACGAGGCATTGGCAACCTCAAGAGAGTCATAGAGATTCCTGCCAGTTCTTTACCCAAATACACATTTTTTAGATACTCTTTCCAGTCTGCCTGATAGCTACGCCACTAGTTGTGTATCTTAAGAGTCATTGTAACTTTTGCCAGGGGTTTCTTGAAGTTGCTGATGTGATTATGCTGGTGACGAGGCATTGGCTACCCTATGAGTGTCATAGTGATTCCTGCTAGTTGCTCACCCAAATACACATTTTTTTGATACTTTGGCCAGTCTGCCTCAAGTGACACCCCACTAGCTGTGTATCTTATGAGAAGCTTCGTTACCTTTGCAAGCGGTTTCTTGAAGTTGGTGATGGGATTATGTTTGTGACGAGGCATTGGCAACCTTAAGAGAGACATAGTGCTTCCTGCCAGTTGCTCACCCAAATACACATTTTGAGATACTGTGGCCAGTCTGCCTGAAGCGATACGCCACTAGTTGTGTATCTTAAGAGAAACATCGTTACTCTTGCCAGCGGTTTCTTGACTTTGAAGCTGTGATTATACTGGTGACGAGATATTGGCTACCCTAAGAGAGTCACAGTGTTTCGTGCCAGTTGCTCACCCAAATACACATTTTTTAGATACTGTTTCCAGTGTGCCTGAAGCGATACGCCACTAGTTGTGTATCTTAAGAGAAACATCGTTACTTTTGCCAGGGGTTTCTAGAAGTTGCTGATTTGATTCTGCTGGTGACGAGGCATTGGCTACCTCAAGAGAGTCATAGAGATTCCTGCCAGTTCTTCACCCAAATACACATTTTTTAGATACTCTTTCCAGTCTGCCTGATAGCTACGCCACTAGTTGTGTATCTTAAGAGTCATTGTAACTTTTGCCAGGGGTTTCTTGAAGTTGCTGATGTGATTATGCTGGTGACGAGGCATTGGCTACCCTATGAGTGTCATAGTGATTCCTGCTAGTTGCTCACCCAAATACACATTTTTTTGATACTTTGGCCAGTCTGCCTCAAGTGACACCCCACTAGCTGTGTATCTTATGAGAAGCTTCGTTACTTTTGCAAGCGGTTTCTTGAAGTTGGTGATGGGATTATGTTTGTGACGAGGCATTGGCTACCTTAAGAGAGACATAGTGCTTCCTGCCAGTTGCTCACCCAAATACACATTTTTTAGATACTGTTTCCAGTGTGCCTGAAGCGATACGCCACTAGTTGTGTATCTTAAGAGAAACATCGTTACCTTTGAAAGGGGTTTCTAGAAGTTGCTGATTTGATTCTGCTGGTGACGAGGCATTGGCTACCTCAAGAGAGTCATAGAGATTCCTGCCAGTTCTTCACCCAAATACACATTTTTAGATACTCCTTCCAGTCTGCCTGATAGCTACGCCACTAGTTGTGTATCTTAAGAGTCATTGTAACTTTTGCCAGGGGTTTCTTGAAGTTGCTGATGTGATTATGCTGGTGACGAGGCATTGGCTACCCTATGAGTGTCATAGTGATTCCTGCTAGTTGCTCACCCAAATACAAATTTTATTGATACTTCGGCCGGTCTGCCTCAAGTGACACCCCACTAGCTGTGTATCTTATGAGAAGCTTCGTTACCTTTGCAAGCGGTTTCTTGAAGTTGGTGATGGGATTATGTTTGTGACGAGGCATTGGCTACCTTAAGAGAGTCATAGTGCTTCCTGCCAGTTGCTCACCCAAATACACATATTGAGATACTGTGGCGTCTGCCTGAAGCGATACGCCACTAGTTGTGTATCTTAAGAGAAAAATCGTTCCTCTTGCCAGCGGTTTCTTGACTTTGAAGATGTGATTATACTGGTGACGAGATATTGGCTACCCTAAGAGAGTCACAGTGTTTCCTGCCAGTTGCTCACCCAAATACACATTTTTTAGATACTGTTTCCAGTGTGCCTGAAGCGATACGCCACTAGTTGTGTATCTTAAGAGAAACATCGTTACATTTGAAAGGGGTTTCTAGAAGTTGCTGATTTGATTCTGCTGGTGACGAGGCATTGGCTACCTCAAGAGAGTCATAGAGATTCCTGCCAGTTCTTCACCAAAATACACATTTTTAGATACTCTTTCCAGTCTGCCTGATAGCTACGCACTAGTTGTGTATCTTAAGAGTCATTGTAACTTTTGCCAGGGGTTTCTTGAAGTTGCTGATGTGATTATGCTGGTGACGAGGCATTGGCTACCCTATGAGTGTCATAGTGATTCCTGCTAGTTGTTCACCCAAATACACATTTTATTGATACTTCGGCCGGTCTGCCTCAAGTGACACCCCACTAGCTGTGTATCTTATGAGAAGCTTCGTTACCTTTGCAAGCGGTTTCTTGAAGTTGGTCATGGGATTATGTTGGTGACGAGGCATTGGCTACCTTAAGAGGATCATAGTGCTTCCTGCCAGTTGCTCACCCAAATACACATTTTGAGATACTGTGGCGTCTGCCTGAAGCGATACGCCACTAGTTGTGTATCTTAAGAGAAACATCATTACTCTTGCCAGCGGTTTCTTGACTTTGAAGCTGTGATTATACTGGTGACGAGATATTGGCTACCCTAAGAGAGTCACAGTGTTTCGTGCCAGTTGCTCACCCAAATACACATTTTTAGATACTGTTTCCAGTGTGCCTGAAGCGGTACGCTCTAGTTGTGTATCTTAAGAGAAACATCGTTACTTTTGCCAGGGGTTTCTAGAAGTTGCTGATTTGATTGTGCTGGTGACGAGGCATTGGCTACCTCAAGAGAGTCATAGAGATTCCTGCTAGTTGCTCACCCAAATACACATTTTTAGATACACTTTCCAGTCTGCCTGATAGCTACGCCACTAGTTGTGTATCTTAAGAGTCATTGTAACTTTTGCCAGGGGTTTCTTGAAGTTGCTGATGTGATTATGCTGGTGACGAGGCATTGGCTACCCTATGAGTGTCATAGTGATTCCTGCTAGTTGCTCACCCAAATACACATTTTTTTGATACTTTGGCCAGTCTGCCTCAAGTGACACCCCACTAGCTGTGTATCTTATGAGAAGCTTCGTTACCTTTGCAAGCGGTTTCTTGAAGTTGGTGATGGGATTATGTTGGTGACGAGGCATTGGCTACCTTAAGAGAGTCATAGTGCTTCCTGCCAGTTGCTCACCCAAATACACATTTTGAGATACTGTGGCGTCTGCCTGAAGCGATACGCCACTAGTTGTGTATCTTAAGAGAAACATCGTTACTCTTGCCAGCGGTTTCTTGACTTTGAAGCTGTGATTATACTGAGACGAGATATTGGTTACCCAAAGAGAGTCACAGTGTTTCGTGCCAGTTGCTCACCCAAATACACATTTTTTAGATACTGTTTCCCGTGTGCCTGAAGCGATACGCCACTAGTTGTGTATCTTAAGAGAAACATCGTTACATTTGCCAGGGGTTTCTAGAAGTTGCTGATTTGATTCTGCTGGTGACGAGGCATTGGCTACCTCAAGAGAGTCATAGAGATTCCTGCCAGTTCTTCACCCAAATACACATTTTTAGATACTCTTTCCAGTCTGCCTGATAGCTACGCCACTAGTTGTGTATCTTAAGAGTCATTGTAACTTTTGCCAGGGGTTTCTTGAAGTTGCTGATGTGATTATGCTGGTGACGAGGCATTGGCTACCCTATGAGTGTCATAGTGATTCCTGCTAGTTGCTCACCCAAATACACATTTTTTTGATACTTTGGCCAGTCTGCCTCAAGTTACACCCCACTAGCTGTGTATCTTATGAGAAGCTTCGTTACCTTTGCAAGCGGTTTCTTGAAGTTGGTGATGGGATTATGTTAATGACGAGGCACTGGCTACCTTAAGAGAGTCATAGTGCTTCCTGCCAGTTGCTACCCAAATACACATTTTGAGATACTGTGGCCAGTCTGCCTGAAGCGATACGCCACTAGTTGTGTATCTTAAGAGAAACATCGTTACTCTTGCCAGCGGTTTCTTGACTTTGAAGCTGTGATTATACTGGTGACGAGATATTGGCTACCCTAAGAGAGTCACAGTGTTTCGTGCCAGTTGCTCACCCAAATACACATTTTTTAGATACTGTTTCCAGTGTGCCTGAAGCGATACGCCACGAGTTGTGTATCTTAAGAGAAACATCGTTACTTTTGCCAGGGGTTTCTAGAAGTTGCTGATTTGATTCTGCTGGTGACGAGGCATTGGCAACCTCAAGAGAGTCATAGAGATTCCTGCCAGTTCTTCACCCAAATACACATTTTTTAGATACTCTTTCCAGTCTGCCTGATAGCTACGCCACTAGTTGTGTATCTTAAGAGTCATTGTAACTTTTGCCAGGGGTTTCTTGAAGTTGCTGATGTGATTATGCTGGTGACGAGGCATTGGCTACCCTATGAGTGTCATAGTGATTCCTGCTAGTTGCTCACCCAAATACACATTTTTTTGATACTTTGGCCAGTCTGCCTCAAGTGACACCCCACTAGCTGTGTATCTTATGAGAAGCTTCGTTACCTTTGCAAGCGGTTTCTTGAAGTTGGTGATGGGATTATGTTGGTGACGAGGCATTGGCTACCTTAAGAGAGTCATAGTGCTTCCTGCCAGTTGCTCACCCAAATACACATTTTGAGATACTGTGGCGTCTGCCTGAGGCGATACGCCACTAGTTGTGTATCTTAAGAGAAACATCATTCCTCTTGCCAGCGGTTTCTTGACTTTGAAGATGGGATTATACTGGTGACGAGATATTGGCTACCCTAAGAGAGTCACAGTGTTTCCTGCCAGTTGCTCACCCAAATACACATTTTTTAGATACTGTTTCCAGTGTGCCTGAAGCGATACGCCACTAGTTGTGTATCTTAAGAGAAACATCGTTACCTTTGAAAGGGGTTTCTAGAAGTTGCTGATTTGATTCTGCTGGTGACGAGGCATTGGCTACCTCAAGAGAGTCATAGAGATTCCTGCCAGTTCTTCACCCAAATACACATTTTTAGATACTCCTTCCAGTCTGCCTGATAGCTACGCCACTAGTTGTGTATCTTAAGAGTCATTGTAACTTTTGCCAGGGGTTTCTTGAAGTTGCTGATGTGATTATGCTGGTGACGAGGCATTGCCTACCCTATGAGTGTCATAGTGATTCCTGCTAGTTGCTCACCCAAATACACATTTTATTGATACTTCGGCCGGTCTGCCTCAAGTGACACCCCACTAGCTGTGTATCTTATGAGAAGCTTCGTTACCTTTGCAAGCGGTTTCTTGAAGTTGGTGATGGGATTATGTTGGTGACGAGGCATTGGCTACCTTAAGAGAGTCATAGTGCTTCCTGCCAGTTGCTCACCCAAATACACATTTTGAGATACTGTGGCGTCTGCCTGAGGCGATACGCCACTAGTTGTGTATCTTAAGAGAAACATCGTTCCTCTTGCCAGCGGTTTCTTGACTTTGAAGATGTGATTATACTGGTGACGAGATATTGGCTACCCTAAGAGAGTCACAGTGTTTCCTGCCAGTTGCTCACCCAAATACACATTTTTTAGATACTGTTTCCAGTGTGCCTGAAGCGATACGCCACTAGTTGTGTATCTTAAGAGAAACATCGTTACTTTTGAAAGGGGTTTCTAGAAGTTGCTGATTTGATTCTGCTGGTGACGAGGCATTGGCTACCTCAAGAGAGTCATAGAGATTCCTGCCAGTTCTTCACCCAAATACACATTTTTAGATACTCTTTCCAGTCTGCCTGATAGCTACGCACTAGTTGTGTATCTTAAGAGTCATTGTAACTTTTGCCAGGGGTTTCTTGAAGTTGCTGATGTGATTATGCTGGTGACGAGGCATTGGCTACCCTATGAGTGTCATAGTGATTCCTGCTAGTTGTTCACCCAAATACACATTTTATTGATACTTCGGCCGGTCTGCCTCAAGTGACACCCCACTAGCTGTGTATCTTATGAGAAGCTTCGTTACCTTTGCAAGCGGTTTCTTGAAGTTGGTGATGGGATTATGTTTGTGACGAGGCATTGGCTACCTTAAGAGAGACATAGTGCTTCCTGCCAGTTGCTCACCCAAATACACATTTTTTAGATACTGTTTCCAGTGTGCCTGAAGCGATACGCCACTAGTTGTGTATCTTAAGAGAAACATCGTTACCTTTGAAAGGGGTTTCTAGAAGTTGCTGATTTGATTCTGCTGGTGACGAGGCATTGGCTACCTCAAGAGAGTCATAGAGATTCCTGCCAGTTCTTCACCCAAATACACATTTTTAGATACTCCTTCCAGTCTGCCTGATAGCTACGCCACTAGTTGTGTATCTTAAGAGTCATTGTAACTTTTGCCAGGGGTTTCTTGAAGTTGCTGATGTGATTATGCTGGTGACGAGGCATTGGCTACCCTATGAGTGTCATAGTGATTCCTGCTAGTTGCTCACCCAAATACACATTTTATTGATACTTCGGCCGGTCTGCCTCAAGTGACACCCCACTAGCTGTGTATCTTATGAGAAGCTTCGTTACCTTTGCAAGCGGTTTCTTGAAGTTGGTGATGGGATTATGTTTGTGACGAGGCATTGGCTACCTTAAGAGAGTCATAGTGCTTCCTGCCAGTTGCTCACCCAAATACACATATTGAGATACTGTGGCGTCTGCCTGAAGCGATACGCCACTAGTTGTGTATCTTAAGAGAAAAATCGTTCCTCTTGCCAGCGGTTTCTTGACTTTGAAGATGTGATTATACTGGTGACGAGATATTGGCTACCCTAAGAGAGTCACAGTGTTTCCTGCCAGTTGCTCACCCAAATACACATTTTTTAGATACTGTTTCCAGTGTGCCTGAAGCGATACGCCACTAGTTGTGTATCTTAAGAGAAACATCGTTACATTTGAAAGGGGTTTCTAGAAGTTGCTGATTTGATTCTGCTGGTGACGAGGCATTGGCTACCTCAAGAGAGTCATAGAGATTCCTGCCAGTTCTTCACCAAAATACACATTTTTAGATACTCTTTCCAGTCTGCCTGATAGCTACGCACTAGTTGTGTATCTTAAGAGTCATTGTAACTTTTGCCAGGGGTTTCTTGAAGTTGCTGATGTGATTATGCTGGTGACGAGGCATTGGCTACCCTATGAGTGTCATAGTGATTCCTGCTAGTTGTTCACCCAAATACACATTTTATTGATACTTCGGCCGGTCTGCCTCAAGTGACACCCCACTAGCTGTGTATCTTATGAGAAGCTTCGTTACCTTTGCAAGCGGTTTCTTGAAGTTGGTCATGGGATTATGTTGGTGACGAGGCATTGGCTACCTTAAGAGGATCATAGTGCTTCCTGCCAGTTGCTCACCCAAATACACATTTTGAGAAACTGTGGCGTCTGCCTGAAGCGATACGCCACTAGTTGTGTATCTTAAGAGAAACATCATTACTCTTGCCAGCGGTTTCTTGACTTTGAAGCTGTGATTATACTGGTGACGAGATATTGGCTACCCTAAGAGAGTCACAGTGTTTCGTGCCAGTTGCTCACCCAAATACACATTTTTAGATACTGTTTCCAGTGTGCCTGAAGCGGTACGCTCTAGTTGTGTATCTTAAGAGAAACATCGTTACTTTTGCCAGGGGTTTCTAGAAGTTGCTGATTTGATTGTGCTGGTGACGAGGCATTGGCTACCTCAAGAGAGTCATAGAGATTCCTGCTAGTTGCTCACCCAAATACACATTTTTAGATACACTTTCCAGTCTGCCTGATAGCTACGCCACTAGTTGTGTATCTTAAGAGTCATTGTAACTTTTGCCAGGGGTTTCTTGAAGTTGCTGATGTGATTATGCTGGTGACGAGGCATTGGCTACCCTATGAGTGTCATAGTGATTCCTGCTAGTTGCTCACCCAAATACACATTTTTTTGATACTTTGGCCAGTCTGCCTCAAGTGACACCCCACTAGCTGTGTATCTTATGAGAAGCTTCGTTACCTTTGCAAGCGGTTTCTTGAAGTTGGTGATGGGATTATGTTGGTGACGAGGCATTGGCTACCTTAAGAGAGTCATAGTGCTTCCTGCCAGTTGCTCACCCAAATACACATTTTGAGATACTGTGGCGTCTGCCTGAAGCGATACGCCACTAGTTGTGTATCTTAAGAGAAACATCGTTACTCTTGCCAGCGGTTTCTTGACTTTGAAGCTGTGATTATACTGAGACGAGATATTGGTTACCCAAAGAGAGTCACAGTGTTTCGTGCCAGTTGCTCACCCAAATACACATTTTTTAGATACTGTTTCCCGTGTGCCTGAAGCGATACGCCACTAGTTGTGTATCTTAAGAGAAACATCGTTACATTTGCCAGGGGTTTCTAGAAGTTGCTGATTTGATTCTGCTGGTGACGAGGCATTGGCTACCTCAAGAGAGTCATAGAGATTCCTGCCAGTTCTTCACCCAAATACACATTTTTAGATACTCTTTCCAGTCTGCCTGATAGCTACGCCACTAGTTGTGTATCTTAAGAGTCATTGTAACTTTTGCGAGGGGTTTCTTGAAGTTGCTGATGTGATTATGCTGGTGACGAGGCATTGGCTACCCTATGAGTGTCATAGTGATTCCTGCTAGTTGCTCACCCAAATACACATTTTTTTGATACTTTGGCCAGTCTGCCTCAAGTTACACCCCACTAGCTGTGTATCTTATGAGAAGCTTCGTTACCTTTGCAAGCGGTTTCTTGAAGTTGGTGATGGGATTATGTTAATGACGAGGCACTGGCTACCTTAAGAGAGTCATAGTGCTTCCTGCCAGTTGCTACCCAAATACACATTTTGAGATACTGTGGCCAGTCTGCCTGAAGCGATACGCCACTAGTTGTGTATCTTAAGAGAAACATCGTTACTCTTGCCAGCGGTTTCTTGACTTTGAAGATGGGATTATACTGGTGACGAGATATTGGCTACCCTAAGAGAGTCACAGTGTTTCCTGCCAGTTGCTCACCCAAATACACATTTTTTAGATACTGTTTCCAGTGTGCCTGAAGCGATACGCCACTAGTTGTGTATCTTAAGAGAAACATCGTTACCTTTGAAAGGGGTTTCTAGAAGTTGCTGATTTGATTCTGCTGGTGACGAGGCATTGGCTACCTCAAGAGAGTCATAGAGATTCCTGCCAGTTCTTCACCCAAATACACATTTTTAGATACTCCTTCCAGTCTGCCTGATAGCTACGCCACTAGTTGTGTATCTTAAGAGTCATTGTAACTTTTGCCAGGGGTTTCTTGAAGTTGCTGATGTGATTATGCTGGTGACGAGGCATTGCCTACCCTATGAGTGTCATAGTGATTCCTGCTAGTTGCTCACCCAAATACACATTTTATTGATACTTCGGCCGGTCTGCCTCAAGTGACACCCCACTAGCTGTGTATCTTATGAGAAGCTTCGTTACCTTTGCAAGCGGTTTCTTGAAGTTGGTGATGGGATTATGTTGGTGACGAGGCATTGGCTACCTTAAGAGAGTCATAGTGCTTCCTGCCAGTTGCTCACCCAAATACACATTTTGAGATACTGTGGCGTCTGCCTGAGGCGATACGCCACTAGTTGTGTATCTTAAGAGAAACATCGTTCCTCTTGCCAGCGGTTTCTTGACTTTGAAGATGTGATTATACTGGTGACGAGATATTGGCTACCCTAAGAGAGTCACAGTGTTTCCTGCCAGTTGCTCACCCAAATACACATTTTTTAGATACTGTTTCCAGTGTGCCTGAAGCGATACGCCACTAGTTGTGTATCTTAAGAGAAACATCGTACCTTTGAAAGGGGTTTCTAGAAGTTGCTGATTTGATTCTGCTGGTGACGAGGCATTGGCTACCTCAAGAGAGTCATAGAGATTCCTGCCAGTTCTTCACCCAAATACACATTTTTAGATACTCCTTCCAGTCTGCCTGATAGCTACGCCACTAGTTGTGTATCTTAAGAGTCATTGTAACTTTTGCCAGGGGTTTCTTGAAGTTGCTGATGTGATTATGCTGGTGACGAGGCATTGCCTACCCTATGAGTGTCATAGTGATTCCTGCTAGTTGCTCACCCAAATACACATTTTATTGATACTTCGGCCGGTCTGCCTCAAGTGACACCCCACTAGCTGTGTATCTTATGAGAAGCTTCGTTACCTTTGCAAGCGGTTTCTTGAAGTTGGTGATGGGATTATGTTTGTGACGAGGCATTGGCTACCTTAAGAGAGTCATAGTGCTTCCTGCCAGTTGCTCACCCAAATACACATTTTGAGATACTGTGGCGTCTGCCTGAAGCGATACGCCACTAGTTGTGTATCTTAAGAGAAACATCGTTCCTCTTGCCAGCGGTTTCTTGACTTTGAAGATGTGATTATACTGGTGACGAGATATTGGCTACCCTAAGAGAGTCACAGTGTTTCCTGCCAGTTGCTCACCCAAATACACATTTTTTAGATACTGTTTCCAGTGTGCCTGAAGCGATACGCCACTAGTTGTGTATCTTAAGAGAAACATCGTTACTTTTGAAAGGGGTTTCTAGAAGTTGCTGATTTGATTCTGCTGGTGACGAGGCATTGGCTACCTCAAGAGAGTCATAGAGATTCCTGCCAGTTCTTCACCCAAATACACATTTTTAGATACTCTTTCCAGTCTGCCTGATAGCTACGCACTAGTTGTGTATCTTAAGAGTCATTGTAACTTTTGCCAGGGGTTTCTTGAAGTTGCTGATGTGATTATGCTGGTGACGAGGCATTGGCTACCCTATGAGTGTCATAGTGATTCCTGCTAGTTGTTCACCCAAATACACATTTTATTGATACTTCGGCCGGTCTGCCTCAAGTGACACCCCACTAGCTGTGTATCTTATGAGAAGCTTCGTTACCTTTGCAAGCGGTTTCTTGAAGTTGGTGATGGGATTATGTTGGTGACGAGGCATTGGCTACCTTAAGAGAGTCATAGTGCTTCCTGCCAGTTGCTCACCCAAATACACATTTTGAGATACTGTGGCGTCTGCCTGAAGCGATACGCCACTAGTTGTGTATCTTAAGAGAAACATCGTTATTCTTGCCAGCGGTTTCTTGACTTTGAAGCTGTGATTATACTGGTGACGAGATATTGGCTACCCTAAGAGAGTCACAGTGTTTCGTGCCAGTTGCTCACCCAAATACACATTTTTTAGATACTGTTTCCAGTGTGCCTGAAGCGGTACGCTCTAGTTGTGTATCTTAAGAGAAACATCGTTACTTTTGCCAGGGGTTTCTAGAAGTTGCTGATTTGATTGTGCTGGTGACGAGGCATTGGCTACCTCAAGAGAGTCATACAGATTCCTGCTAGTTGCTCACCCAAATACACATTTTTTAGATACACTTTCCAGTCTGCCTGATAGCTACGCCACTAATTGTGTATCTTAAGAGTCATTGTAACTTTTGCCAGGGGTTTCTTGAAGTTGCTGATGTGATTATGCTGGTGACGAGGCATTGGCTACCCTATGAGTGTCATAGTGATTCCTGCTAGTTGCTCACCCAAATACACATTTTTTTGATACTTTGGCCAGTCTGCCTCAAGTGACACCCCACTAGCTGTGTATCTTATGAGAAGCTTCGTTACCTTTCCAAGCGGTTTCTTGAAGTTGGTGATGGGATTATGTTGGTGACGAGGCATTGGCTACCTTAAGAGAGTCATAGTGCTTCCTGCCAGTTGCTCACCCAAATACACATTTTGAGATACTGTGGCGTCTGCCTGAGGCGATACGCCACTAGTTGTGTATCTTAAGAGAAACATCGTTACTCTTGCCAGCGGTTTCTTGACTTTGAAGCTGTGATTATACTGAGACGAGATATTGGTTACCCTAAGAGAGTCACAGTGTTTCGTGCCAGTTGCTCACCCAAATACACATTTTTTAGATACTGTTTCCCGTGTGCCTGAAGCGATACGCCACTAGTTGTGTATCTTAAGAGAAACATCGTTACTTTTGCCAGGGGTTTCTAGAAGTTGCTGATTTGATTCTGCTGGTGACGAGGCATTGGCTACCTCAAGAGAGTCATAGAGATTCCTGCCAGTTCTTCACCCAAATACACATTTTTAGATACTCTTTCCAGTCTGCCTGATAGCTACGCCACTAGTTGTGTATCTTAAGAGTCATTGTAACTTTTGCCAGGGGTTTCTTGAAGTTGCTGATGTGATTATGCTGGTGACGAGGCATTGGCTACCCTATGAGTGTCATAGTGATTCCTGCTAGTTGCTCACCCAAATACACATTTTTTTGATACTTTGGCCAGTCTGCCTCAAGTGACACCCCACTAGCTGTGTATCTCATGAGAAGCTTCGTTACCTTTGCAAGCGGTTTCTTGAAGTTGGTGATGGGATTATGTTGGTGACGAGGCATTGGCTACCTTAAGAGAGTCATAGTGCTTCCTGCCAGTTGCTCACCCAAATACACATTTTGAGATACTGTGGCCAGTCTGCCTGAAGCGATACGCCACTAGTTGTGTATCTTAAGAGAAACATCGTTACTCTTGCCAGCGGTTTCTTGACTTTGAAGCTGTGATTATACTGGTGACGAGATATTGGTTACCCCAAGAGAGTCACAGTGTTTCGTGCCAGTTGCTCACCCAAATACACATTTTTTAGATACTGTTTCCAGTGTGCCTGAAGCGATACGCCACTAGTTGTGTATCTTAAGAGAAACATCGTTACTTTTGCCAGGGGTTTCTAGAAGTTGCTATTTGATTCTGCTGGTGACGAGGCATTGGCTACCTCAAGAGAGTCATAGAGATTCCTGCCAGTTCTTCACCCAAATACACATTTTATAGATACTCTTTCCAGTCTGCCTGATAGCTACGCCACTAGTTGTGTATCTTAAGAGTCATTGTAACTTTTGCCAGGGGTTTCTTGAAGTTGCTGATGTGATTATGCTGGTGACGAGGCGTTGGCTACCCTATGAGTGTCATAGTGATTCCTGCTAGTTGCTCACCCAAATACACATTTTTTTGATACTTTGGCCAGTCTGCCTCAAGTTACACCCCACTAGCTGTGTATCTTATGAGAAGCTTCGTTACCTTTGCAAGCGGTTTCTTGAAGTTGGTGATGGGATTATGTTGGTGACGAGGCACTGGCTACCTTAAGAGAGTCATAGTGCTTCCTGCCAGTTGCTCACCCAAATACACATTTTGAGATACTGTGGCCAGTCTGCCTGAAGCGATACGCCACTAGTTGTGTATCTTAAGAGAAACATCGTTACTCTTGCCAGCGGTTTCTTGACTTTGAAGCTGTGATTATACTGGTGACGAGATATTGGCTACCCTAAGAGAGTCACAGTGTTTCGTGCCAGTTGCTCACCCAAATACACATTTTTTAGATACTGTTTCCAGTGTGCCTGAAGCGATACGCCACGAGTTGTGTATCTTAAGAGAAACATCGTTACTTTTGCCAGGGGTTTCTAGAAGTTGCTGATTTCATTCTGCTGGTGACGAGGCATTGGCAACCTCAAGAGAGTCATAGAGATTCCTGCCAGTTCTTCACCCAAATACACATTTTTTAGATACTCTTTCCAGTCTGCCTGATAGCTACGCCACTAGTTGTGTATCTTAAGAGTCATTGTAACTTTTGCCAGGGGTTTCTTGAAGTTGCTGATGTGATTATGCTGGTGACGAGGCATTGGCTACCCTATGAGTGTCATAGTGATTCCTGCTAGTTGCTCACCCAAATACACATTTTTTTGATACTTTGGCCAGTCTGCCTCAAGTGACACCCCACTAGCTGTGTATCTTATGAGAAGCTTCGTTACCTTTGCAAGCGGTTTCTTGAAGTTGGTGATGGGATTATGTTTGTGACGAGGCATTGGCAACCTTAAGAGAGACATAGTGCTTCCTGCCAGTTGCTCACCCAAATACACATTTTGAGATACTGTGGCCAGTCTGCCTGAAGCAATACGCCACTAGTTGTGTATCTTAAGAGAAACATCGTTACTCTTGCCAGCGGTTTCTTGACTTTGAAGCTGTGATTATACTGGTGACGAGATATTGGCTACCCTAAGAGAGTCACAGTGTTTCGTGCCAGTTCCTCACCCAAATACACATTTTTTTAGATACTGTTTCCAGTGTGCCTGAGGCGATACGCCACTAGTTGTGTATCTTAAGAGAAACATCGTTACTTTTGCCAGGGGTTTCTAGAAGTTGCTGATTTGATTCTGCTGGTGACGAGGCATTGGCTACCTCAAGAGAGTCATAGAGATTCCTGCCAGTTCTTCACCCAAATACATATTTTTTGGATACTCTTTCCAGTCTGCCTGATAGCTACGCCACTAGTTGTGTATCTTAAGAGTCATTGTAACTTTTGCCAGGGGTTTCTTGAAGTTGCTGATGTGATTATGCTGGTGACGAGGCATTGGCTACCCTATGAGTGTCATAGTGATTCCTGCTAGTTGTTCACCCAAATACACATTTTATTGATACTTCGGCCGGTCTGCCTCAAGTGACACCCCACTAGCTGTGTATCTTATGAGAAGCTTCGTTACCTTTGCAAGCGGTTTCTTGAAGTTGGTGATGGGATTATGTTGGTGACGAGGCATTGGCTACCTTAAGAGAGTCATAGTGCTTCCTGCCAGTTGCTCACCCAAATACACATTTTGAGATACTGTGGCGTCTGCCTGAAGCGATACGCCACTAGTTGTGTATCTTAAGAGAAACATCGTTATTCTTGCCAGCGGTTTCTTGACTTTGAAGCTGTGATTATACTGGTGACGAGATATTGGCTACCCTAAGAGAGTCACAGTGTTTCGTGCCAGTTGCTCACCCAAATACACATTTTTTAGATACTGTTTCCAGTGTGCCTGAAGCGGTACGCTCTAGTTGTGTATCTTAAGAGAAACATCGTTACTTTTGCCAGGGGTTTCTAGAAGTTGCTGATTTGATTGTGCTGGTGACGAGGCATTGGCTACCTCAAGAGAGTCATAGAGATTCCTGCTAGTTGCTCACCCAAATACACATTTTTTAGATACACTTTCCAGTCTGCCTGATAGCTACGCCACTAGTTGTGTATCTTAAGAGTCATTGTAACTTTTGCCAGGGGTTTCTTGAAGTTGCTGATGTGATTATGCTGGTGACGAGGCATTGGCTACCCTATGAGTGTCATAGTGATTCCTGCTAGTTGCTCACCCAAATACACATTTTTTTGATACTTTGGCCAGTCTGCCTCAAGTGACACCCCACTAGCTGTGTATCTTATGAGAAGCTTCGTTACCTTTGCAAGCGGTTTCTTGAAGTTGGTGATGGGATTATGTTGGTGACGAGGCATTGGCTACCTTAAGAGAGTCATAGTGCTTCCTGCCAGTTGCTCACCCAAATACACATTTTGAGATACTGTGGCGTCTGCCTGAGGCGATACGCCACTAGTTGTGTATCTTAAGAGAAACATCGTTACTCTTGCCAGCGGTTTCTTGACTTTGAAGCTGTGATTATACTGAGACGAGATATTGGTTACCCTAAGAGAGTCACAGTGTTTCGTGCCAGTTGCTCACCCAAATACACATTTTTTAGATACTGATTCCCGTGTGCCTGAAGCGATACGCCACTAGTTGTGTATCTTAAGAGAAACATCGTTACTTTTGCCAGGGGTTTCTAGAAGTTGCTGATTTGATTCTGCTGGTGACGAGGCATTGGCTACCTCAAGAGAGTCATAGAGATTCCTGCCAGTTCTTCACCCAAATACACATTTTTAGATACTCTTTCCAGTCTGCCTGATAGCTACGCCACTAGTTGTGTATCTTAAGAGTCATTGTAACTTTTGCGAGGGGTTTCTTGAAGTTGCTGATGTGATTATGCTGGTGACGAGGCATTGGCTACCCTATGAGTGTCATAGTGATTCCTGCTAGTTGCTCACCCAAATACACATTTTTTTGATACTTTGGCCAGTCTGCCTCAAGTGACACCCCACTAGCTGTGTATCTCATGAGAAGCTTCGTTACCTTTGCAAGCGGTTTCTTGAAGTTGGTGATGGGATTATGTTGGTGACGAGGCATTGGCTACCTTAAGAGAGTCATAGTGCTTCCTGCCAGTTGCTCACCCAAATACACATTTTGAGATACTGTGGCCAGTCTGCCTGAAGCGATACGCCACTAGTTGTGTATCTTAAGAGAAACATCGTTACTCTTGCCAGCGGTTTCTTGACTTTGAAGCTGTGATTATACTGGTGACGAGATATTGGTTACCCTAAGAGAGTCACAGTGTTTCGTGCCAGTTGCTCATCCAAATACACATTTTTTAGATACTGTTTCCAGTGTGCCTGAAGCGATACGCCACTAGTTGTGTATCTTAAGAGAAACATCGTTACTTTTGCCAGGGGTTTCTAGAAGTTGCTATTTGATTCTGCTGGTGACGAGGCATTGGCTACCTCAAGAGAGTCATAGAGATTCCTGCCAGTTCTTCACCCAAATACACATTTTATAGATACTCTTTCCAGTCTGCCTGATAGCTACGCCACTAGTTGTGTATCTTAAGAGTCATTGTAACTTTTGCCAGGGGTTTCTTGAAGTTGCTGATGTGATTATGCTGGTGACGAGGCATTGGCTACCCTATGAGTGTCATAGTGATTCCTGCTAGTTGCTCCCCCAAATACACATTTTTTTGATACTTTGGCCAGTCTGCCTCAAGTTACACCCCACTAGCTGTGTATCTTATGAGAAGCTTCGTTACCTTTGCAAGCGGTTTCTTGAAGTTGGTGATGGGATTATGTTGGTGACGAGGCACTGGCTACCTTAAGAGAGTCATAGTGCTTCCTGCCAGTTGCTCACCCAAATACACATTTTGAGATACTGTGGCCAGTCTGCCTGAAGCGATACGCCACTAGTTGTGTATCTTAAGAGAAACATCGTTACTCTTGCCAGCGGTTTCTTGACTTTGAAGCTGTGATTATACTGGTGACGAGATATTGGCTACCCTAAGAGAGTCACAGTGTTTCGTGCCAGTTGCTCACCCAAATACACATTTTTTAGATACTGTTTCCAGTGTGCCTGAAGCGATACGCCACGAGTTGTGTATCTTAAGAGAAACATCGTTACTTTTGCCAGGGGTTTCTAGAAGTTGCTGATTTCATTCTGCTGGTGACGAGGCATTGGCAACCTCAAGAGAGTCATAGAGATTCCTGCCAGTTCTTCACCCAAATACACATTTTTTAGATACTCTTTCCAGTCTGCCTGATAGCTACGCCACTAGTTGTGTATCTTAAGAGTCATTGTAACTTTTGCCAGGGGTTTCTTGAAGTTGCTGATGTGATTATGCTGGTGACGAGGCATTGGCTACCCTATGAGTGTCATAGTGATTCCTGCTAGTTGCTCACCCAAATACACATTTTTTTGATACTTTGGCCAGTCTGCCTCAAGTGACACCCCACTAGCTGTGTATCTTATGAGAAGCTTCGTTACCTTTGCAAGCGGTTTCTTGAAGTTGGTGATGGGATTATGTTTGTGACGAGGCATTGGCAACCTTAAGAGAGACATAGTGCTTCCTGCCAGTTGCTCACCCAAATACACATTTTGAGATACTGTGGCCAGTCTGCCTGAAGCAATACGCCACTAGTTGTGTATTTTAAGAGAAACATCGTTACTCTTGCCAGCGGTTTCTTGACTTTGAAGCTGTGATTATACTGGTGACGAGATATTGGCTACCCTAAGAGAGTCACAGTGTTTCGTGCCAGTTGCTCACCCAAATACACATTTTTTAGATACTGTTTCCAGTGTGCCTGAAGCGATACGCCACTAGTTGTGTATCTTAAGAGAAACATCGTTACCTTTGAAATGGGTTTCTAGAAGTTGCTGATTTGATTCTGCTGGTGACGAGGCATTGGCTACCTCAAGAGAGTCATAGAGATTCCTGCCAGTTCTTCACCCAAATACACATTTTTAGATACTCCTTCCAGTCTGCCTGATAGCTACGCCACTAGTTGTGTATCTTAAGAGTCATTGTAACTTTTGCCAGGGGTTTCTTGAAGTTGCTGATGTGATTATGCTGGTGACGAGGCATTGGCTACCCTATGAGTGTCATAGTGATTCCTGCTAGTTGCTCACCCAAATACACATTTTATTGATACTTCAGCCGGTCTGCCTGAAGTGACACCCCACTAGCTGTGTATCTTATGAGAAGCTTCGTTACCTTTGCAAGCGGTTTCTTGAAGTTGGTGATGGGATTATGTTGGTGACGAGGCATTGGCTACCTTAAGAGAGTCATAGTGCTTCCTGCCAGTTGCTCACCCAAATACACATTTTGAGATACTGTGGCGTCTGCCTGAAGCGATACGCCACTAGTTGTGTATCTTAAGAGAAACATCGTTACTCTTGCCAGCGGTTTCTTGACTTTGAAGCTGTGATTATACTGGTGACGAGATATTGGCTACCCTAAGAGAGTCACAGTGTTTCGTGCCAGTTGCTCACCCAAATACACATTTTTTAGATACTGTTTCCAGTGTGCCTGAAGCGATACGCCACTAGTTGTGTATCTTAAGAGAAACATCGTTACTTTTGCCAGGGGTTTCTAGAAGTTGCTGATTTGATTCTGCTGGTGACGAGGCATTGGCTACCTCAAGAGAGTCATAGAGATTCCTGCCAGTTCTTCACCCAAATACACATTTTTTAGACATTCTTTCCTGTCTGCCTGATAGCTACGCCACTAGTTGTGTATCTTAAGAGTCATTGTAACTTTTGCCAGGGGTTTCTTGAAGTTGCTGATGTGATTATGCTGGTGACGAGGCATTGGCTACCCTAGGAGTGTCATAGTGATTCCTGCTAGTTGCTCACCCAAATACACATTTTTTTGATACTTTGGCCAGTCTGCCTCAAGTGACACCCCACTAGCTGTGTATCTTATGAGAAGCTTCGTTACCTTTGCAAGCGGTTTCTTGAAGTTGGTGATGGGATTGTGTTGGTGACGAGGCATTGGCTACCTTAAGAGAGTCATAGTGCTTCCTGCCAGTTGCTCACCCAAATACACATTTTGAGATACTGTGGCCAGTCTGCCTGAAGCGATACGCCACTAGTTGTGTATCTTAAGAGAAACATCGTTACTCTTGCCAGCGGTTTCTTGATTTTGAAGCTGTGATTATACTGGTGACGAGATATTGGTTACCCTAAGAGAGTCACAGTGTTTCGTGCCAGTTGCTGACCCAAATACACATTTTTTAGATACTGTTTCCCGTGTGCCTGACGCGATACGCCACTAGTTGTGTATCTTAAGAGAAACATCGTTACTTTTGCCAGGGGTTTCTAGAAGTTGCTGATTTGATTCTGCTGGTGACGAGGCATTGGCAACCTCAAGAGAGTCATAGAGATTCCCGCCAGTTCTTCACCCAAATACACATTTTTAGATACTCTTTCCAGTCTGCCTGAGAGCTACGCCACTAGTTGTGTATCTTAAGAGTCATTGTAACTTTTGCCAGGGGTTTCTTGAAGTTGCTGATGTGATTATGCTGGTGACGAGGCATTGGCTACCCTATGAGTGTCATAGTGATTCCTGCTAGTTGCTCACCCAAATACACATTTTATTGATACTTCGGCCCGTCTGCCTCAAGTGACACCCCACTAGCTGTGTATCTTATGAGAAGCTTCGTTACCTTTGCAAGCGGTTTCTTGAAGTTGGTGATGGGATTATGTTGGTGACGAGGCATTGGCTACCTTAAGAGAGTCATAGTGCTTCCTGCCAGTTGCTCACCCAAATAAACATTTTGAGATACTGTGGCGTCTGCCTGAAGCGATACGCCACTAGTTGTGTATCTTAAGAGAAACATCGTTATTCTTGCCAGCGGTTTCTTGACTTTGAAGCTGTGATTATACTGGTGACGAGATATTGGCTACCCTAAGAGAGTCACAGTGTTTCGTGCCAGTTGCTCACCCAAATACACATTTTTTAGATACTGTTTCCAGTGTGCCTGAAGCGGTACGCCACTAGTTGTGTATCTTAAGAGAAACATCGTTACTTTTGCCAGGGGTTTCTAGAAGTTGCTGATTTGATTGTGCTGGTGACGAGGCATTGGCTACCTCAAGAGAGTCATAGAGATTCCTGCCAGTTCTTCACCCAAATACACATTTTTTAGATACTCTTTCCAGTCTGCCTGATAGCTACGCCACTAGTTGTGTATCTTAAGAGTCATTGTAACTTTTGCCAGGGGTTTCTTGAAGTTGCTGATGTGATTATGCTGGTGACGAGGCATTGGCTACCCTATGAGTGTCATAGTGATTCCTGCTAGTTGCTCACCCAAATACACATTTTTTTGATACTTTGGCCAGTCTGCCTCAAGTTACACCCCACTAGCTGTGTATCTTATGAGAAGCTTCGTTACCTTTGCAAGCGGTTTCTTGAAGTTGGTGATGGGATTATGTTGGTGACGAGGCATTGGCTACCTTAAGAGAGTCATAGTGCTTCCTGCCAGTTGCTCACCCAAATACACATTTTGAGATACTGTGGCGTCTGCCTGAAGCGATGCGCCACTAGTTGTGTATCTTAAGAGAAACATCGTTACTCTTGCCAGCGGTTTCTTGACTTTGAAGCTGTGATTATACTGAGACGAGATATTGGTTACCCTAAGAGAGTCACAGTGTTTCGTGCCAGTTGCTCACCCAAATACACATTTTTTAGATACTGTTTCCAGTGTGCCTGAAGCGATACGCCACTAGTTGTGTATCTTAAGAGAAACATCGTTACTTTTGAAAGGGGTTTCTAGAAGTTGCTGATTTGATTATGCTAGTGACGAGGCATTGGCTACCTCAAGAGAGTCATAGAGATTCCTGCCAGTTCTTCACCCAAATACACATTTTTTAGATACTCTTCCCAGTCTGCCTGATAGCTACGCCACTAGTTGTGTATCTTAAGAGTCATTGTAACTTTTGCGAGGGGTTTCTTGAAGTTGCTGATGTGATTATGCTGGTGACGAGGCATTGGCTACCCTAGGAGTGTCATAGTGATTCCTGCTAGTTGCTCACCCAAATACACATTTTTTTGTTACTTTGGCCAGTCTGCCTCAAGTGACACCCCACTAGCTGCGTATCTTATGAGAAGCTTCGTTACCTTTGCAAGCTGTTTCTTGAAGTTGGTGATGGGATTATGTTGGTGACGAGGCACTGGCTACCTTAAGAGAGTCAAAGTGCTTCCTGCCAGTTGCTCACCCAAATACACATTTTGAGATACTGTGGCCAGTCTGCCTGAAGCGATACGCCACTAGTTGTGTATCTTAAGAGAAACATCGTTACTCTTGCCAGCGGTTTCTTGACTTTGAAGCTGTGATTATACTGGTGACGAGATATTGGCTACCCTAAGAGAGTCACAGTGTTTCCTGCCAGTTGCTCTCTCAAATACACATTTTTTAGATACTGTTTCCAGTGTGCCTGAAGCGATACGCCACTAGTTGTGTATCTTAAGAGAAACATCGTTACTTTTGAAAGGGGTTTCTAGAAGTTGCTGATTTGATTCTGCTAGTGACGAGGCATTGCCTACCTCAAGAGACTCATAGAGATTCCTGCCAGTTCTTCACCCAAATACACATTTTTTAGATACTCTTCCCAGTCTGCCTGATAGCTACGCCACTAGTTGTGTATCTTAAGAGTCATTGTAACTTTTGCCAGGGGTTTCTTGAAGTTGCTGATGTGATTATGCTGGTGACGAGGCATTGGCTACACTATGAGTGTCATAGTGTTTCCTGCTAGTTGCTCACCCAAATACACATTTTTTTGATACTTTGGCCAGTCTGCCTCAAGTGACACCCCACTAGCTGTGTATCTTATGAGAAGCTTCGTTACCTTTGCAAGCGGCTTCTTGAAGTTGGTGATGGGATTATGTTGGTGACGAGCCATTTGCTACCTTAAGAGAGTCATAGTGCATCCTGCCAGTTGCTCACCCAAATACACATTTTGAGATACTGTGGCCAGTCTGCCTGAAGCGATACGTCACTAGTTGTGTATCTTAAGAGAAACATTGTTACTTTTGCCAGGGGTTTCTAGAAGTTGCTGATTTGATTCTGCTGGTGACGAGGCATTGGCTACCTCAAGAGAGTCATAGAGATTCCTGCCAGTTCTTCACCCAAATACACATTTTTTAGATACTTTTTCCAGTCTGCCTGATAGCTACGCCACTAGTTGTGTATCTTAAGAGTCATTGTAACTTTTGCCAGGGGTTTCTTGAAGTTGCTGATGTGATTATGCTGGTGACGAGGCATTGGCTACCCTTTGAGTGTCATAGTGATTCCTGCTAGTTGCTCACCCAAATACACATTTTTTTGATACTTTGGCCAGTCTGCCTCAAGTGACACCCCACTAGCTGTGTATCTTATGAGAAGCTTCGTTACCTTTGCAAGCGGTTTCTTGAAGTTGGTGATGGGATTATGTTGGTGACGAGGCATTGGCTACCTTAAGAGAGTCATAGTGCTTCCTGCCAGTTGCTCACCCAAATACACATTTTGAGATACTGTGGCCAGTCTGCCTGAAGCGATACGCCACTAGTTGTGTATCTTAAGAGAAACATCGTTACTCTTGGCAGCGGTTTCTTGACTTTGAAGCTGTGATTATACTGGTGACGAGATATTGGCTACCCTAAGAGAGTCACAGTATTTCGTGCCAGTTGCGCACCCAAATACACATTTTTTAGATACTGTTTCCAGTGTGCCTGAAGCGATACGCCACTAGTTGTGTATCTTAAGAGAAACATCGTTACTTTTGCCAGGGGTTTCTAGAAGTTGTTGATTTGATTCTGCTGGTGACGAGGCATTGGCTACCTCAAGAGAGTCATAGAGATTCCTGCCAGTTCTTCACCCAAATACACATTTTTTAGATACTCTTTCCAGTCTGCCTGATAGCTACGCCACTAATTGTGTATCTTAAGAGTCATTGTAACTTTTGCCAGGGGTTTCTTGAAGTTGCTGATGCGATTATGCTGGTGACGAGGCATTGGCTACCCTATGAGTGTCATAGTGTTTCCTGCTAGTTGCTCACCCAAATACACATTTTTTTGATACTTTGGCCGGTCTGCCTCAAGTGACACCCCACTAGCTGTGTATCTTATGAGAAGCTTCGTTACCTTTGCAAGCGGTTTCTTGAAGTTGGTGATGGGATTATGTTGGTGACGAGGCATTGGCTACCTTAAGAGAGTCATAGTGCTTCCTGCCAGTTGCTCACCCAAATACCCATTTTGAGATACTGTGGCTAGTCTGCCTGAAACGATACGCCACTAGTTGTGTATCTTAAGAGAAACATCGTTACTCTTGGCAGCGGTTACTTGACTTTGAAGCTGTGATTATGCTGGTGACGAGATATTGGCTACCCTAAGAGAGTCACAGTGTTTCGTGCCAGTTGCTCACCCAAATACACATTTTTTAGATACTGTTTCCAGTGTGCCTGAAGCGATACGCCACTAGTTGTGTATCTTAAGAGAAACATCGTTACTTTTGCCAGGGGTTTCTAGAAGTTGCTGATTTGATTCTGCTGGTGACGAGGCATTGGCTACCTCAAGAGAGTCATAGAGATTCCTGCCAGTTCTTTACCCAAATACACATTTTTTAGATACTCTTTCCAGTCTGCCTGATAGCTACGCCACTAGTTGTGGATCTTAAGAGTCATTGTAACTTTTGCCAGGGGTTTCTGGAAGTTGCTGATGTGATTATGCTGGTGACGAGGCATTGGCTACCCTATGAGTGTCATAGTGATTCCTGCTAGTTGCTCAAACAAATACACATTTTTTTGATACTTTGGCCAGTCTGCCTCAAGTGACACCCCACTAGCTGTGTATCTTATGAGAAGCTTCGTTACCTTTGCAAGCGGTTTCTTGAAGTTGATGATGGGATTATGTTGGTGACGAGGCATTGGCGACCTTAAGAGAGTCATAGTGCTTCCTGCAAGTTGCTCACCCAAATACACATTTTGAGATACTGTGGCCAGTCTGCCTGAAGCGATACGCCACTAGTTGTGTATCTTAAGAGAAACATCGTTACTCTTGCCAGCGGTTTCTTGACTTTGAAGCTGTGATTATACTGGTGACGAGATATTGGCTACCCTAAGAGAGTCACAGTGTTTCCTGCCAGTTGCTCACCCAAATACACATTTTTTAGATACTGTTTCCAGTCTGCCTGATAGCTACGCCACTAGTTGTGTATCTTAAGAGAAACATCGTTACTTTTGCCAGGGGTTTCTAGAAGTTGCTGATTTGATTCTGCTGGTGACGAGGCATTGGCTACCTCAAGAGAGTCATAGAGATTCCTGCCAGTTCTTTACCCAAATACACATTTTTTAGATACTCTTTCCAGTCTGCCTGATAGCTACGCCACTAGTTGTGTATCTTAAGAGTCATTGTAACTTTTCCCAGGGGTTTCTTGAAGTTGCTGATGTGATTATGCTGGTGACGAGGCATTGGCTACCCTATGAGTGTCATAGTGATTCCTGCTAGTTGCTCACCCAAATACACATTTTTTTGATGCTTTCGCCAGTCTGCCTCAAGTGACACCCCACTAGCTGTGTATCTTATGAGAAGCTTCGTTACCTTTGCAAGCGGTTTCTTGAAGTTGATGATGGGATTATGTTGGTGACGAGGCATTGGCGACCTTAAGAGAGTCATAGTGCTTCCTGCCAGTTGCTCACCCAAATACACACTTTGAGATACTGTGGCCAGTCTGCCTGAAGCGATACGCCACTAGTTGTGTATCTTAAGAGAAACATCGTTACTTTTGCCAGGGGTTTCTAGAAGTTGCTGATTTGATTCTGCTGGTGACGAGGCATAGGCTACCTCAAGAGAGTCATAGAGATTCCTGCCAGTTCTTCACCCAAATACACATTTTTTAGATACTCTTTCCAGTCTGCCTGATAGCTACGCCACTAGTTGTGTATCTTAAGAGTGATTGTAACTTTTCCCAGGGGTTTCTTGAAGTTGCTGATGTGATTATGCTGGTGACGAGGCATTGGCTACCCTATGAGTGTCATAGTGATTCCTGCTAGTTGCTCAAACAAATACACATTTTTTTGATACTTTGGCCAGTCTGCCTCAAGTGACACCCCACTAGCTGTGTATCTTATGAGAAGCTTCGTTACCTTTGCAAGCGGTTTCTTGAAGTTGGTGATGGGATTATGTTGGTGATGAGGCATTGGCTACCTTAAGAGAGTCATAGTGCTTCCTGCCAGTTGCTCACCCAAATACACATTTTGAGATACTGTGGCCAGTCTGCCGGAAGCGATACGCCACTAGTTGTGTATCTTAAGAGAAACATCGTTACTCTTGCCAGCGGTTTCTTGACTTTGAATCTGTGATTATACTGGTGACGAGATATTGGCTACCCTAAGAGAGTCACAGTGTTTCCTGCCAGTTGCTCACCCAAATACACATTTTTTAGATACTGTTTCCAGTGTGCCTGAAGCGATACGCCACTAGTTGTGTATCTTAAGAGAAACATCGTTACTTTTGCCAGGGGTTTCTAGAAGTTGCTGATTTGATTCTGCTGGTGACGAGGCATTGGCTACCTCAAGAGAGTCATAGAGATTCCTGCCAGTTCTTCACCCAAATACACATTTTTTAGATACTCTTTCCAGTCTGCCTGATAGCTACGCCACTAGTTGTGTATCTTAAGAGTCATTGTAACTTTTGCCAGGGGTTTCTTGAAGTTGCTGATGTGATTATGCTGGTGACGAGGCATTGGCTACCCTATGAGTGTCATAGTGATTCCTGCTAGTTGCTCACCCAAATACACATTTTTTTGATACTTTGGCCAGTCTGCCTCAAGTGACACCCCACTAGCTGTGTATCTTATGAGAAGCTTCGTTACCTTTGCAAGCGGTTTCTTGAAGTTGGTGATGGGATTATGTTGGTGACGAGGCATTGGCTACCTTAAGAGAGTCATAGTGCTTCCTGCCAGTTGCTCACCCAAATACACATTTTGAGATACTGTGGCCAGTCTGCCTGAAGCGATACGCCACTAGTTGTGTATCTTAAGAGAAACATCGTTACTCTTGCCAGCGGTTTCTTGACTTTGAAGCTGTGATTATACTGGTGACGAGATATTGGCTACCCTAAGAGAGTCACAGTGTTTCCTACCAGTTGCTCACCCAAATACACGTTTTTAGATACTGTTTCCAGTGTGCCTGAAGCGATACGCCACTAGTTGTGTATCTTAAGAGAAACATCGTTACTTTTGCCAGGGGTTTCTAGAAGTTGCTGATTTGATTCTGCTGGTGACGAGGCATTGGCTACCTCAAGAGAGTCATAGAGATTCCTGCCAGTTCTTCACCCAAATACACATTTTATAGATACTCTTTCCAGTCTGCCTGATAGCTACGCCACTAGTTGTGTATCTTAAGAGTCATTGTAACTTTTGCCAGGGGTTTCTTGAAGTTGCTGATGTGATTATTCTGGTGACGAGGCATTGGCTACCCTATGAGTGTCATAGTGATTCCTGCTAGTTGCTCACCCAAATACACATTTTTTTGATACTTTGGCCAGTCTGCCTCAAGTGACACCCCACTAGCTGTGTATCTTATGAGAAGCTTCGTTACCTTTGCAAGCGGTTTCTTGAAGTTGGTGATGGGATTATGTTGGTGACGAGGCATTGGCTACCTTAAGAGAGTCATAGTGCTTCCTGCCAGTTGCTCACCCAAATACACATTTTGAGATACTGTGGCCAGTCTGCCTGAAGCGATACGCCCCTAGTTGTGTATCTTAAGAGAGACATCGTTACTCTTGCCAGCGGTCTCTTGACTTTGAAGCTGTGATTATACTGGTGACGAGATAATGGCTACCCTAAGAGAGTCACAGTGTTTCCTGCCAGTTGCTCACCCAAATACACATTTTTTAGATACTGTTTCCAGTGTGCCTGAAGCGATACGCCACTAGTTGTGTATCTTAAGAGAAACATCGTTACTTTTGCCAGGGGTTTCTAGAAGTTGCTGATTTGATTGTGCTGGTGACGAGGCATTGGCTACCTCAAGAGAGTCATAGAGATTCCTGCCAGTTCTTCACCCAAATACACATTTTTTAGATACTCTTTCCAGTCTGCCTGATAGCTACGCCACTAGTTGTGTATCTTAAGAGTCATTGTAACTTTTGCCAGGGGTTTCTTGAAGTTGCTGATGTGATTATGCTGGTGACGAGGCATTGGATACCCTATGAGTGTCATAGTGATTCCTGCTAGTTGCTCACCCAAATACACATTTTTTTGATACTTTGGCCAGTCTGCCTCAAGTGACACCCCACTAGCTGTGTATCTTATGAGAAGCTTCGTTACCTTTGCAAGCGGTTTCTTGAAGTTGGTGATAGGATTATGTTGGTGACGAGGCATTGGCTACCTTAAGAGAGTCATAATGCTTCCTGCCAGTTGCTCACCCAAATACACATTTTGAGATACTGTGGCCAGTCTGCCTGAAGCGATACGCCACTAGTTGTGTATCTTAAGAGAAACATCGTTACTCTTGCCATCGGTTTCTTGACTTTGAAGCTGTGATTATACTGGTGACGAGATATTGGCTACCCTAAGAGAGTCACAGCGTTTCGTGCCAGTTGCTCACCCAAATACACATTCTTTAGATACTGTTTCCAGTGTGCCTGAAGCGATACGCCACTAGTTGTGTATCTTAAGAGAAACATCGTTACTTTTGCCAGGGGTTTCTAGAAGTTGCTGATTTGATTCTGCTGGTGACGAGGCATTGGCTACCTCAAGAGAGTCATAGAGATTCCTGCCAGTTCTTCACCCAAATACACATTTTTTAGATACTCTTTCCAGTCTGCCTGATAGCTACGCCACTAGTTGTGTATCTTAAGAGTCATTGTAACTTTTGCCAGGGGTTTCTTGAAGTTGCTGATGTCATTATGCTGGTGACGAGGCATTGGCTACCCTAGGAGTGTCATAGTGATTCCTGCTGGTTGCTCACTCAAATACACATTTTTTTGATACTTTGGCCAGTCTGCCTCAAGTGACACCCCACTAGCTGTGTATCTTATGAGAAGCTTCGTTACCTTTGCAAGCGGTTTCTTGAAGTTGGTGATGGGATTATGTTGGTGACGAGGCATTGGCTACCTTAAGAGAGTCATAGTGCTTCCTGCCAGTTGCTCACCCAAATACACATTTTGAGATACTGTGGCCAGTCTGCCTGAAGCGATACGCCACTAGTTTTGTATCTTAAGAGAAACATCGTTACTCTTGCCAGCGGTTTCTTGACTTTGAAGATGTGATTATACAGGTGACGAGATATTGGCTACCCTAAGAGAGTCACAGTGTTTCCTGCCAGTTGCTCACCCAAATACACGTTTTTAGATACTGTTTCCAGTGTGCCTGAAGCGATACGCCACTAGTTGTGTATCTTAAGAGAAACATCGTTACTTTTGCCAGGGGTTTCTAGAAGTTGCTGATTTGATTCTGCTGGTGACGAGGCATTGGCTACCTCAAGAGAGTCATAGAGATTCCTGCCAGTTCTTCACCCAAATACACATTTTTTAGATACTCTTTCCAGTCTGCCTGATAGCTACGCCACTAGTTGTGTATCTTAAGAGTCATTGTAACTTTTGCCAGGGGTTTCTTGAAGTTGCTGATGTGATTATGCTGGTGACGAGGCATTGGCTACCCTATGAGTGACATAGTGATTCCTGCTAGTTGCTCACCCAAATACACATTTTTTTGATACTTTGGCCAGTCTGCCTCAAGTGACACCCCACTAGCTGTGTATCTTATGAGAAGCTTCGTTACCTTTGCAAGCGGTTTCTTGAAGTTGGTGATGGGATTATGTTGGTGACGAGGCATTGGCTACCTTAAGAGAGTCATAGTGCTTCCTGCCAGTTGCTCACCCAAATACACATTTTGAGATACTGTGGCCAGTCTGCCTGAAGCGATACGCCACTAGTTGTGTATCTTAAGAGAAACATCGTTACTCTTGCCAGCGGTTTCTTGACTTTGAAGATGTGATTATACAGGTGACGAGATATTGGCTACCCTAAGAGAGTCACAGTGTTTCCTGCCAGTTGCTCACCCAAATACACGTTTTTAGATACTGTTTCCAGTGTGCCTGAAGCGATACGCCACTAGTTGTGTATCTTAAGAGAAACATCGTTACTTTTGCCAGGGGTTTCTAGAAGTTGCTGATTTGATTGTGCTGGTGACGAGGCATTGGCTACCTCAAGAGAGTCATAGAGATTCCTGCCAGTTCTTCACCCAAATACACATTTTTTAGATACTCTTTCCAGTCTGCCTGATAGCTACGCCACTAGTTGTGTATCTTAAGAGTCATTGTAACTTTTGCCAGGGGTTTCTTGAAGTTGCTGATGTGATTATGCTGGTGACGAGGCATTGGCTACCCTATGAGTGTCATAGTGATTCCTGCTAGTTGCTCACCCAAATACACATTTTTTTGATACTTTGGCCAGTCTGCCTCAAGTGACACCCCACTAGCTGTGTATCTTATGAGAAGCTTCGTTACCTTTGCAAGCGGTTTCTTGAAGTTGGTGATGGGATTATGTTGGTGACGAGGCATTGGCTACCTTAAGAGAGTCATAGTGCTTCCTGCCAGTTGCTCACCCAAATACACATTTTGAGATACTGTGGCCAGTCTGCCTGAATCGATACGCCACTAGTTGTGTATCTTAAGAGAAACATCGTTACTCTTGCCATCGGTTTCTTGACTTTGAAGATGTGATTATACAGGTGACGAGATATTGGCTACCCTAAGAGAGTCACAGTGTTTCCTGCCAGTTGCTCACCCAAATACACGTTTTTAGATACTGTTTCCAGTGTGCCTGAAGCGATACGCCACTAGTTGTGTATCTTAAGAGAAACATCGTTACTTTTGCCAGGGGTTTCTAGAAGTTGCTGATTTGATTCTGCTGGTGACGAGGCATTGGCTACCTCAAGAGAGTCATAGAGATTCCTGCCAGTTCTTCACCCAAATACACATTTTTTAGATACTCTTTCCAGTCTGCCTGATAGCTACGCCACTAGTTGTGTATCTTAAGAGTCATTGTAACTTTTGCCAGGGGTTTCTTGAAGTTGCTGATGTGATTATGCTGGTGACGAGGCATTGGCTACCCTATGAGTGTCATAGTGATTCCTGCTAGTTGCTCACCCAAATACACATTTTTTTGATACTTTGGCCAGTCTGCCTCAAGTGACACCCCACTAGCTGTGTATCTTATGAGAAGCTTCGTTACCTTTGCAAGCGGTTTCTTGAAGTTGGTGATGGGATTATGTTGGTGACGAGGCATTGGCTACCTTAAGAGAGTCATAGTGCTTCCTGCCAGTTGCTCACCCAAATACACATTTTGAGATACTGTGGCCAGTCTGCCTGAAGCGATACGCCACTAGTTGTGTATCTTAAGAGAAACATCGTTACTCTTGCCAGCGGTTTCTTGACTTTGAAGCTGTGATTATACTGGTGACGAGATATTGGCTACCCTAAGAGAGTCACAGTGTTTCCTGCCCGTTGCTCACCCAAATACACATTTTTTAGATACTGTTTCCAGTGTGCCTGAAGCGATACGCCACTAGTTGTGTATCTTAAGAGAAACATCGTTACTTTTGCCAGGGGTTTCTAGAAGTTGCTAATTTGATTCTGCTGGTGACGAGGCATTGGCTACCTCAAGAGAGTCATAGTGATTCCTGCCAGTTCTTCACCCAAATACACATTTTTTAGATACTCTTTCCAGTCTGCCTGATAGCTACGCCACTAGATGTGTATCTTAAGAGTCATTGTAACTTTTGCCAGGGGTTTCTTGAAGTTGCTGATGTGATTATGCTGGTGACGAGGCATTGGCTACCCTATGAGTGTCATAGTGATTCCTGCTAGTTGCTCACCCAAATACACATTTTTTTGATGCTTTCGCCAGTCTGCCTCAAGTGACACCCCACTAGCTGTGTATCTTATGAGAAGCTTCGTTACCTTTGCAAGCGGTTTCTTGAAGTTGGTGATGGGATTATGTTGGTGACGAGGCATTGGCTACCTTAAGAGAGTCATAGTGCTTCCTGCCAGTTGCTCACCCAAATACACATTTTGAGATACTGTGGCCAGTCTGCCTGAAGCGATACGCCACTAGTTGTGTATCTTAAGAGAAACATCGTTACTCTTGCCAGCGGTTTCTTGACTTTGAAGGTGTGATTATACTGGTGACGAGATATTGGCTACCCTAAGAGAGTCACAGTGTTTCCTGCCAGTTGCTCACCCAAATACACATTTTTTAGATACTGTTTCCAGTGTGCCTGAAGCGATACGCCACTAGTTGTGTATCTTAAGAGAAACATCGTTACTTTTGCCAGGGGTTTCTAGAAGTTGCTGATTTGATTCTGCTGGTGACGAGGCATTGGCTACCTCAAGAGAGTCATAGAGATTCCTGCCAGTTCTTCACCCAAATACACATTTTTTAGATACTCTTTCCAGTCTGCCTGATAGCTACGCCACTAGTTGTGTATCTTAAGAGTCATTGTAACTTTTGCCAGGGGTTTCTTGAAGTTGCTGATGTGATTATGCTGGTGACGAGGCATTGGCTACCCTATGAGTGTCATAGTGATTCCTGCTAGTTGCTCACCCAAATACACATTTTTTTGATACTTTGGCCAGTCTGCCTCAAGTGACACCCCACTAGCTGTGTATCTTATGAGAAGCTTCGTTAACTTTGCAAGCGGTTTCTTGAAGTTGGTGATGGGATTATGTTGGTGACGAGGCATTGGCTACCTTAAGAGAGTCATAGTGCTTCCTGCCAGTTGCTCACCCAAATACACATTTTGAGATACTGTGGCCAGTCTGCCTGAAGCGATACGCCACTAGTTGTGTATCTTAAGAGAAACATCGTTACTCTTGCCAGCGGTTTCTTGACTTTGAAGCTGTGATTATACTGGTGACGAGATATTGGCTACCCTAAGAGAGTCACAGTGTTTCCTGCCCGTTGCTCACCCAAATACACATTTTTTAGATACTGTTTCCAGTGTGCCTGAAGCGATACGCCACTAGTTGTGTATCTTAAGAGAAACATCGTTACTTTTGCCAGGGGTTTCTAGAAGTTGCTAATTTGATTCTGCTGGTGACGAGGCATTGGCTACCTCAAGAGAGTCATAGTGATTCCTGCCAGTTCTTCACCCAAATACACATTTTTTAGATACTCTTTCCAGTCTGCCTGATAGCTACGCCACTAGATGTGTATCTTAAGAGTCATTGTAACTTTTGCCAGGGGTTTCTTGAAGTTGCTGATGTGATTATGCTGGTGACGAGGCATTGGCTACCCTATGAGTGTCATAGTGATTCCTGCTAGTTGCTCACCCAAATACACATTTTTTTGATGCTTTCGCCAGTCTGCCTCAAGTGACACCCCACTAGCTGTGTATCTTATGAGAAGCTTCGTTACCTTTGCAAGCGGTTTCTTGAAGTTGGTGATGGGATTATGTTGGTGACGAGGCATTGGCTACCTTAAGAGAGTCATAGTGCTTCCTGCCAGTTGCTCACCCAAATACACATTTTGAGATACTGTGGCCAGTCTGCCTGAAGCGATACGCCACTAGTTGTGTATCTTAAGAGAAACATCGTTACTCTTGCCAGCGGTTTCTTGACTTTGAAGGTGTGATTATACTGGTGACGAGATATTGGCTACCCTAAGAGAGTCACAGTGTTTCCTGCCAGTTGCTCACCCAAATACACATTTTTTAGATACTGTTTCCAGTGTGCCTGAAGCGATACGCCACTAGTTGTGTATCTTAAGAGAAACATCGTTACTTTTGCCAGGGGTTTCTAGAAGTTGCTGATTTGATTCTGCTGGTGACGAGGCATTGGCTACCTCACGAGAGTCATAGAGATTCCTGCCAGTTCTTCACCCAAATACACATTTTTTTGATACTCTTTCCAGTCTGCCTGATAGCTACGCCACTAGTTGTGTATCTTAAGAGTCATTGTAACTTTTGCCAGGGGTTTCTTGAAGTTGCTGATGTGATTATGCTGGTGACGAGGCATTGGCTACCCTATGAGTGTCATAGTGATTCCTGCTAGTTGCTCACCCAAATACACATTTTTTTGATACTTTGGCCAGTCTGCCTCAAGTGACACCCCACTAGCTGTGTATCTTATGAGAAGCTTCGTTACCTTTGCAAGCGGTTTCTTGAAGTTGGTGATGGGATTATGTTGGTGACGAGGCATTGGCTACCTTAAGAGAGTCATAGTGCTTCCTGCCAGTTGCTCACCCAAATACACATTTTGAGATACTGTGGCCAGTCTGCCTGAAGCGATACGCCACTAGTTGTGTATCTTAAGAGAAACATCGTTACTCTTGCCAGCGGTTTCTTGACTTTGAAGCTGTGATTAAACTGGTGACGAGATATTGGCTACCCTAAGAGAGTCACAGTGTTTCGTGCCAGTTGCTCACCCAAATACACATTTTTTAGATACTGTTTCCAGTGTGCCTGAAGCGATACGCCACTAGCTGTGTATCTTAAGAGAAACATCGTTACTTTTGCCAGGGGTTTCTAGAAGTTGCTGATTTGATTCTGCTGGTGACGAGGCATTGGCTACCTCAAGAGAGTCATAGTGATTCCTGCCAGTTCTTCACCCAAATACACATTTTTTAGATACTCTTTCCAGTCTGCCTGATAGCTACGCCACTAGATGTGTATCTTAAGAGTCATTGTATCTTTTGCCAGGGGTTTCTTGAAGTTGCTGATGTGATTATGCTGGTGACGAGGCATTGGCTACCCTATGAGTGTCATAGTGATTCCTGCTAGTTGCTCACCCAAATACACATTTTTTTGATGCTTTCGCCAGTCTGCCTCAAGTGACACCCCACTAGCTGTGTATCTTATGAGAAGCTTCGTTACCTTTGCAAGCGGTTTCTTGAAGTTGGTGATGGGATTATGTTGGTGACGAGGCATTGGCTACCTTAAGAGAGTCATAATGCTTCCTGCCAGTTGCTCACCCAAATACACATTTTGAGATACTGTGGCCAGTCTGTCTGAAGCGATACGCCACTAGTTGTGTATCTTAAGAGAAACATCGTTACTCTTGCCAGCGGTTTCTTGACTTTGAAGCTGTGATTATACTGGTGACGAGATATTGGCTACCCTAAGAGAGTCACAGTGTTTCGTGCCAGTTGCTCACCCAAATACACATTTTTTAGATACTGTTTCCAGTGTGCCTGAAGCGATACGCCACTAGTTGTGTATCTTAAGAGAAACATCGTTACTTTTGCCAGGGGTTTCTAGAAGTTGCTGATTTGATTGTGCTGGTGACGAGGCATTGGCTACCTCAAGAGAGTCATAGAGATTCCTGCCAGTTCTTCACCCAAATACACATTTTTTAGATACTCTTTCCAGTCTGCCTGATAGCTACGCCACTAGTTGTGTATCTTAAGAGTCATTGTAACTTTTGCCAGGGGTTTCTTGAAGTTGCTGATGTGATTATGCTGGTGACGAGGCATTGGCTACCCTATGAGTGTCATAGTGATTCCTGCTAGTTGCTCACCCAAATACACATTCTTTTGCTACTTTGGCCAGTCTGCCTCAAGTGACACCCCACTAGCTGTGTATCTTATGAGAAGCTTCGTTACCTTTGCAAGCGGTTTCTTGAAGTTGGTGATGGGATTATGTTGGTGACGAGGCATTGGCTACCTTAAGAGAGTCATAGTGCTTCCTGCCAGTTGCTCACCCAAATACACATTTTGAGATACTGTGGCCAGTCTGCCTGAAGCGATACGCCACTAGTTGTGTATCTTAAGAGAAACATCGTTACTCTTGCCAGCGGTTTCCTTACTTTGAAGCTGTGATTATACTGGTGACGAGATATTGGTTAACCTAAGAGAGTCACAGTGTTTCGTGCCAGTTGCTCACCCAAATACACATTTTTTAGATACTGTTTCCAGTGTGCCTGAAGCGATACGCCACTAGTTGTGTATCTTAAGAGAAACATCGTTACTTTTGGCAGGGGTTTCTAGAAGTTGCTGATTTGATTCTGCTGGTGACGAGGCGTTGGCTACCTCAAGAGAGTCATAGAGATTCCTGCCAGTTCTTCACCCAAATACACATTTTTTAGATACTCTTTCCCGTCTGCCTGATAGCTACGCCACTAGTTGTGTATCTTAAGAGTCATTGTAACTTTTGCCAGGGGTTTCTTGAAGTTGCTGATGTGATTATGCTGGTGACGAGGCATTGGCTACCCTATGAGTGTCATAGTGATTCCTGCTAGTTGCTCACCCAAATACACATTCTTTTGATACTTTGGCCAGTCTGCCTCAAGTGACACCCCACTAGCTGTGTATCTTATGAGAAGCTTCGTTACCTTTGCAAGCGGTTTCTTGAAGTTGGTGATGGGATTATGTTGGTGACGAGGCATTGGCTACCTTAAGAGAGTCATAGTGCTTCCTGCCAGTTGCTCACCCAAATACACATTTTGAGATACTGTGGCCAGTCTGCCTGAAGCGATACGCCACTAGTTGTGTATCTTAAGAGAAACATCGTTACTCTTGCCAGCGGTTTCTTGACTTTGAAGCTGTGATTATACTGGTGACGAGATATTGGCTACCCTAAGAGTCACAGTGTTTCGTGCCAGTTGCTCACCCAAATACACATTTTTTAGATACTGTTTCCAGTGTGCCTGAAGCGATACGCCACTAGTTGTGTATCTTAACAGGAACATCGTTACTTTTGCCAGGGGTTTCTAGAAGTTGCTGATTTGATTCTGCTGGTGACGAGGCATTGGCTACCTCAAGAGAGTCATAGAGATTCCTGCCAGTTCTTCACCCAAATACACATTTTTTAGATACTCTTTCCAGTCTGCCTGATAGCTACGCCACTAGTTGTGTATCTTAAGAGTCATTGTAACTTTTGCCAGGGGTTTCTTGAAGTTGCTGATGTGATTATGCTGGTGACGAGGCATTGGCTACCCTATGAGTGTCATAGTGATTCCTGCTAGTTGCTCACCCAAATACACATTTTTTTGATGCTTTCGCCAGTCTGCCTCAAGTGACACCCCACTAGCTGTGTATCTTATGAGAAGCTTCGTTACCTTTGCAAGCGGTTTCTTGAAGTTGGTGATGGGATTATGTTGGTGACGAGGCATTGGCTACCTTAAGAGAGTCATATTGCTTCCTGCCAGTTGCTCACCCAAATACACATTTTGAGATACTGTGGCCAGTCTGCCTGAAGCGATACGCCACTAGTTGTGTATCTTAAGAGAAACATCGTTACTCTTGCCATCGGTTTCTTGACTTTGAAGCTGTGATTATACTGGTGACGAGATATTGGCTACCCTAAGAGAGTCACAGTGTTTCCTGCCAGTTGCTCACCCAAATACACGTTTTTAGATACTGTTTCCAGTGTGCCTGAAGCGATACGCCACTAGTTGTGTATCTTAAGAGAAACATCGTTACTTTTGCCAGGGGTTTCTAGAAGTTGCTGATTTGATTCTGCTGGTGACGAGGCATTGGCTACCTCAAGAGAGTCATAGAGATTCCTGCCAGTTCTTCACCCAAATACACATTTTTTAGATACTCTTTCCAGTCTGCCTGATAGCTGCGCCACTAGTTGTGTATCTTAAGAATCATTGTAACTTTTGCCAGGGGTTTCTTGAAGTTGCTGATGTGATTATGCTGGTGACGAGGCATTGGCTACCCTATGAGTGTCATAGTGATTCCTGCTAGTTGCTCACCCAAATACACATTTTTTTGATACTTTGGCCAGTCTGCCTCAAGTGACACCCCACTAGCTGTGTATCTTATGAGAAGCTTCGTTACCTTTGCAAGCGGTTTCTTGAAGTTGGTGATGGAGTTATGTTGGTGACGAGGCATTGGCTACCTTAAGAGAGTCATAGTGCTTCCTGCCAGTTGCTCACCCAAATACACATTTTGAGATACTGTGGCGTCTGCCTGAAGCGATACGCCACTAGTTGTGTATCTTAAGAGAAACATCGTTACTCTTGCCAGCGGTTTCTTGACTTTGAAGCTGTGATTAAACTGGTGACGAGATATTGGCTACCCTAAGAGAGTCACAGTGTTTCGTGCCAGTTGCTCACCCAAATACCAATTTTTTAGATACTGTTTCCAGTGTGCCTGAAGCGATACGCCACTAGCTGTGTATCTTAAGAGAAACATCGTTACTTTTGCCAGGGGTTTCTAGAAGTTGCTGATTTGATTCTGCTGGTGACGAGGCATTGGCTACCTCAAGAGAGTCATAGTGATTCCTGCCAGTTCTTCACCCAAATACACATTTTTTAGATACTCTTTCCAGTCTGCCTGATAGCTACGCCACTAGATGTGTATCTTAAGAGTCATTGTAACTTTTGCCAGGGGTTTCTTGAAGTTGCTGATGTGATTATGCTGGTGACGAGGCATTGGCTACCCTATGAGTGTCATAGTGATTCCTGCTAGTTGCTCACCCAAATACACATTTTTTTGATGCTTTCGCCAGTCTGCCTCAAGTGACACCCCACTAGCTGTGTATCTTATGAAAAGCTTCGTTACCTTTGCAAGCGGTTTCTTGAAGTTGGTGATGGGATTATGTTGGTGACGAGGCATTGGCTACCTTAAGAGAGTCATAATGCTTCCTGCCAGTTGCTCACCCAAATACACATTTTGAGATACTGTGGCCAGTCTGCCTGAAGCGATACGCCACTAGTTGTGTATCTTAAGAGAAACATCGTTACTCTTGCCATCGGTTTCTTGACTTTGAAGCTGTGATTATACTGGTGACGAGATATTGGCTACCCTAAGAGAGTCACAGTGTTTCGTGCCAGTTGCTCACCCAAATACACATTTTTTAGATACTGTTTCCAGTGTGCCTGAAGCGATACGCCACTAGTTGTGTATCTTAAGAGAAACATCGTTACTTTTGCCAGGGGTTTCTAGAAGTTGTTGATTTGATTCTGCTGGTGACGAGGCATTGGCTACCTCAAGAGAGTCATAGAGATTCCTGCCAGTTCTTCACCCAAATACACATTTTTTAGATACTCTTTCCAGTCTGCCTGATAGCTACGCCACTAATTGTGTATCTTAAGAGTCATTGTAACTTTTGCCAGGGGTTTCTTGAAGTTGCTGATGCGATTATGCTGGTGACAAGGCATTGGCTACCCTATGAGTGTCATAGTGTTTCCTGCTAGTTGCTCACCCAAATACACATTTTTTTGATACTTTGGCCGGTCTGCCTCAAGTGACACCCCACTAGCTGTGTATCTTATGAGAAGCTTCGTTACCTTTGCAAGCGGTTTCTTGAAGTTGGTGATGGGATTATGTTGGTGACGAGGCATTGGCTACCTTAAGAGAGTCATAGTGCTTCCTGCCAGTTGCTCACCCAAATACCCATTTTGAGATACTGTGGCTAGTCTGCCTGAAACGATACGCCACTAGTTGTGTATCTTAAGAGAAACATCGTTACTCTTGGCAGCGGTTACTTGACTTTGAAGCTGTGATTATGCTGGTGACGAGATATTGGCTACCCTAAGAGAGTCACAGTGTTTCGTGCCAGTTGCTCACCCAAATACACATTTTTTAGATACTGTTTCCAGTGTGCCTGAAGCGATACGCCACTAGTTGTGTATCTTAAGAGAAACATCGTTACTTTGGCCAGGGGTTTCTAGAAGTTGCTGATTTGATTCTGCTGGTGACGAGGCATTGGCTACCTCAAGAGAGTCATAGAGATTCCTGCCAGTTCTTTACCCAAATACACATTTTTTAGATACTCTTTCCAGTCTGCCTGATAGCTACGCCACTAGTTGTGGATCTTAAGAGTCATTGCAACTTTTGCCAGGGGTTTCTGGAAGTTGCTGATGTGATTATGCTGGTGACGAGGCATTGGCTACCCTATGAGTGTCATAGTGATTCCTGCTAGTTGCTCAAACAAATACACATTTTTTTGATACTTTGGCCAGTCTGCCTCAAGTGACACCCCACTAGCTGTGTATCTTATGAGAAGCTTCGTTACCTTTGCAAGCGGTTTCTTGAAGTTGATGATGGGATTATGTTGGTGACGAGGCATTGGCGACCTTAAGAGAGTCATAGTGCTTCCTGCCAGTTGCTCACCCAAATACACACTTTGAGATACTGTGGCCAGTCTGCCTGAAGCGATGCGCCACTAGTTGTGTATCTTAAGAGAAACATCGTTACTTTTGCCAGGGGTTTCTAGAAGTTGCTGATTTGATTCTGCTGGTGACGAGGCATAGGCTACCTCAAGAGAGTCATAGAGATTCCTGCCAGTTCTTCACCCAAATACACATTTTTTAGATACTCTTTCCAGTCTGCCTGATAGCTACGCCACTAGTTGTGTATCTTAAGAGTCATTGTAACTTTTCCCAGGGGTTTCTTGAAGTTGCTGATGTGATTATGCTGGTGACGAGGCATTGGCTACCCTATGAGTGTCATAGTGATTCCTGCTAGTTGCTCAAACAAATACACATTTTTTTGATACTTTGGCCAGTCTGCCTCAAGTGACACCCCACTAGCTGTGTATCTTATGAGAAGCTTCGTTACCTTTGCAAGCGGTTTCTTGAAGTTGGTGATGGGATTATGTTGGTGACGAGGCATTGGCTACCTTAAGAGAGTCATAGTGCTTCCTGCCAGTTGCTCACCCAAATACACATTTTGAGATACTGTGGCCAGTCTGCCGGAAGCGATACGCCACTAGTTGTGTATCTTAAGAGAAACATCGTTACTCTTGCCAGCGGTTTCTTGACTTTGAAGATGTGATTATACTGGTGACGAGATATTGGCTACCCTAAGAGAGTCACAGTGTTTCCTGCCAGTTGCTCACCCAAATACACATTTTTTAGATACTGTTTCCAGTGTGCCTGAAGCGATACGCCACTAGTTGTGTATCTTAAGAGAAACATCGTTACTTTTGCCAGGGGTTTCTAGAAGTTGCTGATTTGATTCTGCTGGTGACGAGGCATTGGCTACCTCAAGAGAGTCATAGAGATTCCTGCCAGTTCTTCACCCAAATACACATTTTTTAGATACTCTTTCCAGTCTGCCTGATAGCTACGCCACTAGTTGTGTATCTTAAGAGTCATTGTAACTTTTGCCAGGGGTTTCTTGAAGTTGCTGATGTGATTATGCTGGTGACGAGGCATTGGCTACCCTATGAGTGTCATAGTGATTCCTGCTAGTTGCTCACCCAAATACACATTTTTTTGATACTTTGGCCAGTCTGCCTCAAGTGACACCCCACTAGCTGTGTATCTTATGAGAAGCTTCGTTACCTTTGCAAGCGGTTTCTTGAAGTTGGTGATGGGATTATGTTGGTGACGAGGCATTGGCTACCTTAAGAGAGTCATAGTGCTTCCTGCCAGTTGCTCACCCAAATACACATTTTGAGATACTGTGGCCAGTCTGCCTGAAGCGATACGCCACTAGTTGTGTATCTTAAAAGAAACATCGTTACTCTTGCCAGCGGTTTCTTGACTTTGAAGCTGTGATTATACTGGTGACGAGATATTGGCTACCCTAAGAGAGTCACAGTGTTTCCTACCAGTTGCTCACCCAAATACACGTTTTTAGATACTGTTTCCAGTGTGCCTGAAGCGATACGCCACTAGTTGTGTATCTTAAGAGAAACATCGTTACTTTTGCCAGGGGTTTCTAGAAGTTGCTGATTTGATTCTGCTGGTGACGAGGCATTGGCTACCTCAAGAGAGTCATAGAGATTCCTGCCAGTTCTTCACCCAAATACACATTTTATAGATACTCTTTCCAGTCTGCCTGATAGCTACGCCACTAGTTGTGTATCTTAAGAGTCATTGTAACTTTTGCCAGGGGTTTCTTGAAGTTGCTGATGTGATTATTCTGGTGACGAGGCATTGGCTACCCTATGAGTGTCATAGTGATTCCTGCTAGTTGCTCACCCAAATACACATTTTTTTGATACTTTGGCCAGTCTGCCTCAAGTGACACCCCACTAGCTGTGTATCTTATTAGAAGCTTCGTTACCTTTGCAAGCGGTTTCTTGAAGTTGGTGATGGGATTATGTTGGTGACGAGGCATTGGCTACCTTAAGAGAGTCATAGTGCTTCCTGCCAGTTGCTCACCCAAATACACATTTTGAGATACTGTGGCCAGTCTGCCTGAAGCGATACGCCCCTAGTTGTGTATCTTAAGAGAGACATCGTTACTCTTGCCAGCGGTCTCTTGACTTTGAAGCTGTGATTATACTGGTGACGAGATAATGGCTACCCTAAGAGAGTCACAGTGTTTCCTGCCAGTTGCTCACCCAAATACACATTTTTTAGATACTGTTTCCAGTGTGCCTGAAGCGATACGCCACTAGTTGTGTATCTTAAGAGAAACATCGTTACTTTTGCCAGGGGTTTCTAGAAGTTGCTGATTTGATTGTGCTGGTGACGAGGCATTGGCTACCTCAAGAGAGTCATAGAGATTCCTGCCAGTTCTTCACATAAATACACATTTTTTAGATACTCTTTCCAGTCTGCCTGATAGCTACGCCACTAGTTGTGTATCTTAAGAGTCATTGTAACTTTTGCCAGGGGTTTCTTGAAGTTGCTGATGTGATTATGCTGGTGACGAGGCATTGGATACCCTATGAGTGTCATAGTGATTCCTGCTAGTTGCTCACCCAAATACACATTTTTTTGATACTTTGGCCAGTCTGCCTCAAGTGACACCCCACTAGCTGTGTATCTTATGAGAAGCTTCGTTACCTTTGCAAGCGGTTTCTTGAAGTTGGTGATGGGATTATGTTGGTGACGAGGCATTGGCTACCTTAAGAGAGTCATAATGCTTCCTGCCAGTTGCTCACCCAAATACACATTTTGAGATACTGTGGCCAGTCTGCCTGAAGCGATACGCCACTAGTTGTGTATCTTAAGAGAAACATCGTTACTCTTGCCATCGGTTTCTTGACTTTGAAGCTGTGATTATACTGGTGACGAGATATTGGCTACCCTAAGAGAGTCACAGCGTTTCGTGCCAGTTGCTCACCCAAATACACATTTTTTAGATACTGTTTCCAGTGTGCCTGAAGCGATACGCCACTAGTTGTGTATCTTAAGAGAAACATCGTTACTTTTGCCAGGGGTTTCTAGAAGTTGCTGATTTGATTCTGCTGGTGACGAGGCATTGGCTACCTCAAGAGAGTCATAGAGATTCCTGCCAGTTCTTCACCCAAATACACATTTTTTAGATACTCTTTCCAGTCTGCCTGATAGCTACGCCACTAGTTGTGTATCTTAAGAGTCATTGTAACTTTTGCCAGGGGTTTCTTGAAGTTGCTGATGTCATTATGCTGGTGACGAGGCATTGGCTACCCTAGGAGTGTCATAGTGATTCCTGCTGGTTGCTCACTCAAATACACATTTTTTTGATACTTTGGCCAGTCTGCCTCAAGTGACACCCCACTAGCTGTGTATCTTATGAGAAGCTTCGTTACCTTTGCAAGCGGTTTCTTGAAGTTGGTGATGGGATTATGTTGGTGACGAGGCATTGGCTACCTTAAGAGAGTCATAGTGCTTCCTGCCAGTTGCTCACCCAAATACACATTTTGAGATACTGTGGCCAGTCTGCCTGAAGCGATACGCCACTAGTTGTGTATCTTAAGAGAAACATCGTTACTCTTGCCATCGGTTTCTTGACTTTGAAGCTGTGATTATACTGGTGACGAGATATTGGCTACCCTAAGAGAGTCACAGCGTTTCGTGCCAGTTGCTCACCCAAATACACATTTTTTAGATACTGTTTCCAGTGTGCCTGAAGCGATACGCCACTAGTTGTGTATCTTAAGAGAAACATCGTTACTTTTGCCAGGGGTTTCTAGAAGTTGCTGATTTGATTCTGCTGGTGACGAGGCATTGGCTACCTCAAGAGAGTCATAGAGATTCCTGCCAGTTCTTCACCCAAATACACATTTTTTAGATACTCTTTCCAGTCTGCCTGATAGCTACGCCACTAGTTGTGTATCTTAAGAGTCATTGTAACTTTTGCCAGGGGTTTCTTGAAGTTGCTGATGTCATTATGCTGGTGACGAGGCATTGGCTACCCTAGGAGTGTCATAGTGATTCCTGCTGGTTGCTCACTCAAATACACATTTTTTTGATACTTTGGCCAGTCTGCCTCAAGTGACACCCCACTAGCTGTGTATCTTATGAGAAGCTTCGTTACCTTTGCAAGCGGTTTCTTGAAGTTGGTGATGGGATTATGTTGGTGACGAGGCATTGGCTACCTTAAGAGAGTCATAGTGCTTCCTGCCAGTTGCTCACCCAAATACACATTTTGAGATACTGTGGCCAGTCTGCCTGAAGCGATACGCCACTAGTTGTGTATCTTAAGAGAAACATCGTTACTCTTGCCAGCGGTTTCTTGACTTTGAAGATGTGATTATACAGGTGACGAGATATTGGCTACCCTAAGAGAGTCACAGTGTTTCCTGCCAGTTGCTCACCCAAATACACGTTTTTAGATACTGTTTCCAGTGTGCCTGAAGCGATACGCCACTAGTTGTGTATCTTAAGAGAAACATCGTTACTTTTGCCAGGGGTTTCTAGAAGTTGCTGATTTGATTCTGCTGGTGACGAGGCATTGGCTACCTCAAGAGAGTCATAGAGATTCCTGCCAGTTCTTCACCCAAATACACATTTTTTAGATACTCTTTCCAGTCTGCCTGATAGCTACGCCACTAGTTGTGTATCTTAAGAGTCATTGTAACTTTTGCCAGGGGTTTCTTGAAGTTGCTGATGTGATTATGCTGGTGACGAGGCATTGGCTACCCTATGAGTGTCATAGTGATTCCTGCTAGTTGCTCACCCAAATACACATTTTTTTGATACTTTGGCCAGTCTGCCTCAAGTGACACCCCACTAGCTGTGTATCTTATGAGAAGCTTCGTTACCTTTGCAAGCGGTTTCTTGAAGTTGGTGATGGGATTATGTTGGTGACGAGGCATTGGCTACCTTAAGAGAGTCATAGTGCTTCCTGCCAGTTGCTCACCCAAATACACATTTTGAGATACTGTGGCCAGTCTGCCTGAAGCGATACGCCACTAGTTGTGTATCTTAAGAGAAACATCGTTACTCTTGCCAGCGGTTTCTTGACTTTGAAGATGTGATTATACAGGTGACGAGATATTGGCTACCCTAAGAGAGTCACAGTGTTTCCTGCCAGTTGCTCACCCAAATACACGTTTTTAGATACTGTTTCCAGTGTGCCTGAAGCGATACGCCACTAGTTGTGTATCTTAAGAGAAACATCGTTACTTTTGCCAGGGGTTTCTAGAAGTTGCTGATTTGATTGTGCTGGTGACGAGGCATTGGCTACCTCATGAGAGTCATAGAGATTCCTGCCAGTTCTTCACCCAAATACACATTTTTTAGATACTCTTTCCAGTCTGCCTGATAGCTACGGCACTAGTTGTGTATCTTAAGAGTCATTGTAACTTTTGCCAGGGGTTTCTTGAAGTTGCTGATGTGATTATGCTGGTGACGAGGCATTGGCTACCCTATGAGTGTCATAGTGATTCCTGCTAGTTGCTCACCCAAATACACATTTTTTTGATACTTTGGCCAGTCTGCCTCAAGTGACACCCCACTAGCTGTGTATCTTATGAGAAGCTTCGTTACCTTTGCAAGCGGTTTCTTGAAGTTGGTGATGGGATTATGTTGGTGACGAGGCATTGGCTACCTTAAGAGAGTCATAGTGCTTCCTGCCAGTTGCTCACCCAAATACACATTTTGAGATACTGTGGCCAGTCTGCCTGAATCGATACGCCACTAGTTGTGTATCTTAAGAGAAACATCGTTACTCTTGCCATCGGTTTCTTGACTTTGAAGATGTGATTATACAGGTGACGAGATATTGGCTACCCTAAGAGAGTCACAGTGTTTCCTGCCAGTTGCTCACCCAAATACACGTTTTTAGATACTGTTTCCAGTGTGCCTGAAGCGATACGCCACTAGTTGTGTATCTTAAGAGAAACATCGTTACTTTTGCCAGGGGTTTCTAGAAGTTGCTGATTTGATTCTGCTGGTGACGAGGCATTGGCTACCTCAAGAGAGTCATAGAGATTCCTGCCAGTTCTTCACCCAAATACACATTTTTTAGATACTCTTTCCAGTCTGCCTGATAGCTACGCCACTAGTTGTGTATCTTAAGAGTCATTGTAACTTTTGCCAGGGGTTTCTTGAAGTTGCTGATGTGATTATGCTGGTGACGAGGCATTGGCTACCCTATGAGTGTCATAGTGATTCCTGCTAGTTGCTCACCCAAATACACATTTTTTTGATACTTTGGCCAGTCTGCCTCAAGTGACACCCCACTAGCTGTGTATCTTATGAGAAGCTTCGTTACCTTTGCAAGCGGTTTCTTGAAGTTGGTGATGGGATTATGTTGGTGACGAGGCATTGGCTACCTTAAGAGAGTCATAGTGCTTCCTGCCAGTTGCTCACCCAAATACACATTTTGAGATACTGTGGCCAGTCTGCCTGAAGCGATACGCCACTAGTTGTGTATCTTAAGAGAAACATCGTTACTCTTGCCAGCGGTTTCTTGACTTTGAAGCTGTGATTATACTGGTGACGAGATATTGGCTACCCTAAGAGAGTCACAGTGTTTCCTGCCCGTTGCTCACCCAAATACACATTTTTTAGATACTGTTTCCAGTGTGCCTGAAGCGATACGCCACTAGTTGTGTATCTTAAGAGAAACATCGTTACTTTTGCCAGGGGTTTCTAGAAGTTGCTAATTTGATTCTGCTGGTGACGAGGCATTGGCTACCTCAAGAGAGTCATAGTGATTCCTGCCAGTTCTTCACCCAAATACACATTTTTTAGATACTCTTTCCAGTCTGCCTGATAGCTACGCCACTAGATGTGTATCTTAAGAGTCATTGTAACTTTTGCCAGGGGTTTCTTGAAGTTGCTGATGTGATTATGCTGGTGACGAGGCATTGGCTACCCTATGAGTGTCATAGTGATTCCTGCTAGTTGCTCACCCAAATACACATTTTTTTGATGCTTTCGCCAGTCTGCCTCAAGTGACACCCCACTAGCTGTGTATCTTATGAGAAGCTTCGTTACCTTTGCAAGCGGTTTCTTGAAGTTGGTGATGGGATTATGTTGGTGACGAGGCATTGGCTACCTTAAGAGAGTCATAGTGCTTCCTGCCAGTTGCTCACCCAAATACACATTTTGAGATACTGTGGCCAGTCTGCCTGAAGCGATACGCCACTAGTTGTGTATCTTAAGAGAAACATCGTTACTCTTGCCAGCGGTTTCTTGACTTTGAAGGTGTGATTATACTGGTGACGAGATATTGGCTACCCTAAGAGAGTCACAGTGTTTCCTGCCAGTTGCTCACCCAAATACACATTTTTTAGATACTGTTTCCAGTGTGCCTGAAGCGATACGCCACTAGTTGTGTATCTTAAGAGAAACATCGTTACTTTTGCCAGGGGTTTCTAGAAGTTGCTGATTTGATTCTGCTGGTGACGAGGCATTGGCTACCTCAAGAGAGTCATAGTGATTCCTGCCAGTTCTTCACCCAAATACACATTTTTTAGATACTCTTTCCAGTCTGCCTGATAGCTACGCCACTAGATGTGTATCTTAAGAGTCATTGTAACTTTTGCCAGGGGTTTCTTGAAGTTGCTGATGTGATTATGCTGGTGACGAGGCATTGGCTACCCTATGAGTGTCATAGTGATTCCTGCTAGTTGCTCACCCAAATACACATTTTTTTGATGCTTTCGCCAGTCTGCCTCAAGTGACACCCCACTAGCTGTGTATCTTATGAGAAGCTTCGTTACCTTTGCAAGCGGTTTCTTGAAGTTGGTGATGGGATTATGTTGGTGACGAGGCATTGGCTACCTTAAGAGAGTCATAATGCTTCCTGCCAGTTGCTCACCCAAATACACATTTTGAGATACTGTGGCCAGTCTGCCTGAAGCGATACGCCACTAGTTGTGTATCTTAAGAGAAACATCGTTACTCTTGCCAGCGGTTTCTTGACTTTGAAGCTGTGATTATACTGGTGACGAGATATTGGCTACCCTAAGAGAGTCACAGTGTTTCGTGCCAGTTGCTCACCCAAATACACATTTTTTAGATACTGTTTCCAGTGTGCCTGAAGCGATACGCCACTAGTTGTGTATCTTAAGAGAAACATCGTTACTTTTGCCAGGGGTTTCTAGAAGTTGCTGATTTGATTGTGCTGGTGACGAGGCATTGGCTACCTCAAGAGAGTCATAGAGATTCCTGCCAGTTCTTCACCCAAATACACATTTTTTAGATACTCTTTCCAGTCTGCCTGATAGCTACGCCACTAGTTGTGTATCTTAAGAGTCATTGTAACTTTTGCCAGGGGTTTCTTGAAGTTGCTGATGTCATTATGCTGGTGACGAGGCATTGGCTACCCTATGAGTGTCATAGTGATTCCTGCTAGTTGCTCACCCAAATACACATTCTTTTGCTACTTTGGCCAGTCTGCCTCAAGTGACACCCCACTAGCTGTGTATCTTATGAGAAGCTTCGTTACCTTTGCAAGCGGTTTCTTGAAGTTGGTGATGGGATTATGTTGGTGACGAGGCATTGGCTACCTTAAGAGAGTCATAGTGCTTCCTGCCAGTTGCTCACCCAAATACACATTTTGAGATGCTGTGGCCAGTCTGCCTGAAGCGATACGCCACTAGTTGTGTATCTTAAGAGAAACATCGTTACTCTTGCCAGCGGTTTCTTGACTTTGAAGCTGTGATTATACTGGTGACGAGATATTGGCTACCCTAAGAGTCACAGTGTTTCGTGCCAGTTGCTCACCCAAATACACATTTTTTAGATACTGTTTCCAGTGTGCCTGAAGCGATACGCCACTAGTTGTGTATCTTAAGAGAAACATCGTTACTTTTGCCAGGGGTTTCTAGAAGTTGCTGATTTGATTGTGCTGGTGACGAGGCATTGGCTACCTCAAGAGAGTCATAGAGATTCCTGCCAGTTCTTCACCCAAATACACATTTTTTAGATACTCTTTCCAGTCTGCCTGATAGCTACGCCACTAGTTGTGTATCTTAAGAGTCATTGTAACTTTTGCCAGGGGTTTCTTGAAGTTGCTGATGTCATTATGCTGGTGACGAGGCATTGGCTACCCTATGAGTGTCATAGTGATTCCTGCTGGTTGCTCACTCAAATACACATTTTTTTGATACTTTGGCCAGTCTGCCTCAAGTGACACCCCACTAGCTGTGTATCTTATGAGAAGCTTCGTTACCTTTGCAAGCGGTTTCTTGAAGTTGGTGATGGGATTATGTTGGTGACGAGGCATTGGCTATCTTAAGAGAGTCATAGTGCTTCCTGCCAGTTGCTCACCCAAATACACATTTTGAGATACTGTGGCCAGTCTGCCTGAAGCGATACGCCACTAGTTGTGTATCTTAAGAGAAACATCGTTACTCTTGCCAGCGGTTTCTTGACTTTGAAGATGTGATTATACAGGTGACGAGATATTGGCTACCCTAAGAGAGTCACAGTGTTTCCTGCCAGTTGCTCACCCAAATACACGTTTTTAGATACTGTTTCCAGTGTGCCTGAAGCGATACGCCACTAGTTGTGTATCTTAAGAGAAACATCGTTACTTTTGCCAGGGGTTTCTAGAAGTTGCTGATTTGATTGTGCTGGTGACGAGGCATTGGCTACCTCAAGAGAGTCATAGAGATTCCTGCCAGTTCTTCACCCAAATACACATTTTTTAGATACTCTTTCCAGTCTGCCTGATAGCTACGCCACTAGTTGTGTATCTTAAGAGTCATTGTAACTTTTGCCAGGGGTTTCTTGAAGTTGCTGATGTGATTATGCTGGTGACGAGGCATTGGCTACCCTATGAGTGTCATAGTGATTCCTGCTAGTTGCTCACCCAAATACACATTTTTTTGATACTTTGGCCAGTCTGCCTCAAGTGACACCCCACTAGCTGTGTATCTTATGAGAAGCTTCGTTACCTTTGCAAGCGGTTTCTTGAAGTTGGTAATGGGATTATGTTGGTGACGAGGCATTGGCTACCTTAAGAGAGTGATAGTGCTTCCTGCCAGTTACTCACCCAAATACACATTTTGAGATACTGTGGCCAGTCTGCCTGAAGCGATACGCCACTAGTTGTGTATCTTAAGAGAAACATCGTTACTCTTGCCAGCGGTTTCTTGACTTTGAAGCTGTGATTATACTGGTGACGAGATATTGGCTACCCTAAGAGAGTCACAGTGTTTCCTGCCAGTTGCTCACCCAAATACACATTTTTTAGATACTGTTTCCAGTGTGCCTGAAGCGATACGCCACTAGTTGTGTATCTTAAGAGAAACATCGTTACTTTTGCCAGGGGTTTCTAGAAGTTGCTGATTTGATTCTGCTGGTGACGAGGCATTGGCTACCTCAAGAGAGTCATAGTGATTCCTGCCAGTTCTTCACCCAAATACACATTTTTTAGATACTCTTTCCAGTCTGCCTGATAGCTACGCCACTAGATGTGTATCTTAAGAGTCATTGTAACTTTTGCCAGGGGTTTCTTGAAGTTGCTGATGTGATTATGCTGCTGACGAGGCATTGGCTACCCTATGAGTGTCATAGTGATTCCTGCTAGTTGCTCACCCAAATACACATTTTTTTGATACTTTGGCCAGTCTGCCTCAAGTGACACCCCACTAGCTGTGTATCTTATGAGAAGCTTCGTTACCTTTGCAAGCGGTTTCTTGAAGTTGGTGATGGAGTTATGTTGGTGACGAGGCATTGGCTACCTTAAGAGAGTCATAGTGCTTCCTGCCAGTTGCTCACCCAAATACACATTTTGAGATACTGTGGCGTCTGCCTGAAGCGATACGCCACTAGTTGTGTATCTTAAGAGAAACATCGTTACTCTTGCCAGCGGTTTCTTGACTTTGAAGCTGTGATTAAACTGGTGACGAGATATTGGCTACCCTAAGAGAGTCACAGTGTTTCGTGCCAGTTGCTCACCCAAATACACATTTTTTAGATACTGTTTCCAGTGTGCCTGAAGCGATACGCCACTAGCTGTGTATCTTAAGAGAAACCGTTACTTTTGCCAGGGGTTTCTAGAAGTTGCTGATTTGATTCTGCTGGTGACGAGGCATTGGCTACCTCAAGAGAGTCATAGAGATTCCTGCCAGTTCTTCACCCAAATACACATTTTTTAGATACTCTTTCCAGTCTGCCTGATAGCTACGCCACTAGTTGTGTATCTTAAGAGTCATTGTAACTTTTGCCAGGGGTTTCTTGAAGTTGCTGATGTGATTATGCTGGTGACGAGGCATTGGCTACCCTATGAGTGTCATAGTGATTCCTGCTAGTTGCTCACCCAAATACACATTCTTTTGATACTTTGGCCAGTCTGCCTCAAGTGACACCCCACTAGCTGTGTATGTTATGAGAAGCTTCGTTACCTTTGCAAGCGGTTTCTTGAAGTTGGTGATGGGATTATGTTGGTGACGAGGCATTGGCTACCTTAAGAGAGTCATAGTGCTTCCTGCCAGTTGCTCACCCAAATACACATTTTGAGATACTGTGGCCAGTCTGCCTGAAGCGATACGCCACTAGTTGTGTATCTTAAGAGAAACATCGTTACTCTTGCCAGCGGTTTCCTTACTTTGAAGCTGTGATTATACTGGTGACGAGATATTGGTTAACCTAAGAGAGTCACAGTGTTTCATGCCAGTTGCTCACCCAAATACCAATTTTTTAGATACTGTTTCCAGTGTGCCTGAAGCGATACGCCACTAGTTGTGTATCTTATGAGAAACATCGTTACTTTTGCCAGGGGTTTCTAGAAGTTGCTGATTTGATTCTGCTGGTGACGAGGCGTTGGCTACCTCAAGAGAGTCATAGAGATTCCTGCCAGTTCTTCACCCAAATACACATTTTTTAGATACTCTTTCCCGTCTGCCTGATAGCTACGCCACTAGTTGTGTATCTTAAGAGTCATTGTAACTTTTGCCAGGGGTTTCTTGAAGTTGCTGATGTGATTATGCTGGTGACGAGGCATTGGCTACCCTATGAGTGTCATAGTGATTCCTGCTAGTTGCTCACCCAAATACACATTTTTTTGATACTTTGGCCAGTCTGCCTCAAGTGACACCCCACTAGCTGTGTATCTTATGAGAAGCTTCGTTACCTTTGCAAGCGGTTTCTTGAAGTTGGTGATGGGATTATGTTGGTGACGAGGCATTGGCTACCTTAAGAGAGTCATAGTGGTCCTGGCAGTTGCTCACCCAAATACACATTTTGAGATACTGTGGCCAGTCTGCCTGAAACGATACGCCACTAGTGTTGTATCTTAAGAGAAACATCGTTACTCTTGCCAGCGGTTTCTTGACTTTGAAGCTGTGATTATACTGGTGACGAGATATTGGCTACCCTAAGAGAGTCACAGTGTTTCGTGCCAGTTGCTCACCCAAATACACATTTTTTAGATACTGTTTCCAGTGTGCCTGAAGCGATACGCCACTAGTTGTGTATCTTAAGAGAAACATCGTTACTTTTGCCAGGGGTTTCTAGAAGTTGCTGATTTGATTGTGCTGGTGACGAGGCATTGGCTACCTCAAGAGAGTCATAGAGATTCCTGCCAGTTCTTCACCCAAATACACATTTTTTAGATACTCTTTCCAGTCTGCCTGATAGCTACGCCACTAGTTGTGTATCTTAAGAGTCATTGTAACTTTTGCCAGGGGTTTCTAGAAGTTGCTGATGTGATTATGCTGGTGACGAGGCATTGGCTACCCTATGAGTGTCATAGTGATTCCTGCTAGTTGCTCACCCAAATACACATTCTTTTGATACTTTGGCCAGTCTGCCTCAAGTGACACCCCACTAGCTGTGTATCTTATGAGAAGCTTCGTTACCTTTGCAAGCGGTTTCTTGAAGTAGGTGATGGGATTATGTTGGTGACGAGGCATTGGCTACCTTAAGAGAGTCATAGTGCTTCCTGCCAGTTGCTCACCCAAATACACATTTTGAGATACTGTGGCCAGTCTGCCTGAAGCGATGCGCAACTAGTTGTGTATCTTAAGAGAAACATCGTTACTCTTGCCAGCGGTTTCTTGACTTTGAAGCTGTGATTATACTGGTGACGAGATATTGGCTACCCTAAGAGTCACAGTGTTTCGTGCCAGTTGCTCACCCAAATACACATTTTTTAGATACTGTTTCCAGTGTGCCTGAAGCGATACGCCACTAGTTGTGTATCTTAAGAGAAACATCGTTACTTTTGCCAGGGGTTTCTAGAAGTTGCTGATTTGATTGTGCTGGTGACGAGGCATTGGCTACCTCAAGAGAGTCATAGAGATTCCTGCCAGTTCTTCACCCAAATACACATTTTTTAGATACTCTTTCCAGTCTGCCTGATAGCTACGCCACTAGTTGTGTATCTTAAGAGTCATTGTAACTTTTGCCAGGGGTTTCTTGAAGTTGCTGATGTCATTATGCTGGTGACGAGGCATTGGCTACCCTATGAGTGTCATAGTGATTCCTGCTGGTTGGTCACTCAAATACACATTTTTTTGATACTTTGGCCAGTCTGCCTCAAGTGACACCCCACTAGCTGTGTATCTTATGAGAAGCTTCGTTACCTTTGCAAGCGGTTTCTTGAAGTTGGTGATGGGATTATGTTGGTGACGAGGCATTGGCTACCTTAAGAGAGTCATAGTGCTTCCTGCCAGTTGCTCACCCAAATACACATTTTGAGATACTGTGGCCAGTCTGCCTGAAGCGATACGCCACTAGTTGTGTATCTTAAGAGAAACATCGTTACTCTTGCCAGCGGTTTCTTGACTTTGAAGATGTGATTATACAGGTGACGAGATATTGGCTACCCTAAGAGAGTCACAGTGTTTCCTTCCAGTTGCTCACCCAAATACACGTTTTTAGATACTGTTTCCAGTGTGCCTGAAGCGATACGCCACTAGTTGTGTATCTTAAGAGAAACATCGTTACTTTTGCCAGGGGTTTCTAGAAGTTGCTGATTTGATTGTGCTGGTGACGAGGCATTGGCTACCTCAAGAGAGTCATAGAGATTCCTGCCAGTTCTTCACCCAAATACACATTTTTTAGATACTCTTTCCAGTCTGCCTGATAGCTACGCCACTAGTTGTGTATCTTAAGAGTCATTGTAACTTTTGCCAGGGGTTTCTTGAAGTTGCTGATGTGATTATGCTGGTGACGAGGCATTGGCTACCCTATGAGTGTCATAGTGATTCCTGCTAGTTGCTCACCCAAATACACATTTTTTTGATACTTTGGCCAGTCTGCCTCAAGTGACACCCCACTAGCTGTGTATCTTATGAGAAGCTTCGTTACCTTTGCAAGCGGTTTCTTGAAGTAGGTGATGGGATTATGTTGGTGACGAGGCATTGGCTACCTTAAGAGAGTCATAGTGCTTCCTGCCAGTTGCTCACCCAAATACACATTTTGAGATACTGTGGCCAGTCTGCCTGAAGCGATGCGCCACTAGTTGTGTATCTTAAGAGAAACATCGTTACTCTTGCCAGCGGTTTCTTGACTTTGAAGCTGTGATTATACTGGTGACGAGATATTGGCTACCCTAAGAGTCACAGTGTTTCGTGCCAGTTGCTCACCCAAATACACATTTTTTAGATACTGTTTCCAGTGTGCCTGAAGCGATACGCCACTAGTTGTGTATCTTAAGAGAAACATCGTTACTTTTGCCAGGGGTTTCTAGAAGTTGCTGATTTGATTCTGCTGGTGACGAGGCATTGGCTACCTCAAGAGAGTCATAGAGATTCCTGCCAGTTCTTCACCCAAATACACATTTTTTAGATACTCTTTCCAGTCTGCCTGATAGCTACGCCACTAGTTGTGTATCTTAAGAGTCATTGTAACTTTTGCCAGGGGTTTCTTGAAGTTGCTGATGTCATTATGCTGGTGACGAGGCATTGGCTACCCTATGAGTGTCATAGTGATTCCTGCTGGTTGCTCACTCAAATACACATTTTTTTGATACTTTGGCCAGTCTGCCTCAAGTGACACCCCACTAGCTGTGTATCTTATGAGAAGCTTCGTTACCTTTGCAAGCGGTTTCTTGAAGTTGGTGATGGGATTATGTTGGTGACGAGGCATTGGCTACCTTAAGAGAGTCATAGTGCTTCCTGCCAGTTGCTCACCCAAATACACATTTTGAGATACTGTGGCCAGTCTGCCTGAAGCGATACGCCACTAGTTGTGTATCTTAAGAGAAACATCGTTACTCTTGCCAGCGGTTTCTTGACTTTGAAGATGTGATTATACAGGTGACGAGATATTGGCTACCCTAAGAGAGTCACAGTGTTTCCTTCCAGTTGCTCACCCAAATACACGTTTTTAGATACTGTTTCCAGTGTGCCTGAAGCGATACGCCACTAGTTGTGTATCTTAAGAGAAACATCGTTACTTTTGCCAGGGGTTTCTAGAAGTTGCTGATTTGATTGTGCTGGTGACGAGGCATTGGCTACCTCAAGAGAGTCATAGAGATTCCTGCCAGTTCTTCACCCAAATACACATTTTTTAGATACTCTTTCCAGTCTGCCTGATAGCTACGCCACTAGTTGTGTATCTTAAGAGTCATTGTAACTTTTGCCAGGGGTTTCTTGAAGTTGCTGATGTGATTATGCTGGTGACGAGGCATTGGCTACCCTATGAGTGTCATAGTGATTCCTGCTAGTTGCTCACCCAAATACACATTTTTTTGATACTTTGGCCAGTCTGCCTCAAGTGACACCCCACTAGCTGTGTATCTTATGAGAAGCTTCGTTACCTTTGCAAGCGGTTTCTTGAAGTTGGTAATGGGATTATGTTGGTGACGAGGCATTGGCTACCTTAAGAGAGTGATAGTGCTTCCTGCCAGTTACTCACCCAAATACACATTTTGAGATACTGTGGCCAGTCTGCCTGAAGCGATACGCCACTAGTTGTGTATCTTAAGAGAAACATCGTTACTCTTGCCAGCGGTTTCTTGACTTTGAAGCTGTGATTATACTGGTGACGAGATATTGGCTACCCTAAGAGAGTCACAGTGTTTCCTGCCAGTTGCTCACCCAAATACACATTTTTTAGATACTGTTTCCAGTGTGCCTGAAGCGATACGCCACTAGTTGTGTATCTTAAGAGAAACATCGTTACTTTTGCCAGGGGTTTCTAGAAGTTGCTGATTTGATTCTGCTGGTGACGAGGCATTGGCTACCTCAAGAGAGTCATAGTGATTCCTGCCAGTTCTTCACCCAAATACACATTTTTTAGATACTCTTTCCAGTCTGCCTGATAGCTACGCCACTAGATGTGTATCTTAAGAGTCATTGTAACTTTTGCCAGGGGTTTCTTGAAGTTGCTGATGTGATTATGCTGGTGACGAGGCATTGGCTACCCTATGAGTGTCATAGTGATTCCTGCTAGTTGCTCACCCAAATACACATTTTTTTGATGCTTTCGCCAGTCTCCCTCAAGTGACACCCCACTAGCTGTGTATCTTATGAGAAGCTTCGTTACCTTTGCAAGCGGTTTCTTGAAGTTGGTGATGGGATTATGTTGGTGACGAGGCAATGGCTACCTTAAGAGAGTCATAATGCTTCCTGCCAGTTGCTCACCCAAATACACATTTTGAGATACTGTGGCCAGTCTGCCTGAAGCGATACGCCACTAGTTGTGTATCTTAAGAGAAACATCGTTACTCTTGCCATCGGTTTCTTGACTTTGAAGCTGTGATTATACTGGTGACGAGATATTGGCTACCCTAAGAGAGTCACAGTGTTTCCTGCCAGTTGCTCACCCAAATACACGTTTTTAGATACTGTTTCCAGTGTGCCTGATAGCTACGCCACTAGTTGTGTATCTTAAGAGTCATTGTAACTTTTGCCAGGGGTTTCTTTAAGTTGCAGATGTGATTATGCTGGTGACGAGGCATTGGCTACCCTATGAGTGTCATAGTGATTCCTGCTAGATGCTCACCCAAATACACATTTTTTTGATACTTTGGCCAGTCTGCCTCAAGTGACACCCCACTAGTTGTGTATCTTAAGAGAAACATCGTTACTCTTGCCAGCGGTTTCTTGACTTTGAAGCTGTGATTATACTGGTGACGAGATATTTGTTAACCTAAGAGAGTCACAGTGTTTCGTGCCAGTTGCTCACCCAAATACAAATTTTTTAGATACTGTTTCCAGTGTGCCTGAAGCGATACGCCACTAGTTGTGTATCTTAAGAGAAACATCGTTACTTTTGCCAGGGGTTTCTAGAAGTTGCTGATTTGATTCTGCTGGTGACGAGGCGTTGGCTACCTCAAGAGAGTCATAGAGATTCCTGCCAGTTCTTCACCCAAATACACATTTTTTAGATACTCTTTCCAGTCTGCCTGATAGCTACGCCACTAGTTGTGTATCTTAAGAGTCATTGTAACTTTTGCCAGGGGTTTCTTGAAGTTGCTGATGTGATTATGCTGGTGACGAGGCATTGGCTACCCTATGAGTGTCATAGTGATTCCTGCTAGTTGCTCACCCAAATACACATTTTTTTGATACTTTGGCCAGTCTGCCTCAAGTGACACCCCACTAGCTGTGTATCTTAAGAGAAGCTTCGTTACCTTTGCAAGCGGTTTCTTGAAGTTGGTGATGGGATTATGTTGGTGACGAGGCATTGGCTACCTTAAGAGAGTCATAGTGCTTCCTGCCAGTTACTCACCCAAATACACATTTTGAGATACTGTGGCCAGTCTGCCTGAAGCGATACGCCACTAGTTGTGTATCTTAAGAGAAACATCGTTACTCTTGCCAGCGGTTTCTTGACTTTGAAGCTGTGATTATACTGGTGACGAGATATTGGCTACCCTAAGAGAGTCACAGTGTTTCCTGCCAGTTGCTCACCCAAATACACATTTTTAGATACTGTTTCCAGTGTGCCTGAAGCGATACGCCACTAGTTGTGTATCTTAAGAGAAACATCGTTACTTTTGCCAGGGGTTTCTAGAAGTTGCTGATTTGATTCTGCTGGTGACGAGGCATTGGCTACCTCAAGAGAGTCATAGTGATTCCTGCCAGTTCTTCACCCTAATACACATTTTTTAGATACTCTTTCCAGTCTGCCTGATAGCTACGCCACTAGTTGTGTATCTTAAGAGTCATTGTAACTTTTGCCAGGGGTTTCTTGAAGTTGCTGATGTCATTATGCTTGTGACGAGGCATTGGCTACCCTATGAGTGTCATAGTGATTCCTGCTGGTTGCTCACTCAAATACACATTTTTTTGATACTTTGGCCAGTCTGCCTCAAGTGACACCCCACTAGCTGTGTATCTTATGAGAAGCTTCGTTACCTTTGCAAGCGGTTTCTTGAAGTTGGTGATGGGATTATGTTGGTGACGAGGCATTGGCTACCTTAAGAGAGTCATAGTGCTTCCTGCCAGTTGCTCACCCAAATACACATTTTGAGATACTGTGGCCAGTCTGCCTGAAGCGATACGCCACTAGTTGTGTATCTTAAGAGAAACATCGTTACTCTTGCCAGCGGTTTCTTGACTTTGAAGATGTGATTATACAGGTGACGAGATATTGGCTACCCTAAGAGAGTCACAGTGTTTCCTGCCAGTTGCTCACCCAAATACACGTTTTTAGATACTGTTTCCAGTGTGCCTGAAGCGATACGCCACTAGTTGTGTATCTTAAGAGAAACATCGTTAATTTTGCCAGGGGTTTCTAGAAGTTGCTGATTTGATTGTGCTGGTGACGAGGCATTGGCTACCTCAAGAGAGTCATAGAGATTCCTGCCAGTTCTTCACCCAAATACACATTTTTTAGATACTCTTTCCAGTCTGCCTGATAGCTACGCCACTAGTTGTGTATCTTAAGAGTCATTGTAACTTTTGCCAGGGGTTTCTTGAAGTTGCTGATGTGATTATGCTGGTGACGAGGCATTGGCTACCCTATGAGTGTCATAGTGATTCCTGCTAGTTGCTCACCCAAATACACATTTTTTTGATACTTTGGCCAGTCTGCCTCAAGTGACACCCCACTAGCTGTGTATCTTATGAGAAGCTTCGTTACCTTTGCAAGCGGTTTCTTGAAGTTGGTAATGGGATTATGTTGGTGACGAGGCATTGGCTACCTTAAGAGAGTGATAGTGCTTCCTGCCAGTTACTCACCCAAATACACATTTTGAGATACTGTGGCCAGTCTGCCTGAAGCGATACGCCACTAGTTGTGTATCTTAAGAGAAACATCGTTACTCTTGCCAGCGGTTTCTTGACTTTGAAGCTGTGATTATACTGGTGACGAGATATTGGCTACCCTAAGAGAGTCACAGTGTTTCCTGCCAGTTGCTCACCCAAATACACATTTTTTAGATACTGTTTCCAGTGTGCCTGAAGCGATACGCCACTAGTTGTGTATCTTAAGAGAAACATCGTTACTTTTGCCAGGGGTTTCTAGAAGTTGCTGATTTGATTCTGCTGGTGACGAGGCATTGGCTACCTCAAGAGAGTCATAGTGATTCCTGCCAGTTCTTCACCCAAATACACATTATTTAGATACTCTTTCCAGTCTGCCTGATAGCTACGCCACTAGATGTGTATCTTAAGAGTCATTGTAACTTTTGCCAGGGGTTTCTTGAAGTTGCTGATGTGATTATGCTGGTGACGAGGCATTGGCTACCCTATGAGTGTCATAGTGATTCCTGCTAGTTGCTCACCCAAATACACATTTTTTTGATGCTTTCGCCAGTCTGCCTCAAGTGACACCCCACTAGCTGTGTATCTTATGAGAAGCTTCGTTACCTTTGCAAGCGGTTTCTTGAAGTTGGTGATGGGATTATGTTGGTGACGAGGCAATGGCTACCTTAAGAGAGTCATAATGCTTCCTGCCAGTTGCTCACCCAAATACACATTTTGAGATACTGTGGCCAGTCTGCCTGAAGCGATACGCCACTAGTTGTGTATCTTAAGAGAAACATCGTTACTCTTGCCTTCGGTTTCTTGACTTTGAAGCTGTGATTATACTGGTGACGAGATATTGGCTACCCTAAGAGAGTCACAGTGTTTCCTGCCAGTTGCTCACCCAAATACACGTTTTTAGATACTGTTTCCAGTGTGCCTGATAGCTACGCCACTAGTTGTGTATCTTAAGAGTCATTGTAACTTTTGCCAGGGGTTTCTTGAAGTTGCAGATGTGATTATGCTGGTGACGAGGCATTGGCTACCCTATGAGTGTCATAGTGATTCCTGCTAGATGCTCACCCAAATACACATTTTTTTGATACTTTGGCCAGTCTGCCTCAAGTGACACCCCACTAGTTGTGTATCTTAAGAGAAACATCGTTACTCTTGCCAGCGGTTTCTTGACTTTGAAGCTGTGATTATACTGGTGACGAGATATTTGTTAACCTGAGAGAGTCACAGTGTTTCGTGCCAGTTGCTCACCCAAATACAAATTTTTTAGATACTGTTTCCAGTGTGCCTGAAGCGATACGCCACTAGTTGTGTATCTTAAGAGAAACATCGTTACTTTTGCCAGGGGTTTCTAGAAGTTGCTGATTTGATTCTGCTGGTGACGAGGCGTTGGCTACCTCAAGAGAGTCATAGAGATTCCTGCCAGTTCTTCACCCAAATACACATTTTTTAGATACCCTTTCCAGTCTGCCTGATAGCTACGCCACTAGTTGTGTATCTTAAGAGTCATTGTAACTTTTGCCAGGGGTTTCTTGAAGTTGCTGATGTGATTATGCTGGTGACGAGGCATTGGCTACCCTATGAGTGTCATAGTGATTCCTGCTAGTTGCTCACCCAAATACACATTTTTTTGATACTTTGGCCAGTCTGCCTCAAGTGACACCCCACTAGCTGTGTATCTTAAGAGAAGCTTCGTTACCTTTGCAAGCGGTTTCTTGAAGTTGGTGATGGGATTATGTTGGTGACGAGGCATTGGCTACCTTAAGAGAGTGATAGTGCTTCCTGCCAGTTACTCACCCAAATACACATTTTGAGATACTGTGGCCAGTCTGCCTGAAGCGATACGCCACTAGTTGTGTATCTTAAGAGAAACATCGTTACTCTTGCCATCGGTTTCTTGACTTTGAAGCTGTGATTATACTGGTGACGAGATATTGGCTACCCTAAGAGAGTCACAGTGTTTCCTGCCAGTTGCTCACCCAAATACACGTTTTTAGATACTGTTTCCAGTGTGCCTGAAGCGATACGCCACTAGTTGTGTATCTTAAGAGAAACATCGTTACTTTTGCCAGGGGTTTCTAGAAGTTGCTGATTTGATTCTGCTGGTGACGAGGCATTGGCTACCTCAAGAGAGTCATAGTGATTCCTGCCAGTTCTTCACCCAAATACACATTTTTTAGATACTCTTTCCAGTCTGCCTGATAGCTACGCCACTAGATGTGTATCTTAAGAGTCATTGTAACTTTTGCCAGGGGTTTCTTGAAGTTGCTGATGTGATTATGCTGGTGACGAGGCATTGGCTACCCTATGAGTGTCATAGTGATTCCTGCTAGTTGCTCACCCAAATACACATTTTTTTGATGCTTTCGCCAGTCTGCCTCAAGTGACACCCCACTAGCTGTGTATCTTATGAGAAGCTTCGTTACCTTTGCAAGCGGTTTCTTGAAGTTGGTGATGGGATTATGTTGGTGACGAGGCAATGGCTACCTTAAGAGAGTCATAATGCTTCCTGCCAGTTGCTCACCCAAATACACATTTTGAGATACTGTGGCCAGTCTGCCTGAAGCGATACGCCACTAGTTGTGTATCTTAAGAGAAACATCGTTACTCTTGCCATCGGTTTCTTGACTTTGAAGCTGTGATTATACTGGTGACGAGATATTGGCTACCCTAAGAGAGTCACAGTGTTTCCTGCCAGTTGCTCACCCAAATACACGTTTTTAGATACTGTTTCCAGTGTGCCTGATAGCTACGCCACTAGTTGTGTATCTTAAGAGTCATTGTAACTTTTGCCAGGGGTTTCTTTAAGTTGCAGATGTGATTATGCTGGTGACGAGGCATTGGCTACCCTATGAGTGTCATAGTGATTCCTGCTAGATGCTCACCCAAATACACATTTTTTTGATACTTTGGCCAGTCTGCCTCAAGTGACACCCCACTAGTTGTGTATCTTAAGAGAAACATCGTTACTCTTGCCAGCGGTTTCTTGACTTTGAAGCTGTGATTATACTGGTGACGAGATATTTGTTAACCTAAGAGAGTCACAGTGTTTCGTGCCAGTTGCTCACCCAAATACAAATTTTTTAGATACTGTTTCCAGTGTGCCTGAAGCGATACGCCACTAGTTGTGTATCTTAAGAGAAACATCGTTACTTTTGCCAGGGGTTTCTAGAAGTTGCTGATTTGATTCTGCTGGTGACGAGGCGTTGGCTACCTCAAGAGAGTCATAGAGATTCCTGCCAGTTCTTCACCCAAATACACATTTTTTAGATACTCTTTCCAGTCTGCCTGATAGCTACGCCACTAGTTGTGTATCTTAAGAGTCATTGTAACTTTTGCCAGGGGTTTCTTGAAGTTGCTGATGTGATTATGCTGGTGACGAGGCATTGGCTACCCTATGAGTGTCATAGTGATTCCTGCTAGATGCTCACCCAAATACACATTTTTTTGATACTTTGGCCAGTCTGCCTCAAGTGACACCCCACTAGCTGTGTATCTTAAGAGAAGCTTCGTTACCTTTGCAAGCGGTTTCTTGAAGTTGGTGATGGGATTATGTTGGTGACGAGGCATTGGCTACCTTAAGAGAGTCATAGTGCTTCCTGCCAGTTACTCACCCAAATACACATTTTGAGATACTGTGGCCAGTCTGCCTGAAGCGATACGCCACTAGTTGTGTATCTTAAGAGAAACATCGTTACTCTTGCCAGCGGTTTCTTGACTTTGAAGCTGTGATTATACTGGTGACGAGATATTGGCTACCCTAAGAGAGTCACAGTGTTTCCTGCCAGTTGCTCACCCAAATACACATTTTTTAGATACTGTTTCCAGTGTGCCTGAAGCGATACGCCACTAGTTGTGTATCTTAAGAGAAACATCGTTACTTTTGCCAGGGGTTTCTAGAAGTTGCTGATTTGATTCTGCTGGTGACGAGGCATTGGCTACCTCAAGAGAGTCATAGTGATTCCTGCCAGTTCTTCACCCTAATACACATTTTTTAGATACTCTTTCCAGTCTGCCTGATAGCTACGCCACTAGTTGTGTATCTTAAGAGTCATTGTAACTTTTGCCAGGGGTTTCTTGAAGTTGCTGATGTCATTATGCTGGTGACGAGGCATTGGCTACCCTATGAGTGTCATAGTGATTCCTGCTGGTTGCTCACTCAAATACACATTTTTTTGATACTTTGGCCAGTCTGCCTCAAGTGACACCCCACTAGCTGTGTATCTTATGAGAAGCTTCGTTACCTTTGCAAGCGGTTTCTTGAAGTTGGTGATGGGATTATGTTGGTGACGAGGCATTGGCTACCTTAAGAGAGTCATAGTGCTTCCTGCCAGTTGCTCACCCAAATACACATTTTGAGATACTGTGGCCAGTCTGCCTGAAGCGATACGCCACTAGTTGTGTATCTTAAGAGAAACATCGTTACTCTTGCCAGCGGTTTCTTGACTTTGAAGATGTGATTATACAGGTGACGAGATATTGGCTACCCTAAGAGAGTCACAGTGTTTCCTGCCAGTTGCTCACCCAAATACACGTTTTTAGATACTGTTTCCAGTGTGCCTGAAGCGATACGCCACTAGTTGTGTATCTTAAGAGAAACATCGTTAATTTTGCCAGGGGTTTCTAGAAGTTGCTGATTTGATTGTGCTGGTGACGAGGCATTGGCTACCTCAAGAGAGTCATAGAGATTCCTGCCAGTTCTTCACCCAAATACACATTTTTTAGATACTCTTTCCAGTCTGCCTGATAGCTACGCCACTAGTTGTGTATCTTAAGAGTCATTGTAACTTTTGCCAGGGGTTTCTTGAAGTTGCTGATGTGATTATGCTGGTGACGAGGCATTGGCTACCCTATGAGTGTCATAGTGATTCCTGCTAGTTGCTCACCCAAATACACATTTTTTTGATACTTTGGCCAGTCTGCCTCAAGTGACACCCCACTAGCTGTGTATCTTATGAGAAGCTTCGTTACCTTTGCAAGCGGTTTCTTGAAGTTGGTAATGGGATTATGTTGGTGACGAGGCATTGGCTACCTTAAGAGAGTGATAGTGCTTCCTGCCAGTTACTCACCCAAATACACATTTTGAGATACTGTGGCCAGTCTGCCTGAAGCGATACGCCACTAGTTGTGTATCTTAAGAGAAACATCGTTACTCTTGCCAGCGGTTTCTTGACTTTGAAGCTGTGATTATACTGGTGACGAGATATTGGCTACCCTAAGAGAGTCACAGTGTTTCCTGCCAGTTGCTCACCCAAATACACATTTTTTAGATACTGTTTCCAGTGTGCCTGAAGCGATACGCCACTAGTTGTGTATCTTAAGAGAAACATCGTTACTTTTGCCAGGGGTTTCTAGAAGTTGCTGATTTGATTCTGCTGGTGACGAGGCATTGGCTACCTCAAGAGAGTCATAGTGATTCCTGCCAGTTCTTCACCCAAATACACATTATTTAGATACTCTTTCCAGTCTGCCTGATAGCTACGCCACTAGATGTGTATCTTAAGAGTCATTGTAACTTTTGCCAGGGGTTTCTTGAAGTTGCTGATGTGATTATGCTGGTGACGAGGCATTGGCTACCCTATGAGTGTCATAGTGATTCCTGCTAGTTGCTCACCCAAATACACATTTTTTTGATGCTTTCGCCAGTCTGCCTCAAGTGACACCCCACTAGCTGTGTATCTTATGAGAAGCTTCGTTACCTTTGCAAGCGGTTTCTTGAAGTTGGTGATGGGATTATGTTGGTGACGAGGCAATGGCTACCTTAAGAGAGTCATAATGCTTCCTGCCAGTTGCTCACCCAAATACACATTTTGAGATACTGTGGCCAGTCTGCCTGAAGCGATACGCCACTAGTTGTGTATCTTAAGAGAAACATCGTTACTCTTGCCTTCGGTTTCTTGACTTTGAAGCTGTGATTATACTGGTGACGAGATATTGGCTACCCTAAGAGAGTCACAGTGTTTCCTGCCAGTTGCTCACCCAAATACACGTTTTTAGATACTGTTTCCAGTGTGCCTGATAGCTACGCCACTAGTTGTGTATCTTAAGAGTCATTGTAACTTTTGCCAGGGGTTTCTTGAAGTTGCAGATGTGATTATGCTGGTGACGAGGCATTGGCTACCCTATGAGTGTCATAGTGATACCTGCTAGATGCTCACCCAAATACACATTTTTTTGATACTTTGGCCAGTCTGCCTCAAGTGACACCCCACTAGTTGTGTATCTTAAGAGAAACATCGTTACTCTTGCCAGCGGTTTCTTGACTTTGAAGCTGTGATTATACTGGTGACGAGATATTTGTTAACCTGAGAGAGTCACAGTGTTTCGTGCCAGTTGCTCACCCAAATACAAATTTTTTAGATACTGTTTCCAGTGTGCCTGAAGCGATACGCCACTAGTTGTGTATCTTAAGAGAAACATCGTTACTTTTGCCAGGGGTTTCTAGAAGTTGCTGATTTGATTCTGCTGGTGAAGAGGCGTTGGCTACCTCAAGAGAGTCATAGTGATTCCTGCCAGTTCTTCACCCTAATACACATTTTTTAGATACTCTTTCCAGTCTGCCTGATAGCTACGCCACTAGTTGTGTATCTTAAGAGTCATTGTAACTTTTGCCAGGGGTTTCTTGAAGTTGCTGATGTCATTATGCTGGTGACGAGGCATTGGCTACCCTATGAGTGTCATAGTGATTCCTGCTGGTTGCTCACTCAAATACACATTTTTTTGATACTTTGGCCAGTCTGCCTCAAGTGACACCCCACTAGCTGTGTATCTTATGAGAAGCTTCGTTACCTTTGCAAGCGGTTTCTTGAAGTTGGTGATGGGATTATGTTGGTGACGAGGCATTGGCTACCTTAAGAGAGTCATAGTGCTTCCTGCCAGTTGCTCACCCAAATACACATTTTGAGATACTGTGGCCAGTCTGCCTGAAGCGATACGCCACTAGTTGTGTATCTTAAGAGAAACATCGTTACTCTTGCCAGCGGTTTCTTGACTTTGAAGATGTGATTATACAGGTGACGAGATATTGGCTACCCTAAGAGAGTCACAGTGTTTCCTGCCAGTTGCTCACCCAAATACACGTTTTTAGATACTGTTTCCAGTGTGCCTGAAGCGATACGCCACTAGTTGTGTATCTTAAGAGAAACATCGTTAATTTTGCCAGGGGTTTCTAGAAGTTGCTGATTTGATTGTGCTGGTGACGAGGCATTGGCTACCTCAAGAGAGTCATAGAGATTCCTGCCAGTTCTTCACCCAAATACACATTTTTTAGATACTCTTTCCAGTCTGCCTGATAGCTACGCCACTAGTTGTGTATCTTAAGAGTCATTGTAACTTTTGCCAGGGGTTTCTTGAAGTTGCTGATGTGATTATGCTGGTGACGAGGCATTGGCTACCCTATGAGTGTCATAGTGATTCCTGCTAGTTGCTCACCCAAATACACATTTTTTTGATACTTTGGCCAGTCTGCCTCAAGTGACACCCCACTAGCTGTGTATCTTATGAGAAGCTTCGTTACCTTTGCAAGCGGTTTCTTGAAGTTGGTAATGGGATTATGTTGGTGACGAGGCATTGGCTACCTTAAGAGAGTGATAGTGCTTCCTGCCAGTTACTCACCCAAATACACATTTTGAGATACTGTGGCCAGTCTGCCTGAAGCGATACGCCACTAGTTGTGTATCTTAAGAGAAACATCGTTACTCTTGCCAGCGGTTTCTTGACTTTGAAGCTGTGATTATACTGGTGACGAGATATTGGCTACCCTAAGAGAGTCACAGTGTTTCCTGCCAGTTGCTCACCCAAATACACATTTTTTAGATACTGTTTCCAGTGTGCCTGAAGCGATACGCCACTAGTTGTGTATCTTAAGAGAAACATCGTTACTTTTGCCAGGGGTTTCTAGAAGTTGCTGATTTGATTCTGCTGGTGACGAGGCATTGGCTACCTCAAGAGAGTCATAGTGATTCCTGCCAGTTCTTCACCCAAATACACATTATTTAGATACTCTTTCCAGTCTGCCTGATAGCTACGCCACTAGATGTGTATCTTAAGAGTCATTGTAACTTTTGCCAGGGGTTTCTTGAAGTTGCTGATGTGATTATGCTGGTGACGAGGCATTGGCTACCCTATGAGTGTCATAGTGATTCCTGCTAGTTGCTCACCCAAATACACATTTTTTTGATGCTTTCGCCAGTCTGCCTCAAGTGACACCCCACTAGCTGTGTATCTTATGAGAAGCTTCGTTACCTTTGCAAGCGGTTTCTTGAAGTTGGTGATGGGATTATGTTGGTGACGAGGCAATGGCTACCTTAAGAGAGTCATAATGCTTCCTGCCAGTTGCTCACCCAAATACACATTTTGAGATACTGTGGCCAGTCTGCCTGAAGCGATACGCCACTAGTTGTGTATCTTAAGAGAAACATCGTTACTCTTGCCTTCGGTTTCTTGACTTTGAAGCTGTGATTATACTGGTGACGAGATATTGGCTACCCTAAGAGAGTCACAGTGTTTCCTGCCAGTTGCTCACCCAAATACACGTTTTTAGATACTGTTTCCAGTGTGCCTGATAGCTACGCCACTAGTTGTGTATCTTAAGAGTCATTGTAACTTTTGCCAGGGGTTTCTTGAAGTTGCAGATGTGATTATGCTGGTGACGAGGCATTGGCTACCCTATGAGTGTCATAGTGATTCCTGCTAGATGCTCACCCAAATACACATTTTTTTGATACTTTGGCCAGTCTGCCTCAAGTGACACCCCACTAGTTGTGTATCTTAAGAGAAACATCGTTACTCTTGCCAGCGGTTTCTTGACTTTGAAGCTGTGATTATACTGGTGACGAGATATTTGTTAACCTGAGAGAGTCACAGTGTTTCGTGCCAGTTGCTCACCCAAATACAAATTTTTTAGATACTGTTTCCAGTGTGCCTGAAGCGATACGCCACTAGTTGTGTATCTTAAGAGAAACATCGTTACTTTTGCCAGGGGTTTCTAGAAGTTGCTGATTTGATTCTGCTGGTGAAGAGGCGTTGGCTACCTCAAGAGAGTCATAGAGATTCCTGCCAGTTCTTCACCCAAATACACATTTTTTAGATACCCTTTCCAGTCTGCCTGATAGCTACGCCACTAGTTGTGTATCTTAAGAGTCATTGTAACTTTTGCCAGGGGTTTCTTGAAGTTGCTGATGTGATTATGCTGGTGACGAGGCATTGGCTACCCTATGAGTGTCATAGTGATTCCTGCTAGTTGCTCACCCAAATACACATTTTTTTGATACTTTGGCCAGTCTGCCTCAAGTGACACCCCACTAGCTGTGTATCTTAAGAGAAGCTTCGTTACCTTTGCAAGCGGTTTCTTGAAGTTGGTGATGGGATTATGTTGGTGACGAGGCATTGGCTACCTTAAGAGAGTGATAGTGCTTCCTGCCAGTTACTCACCCAAATACACATTTTGAGATACTGTGGCCAGTCTGCCTGAAGCGATACGCCACTAGTTGTGTATCTTAAGAGAAACATCGTTACTCTTGCCAGCGGTTTCTTGACTTTGAAGCTGTGATTATACTGGTGACGAGATATTGGCTACCCTAAGAGAGTCACAGTGTTTCCTGCCAGTTGCTCACCCAAATACACATTTTTTAGATACTGTTTCCAGTGTGCCTGAAGCGATACGCCACTAGTTGTGTATCTTAAGAGAAACATCGTTACTTTTGCCAGGGGTTTCTAGAAGTTGCTGATTTGATTCTGCTGGTGACGAGGCATTGGCTACCTCAAGAGAGTCATAGTGATTCCTGCCAGTTCTTCACCCAAATACACATTTTTTAGATACTCTTTCCAGTCTGCCTGATAGCTACGCCACTAGATGTGTATCTTAAGAGTCATTGTAACTTTTGCCAGGGGTTTCTTGAAGTTGCTGATGTGATTATGCTGGTGACAAGGCATTGGCTACCCTATGAGTGTCATAGTGATTCCTGCTAGTTGCTCACCCAAATACACATTTTTTTGATGCTTTCGCCAGTCTGCCTCAAGTGACACCCCACTAGCTGTGTATCTTATGAGAAGCTTCGTTACCTTTGCAAGCGGTTTCTTGAAGTTGGTGATGGGATTATGTTGGTGACGAGGCATTGGCTACCTTAAGAGAGTCATAATGCTTCCTGCCAGTTGCTCACCCAAATACACATTTTGAGATACTGTGGCCAGTCTGCCTGAAGCGATACGCCACTAGTTGTGTATCTTAAGAGAAACATCGTTACTCTTGCCAGCGGTTTCTTGACTTTGAAGCTGTGATTATACTGGTGACGAGATATTGGCTACCCTAAGAGAGTCACAGTGTTTCCTGCCAGTTGCTCACCCAAATACACGTTTTTAGATACTGTTTCCAGTGTGCCTGATAGCTACGCCACTAGTTGTGTATCTTAAGAGTCATTGTAACTTTTGCCAGGGGTTTCTTGAAGTTGCTGATGTGATTATGCTGGTGACGAGGCATTGGCTACCCTATGAGTGTCATAGTGATTCCTGCTAGTTGCTCACCCAAATACACATTTTTTTGATACTTTGGCCAGTCTGCCTCAAGTGACACCCCACTAGTTGTGTATCTTAAGAGAAACATAGTTACTCTTGCCAGCGGTTTCTTGACTTTGAAGCTGTGATTATACTGGTGACGAGATATTTGTTAACCTAAGAGAGTCACAGTGTTTCGTGCCAGTTGCTCACCCAAATACAAATTTTTTAGATACTGTTTCCAGTGTGCCTGAAGCGATACGCCACTAGTTGTGTATCTTAAGAGAAACATCGTTACTTTTGCCAGGGGTTTCTAGAAGTTGCTGATTTGATTCTGCTGGTGACGAGGCGTTGGCTACCTCAAGAGAGTCATAGAGATTCCTGCCAGTTCTTCACCCAAATACACATTTTTTAGATACTCTTTCCCGTCTGCCTGATAGCTACGCCACTAGTTGTGTATCTTAAGAGTCATTGTAACTTTTGCCAGGGGTTTCTTGAAGTTGCTGATGTGATTATGCTGGTGACGAGGCATTGGCTACCCTATGAGTGTCATAGTGATTCCTGCTAGTTGCTCACCCAAATACACATTTTTTTGATACTTTGGCCAGTCTGCCTCAAGTGACACCCCACTAGCTGTGTATCTTATGAGAAGCTTCGTTACCTTTGCAAGCGGTTTCTTGAAGTTCGTGATGGGGTTAAGTTGGTGACGAGGCATTGGCTACCTTAAGAGAGTCATAGTGCTTCCTGCCAGTTGCTCACCCAAATACACATTTTGAGATACTGTGGCCAGTCTGCCTGAAACGATACGCCACTAGTTGTGTATCTTAAGAGAAACATCGTTACTCTTGCCAGCGGTTTCTTGACTTTGAAGCTGTGATTATACTGGTGACGAGATATTGGCTACCCTAAGAGAGTCACAGTGTTTCGTGCCAGTTGCTCACCCAAATACACATTTTTTAGATACTGTTTCCAGTGTGCCTGAAGCGATACGCCACTAGTTGTGTATCTTAAGAGAAACATCGTTACTTTTGCCAGGGGTTTCTAGAAGTTGCTGATTTGATTCTGCTGGTGACGAGGCATTGGCTACCTCAAGAGAGTCATAGAGATTCCTGCCAGTTCTTCACCCAAATACACATTTTTTAGATACTCTTTCAAGTCTGCCTGATAGCTACGCCACTAGTTGTGTATCTTAAGAGTCATTGTAACTTTTGCCAGGGGTTTCTTGAAGTTGCTGATGTGATTATGCTGGTGACGAAGCATTGGCTACCCTATGAGTGTCATAGTGATTCCTGCTAGTTGCTCACCCAAATACACATTCTTTTGATACTTTGGCCAGTCTGCCTCAAGTGACACCCCACTAGCTGTGTATCTTATGAGAAGCTTCGTTACCTTTGCAAGCGGTTTCTTGAAGTTGGTGATGGGATTATGTTGGTGACGAGGCATTGGCTACCTTAAGAGAGTCATAGTGCTTCCTGCCAGTTGCTCACCCAAATACACATTTTGAGATACTGTGGCCAGTCTGCCTGAAGCGATACGCCACTAGTTGTGTATCTTAAGAGAAACATCGTTACTCTTGCCAGCGGTTTCTTGACTTTGAAGCTGTGATTATACTGGTGACGAGATATTTGTTAACCTAAGAGCGTCACAGTGTTTCGTGCCAGTTGCTCACCCAAATACAAATTTTTTAGATACTGTTTCCAGTGTGCCTGAAGCGATACGCCACTAGTTGTGTATCTTAAGAGAAACATCGTTACTTTTGCCAGGGGTTTCTAGAAGTTGCTGATTTGATTCTGCTGGTGACGAGGCGTTGGCTACCTCAAGAGAGTCATAGAGATTCCTGCCAGTTCTTCACCCAAATACACATTTTTTAGATACTCTTTCCAGTCTGCCTGATAGCTACGCCACTAGTTGTGTATCTAAAGAGTCATTGTAACTTTTGCCAGGGGTTTCTTGAAGTTGCTGATGTGATTATGCTGGTGACGAGGCATTGGCTACCCTATGAGTGTTATAGTGATTCCTGCTAGTTGCTCACCCAAATACACATTTTTTTGATACTTTGGCCAGTCTGCCTCAAGGGACACCCCACTAGCTGTGTATCTTATGAGAAGCTTCGTTACCTTTGCAAGCGGTTTCTTGAAGTTGGTGATGGGATTATGTTGGTGACGAGGCATTGGCTACCTTAAGAGAGTGATAGTGCTCCCTGCCAGTTGCTCACCCAAATACACATTTTGAGATACTGTGGCCAGTCTGCCTGAGGCGATACGCCACTAGTTGTGTATCTTAAGAGAAACATCGTTACTGTTGCCAGCGGTTTCTTGACTTTGAAGCTGTGATTATACTGGTGACGAGATATTGGTTACCCTAAGAGAGTCACAGTGTTTCGTGCCAGTTGCTCACCCAAATACACATTTTTTAGATACTGTTTCCAGTGTGCCTGAAGCGATACGCCACTAGTTGTGTATCTTAAGAGAAACATCGTTACTTTTGCCAGGGGTTTCTAGAAGTTGCTGATTTGATTGTGCTGGTGACGAGGCATTGGCTACCTCAAGAGAGTCATAGAGATTCCTGCCAGTTCTTCACCCAAATACACATTTTTTAGATACTCTTTCCAGTCTGCCTGATAGCTACGCCACTAGTTGTGTATCTTAAGAGTCATTGTAACTTTTGCCAGGGGTTTCTTGAAGTTGCTGATGTGATTATGCTGGTGACGAGGCATTGGCTACCCTATGAGTGTCATAGTGATTCCTGCTAGTTGCTCACCCAAATACACATTTTTTTGATACTTTGGCCAGTCTGCCTCAAGTGACACCCCACTAGCTGTGTATCTTATGAGAAGCTTCGTTACCTTTGCAAGCGGTTTCTTGAAGTTGGTGATGGGATTATGTTGGTGACGAGGCATTGGCTACCTTAAGAGAGTCATAGTGCTTCCTGCCAGTTGCTCACCCAAATACACATTTTGAGATACTGTGACCAGTCTGCCTGAAGCGATACGCCACTAGTTGTGTATCTTAAGAGAAACATCGTTACTCTTGCCAGCGGTTTCTTGACTTTGAAGCTGTGATTATACTGGTGACGAGATATTGGCTACCCTAAGAGAGTCACAGTGTTTCCTGCCAGTTGCTCACCCAAATACACATTTTTTAGATACTGTTTCCAGTGTGCCTGAAGCGATACGCCACTAGTTGTGTATCTTAAGAGAAACATCGTTACTTTTGCCAGGGGTTTCTAGAAGTTGCTGATTTGATTCTGCTGGTGACGAGGCATTGGCTACCTCAAGAGAGTCATAGTGATTCCTGCCAGTTCTTCACACAAATACACATTTTTTAGATACTCTTTCCAGTCTGCCTGATAGCTACGCCACTAGATGTGTATCTTAAGAGTCATTGTAACTTTTGCAAGGGGTTTCTTGAAGTTGCTGATGTGATTATGCTGGTGACGAGGCATTGGCTACCCTATGAGTGTCATAGTGATTCCTGCTAGTTGCTCACCCAAATACACATTTTTTTGATGCTTTCGCCAGTCTGCCTCAAGTGACACCCCACTAGCTGTGTATCTTATGAGAAGCTTCGTTACCTTTGCAAGCGGTTTCTTGAAGTTGGCGATGGGATTATGTTGGTGACGAGGCATTGGCTACCTTAAGAGAGTCATAATGCTTCCTGCCAGTTGCTCACCCAAATACACATTTTGAGATACTGTGGCCAGTCTGCCTGAAGCGATACGCCACTAGTTGTGTATCTTAAGAGAAACATCGTTACTCTTGCCATCGGTTTCTTGACTTTGAAGCTGTGATTATACTGGTGACGAGATATTGGCTACCCTAAGAGAGTCACAGTGTTTCCTGCCAGTTGCTCACCCAAATACACGTTTTTAGATACTGTTTCCAGTGTGCCTGATAGCTACGCCACTAGTTGTGTATCTTAAGAGTCATTGTAACTTTTGCCAGGGGTTTCTTGAAGTTGCTGATGTGATAATGCTGGTGACGAGGCATTGGCTACCCTATGAGTGTCATAGTGATTCCTGCTAGTTGCTCACCCAAATACACATTTTTATGATACTTTGGCCAGTCTGCCTCAAGTGACACCCCACTAGTTGTGTATCTTAAGAGAAACATCGTTACTCTTGCCAGCGGTTTCTTGACTTTGAAGCTGTGATTATACTGGTGACGAGATATTGGTTAACCTAAGAGAGTCACAGTGTTTCGTGCCAGTTGCTCACCCAAATACAAATTTTTTAGATGCTGTTTCCAGTGTGCCTGAAGCGATACGCCACTAGTTGTGTATCTTAAGAGAAACATCGTTACTTTTGCCAGGGGTTTCTAGAAGTTGCTGATTTGATTCTGCTGGTGACGAGGCGTTGGCTACCTCAAGAGAGTCATAGAGATTCCTGCCAGTTCTTCACCCAAATACACATTTTTTAGATACTCTTTCCCGTCTGCCTGATAGCTACGCCACTAGTTGTGTATCTTAAGAGTCATTGTAACTTTTGCCAGGGGGTTCTTGAAGTTGCTGATGTGATTATGCTGGTGACGAGGCATTGGCTACCCTATGAGTGTCATAGTGATTCCTGCTAGTTGCTCACCCAAATACACATTTTTTTGATACTTTGGCCAGTCTGCCTCAAGTGACACCCCACTAGCTGTGTATCTTATGAGAAGCTTCGTTACCTTTGCAAGCGGTTTCTTGAATTTGGTGATGGGATTATGTTGGTGACGAGGCATTGGCTACCTTAAGAGAGTCATAGTGCTTCCTGCCAGTTGCTCACCCAAATACACATTTTGAGATACTGTGGCCAGTCTGCCTGAAACGATACGCCACTAGTTGTGTATCTTAAGAGAAACATCGTTACTCTTGCCAGCGGTTTCTTGACTTTGAAGCTGTGATTATACTGGTGACGAGATATTGGCTACCCTAAGAGAGTCACAGTGTTTCGTGCCAGTTGCTCACCCAAATACACATTTTTTAGATACTGTTTCCAGTGTGCCTGAAGCGATACGCCACTAGTTGTGTATCTTAAGAGAAACATCGTTACTTTTGCCAGGGGTTTCTAGAAGTTGCTGATTTGATTCTGCTGGTGACGAGGCATTGGCTACCTCAAGAGAGTCATAGAGATTCCTGCCAGTTCTTCACAGAAATACACATTTTTTAGATACTCTTTCCAGTCTGCCTGATAGCTACGCCACTAGTTGTGTATCTTAAGAGTCATTGTAACTTTTGCCAGGGGTTTCTTGAAGTTGCTGATGTGATTATGCTGGTGACGAAGCATTGGCTACCCTATGAGTGTCATAGTGATTCCTGCTAGTTGCTCACCCAAATACACATTCTTTTGATACTTTGGCCAGTCTGCCTCAAGAGACACCCCACTAGCTGTGTATCTTATGAGAAGCTTCGTTACCTTTGCAAGCGGTTTCTTGAAGTTGGTGATGGGATTATGTTGGTGACGAGGCATTGGCTATTTTAAGAGAGTCATAGTGCTTCCTGCCAGTTGCTCACCCAAATACACATTTTCAGATACTGTGGCCAGTCTGCCTGAAGCGATACGCCACTAGTTGTGTATCTTAAGAGAAACATCGTTACTCTTGCCAGCGGTTTCTTGACTTTGAAGCTGTGATTATACTGGTGACGAGATATTGGTTACCCTAAGAGAGTCACAGTGTTTCGTGCCAGTTGCTCACCCAAATACACATTTTTTAGATACTGTTTCCAGTGTGCCTGAAGCGATACGCCACTAGTTGTGTATCTTAGGAGAAACATCGTTACTTTTGCCAGGGGTTTCTAGAAGTTGCTGATTTGATTCTGCTGGTGACGTGGCATTGGCTACCTCAAGAGAGTCATAGTGATTCCTGCCAGTTCTTCACACAAATACACATTTTTTAGATACTCTTTCCAGTCTGCCTGATAGCTACGCCACTAGATGTGTATCTTAAGAGTCATTGTAACTTTTGCCAGGGGTTTCTTGAAGTTGCTGATGTGATTATGCTGGTGACGAGGCATTGGCTACCCTATGAGTGTCATAGTGATTCCTGCTAGTTGCTCACCCAAATACACATTTTTTTGATGCTTTCGCCAGTCTGCCTCAAGTGACACCCCACTAGCTGTGTATCTTATGAGAAGCTTCGTTACCTTTGCAAGCGGTTTCTTGAAGTTGGCGATGGGATTATGTTGGTGACGAGGCATTGGCTACCTTAAGAGAGTCATAATGCTTCCTGCCAGTTGCTCACCCAAATACACATTTTGAGATACTGTGGCCAGTCTGCCTGAAGCGATACGCCACTAGTTGTGTATCTTAAGAGAAACATCGTTACTCTTGCCATCGGTTTCTTGACTTTGAAGCTGTGATTATACTGGTGACGAGATATTGGCTACCCTAAGAGAGTCACAGTGTTTCCTGCCAGTTGCTCACCCAAATACACGTTTTTAGATACTGTTTCCAGTGTGCCTGATAGCTACGCCACTAGTTGTGTATCTTAAGAGTCATTGTAACTTTTGCCAGGGGTTTCTTGAAGTTGCTGATGTGATAATGCTGGTGACGAGGCATTGGCTACCCTATGAGTGTCATAGTGATTCCTGCTAGTTGCTCACCCAAATACACATTTTTTTGATACTTTGGCCAGTCTGCCTCAAGTGACACCCCACTAGTTGTGTATCTTAAGAGAAACATCGTTACTCTTGCCAGCGGTTTCTTGACTTTGAAGCTGTGATTATACTGGTGACGAGATATTGGTTAACCTAAGAGAGTCACAGTGTTTCGTGCCAGTTGCTCACCCAAATACAAATTTTTTAGATGCTGTTTCCAGTGTGCCTGAAGCGATACGCCACTAGTTGTGTATCTTAAGAGAAACATCGTTACTTTTGCCAGGGGTTTCTAGAAGTTGCTGATTTGATTCTGCTGGTGACGAGGCGTTGGCTACCTCAAGAGAGTCATAGAGATTCCTGCCAGTTCTTCACCCAAATACACATTTTTTAGATACTCTTTCCCGTCTGCCTGATAGCTACGCCACTAGTTGTGTATCTTAAGAGTCATTGTAACTTTTGCCAGGGGGTTCTTGAAGTTGCTGATGTGATTATGCTGGTGATGAGGCATTGGCTACCCTATGAGTGTCATAGTGATTCCTGCTAGTTGCTCACCCAAATACACATTTTTTTGATACTTTGGCCAGTCTGCCTCAAGTGACACCCCACTAGCTGTGTATCTTATGAGAAGCTTCGTTACCTTTGCAAGCGGTTTCTTGAATTTGGTGATGGGATTATGTTGGTGACGAGGCATTGGCTACCTTAAGAGAGTCATAGTGCTTCCTGCCAGTTGCTCACCCAAATACACATTTTGAGATACTGTGGCCAGTCTGCCTGAAACGATACGCCACTAGTTGTGTATCTTAAGAGAAACATCGTTACTCTTGCCAGCGGTTTCTTGACTTTGAAGCTGTGATTATACTGGTGACGAGATATTGGCTACCCTAAGAGAGTCACAGTGTTTCGTGCCAGTTGCTCACCCAAATACACATTTTTTAGATACTGTTTCCAGTGTGCCTGAAGCGATACGCCACTAGTTGTGTATCTTAAGAGAAACATCGTTACTTTTGCCAGGGGTTTCTAGAAGTTGCTGATTTGATTCTGCTGGTGACGAGGCATTGGCTACCTCAAGAGAGTCATAGAGATTCCTGCCAGTTCTTCACAGAAATACACATTTTTTAGATACTCTTTCCAGTCTGCCTGATAGCTACGCCACTAGTTGTGTATCTTAAGAGTCATTGTAACTTTTGCCAGGGGTTTCTTGAAGTTGCTGATGTGATTATGCTGGTGACGAAGCATTGGCTACCCTATGAGTGTCATAGTGATTCCTGCTAGTTGCTCACCCAAATACACATTCTTTTGATACTTTGGCCAGTCTGCCTCAAGTGACACCCCACTAGCTGTGTATCTTATGAGAAGCTTCGTTACCTTTGCAAGCGGTTTCTTGAAGTTGGTGATGGGATTATGTTGGTGACGAGGCATTGGCTACCTTAAGAGAGTCATAGTGCTTCCTGCCAGTTGCTCACCCAAATAAACATTTTCAGATACTGTGGCCAGTCTGCCTGAAGCGATACGCCACTAGTTGTGTATCTTAAGAGAAACATCGTTACTCTTGCCAGCGGTTTCTTGACTTTGAAGCTGTGATTATACTGGTGACGAGATATTGGTTACCCTAAGAGAGTCACAGTGTTTCGTGCCAGTTGCTCACCCAAATACACATTTTTTAGATACTGTTTCCAGTGTGCCTGAAGCGATACGCCACTAGTTGTGTATCTTAAGAGAAACATCGTTACTTTTGCCAGGGGTTTCTAGAAGTTGCTGATTTGATTGTGCTGGTGACGAGGCATTGGCTACCTCAAGAGAGTCATAGAGATTCCTGCCAGTTCTTCACCCAAATACACATTTTTTAGATACTCTTTCCAGTCTGCCTGATAGCTACGCCACTAGTTGTGTATCTTAAGAGTCATTGTAACTTTTGCCAGGGGTTTCTTGAAGTTGCTGATGTGATTATGCTGGTGACGAGGCATTGGCTACCCTATGAGTGTCATAGTGATTCCTGCTAGTTGCTCACCCAAATACACATTTTTTTGATACTTTGGCCAGTCTGCCTCAAGTGACACCCCACTAGCTGTGTATCTTATGAGAAGCTTCGTTACCTTTGCAAGCGGTTTCTTGAAGTTGGTGATGGGATTATGTTGGTGACGAGGCATTGGCTACCTTAAGAGAGTCATAGTGCTTCCTGCCAGTTGCTCACCCAAATACACATTTTGAGATACTGTGGCCAGTCTGCCTGAAGCGATACGCCACTAGTTGTGTATCTTAAGAGAAACATCGTTACTCTTGCCAGCGGTTTCTTGACTTTGAAGCTGTGATTATACTGGTGACGAGATATTGGCTACCCTAAGAGAGTCACAGTGTTTCCTGCCAGTTGCTCACCCAAATACACATTTTTTAGATACTGTTTCCCGTGTGCCTGAAGCGATACGCCACTAGTTGTGTATCTTAAGAGAAACATCGTTACTTTTGCCAGGGGTTTCTAGAAGTTGCTGATTTGATTCTGCTGGTGACGAGGCATTGGCTACCTCAAGAGAGTCATAGTGATTCCTGCCAGTTCTTCACCCAAATACACATTTTTTAGATACTCTTTCCAGTCTGCCTGATAGCTACGCCACTAGATGTGTATCTTAAGAGTCATTGTAACTTTTGCCAGGGGTTTCTTGAAGTTGCTGATGTGATTATGCTGGTGACGAGGCATTGGCTACCCTATGAGTGTCATAGTGATTCCTGCTAGTTGCTCACCCAAATACACATTTTTTTGATGCTTTCGCCAGTCTGCCTCAAGTGACACCCCACTAGCTGTGTATCTTATGAGAAGCTTCGTTACCTTTGCAAGCGGTTTCTTGAAGTTGGTGATGGGATTATGTTGGTGACGAGGCATTGGCTACCTTAAGAGAGTCATAATGCTTCCTGCCAGTTGCTCACCCAAATACACATTTTGAGATACTGTGGCCAGTCTGCCTGAAGCGATACGCCACTAGTTGTGTATCTTAAGAGAAACATCGTTACTCTTGCCATCGGTTTCTTGACTTTGAAGCTGTGATTATACTGGTGACGAGATATTGGCTACCCTAAGAGAGTCACAGTGTTTCCTGCCAGTTGCTCACCCAAATACACGTTTTTAGATACTGTTTCCAGTGTGCCTGATAGCTACGCCACTAGTTGTGTATCTTAAGAGTCATTGTAACTTTTGCCAGGGGTTTCTTGAAGTTGCTGATGTGATAATGCTGGTGACGAGGCATTGGCTACCCTATGAGTGTCATAGTGATTCCTGCTAGTTGCTCACCCAAATACACATTTTTTTGATACTTTGGCCAGTCTGCCTCAAGTGACACCCCACTAGTTGTGTATCTTAAGAGAAACATCGTTACTCTTGCCAGCGGTTTCTTGACTTTGAAGCTGTGATTATACTGGTGACGAGATATTGGTTAATCTAAGAGAGTCACAGTGTTTCGTGCCAGTTGCTCACCCAAATACAAATTTTTTAGATGCTGTTTCCAGTGTGCCTGAAGCGATACGCCACTAGTTGTGTATCTTAAGAGAAACATCGTTACTTTTGCCAGGGGTTTCTAGAAGTTGCTGATTTGATTCTGCTGGTGACGAGGCGTTGGCTACCTCAGGAGAGTCATAGAGATTCCTGCCAGTTCTTCACCCAATTACACATTTTTTAGATACTCTTTCCCGTCTGCCTGATAGCTACGCCACTAGTTGTGTATCTTAAGAGTCATTGTAACTTTTGCCAGGGGTTTCTTGAAGTTGCTGATGTGATTATGCTGGTGACGAGGCATTGGCTACCCTATGAGTGTCATAGTGATTCCTGCTAGTTGCTCACCCAAATACACATTTTTTTGATACTTTGGCCAGTCTGCCTCAAGTGACACCCCACTAGCTGTGTATCTTATGAGAAGCTTCGTTACCTTTGCAAGCGGTTTCTTGAATTTGGTGATGGGATTATGTTGGTGACGAGGCATTGGCTACCTTAAGAGAGTCATAGTGCTTCCTGCCAGTTGCTCACCCAAATACACATTTTGAGATACTGTGGCCAGTCTGCCTGAAACGATACGCCACTAGTTGTGTATCTTAAGAGAAACATCGTTACTCTTGCCAGCGGTTTCTTGACTTTGAAGCTGTGATTATACTGGTGACGAGATATTGGCTACCCTAAGAGAGTCACTGTGTTTCGTGCCAGTTGCTCACCCAAATACACATTTTTTAGATACTGTTTCCAGTGTGCCTGAAGCGATACGAGACTAGTTGTGTATCTTAAGAGAAACATCGTTACTTTTGCCAGGGGTTTCTAGAAGTTGCTGATTTGATTCTGCTGGTGACGAGGCATTGGCTACCTCAAGAGAGTCATAGAGATTCCTGCCAGTTCTTCACCCAAATACACATTTTTTAGATACTCTTTCCAGTCTGCCTGATAGCTACGCCACTAGTTGTGTATCTTAAGAGTCATTGTAACTTTTGCCAGGGGTTTCTTGAAGTTGCTGATGTGATTATGCTGGTGACGAAGCATTGGCTACCCTATGAGTGTCATAGTGATTCCTGCTAGTTGCTCACCCAAATACACATTCTTTTGATACTTTGGCCAGTCTGCCTCAAGTGACACCCCACTAGCTGTGTATCTTATGAGAAGCTTCGTTACCTTTGCAAGCGGTTTCTTGAAGTTGGTAATGGGATTATGTTGGTGACGAGGCATTGGCTACCTTAAGAGAGTCATAGTGCTTCCTGCCAGTTGCTCACCCAAATACACATTTTGAGATACTGTGGCCAGTCTGCCTGAAGCGATACGCCACTAGTTGTGTATCTTAAGAGAAACATCGTTACTCTTGCCAGCGGTTTCTTGACTTTGAAGCTGTGATTATACTGGTGACGAGATATTGGCTACCCTAAGAGAGTCACAGTGTTTCCTGCCAGTTGCTCACCCAAATACACATTTTTTAGATACTGTTTCCCGTGTGCCTGAAGCGATACGCCACTAGTTGTGTATCTTAAGAGAAACATCGTTACTTTTGCCAGGGGTTTCTAGAAGTTGCTGATTTGATTCTGCTGGTGACGAGGCATTGGCTACCTCAAGAGAGTCATAGTGATTCCTGCCAGTTCTTCACACAAATACACATTTTTTAGATACTCTTTCCAGTCTGCCTGATAGCTACGCCACTAGATGTGTATCTTAAGAGTCATTGTAACTTTTGCCAGGGGTTTCTTGAAGTTGCTGATGTGATTATGCTGGTGACGAGGCATTGGCTACCCTATGAGTGTCATAGTGATTCCTGCTAGTTGCTCACCCAAATACACATTTTTTTGATGCTTTCGCCAGTCTGCCTCAAGTGACACCCCACTAGCTGTGTATCTTATGAGAAGCTTCGTTACCTTTGCAAGCGGTTTCTTGAAGTTGGTGATGGGATTATGTTGGTGACGAGGCATTGGCTACCTTAAGAGAGTCATAATGCTTCCTGCCAGTTGCTCACCCAAATACACATTTTGAGATACTGTGGCCAGTCTGCCTGAAGCGATACGCCACTAGTTGTGTATCTTAAGAGAAACATCGTTACTCTTGCCATCGGTTTCTTGACTTTGAAGCTGTGATTATACTGGTGACGAGATATTGGCTACCCTAAGAGAGTCACAGTGTTTCCTGCCAGTTGCTCACCCAAATACACGTTTTTAGATACTGTTTCCAGTGTGCCTGATAGCTACGCCACTAGTTGTGTATCTTAAGAGTCATTGTAACTTTTGCCAGGGGTTTCTTGAAGTTGCTGATGTGATAATGCTGGTGACGAGGCATTGGCTACCCTATGAGTGTCATAGTGATTCCTGCTAGTTGCTCACCCAAATACACATTTTTTTGATACTTTGGCCAGTCTGCCTCAAGTGACACCCCACTAGTTGTGTATCTTAAGAGAAACATCGTTACTCTTGCCAGCGGTTTCTTGACTTTGAAGCTGTGATTATACTGGTGACGAGATATTGGTTAATCTAAGAGAGTCACAGTGTTTCGTGCCAGTTGCTCACCCAAATACACATTTTTTAGATACTGTTTCCAGTGTGCCTGAAGCGATACGCCACTAGTTGTGTATCTTAAGAGAAACATCGTTACTTTTGAAAGGGGTTTCTAGAAGTTGCTGATTTGATTCTGCTGGTGACGAGGCGTTGGCTACCTCAGGAGAGTCATAGAGATTCCTGCCAGTTCTTCACCCAATTACACATTTTTTAGATACTCTTTCCCGTCTGCCTGATAGCTACGCCACTAGTTGTGTATCTTAAGAGTCATTGTAACTTTTGCCAGGGGTTTCTTGATGTTGCTGATGTGATTATGCTGGTGACGAGGCATTGGCTACCCTATGAGTGTCATAGTGATTCCTGCTAGTTGCTCACCCAAATACACATTTTTTTGATACTTTGGCCAGTCTGCCTCAAGTGACACCCCACTAGCTGTGTATCTTATGAGAAGCTTCGTTACCTTTGCAAGCGGTTTCTTGAATTTGGTGATGGGATTATGTTGGTGACGAGGCATTGGCTACCTTAAGAGAGTCATAGTGCTTCCTGCCAGTTGCTCACCCAAATACACATTTTGAGATACTGTGGCCAGTCTGCCTGAAACGATACGCCACTAGTTGTGTATCTTAAGAGAAACATCGTTACTCTTGCCAGCGGTTTCTTGACTTTGAAGCTGTGATTATACTGGTGACGAGATATTGGCTACCCTAAGAGAGTCACTGTGTTTCGTGCCAGTTGCTCACCCAAATACACATTTTTTAGATACTGTTTCCAGTGTGCCTGAAGCGATACGAGACTAGTTGTGTATCTTAAGAGAAACATCGTTACTTTTGCCAGGGGTTTCTAGAAGTTGCTGATTTGATTCTGCTGGTGACGAGGCATTGGCTACCTCAAGAGAGTCATAGAGATTCCTGCCAGTTCTTCACCCAAATACACATTTTTTAGATACTCTTTCCAGTCTGCCTGATAGCTACGCCACTAGTTGTGTATCTTAAGAGTCATTGTAACTTTTGCCAGGGGTTTCTTGAAGTTGCTGATGTGATTATGCTGGTGACGAAGCATTGGCTACCCTATGAGTGTCATAGTGATTCCTGCTAGTTGCTCACCCAAATACACATTCTTTTGATACTTTGGCCAGTCTGCCTCAAGTGACACCCCACTAGCTGTGTATCTTATGAGAAGCTTCGTTACCTTTGCAAGCGGTTTCTTGAAGTTGGTGATGGGATTATGTTGGTGACGAGGCATTGGCTACCTTAAGAGAGTCATAGTGCTTCCAGCCAGTTGCTCACCCAAATACACATTTTCAGATACTGTGGCCAGTCTGCCTGAAGCGATACGCCACTAGTTGTGTATCTTAAGAGAAACATCGTTACTCTTGCCAGCGGTTTCTTGACTTTGAAGCTGTGATTATACTGGTGACGAGATATTGGTTAACCTAAGAGAGTCACAGTGTTTCGTGCCAGTTGCTCACCCAAATACAAATTTTTTAGATACTGTTTCCAGTGTGCCTGAAGCGATACGCCACTAGTTGTGTATCTTAAGAGAAACATCGTTACTTTTGCCAGGGGTTTCTAGAAGTTGCTGATTTGATTCTGCTGGTGACGAGGCGTTGGCTACCTCAAGAGAGTCATAGAGATTCCTGCCAGTTCTTCACCCAAATACACATTTTTTGGATACTCTTTCCAGTCTGCCTGATAGCTACGCCACTAGTTGTGTATCTTAAGAGTCATTGTAACTTTTCCCAGGGGTTTCTTGAAGTTGCTGATGTGATTACGCTGGTGACGAGGCATTGGCTACCCTATGAGTGTCATAGTTATTCCTGCTAGTTGCTCACCCAAATACAAATTTTTTTGATACTTTGGCCAGTCTGCCTCAAGTGACACCCCACTAGCTGTGTATCTTAGAGAAGCTTCGTTACCTTTGCAAGCGGTTTCTTGAAGTTGGTGATGGGATTATGTTGGTGACGAGGCATTGGCTACCTTAAGAGAGTCATAGTGCTTCCTGCCAGTTGCTCACCCAAATACACATTTTGAGATACTGTGGCCAGTCTGCCTGAAGCGATGCGCCACTAGTTGTGTATCTTAAGAGAAACATCGTTACTCTTGCCAGCGGTTTCTTGACTTTGAAGCTATGATTATACTGGTGACGAGATATTGGCTACCCTAAGAGAGTCACAGTGTTTCGTGCCAGTTGCTCACCCAAATACACATTTTTTAGATACTGTTTCCAGTGTGCCTGAAGCGATACGCCACTAGTTGTGTATCATAAGAGAAACATCGTTACTTTTGCCAGGGGTTTCTAGAAGTTGCTGATTTGATTGTGCTGGTGACGAGGCATTGGCTACCACAAGAGAGTCATAGAGATTCCTGCCAGTTCTTCACCCAAATACACATTTTTTAGATACTCTTTCCAGTCTGCCTGATAGCTACGCCACTAGATGTGTATCTTAAGAGTCATTGTAACTTTTGCCAGGGGTTTCTTGAAGTTGCTGATGTGATTATGCTGGTGACGAGGCATTGGCTACCCTATGATTGTCATAGTGATTCCTGCTAGTTGCTCACCCAAATACACATTTTTTTGATGCTTTTGCCAGTCTGCCTCAAGTGACACCCCACTAGCTGTGTATCTTATGAGAAGCTTCGTTACCTTTGCAAGCGGTTTCTTGAAGTTGGTGATGGGATTATGTTGGTGACGAGGCATTGGCTACCTTAAGAGAGTCATAATGCTTCCTGCCAGTTGCTCACCCAAACACACATTTTGAGATACTGTGGCGTCTGCCTGAGGCGATACGCCACTAGTTGTGTATCTTAAGAGAAACATCGTTACTCTTGCCATCGGTTTCTTGACTTTGAAGCTGTGATTATACTGGTGACGAGATATTGGCTACCCTAAGAGAGTCACAGTGTTTCCTGCCAGTTGCTCACCCAAATACACGTTTTTAGATACTGTTTCCAGTGTGCCTGATAGCTACGCCACTAGTTGTGTATCTTAAGAGTCATTGTAACTTTTGCCAGGGGTTTATTGAAGTTGCTGATGTGATAATGCTGGTGACGAGGCATTGGCTACCCTATGAGTGTCATAGTGATTCCTGCTAGTTGCTCACCCAAATACACATTTTTTTGATACTTTGGCCAGTCTGCCTCAAGTGACACCCCACTAGTTGTGTATCTTAAGAGAAACATCGTTACTCTTGCCAGCGGTTTCTTGACTTTGAAGCTGTGATTATACTGGTGACGAGATATTGGTTAACCTAAGAGAGTCACAGTGTTTCGTGCCAGTTGCTCACCCAAATAAAAATTTTTTAGATACTGTTTCCAGTGTGCCTGAAGCGATACGCCACTAGTTGTGTATCTTAAGAGAAACATCGTTACTTTTGCCAGGGGTTTCTAGAAGTTGCTGATTTGATTCTGCTGGTGACGAGGCGTTGGCTACCTCAAGAGAGTCATAGAGATTCCTGCCAGTTCTTCACCCAAATACACATTTTTTAGATACTCTTTCCCGTCTGCCTGATAGCTACGCCACTAGTTGTGTATCTTAAGAGTCATTGTAACTTTTGGCAGGGGTTTCCTGAAGTTGCTGATGTGATTATGCTGGTGACGAGGCATTGGCTACACTATGAGTGTCATAGTGATTCCTGCTAGTTGCTCACCCAAATACACATTTTTTTGATACTTTGGCCAGTCTGCCTCCAGTGACACCCCACTAGCTGTGTATCTTATGAGAAGCTTCGTTACCTTTGCAAGCGGTTTCTTGAATTTGGTGATGGGATTATGTTGGTGACGAGGCATTGGCTACCTTAAGAGAGTCATAGTGCTTCCTGCCAGTTGCTCACCCAAATACACATTTTGAGATACTGTGGCCCGTCTGCCTGAAACGATACGCCACTAGTTGTGTATCTTAAGAGAAACATCGTTACTCTTGCCAGCGGTTTCTTGACTTTGAAGCTGTGATTATACTGGTGACGAGATATTGGCTACCCTAAGAGAGTCACAGTGTTTCGTGCCAGTTGCTCACCCAAATACACATTTTTTAGATACTGTTTCCAGTGTGCCTGAAGCGATACGCCACTAGTTGTGTATCTTAAGAGAAACATCGTTACTTTTGCCAGGGGTTTCTAGAAGTTGCTGATTTGATTCTGCTGGTGACGAGGCATTGGCTACCTCAAGAGAGTCATAGAGATTCCTGCCAGTTCTTCACCCAAATACACATTTTTTAGATACTCTTTCCAGTCTGCCTGATAGCTACGCCACTAGTTGTGTATCTTAAGAGTCATTGTAACTTTTGCCAGGGGTTTCTTGAAGTTGCTGATGTGATTATGCTGGTGACGAGGTGCCGGCCGAAGTGGCCGTGCGGTTAAAGGTGCTGCAGTCTGGAACCGCAAGACCGCTACGGTCGCAGGTTCGAATCCTGCCTAGGGCATGGATGTTTGTGATGTCCTTAGGTTAGTTAGGTTTAACTAGTTCTAAGTTCTAGGGGACTAATGACCTCAGCAGTTGAGTCCCATAGTGCTCAGAGCCATTTGAACCATTTTTTGGTGACGAGGCATTGGCTACCCTATGAGTGTCATAGTGATTCCTGCTAGTTGCTCACCCAAATACACATTCTTTTGATACTTTGGCCAGTCTGCCTCAAGTGACACCCCACTAGCTGTGTATCTTAGAGAAGCTTCGTTACCTTTGCAAGCGGTTTCTTGAAGTTGGTGATGGGATTATGTTGGTGACGAGGCATTGGCTACCTTAAGAGAGTCATAGAGCTTCCTGCCAGTTGCTCACCCAAATACACATTTTGAGATACTGTGGCCAGTCTGCCTGAAGCGATGCGCCACTAGTTGTGTATCTTAAGAGAAACATCGTTACTCTTTCAGCGGTTTCTTGACTTTGAAGCTATGATTATACTGGTGACGAGATATTGGCTACCCTAAGAGAGTCACAGTGTTTCGTGCCAGTTGCTCACCCAAATACACATTTTTTAGATACTGTTTCCAGTGTGCCTGAAGCGATACGCCACTAGTTGTGTATCTTAAGAGAAACATCGTTACTTTTGCCAGGGGTTTCTAGAAGTTGCTGATTTGATTCTGCTGGTGACGAGGCGTTGGCTACCTCAAGAGAGTCATAGAGATTCCTGCCAGTTCTTCACCCAAATACACATTTTTTAGATACTCTTTCCCGTCTGCCTGATAGCTACGCCACTAGTTGTGTATCTTAAGAGTCATTGTAACTTTTGGCAGGGGTTTCCTGAAGTTGCTGATGTGATTATGCTGGTGACGAGGCATTGCCTACCCTATGAGTGTCATAGTGATTCCTGCTAGTTGCTCACCCAAATACACATTTTTTTGATACTTTGGCCAGTCTGCCTCCAGTGACACCCCACTAGCTGTGTATCTTATGAGAAGCTTCGTTACCTTTGCAAGCGGTTTCTTGAATTTGGTGATGGGATTATGTTGGTGACGAGGCATTGGCTACCTTAAGAGAGTCATAGTGCTTCCTGCCAGTTGCTCACCCAAATACACATTTTGAGATACTGTGGCCAGTCTGCCTGAAACGATACGCCACTAGTTGTGTATCTTAAGAGAAACATCGTTACTCTTGCCAGCGGTTTCTTGACTTTGAAGCTGTGATTATACTGGTGACGAGATATTGGTTAACCTAAGAGAGTCACAGTGTTTCGTGCCAGTTGCTCACCCAAATACAAAATTATTAGATACTGTTTCCAGTGTGCCTGAAGCGATACGCCACTAGTTGTGTATCTTAAGAGAAACATCGTTACTTTTGCCAGGGGTTTCTAGAAGTTGCTGATTTGATTCTGCTGGTGACGAGGCGTTGGCTACCTCAAGAGAGTCACAGAGATTCCTGCCAGTTCTTCACAGAAATACACATTTTTTAGATACTCTTTCCAGTCTGCCTGATAGCTACGCCACTAGTTGTGTATCTTAAGAGTCATTGTAACTTTTGCCAGGGGTTTCTTGAAGTTGCTGATGTGATTATGCTGGTGACGAGGCATTGGCTACCCTATGAGTGTCATAGTGATTCCTGCTAGTTGCTCACCCAAATACACATTCTTTTGATACTTTGGCCAGTCTGCCTCAAGTGACACCCCACTAGCTGTGTATCTTAGAGAAGCTTCGTTACCTTTGCAAGCGGTTTCTTGAAGTTGGTGATGGGATTATGTTGGTGACGAGGCATTGGCTACCTTAAGAGAGTCATAGTGCTTCCTGCCAGTTGCTCACCCAAATACACATTTTGAGATACTGTGGCCAGTCTGCCTGAAGCGATGCGCCACTAGTTGTGTATCTTAAGAGAAACATCGTTACTCTTTCAGCGGTTTCTTGACTTTGAAGCTATGATTATACTGGTGACGAGATATTGGCTACCCTAAGAGAGTCACAGTGTTTCGTGCCAGTTGCTCACCCAAATACACATTTTTTAGATACTGTTTCCAGTGTGCCTGAAGCGATACGCCACTAGTTGTGTATCTTAAGAGAAACATCGTTACTTTTGCCAGGGGTTTCTAGAAGTTGCTGATTTGATTCTGCTGGTGACGAGGCATTGGCTACCTCAAGAGAGTCATAGAGATTCCTGCCAGTTCTTCACCCAAATACACATTTTTTAGATACTCTTTCCAGTCTGCCTGATAGCTACGCCACTAGTTGTGTATCTTAAGAGTCATTGTAACTTTTGCCAGGGGTTTCTTGAAGTTGCTGATGTGATTATGCTGGTGACGAGGCATTGGCTACCCTATGAGTGTCATAGTGATTCCTGCTAGTTGCTCACCCAAATACACATTTTTTTGATACTTTGGCCAGTCTGCCTCAAGTGACACCCCACTAGCTGTGTATCTTATGAGAAGCTTCGTTACCTTTGCAAGCGGTTTCTTGAAGTTGGTGATGGGATTATGTTGATGACGAGGCATTGGCTACCTTAAGAGAGTCATAGTGCTTCTTGCCAGTTGCTCACCCAAATACACATTTTGAGATACTGTGGCCAGTCTGCCTGAAGCGATACGCCACTAGTTGTGTATCTTAAGAGAAACATCGTTACTCTTGCCAGCGGTTTCTTGACTTTGAAGCTGTGATTATACTGGTGACGAGATATTGGTTACCCTAAGAGAGTCACAGTGTTTCGTGCCAGTTGCTCACCCAAATACACATTTGTTAGATACTGTTTCCAGTGTGCCTGAAGCGATACGCCACTAGTTGTGTATCTTAAGAGAAACATCGTTACTTTTGCCAGGGGTTTCTAGAAGTTGCTGATTTGATTCTGCTGGTGACGAGGCGTTGGCTACCTCAAGAGAGTCATAGAGATTCCTGCCACTTCTTCACCCAAATACACATTTTTTAGATACTCTTTCCAGTCTGCCTGATAGCTACGCCACTAGTTGTGTATCTTAAGAGTCATTGTAACTTTTGGCAGGGGTTTCCTGAAGTTGCTGATGTGATTATGCTGGTGACGAGGCATTGCCTACCCTATGAGTGTCATAGTGATTCCTGCTAGTTGCTCACCCAAATACACATTTTTTTGATACTTTGGCCAGTCTGCCTCCAGTGACACCCCACTAGCTGTGTATCTTATGAGAAGCTTCGTTACCTTTGCAAGCGGTTTCTTGAATTTGGTGATGGGATTATGTTGGTGACGAGGCATTGGCTACCTTAAGAGAGTCATAGTGCTTCCTGCCAGTTGCTCACCCAAATACACATTTTGAGATACTGTGGCCAGTCTGCCTGAAACGATACGCCACTAGTTGTGTATCTTAAGAGAAACATCGTTACTCTTGCCAGCGGTTTCTTGACTTTGAAGCTGTGATTATACTGGTGACGAGATATTGGTTAACCTAAGAGAGTCACAGTGTTTCGTGCCAGTTGCTCACCCAAATACAAAATTATTAGATACTGTTTCCAGTGTGCCTGAAGCGATACGCCACTAGTTGTGTATCTTAAGAGAAACATCGTTACTTTTGCCAGGGGTTTCTAGAAGTTGCTGATTTGATTCTGCTGGTGACGAGGCGTTGGCTACCTCAAGAGAGTCACAGAGATTCCTGCCAGTTCTTCACCCAAATACACATTTTTTGGATACTCTTTCCAGTCTGCCTGATAGCTACGCCACTAGTTGTGTATCTTAAGAGTCATTGTAACTTTTGCCAGGGGTTTCTTGAAGTTGCTGATGTGATTATGCTGGTGACGAGGCATTGGCTACCCTATGAGTGTCATAGTGATTCCTGCTAGTTGCTCACCCAAATACACATTCTTTTGATACTTTGGCCAGTCTGCCTCAAGTGACACCCCACTAGCTGTGTATCTTAGAGAAGCTTCGTTACCTTTGCAAGCGGTTTCTTGAAGTTGGTGATGGGATTATGTTGGTGACGAGGCATTGGCTACCTTAAGAGAGTCATAGTGCTTCCTGCCAGTTGCTCACCCAAATACACATTTTGAGATACTGTGGCCAGTCTGCCTGAAGCGATGCGCCACTAGTTGTGTATCTTAAGAGAAACATCGTTACTCTTTCAGCGGTTTCTTGACTTTGAAGCTATGATTATACTGGTGACGAGATATTGGCTACCCTAAGAGAGTCACAGTGTTTCGTGCCAGTTGCTCACCCAAATACACATTTTTTAGATACTGTTTCCAGTGTGCCTGAAGCGATACGCCACTAGTTGTGTATCTTAAGAGAAACATCGTTACTTTTGCCAGGGGTTTCTAGAAGTTGCTGATTTGATTCTGCTGGTGACGAGGCATTGGCTACCTCAAGAGAGTCATAGAGATTCCTGCCAGTTCTTCACCCAAATACACATTTTTTAGATACTCTTTCCAGTCTGCCTGATAGCTACGCCACTAGTTGTGTATCTTAAGAGTCATTGTAACTTTTGCCAGGGGTTTCTTGAAGTTGCTGATGTGATTATGCTGGTGACGAGGCATTGGCTACCCTATGAGTGTCATAGTGATTCCTGCTAGTTGCTCACCCAAATACACATTTTTTTGATACTTTGGCCAGTCTGCCTCAAGTGACACCCCACTAGCTGTGTATCTTATGAGAAGCTTCGTTACCTTTGCAAGCGGTTTCTTGAAGTTGGTGATGGGATTATGTTGATGACGAGGCATTGGCTACCTTAAGAGAGTCATAGTGCTTCTTGCCAGTTGCTCACCCAAATACACATTTTGAGATACTGTGGCCAGTCTGCCTGAAGCGATACGCCACTAGTTGTGTATCTTAAGAGAAACATCGTTACTCTTGCCAGCGGTTTCTTGACTTTGAAGCTGTGATTATACTGGTGACGAGATATTGGTTACCCTAAGAGAGTCACAGTGTTTCGTGCCAGTTGCTCACCCAAATACACATTTGTTAGATACTGTTTCCAGTGTGCCTGAAGCGATACGCCACTAGTTGTGTATCTTAAGAGAAACATCGTTACTTTTGCCAGGGGTTTCTAGAAGTTGCTGATTTGATTCTGCTGGTGACGAGGCATTGGCTACCTCAAGAGAGTCATAGAGATTCCTGCCAGTTCTTCACCCAAATACACATTTTTTAGGTACTCTTTCGAGTCTGCCTGATAGCTACGCCACTAGTTGTGTATCTTAAGAGTCATTTTAACTTTTGCCAGGGGTTTCTTGAAGTTGCTGATGTGATTATGCTGGTGACGAGGCATTGGCTACCCTATGAGTATCATAGTGATTCCTGCTAGTTGCTCACCCAAATACACATTTTTTTGATACTTTGGCCAGTCTGCCTCAAGTGACACCCCACTAGCTGTGTATCTTATGAGAAGCTTCGTTACCTTTGCAAGCGGTTTCTTGAAGTTGGTGATGGGATTATGTTGGTGACGAGGCATTGGCTACCTTAAGAGAGTCATAATGCTTCCTGCCAGTTGCTCACCCAAATACACATTTTGAGATACTGTGGCCAGTCTGCCTGAAGCGATACGCCACTAGTTGTTTATCTTAAGAGAAACATCGTTACTCTTGCCAGCGGTTTCTTGACTTTGAAGCTGTGATTAAACTGGTGACTAGATATTGGCTACCCTAAGAGAGTCACAGTGTTTCGTGCCAGTTGCTCACCCAAATACACATTTTTTAGATACTGTTTCCAGTGTGCCTGAAGCGATACGCCTCTAGTTGTTTATCTTAAGAGAAACAACGTTACTCTTGCCAGCGGTTTCTTGACTTTGAAGCTGTGATTATACTGGTGACGAGATATTGGCTACCCTAAGAGAGTCACAGTGTTTCGTGCCAGTTGCTCACCCAAATACACATTTTTTAGATACTGTTTCCAGTGTGCCAGAAGCGATACGCCACTAGTTGTGTATCTTATGAGAAACATCGTTACTTTTGCCAGGGATTTCTAGAAGTTGCTGATTTGATTCTGCTGGTGACGAGGCATTGGCTACCTCAAGAGAGTCATAGAGATTCCTGCCAGTTCTTCACCCAAATACACATTTTTTAGATACTCTTTCCAGTCTGCCTGATAGCTACGCCGCTAGTTGTGTATCTTAAGAGTCATTTTAACTTTTGCCAGGGGTTTCTTGAAGTTGCTGATGTGATTATGCTGGTGACGAGGCATTGGCTACCCTATGAGTATCATAGTGATTCCTGCTAGTTGCTCACCCAAATACACATTTTTTTGATACTTTGGCCAGTCTGCCTCAAGTGACACCCCACTAGCTGTGTATCTTATGAGAAGCTTCGTTACCTTTGCAAGCGGTTTCTTGAAGTTGGTGATGGGATTATGTTGGTGACGAGGCATTGACTACCTTAAGAGAGTCATAGTGCTTCCTGCCAGTTGCTCACCCAAATACACATTTTGAGATACTGTGGCCAGTCTGCCTGAAGCGATACGCCACTAGTTGTGTATCTTAAGAGAAACATCGTTACTCTTGCCAGCGGTTTCTTGACTTTGAAGATGTGATTATACTGGTGACGAGATATTGGCTACCCTAAGAGAGTCACAGTGTTTCGTGCCAGTTGGTCACCCAAATACACATTTTTTAGATACTGTTTCCAGTGTGCCTGAAGCGATACGCCACTAGTTGTGTATCTTATGAGAAACATCGTTACTTTTGCCAGGGATTTCTAGAGGTTGCTGATTTGATTCTGCTGGTGACGAGGCATTGTCTACCTCAAGAGAGTCATAGAGATTCCTGCCAGTTCTTCACCCAAATACACATTTTTTAGATACTCTTTCCTGTCTGCCTGATAGCTACGCCACTAGTTGTGTATCTTAAGAGTCATTGTAACTTTTGCCAGGGGTTTCTTGAAGTTGCTGATGTGATTATGCTGGTGACGAGGCATTGGCTACCCTATGAGTGTCATAGTGATTCCTGCTAGTTGCTCACCCAAATACACATTCTTTTGATACTTTGGCCAGTCTGCCTCAAGTGGCACCCCACTAGCTGTGTATCTTATGAGAAGCTTCGTTCCCTTTGCAAGGGGTTTCTTGAAGTTGGTGATGGGATTATGTTGGTGACGAGGCATCGGCTACCTTAAGAGAGTCATAGTGCTTCCTGCCAGTTGCTCACCCAAATACACATTTTGAGATACTGTGGCCAGTCTGCCTGAAGCGATACGCCACTAGTTGTTTATCTTAAGAGAAACATCGTTACTCTTGCCAGCGGTTTCTTGACTTTGAAGCTGTGATTATACTGGTGACTAGATATTGGCTACCCTAAGAGAGTCACAGTGTTTCGTGCCAGTTGCTCACCCAAATACACATTTTTTAGATACTGTTTCCAGTGTGCCTGAAGCGATACGCCTCTAGTTGTTTATCTTAAGAGAAACAACGTTACTCTTGCCAGCGGTTTCTTGACTTTGAAGCTGTGATTATACTGGTGACGAGATATTGGCTACCCTAAGAGGGTCACAGTGTTTCGTGCCAGTTGCTCACCCAAATACACATTTTTTAGATACTGTTTCCAGTGTGCCTGAAGCGATACGTCACTAGTTGTGTATCTTAAGAGAAACATCGTTACTTTTGAAAAGGGTTTCTAGAAGTTGATGATTTGATTCTGCTGGTGACGAGGCATTGGTTACCTCAAGAGAGTCATAGAGATTCCTGCCAGTTCTTCACCCAAATACACATTTTTTTAGATACTCTTTCCAGTCTGCCTGATAGCTACGCCACTAGTTGTGTATCTTAAGAGTCATTGTAACTTTTGCCAGGGGTTTCTTGAAGTTGCTGATGTGATTATGCTGGTGACGAGGCATTGGCTACCCTATGAGTGTCATAGTGATTCCTGCTAGTTGCTCACCCAAATACACATTTTGTTGGTACTTTGGCCAGTCTGCCTCAAGTGACACCCCACTAGCTGTGTATCTTATGAGAAGCTTCGTTACCTTTGCATGCGGTTTCTTGAAGTTGGTGATGGGATAATGTTGGTGACGAGTCATTGGCTACCTTAAGAGAGTCATAGTGCTTCCTGCCAGTTGCTCACCCAAATACACATTTTGAGATACTGTGGCCAGTCTGCCTGAAGCGATATGCCACTAGTTGTGTATCTTAAGAGAAACATCGTTACTCTTGCCAGCGGTTTCTTGACTTTGAAGATGTGATTATACTGGTGACGAGATATTGGATACCCTAAGAGAGTCACAGTGTTTCGTGCCAGTTGGTCACCCAAATACACATTTTTTAGATACTGTTTCCAGTGTGCCTGAAGCGATACGCCACTAGTTGTGTATCTTATGAGAAACATCGTTACTTTTGCCAGGGATTTCTAGAAGTTGCTGATTTTATTCTGCTGGTGACGAGGCATTGGCTACCTCAAGAGAGTCATAGAGATTCCTGCCAGTTCTTCACCCAAATACACATTTTTTAGATACTCTTTCCAGTCTGCCTGATAGCTACGCCACTAGTTGTGTATCTTAAGAGTCATTGTAACTTTTGCCAGGGGTTTCTTGAAGTTGCTGATGTGATTATGCTGGTGACGGGGCATTGGCTACCCTATGAGTGTCATAGTGATTCCTGCTAGTTGCTCACCCAAATACACATTTTTTTGATACTTTGGCCAGTCTGCCTCAAGTGACACCCCACTAGCTGTGTATCTTATGAGAAGCTTCGTTACCTTTGCAAGCGGTTTCTTGAAGTTGGTGATGGGATTATGTTGATGACGAGGCATTGGCTACCTTAAGAGAGTCATAGTGCTTCTTGCCAGTTGCTCACCCAAATACACATTTTGAGATACTGTGGCCAGTCTGCCTGAAGCGATACGCCACTAGTTGTGTATCTTAAGAGAAACATCGTTACTCTTGCCAGCGGTTTCTTGACTTTGAAGCTGTGATTATACTGGTGACGAGATATTGGTTACCCTAAGAGAGTCACAGTGTTTCGTGCCAGTTGCTCACCCAAATACACATTTGTTAGATACTGTTTCCAGTGTGCCTGAAGCGATACGCCACTAGTTGTGTATCTTAAGAGAAACATCGTTACTTTTGCCAGGGGTTTCTAGAAGTTGCTGATTTGATTCTGCTGGTGACGAGGCATTGGCTACCTCAAGAGAGTCATAGAGATTCCTGCCAGTTCTTCACCCAAATACACATTTTTTAGGTACTCTTTCGAGTCTGCCTGATAGCTACGCCACTAGTTGTGTATCTTAAGAGTCATTTTAACTTTTGCCAGGGGTTTCTTGAAGTTGCTGATGTGATTATGCTGGTGACGAGGCATTGGCTACCCTATGAGTATCATAGTGATTCCTGCTAGTTGCTCACCCAAATACACATTTTTTTGATACTTTGGCCAGTCTGCCTCAAGTGACACCCCACTAGCTGTGTATCTTATGAGAAGCTTCGTTACCTTTGCAAGCGGTTTCTTGAAGTTGGTGATGGGATTATGTTGGTGACGAGGCATTGGCTACCTTAAGAGAGTCATAATGCTTCCTGCCAGTTGCTCACCCAAATACACATTTTGAGATACTGTGGCCAGTCTGCCTGAAGCGATACGCCACTAGTTGTTTATCTTAAGAGAAACATCGTTACTCTTGCCAGCGGTTTCTTGACTTTGAAGCTGTGATTAAACTGGTGACTAGATATTGGCTACCCTAAGAGAGTCACAGTGTTTCGTGCCAGTTGCTCACCCAAATACACATTTTTTAGATACTGTTTCCAGTGTGCCTGAAGCGATACGCCTCTAGTTGTTTATCTTAAGAGAAACAACGTTACTCTTGCCAGCGGTTTCTTGACTTTGAAGCTGTGATTATACTGGTGACGAGATATTGGCTACCCTAAGAGAGTCACAGTGTTTCGTGCCAGTTGCTCACCCAAATACACATTTTTTAGATACTGTTTCCAGTGTGCCAGAAGCGATACGCCACTAGTTGTGTATCTTATGAGAAACATCGTTACTTTTGCCAGGGATTTCTAGAAGTTGCTGATTTGATTCTGCTGGTGACGAGGCATTGGCTACCTCAAGAGAGTCATAGAGATTCCTGCCAGTTCTTCACCCAAATACACATTTTTTAGATACTCTTTCCAGTCTGCCTGATAGCTACGCCACTAGTTGTGTATCTTAAGAGTCATTTTAACTTTTGCCAGGGGTTTCTTGAAGTTGCTGATGTGATTATGCTGGTGACGAGGCATTGGCTACCCTATGAGTATCATAGTGATTCCTGCTAGTTGCTCACCCAAATACACATTTTTTTGATACTTTGGCCAGTCTGCCTCAAGTGACACCCCACTAGCTGTGTATCTTATGAGAAGCTTCGTTACCTTTGCAAGCGGTTTCTTGAAGTTGGTGATGGGATTATGTTGGTGACGAGGCATTGACTACCTTAAGAGAGTCATAGTGCTTCCTGCCAGTTGCTCACCCAAATACACATTTTGAGATACTGTGGCCAGTCTGCCTGAAGCGATACGCCACTAGTTGTGTATCTTAAGAGAAACATCGTTACTCTTGCCAGCGGTTTCTTGACTTTGAAGATGTGATTATACTGGTGACGAGATATTGGCTACCCTAAGAGAGTCACAGTGTTTCGTGCCAGTTGGTCACCCAAATACACATTTTTTAGATACTGTTTCCAGTGTGCCTGAAGCGATACGCCACTAGTTGTGTATCTTATGAGAAACATCGTTACTTTTGCCAGGGATTTCTAGAGGTTGCTGATTTGATTCTGCTGGTGACGAGGCATTGGCTACCTCAAGAGAGTCATAGAGATTCCTGCCAGTTCTTCACCCAAATACACATTTTTTAGATACTCTTTCCTGTCTGCCTGATAGCTACGCCACTAGTTGTGTATCTTAAGAGTCATTGTAACTTTTGCCAGGGGTTTCTTGAAGTTGCTGATGTGATTATGCTGGTGACGAGGCATTGGCTACCCTATGAGTGTCATAGTGATTCCTGCTAGTTGCTCACCCAAATACACATTCTTTTGATACTTTGGCCAGTCTGCCTCAAGTGGCACCCCACTAGCTGTGTATCTTATGAGAAGCTTCGTTCCCTTTGCAAGGGGTTTCTTGAAGTTGGTGATGGGATTATGTTGGTGACGAGGCATCGGCAACCTTAAGAGAGTCATAGTGCTTCCTGCCAGTTGCTCACCCAAATACACATTTTGAGATACTGTGGCCAGTCTGCCTGAAGCGATACGCCACTAGTTGTTTATCTTAAGAGAAACATCGTTACTCTTGCCAGCGGTTTCTTGACTTTGAAGCTGTGATTATACTGGTGACTAGATATTGGCTACCCTAAGAGAGTCACAGTGTTTCGTGCCAGTTGCTCACCCAAATACACATTTTTTAGATACTGTTTCCAGTGTGCCTGAAGCGATACGCCTCTAGTTGTTTATCTTAAGAGAAACAACGTTACTCTTGCCAGCGGTTTCTTGACTTTGAAGCTGTGATTATACTGGTGACGAGATATTGGCTACCCTAAGAGAGTCACAGTGTTTCGTGCCAGTTGCTCACCCAAATACACATTTTTTAGATACTGTTTCCAGTGTGCCTGAAGCGATACGTCACTAGTTGTGTATCTTAAGAGAAACATCGTTACTTTTGAAAAGGGTTTCTAGAAGTTGATGATTTGATTCTGCTGGTGACGAGGCATTGGTTACCTCAAGAGAGTCATAGAGATTCCTGCCAGTTCTTCACCCAAATACACATTTTTTTAGATACTCTTTCCAGTCTGCCTGATAGCTACGCCACTAGTTGTGTATCTTAAGAGTCATTGTAACTTTTGCCAGGGGTTTCTTGAAGTTGCTGATGTGATTATGCTGGTGACGAGGCATTGGCTACCCTATGAGTGTCATAGTGATTCCTGCTAGTTGCTCACCCAAATACACATTTTTTTGGTACTTTGGCCAGTCTGCCTCAAGTGACACCCCACTAGCTGTGTATCTTATGAGAAGCTTCGTTACCTTTGCATGCGGTTTCTTGAAGTTGGTGATGGGATAATGTTGGTGACGAGTCATTGGCTACCTTAAGAGAGTCATAGTGCTTCCTGCCAGTTGCTCACCCAAATACACATTTTGAGATACTGTGGCCAGTCTGCCTGAAGCGATATGCCACTAGTTGTGTATCTTAAGAGAAACATCGTTACTCTTGCCAGCGGTTTCTTGACTTTGAAGATGTGATTATACTGGTGACGAGATATTGGATACCCTAAGAGAGTCACAGTGTTTCGTGCCAGTTGGTCACCCAAATACACATTTTTTAGATACTGTTTCCAGTGTGCCTGAAGCGATACGCCACTAGTTGTGTATCTTATGAGAAACATCGTTACTTTTGCCAGGGATTTCTAGAAGTTGCTGATTTTATTCTGCTGGTGACGAGGCATTGGCTACCTCAAGAGAGTCATAGAGATTCCTGCCAGTTCTTCACCCAAATACTCATTTTTTAGATACTCTTTCCAGTCTGCCTGATAGCTACGCCACTAGTTGTGTATCTTAAGAGTCATTGTAACTTTTGCCAGGGGTTTCTTGAAGTTGCTGATGTGATTATGCTGGTGACGAGGCATTGGCTACCCTATGAGTGTCATAGTGATTCCTGCTAGTTGCTCACCCAAATACACATTTTTTTGATACTTTGGCCAGTCTGCCTCAAGTGACACCCCACTAGCTGTGTATCTTATGAGAAGCTTCGTTACCTTTGCAAGCGGTTTCTTGAAGTTGGTGATGGGATTATGTTGATGACGAGGCATTGGCTACCTTAAGAGAGTCATAGTGCTTCTTGCCAGTTGCTCACCCAAATACACATTTTGAGATACTGTGGCCAGTCTGCCTGAAGCGATACGCCACTAGTTGTGTATCTTAAGAGAAACATCGTTACTCTTGCCAGCGGTTTCTTGACTTTGAAGCTGTGATTATACTGGTGACGAGATATTGGTTACCCTAAGAGAGTCACAGTGTTTCGTGCCAGTTGCTCACCCAAATACACATTTTTTAGATACTGTTTCCAGTGTGCCTGAAGCGATACGCCACTAGTTGTGTATCTTAAGAGAAACATCGTTACTTTTGCCAGGGGTTTCTAGAAGTTGCTGACTTGATTCTGCTGGTGACGAGGCATTGGCTACCTCAAGAGAGTCATAGAGATTCCTGCCAGTTCTTCACCCAAATACACATTTTTTAGATACTCTTTCCAGTCTGCCTGATAGCTACGCCACTAGTTGTGTATCTTAAGAGTCATTTTAACTTTTGCCAGGGGTTTCTTGAAGTTGCTGATGTGATTATGCTGGTGACGAGGCATTGGCTACCCTATGAGTATCATAGTGATTCCTGCTAGTTGCTCACCCAAATACACATTTTTTTGATACTTTGGTCAGTCTGCCTCAAGTGACACACCACTAGCTGTGTATCTTATGAGAAGCTTCGTTACCTTTGCAAGCGGTTTCTTGAAGTTGGTGATGGGATTATGTTGGTGACGAGGCATTGGCTACCTTAAGAGAGTCATAATGCTTCCTGCCAGTTGCTCACCCAAATACACATTTTGAGATACTGTGGCTGTTGTGTCGATTCCCTAAGGTCTCGACACAATGAGTGGCTAGGTGCACGCGAAACTAACGCAGACGGGCGTAAATTCTGAAACAGGAGACTGGATGAAAACTATAAAGAAAAGAAGAGAGATTTTAATATACTTAACTTTAATGTAGTCTTGTTCTTGTTGAAATACATCTCTTGCATAGTAGTAAGCAATTATCAATGATACACATGGCGCCTTGCTAGGTAGTAGCGATGGACTAGCTGAAGGCTATTTAATCTGTCTCTCGGCAATTGAGAGGAAGACGTGATACGTCTTGTCGCAAGCTATGTCGTCCGTACAACTGGGGCGAGGTCAAGTCCGTGTCTTGTGACCTGCCCTGTGGTGGCGCTACGTTTGCGAATACACAGTGGCGACACGCGGGTCCGACATGTACTACAGGACCGCGGCCGATTTAATTTACCACCTAGCAAGTGTGGTGTCCAGCGGTGACACCACATTCCTCCCCCGCAAATCGGCGAACGGTCGTGAGATAAGGCTTCCGCCCGCCGTGGGGAGGACCCCATGTTGACGTATGCGATGAGGTGGGGAGCCTAACAACAGGCGAGGCTGTGCCACCCGCACCCGGCCATTCGGTCCGAGGGGAGCTAGGAAACGCCTGCAAACCTAGTCCAGGGTGCACGTCAACATGAGGTGTATGCGCATGTAATGAGACAGAAGGGTCGACCTCCATGTGGTCGGAGCACCCGACGGGCGAAGACGACATCCGGTCCGGAGCGGGCAAGAGGTCCATGGCGGAGGACGGCTGGGCACGGGAAGCAAGCGGCGGCGCGTGACCCAGGGAGGCGCGAGGCGGCTGCAGCGAAGCGTCCGCTGCTGGCGGCGCCGGCGGCGGCTGCGGCGGCGCGACGCCATGAGGCAAAATGGAAGGCATCGTCGGTAACACCTGGGGATGAGGCGAGCCAGTAGATGGGTCCCCAGGGCGCTGACCTGACGGCGCCGTCGCTGAAAGCAGACGGGGAGCGGCAGAACCCAGGCGACGACAGAGGCGCAGCTGATTGAGATGCCGACGCACCTCACCAGAGGCCCCCAAAACCAAATACATCGCGCGGCCGAGGCAGCGAAGAATGCGCCCTGCGAGCCAACGCTGTGAACCGCGATAGTTGCGATAATAGACAACGTCGCCAGGAGCAAAAGCAGGAGACTGCCGCTGCACAGGAACCGGATGTGGCGGATGCAGCAAAGACATCAGGTTGCGATGAGGACGACCGTGGAGCAACTCAGCCGGCGAGCGACCATCGCGAGGCTGAGAGCGATATGAAGACAAAAAGAGCAACAAAGCGTCCTCCCGAGAATGCGACTCTTTCAACTTCAACATCTGTGACTTGAAAGTCCGGACCAATCGTTCCGCGGCACCGTTTGACTGAGGCGAAAACGGCGCGGATGTCAGATGTTGAATACCATTGGCCTGGCAGAATGACTGAAATTCTGCGGACATGAATTGTGGGCCATTGTCGGAAACAATAGGCTGCGGAAGACCTTCAATGCAAAAGATAGCAGACAAGGCTTGGATGGTGGCAGAAGACGTCGTGGAAGACATCCGGACAACAAAAGGAAAATTACTGAAAGCATCGACCACAACCAACCATCGAGCATTCCAGAATGGACCAGCAAAATCGATGTGCAAGCGTTGCCAAGGGGAAGTGGCTTTCGGCCATGCAAAGAATTTCCGCGGCGGTGCGGATTGTTGTTCGGCACACGCCACGCAAGAGGAGCACATATTCGTAATCGCCGCATCGATTCCGAACCAAGTACAGTGCCGACGAGCAAGTTGTTTCGTACGCACTATACCCCAATGTCCTTGGTGAAGAAGCTTTAAGACAGAGGACTGTAACGAACGTGGGACTACGACTCGGGATTGATCATTATCGGAACGCAACAACAAAACACCACGTCGTACAAAAAGTCTCTCCTTGTGAGCAAAAAAACGGCGAACCAAAGGATCTTCGATCCGTGACTTTGACAAGGGCCAGTGCGTAGCAACAAAACGCAAAACGGGAGCAAGGACAGGGTCAGCAGCTGTGGCTGTAGCTACACGACGAAAATCAATCGGAAACGATGCGACCACGTCATCGGTTTCCGAATCAATGAACATGCAAGCAAGTTCGGAAGAATCGAATGCTTTATCCTCAGCAACAGGCAAACGGGACAACGCATCAGCGTTGCCGTGCTTAGCAGTGGACCGATACAAGATATCGTAGCGGTACTGCGAGAGAAAAAGTGACCAGCGAATGAATTTCTGCGCTGTACGTGGAGGTACAGGCTTGTTCGGATGAAAAAGCGATGTCAAAGGCTTGTGGTCCGTGATGATGGTAAAGGGACGACCATACAAGAAATCGTGAAACTTTGTTACACCAAACACAAGAGCTAAAGCTTCTTTCTCTATTTGTGAATAATTTCTTTGCGCAGATGAGAGCAATTTTGACGCAAAGGCAATAGGGCGATCATGCGAGCCATCCTTGTGCGCAAGCACAGCACCGATCCCGAAATCCGATGCATCGACCATCAACAAAAGGGGTTTTCGGGGATCGAATGGCGTAAGGCAAGTATTTGATAGTAACGCCGATTTCAACTGGCGAAAGGCGCGTTCGCATTCCGTCGTCCAGACGAACGGAACACCTTTACGGCGTAAGCGATGAAGCGGAGCTGAAATGGAAGAAGCATTGCGCACAAATCGGTGATAATAATTTACCTTACCCAGCACACTCTGTAGCTGTTTTAAGTTCTGCGGTGACGGCAAGTCCTGAATGGCACGAAGGTGCTCTGGACTCGGATGTATACCTTGGGCATTTATGACATGCCCCAGGTACGGTAAGTCACGAGCAAAAAACACACATTTGTCCTTCCTCAAGCGAAGACCATTCTGACGCAAGACCTGAAATAATGTCCGGAGATTCTGCAAATGTTCGGCTTCTGTCTGTCCTGAGATCACAATATCGTCCAGATAGTTCGCAGCAGTAGGGACCGACGCACAAATAGTTTGGAAATATTGCTGAAACAAAGCAGGGGCGGATGCACACCCGAATGGCAGTCTTTTGAAGCGATACAAGCCAAGATGCGTGTTTACCACCAAGACGCGCTGGGATTCTTCGTCCACAGGTATTTGCAAGTACGCATCTGCTAGGTCCAATTTTGAAAAATATTTTCCCGGGCACAGTTTGTCAAAAAGATCTTCCGGGCGGGGCAAAGGAAAAGTAGCAGTCACAAGTTGTGGATTCACAGTTGCCTTGAAGTCCACGCAAAGTCTCAATTTTCCGGAAGGTTTGGGCAAAATTACTAAGGGTGAGGCCCAGAGAGAAGCCTGCACTCGTTCAATGACACCTTGAGATTCTAATTCGGCTAATGTTCGTGCGACCTCATCACGCAATGCGTGGGGAACATTGCGCGCTCTGAAAAATTGCGGTTGCGCGTTGTCTTTCAGTTCCAAATGCGCTTCATAGTTCTTAGCGCAACCAAGGCCCGGTGCAAAAATGTCTGCAAATTCTTCACAAAGACTAGAAACACTGGCGGAAGGCACAGTCTGATTCACTGATAGGACCTGATTCACTATAGACAAATTAAACAATTGAAACAAATCTAAACCAAACAAGTTCACTGCACTAGAGGAACGAAGAACATAAAATGACACAAGCTTTGTCTGTCCCTTGTATGTTGCAAGAAGGCTGCACTGTCCTAACACAGGTATATGCTGTCCTGAGTAACTAGTTAACGTAACATTTGCGGCACGCAATGGCGGGGCGCCCAGTTGTTTGTACGTGTCGTGATTGAGCAAGGAAACTGCAGCTCCGGTATCGAGCTGGAACGGTATCACTTTTCCTGCAAAGTCTAAGTCCACAAAAAGTTTATTGTCTTGTTGACGACAAGAGCGACTGTCTCGTGCAATTTGAACTGATACAGGTCCAGAAGCACTTGCAACTTTACGGGATTTCCGGCGACGTCGACGCACACGTTGGGTGGGACGAACACAGTCACTGTTAGCTAAAGTGTCACTGGACGGGTGGGCATGAACTACATGAATGTCCATGGGCGAAGGTCCACGAGCCTGATTGTCCTGGGTTCGATTCCGGCGCGAAGCAAAAGGCCTGGAAGTATTGCGAGTGTCTGATCTAAGCTTTTTCTGGCAAACACGTTGTACATGTCCTTTCTTTTGACAGTAAAAGCAAATAGCTTGGCGTGACGGGCAATTTTCACGCGAATGTCTAGTTGCACACCGCGGGCAAGATTTCACTGCATTTGCTTGCTTACGCGGCGCACGTGGTTGCAAGCTAGGCGGCCGCAGCGAAGTCGGGCGCGAGGGCCGCTTAGCGTCCCGTGCAGCGGGCCCGGCGGGCCGATTAATGTGACACACTGCTGGCGAAGTTTCAAATGATTCCTGAGCAAAGTCAAGTGTGTCTTGCCTGTCCAAAATGTCTATCACTTGTTGCAGGGAGGGATTAACTAGCTTCAAAATCTGTTCCCTTATGCGAACATCAGAAACGTTCTGTGCAATTGCATCACGCACCATAGTATCTGAATATGGGAGGCCACATTCACAGGCAAACGCGCAGTCTCTAGTAAGGCCTTGCAAAGTTGCTACCCACTCCCTATTAGTCTGACCGGCCGTACGTTTTGTACGAAAAAACGTATACCGTTTGGCAACTACATTTACTGTTTCTTTGAAATAGGCATCTAAAGCAGACAAAATTTCGTCGTAGGACAGAGTTGCTACGTCGCGTCGGGGAAACAATTTCACTATCACACGGTAGGTAGACACACCGACACAAGAAAGCAAAAACGGCTGCCGCTCTTTACCTTGAATTCCATAAGCAGTGAGGTGGAAGTTGAACTGATCGGCCCACTCAGTCCAGCTTTCGGTTGTGGCCTCGAAGGGCCTAAATGGCGGTGCGACAGCGTTGTGTGGCTGCGGTAGCGAAGAAGCGGCTGCCGCCGCATCGGTTTGCAGCGCACGTTGACCCTGGACGAGCTGTCCAAGGGCTTCCAATAACGCCTGCGTCTGCTGATTCTGCAAGCGAAAAAATTCGGACAGTACATCTGGAGAATGCGGCGAAGCCATGACACAAGCAAATTAGAGCAAGTATAACACAAAGACTGCAACGTGGGCGCGGCATCCCATCCTCGTCGCCAAAATATTGTTGTGTCGATTCCCTAAGGTCTCGACACAATGAGTGGCTAGGTGCACGCGAAACTAACGCAGACGGGCGTAAATTCTGAAACAGGAGACTGGATGAAAACTATAAAGAAAAGAAGAGAGATTTTAATATACTTAACTTTAATGTAGTCTTGTTCTTGTTGAAATACATCTCTTGCATAGTAGTAAGCAATTATCAATGATACACATGGCGCCTTGCTAGGTAGTAGCGATGGACTAGCTGAAGGCTATTTAATCTGTCTCTCGGCAATTGAGAGGAAGACGTGATACGTCTTGTCGCAAGCTATGTCGTCCGTACAACTGGGGCGAGGTCAAGTCCGTGTCTTGTGACCTGCCCTGTGGTGGCGCTACGTTTGCGAATACACAGTGGCGACACGCGGGTCCGACATGTACTACAGGACCGCGGCCGATTTAATTTACCACCTAGCAAGTGTGGTGTCCAGCGGTGACACCACAGTGGCCAGTCTGCCTGAAGCGATACGCCACTAGTTGTGTATCTTATGAGAAACATCGTTACTTTTGCCAGGGATTTCTAGAAGTTGCTGATTTGATTCTGCTGGTGACGAGGCATTGGCTACCTCAAGAGAGTCATAGAGATTCCTGCCAGTTCTTCACCCAAATACACATTTTTTAGATACTCATTCCAGTCTGCCTGATAGCTACGCCACTATTTGTGTATCTTAAGAGTCATTGTAACATTTGCCAGGGGTTTCTTGAAGTTGCTGATGTGATTATGCTGGTGACGAGGCATTGGCTACCCTATGAGTATCATAGTGATTCCTGCTAGTTGCTCACCCAAATACACATTTTTTTGATACTTTGGCCAGTCTGCCTCAAGTGACACCCCACTAGCTGTGTATCTTATGAGAAGCTTCGTTACCTTTGCAAGCGGTTTCTTGAAGTTGGTGATGGGATTATGTTGGTGACGAGGCATTGACTACCTTAAGAGAGTCATAGTGCTTCCTGCCAGTTGCTCACCCAAATACACATTTTGAGATACTGTGGCCAGTCTGCCTGAAGCGATACGCCACTAGTTGTTTATCTTAAGAGAAACATCGTTACTCTTGCCAGCGGTTTCTTGACTTTGAAGCTGTGATTATACTGGTGACTAGATATTGGCTACCCTAAGAGAGTCACAGTGTTTCGTGCCAGTTGCTCACCCAAATACACATTTTTTAGATACTGTTTCCAGTGTGCCTGAAGCGATACGCCACTAGTTGTGTATCTTAAGAGAAACATCGTTACTTTTGAAAAGGGTTTCTAGAAGTTGATGATTAGATTCTGCTGGTGACGAGGCATTGGCTACCTCAAGAGAGTCATAGAGATTCCTGCCAGTTCTTCACCCAAATACACATTTTTTAGATACTCTTTCCAGTCTGCCTGATAGCTACGCCACTAGTTGTGTATCTTAAGAGTCATTGTAACTTTTGCCAGGGGTTTCTTGAAGTTGCTGATGTGATTATGCTGGTGACGAGGCATTGGCTACCCTATGAGTGTCATAGTGATTCCTGCTAGTTGCTCACCCAAATACACATTTTTTTGATACTTTGGCCAGTCTGCCTCAAGTGACACCCCACTAGCTGTGTATCTTATGAGAAGCTTCGTTACCTTTGCATGCGGTTTCTTGAAGTTGGTGATGGGATAATGTTGGTGACGAGTCATTGGCTACCTTAAGAGAGTCATAGTGCTTCCTGCCAGTTGCTCACCCAAATACACATTTTGAGATACTGTGGCCAGTCTGCCTGAAGCGATATGCCACTAGTTGTGTATCTTAAGAGAAACATCGTTACTCTTGCCAGCGGTTTCTTGACTTTGAAGATGTGATTATACTGGTGACGAGATATTGGCTACCCTAAGAGAGTCACAGTGTTTCGTGCCAGTTGGTCACCCAAATACACATTTTTTAGATACTGTTTCCAGTGTGCCTGAAGCGATACGCCACTAGTTGTGTATCTTATGAGAAACATCGTTACTTTTACCAGGGATTTCTAGAAGTTGCTGATTTTATTCTGCTGGTGACGAGGCATTGGCTACCTCAAGAGAGTCATAGAGATTCCCGCCAGTTCTTCACCCAAATACACATTTTTTAGATACTCTTTCCAGTCTGCCTGATAGCTACGCCACTAGTTGTGTATCTTAAGAGTCATTGTAACTTTTGCCAGGGGTTTCTTGAAGTTGCTGATGTGATTATGCTGGTGACGAGGCATTGGCTACCCTATGAGTGTCATAGTGATTCCTGCTAGTTGCTCACCCAAATACACATTCTTTTGATACTTTGGCCAGTCTGCCTCAAGTGACACCCCACTAGCTGTGTATCTTATGAGAAGCTTCGTTCCCTTTGCAAGCGGTTTCTTGAAGTTGGTGATGGGATTATGTTGGTGACGAGGCATCGGCTACCTTAAGAGAGTCATAGTGCTTCCTGCCAGTTGCTCACCCAAATACACATTTTGAGATACTGTGGCCAGTCTGCCTGAAGCGATACGCCACTAGTTGTTTATCTTAAGAGAAACATCGTTACTCTTGCCAGCGGTTTCTTGACTTTGAAGCTGTGATTATACTGGTGACTAGATATTGGCTACCCTAAGAGAGTCACAGTGTTTCGTGCCAGTTGCTCACCCAAATACACATTTTTTAGATACTGTTTCCAGTGTGCCTTAAGCGATACGCCTCTAGTTGTTTATCTTAAGAGAAACAACGTTACTCTTGCCAGCGGTTTCTTGACTTTGAAGCTGTGATTATACTGGTGACGAGATATTTGCTACCCTAAGACAGTCACAGTGTTTCGTGCCAGTTGCTCACCCAAATACACATTTTTTAGATACTGTTTCCAGTGTGCCTGAAGCGATACGCCACTAGTTGTGTATCTTATGAGAAACATCGTTACTTTTGCCAGGGATTTCTAGAAGTTGCTGATTTGATTCTGCTGGTGACGAGGCATTGGCTACCTCAAGAGAGTCATAGAGATTCCTGCCAGTTCTTCACCCAAATACACATTTTTTAGATACTCTTTCCAGTCTGCCTGATAGCTACGCCACTAGTTGTGTATCTTAAGAGTCATTGTAACTTTTGCCAGGGGTTTCTTGAAGTTGCTGATGTGATTATGCTGGTGACGAGGCATTGGCTACCCTATGAGTGTCATAGTGTTCCTGCTAGTTGCTCACCCAAATACACATTTTTTTGATACTTTGGCCAGTCTGCCTCAAGTGACACCCCACTAGCTTTGTATCTTATGAGAAGCTTCGTTACCTTTGCAAGCGGTTTCTTGAAGTTGGTGATGGGATTATGTTGGTGACGAGGCACTGGCTTCCTTAAGAGAGTCATAGTGCTTCCTGCCAGTTGCTCACCCAAATACACATTTTGAGATACTGTGGCCAGTCTGCCTGAAGCGATACGCCACTAGTTGTGTATCTTAAGAGAAACATCGTTACTCTTGCCAGCGGTTTCTTGACTTTGAAGCTGTGATTATAATGGTGACGAGATATTGGTTACCCTAAGAGAGTCACAGTGTTTCGTGCCAGTTGCTCACCCAAATACACATTTTTTAGATACTGTTTCCAGTGTGCCTGAAGCGATACGCCACTAGTTGTGTATCTTAAGAGAAACATCGTTACTTTTGAAATGGGTTTCTAGAAATTGCTGATTTGATTCTGCTGGTGACGAGGCATTGGCTACCTCAAGAGAGTCATAGAGATTCCTGCCAGTTCTTCACCCAAATACACATTTTTTAGATACTCTTTCCAGTCTGCCTGATAGCTACGCCACTAGTTGTGTATCTTAAGAGTCATTGTAACTTTGCCAGGGGTTTCTTGAAGTTGCTGATGTGATTATGCTGGTGACGAGGCATTGGCTACCCTATGAGTGCCATAGTGATTCCTGCTAGTTGCTCACCCAAATACACATTTTTTTGATACTTTGGCCAGTCTGCCTCAAGTGACACCCCACTAGCTGTGTATCTTATGAGAAGCTTCGTTACCTTTGCAAGCGGTTTCTTGAAGTTGGTGATGGGATTATGTTGGTGACGAGGCATCGGCTAACTTAAGAGAGTCATAGTGCTTCCTGCCAGTTGCTCACCCAAATTAACATTTTGAGATACTGTGGCCAGTGTGCCTGAAGCGATACGCCACTAGTTGTGTATCTTAAGAGAAACATCGTTACTCTGGCCAGCGGTTTCTTGACTTTGAAGCTGTGATTATACTGGTGACGAGATATTGGCTACCCTAAGAGAGTCACAGTGTTTCGTGCCAGTTGCTCACCCAAATACACATTTTTTAGATACTGTTTCCAGTGTGCCTGAAGCGATACGCCACTAGTTGTGTATCATAAGAGAAACATCGTTACTTTTGCCGGGGGTTTCTAGAAGTTGCTGATTTGATTCTGCTGGTGACGAGGCATTGGCTACCTCAAGAGAGTCATAGAGATTCCTGCCAGTTCTTCACCCTAATACACATTTTTTTAGATACTCTTTCCAGTCTTCCTGATAGCTACGCCACTAGTTGTGTATCTTAAGAGTCATTGTAACTTTTGCCAGGGGTTTCTTGAAGTTGCTGATGTGATTATGCTGGTGACGAGGCATTGGCTACCCTATGACTGTCATAGTGATTCCTGCTAGTTGCTCACCCAAATACACATTTTTTTGATACTTTGGCCAGTCTGCCTCAAGTGACACCCCACTAGCTGTGTATCTTATGAGAAGCTTCGTTACCTTTGCAAGCGGTTTCTTGAAGTTGGTGATGGGATTATGTTGGTGACGAGGCATCGGCTACCTTAAGAGAGTCATAGTGCTTCCTGCCAGTTGCTTACCCAAATACACATTTTGAGATACTGTGGCCAATCTGCCTGAAGCGATACGCCACTAGTTGTGTATCTTAAGAGAAACATCGTTACTTTTGCCAGGGGTTTCTAGTAGTTGCTGATTTGATTCTGCTGGTGACGAGGCATTGGCTACCTCAAGAGAGTCATAGAGATTCCTGCCAGTTCTTCACCCAAATACACATTTTTTAGATACTCTTTCCAGTCTGCCTGATAGCTACGCCACTAGTTGTGTATCTTAAGAGTCATTGTAACTTTTGCCAGGGGTTTCTTGAAGTTGCTGATGTGATTATGCTGGTGACGAGGCATTGGCTACCCTATGAGTGTCATAGTGATTCCTGCTAGTTGCTCACCCAAATACACATTTTCTTGATACTTTGGCCAGTCTGCCTCAAGTGACACCCCACTAGCTGTGTATCTTATGAGAAGCTTCGTTACCTTTGCAAGCGGTTTCTTGAAGTTGGTGATGGGATTATGTTGGTGACGAGGCATTGGCTACCTTAAGAGAGTCATGGTGCTTCCTGCCAGTTGCTCACCCAAATACACATTTTGAGATACTGTGGCCAGTCTGCCTGAAGCGATACGCCACTAGTTGTCTATCTTAAGAGAAACATCGTTACTCTTGCCAGCGGTTTCTTGACTTTGAAGATGTGATTATACTGGTGACGAGATATTGGCTACCCTAAGAGAGTCACAGTGTTTCGTGCCAGTTGCTCACCCAAATACACATTTTTTAGATACTGTTTCCAGTGTGCCTGAAGCGATACGCCACTAGTTGTGTATCTTAAGAGAAACATCGTTACATTTGAAAGGGGTTTCTAGAAGTTGCTGATTTGATTCTGCTGGTGACGAGGCATTGGCTACCTCAAGAGAGTCATAGAGATTCCTGCCAGTTCTTCACCCAAATACACATTTTTTAGATACTCTTTCCAGTCTGCCTGATAGCTACGCCACTAGTTGTGTATCTTAAGAGTCATTGTAACTTTTGCCAGGGGTTTCTTGAAGTTGCTGATGTGATTATGCTGGTGACGAGGCATTGGCTACCCTATGAGTGTCATAGTGATTCCTGCTAGTTGCTCACCCAAATACACATTTTTTTGGTACTTTGGACAGTCTGCCTCAAGTGACACCCCACTAGCTGTGTATCTTATGAGAAGCTTCGTTACCTTTGCAAGCGGTTTCTTGAAGTTGGTGATGGGATTATGTTGGTGACGAGGCATTGGCTACCTTAAGAGAGTCATAGTGCTTCCTGCCAGTTGCTCACCCAAATACACATTTTGAGATACTGTGGCCAGTCTGCCTGAAGCGATACGCCACTAGTTGTATATCTTAAGAGAGACATCGTTACTCTTGCCAGCGGTTTCTTGACTTTGAAGCTGTGATTATACTGGTGACGAGATATTGGCTACCCTAAGAGAGTCACAGTGTTTCGTGCCAGTTGCTCACCCAAATACACATTTTTTAGATACTGTTTCCAGTGTGCCTGAAGCGATACGCCACTAGTTGTGTATCTTAACAGGAACATCGTTACTTTTGCCAGGGGTTTCTAGAAGTTGCTGATTTGATTCTGCTGGTGACGAGGCATTGGCTACCTCAAGAGAGTCATAGAGATTCCTGCCAGTTCTTCACCCAAATACACATTTTTAGATACTCTTTCCAGTCTGCCTGATAGCTACGCCACTAGTTGTGTATCTTAAGAGTCATTGTAACTTTTGCCAGGGGTTTCTTGAAGTTGCTGATGTGATTATGCTGGTGACGAGGCATTGGCTACCTTATGAGTGTCATAGTGATTCCTGCTAGTTGCTCACCCAAATACACATTTTTTTGATACTTTGGCCAGTCTGCCTCAAGTGACACCCCACTAGCTGTGTATCTTATGAGAAGCTTCGTTACCTTTGCAAGCGGTTTCTTGAAGTTGGTGATGGGATTATGTTGGTGACGAGGCATTGGCTACCTTAAGAGAGTCATAGTGCTTCCAGCCAGTTGCTCACCCAAATACACATTTTGAGATACTGTGGCGTCTGCCTGAAGCGATACGCCACTAGTTGTGTATCTTAAGAGAAACATCGTTACTCTTGCCAGCGGTTTCTTGACTTTGAAGCTGTGATTATACTGGTGACGAGATATTGGCTACCCTAAGAGAGTCACAGTGTTTCGTGCCAGTTGCTCACCCAAATACACATTTTTTAGATACTGTTTCCAGTGTGCCTGAAGCGATACGCCACTAGTTGTGTATCTTAAGAGAAACATCGTTACTTTTGCCAGGGGTTTCTAGGAGTTGCTGTTTTGATTCTGCTGGTGACGAGGCATTGGCTACCTCAAGAGAGTCATAGAGATTCCTGCCAGTACTTCACCAAAATACACATTTTTTAGATACTCTTTCCAGTCTGCCTGATAGCTACGCCACTAGTTGTGTATCTTAAGAGTCATTGTAACTTTTGCCAGGGGTTTCTTGAAGTTGCTGATGTGATTATGCTGGTGACGAGGCATTGGCTACCCTATGAGTGTCATAGTGATTCCTGCTAGTTGCTCACCCAAATACACATTTTGAGATACTGTGGCCAGTCTGCCTAAAGCGATACGCCACTAGTTGTGTATCTTAAGAGAAACATCGTTACTCTTACCAGCGGTTTCTTGACTATGAAGCTGTGATTATACTGGTGACGAGATATTGGCTACCCTAAGAGAGTCACAGTGTTTCGTGCCAGTTGCTCACCCAAATACACATTTTTTAGATACTGTTTCCAGTGTGCCTGAAGCGATACGCCACTAGTTGTGTATCTTAAGAGAAACATCGTTACTCTTGCCAGCGGTTTCTTGACTTTGAAGCTGTGATTATACTGGTGACGAGATATTGGCTACCCTAAGAGAGTCACAGTGTTTCGTGCCAGTTGCTCACCCAAATACACATTTTTAGATACTGTTTCCAGTGTGCCTGAAGCGATACGCCACTAGTTGTGTATCTTAAGAGAAACATCGTTACTTTTGCCAGGGGTTTCTAGAAGTTGCTGATTTGATTCTGCTGGTGACGAGACATTGGCTACCTCAAGAGAGTCATAGAGATTCCTGCCAGTTCTTCACCCAAATACACATTTTTTAGATACTCTTTCCAGTCTGCCTGATAGCTACGCCACTAGTTGTGTATCTTAAGAGTCATTGTAACTTTTGCCAGGGGTTTCTTGAAGTTGCTGATGTGATTATGCTGGTGACGAGGCATTGGCTACCCTATGAGTGTCATAGTGATTCCTGCTAGTTGCTCACCCAAATACACATTTTTTTTGATACTTTGGCCAGTGTGCCTCAAGTGACACCCCACTAGCTGTGTATCTTATGAGAAGCTTCGTTACCTTTGCAAGCGGTTTCTTGAAGTTGGTGATGGGATTATGTTGGTGACGAGGCATTGGCTACCTTAAGAGAGTCATAGTGCTTCCTGCCAGTTGCTCACCCAAATACACATTTTGAGATACTGTGGCCAGTCTGCCTGAAGCGATACGCCACTAGTTGTATATCTTAAGAGAGACATCGTTACTCTTGCCAGCGGTTTCTTGACTTTGAAGCTGTGATTATACTGGTGACGAGATATTGGCTACCCTAAGAGAGTCACAGTGTTTCGTGCCAGTTGCTCACCCAAATACACATTTTTTAGATACTGTTTCCAGTGTGCCTGAAGCGATACGCCACTAGTTGTGTATCTTAACAGGAACATCGTTACTTTTGCCAGGGGTTTCTAGAAGTTGCTGATTTGATTCTGCTGGTGACGAGGCATTGGCTACCTCAAGAGAGTCATAGAGATTCCTGCCAGTTCTTCACCCAAATACACATTTTTAGATACTCTTTCCAGTCTGCCTGATAGCTACGCCACTAGTTGTGTATCTTAAGAGTCATTGTAACTTTTGCCAGGGGTTTCTTGAAGTTGCTGATGTGATTATGCTGGTGACGAGGCATTGGCTACCTTATGAGTGTCATAGTGATTCCTGCTAGTTGCTCACCCAAATACACATTTTTTTGATACTTTGGCCAGTCTGCCTCAAGTGACACCCCACTAGCTGTGTATCTTATGAGAAGCTTCGTTACCTTTGCAAGCGGTTTCTTGAAGTTGGTGATGGGATTATGTTGGTGACGAGGCATTGGCTACCTTAAGAGAGTCATAGTGCTTCCAGCCAGTTGCTCACCCAAATACACATTTTGAGATACTGTGGCGTCTGCCTGAAGCGATACGCCACTAGTTGTGTATCTTAAGAGAAACATCGTTACTCTTGCCAGCGGTTTCTTGACTTTGAAGCTGTGATTATACTGGTGACGAGATATTGGCTACCCTAAGAGAGTCACAGTGTTTCGTGCCAGTTGCTCACCCAAATACACATTTTTTAGATACTGTTTCCAGTGTGCCTGAAGCGATACGCCACTAGTTGTGTATCTTAAGAGAAACATCGTTACTTTTGCCAGGGGTTTCTAGGAGTTGCTGTTTTGATTCTGCTGGTGACGAGGCATTGGCTACCTCAAGAGAGTCATAGAGATTCCTGCCAGTACTTCACCAAAATACACATTTTTTAGATACTCTTTCCAGTCTGCCTGATAGCTACGCCACTAGTTGTGTATCTTAAGAGTCATTGTAACTTTTGCCAGGGGTTTCTTGAAGTTGCTGATGTGATTATGCTGGTGACGAGGCATTGGCTACCCTATGAGTGTCATAGTGATTCCTGCTAGTTGCTCACCCAAATACACATTTTGAGATACTGTGGCCAGTCTGCCTAAAGCGATACGCCACTAGTTGTGTATCTTAAGAGAAACATCGTTACTCTTGCCAGCGGTTTCTTGACTTTGAAGCTGTGATTATACTGGTGACGAGATATTGGCTACCCTAAGAGAGTCACAGTGTTTCGTGCCAGTTGCTCACCCAAATACACATTTTTTAGATACTGTTTCCAGTGTGCCTGAAGCGATACGCCACTAGTTGTGTATCTTAAGAGAAACATCGTTACTCTTGCCAGCGGTTTCTTGACTTTGAAGCTGTGATTATACTGGTGACGAGATATTGGCTACCCTAAGAGAGTCACAGTGTTTCGTGCCAGTTGCTCACCCAAATACACATTTTTAGATACTGTTTCCAGTGTGCCTGAAGCGATACGCCACTAGTTGTGTATCTTAAGAGAAACATCGTTACTTTTGCCAGGGGTTTCTAGAAGTTGCTGATTTGATTCTGCTGGTGACGAGGCATTGGCTACCTCAAGAGAGTCATAGAGATTCCTGCCAGTTCTTCACCCAAATACACATTTTTTAGATACTCTTTCCAGTCTGCCTGATAGCTACGCCACTAGTTGTGTATCTTAAGAGTCATTGTAACTTTTGCCAGGGGTTTCTTGAAGTTGCTGATGTGATTATGCTGGTGACGAGGCATTGGCTACCCTATGAGTGTCATAGTGATTCCTGCTAGTTGCTCACCCAAATACACATTTTTTTTGATACTTTGGCCAGTGTGCCTCAAGTGACACCCCACTAGCTGTGTATCTTATGAGAAGCTTCGTTACCTTTGCAAGCGGTTTCTTGAAGTTGGTGATGGGATTATGTTGGTGACGAGGCATTGGCTACCTTAAGAGAGTCATAGTGCTTCCTGCCAGTTGCTCACCCAAATACACATTTTGAGATACTGTGGCCAGTCTGCCTGAAGCGATACGCCACTAGTTGTATATCTTAAGAGAAACATCGTTACTCTAGCCAGCGGTTTCTTGACTTTGAAGCTGTGATTATACTGGTGACGAGATATTGGCTACCCTAAGAGAGTCACAGTGTTTCGTGCCAGTTGCTCACCCAAATACACATTTTTTAGATACTGTTTCCAGTGTGCCTGAAGCGATACGCCACTAGTTGTGTATCTTAACAGGAACATCGTTACTTTTGCCAGGGGTTTCTAGAAGTTGCTGATTTGATTCTGCTGGTGACGAGGCATTGGCTACCTCAAGAGAGTCATAGAGATTCCTGCCAGTTCTTCACCCAAATACACCTTTTTAGATACTCTTTCCAGTCTGCCTGATAGCTACGCCACTAGTTGTGTATCTTAAGAGTCATTGTAACTTTTGCCAGGGGTTTCTTGAAGTTGCTGATGTGATTATGCTGGTGACGAGGCATTGGCTACCTTATGAGTGTCATAGTGATTCCTGCTAGTTGCTCACCCAAATACACATTTTTTTGATACTTTGGCCAGTCTGCCTCAAGTGACACCCCACTAGCTGTGTATCTTATGAGAAGCTTCGTTACCTTTGCAAGCGGTTTCTTGAAGTTGGTGATGGGATTATGTTGGTGACGAGGCATTGGCTACCTTAAGAGAGTCATAGTGCTTCCTGCCAGTTGCTCACCCAAATACACATTTTGAGATGCTGTGGCCAGTCTGCCTGAAGCGATACGCCACTAGTTGTGTATCTTAAGAGAAACATCGTTACTCTTGCCAGCGGTTTCTTGACTTTGAAGCTGTGATTATACTGGTGACGAGATATTGGCTACCCTAAGAGAGTCACAGTGTTTCGTGCCAGTTGCTCACCCAAATACACATTTTTTAGATACTGTTTCCAGTGTGCCTGAAGCGATACGCCACTAGTTGTGTATCTTAAGAGAAACATCGTTACTTTTGCCAGGGGTTTCTAGGAGTTGCTGTTTTGATTCTGCTGGTGACGAGGCATTGGCTACCTCAAGAGAGTCATAGAGATTCCTGCCAGTACTTCACCCAAATACACATTTTTTAGATACTCTTTCCAGTCTGCCTGATAGCTACGCCACTAGTTGTGTATCTTAAGAGTCATTGTAACTTTTGCCAGGGGTTTCTTGAAGTTGCTGATGTGATTATGCTGGTGACGAGGCATTGGCTACCCTATGAGTGTCATAGTGATTCCTGCTAGTTGCTCACCCAAATACACATTTTTTTTTATACTTTGGCCAGTCTGCCTCAAGTGACACCCCACTAGCTGTGTATCTTATGAGAAGCTTCGTTACCTTTGCAAGCGGTTTCTTGAAGTTGGTGATGGGATTATGTTGGTGACGAGGCATTGGCTACCTTAAGAGAGTCATAGTGCTTCCTGCTAGTTGCTCACCCAAATACACATTTTGAGATACTGTGGCCAGTCTGCCTGAAGCGATACGCCACTAGTTGTATATCTTAAGAGAAACATCGTTACTCTAGCCAGCGGTTTCTTGACTTTGAAGCTGTGATTATACTGGTGACGAGATATTGGCTACCCTAAGAGAGTCACAGTGTTTCGTGCCAGTTGCTCACCCAAATACACATTTTTTAGATACTGTTTCCAGTGTGCCTGAAGCGATACGCCACTAGTTGTGTATCTTAACAGGAACATCGTTACTTTAGCCAGGGGTTTCTAGAAGTTGCTGATTTGATTCTGCTGGTGACGAGGCATTGGCTACCTCAAGAGAGTCATAGAGATTCCTGCCAGTTCTTCACCCAAATACACATTTTTAGATACTCTTTCCAGTCTGCCTGATAGCTACGCCACTAGTTGTGTATCTTAAGAGTCATTGTAACTTTTGCCAGGGGTTTCTTGAAGTTGCTGATGTGATTATGCTGGTGACGAGGCATTGGCTACCTTATGAGTGTCATAGTGATACCTGCTAGTTGCTCACCCAAATACACATTTTTTTGATACTTTGGCCAGTCTGCCTCAAGTGACACCCCACTAGCTGTGTATCTTATGAGAAGCTTCGTTACCTTTGCAAGCGGTTTCTTGAAGTTGGTGATGGGATTATGTTGGTGACGAGGCATTGGCTACCTTAAGAGAGTCATAATGCTTCCTGCCAGTTGCTCACCCAGCGAGAGCGCATCGCTAGCTCCTGCTACTACTAAGGCGAGTACACCGTTTGCTTCTTACATATTTTACAAACAGCAGCGACTTATTTTCAGTTATCTGTGTAATTACTAGTTTATTTTTGTAATTTCTTGCGTGTTCGAGTGCTTACTAGGTAGAACCTTTTATTTCAATAACAGTGTTTTTGTACTTATTTGCTGCGCTTAGCTTTTAAATAGTTTTTCTGGGAAAACCTAGCGTAGTTTTCGCGTCTCGTATTTCAGTGAGTGTTTCTTGATTATCAGAGTAGCTCATCAGAAGATTATCTTGGGAATTTGTCACCGTATAGAGTAGGGTAAACATAGTCATGTGTAGGGACTGTGGTTGTTGTGAGCGGACGCAAGGAGAATTGGCCACTCTTCGGGGACAGGTGGAGGCTTTGTCTGTTAGGCTCATCGAGCTCGAGGCGCAGGCGTCGGCTCGTAGTGGCGTTGGGGCAACTGTGGTGAGACCTATGCCTACTTCGGTGGCCTTGGAATCACATGGAACCCCTGATGTCGCTGCGTCTTCCGGCAGTGAGCATCTTACCGGTCAGCCATCACTCCAGGGTGAATGGCGGACAGTGGTGGGCTCGCGCGTGCCTGGCCGAAAGGCGAAGGTGGGATCTGGCCGCGTGGCGGCTGCCTTACCCCTTTCCAACAGGTACGGGGTGCTTCCTAGTGGTGATGACATCGTTTCCGAGCCACCACAGGATGCCTCGCCTGTTGGGCCAGTGGCCGATTCTCCGGCAAGGTCCCGACAGTCACAGAGGGCGGGCCTATTAGTTATAGGGAGCTCCAACGTTAGGCGGGTTATGGAGCCCCTCAGGAAAATAGCGGGTAGGTCGGGGAAGAATGCCAGTGTGCACTCGGTGTGCTTGCCGGGGGGTCTCGTCCGTAATGTGGAGGAGGCCCTTCCGGCAGCTATTGAACGCACTGGGTGTGACCGGCTGCAGATAGTAGCACATGTCGGAACGAATGACGCCTGCCGCTTGGGTTCTGAGGCCATCCTTGGTTCCTTCCGGCGGCTGGCTGATTTGGTGAAGACAACCAGCATCGCACGCGGAGTGCAAGCTGAGCTTAATATCTGCAGCATAGTGCCCAGAGTCGATCGCGGTCCTCTGGTTTGGAGCCGTGTGGAGGGTCTAAACCAGAGGCTCAGACGACTCTGCGACTATAATGGTTGCAAATTCATCGACCTCCGTTATTGGGTGGAGAACTGTAGGGCCCCCCTAGACAGGTCAGGCGTGCACTACACACCGGAAGCAGCTACTAGGGTAGCAGAGTACGTGTGGCGTGCACACGGGGGTTTTTTAGGTTAGAGGGACCCCCCCTTGGGCGAAACGATAAAATACCTGACGGCTTACCAGAGAGAACATTATCATCGTTGATAAAGAACGTCCGTCCTCAGAGACCAAAAACAGGAAAAGTTAACGTAATATTGGTAAACTGCAGGAGTATCCAGGGCAAGGTTCCTGAATTAGTATCTCTTATTGAAGGAAATAGTGCGCATATAGTATTAGGAACGGAAAGTTGGTTAAAACCGGAAGTGAACAGTAACGAAATCCTAGACACAGAATGGAATATATACCGCAAGGATAGGATAAACGCCAATGGTGGAGGAGTATTTATAGCAGTAAAGAATTCAATAATATCCAGTGAAGTTATTAGCGAATGCGAATGTGAAATAATCTGGGTTAAGTTAAGTATCAAAGGTGGGTCAGATATGATAGTCGGATGCTTCTATAGGCCACCTGCATCAGCAACCGTAGTAGTTGAGCGCCTCAGAGAGAACCTGCAGAACGTCGTGAAGAAGTTTCGTGATCATACTATTGTAATAGGGGGAGACTTCAATCTACCAGGTATAGAATGGGATAGTCACACAATCAGAACTGGAGCCAGGGACAGAGACTCTTGTGACATTATCCTGACTGCCTTGTCCGAGAATTACTTCGAGCAGATAGTTAGAGAACCAACTCGTGAAGCTAACGTTTTAGACCTCATAGCAACAAATAGACCGGAACTTTTCGACTCCGTGAATGTAGAAGAGGGTATCAGTGATCATAAGTCAGTGGTTGCATCAATGACTACAAGTGTAATAAGAAATGCCAAGAAAGGAAGGAAAATCTATTTGCTTAACAAGAGTGATAGGGCACAAATCGCAGAATATCTGAGTGACCACCATCAAACGTTCATTTCTGAGGAAGAGGATGTGGAACAAAAATGGAAAAAATTCAGAAACATCGTCCAGTACGCCTTAGATAAGTTCGTACCGACTAAGGTCCAAAGCGAGGGGAAAGATCCACCGTGGTATAACAATCATGTACGAAAGGTACTACGGAAACAAAGAAAGCTTCACCATAGGTTTAAGAGTAGTCGAATCATAGCTGATAAGGAAAAGCTGAACGAAGCGAAAAAGAGCGTAAAGAGAGCAATGAGAGAAGCATTCAACGAATTCGAACATAAAACATTGGCAAACAATCTAAACAAGAACCCTAAAAAGTTTTGGTCATATGTAAAATCGGTAAGCGGATCTAAATCCCCTATTCAGTCACTCGTTGACCACGATGGCACCGAAACAGAGGACGACCGAAGAAAGGCAGAAATACTGAATTCAGTGTTCCGAAACTGTTTCACTGCGGAAAATCGTAACACGATCCCTGACTTCAGCCGTCGCACGGACGCCAAAATGGAAAATATTGAAATAAACGATATCGGAATTGAAAAACAACTGCTATCACTTAGTAGCGGAAAAGCATCCGGACCAGACGAGATACCCTTAAGATTCTACAGTGATTATGCTAAAGAACTTGCCCCCTTTCTATCAGCAATTTATCGTAGATCTCTGGAAGAACGTAAAGTACCTAGCGACTGGAAGAAAGCACAGGTCGTTCCCATTTTCAAGAAGGGTCATAAATCAGATGCGAATAATTATAGGCCTATTTCACTTACGTCAATCTGTTGTAGAATAATGGAACATGTTTTGTGTTCTCGTATTATGACGTTCTTAGATAATACAAATCTCCTTCATCATAACCAACATGGATTCCGCAAACAGAGATCATGTGAAACCCAGCTCGCCCTATTTGCCCAAGAAATTCACAGTGCCGTAGACACTGGCGAGCAGATTGATGCCGTATTCCTGGACTTCAGGAAGGCATTTGATACGGTTCCGCACTTACGTTTAGTGAAAAAAATACGTGCTTACGGAATATCGGACCAGGTTTGTGATTGGATTCAGGATTTCCTAGAAGAAAGAACACAACATGTCATTCTTAACGGTTCAAAATCTGCAGATGTAGAGGTAATTTCGGGAGTACCGCAAGGAAGCGTGATAGGACCTTTATTGTTTACAATATACATAAATGACTTAGTTGACAACATCGGTAGCTCCGTGAGGCTATTTGCAGATGACACGGTTGTCTACAAGAAAGTAGCAACATCAGAAGACTCGTACGTACTCCAGGAAGACCTGCAGAGGATTAATGAATGGTGCGACAGCTGGCAGCTTTCCCTAAACGTAGATAAATGTAATATAATGCGCATACATAGGGGCAGAAATCCATTCCAGTACGATTATGCCATAGGTGGTAAATCATTGGAAGCGGTAACGACCGTAAAATACTTAGGAGTTACTATCCGGAGCGATCTGAAGTGGAATGATCACATAAAACAAATAGTGGGAAAAGCAGGCGCCAGGTTGAGATTCATAGGAAGAATTCTAAGAAAATGTGACTCATCGACGAAAGAAGTAGCTTACAAAACGCTTGTTCGTCCGATTCTTGAGTATTGCTCATCAGTATGGGACCCTTACCAGGTTGGATTAATAGAAGAGATAGACATGATCCAGCGAAAAGCAGCGCGATTCGTCATGGGGACATTTAGTCAGCGCGAGAGCGTTACGGAGATGCTGAACAAGCTCCAGTGGCGGACACTTCAAGAAAGGCGTTACGCAATACGGAGAGGTTTATTATCGAAATTACGAGAGAGCACATTCCGGGAAGAGATGGGCAACATATTACTACCGCCCACATATATCTCGCGTAATGATCACAACGAAAAGATCCGAGAAATTAGAGCAAATACGGAGACTTACAAGCAGTCGTTCTTCCCACGCACAATTCGTGAATGGAACAGGGAAGGGGGGATCAGATAGTGGTACAATAAGTACCCTCCGCCACACACCGTAAGGTGGCTCGCGGAGTATAGATGTAGATGTAGATACACATTTTGAGATACTGTGGCGTCTGCCTGAAGCGATACGCCACTAGTTGTGTATCTTAAGAGAAACATCGTTACTCTTGCCAGCGGTTTCTTGACTTTGAAGCTGTGATTATACTGGTGACGAGATATTGGCTACCCTAAGAGAGTCACAGTGTTTCGTGCCAGTTGCTCACCCAAATACACATTTTTTAGATACTGTTTCCAGTGTGCCTGAAGCGATACGCCACTAGTTGTGTATCTTAAGAGAAACATCGTTACTTTTGCCAGGGGTTTCTAGGAGTTGCTGTTTTGATTCTGCTGGTGACGAGGCATTGGCTACCTCAAGAGAGTCATAGAGATTCCTGCCAGTACTTCACCCAAATACACATTTTTTAGATACTCTTTCCAGTCTGCCTGATAGCTACGCCACTAGTTGTGTATCTTAAGAGTCATTGTAACTTTTGCCAGGGGTTTCTTGAAGTTGCTGATGTGATTATGCTGGTGACGAGGCATTGGCTACCCTATGAGTGTCATAGTGATTCCTGCTAGTTGCTCACCCAAATACACATTTTTTTTGATACTTTGGCCAGTCTGCCTCAAGTGACACCCCACTAGCTGTGTATCTTATGAGAAGCTTCGTTACCTTTGCAAGCGGTTTCTTGAAGTTGGTGATGGGATTATGTTGGTGACGAGGCATTGGCTACCTTAAGAGAGTCATAGTGCTTCCTGCTAGTTGCTCACCCAAATACACATTTTGAGATACTGTGGCCAGTCTGCCTGAAGCGATACGCCACTAGTTGTGTATCTTAAGAGAAACATCGTTACTCTTGCCAGCGGTTTCTTGACTTTGAAGCTGTGATTATACTGGTGACGAGATATTGGCTACCCTAAGAGAGTCACAGTGTTTCGTGCCAGTTGGTCACCCAAATACACATTTTTTAGATACTGTTTCCAGTGTGCCTGAAGCGATACGCCACTAGTTGTGTATCTTAAGAGGAACATCGTTACTTTTGCCAGGGGTTTCTAGAAGTTGCTGATTTGATTCTGCTGGTGACGAGGCATTGGCTACCTCAAGAGAGTCATAGAGATTCCTGCCAGTTCTTCACCCAAATACACATTTTTAGATACTCTTTCCAGTCTGCCTGATAGCTGCGCCACTAGTTGTGTATCTTAAGAGTCATTGTAACTTTTGCCAGGGGTTTCTTGAAGTTGCTGATGTGATTATGCTGGTGACGAGGCATTGGCTACCTTATGAGTGACATAGTGATTCCTGCTAGTTGCTCACCCAAATACAAATTTTCTTGATACTTTGGCCAGTCTGCCTCAAGTGACACCCCACTAGCTGTGTATCTTATGAGAAGCTTCGTTACCTTTGCAAGCGGTTTCTTGAAGTTGGTGATGGGATTATGTTGGTGACGAGGCATTGGCTACCTTAAGAGAGTCATAGTGCTTCCTGCCGGTTGCTCACCCAAATACACATTTTGAGATACTGTGGCGTCTGCCTGAAGCGATACGCCACTAGTTGTGTATCTTAAGAGAAACATCGTTACTCTTGCCAGCGGTTTCTTGACATTGAAGCTGTGATTATACTGGTGACGAGATATTGGCTACCCTAAGAGAGTCACAGTGTTTCGTGCCAGTTGCTCACCCAAATACACATTTTTTAGATACTGTTTCCAGTGTGCCTGAAGCGATACGCCACTAGTTGTGTATCTTAAGAGAAACATCGTTACTTTTGCCAGGGGTTTCTAGGAGTTGCTGTTTTGATTCTGCTGGTGACGAGGCATTGGCTACCTCAAGAGAGTCATAGAGATTCCTGCCAGTTCTTCACCCAAATACACATTTTTTAGATACTCTTTCCAGTCTGCCTGATAGCTACGCCACTAGTTGTGTATCTTAAGAGTCATTGTAACTTTTGCCAGGGGTTTTCTTGAAGTTGCTGATGTGATTATGCTGGTGACGAGGCATTGGCTACCCTATGAGTGTCATAGTGATTCCTGCTAGTTGCTCACCCAAATACACATTTTTTTTTATACTTTGGCCAGTCTGCCTCAAGTGACACCCCACTAGCTGTGTATCTTATGAGAAGCTTCGTTACCTTTGCAAGCGGTTTCTTGAAGTTGGTGATGGGATTATGTTGGTGACGAGGCATTGGCTACCTTAAGAGAGTCATAGTGCTTCCTGCTAGTTGCTCACCCAAATACACATTTTGAGATACTGTGGCCAGTCTGCCTGAAGCGATACGCCACTAGTTGTATATCTTAAGAGAAACATCGTTACTCTAGCCAGCGGTTTCTTGACTTTGAAGCTGTGATTATACTGGTGACGAGATATTGGCTACCCTAAGAGAGTCACAGTGTTTCGTGCCAGTTGCTCACCCAAATACACATTTTTTAGATACTGTTTCCAGTGTGCCTGAAGCGATACGCCACTAGTTGTGTATCTTAACAGGAACATCGTTACTTTAGCCAGAGGTTTCTAGAAGTTGCTGATTTGATTCTGCTGGTGACGAGGCATTGGCTACCTCAAGAGAGTCATAGAGATTCCTGCCAGTTCTTCACCCAAATACACATTTTTAGATACTCTTTCCAGTCTGCCTGATAGCTACGCCACTAGTTGTGTATCTTAAGAGTCATTGTAACTTTTGCCAGGGGTTTCTTGAAGTTGCTGATGTGATTATGCTGGTGACGAGGCATTGGCTACCTTATGAGTGTCATAGTGATTCCTGCTAGTTGCTCACCCAAATACACATTTTTTTGATACTTTGGCCAGTCTGCCTCAAGTGACACCCCACTAGCTGTGTATCTTATGAGAAGCTTCGTTACCTTTGCAAGCGGTTTCTTGAAGTTGGTGATGGGATTATGTTGGTGACGAGGCATTGGCTACCTTAAGAGAGTCATAGTGCTTCCTGCCAGTTGCTCACCCAAATACACATTTTGAGATACTGTGGCGTCTGCCTGAAGCGATACGCCACTAGTTGTGTATCTTAAGAGAAACATCGTTACTCTTGCCAGCGGTTTCTTGACTTTGAAGCTGTGATTATACTGGTGACGAGATATTGGCTACCCTAAGAGAGTCACAGTGTTTCGTGCCAGTTGCTCACCCAAATACACATTTTTTAGATACTGTTTCCAGTGTGCCTGAAGCGATACGCCACTAGTTGTGTATCTTAAGAGAAACATCGTTACTTTTGCCAGGGGTTTCTAGGAGTTGCTGTTTTGATTCTGCTGGTGACGAGGCATTGGCTACCTCAAGAGAGTCATAGAGATTCCTGCCAGTACTTCACCCAAATACACATTTTTTAGATACTCTTTCCAGTCTGCCTGATAGCTACGCCACTAGTTGTGTATCTTAAGAGTCATTGTAACTTTTGCCAGGGGTTTCTTGAAGTTGCTGATGTGATTATGCTGGTGACGAGGCATTGGCTACCCTATGAGTGTCATAGTGATTCCTGCTAGTTGCTCACCCAAATACACATTTTTTTTGATACTTTGGCCAGTCTGCCTCAAGTGACACCCCACTAGCTGTGTATCTTATGAGAAGCTTCGTTACCTTTGCAAGCGGTTTCTTGAAGTTGGTGATGGGATTATGTTGGTGACGAGGCATTGGCTACCTTAAGAGAGTCATAGTGCTTCCTGCTAGTTGCTCACCCAAATACTCATTTTGAGATACTGTGGCCAGTCTGCCTGAAGCGATACGCCACTAGTTGTGTATCTTAAGAGAAACATCGTTACTCTTGCCAGCGGTTTCTTGACTTTGAAGCTGTGATTATACTGGTGACGAGATATTGGCTACCCTAAGAGAGTCACAGTGTTTCGTGCCAGTTGGTCACCCAAATACACATTTTTTAGATACTGTTTCCAGTGTGCCTGAAGCGATACGCCACTAGTTGTGTATCTTAAGAGGAACATCGTTACTTTTGCCAGGGGTTTCTAGAAGTTGCTGATTTGATTCTGCTGGTGACGAGGCATTGGCTACCTCAAGAGAGTCATAGAGATTCCTGCCAGTTCTTCACCCAAATACACATTTTTAGATACTCTTTCCAGTCTGCCTGATAGCTGCGCCACTAGTTGTGTATCTTAAGAGTCATTGTAACTTTTGCCAGGGGTTTCTTGAAGTTGCTGATGTGATTATGCTGGTGACGAGGCATTGGCTACCTTATGAGTGACATAGTGATTCCTGCTAGTTGCTCACCCAAATACAAATTTTCTTGATACTTTGGCCAGTCTGCCTCAAGTGACACCCCACTAGCTGTGTATCTTATGAGAAGCTTCGTTACCTTTGCAAGCGGTTTCTTGAAGTTGGTGATGGGATTATGTTGGTGACGAGGCATTGGCTACCTTAAGAGAGTCATAGTGCTTCCTGCCGGTTGCTCACCCAAATACACATTTTGAGATACTGTGGCGTCTGCCTGAAGCGATACGCCACTAGTTGTGTATCTTAAGAGAAACATCGTTACTCTTGCCAGCGGTTTCTTGACATTGAAGCTGTGATTATACTGGTGACGAGATATTGGCTACCCTAAGAGAGTCACAGTGTTTCGTGCCAGTTGCTCACCCAAATACACATTTTTTAGATACTGTTTCCAGTGTGCCTGAAGCGATACGCCACTAGTTGTGTATCTTAAGAGAAACATCGTTACTTTTGCCAGGGGTTTCTAGGAGTTGCTGTTTTGATTCTGCTGGTGACGAGGCATTGGCTACCTCAAGAGAGTCATAGAGATTCCTGCCAGTTCTTCACCCAAATACACATTTTTTAGATACTCTTTCCAGTCTGCCTGATAGCTACGCCACTAGTTGTGTATCTTAAGAGTCATTGTAACTTTTGCCAGGGGTTTTCTTGAAGTTGCTGATGTGATTATGCTGGTGACGAGGCATTGGCTACCCTATGAGTGTCATAGTGATTCCTGCTAGTTGCTCACCCAAATACACATTTTTTTTTATACTTTGGCCAGTCTGCCTCAAGTGACACCCCACTAGCTGTGTATCTTATGAGAAGCTTCGTTACCTTTGCAAGCGGTTTCTTGAAGTTGGTGATGGGATTATGTTGGTGACGAGGCATTGGCTACCTTAAGAGAGTCATAGTGCTTCCTGCTAGTTGCTCACCCAAATACACATTTTGAGATACTGTGGCCAGTCTGCCTGAAGCGATACGCCACTAGTTGTATATCTTAAGAGAAACATCGTTACTCTAGCCAGCGGTTTCTTGACTTTGAAGCTGTGATTATACTGGTGACGAGATATTGGCTACCCTAAGAGAGTCACAGTGTTTCGTGCCAGTTGCTCACCCAAATACACATTTTTTAGATACTGTTTCCAGTGTGCCTGAAGCGATACGCCACTAGTTGTGTATCTTAACAGGAACATCGTTACTTTAGCCAGGGGTTTCTAGAAGTTGCTGATTTGATTCTGCTGGTGACGAGGCATTGGCTACCTCAAGAGAGTCATAGAGATTCCTGCCAGTTCTTCACCCAAATACACATTTTTAGATACTCTTTCCAGTCTGCCTGATAGCTACGCCACTAGTTGTGTATCTTAAGAGTGATTGTAACTTTTGCCAGGGGTTTCTTGAAGTTGCTGATGTGATTATGCTGGTGACGAGGCATTGGCTACCTTATGAGTGTCATAGTGATTCCTGCTAGTTGCTCACCCAAATACACATTTTTTTGATACTTTGGCCAGTCTGCCTCAAGTGACACCCCACTAGCTGTGTATCTTATGAGAAGCTTCGTTACCTTTGCAAGCGGTTTCTTGAAGTTGGTGATGGGATTATGTTGGTGACGAGGCATTGGCTATCTTAAGAGAGTCATAGTGCTTCCTGCCAGTTGCTCACCCAAATACACATTTTGAGATACTGTGGCGTCTGCCTGAAGCGATACGCCACTAGTTGTGTATCTTAAGAGAAACATCGTTACTCTTGCCAGCGGTTTCTTGACTTTGAAGCTGTGATTATACTGGTGACGAGATATTGGCTACCCTAAGAGAGTCACAGTGTTTCGTGCCAGTTGCTCACCCAAATACACATTTTTTAGATACTGTTTCCAGTGTGCCTGAAGCGATACGCCACTAGTTGTGTATCTTAAGAGAAACATCGTTACTTTTGCCAGGGGTTTCTAGGAGTTGCTGTTTTGATTCTGCTGGTGACGAGGCATTGGCTACCTCAAGAGAGTCATAGAGATTCCTGCCAGTACTTCACCCAAATACACATTTTTTAGATACTCTTTCCAGTCTGCCTGATAGCTACGCCACTAGTTGTGTATCTTAAGAGTCATTGTAACTTTTGCCAGGGGTTTCTTGAAGTTGCTGATGTGATTATGCTGGTGACGAGGCATTGGCTACCCTATGAGTGTCATAGTGATTCCTGCTAGTTGCTCACCCAAATACACATTTTTTTTGATACTTTGGCCAGTCTGCCTCAAGTGACACCCCACTAGCTGTGTATCTTATGAGAAGCTTCGTTACCTTTGCAAGCGGTTTCTTGAAGTTGGTGATGGGATTATGTTGGTGACGAGGCATTGGCTACCTTAAGAGAGTCATAGTGCTTCCTGCCGGTTGCTCACCCAAATACACATTTTGAGATACTGTGGCGTCTGCCTGAAGCGATACGCCACTAGTTGTGTATCTTAAGAGAAACATCGTTACTCTTGCCAGCGGTTTCTTGACATTGAAGCTGTGATTATACTGGTGACGAGATATTGGCTACCCTAAGAGAGTCACAGTGTTTCGTGCCAGTTGCTCACCCAAATACACATTTTTTAGATACTGTTTCCAGTGTGCCTGAAGCGATACGCCACTAGTTGTGTATCTTAAGAGAAACATCGTTACTTTTGCCAGGGGTTTCTAGGAGTTGCTGTTTTGATTCTGCTGGTGACGAGGCATTGGCTACCTCAAGAGAGTCATAGAGATTCCTGCCAGTTCTTCACCCAAATACACATTTTTTAGATACTCTTTCCAGTCTGCCTGATAGCTACGCCACTAGTTGTGTATCTTAAGAGTCATTGTAACTTTTGCCAGGGGTTTTCTTGAAGTTGCTGATGTGATTATGCTGGTGACGAAGCATTGGCTACCCTATGAGTGTCATAGTGATTCCTGCTAGTTGCTCACCCAAATACACATTTTTTTGATACTTTGGCCAGTCTGCCTCAAGTGACACCCCACTAGCTGTGTATCTTATGAGAAGCTTCGTTACCTTTGCAAGCGGTTTCTTGAAGTTGGTGATGGGATTATGTTGGTGACGAGGCATTGGCTACCTTAAGAGAGTCATAGTGCTTCCTGCCAGTTGCTCACCCAAATACACATTTTCAGACACTGTGGCCAGTCTGGCTGAAGCGATACGCCACTAGTTGTGTATCTTAAGAGAAACATCGTTACTCTTGCCAGCGGGTTCTTGACTTTGAAGCTGTGATTATACTGGTGACGAGATATTGGCTACCCTAAGAGAGTCACAGTGTTTCGTGCCAGTTGCTCACCCAAATACACATTTTTTAGATACTGTTTCCAGTGTGCCTGAAGCGATACGCCACTAGTTGTGTATCTTAAGAGGAACATCGTTACTTTTGCCAGGGGTTTCTAGAAGTTGCTGATTTGATTCTGCTGGTGACGAGGCATTGGCTACCTCAAGAGAGTCATAGAGATTCCTGCCAGTTCTTCACCCAAATACACATTTTTAGATACTCTTTCCAGTCTGCCTGATAGCTACGCCACTAGTTGTGTATCTTAAGAGTCATTGTAACTTTTGCCAGGGGTTTCTTGAAGTTGCTGATGTGATTATGCTGGTGACGAGGCATTGGCTACCTTATGAGTGACATAGTGATTCCTGCTAGTTGCTCACCCAAATACAAATTTTCTTGATACTTTGGCCAGTCTGCCTCAAGTGACACCCCACTAGCTGTGTATCTTATGAGAAGCTTCGTTACCTTTGCAAGCGGTTTCTTGAAGTTGGTGATGGGATTATGTTGGTGACGAGGCATTGGCTACCTTAAGAGAGTCATAGTGCTTCCTGCCGGTTGCTCACCCAAATACACATTTTGAGATACTGTGGCGTCTGCCTGAAGCGATACGCCACTAGTTGTGTATCTTAAGAGAAACATCGTTACTCTTGCCAGCGGTTTCTTGACATTGAAGCTGTGATTATACTGGTGACGAGATATTGGCTACCCTAAGAGAGTCACAGTGTTTCGTGCCAGTTGCTCACCCAAATACACATTTTTTAGATACTGTTTCCAGTGTGCCTGAAGCGATACGCCACTAGTTGTGTATCTTAAGAGAAACATCGTTACTTTTGCCAGGGGTTTCTAGGAGTTGCTGTTTTGATTCTGCTGGTGACGAGGCATTGGCTACCTCAAGAGAGTCATAGAGATTCCTGCCAGTTCTTCACCCAAATACACATTTTTTAGATACTCTTTCCAGTCTGCCTGATAGCTACGCCACTAGTTGTGTATCTTAAGAGTCATTGTAACTTTTGCCAGGGGTTTTCTTGAAGTTGCTGATGTGATTATGCTGGTGACGAAGCATTGGCTACCCTATGAGTGTCATAGTGATTCCTGCTAGTTGCTCACCCAAATACACATTTTTTTGATACTTTGGCCAGTCTGCCTCAAGTGACACCCCACTAGCTGTGTATCTTATGAGAAGCTTCGTTAGCTTTGCAAGAGGTTTCTTGAAGTTGGTGATGGGATTATGTTGGTGACGAGGCATTGGCTACCTTAAGAGAGTCATAGTGCTTCCTGCCAGTTGCTCACCCAAATACACATTTTGAGATACTGTGGCCAGTCTGCCTGAAGCGATACGCCACTAGTTGTGTATCTTAAGAGAAACATCGTTACTCTTACCAGCGGTTTCTTGACTTTGAAGCTGTGATTATACTGGTGACGAGATATTGGCTACCCTAAGAGAGTCACAGTGTTTCGTGCCAGTTGGTCACCCAAATACACATTTTTTAGATACTGTTTCCAGTGTGCCTGAAGCGATACGCCACTAGTTGTGTATCTTAAGAGAAACATCGTTACTCTTGCCAGCGGTTTCTTGACTTTGAAGATGTGATTATACTGGTGACGAGATATTGGCTACCCTAAGAGAGTCACAGTGTTTTGTGCCAGTTGCTCACCCAAATACACATTTTTTAGATACTCTTTCCAGTCTGCCTGATAGCTACGCCACTAGTTGTGTATCTTAAGAGTCATTGTAACTTTTGCCAGGGGTTTCTTGAAGTTGCTGATGTGATTATGCTGGTGACGAAGCATTGGCTACCCTATGAGTGTCATAGTGATTCCTGCTAGTTGCTCACCCAAATTCACATTTTTTTGATACTTTGGCCAGTCTGCCTCAAGTGACACCCCACTAGCTGTGTATCTTATCAGAAGCTTCGTTACCTTTGCAAGCGGTTTCTTGAAGTTGGTGATGGGATTATGTTGGTGACGAGGCATTGGCAACCTTAAGAGAGTCATAGTGCTTCCTGCCAGTTGCTCACCCAAATACACATTTTGAGATACTGTGGCCAGTCTGCCTGAAGCGATACGCCACTAGTTGTGTATCTTAAGAGAAACATCGTTACTCTTGCCAGCGGTTTCTTGACTTTGAAGCTGTGATTATACTGGTGACGAGATATTGGCCACCCTAAGAGAGTCACAGTGTTTCGTGCCAGTTGCTCACCCAAATACACATTTTTTAGATACTGTTTCCCAGTGTGCCTGATGCGATACGCCACTAGTTGTGTATCTTAAGAGAAACATCATTACTTTTGAAAGGGGTTTCTAGAAGTTGCTGATTTGATTCTGCTGGTGACGAGGCATTGGCTACCTCAAGAGAGTCATAGAGATTCCTGCCAGTTCTTCACCCAAATACACATTTTTTAGATACACTTTCCAGTCTGCCTGATAGCTACGCCACTAGTTGTGTATCTTAAGAGTCATTGTAACTTTTGCCAGGGGTTTCTTGAAGTTGCTGATGTGATTATGCTGGTGACGAAGCATTGGCTACCCTATGAGTGTCATAGTGATTCCTGCTAGTTGCTCACCCAAATACACATTTTTTTGATACTTTGGCCAGTCTGCCTCAAGTGACACCCCACTAGCTGTGTATCTTATGAGAAGCTTCGTTACCTTTGCAAGCGGTTTCTTGAAGTTGGTGATGGGTTTATGTTGGTGACGAGGCATTGGCTACCTTAAGAGAGTCATAGTGCTTCCTGCCAGTTGCTCACCCAAATACACATTTTGAGATACTGTGGCCAGTCTGCCTGAAGCGATACGCCACTAGTTGTGTATCTTAAGAGAAACATCGATACTCTTGCCAGCGGTTTCTTGACTTTGAAGCTGTGATTATACTGGTGACGAGATATTGGCCACCCTAAGAGAGTCACAGTGTTTCGTGCCAGTTGCTCACCCAAATACACATTTTTTAGATACTGTTTCCCAGTGTGCCTGAAGCGATACGCCACTAGTTGTGTATCTTAAGAGAAACATCGTTACTTTTGAAAGGGGTTTCTAGAAGTTGCTGATTTAATTCTGCTGGTGACGAGGCATTGGCTACCTCAAGAGAGTCATAGAGATTCCTGCCAGTTCTTCACCCAAATACACATTTTTTAGATACACTTTCCAGTCTGCCTGATAGCTACGCCACTAGTTGTGTATCTTAAGAGTCATTGTAACTTTTGCTAGGGGTTCCTTCAAGTTGCTGATGTGATTATGCTGGTGACGAGGCATTGGCTACCCTATGAGTGTCATAGTGATTCCTGCTAGTTGCTCACCCAAATACACATTTTTTTGATACTTTGGCCAGTCTGCCTCAAGTGACACCCCACTAGCTGTGTATCTTATGAGAAGCTTCGTTACCTTTGCAAGCGGTTTCTTGATGTTGGTGATGGGATTATGTTGGTGACGAGGCATTGGCTACCTTAAGAGAGTCATAGTGCTTCCTGCCAGTTGCTCACCCAAATAAACATTTTGAGATGCTGTGGCCAGTCTGCCTGAAGCGATGCGCCACTAGTTGTGTATCTTAAGAGAAACATCGTTACTCTTGCCAGCAGTTTCTTGACTTTGAAGATGTGATCACACTGGTGACGAGATATTGGCTACCCTAAGAGAGTCACAGTGTTTCGTGCCAGTTGCTCACCCAAATACACATTTTTTAGATACTGTTTCCCAGTGTGCCTGAAGCGATACGCCACTAGTTGTGTATCTTAAGAGAAACATCGTTACTTTTGCCAGGGGTTTCTAGAAGTTGCTGATTTGATTCTGCTGGTGACGAGGCATTGGCTACCTCAAGAGAGTCATAGAGATTCCTGCCAGTTCTTCACCAAAATACACATTTTTTAGATACTCTTTCCAGTCTGCCTGATAGCTACGCCACTAGTTGTGTATCTTAAGAGTCATTGTAACTTTTGCCAGGGGTTTCTTGAAGTTGCTGATGTGATTATGCTGGTGACGAGGCATTGGCTACCCTATGAGTGTCATAGTGATTCCTGCTAGTTGCTCACCCAAATACACATTGTTTTTGATACTTTGGCCAGTCTGCCTCAAGTGACACCCCACTAGCTGTGTATCTTATGAGAAGCTTCGTTACCTTTGCAAGCGGTTTCTTGAAGTTGGTGATGGGATTATGTTGGTGACGAGGCATTGGCTACCTTAAGAGAGTCATAGTGCTTCCTGCCAGTTGCTCACCCAAATACACATTTTGAGATACTGTGGCCAGTCTGCCTGAAGCGATAGGCCACTAGTTGTGTATCTTAAGAGAAACATCGTCACTCTTGCCAGCGGTTTCTTGACTTTGAAGCTGTGATTATACTGGTGACGAGATATTGGCTACCCTAAGAGAGTCACAGTGTTTCGTGCCAGTTGCTCACCCAAATACACATTTTTTAGATACTGTTTCCAGTGTGCCTGAAGCGATACGTCACTAGTTGTGTATCTTAAGAGAAACATCGTTACTTTTGCCAGGGGTTTCTAGAAGTTGCTGATTTGATTCTGCTGGTGACGAGGCATTGGCTACCTCAAGAGAGTCATAGAGATTCCTGCCAGTTCTTCACCCAAATACACATTTTTTAGATACTCTTTCCAGTCTGCCTGATAGCTACGCCACTAGTTGTGTATCTTAAGAGTCATTGTAACTTTTGCCAGGGGTTTCTTGAAGTTGCTGATGTGATTATGCTGGTGACGAGGCATTGGCTACCCTATGAGTGTAATAGTGATTCCTGCTAGTTGCTCACCCAAATACACATTTTTTTAATACTTTGGCCAGTCTGCCTCAAGTGACACCCCACTAGCTGTGTATCTTATGAGGAGCTTCGTTACCTTTGCAAGCGATTTATTGAAGTTGGTGATGGGATTATCTTGGTGACGAGGCATTGGCAACCTTAAGAGAGTCAAAGTGCTTCCTGCCAGTTGCTCACCCAAATACACATTATGAGATACTGTGGCCAGTCTGCCTGAAGCGATACGCCACTAGTTGTGTATCTTAAGAGAAACATCGTTACTCTTGCCAGCGGTTTCTTGACTTTGAAGCTGTGATTATACTGGTGACGAGATATTGGCTACCCTAAGAGAGTCACAGTGTTTCGTGCCAGTTGCTCACCCAAATACACATTTTTTAGATACTGTTTCCAGTGTGCCTGAAGCGATACGTCACTAGTTGTGTATCTTAAGAGAAACATCGTTACTTTTGCCAGGGGTTTCTAGAAGTTGCTGATTTGATTCTGCTGGTGACGAGGCATTGGCTACCTCAAGAGAGTCATAGAGATTCCTGCCAGTTCTTCACCCAAATACACATTTTTTAGATACTCTTTCCAGTCTGCCTGATAGCTACGCCACTAGTTGTGTATCTTAAGAGTCATTGTAACTTTTGCCAGAGGTTTCTTGAAGTGGCTGATGTGATTATGCTGGTGACGAGGCATTGGCTACCCTATGAGTGTCATAGTGATTCCTGCTAGTTGCTCACCCAAATACATATTTTTTTGATACTTTGGCCAGTCTGCCTCAAGTGACACCCCACTAGCTGTGTATCTTATGAGAAGCTTCGTTACCTTTGCAAGCGGTTTCTTGAAGTTGGTGATGGGATTATGTTGGTGACGAGGCATTGGCTACCTTAAGAGAGTCATAGTGCTTCCTGCCAGTTGCTCACCCAAAAACACATTTTGAGATACTGTGGCGTCTGCCTGAAGCGATACGCCGCTAGTTGTGTATCTTAAGAGAAACATCGTTACTCTTGCCAGCGGTTTCTTGACTTTGAAGATGTGATTATACTTGTGACGAGATATTGGCTACCCTAAGAGAGTCACAGTGTTTTGTGCCAGTTGCTCACCCAAATACACATTTTTTAGATACTGTTTCCAGTGTGCCTGAAGCGATACGCCACTAGTTGTGTATCTTAAGAGAAACATCGTTACTTTTGCCAGGGGTTTCTAGAAGTTGCTGATTTGATTGTGCTGGTGACGAGGCATTGGCTACCTCAAGAGAGTCATAGAGATTCCTGCCAGTTCTTCACCCAAATACACATTTTTTAGATACTCTTTCCAGTCTGCCTGATAGCTACGCCACTAGTTGTGTATCTTAAGAGTCATTGTAACTTTTGCCAGGGGTTTCTTGAAGTTGCTGATGTGATTATGCTGGTGACGAGGCATTGCCTACCCTATGAGTGTCATAGTGATTCCTGCTAGTTGCTCACCCAAATACACATTTTTTTGATACTTTGGCCAGTCTGCCTCAAGTGGCACCCCACTAGCTGTGTATCTTATGAGAAGCTTTGTTACCTTTGCAAGCGGTTTTTTGAAGTTGGTGATGGGATTATGTTGGTGACGAGGCATTGGCTACCTTAAGAGAGTCATAGTGCTTCCTGCCAGTTGCTCACCCAAATACACATTTTGAGATACTGTGGCCAGTCTGCCTGAAGCGATACGCTACTAGTTGTGTATCTTAAGAGAAACATCGTTACTCTTGCCAGCGGTTTCTTGACTTTGAAGCTGTGATTATACTGGTGACGAGATATTGGCTACCCTAAGAGAGTCACAGTGTTTCGTGCCAGTTGCTCACCCAAATACACATTTTTTAGATACTGTTTCCAGTGTGCCTGAAGCGATACGCCACTAGTTGTGTATCTTAAGAGAAACATCGTTACTTTTGCCAGGGGTTTCTAGAAGTTGCTGATTTGATTCTGCTGGTGACGAGGCATTGGCTACCTCAAGAGAGTCATAGAGATTCCTGCCAGTTCTTCACCCAAATACACATTTTTTAGATACTCTTTCCAGTCTGCCTGATAGCTACGCCACTAGTTGTGTATCTTAAGAGTCATTGTAACTTTTGCCAGGGGTTTCTTGAAGTTGCTGATGTGATTATGCTGGTGACGAGGCATTGGCTACCCTATGAGTGTCATAGTGATTCCTGCTAGTTGCTCACCCAAATACATATTTTTTTGATACTTTGGCCAGTCTGCCTCAAGTGACACCCCACTAGCTGTGTATCTTATGAGAAGCTTCGTTACCTTTGCAAGCGGTTTCTTGAAGTTGGTGATGGGATTATGTTGGTGACGAGGCATTGGCTACCATAAGAGAGTCATAGTGCTTCCTGCCAGTTGCTCACCCAAATACACATTTTGAGATACTGTGGCGTCTGCCTGAAGCGATACGCCGCTAGTTGTGTATCTTAAGAGAAACATCGTTACTCTTGGCAGCGGTTTCTTGACTTTGAAGATGTGATTACACTGGTGACGAGATATTGGCTACCCTAAGAGAGTCACAGTGTTTCGTGCCAGTTGCTCACCCAAATACACATTTTTTAGATACTGTTTCCAGTGTGCCTGAAGCGATACGCCACTAGTTGTGTATCTTAAGAGAAACATCGTTACTTTTGAAAGGGGTTTCTAGAAGTTGCTGATTTGATTCTGCTGGTGACGAGGCAGTGGCTACCTCAAGAGAGTCATAGAGATTCCTGCCAGTTCTTCACCCAAATACACATTCTTTAGATACTCTTTCCAGTCTGCCTGATAGCTACGCCACTAGTTGTGTATCTTAAGAGTCATTGTAACTTTTGCCAGGGGTTTCTTGAAGTTGCTGATGTGATTATGCTGGTGACGAGGCATTGGCTACCCTATGAGTGTCATAGTGATTCCTGCTAGTTGCTCACCCAAATACACATTTTTTGATACTTTGGCCAGTGTGCCTCAAGTGACACCCCACTCGCTGTGTATCTTATGAGAAGCTTCGTTACCTTTGCAAGCGGTTTCTTGAAGTTGGTGATGGGATTATGTTGGTGACGAGGCATTGGCTACCTTAAGAGAGTCATAGTGCTTCCTGCCAGTTGCTCACCCAAATACACATTTTGAGATACTGTGGCCAGTCTGCCTGAAGCGATACGCCACTAGTTGTGTATCTTAAGAGAAACATCGTTACTCTTGCCAGCGGTTTCTTGACTTTGAAGCTGTGATTATACTGGTGACGAGATATTGGCTACCCTAAGAGAGTCACAGTGTTTCATGCCAGTTGCTCACCCAAATACACATTTTTTAGATACTGTTTCCAGTGTGCCTGAAGCGATACGCCGCTAGTTGTGTATCTTAAGAGAAACATCGTTACATTGCCAGGGGTTTGTAGAAGTTGCTGATTTGATTCTGCTGGTGACGAGGCATTGGCTACCTCAAGAGAGTCATAGAGATTCCTGCCAGTTCTTCACCCAAATACACATTTTTCAGATACTCTTTCCAGTCTGCCTGATAGCTACGCCACTAGTTGTGTATCTTAAGAGTCATTGTAACTTTTGCCAGGGGTTTCTTGAAGTTGCTGATGTGATTATGCTGGTGACGAGGCATTGGCTACCCTATGAGTGTCATAGTGATTCCTGCTAGTTGCTCACCCAAATACACCTTTTTTTTTGATACTTTGGCCAGTCTGCCTCAAGTGACACCCCACTAGCTTCGTTACCTTTGCAAGCGGTTTCTTGAAGTTGGTGATGGGATTATGTTGGTGACGAGGCATTGGCTACCTTAAAAGATTCATAGTGCTTCCTGCCAGTTGCTCACCCAAATACACATTTTGAGATACTGTGGCCAGTCTGCCTGAAGCGATACGCCACTAGTTGTGTATCTTAAGAGAAACATCGTTACTCTTGCCAGCAGTTTCTTGACTTTGAAGATGTGATTATTCTTGTGACGAGATATTGGCTACCCTAAGAGAGTCACAGTGTTTCGTGCCAGTTGCTCACCCAAATACACATTTTTTGGATACTGTTTCCAGTGTGCCTGAAGCGATACGCCACTAGTTGTGTATCTTAAGAGAAACATCGTTACTTTTGAAAGGGGTTACTAGAAGTTGCTGATTTGATTCTGCTGGTGACGAGGCATTGGCTACCTCAAGAGAGTCATAGAGATTCCTGCCAGTTCTTCACCCAAATACACATTTTTTAGATACTCTTTCCAGTCTGCCTGATAGCTACGCCACTAGTTGTGTATCTTAAGAGTCATTGTAACTTTTGCCAGGGGTTTCTTGAAGTTGCTGATGTGATTATGCTGGTGACGAGGCATTGGCTACCGTATGAGTGTCATAGTGATTCCTGCTAGTTGCTCACCCAAATACACATTTTTTGATACTTTGGCCAGTGTGCCTCAAGTGACACCCCACTAGCTGTGTATCTTATGAGAAGCTTCGTTACCTTTGCAAGCGGTTTCTTGAAGTTGGTGATGGGATTATGTTGGTGACGAGGCATTGGCTACCTTAAGAGAGTCATAGTGCTTCCTGCCAGTTGCTCACCCAAATACACATTTTGAGATACTGTGGCCAGTCTGCCTGAAGCATTACGCCACTAGTTGTGTATCTTACGAGAAACATCGTTACTCTTGCCAGCGGTTTCTTGACTTTGAAGCTGTGATTATACTGGTGACGAGATATTGGCTACCCTAAGAGAGTCACAGTGTTTCATGCCAGTTGCTCACCCAAATACACATTTTTTAGATACTGTTCCCAGTGTGCCTGAAGCGATACGCCACTAGTTGTGTATCTTAAGAGAAACATCGTTACTTTGCCAGGGGTTTCTAGAAGTTGCTGATTTGATTCTGCAGGTGACGAGGCATTGGCTACCTCAAGAGAGTCATAGAGATTCCTGCCAGTTCTTCACCCAAATACACATTTTTTAGATACTCTTTCCAGTCTGCCTGATAGCTACGCCACTAGTTGTGTATCTTAAGAGTCATTGTAACTTTTGCCAGGGGTTTCTTGAAGTTGCTGATGTGATTATGCTGGTGACGAGGCATTGGCTACCCTATGAGTGTCATAGTGATTCCTGCTAGTTGCTCACCCAAATACACATTTTTTTGATACTTTGGCCAGTCTGCCTCAAGTGACACCCCACTAGCTGTGTATCTTATGAGAAGCTTCGTTACCTTTGCAAGCGGTTTCTTGAAGTTGGTGATGGGATTATGTTGGTGACGAGGCATTGGCTACCTTAAGAGAGTCATAGTGCTTCCTGCCAGTTGCTCACCCAAATACACATTTTGAGATACTGTGGCCAGTCTGCCTGAAGCGATACGCCACTAGTTGTGTATCTTAAGAGAAACATCGTTACTCTTGCCAGCGGTTTCTTGACTTTGAAGCTGTGATTATACTGGTGACGAGATATTGGCTACCCTAAGAGAGTCACAGTGTTTCCTGCCAGTTGCTCACCCAAATACACATTTTTTAGATACTGTTTCCAGTGTGCTTGAAGCTATACGCCACTAGTTGTGTATCTTAAGGGAAACATCGTTACTTTTGCCAGGGGTTTCTAGAAGTTGCTGATTTGATTCTGCTGGTGACGAGGCATTGGCTACCTCAAGAGAGTCATAGAGATTCCTGCCAGTTCTTCACCCAAATACACATTTTTTAGATACTCTTTCCAGTCTGCCTGATAGCTACGCCACTAGTTGTGTATCTTAAGAGTCATTGTAACTTTTTCCAGGGGTTTCTTGAAGTTGCTGATGTGATTATGCTGGTGACGAGGCATTGGCTACCCTATGAGTGTCATAGTGATTCCTGCTAGTTGCTCACCCAAATACACATTTTTTTGATACTTTGGCCAGTGTGCCTCAAGTGATACCCCACTAGCTGTGTATCTTATGAGAAGCTTCGTTACCTTTGCAAGCGGTTTCTTGAAGTTGGTGATGGGATTATGTTGGTGACGAGGCATTGGCTACCTTAAGAGAGTCATAGTGCTTCCTGCCAGTTGCTCACCCAAATACACATTTTGAGATACTGTGGCGTCTGCCTGAAGCGATACGCCGCTAGTTGTGTATCTTAAGAGAAACATCGTTACTCTTGCCAGCGATTTCTTGACTTTGAAGATGTGATTATACTGGTGACGAGATATTGGCTACCCTAAGAGAGTCACAGTGTTTTGTTCCAGTTGCTCACCCAAATACACATTTTTTAGATACTGTTCCAGTGTGCCTGAAGCGATACGCCACTAGTTGTGTATCTTAAGAGAAACATCGTTACTTTTGAAAGGGGTTTCTAGAAGTTGCTGATTTGATTGTGCTGGTGACGATGCATTGGCTACCTCAAGAGAGTCATAGAGATTCCTGCCAGTTCTTCACCCAAATACACATTTTTTAGATACTCTTTCCAGTCTGCCTGATAGCTACGCCACTAGTTGTGTATCTTAAGAGTCATTGTAACATTTGCCAGGGGTTTCTTGAAGTGGCTGATGTGATTATGCTAATGACGAGGCATTGGCTACCCTATGAGTGTCATAGTGATTCCTGCTAGTTGCTCACCCAAATACACATTTTTTTGATACTTTGGCCGGTGTGCCTCAAGTGATACCCCACTAGCTGTGTATCTTATGGGAAGCTTCGTTACCTTTGCAAGCGGTTTCTTGAAGTTGGTGATGGGATTATGTTGGTGACGAGGCATTGGCTACCTTAAGAGAGTCATAGTGCTTCCTGCCAGTTGCTCACCCAAATACACATTTTGAGATACTGTGGCGTCTGCCTGAAGCGATACGCCGCGAGTTGTGTATCTTAAGAGAAACATCGTTACTCTTGCCAGCGATTTCTTGACTTTGAAGATGTGATTATGCTGGTGACGAGATATTGGCTACCCTAAGAGAGTCACAGTGTTTCGTGCCAGTTGCTCACCCAAATACACATTTTTTAGATACTGTTTCCCAGTGTGCCTGAAGCGATACGCCACTAGTTGTGTATCTTAAGAGAAACATCGTTACTTTTGAAAGGGGTTTCTAGAAGTTGCTGATTTAATTCTGCTGGTGACGAGGCATTGGCTACCTCAAGAGAGTCATAGAGATTCCTGCCAGTTCTTCACCCAAATACACATTTTTTAGATACACTTTCCAGTCTGCCTGATAGCTACGCCACTAGTTGTGTATCTTAAGAGTCATTGTAACTTTTGCTAGGGGTTCCTTCAAGTTGCTGATGTGATTATGCTGGTGACGAGGCATTGGCTACCCTATGAGTGTCATAGTGATTCCTGCTAGTTGCTCACCCAAATACACATTTTTTTGATACTTTGGCCAGTCTGCCTCAAGTGACACCCCACTAGCTGTGTATCTTATGAGAAGCTTCGTTACCTTTGCAAGCGGTTTCTTGATGTTGGTGATGGGATTATGTTGGTGACGAGGCATTGGCTACCTTAAGAGAGTCATAGTGCTTCCTGCCAGTTGCTCACCCAAATAAACATTTTGAGATGCTGTGGCCAGTCTGCCTGAAGCGATGCGCCACTAGTTGTGTATCTTAAGAGAAACATCGTTACTCTTGCCAGCAGTTTCTTGACTTTGAAGATGTGATCACACTGGTGACGAGATATTGGCTACCCTAAGAGAGTCACAGTGTTTCGTGCCAGTTGCTCACCCAAATACACATTTTTTAGATACTGTTTCCCAGTGTGCCTGAAGCGATACGCCACTAGTTGTGTATCTTAAGAGAAACATCGTTACTTTTGCCAGGGGTTTCTAGAAGTTGCTGATTTGATTCTGCTGGTGACGAGGCATTGGCTACCTCAAGAGAGTCATAGAGATTCCTGCCAGTTCTTCACCAAAATACACATTTTTTAGATACTCTTTCCAGTCTGCCTGATAGCTACGCCACTAGTTGTGTATCTTAAGAGTCATTGTAACTTTTGCCAGGGGTTTCTTGAAGTTGCTGATGTGATTATGCTGGTGACGAGGCATTGGCTACCCTATGAGTGTCATAGTGATTCCTGCTAGTTGCTCACCCAAATACACATTGTTTTTGATACTTTGGCCAGTCTGCCTCAAGTGACACCCCACTAGCTGTGTATCTTATGAGAAGCTTCGTTACCTTTGCAAGCGGTTTCTTGAAGTTGGTGATGGGATTATGTTGGTGACGAGGCATTGGCTACCTTAAGAGAGTCATAGTGCTTCCTGCCAGTTGCTCACCCAAATACACATTTTGAGATACTGTGGCCAGTCTGCCTGAAGCGATAGGCCACTAGTTGTGTATCTTAAGAGAAACATCGTCACTCTTGCCAGCGGTTTCTTGACTTTGAAGCTGTGATTATACTGGTGACGAGATATTGGCTACCCTAAGAGAGTCACAGTGTTTCGTGCCAGTTGCTCACCCAAATACACATTTTTTAGATACTGTTTCCAGTGTGCCTGAAGCGATACGTCACTAGTTGTGTATCTTAAGAGAAACATCGTTACTTTTGCCAGGGGTTTCTAGAAGTTGCTGATTTGATTCTGCTGGTGACGAGGCATTGGCTACCTCAAGAGAGTCATAGAGATTCCTGCCAGTTCTTCACCCAAATACACATTTTTTAGATACTCTTTCCAGTCTGCCTGATAGCTACGCCACTAGTTGTGTATCTTAAGAGTCATTGTAACTTTTGCCAGGGGTTTCTTGAAGTTGCTGATGTGATTATGCTGGTGACGAGGCATTGGCTACCCTATGAGTGTCATAGTGATTCCTGCTAGTTGCTCACCCAAATACACATTTTTTTGATACTTTGGCCAGTCTGCCTCAAGTGACACCCCACTAGCTGTGTATCTTATGAGGAGCTTCGTTACCTTTGCAAGCGATTTATTGAAGTTGGTGATGGGATTATCTTGGTGACGAGGCATTGGCAACCTTAAGAGAGTCAAAGTGCTTCCTGCCAGTTGCTCACCCAAATACACATTATGAGATACTGTGGCCAGTCTGCCTGAAGCGATACGCCACTAGTTGTGTATCTTAAGAGAAACATCGTTACTCTTGCCAGCGGTTTCTTGACTTTGAAGCTGTGATTATACTGGTGACGAGATATTGGCTACCCTAAGAGAGTCACAGTGTTTCGTGCCAGTTGCTCACCCAAATACACATTTTTTAGATACTGTTTCCAGTGTGCCTGAAGCGATACGTCACTAGTTGTGTATCTTAAGAGAAACATCGTTACTTTTGCCAGGGGTTTCTAGAAGTTGCTGATTTGATTCTGCTGGTGACGAGGCATTGGCTACCTCAAGAGAGTCATAGAGATTCCTGCCAGTTCTTCACCCAAATACACATTTTTTAGATACTCTTTCCAGTCTGCCTGATAGCTACGCCACTAGTTGTGTATCTTAAGAGTCATTGTAACTTTTGCCAGGGGTTTCTTGAAGTGGCTGATGTGATTATGCTGGTGACGAGGCATTGGCTACCCTATGAGTGTCATAGTGATTCCTGCTAGTTGCTCACCCAAATACATATTTTTTTGATACTTTGGCCAGTCTGCCTCAAGTGACACCCCACTAGCTGTGTATCTTATGAGAAGCTTCGTTACCTTTGCAAGCGGTTTCTTGAAGTTGGTGATGGGATTATGTTGGTGACGAGGCATTGGCTACCTTAAGAGAGTCATAGTGCTTCCTGCCAGTTGCTCACCCAAAAACACATTTTGAGATACTGTGGCGTCTGCCTGAAGCGATACGCCGCTAGTTGTGTATCTTAAGAGAAACATCGTTACTCTTGCCAGCGGTTTCTTGACTTTGAAGATGTGATTATACTTGTGACGAGATATTGGCTACCCTAAGAGGGTCACAGTGTTTTGTGCCAGTTGCTCACCCAAATACACATTTTTTAGATACTGTTTCCAGTGTGCCTGAAGCGATACGCCACTAGTTGTGTATCTTAAGAGAAACATCGTTACTTTTGCCAGGGGTTTCTAGAAGTTGCTGATTTGATTGTGCTGGTGACGAGGCATTGGCTACCTCAAGAGAGTCATAGAGATTCCTGCCAGTTCTTCACCCAAATACACATTTTTTAGATACTCTTTCCAGTCTGCCTGATAGCTACGCCACTAGTTGTGTATCTTAAGAGTCATTGTAACTTTTGCCAGGGGTTTCTTGAAGTTGCTGATGTGATTATGCTGGTGACGAGGCATTGCCTACCCTATGAGTGTCATAGTGATTCCTGCTAGTTGCTCACCCAAATACACATTTTTTTGATACTTTGGCCAGTCTGCCTCAAGTGGCACCCCACTAGCTGTGTATCTTATGAGAAGCTTTGTTACCTTTGCAAGCGGTTTTTTGAAGTTGGTGATGGGATTATGTTGGTGACGAGGCATTGGCTACCTTAAGAGAGTCATAGTGCTTCCTGCCAGTTGCTCACCCAAATACACATTTTGAGATACTGTGGCCAGTCTGCCTGAAGCGATACGCTACTAGTTGTGTATCTTAAGAGAAACATCGTTACTCTTGCCAGCGGTTTCTTGACTTTGAAGCTGTGATTATACTGGTGACGAGATATTGGCTACCCTAAGAGAGTCACAGTGTTTCGTGCCAGTTGCTCACCCAAATACACATTTTTTAGATACTGTTTCCAGTGTGCCTGAAGCGATACGCCACTAGTTGTGTATCTTAAGAGAAACATCGTTACTTTTGCCAGGGGTTTCTAGAAGTTGCTGATTTGATTCTGCTGGTGACGAGGCATTGGCTACCTCAAGAGAGTCATAGAGATTCCTGCCAGTTCTTCACCCAAATACACATTTTTTAGATACTCTTTCCAGTCTGCCTGATAGCTACGCCACTAGTTGTGTATCTTAAGAGTCATTGTAACTTTTGCCAGGGGTTTCTTGAAGTTGCTGATGTGATTATGCTGGTGACGAGGCATTGGCTACCCTATGAGTGTCATAGTGATTCCTGCTAGTTGCTCACCCAAATACATATTTTTTTGATACTTTGGCCAGTCTGCCTCAAGTGACACCCCACTAGCTGTGTATCTTATGAGAAGCTTCGTTACCTTTGCAAGCGGTTTCTTGAAGTTGGTGATGGGATTATGTTGGTGACGAGGCATTGGCTACCATAAGAGAGTCATAGTGCTTCCTGCCAGTTGCTCACCCAAATACACATTTTGAGATACTGTGGCGTCTGCCTGAAGCGATACGCCGCTAGTTGTGTATCTTAAGAGAAACATCGTTACTCTTGGCAGCGGTTTCTTGACTTTGAATATGTGATTACACTGGTGACGAGATATTGGCTACCCTAAGAGAGTCACAGTGTTTCGTGCCAGTTGCTCACCCAAATACACATTTTTTAGATACTGTTTCCAGTGTGCCTGAAGCGATACGCCACTAGTTGTGTATCTTAAGAGAAACATCGTTACTTTTGAAAGGGGTTTCTAGAAGTTGCTGATTTGATTCTGCTGGTGACGAGGCAGTGGCTACCTCAAGAGAGTCATAGAGATTCCTGCCAGTTCTTCACCCAAATACACATTCTTTAGATACTCTTTCCAGTCTGCCTGATAGCTACGCCACTAGTTGTGTATCTTAAGAGTCATTGTAACTTTTGCCAGGGGTTTCTTGAAGTTGCTGATGTGATTATGCTGGTGACGAGGCATTGGCTACCCTATGAGTGTCATAGTGATTCCTGCTAGTTGCTCACCCAAATACACATTTTTTGATACTTTGGCCAGTGTGCCTCAAGTGACACCCCACTCGCTGTGTATCTTATGAGAAGCTTCGTTACCTTTGCAAGCGGTTTCTTGAAGTTGGTGATGGGATTATGTTGGTGACGAGGCATTGGCTACCTTAAGAGAGTCATAGTGCTTCCTGCCAGTTGCTCACCCAAATACACATTTTGAGATACTGTGGCCAGTCTGCCTGAAGCGATACGCCACTAGTTGTGTATCTTAAGAGAAACATCGTTACTCTTGCCAGCGGTTTCTTGACTTTGAAGCTGTGATTATACTGGTGACGAGATATTGGCTACCCTAAGAGAGTCACAGTGTTTCATGCCAGTTGCTCACCCAAATACACATTTTTTAGATACTGTTTCCAGTGTGCCTGAAGCGATACGCCGCTAGTTGTGTATCTTAAGAGAAACATCGTTACATTGCCAGGGGTTTGTAGAAGTTGCTGATTTGATTCTGCTGGTGACGAGGCATTGGCTACCTCAAGAGAGTCATAGAGATTCCTGCCAGTTCTTCACCCAAATACACATTTTTCAGATACTCTTTCCAGTCTGCCTGATAGCTACGCCACTAGTTGTGTATCTTAAGAGTCATTGTAACTTTTGCCAGGGGTTTCTTGAAGTTGCTGATGTGATTATGCTGGTGACGAGGCATTGGCTACCCTATGAGTGTCATAGTGATTCCTGCTAGTTGCTCACCCAAATACACCTTTTTTTTGATACTTTGGCCAGTCTGCCTCAAGTGACACCCCACTAGCTTCGTTACCTTTGCAAGCGGTTTCTTGAAGTTGGTGATGGGATTATGTTGGTGACGAGGCATTGGCTACCTTAAAAGATTCATAGTGCTTCCTGCCAGTTGCTCACCCAAATACACATTTTGAGATACTGTGGCCAGTCTGCCTGAAGCGATACGCCACTAGTTGTGTATCTTAAGAGAAACATCGTTACTCTTGCCAGCAGTTTCTTGACTTTGAAGATGTGATTATTCTTGTGACGAGATATTGGCTACCCTAAGAGAGTCACAGTGTTTCGTGCCAGTTGCTCACCCAAATACACATTTTTTGGATACTGTTTCCAGTGTGCCTGAAGCGATACGCCACTAGTTGTGTATCTTAAGAGAAACATCGTTACTTTTGAAAGGGGTTACTAGAAGTTGCTGATTTGATTCTGCTGGTGACGAGGCATTGGCTACCTCAAGAGAGTCATAGAGATTCCTGCCAGTTCTTCACCCAAATACACATTTTTTAGATACTCTTTCCAGTCTGCCTGATAGCTACGCCACTAGTTGTGTATCTTAAGAGTCATTGTAACTTTTGCCAGGGGTTTCTTGAAGTTGCTGATGTGATTATGCTGGTGACGAGGCATTGGCTACCGTATGAGTGTCATAGTGATTCCTGCTAGTTGCTCACCCAAATACACATTTTTTGATACTTTGGCCAGTGTGCCTCAAGTGACACCCCACTAGCTGTGTATCTTATGAGAAGCTTCGTTACCTTTGCAAGCGGTTTCTTGAAGTTGGTGATGGGATTATGTTGGTGACGAGGCATTGGCTACCTTAAGAGAGTCATAGTGCTTCCTGCCAGTTGCTCACCCAAATACACATTTTGAGATACTGTGGCCAGTCTGCCTGAAGCATTACGCCACTAGTTGTGTATCTTACGAGAAACATCGTTACTCTTGCCAGCGGTTTCTTGACTTTGAAGCTGTGATTATACTGGTGACGAGATATTGGCTACCCTAGGAGAGTCACAGTGTTTCATGCCAGTTGCTCACCCAAATACACATTTTTTAGATACTGTTCCCAGTGTGCCTGAAGCGATACGCCACTAGTTGTGTATCTTAAGAGAAACATCGTTACTTTGCCAGGGGTTTCTAGAAGTTGCTGATTTGATTCTGCAGGTGACGAGGCATTGGCTACCTCAAGAGAGTCATAGAGATTCCTGCCAGTTCTTCACCCAAATACACATTTTTTAGATACTCTTTCCAGTCTGCCTGATAGCTACGCCACTAGTTGTGTATCTTAAGAGTCATTGTAACTTTTGCCAGGGGTTTCTTGAAGTTGCTGATGTGATTATGCTGGTGACGAGGCATTGGCTACCCTATGAGTGTCATAGTGATTCCTGCTAGTTGCTCACCCAAATACACATTTTTTTGATACTTTGGCCAGTCTGCCTCAAGTGACACCCCACTAGCTGTGTATCTTATGAGAAGCTTCGTTACCTTTGCAAGCGGTTTCTTGAAGTTGGTGATGGGATTATGTTGGTGACGAGGCATTGGCTACCTTAAGAGAGTCATAGTGCTTCCTGCCAGTTGCTCACCCAAATACACATTTTGAGATACTGTGGCCAGTCTGCCTGAAGCGATACGCCACTAGTTGTGTATCTTAAGAGAAACATCGTTACTCTTGCCAGCGGTTTCTTGACTTTGAAGCTGTGATTATACTGGTGACGAGATATTGGCTACCCTAAGAGAGTCACAGTGTTTCCTGCCAGTTGCTCACCCAAATACACATTTTTTAGATACTGTTTCCAGTGTGCTTGAAGCTATACGCCACTAGTTGTGTATCTTAAGGGAAACATCGTTACTTTTGCCAGGGGTTTCTAGAAGTTGCTGATTTGATTCTGCTGGTGACGAGGCATTGGCTACCTCAAGAGAGTCATAGAGATTCCTGCCAGTTCTTCACCCAAATACACATTTTTTAGATACTCTTTCCAGTCTGCCTGATAGCTACGCCACTAGTTGTGTATCTTAAGAGTCATTGTAACTTTTTCCAGGGGTTTCTTGAAGTTGCTGATGTGATTATGCTGGTGACGAGGCATTGGCTACCCTATGAGTGTCATAGTGATTCCTGCTAGTTGCTCACCCAAATACACATTTTTTTGATACTTTGGCCAGTGTGCCTCAAGTGATACCCCACTAGCTGTGTATCTTATGAGAAGCTTCGTTACCTTTGCAAGCGGTTTCTTGAAGTTGGTGATGGGATTATGTTGGTGACGAGGCATTGGCTACCTTAAGAGAGTCATAGTGCTTCCTGCCAGTTGCTCACCCAAATACACATTTTGAGATACTGTGGCGTCTGCCTGAAGCGATACGCCGCTAGTTGTGTATCTTAAGAGAAACATCGTTACTCTTGCCAGCGATTTCTTGACTTTGAAGATGTGATTATACTGGTGACGAGATATTGGCTACCCTAAGAGAGTCACAGTGTTTTGTTCCAGTTGCTCACCCAAATACACATTTTTTAGATACTGTTCCAGTGTGCCTGAAGCGATACGCCACTAGTTGTGTATCTTAAGAGAAACATCGTTACTTTTGAAAGGGGTTTCTAGAAGTTGCTGATTTGATTGTGCTGGTGACGATGCATTGGCTACCTCAAGAGAGTCATAGAGATTCCTGCCAGTTCTTCACCCAAATACACATTTTTTAGATACTCTTTCCAGTCTGCCTGATAGCTACGCCACTAGTTGTGTATCTTAAGAGTCATTGTAACATTTGCCAGGGGTTTCTTGAAGTTGCTGATGTGATTATGCTAATGACGAGGCATTGGCTACCCTATGAGTGTCATAGTGATTCCTGCTAGTTGCTCACCCAAATACACATTTTTTTGATACTTTGGCCGGTGTGCCTCAAGTGATACCCCACTAGCTGTGTATCTTATGAGAAGCTTCGTTACCTTTGCAAGCGGTTTCTTGAAGTTGGTGATGGGATTATGTTGGTGACGAGGCATTGGCTACCTTAAGAGAGTCATAGTGCTTCCTGCCAGTTGCTCACCCAAATACACATTTTGAGATACTCTGGCGTCTGCCTGAAGCGATACGCCGCGAGTTGTGTATCTTAAGAGAAACATCGTTACTCTTGCCAGCGATTTCTTGACTTTGAAGATGTGATTATGCTGGTGACGAGATATTGGCTACCCTAAGAGAGTCACAGTGTTTCGTGCCAGTTGCTCACCCAAATACACATTTTTTAGATACTATTTCCAGTGTGCCTGAAGCGATACGTCACTAGTTGTGTATCTTAAGAGAAACATCGTTTCTTTTGCCAGGAGTTTCTAGAAGTTGCTGATTTGATTCTGGTGGTGACGAGGCATTGGCTACCTCAAGAGAGTCATAGAGATTCCTGCCAGTTCTTCACCCAAATACACATTTTTTAGATACTCTTTCCAGTCTGCCTGATAGCTACGCCACTAGTTGTGTATCTTAAGAGTCATTGTAACTTTTGCCAGGGGTTTCTTGAAGTGGCTGATGTGATTATGCTGGTGACGAGGCATTGGCTACCCTATGAGTGTCATAGTGATTCCTGCTAGTTGCTCACCCAAATACACATTTTTTTGATACTTTGGCCAGTCTGCCTCAAGTGGCACCCCACTAGCTGTGTATCTTATGAGAAGCTTTGTTACCTTTGCAAGCGGTTTTTTGAAGTTGGTGATGGGATTATGTTGGTGACGAGGCATTGGCTACCTTAAGAGAGTCATAGTGCTTCCTGCCAGTTGCTCACCCAAATACACATTTTGAGATACTGTGGCCAGTCTGCCTGAAGCGATACGCCACTAGTTGTGTATCTTACGAGAAACATCGTTACTCTTGCCAGCGGTTTCTTGACTTTGAAGCTGTGATTATACTGGTGACGAGATATTGGCTACCCTAAGAGAGTCACAGTGTTTCATGCCAGTTGCTCACCCAAATACACATTTTTTAGATACTGTTTCCAGTGTGCCTGAAGCGATACGCAACTAGTTGTTTTTCTTAAGAGAAACATCGTTACTTTGCCAGGGGTTTCTAGAAGTTGCTGATTTGATTCTGCTGGTGACGAGGCATTGGCTACCTCAAGAGAGTCATAGAGATTCCTGCCAGTTCTTCACCCAAATACACATTTTTTAGATACTCTTTCCAGTCTGCCTGATAGCTACGCCACTAGTTGTGTATCTTAAGAGTCATTGTAACTTTTGCCAGGGGTTTCTTGAAGTTGCTGATGTGATTATGCTGGTGACGAGGCATTGGCTACCCTATGAGTGTCATAGTGATTCCTGCTAGTTGCTCACCCAAATACACATTTTTTTGATACTTTGGCCAGTCTGCCTCAAGTGACACCCCACTAGCTGTGTATCTTATGAGAAGCTTCGTTACCTTTGCAAGCGGTTTCTTGAAGTTGGTGATGGGATTATGTTGGTGACGAGGCATTGGCTACCTTAAGAGAGTCATAGTGCTTCCTGCCAGTTGCTCACCCAAATACACATTTTGAGATACTGTGGCCAGTCTGCCTGAAGCGATACGCCACTAGTTGTGTATCTTAAGAGAAACATCGTTACTCTTGCCAGCGGTTTCTTGACTTTGAAGCTGTGATTATACTGGTGACGAGATATTGGCTACCCTAAGAGAGTCACAGTGTTTCCTGCCAGTTGCTCACCCAAATACACATTTTTTAGATACTGTTTCCAGTGTGCTTGAAGCTATACGCCACTAGTTGTGTATCTTAAGGGAAACATCGTTACTTTTGCCAGGGGTTTCTAGAAGTTGCTGATTTGATTCTGCTGGTGACGAGGCATTGGCTACCTCAAGAGAGTCATAGAGATTCCTGCCAGTTCTTCACCCAAATACACATTTTTTAGATACTCTTTCCAGTCTGCCTGATAGCTACGCCACTAGTTGTGTATCTTAAGAGTCATTGTAACTTTTTCCAGGGGTTTCTTGAAGTTGCTGATGTGATTATGCTGGTGACGAGGCATTGGCTACCCTATGAGTGTCATAGTGATTCCTGCTAGTTGCTCACCCAAATACACATTTTTTTGATACTTTGGCCAGTGTGCCTCAAGTGATACCCCACTAGCTGTGTATCTTATGAGAAGCTTCGTTACCTTTGCAAGCGGTTTCTTGAAGTTGGTGATGGGATTATGTTGGTGACGAGGCATTGGCTACCTTAAGAGAGTCATAGTGCTTCCTGCCAGTTGCTCACCCAAATACACATTTTGAGATACTGTGGCGTCTGCCTGAAGCGATACGCCGCTAGTTGTGTATCTTAAGAGAAACATCGTTACTCTTGCCAGCGATTTCTTGACTTTGAAGATGTGATTATACTGGTGACGAGATATTGGCTACCCTAAGAGAGTCACAGTGTTTTGTTCCAGTTGCTCACCCAAATACACATTTTTTAGATACTGTTCCAGTGTGCCTGAAGCGATACGCCACTAGTTGTGTATCTTAAGAGAAACATCGTTACTTTTGAAAGGGGTTTCTAGAAGTTGCTGATTTGATTGTGCTGGTGACGATGCATTGGCTACCTCAAGAGAGTCATAGAGATTCCTGCCAGTTCTTCACCCAAATACACATTTTTTAGATACTCTTTCCAGTCTGCCTGATAGCTACGCCACTAGTTGTGTATCTTAAGAGTCATTGTAACATTTGCCAGGGGTTTCTTGAAGTTGCTGATGTGATTATGCTAATGACGAGGCATTGGCTACCCTATGAGTGTCATAGTGATTCCTGCTAGTTGCTCACCCAAATACACATTTTTTTGATACTTTGGCCGGTGTGCCTCAAGTGATACCCCACTAGCTGTGTATCTTATGAGAAGCTTCGTTACCTTTGCAAGCGGTTTCTTGAAGTTGGTGATGGGATTATGTTGGTGACGAGGCATTGGCTACCTTAAGAGAGTCATAGTGCTTCCTGCCAGTTGCTCACCCAAATACACATTTTGAGATACTGTGGCGTCTGCCTGAAGCGATACGCCGCGAGTTGTGTATCTTAAGAGAAACATCGTTACTCTTGCCAGCGATTTCTTGACTTTGAAGATGTGATTATGCTGGTGACGAGATATTGGCTACCCTAAGAGAGTCACAGTGTTTCGTGCCAGTTGCTCACCCAAATACACATTTTTTAGATACTGTTTCCAGTGTGCCTGAAGCGATACGTCACTAGTTGTGTATCTTAAGAGAAACATCGTTTCTTTTGCCAGGAGTTTCTAGAAGTTGCTGATTTGATTCTGGTGGTGACGAGGCATTGGCTACCTCAAGAGAGTCATAGAGATTCCTGCCAGTTCTTCACCCAAATACACATTTTTTAGATACTCTTTCCAGTCTGCCTGATAGCTACGCCACTAGTTGTGTATCTTAAGAGTCATTGTAACTTTTGCCAGGGGTTTCTTGAAGTTGCTGATGTGATTATGCTGGTGACGAGGCATTGGCTACCCTATGAGTGTCATAGTGATTCCTGCTAGTTGCTCACCCAAATACACATTTTTTTGATACTTTGGCCAGTCTGCCTCAAGTGGCACCCCACTAGCTGTGTATCTTATGAGAAGCTTCGTTACCTTTGCAAGCGGTTTTTTGAAGTTGGTGATGGGATTATGTTGGTGACGAGGCATTGGCTACCTTAAGAGAGTCAAAGTGCTTCCTGCCAGTTGCTCACCCAAATACACATTTTGAGATACTGTGGCCAGTCTGCCTGAAGCGATACGCCACTAGTTGAGTATCTTAAGAGAAACATCGTTACTCTTGCCAGCGGTTTCTTGACTTTGAAGCTGTGATTATACTGGTGACGAGATATTGGCTACCCTAAGAGAGTCACAGTGTTTCGTGCCAGTTGCTCACCCAAATACACATTTTTTAGATACTGTTTCCAGTGTGCCTGAAGCGATACGTCGCTAGTTGTGTATCTTAAGAGAAACATCGTTACTCTTGCCAGCGGTTTCTTGACTTTGAAGATGTGATTATACTGGTGACGAGATATTGGCTACCCTAAGAGAGTCACAGTGTTTCGTGCCAGTTGCTCACCCAAATACACATTATTAGATACTGTTTCCAGTGTGCCTGAAGCGATACGCCACTAGTTGTGTATCTTAAGTGAAACATCGTTACTTTTGAAAGGGGTTTCTAGAAGTTGCTGATTTGATTCTGCTGGTGACGAGGCATTGGCTACCTCAAGAGAGTCATAGAGATTCCTGCCAGTTCTTCACCCAAATACACATTTTTTAGATACTCTTTCCAGTCTGCCTGATAGCTACGCCACTAGTTGTGTATCTTAAGAGTCATTGTAACTTTTGCCAGGGGTTTCTTGAAGTGGCTGATGTGATTATGCTGGTGACGAGGCATTGGCTACCCTATGAGTGTCATAGTGATTCCTGCTAGTTGCTCACCCAAATACACCTTTTTTTTGATACTTTGGCCAGTCTGCCTCAAGTGACACCCCACTAGCTTCGTTACCTTTGCAAGCGGTTTCTTGAAGTTGGTGATGGGATTATGTTGGTGACGAGGCATTGGCTACCTTAAAAGTTTCATAGTGCTTCCTGCCAGTTGCTCACCCAAATACACATTTTGAGATACTGTGGCCAGTCTGCCTGAAGCGATACGCCACTAGTTGTGTATCTTAAGAGAAACATCGTTACTCTTGCCAGCAGTTTCTTGACTTTGAAGATGTGATTATACTTGTGACGAGATATTGGCTACCCTAAGAGAGTCACAGTGTTTCGTGCCAGTTGCTCACCCAAATACACATTTTTTAGATACTGTTTCCAGTGTGCCTGAAGCGATACGCCACTAGTTGTGTATCTTAAGAGAAACATCGTTACTTTTGAAAGGGGTTTCTAGAAGTTGCTGATTTGATTCTGCTGGTGACGAGGCATTGGCTACCTCAAGAGAGTCATAGAGATTCCTGCCAGTTCTTCACCCAAATACACATTTTTTAGATACTCTTTCCAGTCTGCCTGATAGCTACGCCACTAGTTGTGTATCTTAAGAGTCATTGTAACTTTTGCCAGGGGTTTCTTGAAGTTGCTGATGTGATTATGCTGGTGACGAGGCATTGGCTACCGTATGAGTGTCATAGTGATTCCTGCTAGTTGCTCACCCAAATACACATTTTTTGATACTTTGGCCAGTTTGCCTCAAGTGACACCCCACTAGCTGTGTATCTTATGAGAAGCTTCGTTACCTTTGCAAGCGGTTTCTTGAAGTTGGTGATGGGATTATGTTGGTGACGAGGCATTGGCTACCTTAAGAGAGTCATAGTGCTTCCTGCCAGTTGCTCACCCAAATACACATTTTGAGATACTGTGGCCAGTCTGCCTGAAGCGATACGCCACTAGTTGTGTATCTTAAGAGAAACATCGTTACTCTTGCCAGCGGTTTCTTGACTTTGAAGCTGTGATTATACTGGTGACGAGATATTGGCTACCCTAAGAGAGTCACAGTGTTTCATGCCAGTTGCTCACCCAAATACACATTTTTTAGATACTGTTTCCAGTGTGCCTGAAGCGATTCGCCACTAGTTGTTTATCTTAAGAGAAACATCGTTACTTTGCCAGGGGTTTCTAGAAGTTGCTGATTTGATTCTGCTGGTGACGAGGAATTGGCTACCTCAAGAGAGTCATAGAGATTCCTGCCAGTTCTTCACCCAAATACACATTTTTTAGATACTCTTTCCAGTCTGCCTGATAGCTACGCCACTAGTTGTGTATCTTAAGAGTCATTGTAACTTTTGCCAGGGGTTTCTTGAAGTTGCTGATGTGATTATGCTGGTGACGAGGCATTGGCTACCGTATGAGTGTCATAGTGATTCCTGCTAGTTGCTCACCCAAATAGAAATTTTTGGTACTTTGGCCAGTGTGCCTCAAGTGACACCCCACTAGCTGTGTATCTTATGAGAAGCTTCGTTACCTTTGCAAGCGGTTTCTTGAAGTTGGTGATGGGATTATGTTGGTGACGAGGCATTGGCTACCTTAAGAGAGTCATAGTGCTTCCTGCCAGTTGCTCACCCAAATACACATTTTGAGATACTGTGGCCAGTCTGCCTGAAGCGATACGCCACTAGTTGTGTATCTTAAGAGAAACATCGTTACTCTTGCTAGCGGTTTCTTGACTTTGAAGCTGTGATTATACTGGTGACGAGATATTGGCTACCCTAAGAGAGTCACAGTGTTTCATGCCAGTTGCTCACACAAATACACATTTTTTAGATACTGTTTCCAGTGTGCCTGAAGCGATACGCCACTAGTTGTGTATCTTAAGAGAAACATCGTTACTTTGCCAGGGGTTTCTAGAAGTTGCTGATTTGATTCTGCTGGTGACGAGGCATTGGCTACCTCAAGAGAGTCATAGAGATTCCTGCCAGTTCTTCACCCAAATACACATTTTTTAGATACTCTTTCCAGTCTGCCTGATAGCTACGCCACTAGTTGTGTATCTTAAGAGTCATTGTAACTTTTGCCAGGGGTTTCTTGAAGTTGCTGATGTGATTATGCTGGTGACGAGGCATTGGCTACCCTATGAGTGTCATAGTGATTCCTGCTAGTTGCTCACCCAAATACACATTTTTTTGATACTTTGGCCAGTCTGCCTCAAGTGACACCCCACTAGCTGTGTATCTTATGAGAAGCTTCGTTACCTTTGCAAGCGGTTTCTTGAAGTTGGTGATGGGATTATGTTGGTGACGAGGCATTGGCTACCTTAAGAGAGTCATAGTGCTTCCTGCCAGTTGCTCGCCCAAATACACATTTTGAGATACTGTGGCCAGTCTGCCTGAAGCGATACGCCACTAGTTGTGTATCTTAAGAGAAACATCGTTACTCTTGCCAGCGGTTTCTTGACTTTGAAGCTGTGATTATACTGGTGACGAGATATTGGCTACCCTAAGAGAGTCACAGTGTTTCCTGCCAGTTGCTCACCCAAATACACATTTTTTAGATACTGTTTCCAGTGTGCCTGAAGCGATACGCCACTAGTTGTGTATCTTAAGGGAAACATCGTTACTTTTGCCAGGGGTTTCTAGAAGTTGCTGATTTGATTCTGCTGGTGACGAGGCATTGGCTACCTCAAGAGAGTCATAGAGATTCCTGCCAGTTCTTCACCCAAATACACATTTTTTAGATACTCTTTCCAGTCTGCCTGATAGCTACGCCACTAGTTGTGTATCTTAAGAGTCATTGTAACTTTTGCCAGGGGTTTCTTGAAGTTGCTGATGTGATTATGCTGGTGACGAGGCATTGGCTACCCTATGAGTGTCATAGTGATTCCTGCTAGTTGCTCACCCACATACACATTTTTTTGATACTTTGGCCAGTGTGCCTCAAGTGATACCCCACTAGCTGTGTATCTTATGAGAAGCTTCGTTACCTTTGCAAGCGGTTTCTTGAAGTTGGTGATGGGATTATGTTGGTGACGAGGCATTGGCTAACTTAAGAGAGTCATAGTGCTTCCTGCCAGTTGCTCACCCAAATACACATTTTGAGATACTGTGGCGTCTGCCTGAAGCGATACGCCGCTAGTTGTGTATCTTAAGAGAAACATCGTTACTCTTGCCAGCGATTTCTTGACTTTGAAGATGTGATTATACTGGTGACGAGATATTGGCTACCCTAAGAGAGTCACAGTGTTTTGTGCCAGTTGCTCACCCAAATACACATTTTTTAGATACTGTTCCAGTGTGCCTGAAGCGATACGCCACTAGTTGTGTATCTTAAGAGAAACATCGTTACTTTTGAAAGGGGTTTCTAGAAGTTGCTGATTTGATTGTGCTATTGACGATGCATTGGCTACCTCAAGAGAGTCATAGAGATTCCTGCCAGTTCTTCACCCAAATACACATTTTTTAGATACTCTTTCCAGTCTGCCTGATAGCTACGCCACTAGTTGTGTATCTTAAGAGTCATTGTAACATTTGCCAGGGGTTTCTTGAAGTTGCTGATGTGATTATGCTAATGACGAGGCATTGGCTACCCTATGAGTGTCATAGTGATTCCTGCTAGTTGCTCACCCAAATACACATTTTTTTGATACTTTGGCCAGTGTGCCTCAAGTGATACCCCACTAGCTGTGTATCTTATGAGAAGCTTCGTTACCTTTGCAAGCGGTTTCTTGAAGTTGGTGATGGGATTATGTTGGTGACGAGGCATTGGCTACCTTAAGAGAGTCATAGTGCTTCCTGCCAGTTGCTCACCCAAATACACATTTTGAGATACTGTGGCGTCTGCCAGAGGCGATACGCCGCTAGTTGTGTATCTTAAGAGAAACATCGTTACTCTTGCCAGCGATTTCTTGACTTTGAAGATGTGATTATACTGGTGACGAGATATTGGCTACCCTAAGAGAGTCACAGTGTTTTGTGCCAGTTGCTCACCCAAATACACATTTTTTAGATACTGTTCCAGTGTGCCTGAAGCGATACGCCACTAGTTGTGTATCTTAAGAGAAACATCGTTACTTTTGAAAGGGGTTTCTAGAAGTTGCTGATTTGATTGTGCTGGTGACGATGCATTGGCTACCTCAAGAGAGTCATAGAGATTCCTGCCAGTTCTTCACACAAATACACATTTTTTAGATACTCTTTCCAGTCTGCCTGATAGCTACGCCACTAGTTGTGTATCTTAAGAGTCATTGTAACATTTGCCAGGGGTTTCTTGAAATTGCTGATGTGATTATGCTAATGACGAGGCATTGGCTACCCTATGAGTGTCATAGTGATTCCTGCTAGTTGCTCACCCAAATACACATTTTTTTGATACTGTGGCCAGTCTGCCTCAAGTGACACCCCACTAGCTGTGTATCTTATGAGAAGCTTCGTTACCTTTGCAAGCGGTTTCTTGAAGTTGGTGATGGGATTATGTTGGTGGCGAGGCATTGGCTACCTTAAGAGAGTCATAGTGCTTCCTGCCAGTTCCTCTCACAAATACACATTTTGAGATACTGTGGCCAGTCTGCCTGAAGCGATACGCCACTAGTTGTGTATCTTAAGAGAAACATCGTTACTCTTGCCAGCGGTTTCTTGACTTTGAAGCTGTGATTATACTGGTGACGAGATATTGGCTACCCTAAGAGAGTCACAGTGTTTCCTGCCAGTTGCTCACCCAAATACACATTTTTTAGATACTGTTTGCAGTGTGCCTGAAGCGATACGCCACTAGTTGTGTATCTTAAGAGAAACATCGTTACTTTTGCCAGGGGTTTCTAGAAGTTGCTGATTTGATTCTGCTGGTGACGAGGCATTGGCTACCTCAAGAGAGTCATAGAGATTCCTGCCAGTTCTTCACCCAAATACACATTTTTTAGATACTCTTTCCAGTCTGCCTGATAGCTACGCCACTAGTTGTGTATCTTAAGAGTCATTGTAACTTTTGCCAGGGGTTTCTTGAAGTTGCTGATGTGATTATGCTGGTGACGAGGCATTGGCTACCCTATGAGTGTCATAGTGATTCCTGCTAGTTGCTCACCCAAATACACATTTTTTTGATACTTTGGCCAGTCTGCCTCAAGTGGCACCCCACTAGCTGTGTATCTTATGAGAAGCTTCGTTACCTTTGCAAGCGGTTTTTTGAAGTTGGTGATGGGATTATGTTGGTGACGAGGCATTGGCTACCTTAAGAGAGTCAAAGTGCTTCCTGCCAGTTGCTCACCCAAATACACATTTTGAGATACCGTGGCCAGTCTGCCTGAAGCGATACGCCACTAGTTGTGTATCTTAAGAGAAACGTCGTTACTCTTGCCAGCGGTTTCTTGACTTTGAAGCTGTGATTATACTGGTGACGAGATATTGGCTACCCTAAGAGAGTCACAGTGTTTCGTGCCAGTTGCTCACCCAAATACACATTTTTTAGATACTGTTTCCAGTGTGCCTGAAGCGATACGTCACTAGTTGTGTATCTTAAGAGAAACATCGTTACTCTTGCCAGCGGTTTCTTGACTTTGAAGATGTGATTATACTGGTGACGAGATATTGGCTACCCTAAGAGAGTCACAGTGTTTCGTGCCAGTTGCTCACCCAAATACACATTTTTAGATACTGTTTCCAGTGTGCCTGAAGCGATACGCTACTAGTTGTGTATCTTAAGTGAAACATCGTTACTTTTGAAAGGGGTTACTAGAAGTTGCTGATTTGATTCTGCTGGTGACGAGGCATTGGCTACCTCAAGAGAGTCATAGAGATTCCTGCCAGTTCTTCACCCAAATACACATTTTTTAGATACTCTTTCCAGTCTGCCTGATAGCTACGCCACTAGTTGTGTATCTTAAGAGTCATTGTAACTTTTGCCAGGGGTTTCTTGAAGTGGCTGATGTGATTATGCTGGTGACGAGGCATTGGCTACCCTATGAGTGTCATAGTGATTCCTGCTAGTTGCTCACCCAAATACATATTTTTTTGATACTTTGGCCAGTCTGCCTCAAGTGACACCCCACTAGCTGTGTATCTTATGAGAAGCTTCGTTACCTTTGCAAGCGGTTTCTTGAAGTTGGTGATGGGATTATGTTGGTGACGAGGCATTGGCTACCTTAAGAGAGTCATAGTGCTTCCTGCCAGTTGCTCACCCAAATACACATTTTGAGATACTGTGGCGTCTGCCTGAAGCGATACGCCGCTAGTTGTGTATCTTAAGAGAAACATCGTTACTCTTGCCAGCGGTTTCTTGACTTTGAAGATGTGATTATACTTGTGACGAGATATTGGCTACCCTAAGAGAGTCACAGTGTTTTGTGCCAGTTGCTCACCCAAATACACATTTTTTAGATACTGTTCCAGTGCGCCTGAAGCGATACGCCACTAGTTGTGTATCTTAAGAGAAACATCGTTACTTTTGAAAGGGGTTTCTAGAAGTTGCTGATTTGATTCTGCTGGTGTCGAGGCATTGGCTATCTTAAGAGAGTCATAGTGCTTCCTGCCAGTTGCTCTCCCAAATACACATTTTGAGATACTGTGGCCAGTCTGCCTGAAGCGATACGCCACTAGTTGTGTATCTTAAGAGAAACATCGTTACTCTTGCCAGCGGTTTCTTGACTTTGAAGCTGTGATTATACTGGTGACGAGATATTGGCTACCCTAAGAGAGTCACAGTGTTTCCTGCCAGTTGCTCACCCAAATACACATTTTTTAGATACTGTTTCCAGTGTGCCTGAAGCGATACGCCACTAGTTGTGTATCTTAAGAGAAACATCGTTACTTTTGCCAGGGGTTTCTAGAAGTTGCTGATTTGATTCTGCTGGTGACGAGGCATTGGCTACCTCAAGAGAGTCATAGAGATTCCTGCCAGTTCTTCACCCAAATACACATTTTTTAGATACTCTTTCCAGTCTGCCTGATAGCTACGCCACTAGTTGTGTATCTTAAGAGTCATTGTAACTTTTGCCAGGGGTTTCTTGAAGTTGCTGATGTGATTATGCTGGTGACGAGGCATTGGCTACCCTATGAGTGTCATAGTGATTCCTGCTAGTTGCTCACCCAAATACACATTTCTTTGATACTTTGGCCAGTCTGCCTCAAGTGGCACCCCACTAGCTGTGTATCTTATGAGAAGCTTCGTTACCTTTGCAAGCGGTTTTTTGAAGTTGGTGATGGGATTATGTTGGTGACGAGGCATTGGCTACCTTAAGAGAGTCAAAGTGCTTCCTGCCAGTTGCTCACCCAAATACACATTTTGAGATACTGTGGCCAGTCTGCCTGAAGCGATACGCCACTAGTTGTGTATCTTAAGAGAAACATCGTTACTCTTGCCAGCGGTTTCTTGACTTTGAAGCTGTGATTATACTGGTGACGAGATATTGGCTACCCTAAGAGAGTCACAGTGTTTCGTGCCAGTTGCTCACCCAAATACACATTTTTTAGATACTGTTTCCAGTGTGCCTGAAGCGATACGTCACTAGTTGTGTATCTTAAGAGAAACATCGTCACTTTTGCCAGGGGTTTCTAGAAGTTGCTGATTTGATTCTGCTGGTGACGAGGCATTGGCTACCTCAAGAGAGTCATAGAGATTCCTGCCAGTTCTTCACCCAAATACACATTTTTTAGATACTCTTTCCAGTCTGCCTGATAGCTACGCCACTAGTTGTGTATCTTAAGAGTCATTGTAACTTTTGACAGGGGTTTCTTGAAGTTGCTGATGTGATTATGCTGGTGACGAGGCATTGGCTACCCTATGAGTGTCATAGTGATTCCTGCTAGTTGCTCACCCAAATACACATTTTTTTGATACTTTGGCCAGTCTGCCTCAAGTGACACCCCACTAGCTGTGTATCTTATGAGGAGCTTCGTTACCTTTGCAAGCGATTTCTTGAAGTTGGTGATGGGATTATGTTGGTGACGAGGCATTGGCTACCATAAGAGAGTCATAGTGCTTCCTGCCAGTTGCTCACCCAAATACACATTTTGAGATACTGTGGCCAGTCTGCCTGAAGCGATACGCCACTAGTTGTGTATCTTAAGAGAAACATCGTTACTCTTGCCAGCGGTTTCTTGACTTTGAAGATGTGATTATACTGGTGACGAGATATTGGCTACCCTAAGAGAGTCACAGTGTTTCGTGCCAGTTGCTCACCCAAATACACATTTTTAGATACTGTTTCCAGTGTGCCTGAAGCGATACGCCACTAGTTGTGTATCTTAAGAGAAACATCGTTACTTTTGAAAGGGGTTACTAGAAGTTGCTGATTTGATTCTGCTGGTGACGAGGCATTGGCTACCTCAAGAGAGTCATAGAGATTCCTGCCAGTTCTTCACCCAGATACACATTTTTTAGATACTCTTTCCAGTCTGCCTAATAGCTACGCCACTAGTTGTGTATCTTAAGAGTCATTGTAACTTTTGCCAGGGGTTTCTTGAAGTTGCTGATGTGATTATGCTGGTGACGAGGCATTGGCTACCCTATGAGTGTCATAGTGATTCCTGCTAGTTGCTCACCCAAATACACATTTTTTTGATACTTTGGCCAGTCTGCCTCAAGTGACACCCCACTAGCTGTGTATCTTATGAGGAGCTTCGTTACCTTTGAAAGCGATTTCTTGAAGTTGGTGATGGGATTATGTTGGTGACGAGGCATTGGCTACCATAAGAGAGTCATAGTGCTTCCTGCCAGTTGCTCACCCAAATACACATTTTGAGATACTGTGGCCAGTCTGCCTGAAGCGATACGCCACTAGTTGAGTATCTTAAGAGAAACATCGTTACTCTTGCCAGCGGTTTCTTGACTTTGAAGCTGTGATTATACTGGTGACGAGATATTGGCTACCCTAAGAGAGTCACAGTGTTTCGTGCCAGTTGCTCACCCAAATACACATTTTTTAGATACTGTTTCCAGTGTGCCTGAAGCGATACGTCACTAGTTGTGTATCTTAAGAGAAACATCGTTACTTTTGCCAGGGGTTTCTAGAAGTTGCTGATTTGATTCTGCTGGTGACGAGGCATTGGCTACCTCAAGAGAGTCATAGAGATTCCTGCCAGTTCTTCACCCAAATACACATTTTTTAGATACTCTTTCCAGTCTGCCTGATAGCTACGCCACTAGTTGTGTATCTTAAGAGTCATTGTAACTTTTGCCAGGGGTTTCTTGAAGTTGCTGATGTGATTATGCTGGTGACGAGGCATTGGCTACCCTATGAGTGTCATAGTGATTCCTGCTAGTTGCTCACCCAAATACACATTTTTTTGATACTTTGGCCAGTCTGCCTCAAGTGACACCGCACTAGCTGTGTATCTTATGAGGAGCTTCGTTACCTTTGCAAGCGATTTCTTGAAGTTGGTGATGGGATTATGTTGGTGACGAGGCATTGGCTACCATAAGAGAGTCATAGTGCTTCCTGCCAGCTGCTCACCCAAATACACATTTTGAGATACTGTGGCCAGTCTGCCTGAAGCGATACGCCACTAGTTGTGTATCTTAAGAGAAACATCGTTACTCTTGCCAGCGGTTTCTTGACTTTGAAGATGTGATTATACTGGTGACGAGATATTGGCTACCCTAAGAGAGTCACAGTGTTTCGTGCCAGTTGCTCACCCAAATACACATTTTTAGATACTGTTTCCAGTGTGCCTGAAGCGATACGCCACTAGTTGTGTATCTTAAGAGAAACATCGTTACTTTTGAAAGGGGTTACTAGAAGTTGCTGATTTGATTCTGCTGGTGACGAGGCATTGGCTACCTCAAGAGAGTCAAAGAGATTCCTGCCAGTTCTTCACCCAGATACACATTTTTTAGATACTCTTTCCAGTCTGCCTGATAGCTACGCCACTAGTTGTGTATCTTAAGAGTCATTGTAACTTTTGCCAGGGGTTTCTTGAAGTGGCTGATGTGATTATGCTGGTGACGAGGCATTGGCTACCCTATGAGTGTCATAGTGATTCCTGCTAGTTGCTCACCCAAATACACATTTTTTTGATACTTTGGCCAGTCTGCCTCAAGTGGCACCCCACTAGCTGTGTATCTTATGAGAAGCTTTGTTACCTTTGCAAGCGGTTTTTTGAAGTTGGTGATGGGATTATGTTGGTGACGAGGCATTGACTACCTTAAGAGAGTCATAGTGCTTCCTGCCAGTTGCTCACCCAAATACACATTTTGAGATACTGTGGCCAGTCTGCCTGAAGCGATACGCTACTAGGTGTGTATCTTAAGAGAAACATCGTTACTCTTGCCAGCGGTTTCTTGACTTTGAAGCTGTGATTATACTGGTGACGAGATATTGGCTACCCTAAGAGAGTCACAGTGTTTCGTGCCAGTTGCTCACCCAAATACACATTTTTTAGATACTGTTTCCAGTGTGCCTGAAGCGATACGCCACTAGTTGTGTATCTTAAGAGAAACATCGTTACTTTTGAAAGGGGTTACTAGAAGTTGCTGATTTGATTCTGCTGGTGACGAGGCATTGGCTACCTCAAGAGAGTCATAGAGATTCCTGCCAGTTCTTCACCCAAATACACATTTTTTAGATACTCTTTCCAGTCTGCCTGATAGCTACGCCACTAGTTGTGTATCTTAAGAGTCATTGTAACTTTTGCCAGGGGTTTCTTGAAGTGGCTGATGTGATTATGCTGGTGACGAGGCATTGGCTACCCTATGAGTGTCATAGTGATTCCTGCTAGTTGCTCACCCAAATACATATTTTTTTGATACTTTGGCCAGTCTGCCTCAAGTGACACCCCACTAGCTGTGTATCTTATGAGAAGCTTCGTTACCTTTTCAAGCGGTTTCTTGAAGTTGGTGATGGGATTATGTTGGTGACGAGGCATTGGCTACCATAAGAGAGTCATAGTGCTTCCTGCCAGTTGCTCACCCAAATACACATTTTGAGATACTGTGGCGTCTGCCTGAAGCGATACGCCGCTAGTTGTGTATCTTAAGAGAAACATCGTTACTCCTGGCAGCGGTTTCTTGACTTTGAAGATGTGATTATACTGGTGACGAGATATTGGCTACCCTAAGAGAGTCACAGTGTTTCGTGCCAGTTGCTCACCCAAATACACATTTTTTAGATACTGTTTCCAGTGTGCCTGAAGCGATACGCCACTAGTTGTGTATCTTAAGAGAAACATCGTTACTTTTGAAAGGGGTTACTAGAAGTTGCTGATTTGATTCTGCTGGTGACGAGGCATTGGCTACCTCAAGAGAGTCATAGAGATTCCTGCCAGTTCTTCACCCAAATACACATTTTTTAGATACTCTTTCCAGTCTGCCTGATAGCTACGCCACTAGTTGTGTATCTTAAGAGTCATTGTAACTTTTGCCAGGTGTTTCTTGAAGTTGCTGATGTGATTATGCTGGTGACGAGGCATTGGCTACCCTATGAGTGTCATAGTGATTCCTGCTAGTTGCTCACCCAAATACACATTTTTTGATACTTTGGCCAGTGTGCCTCAAATGACACCCCACTAGCTGTGTATCTTATGAGAAGCTTCGTTACCTTTGCAAGCGGTTTCTTGAAGTTGGTGATGGGATTATGTTGGTGACGAGGCATTGGCTACCTTAAGAGAGTCATAGTGCTTCCTGCCAGTTGCTCACCCAAATACACATTTTGGGATACTGTGGCCAGTCTGCCTGAAGTGATACGCCACTAGTTGTGTATCTTAAGAGAAACATCGTTACTCTTGCCAGCGGTTTCTTGGCTTTGAAGCTGTGATTATACTGGTGACGAGATATTGGCTACCCTAAGAGAGTCACAGTTTTTCATGCCAGTTGCTCACCCAAATACACATTTTTTAGATACTGTTTCCAGTGTGCCTGAAGCGATACGCCACTAGTTGTGTATCTTAAGAGAAACATCGTTACTTTGCCAGGGATTTCTAGAAGTTGCTGATTTGATTCTGCTGGTGACGAGGCATTGGCTACCTCAAGAGAGTCATAGAGATTCCTGCCAGTTCTTCACCCAAATACACATTTTTTAGATACTCTTTCCAGTCTGCCTGATAGCTACGCCACTAGTTGTGTATCTTAAGAGTCATTGTAACTTTTGCCAGGGGTTTCTTGAAGTTGCTGATGTGATTATGCTGGTGACGAGGCATTGGCTACCCTATGAGTGTCATAGTGATTCCTGCTAGTTGCTCACCCAAATACACATTTTTTTGATACTTTGGCCAGTCTGCCTCAAGTGACACCCCACTAGCTGTGTATCTTATGAGAAGCTTCGTTACCTTTGCAAGCGGTTTATTGAAGTTGGTGATGGGATTATGTTGGTGACGAGGCATTGGCTACCTTAAGAGAGTCATAGTGCTGCCTGCCAGTTGCTCACCCAAATACACATTTTGAGATACTGTGGCCAGTCTGCCTGAAGCGATACGCCACTAGTTGTGTATCTTAAGAGAAACATCGTTACTCTTGCCAGCGGTTTCTTGACTTTGAAGCTGTGATTATACTGGTGACGAGATATTGGCTACCCTAAGAGAGTCACAGTGTTTCGTGCCAGTTGCTCACCCAAATACACATTTTTTAGATACTGTTTCCAGTGTGCCTGAAGCTATACGCCACTAGTTGTGTATCTTAAGGGAAACATCGTTACTTTTGCCAGGGGTTTCTTGAAGTTGCTGATTTGATTCTGCTGGTGACGAGGCATTGGCTACCTCAAGAGAGTCATAGAGATTCCTGCCAGTTCTTCACCCAAATACACATTTTTTAGATACTCTTTCCAGTCTGCCTGATAGCTACGCCACTAGTTGTGTATCTTAAGAGTCATTGTAACTTTTGCCAGGGGTTTCTTGAAGTTGCTGATGAGATTATGCTGGTGACGAGGCATTGGCTACCCTATGAGTGTCATAGTGATTCCTGCTAGTTGCTCACCCAAATACACATTTTTTTGATACTTTGGCCAGTCTGCCTCAAGTGACACCCCACTAGCTGTGTATCTTATGAGAAGCTTCGTTACCTTTGCAAGCGGTTTCTTGAAGTTGGTGATGGGATTATGTTGGTGACGAGGCATTGGCTACCTTAAGAGAGTCATAGTGCTTCCTGCCAGTTGCTCACCCAAATACACATTTTGAGATACTGTGGCCAGTCTGCCTGAAGCGATACGCCACTAGTTGTGTATCTTAAGAGAAACATCGTTACTCTTGCCAGCGGTTTCTTGACTTTGAAGCTGTGATTATACTGGTGACGAGATATTGGTTACCCTAAGAGAGTCACAGTGTTTCGTGCCAGTTGCTCACCCAAATACACATTTTTTAGATACTGTTTCCAGTGTGCCTGAAGCGATACGCCACTAGTTGTGTATCTTAAGAGAAACATCGTTACTTTTGCCAGGGGTTTCTAGAAGTTGCTGATTTGATTCTGCTGGTGACGAGGCATTGGCTACCTCAAGAGAGTCATAGAGATTCCTGCCAGTTCTTCACCCAAATACACATTTTTTAGATACTCTTTCCAGTCTGCCTAGTAGCTACGCCACTAGTTGTGTATCTTAAGAGTCATTGTAACTTTTGCCAGGGGTTTCTTGAAGTTGCTGATGTGATTATGCTGGTGACGAGGCATTGGCTACCCTATGAGGGTCATAGTGATTCCTGCTAGTTGCTCACCCAAATACACATTTTTTTGATACTTTGGCCAGTCTGCCTCAAGTGACACCCCACTAGCTGTGTATCTCATGAGAAGCTTCGTTACCTTTGCAAGCGGTTTCTTGAAGTTGGTGATGGGGTTATGTTGGTGACGAGGCATTGGCTACCTTAAGAGAGTCATAATGCTTCCTGCCAGTTGCTCACCGAAATACACATTTTGAGATACTGTGGCCAGTCTGCCTGAAGCGATACGCCACTAGTTGTGTATCTTAAGAGAAACATCGTTACTCTTGCCAGCGGTTTCTTGACTTTGAAGCTGTGATTATACTGGTGACGAGATATTGGTTACCCTAAGAGAGTCACAGTGTTTCGTGCCAGTTGCTCACCCAAATACACATTTTTTAGATACTGTTTCGTGTGCCTGAAGCGATACGCCACTAGTTGTGTATCTTAAGAGAAACATCGTTACTTTTGCCAGGGGTTTCTAGAAGTTGCTGATTTGATTCTGCTGGTGACGAGGCATTGGCTATCTCAAGAGAGTCATAGAGATTCCTGCCAGTTCTTCACCCAAATACACATTTTTTAGATACTCTTTCCAGTCTGCCTGATAGGTACGCCTCTAGTTGTGTATCTTAAGAGTCATTGTAACTTTTGCCAGGGGTTTCTTGAAGTTGCTGATGTGATTATGGTGGGGCCGAGGCATTGGCTACCCTATGAGTGTCATAGTGATTCCTGCTAGTTGATCACCCAAATACACATTTTTTTGATACTTTGGCCAGTCTGCCTCAAGTGACACCCCACTAGCTGTGTATCTTATGAGAAGCTTCGTTACTTTTGCAAGCGGTTTCTTGAAGTTGGTGATGGGATTATGTTGGTGACGAGGCATTGGCTACCTTAACAGAGTCATAGTGCTTCCTGCCAGTTGCTCACCCAAATACACATTTTGAGATACTGTGGCGAGTCTGCCTGAAGCGATAGGCCACTAGTTGTGTATCTTAAGAGAAACATCGTTACTCTTGCCAGCGGTTTCTTGACTTTGAAGATGTGATTATACTGGTGACGAGATATTGGCTACCCTAAGAGAGTCACAGTGTTTCGTGTCAGTTGCTCACCCAAATACACATTTTTTAGATACTGTTTCTAGTGTGCCTGAAGCGATACGCCACTAGTTGTGTATCTTAAGAGAAACATCGTTACTTTTGCCAGGGGTTTCTAGAAGTTGCTGATTTGATTCTGCTGGTGACGAGGCATTGGCTACCTCAAGAGAGTCATAGAGATTCCTGCCAGTTCTTCACCCAAATACACATTTTTTAGATACTCTTTCCAGTCTGCCTGATAGCTACGCCACTAGTTGTGTATCTTAAGAGTCATTGTAACTTTTGCCAGGGGTTTCTTGAAGTTGCTGATGTGATTATGCTGGTCACGAGGCATTGGCTACCCTATGAGTGTCATAGTGATTCCTGCTAGTTGCTCACCCAAATACACATTTTTTTGATACTTTGGCCAGTCTGCCTCAAGTGACACCCCACTAGCTGAGTATCTTATGAGAAGCTTCGTTACCTTTGGAAGCGGTTTCTTGAAGTTGGTGATGGGATTATGTTGGTGACGAGGCATTGGCCACCATAAGAGAGTCATAGTGCTTCCTGCCAGTTGCTCACCCAAATACACATTTTGAGATACTGTGGCCAGTCTGCCTGAAGCGATACGCCACTAGTTGTGTATCTTAAGAGAAACATCGTTACTCTTGCCAGCGGTTTCTTGACTTTGAAGATGTGATTATACTGGTGACGAGATATTGGCTACCCTAAGAGAGTCACAGTGTTTCGTGCCAGTTGCTCACCCAAATACACATTTTTAGATACTGTTTCCAGTGTGCCTGAAGCGATACGCCACTAGTTGTGTATCTTAAGAGAAACATCGTTACTTTTGAAAGGGGTTACTAGAAGTTGCTGATTTGATTCTGCTGGTGACGAGGCATTGGCTACCTCAAGAGAGTCATAGAGATTCCTGCCAGTTCTTCACCCAGATACACATTTTTTAGATACTCTTTCCAGTCTGCCTAATAGCTACGCCACTAGTTGTGTATCTTAAGAGTCATTGTAACTTTTGCCAGGGGTTTCTTGAAGTTGCTGATGTGATTATGCTGGTGACGAGGCATTGGCTACCCTATGAGTGTCATAGTGATTCCTGCTAGTTGCTCACCCAAATACACATTTTTTTGATACTTTGGCCAGTCTGCCTCAAGTGACACCCCACTAGCTGTGTATCTTATGAGGAGCTTCGTTACCTTTGCAAGCGATTTCTTGAAGTTGGTGATGGGATTATGTTGGTGACGAGGCATTGGCTACCATAAGAGAGTCATAGTGCTTCCTGCCAGTTGCTCACCCAAATACACATTTTGAGATACTGTGGCCAGTCTGCCTGAAGCGATACGCCACTAGTTGAGTATCTTAAGAGAAACATCGTTACTCTTGCCAGCGGTTTCTTGACTTTGAAGCTGTGATTATACTGGTGACGAGATATTGGCTACCCTAAGAGAGTCACAGTGTTTCGTGCCAGTTGCTCACCCAAATACACATTTTTTAGATACTGTTTCCAGTGTGCCTGAAGCGATACGTCACTAGTTGTGTATCTTAAGAGAAACATCGTTACTTTTGCCAGGGGTTTCTAGAAGTTGCTGATTTGATTCTGCTGGTGACGAGGCATTGGCTACCTCAAGAGAGTCATAGAGATTCCTGCCAGTTCTTCACCCAAATACACATTTTTTAGATACTCTTTCCAGTCTGCCTGATAGCTACGCCACTAGTTGTGTATCTTAAGAGTCATTGTAACTTTTGCCAGGGGTTTCTTGAAGTTGCTGATGTGATTATGCTGGTGACGAGGCATTGGCTACCCTATGAGTGTCATAGTGATTCCTGCTAGTTGCTCACCCAAATACACATTTTTTTGATACTTTGGCCAGTCTGCCTCAAGTGACACCCCACTAGCTGTGTATCTTATGAGGAGCTTCGTTACCTTTGCAAGCGATTTCTTGAAGTTGGTGATGGGATTATGTTGGTGACGAGGCATTGGCTACCATAACAGAGTCATAGTGCTTCCTGCCAGCTGCTCACCCAAATACACATTTTGAGATACTGTGGCCAGTCTGCCTGAAGCGATACGCCACTAGTTGTGTATCTTAAGAGAAACATCGTTACTCTTGCCAGCGGTTTCTTGACTTTGAAGATGTGATTATACTGGTGACGAGATATTGGCTACCCTAAGAGAGTCACAGTGTTTCGTGCCAGTTGCTCACCCAAATACACATTTTTAGATACTGTTTCCAGTGTGCCTGAAGCGATACGCCACTAGTTGTGTATCTTAAGAGAAACATCGTTACTTTTGAAAGGGGTTACTAGAAGTTGCTGATTTGATTCTGCTGGTGACGAGGCATTGGCTACCTCAAGAGAGTCATAGAGATTCCTGCCAGTTCTTCACCCAGATACACATTTTTTAGATACTCTTTCCAGTCTGCCTGATAGCTACGCCACTAGTTGTGTATCTTAAGAGTCATTGTAACTTTTGCCAGGGGTTTCTTGAAGTGGCTGATGTGATTATGCTGGTGACGAGGCATTGGCTACCCTATGAGTGTCATAGTGATTCCTGCTAGTTGCTCACCCAAATACATATTTTTTTGATACTTTGGCCAGTCTGCCTCAAGTGACACCCCACTAGCTGTGTATCTTATGAGAAGCTTCGTTACCTTTTCAAGCGGTTTCTTGAAGTTGGTGATGGGATTATGTTGGTGACGAGGCATTGGCTACCATAAGAGAGTCATAGTGCTTCCTGCCAGTTGCTCACCCAAATACACATTTTGAGATACTGTGGCGTCTGCCTGAAGCGATACGCCGCTAGTTGTGTATCTTAAGAGAAACATCGTTACTCCTGGTAGCGGTTTCTTGACTTTGAAGATGTGATTATACTGGTGACGAGATATTGGCTACCCTAAGAGAGTCACAGTGTTTCGTGCCAGTTGCTCACCCAAATACACATTTTTTAGATACTGTTTCCAGTGTGCCTGAAGCGATACGCCACTAGTTGTGTATCTTAAGAGAAACATCGTTACTTTTGAAAGGGGTTACTAGAAGTTGCTGATTTGATTCTGCTGGTGACGAGGCATTGGCTACCTCAAGAGAGTCATAGAGATTCCTGCCAGTTCTTCACCCAAATACACATTTTTTAGATACTCTTTCCAGTCTGCCTGATAGCTACGCCACTAGTTGTGTATCTTAAGAGTCATTGTAACTTTTGCCAGGTGTTTCTTGAAGTTGCTGATGTGATTATGCTGGTGACGAGGCATTGGCTACCCTATGAGTGTCATAGTGATTCCTGCTAGTTGCTCACCCAAATACACATTTTTTGATACTTTGGCCAGTGTGCCTCAAATGACACCCCACTAGCTGTGTATCTTATGAGAAGCTTCGTTACCTTTGCAAGCGGTTTCTTGAAGTTGGTGATGGGATTATGTTGGTGACGAGGCATTGGCTACCTTAAGAGAATCATAGTGCTTCCTGCCAGTTGCTCACCCAAATACACATTTTGAGATACTGTGGCCAGTCTGCCTGAAGCGATACGCCACTAGTTGTGTATCTTAAGAGAAACATCGTTACTCTTGCCAGCGGTTTCTTGGCTTTGAAGCTGTGATTATACTGGTGACGAGATATTGGCTACCCTAAGAGAGTCACAGTTTTTCATGCCAGTTGCTCACCCAAATACACATTTTTTAGATACTGTTTCCAGTGTGCCTGAAGCGATACGCCACTAGTTGTGTATCTTAAGAGAAACATCGTTACTTTTGCCAGGGATTTCTAGAAGTTGCTGATTTGATTCTGCTGGTGACGAGGCATTGGCTACCTCAAGAGAGTCATAGAGATTCCTGCCAGTTCTTCACCCAAATACACATTTTTTAGATACTCTTTCCAGTCTGCCTGATAGCTACGCCACTAGTTGTGTATCTTAAGAGTCATTGTAACTTTTGCCAGGGGTTTCTTGAAGTTGCTGATGTGATTATGCTGGTGACGAGGCATTGGCTACCCTATGAGTGTCATAGTGATTCCTGCTAGTTGCTCACCCAAATACACATTTTTTTGATACTTTGGCCAGTCTGCCTCAAGTGACACCCCACTAGCTGTGTATCTTATGAGAAGCTTCGTTACCTTTGCAAGCGGTTTCTTGAAGTTGGTGATGGGGTTATGTTGGTGACTAGGCATTGGCTACCTTAAGAGAGTCATAATGCTTCCTGCCAGTTGCTCACCCAAATACACATTTTGAGATACTTTGGCCAGACTGCCTGAAGCGATACGCCACTAGTTGTGTATCTTACGAGAAACATCGTTACTCTTGCCAGCGGTTTCTTGACTTTGAAGCTGTGATTATACTGGTGACGAGATATTGGTTACCCTAAGATAGTCACAGTGTTTCGTGCCAGTTGCTCACCCAAATACACATTTTTTAGATACTGTTTCCAGTGTGCCTGAAGCGATACGCCACTAGTTGTGTATCTTAAGAGAAACATCGTTACTTTTGCCAGGGGTTTCTAGAAGTTGCTGATTAGATTCTGCTGGTTACGAGGCATTGGCTATCTCAAGAGAGTCATAGAGATTCCTGCCAGTTCTTCACCCAAATACACATTTTTTAGATACTCTTTCCAGTCTGCCTGATAGCTACGCCTCTAGTTGTGTATCTTAAGTGTCATTGTAACTTTTGCCAGGGGTTTCTTGAAGTTGCTGAAGTGATTATGCTGGTGACGAGGCATTGGCTACCCTATGAGTGTCATAGTGATTTCTGCTAGTTGTTCACCCAAATACACATTTTTTTGATACTTTGGCCAGTCTGCCTCAAGTGACACCCCACTAGCTGTGTATCTTATGAGAAGCTTCGTTACCTTTGCAAGCGGTTTCTTGAAGTTGGTGATGGGATTATGTTGGTGACGAGGCATTGGCTACCTTAAGAGAGTCATAGTGCTTCCTGCCAGTTGCTCACCCAAATACACATTTTGAGATACTGTGGCCAGTCTGCCTGAAGCGATACGCCACTAGTTGTGTATCTTAAGAGAGACATCGTTACTCTTGCCAGCGGTTTCTTGACTTTGAAGCTGTGATTATACTGGTGACGAGATATTGGTTACCCTAAGAGAGTCACAGTGTTTCGTGCCAGTTGCTCACCCAAATACACATTTTTTAGATACTGTTTCCAGTGTGCCTGAAGCGATACGCCACTAGTTGTGTATCTTAAGAGAAACATCGTTACTTTTGCCAGGGGTTTCTAGAAGTTGCTGATTTGATTCTGCTGGTGACGAGGCATTGGCTACCTCAAGAGAGTCATAGAGATTCCTGCCAGTTCTTCACCCAAATACACATTTTTTAGATACTCTTTCCAGTCTAACTAGTAGCTACGCCACTAGTTGTGTATCTTAAGAGTCATTGTAACTTTTCCCAGGGGTTTCTTGAAGTTGCTGATGTGATTATGCTGGTGACGAGGCATTGGCTACCCTATGAGGGTCATAGTGATTCCTGCTAGTTGCTCACCCAAATACACATTTTTTTGATACTTTGGCCAGTCTGCCTCAAGTGACACCCCACTAGCTGTGTATCTCATGAGAAGCTTCGTTACCTTTGCAAGCGGTTTCTTGAAGTTGGTGATGGGGTTATGTTGGTGACGAGGCATTGGCTACCTTAAGAGAGTCATAATGCTTCCTGCCAGTTGCTCACCGAAATACACATTTTGAGATACTGTGGCCAGTCTGCCTGAAGCGATACGCCACTAGTTGTGTATCTTAAGAGAAACATCGTTACTCTTGCCAGCGGTTTCTTGACTTTGAAGCTGTGATTATACTGGTGACGACATATTGGTTACCCTAAGAGAGTCACAGTGTTTCGTGCCAGTTGCTCACCCAAATACACATTTTTTAGATACTGTTTCGTGTGCCTGAAGCGATACGCCACTAGTTGTGTATCTTAAGAGAAACATCGTTACTTTTGCCAGGGGTTTCTAGAAGTTGCTGATTTGATTCTGCTGGTGACGAGGCATTGGCTATCTCAAGAGAGTCATAGAGATTGCTGCCAGTTCTTCACCCAAATACACATTTTTTAGATACTCTTTCCAGTCTGCCTGATAGCTACGCCACTAGTTGTGTATCTTAAGAGTCATTGTAACTTTTGCCAGGGGTTTCTTGAAGTTGCTGATGTGATTATGCTGGTGACGAGGCATTGGCTACCCTATGAGTGTCATAGTGATTCCTGCTAGTTGATCACCCAAATACACATTTTTTTGATACTTTGGCCAGTCTGCCTCAAGTGACACCCCACTAGCTGTGTATCTTATGAGAAGCTTCGTTACTTTTGCAAGCGGTTTCTTGAAGTTGGTGATGGGATTATGTTGGTGACGAGGCATTGGCTACCTTAACAGAGTCATAGTGCTTCCTGCCAGTTGCTCACCCAAATACACATTTTGAGATACTGTGGCGAGTCTGCCTGAAGCGATAGGCCACTAGTTGTGTATCTTAAGAGAAACATCGTTACTCTTGCCAGCGGTTTCTTGACTTTGAAGATGTGATTATACTGGTGACGAGATATTGGCTACCCTAAGAGAGTCACAGTGTTTCGTGTCAGTTGCTCACCCAAATACACATTTTTTAGATTCTGTTTCTAGTGTGCCTGAAGCGATACGCCACTAGTTGTGTATCTTAAGAGAAACATCGTTACTTTTGCCAGGGGTTTCTAGAAGTTGCTGATTTGATTCTGCTGGTGACGAGGCATTGGCTACCTCAAGAGAGTCATAGAGATTCCTGCCAGTTCTTCACCCAAATACACATTTTTTAGATACTCTTTCCAGTCTGCCTGATAGCTACGCCACTAGTTGTGTATCTTAAGAGTCATTGTAACTTTTGCCAGGGGTTTCTTGAAGTTGCTGATGTGATTATGCTGGTCACGAGGCATTGGCTACCCTATGAGTGTCATAGTGATTCCTGCTAGTTGCTCACCCAAATACACATTTTTTTGATACTTTGGCCAGTCTGCCTCAAGTGACACCCCACTAGCTGAGTATCTTATGAGAAGCTTCGTTACCTTTGGAAGCGGTTTCTTGAAGTTGGTGATGGGATTATGTTGGTGACGAGGCATTGGCCACCATAAGAGAGTCATAGTGCTTCCTGCCAGTTGCTCACCCAAATACACATTTTGAGATACTGTGGCCAGTCTGCCTGAAGCGATACGCCACTAGTTGTGCATCTTAAGAGAAACATCGTTACTCTTGCCAGCGGTTTCTTGACTTTGAAGATGTGATTATACTGGTGTCGAGATATTGGCTACCCTAAGAGAGTCACAGTGTTTCGTGCCTGTTGCTCACCCAAATACACATTTTTTAGATACTGTTTCCAGTGTGCCTGAAGCGATACGCCACTAGTTGTGTATCTTAAGAGAAACATCGTTACTTTCGCCAGGGGTTTCTAGAAGTTGCTGATTTGATTCTGCTGGTGACGAGGCATTGGCTACCTCAAGAGAGTCATAGAGATTCCTCCCAGTTCTTCACCCAAGTACACATTTTTTAGATACTCTTTCCAGTCTGCCTGATAGCTACGCGACTAATTGTGTATCTTAAGAGTCATTGTAACTTTTGCCAGGGGTTTCTTGAAGTTGCTGATGTGAATATGCTGGTGACGAGGCATTGGCTACCCTATGAGTGTCATAGCGATTCCTGCTAGTTGCTCACCCAAATACACATTTTTTTGATACTTTGGCCAGTCTGCCTCAAGTGACACTCCACTAGCTGTGTATCTTATGAGAAGCTTCGTTACCTTTGCAAGCGGTTTCTTGAAGTTGGTGATGGGATTATGTTGGTGACGAGGCATTGGCTACCATAAGAGAGTCATAGTGCTTCCTGCCAGTTGCTCACCCAAATACACATTTTGAGATACTGTGGTCAGTCTGCCTGAAGCGATACGCCACTAGTTGTGTATCTTAAGAGAAACATCGTTACTCTTGCCAGCGGTTTCCTGACTTTGAAGATGTGATTATACTGGTGACGAGATATTGGCTACCCTAAGAGAGTCACAATGTTTCGTGCCAGTTGCTTACGCAAATACACATTTTTTAGATACTGTTTCCAGTGTGCCTGAAGCGATACGCCACTAGTTGTGTATCTTAAGAGAAACATCGTTACTTTTGAAAGGGGTTACTAGAAGTTGCTGATTTGATTCTGCTGGTGACGAGGCATTGGCTACCTCAAGAGAGTCATAGAGTTTCCTGCCAGTTCTTCACCCAAATACACATTTTTTAGATACTCTTTCCAGTCTGACTGATAGCTACGCCACTAGTTGTGTATCTTAAGAGTCATTGTAACTTTTGCCAGGGGTTTCTTGAAGTTGCTGATGTGATTATGCTGGTGACGAGGCATTGGCTACCCTATGAGGGTCATAGTGCTTCCTGCCAGTTGCTCACCCAAATACACATTTTGAGATACTGTGGCCAGTCTGCCTGAAGCGATACGCCACTAGTTGTGTATCTTAAAAGAAACATCGTTACTCTTGCCAGCGGTTTCTTGACTTTGAAGCTGTGATTATACTGGTGACGAGATATTGGCTACCCTAAGGGAGTCACAGTGTTTCGTGCCAGTTGCTCACCCAAATACACATTTTTTAGATACTGTTTCCAGTGTGCCTGAAGCGATACGCCACTAGTTGTGTATCTTAAGAGAAACATCGTTACTTTTTCCAGGGGTTTCTAGAAGTTGCTGATTTGATTCTGCTGGTGACGAGGCATTGGCTACCTCAAGAGAGTCATAGAGATTCCTGCCAGTTCTTCACCCAAATACACATTTTTTAGATACTCTTTCCAGTCTGACTGATAGCTACGCCACTAGTTGTGTATCTTAAGAGTCATTGTAACTTTTGCCAGGGGTTTCTTGAAGTTGCTGATGTGATTATGCTGGTGACGAGGCATTGGCTACCCTATGAGGGTCAGCGTGATTCCTGCTAGTTGCTCACCCAAATACACATTTTTTTTGATACTTTGGCAAGTCTGCCTCAAGTGACACCCCACTAGCTGTGTATCTTATGAGAAGCTTCGTTACCTTTGCAAGCGGTTTCTTGAAGTTGGTGATGGGATTATGTTGGTGACGAGGCATTGGCTACCTTAAGAGAGTCATAGTGCTTCCTGCCAGTTGCTCACCCAAATACACATTTTGAGATACTGTGGCCAGTCTGCCTGAAGCGATACGCCACTAGTTGTGTATCTTAAGAGAAACATCGTTACTCTTGCCAGCGGTTTCTTGACTTTGAAGCTGTGATTATACTGGTGACGAGATATTGGCTACCCTAAGAGAGTCACAGTGTTTCGTGCCAGTTGCTCACCCAAATACACATTTTTTAGATACTGTTTCCAGTGTGCCTGAAGCGATACGCCACTAGTTGTGTATCTTAAGAGAAACATCGTTACTTTTGCCAGGGGTTTCTAGAAGTTGCTGATTTGATTCTGCTGGTGACGAGGCATTGGCTACCTCAAGAGAGTCATAGAGATTCCTGCCAGTTCTTCACACAAATACACATTTTTTAGATACTCTTTCCAGTCTGCCTGATAGCTACGCCACTAGTTGTGTATCTTAAGAGTCATTGTAACTTTTGCCAGGGATTTCTTGAAGTTCCTGATGTGATTATGCTGGTGACGAGGCATTGGCTACCCTATGAGTGTCATAGTGATTCCTGCTAGTTGCTCACCCATATACACATTTTTTTGATACTTTGGCAAGTCTGCCTCAAGTGACACCCCACTAGCTGTGTATCTTATGAGAAGCTTCGTTACCTTTGCAAGCGGTTTCTTGAAGTTGGTGATGGGATTATGTTGGTGACGAGGCATTGGCTACCTTAAGACAGTCATAGTGCTTCCTGCCAGTTGCTCACCCAAATACACATTTTGAGATACTGTGGCCAGTCTGCCTGAAGCGATACGCCACTAGTTGTGTATCTTAAGAGAAACATCGTTACTCTTGCCAGCGGTTTCTTGACTTTGAAGCTGTGATTATACTGGTGACGAGATATTGGCTACCCTAAGAGAGTCACAGTGTTTCCTGCCAGTTGCTCACCCAACCACACATTTTTTAGATACTGTTTCCAGTGTGCCTGAAGCGATACGCCACTAGTTGTGTATCTTAAGGGAAACATCGTTACTTTTGCCAGGGGTTTCTAGAAGTTGCTGATTTGATTCTGCTGGTGACGAGGCATTGGCTACCTCAAGAGAGTCATAGAGATTCCTGCCAGTTCTTCACCCAAATACACATTTTTTAGATACTCTTTCCAGTCTGCCTGAGAGCTACGCCACTAGTTGTGTATCTTAAGAGTCATTGTAACTTTTGCCAGGGGTTTCTTGAAGTTGCTGATGTGATTATGCTGGTGACGAGGCATTGGCTACCCTATGAGTGTCATAGTGATTCCTGCTAGTTGCTCACCCAAATACACATTTTTTTGATACTTTGGCCAGTCTGCCTCAAGTGACACCCCACTAGCTGTGTATCTTATGAGAAGCTTCGTTACCTTTGCAAGCGGTTTCTTGAAGTTGGTGATGGGATTATGTTGGTGACGAGGCATTGGCTACCTTAAGAGAGTCATAATGCTTCCTGCCAGTTGCTCACCCAAATACACATTTTGAGATACTGTGGCCAGTCTACCTGAAGCGATACGCCACTAGTTGTGTATCTTAAGAGAAACATCGTTACTCTTGCCAGCGGTTTCTTGACTTTGAAGCTGTGATTATACTGGTGACGAGATATTGGCTACCCTAAGAGAGTCACAGTGTTTCGTGCCAGTTGCTCACCCAAATACACATTTTTTAGATACTGTTTCCAGTGTGCCTGAAGCGATACGCCACTAGTTGTGTATCTTAAGAGAAACATCGTTACTTTTTCCAGGGGTTTCTAGAAGTTGCTGATTTGATTCTGCTGGTGACGAGGCATTGGCTACCTCAAGAGAGTCATAGAGATTCCTGCCAGTTCTTCACCCAAATACACATTTTTTAGATACTCTTTCCAGTCTGACTGATAGCTACGCCACTAGTTGTGTATCTTAAGAGTCATTGTAACTTTTGCCAGGGGTTTCTTGAAGTTGCTGATGTGATTATGCTGGTGACGAGGCATTGGCTACCCTATGAGGGTCAGCGTGATTCCTGCTAGTTGCTCACCCAAATACACATTTTTTTTGATACTTTGGCAAGTCTGCCTCAAGTGACACCCCACTAGCTGTGTATCTTATGAGAAGCTTCGTTACCTTTGCAAGCGGTTTCTTGAAGTTGGTGATGGGATTATGTTGGTGACGAGGCATTGGCTACCTTAAGAGAGTCATAGTGCTTCCTGCCAGTTGCTCACCCAAATACACATTTTGAGATACTGTGGCCAGTCTGCCTGAAGCGATACGCCACTAGTTGTGTATCTTAAGAGAAACATCGTTACTCTTGCCAGCGGTTTCTTGACTTTGAAGCTGTGATTATACTGGTGACGAGATATTGGCTACCCTAAGAGAGTCACAGTGTTTCGTGCCAGTTGCTCACCCAAATACACATTTTTTAGATACTGTTTCCAGTGTGCCTGAAGCGATACGCCACTAGTTGTGTATCTTAAGAGAAACATCGTTACTTTTGCCAGGGGTTTCTAGAAGTTGCTGATTTGATTCTGCTGGTGACGAGGCATTGGCTACCTCAAGAGAGTCATAGAGATTCCTGCCAGTTCTTCACACAAATACACATTTTTTAGATACTCTTTCCAGTCTGCCTGATAGCTACGCCACTAGTTGTGTATCTTAAGAGTCTTTGTAACTTTTGCCAGGGATTTCTTGAAGTTCCTGATGTGATTATGCTGGTGACGAGGCATTGGCTACCCTATGAGTGTCATAGTGATTCCTGCTAGTTGCTCACCCAAATACACATTTTTTTGATACTTTGGCAAGTCTGCCTCAAGTGACACCCCACTAGCTGTGTATCTTATGAGAAGCTTCGTTACCTTTGCAAGCGGTTTCTTGAAGTTGGTGATGGGATTATGTTGGTGACGAGGCATTGGCTACCTTAAGACAGTCATAGTGCTTCCTGCCAGTTGCTCACCCAAATACACATTTTGAGATACTGTGGCCAGTCTGCCTGAAGCGATACGCCACTAGTTGTGTATCTTAAGAGAAACAACGTTACTCTTGCCAGCGGTTTCTTGACTTTGAAGCTGTGATTATACTGGTGACGAGATATTGGCTACCCTAAGAGAGTCACAGTGTTTCCTGCCAGTTGCTCACCCAACCACACATTTTTTAGATACTGTTTCCAGTGTGCCTGAAGCGATACGGTACTAGTTGTGTATCTTAAGGGAAACATCGTTACTTTTGCCAGGGGTTTCTAGAAGTTGCTGATTTGATTCTGCTGGTGACGAGGCATTGGCTACCTCAAGAGAGTCATAGAGATTCCTGCCAGTTCTTCACCCAAATACACATTTTTTAGATACTCTTTCCAGTCTGCCTGAGAGCTACGCCACTAGTTGTGTATCTTAAGAGTCATTGTAACTTTTGCCAGGGGTTTCTTGAAGTTGCTGATGTGATTATGCTGGTGACGAGGCATTGGCTACCCTATGAGTGTCATAGTGATTCCTGCTAGTTGCTCACCCAAATACACATTTTTTTGATACTTTGGCCAGTCTGCCTCAAGTGACACCCCACTAGCTGTGTATCTTATGAGAAGCTTCGTTACCTTTGCAAGCGGTTTCTTGAAGTTGGTGATGGGATTATGTTGGTGACGAGGCATTGGCTACCTTAAGAGAGTCATAATGCTTCCTGCCAGTTGCTCACCCAAATACACATTTTGAGATACTGTGGCCAGTCTACCTGAAGCGATACGCCACTAGTTGTGTATCTTAAGAGAAACATCGTTACTCTTGCCAGCGGTTTCTTGACTTTGAAGCTGTGATTATACTGGTGACGAGATATTGGCTACCCTAAGAGAGTCACAGTGTTTCGTGCCAGTTGCTCACCCAAATACACATTTTTTAGATACTGTTTCCAGTGTGCCTGAAGCGATACGCCACTAGTTGTGTATCTTAAGAGAAACATCGTTACTTTTTCCAGGGGTTTCTAGAAGTTGCTGATTTGATTCTGCTGGTGACGAGGCATTGGCTACCTCAAGAGAGTCATAGAGATTCCTGCCAGTTCTTCACCCAAATACACATTTTTTAGATACTCTTTCCAGTCTGACTGATAGCTACGCCACTAGTTGTGTATCTTAAGAGTCATTGTAACTTTTGCCAGGGGTTTCTTGAAGTTGCTGATGTGATTATGCTGGTGACGAGGCATTGGCTACCCTATGAGGGTCAGCGTGATTCCTGCTAGTTGCTCACCCAAATACACATTTTTTTTGATACTTTGGCAAGTCTGCCTCAAGTGACACCCCACTAGCTGTGTATCTTATGAGAAGCTTCGTTACCTTTGCAAGCGGTTTCTTGAAGTTGGTGATGGGATTATGTTGGTGACGAGGCATTGGCTACCTTAAGAGAGTCATAGTGCTTCCTGCCAGTTGCTCACCCAAATACACATTTTGAGATACTGTGGCCAGTCTGCCTGAAGCGATACGCCACTAGTTGTGTATCTTAAGAGAAACATCGTTACTCTTGCCAGCGGTTTCTTGACTTTGAAGCTGTGATTATACTGGTGACGAGATATTGGCTACCCTAAGAGAGTCACAGTGTTTCGTGCCAGTTGCTCACCCAAATACACATTTTTTAGATACTGTTTCCAGTGTGCCTGAAGCGATACGCCACTAGTTGTGTATCTTAAGAGAAACATCGTTACTTTTTCCAGGGGTTTCTAGAAGTTGCTGATTTGATTCTGCTGGTGACGAGGCATTGGCTACCTCAAGAGAGTCATAGAGATTCCTGCCAGTTCTTCACACAAATACACATTTTTTAGATACTCTTTCCAGTCTGCCTGATAGCTACGCCACTAGTTGTGTATCTTAAGAGTCATTGTAACTTTTGCCAGGGATTTCTTGAAGTTCCTGATGTGATTATGCTGGTGACGAGGCATTGGCTACCCTATGAGTGTCATAGTGATTCCTGCTAGTTGCTCACCCAAATACACATTTTTTTGATACTTTGGCAAGTCTGCCTCAAGTGACACCCCACTAGCTGTGTATCTTATGAGAAGCTTCGTTACCTTTGCAAGCGGTTTCTTGAAGTTGGTGATGGGATTATGTTGGTGACGAGGCATTGGCTACCTTAAGACAGTCATAGTGCTTCCTGCCAGTTGCTCACCCAAATACACATTTTGAGATACTGTGGCCAGTCTGCCTGAAGCGATACGCCACTAGTTGTGTATCTTAAGAGAAACATCGTTACTCTTGCCAGCGGTTTCTTGACTTTGAAGCTGTGATTATACTGGTGACGAGATATTGGCTACCCTAAGAGAGTCACAGTGTTTCCTGCCAGTTGCTCACCCAACCACACATTTTTTAGATACTGTTTCCAGTGTGCCTGAAGCGATACGCCACTAGTTGTGTATCTTAAGGGAAACATCGTTACTTTTGCCAGGGGTTTCTAGAAGTTGCTGATTTGATTCTGCTGGTGACGAGGCATTGGCTACCTCAAGAGAGTCATAGAGATTCCTGCCAGTTCTTCACCCAAATACACATTTTTTAGATACTCTTTCCAGTCTGCCTGAGAGCTACGCCACTAGTTGTGTATCTTAAGAGTCATTGTAACTTTTGCCAGGGGTTTCTTGAAGTTGCTGATGTGATTATGCTGGTGACGAGGCATTGGCTACCCTATGAGTGTCATAGTGATTCCTGCTAGTTGCTCACCCAAATACACATTTTTTTGATACTTTGGCCAGTCTGCCTCAAGTGACACCCCACTAGCTGTGTATCTTATGAGAAGCTTCGTTACCTTTGCAAGCGGTTTCTTGAAGTTGGTGATGGGATTATGTTGGTGACGAGGCATTGGCTACCTTAAGAGAGTCATAATGCTTCCTGCCAGTTGCTCACCCAAATACACATTTTGAGATACTGTGGCCAGTCTACCTGAAGCGATACGCCACTAGTTGTGTATCTTAAGAGAAACATCGTTACCCTTGCCAGCGGTTTCTTGACTTTGAAGCTGTGATTATACTGGTGACGAGATATTGGCTACCCTAAGAGAGTCACAGTGTTTCGTGCCAGTTGCTCACCCAAATACACATTTTTTAGATACTGTTTCCAGTGTGCCTGAAGCGATACGCCACTAGTTGTGTATCTTAAGAGAAACATCGTTACTTTTGCCAGGGGTTTCTAGAAGTTGCTGATTTGATTCTGCTGGTGACGAGGCATTGGCTACCTCAAGAGAGTCATAGAGATTCCTGCCAGTTCTTCACCCAAATACACATTTTTTAGATACTCTTTCCAGTCTGCCTGAGAGCTACGCCACTAGTTGTGTATCTTAAGAGTCATTGTAACTTTTGCCAGGGGTTTCTTGAAGTTGCTGATGTGATTATGCTGGTGACGAGGCATTGGCTACCCTATGAGTGTCATAGTGATTCCTGCTAGTTGCTCACCCAAATACACATTTTTTTGATACTTTGGCCAGTCTGCCTCAAGTGACACCCCACTAGCTGTGTATCTTATGAGAAGCTTCGTTACCTTTGCAAGCGGTTTCTTGAAGTTGGTGATGGGGTTATGTTGGTGACGAGGCATTGGCTACCTTAAGAGAGTCATAGTGCTTCCTGCCAGTTGCTCACCCAAATACACATTTTGAGATACTGTGGCCAGTCTGCCTGAAGCGATACGCCACTAGTTGTGTATCTTAAGAGAAACATCGTTACTCTTGCCAGCGGTTTCTTGACTTTGAAGCTGTGATTATACTGGTGACGAGATATTGGTTACCCTAAGAGAGTCACAGTGTTTCGTGCCAGTTGCTCACCCAAATACACATTTTTTAGATACTGTTTCCAGTGTGCCTGAAGCGATACGCCACTAGTTGTGTATCTTAAGACAAACATCGTTACTTTTTCCAGGGGTTTCTAGAAGTTGCTGATTTGATTCTGCTGGTGACGAGGCATTGGCTACCTCAAGAGAGTCATAGAGATTCCTGCCAGTTCTTCACCCAAATACACATTTTTTAGATACTCTTTCCAGTCTGACTGATAGCTACGCCACTAGTTGTGTATCTTAAGAGTCATTGTAACTTTTGCCAGGGGTTTCTTGAAGTTGCTGATGTGATTATGCTGGTGACGAGGCATTGGCTACCCTATGAGGGTCAGCGTGATTCCTGCTAGTTGCTCACCCAAATACACATTTTTTTTGATACTTTGGCAAGTCTGCCTCAAGTGACACCCCACTAGCTGTGTATCTTATGAGAAGCTTCGTTACCTTTGCAAGCGGTTTCTTGAAGTTGGTGATGGGATTATGTTGGTGACGAGGCATTGGCTACCTTAAGAGAGTCATAGTGCTTCCTGCCAGTTGCTCACCCAAATACACATTTTGAGATACTGTGGCCAGTCTGCCTGAAGCGATACGCCACTAGTTGTGTATCTTAAGAGAAACATCGTTACTCTTGCCAGCGGTTTCTTGACTTTGAAGCTGTGATTATACTGGTGACGAGATATTGGCTACCCTAAGAGAGTCACAGTGTTTCGTGCCAGTTGCTCACCCAAATACACATTTTTTAGATACTGTTTCCAGTGTGCCTGAAGCGATACGCCACTAGTTGTGTATCTTAAGAGAAACATCGTTACTTTTGCCAGGGGTTTCTAGAAGTTGCTGATTTGATTCTGCTGGTGACGAGGCATTGGCTACCTCAAGAGAGTCATAGAGATTCCTGCCAGTTCTTCACCCAAATACACATTTTTAGATACTCTTTCCAGTCTGCCTGATAGCTACGCCACTAGTTGTGTATCTTAAGAGTCATTGTAACTTTTGCCAGGGGTTTCTTGAAGTTGCTGATGTGATTATGCTGGTGACGAGGCATTGGCTACCCTATGAGTGTCATAGTGATTCCTGCTACTTTCTCACCCAAATACACATTTTTTTGATACTTTGGCCAGTCTGCCTCAAGTGACACCCCACTAGCTGTGTATCTTATGAGTAGCTTCGTTACCTTTGCAAGCGGTTTCTTGAAGTTGGTGATGGCATTATGTTGGTGACGAGGCATTGGCTACCTTAAGAGAGTCATAGTGCTTCCTGCCAGTTGCTCACCCAAATACACATTTTGAGATACTGTGGCGTCTGCCTGAAGCGATACGCCACTAGTTGTGTATCTTAAGAGAAACATCGTTACTCTTGCCAGCGGTTTCTTGACTTTGAAGCTGTGATTATACTGGTGACGAGATATTGGCTACCCTAAGAGAGTCACAGTGTTCCGTGTCAGTTGCTCACCCAAATACACATTTTTTAGATACTGTTTCTAGTGTGCCTGAAGCGATACGCCACTAGTTGTGTATCTTAAGAGAAACATCGGTACTTTTGCCAGGGGTTTCTAGAAGTTGCTGATTTGATTCTGCTGGTGACGAGGCATTGGCTACCTCAAGAGAGTCATAGAGATTCCTGCCAGTTCTTCACCCAAATACACATTTTTTAGATACTCTTTCCAGTCTGCCTGATAGCTACGCCACTAGTTGTGTATCTTAAGAGTCATTGTAACTTTTGCCAGGGGTTTCTTGAAGTTGCTGATGTGATTATGCTAGTGACGAGGCATTGGCTACCCTATGAGTGTCATAGTGATTCCTGCTAGTTGCTCACCCAAATACACATTTTTTTGATACTTTGGCCAGTCTGCCTCAAGTGACACCCCACTAGCTGTGTATCTTATGAGAAGCTTTGTTACCTTTGCAAGCGGTTTCTTGAAGTTGGTGATGGGATTATGTTGGTGACGAGGCATTGGCTACCTTAAGAGAGTCATAATGCTTCCTTCCAGTTGCTCACCCAAATACACATTTTGAGATACTGTGGCCAGTCTGCCTGAAGCGATACGCCACTAGTTGTGTATCTTAAGAGAAACATCGTTACTCTTGCCAGCGGTTTCTTGACTTTGAAGCTGTGATTATACTGGTGACGAGATATTGGCTACCCTAAGAGAGTCACAGTGTTTCGTGCCAGTTGCTCACCCAAATACAAATTTTTTAGATACTGTTTCCAGTGTGCCTGAAGCGATACGCCACTAGTTGTGTATCTTAAGAGTACCATCGTTACTTTTGAAAGGGGTTTCTAGAAGTTGCTGATTTGATTCTGCTGGTGACGAGGCATTGGCTACCTCAAGAGAGTCATAGAGATTCCTGCCAGTTCTTCACCCAAATACACATTTTTAGATACTCTTTCCAGTCTGCCTGATAGCTACGCCACTAGTTGTGTATCTTAAGAGTCATTGTAACTTTTGCCAGGGGTTTCTTGAAGTTGCTGATGTGATTATGCTGGTGACGAGGCATTGGCTACCCTATGAGTGTCATAGTGATTCCTGCTAGTTGCTCACCCAAATACACATTTTTTTTATACTTTGGCCAGTCTGCCTCAAGTGACACCCCACTAGCTGTGTATCTTATGAGAAGCTTCGTTACCTTTGCAAGCGGTTTCTTGAAGTTGGTGATGGGATTATGTTGGTGACGAGGCATTGTCTACCTTAAGAGAGTCATAATGCTTCCTGCCAGTTGCTCACCCAAATACACATTTTGAGATACTGTGGCCAGTCTACCTGAAGGGATACGCCACTAGTTGTGTATCTTAAGAGAAACATCGTTACTCTTGCCAGCGTTTTCTTGACTTTGAAGCTGTGATTATACTGGTGACGAGATATTGGCTACCCTAAGAGAGTCACAGTGTTTCGTGCCAGTTGCTCACCCAAATACACATTTTTTAGATACTGTTTCCAGTGTGCCTGAAGCGATACGCCACTAGTTGTGTATCTTAAGAGAAACATCGTTACTTTTGCCAGGGGTTTCTAGAAGTTGCTGATTTGATTCTGCTGGTGACGAGGCATTGGCTACCTCAAGAGAGTCATAGAGATTCCTGCCAGTTCTTCACCCAAATACACATTTTTTAGATACTCTTTCCAGTCTGCCTGATAGCTACGCCACTAGTTGTGTGTCTTAAGAGTCATTGTAACTTTTGCCAGGGGTTTCTTGAAGTTGCTGATGTGATTATGCTGGTGACGAGGCATTGGCTACCCTATGAGTGTCATAGTGATTCCTGCTAGTTGCTCACCCAAATACACATTTTTTTGATACTTTGGCCAGTCTGCCTCAAGTGACACCCCAGTAGCTGTGTATCTTATGAGAAGCTTCGTTACCTTTGCAAGCGGTTTCTTGAAGTTGGTGATGGGATTATGTTGGTGACGAGGCATTGGCTACCTTAAGAGAGTCATAATGCTTCCTGCCAGTTGCTCACCCAAATACACATTTTGAGATACTGTGGCCAGTCTGCCTGAGGCGATACGCCACTAGTTGTGTATCTTAAGAGTCATTGTAACTTTTGCCAGGGGTTTCTTGAAGTTGCTGATGTGATTATGCTGGTGACGAGGCATTGGCTACCTCAAGAGAGTCATAGAGATTCCTGCCAGTTCTTCACCCAAATACACATTTTTAGATACTCTTTCCAGTCTGCCTGATAGCTACGCCACTAGTTGTGTATCTTAAGAGTCATTGTAACTTTTGCCAGGGGTTTCTTGAAGTTGCTGATGTGATTATGCTGGTGACGAGGCATTGGCTACCCTATGAGTGTCATAGTGATTCCTGCTACTTTCTCACCCAAATACACATTTTTTTGATACTTTGGCCAGTCTGCCTCAAGTGACACCCCACTAGCTGTGTATCTTATGAGTAGCTTCGTTACCTTTGCAAGCGGTTTCTTGAAGTTGGTGATGGCATTATGTTGGTGACGAGGCATTGGCTACCTTAAGAGAGTCATAGTGCTTCCTGCCAGTTGCTCACCCAAATACACATTTTGAGATACTGTGGCGTCTGCCTGAAGCGATACGCCAGTAGTTGTGTATCTTAAGAGAAACATCGTTACTCTTGCCAGCGGTTTCTTGACTTTGAAGCTGTGATTATACTGGTGACGAGATATTGGCTACCCTAAGAGAGTCACAGTGTTCCGTGTCAGTTGCTCACCCAAATACACATTTTTTAGATACTGTTTCTAGTGTGCCTGAAGCGATACGCCACTAGTTGTGTATCTTAAGAGAAACATCGGTACTTTTGCCAGGGGTTTCTAGAAGTTGCTGATTTGATTCTGCTGGTGACGAGGCATTGGCTACCTCAAGAGAGTCATAGAGATTCCTGCCAGTTCTTCACCCAAATACACATTTTTTAGATACTCTTTCCAGTCTGCCTGATAGCTACGCCACTAGTTGTGTATCTTAAGAGTCATTGTAACTTTTGCCAGGGGTTTCTTGAAGTTGCTGATGTGATTATGCTAGTGACGAGGCATTGGCTACCCTATGAGTGTCATAGTGATTCCTGCTAGTTGCTCACCCAAATACACATTTTTTTGATACTTTGGCCAGTCTCCCTCAAGTGACACCCCACTAGCTGTGTATCTTATGAGAAGCTTTGTTACCTTTGCAAGCGGTTTCTTGAAGTTGGTGATGGGATTATGTTGGTGACGAGGCATTGGCTACCTTAAGAGAGTCATAATGCTTCCTTCCAGTTGCTCACCCAAATACACATTTTGAGATACTGTGGCCAGTCTGCCTGAAGCGATACGCCACTAGTTGTGTATCTTAAGAGAAACATCGTTACTCTTGCCAGCGGTTTCTTGACTTTGAAGCTGTGATTATACTGGTGACGAGATATTGGCTACCCTAAGAGAGTCACAGTGTTTCGTGCCAGTTGCTCACCCAAATACAAATTTTTTAGATACTGTTTCCAGTGTGCCTGAAGCGATACGCCACTAGTTGTGTATCTTAAGAGTACCATCGTTACTTTTGAAAGGGGTTTCTAGAAGTTGCTGATTTGATTCTGCTGGTGACGAGGCATTGGCTACCTCAAGAGAGTCATAGAGATTCCTGCCAGTTCTTCACCCAAATACACATTTTTAGATACTCTTTCCAGTCTGCCTGATAGCTACGCCACTAGTTGTGTATCTTAAGAGTCATTGTAACTTTTGCCAGGGGTTTCTTGAAGTTGCTGATGTGATTATGCTGGTGACGAGGCATTGGCTACCCTATGAGTGTCATAGTGATTCCTGCTAGTTGCTCACCCAAATACACATTTTTTTGATACTTTGGCCAGTCTGCCTCAAGTGACACCCCACTAGCTGTGTATCTTATGAGAAGCTTCGTTACCTTTGCAAGCGGTTTCTTGAAGTTGGTGATGGGATTATGTTGGTGACGAGGCATTGGCTACCTTAAGAGAGTCATAGTGCTTCCTGCCAGTTGCTCACCCAAATACACATTTTGAGATACTGTGGCCAGTCTGCCTGAAGCGATACGCCACTAGTTGTGTATCGTAAGAGAAACATCGTTACTCTTGCCAGCGGTTTCTTGACTTTGAAGCTGTGATTATACTGGTGACGAGATATTGGCTACCCTAAGAGAGTCACAGTGTTTCGTGTCAGTTGCTCACCCAAATACACATTTTTTAGATACTGTTTCTAGTGTGCCTGAAGCGATACGCCACTAGTTGTGTATCTTAAGAGAAACATCGTTACTTTTGCCAGGGGTTTCTAGATGTTGCTGATTTTATTCTGCTGGTGACGAGGTATTGGCTACCTCAAGAGAGTCATAGAGATTCCTGCCAGTTCTTCACCCAAATACACATTTTTTAGATACTCTTTCCAGTCTGCCTGATAGCTACGCCACTAGTTGTGTATCTTAAGAGTCATTGTAACTTTTGCCAGGGGTTTCTTGAAGTTGCTGATGTGATTATGCTGGTGACGAGGCATTGGCTACCCTATGAGTGTCATAGTGATTCCTGCTAGTTGCTCACCCAAATACACATTTTTTTGATACTTTGGCCAGTCTGCCTCAAGTGACACCCCACTAGCTGTGTATCTTATGAGTAGCTTCGTTACCTTTGCAAGCGGTTTCTTGAAGTTGGTGATGGGATTATGTTGGTGACGAGGCATTGGCTACCTTAAGAGAGTCATAGTGCTTCCTGCCAGTTGCTCACCCAAATACACATTTTGAGATACTGTGGCGTCTGCCTGAAGCGATACGCCACTAGTTGTGTATCTTAAGAGAAACATCGTTACCCTTGCCAGCGGTTTCTTGACTTTGAAGCTGTGATTATACTGGTGACGAGATATTGGCTACCCTAAGAGAGTCACAGTGTTTCGTGTCAGTTGCTCACCCAAATACACATTTTTTAGATACTGTTTCTAGTGTGCCTGAAGCGATACGCCACTAGTTGTGTATCTTAAGAGAAACATCGTTACTTTTGCCAGGGGTTTCTAGAAGTTGCTGATTTGATTCTGCTGGTGACGAGGCATTGGCTACCTCAAGAGAGTCATAGAGATTCCTGCCAGTTCTTCACCCAAATACACATTTTTTAGATACTCTTTCCAGTCTGCCTGATAGCTACGCCACTAGTTGTGTATCTTAAGAGTCATTGTAACTTTTTCCAGGGGTTTCTTGAAGTTCCTGATGTGATTATGCTGGTGACGAGGCATTGGCTACCCTATGAGTGTCATAGTGATTCCTGCTAGTTGCTCACCCAAATACACATTTTTTTGATACTTTGGCCAGTCTGCCTCAAGTGACACCCCACTAGCTGTGTATCTTATGAGAAGCTTCGTTACCTTTGCAAGCGGTTTCTTGAAGTTGGTGATGGGATTATGTTGGTGACGAGGCATTGGCTACCTTAAGAGAGTCATAGTGCTTCCTGCCAGTTGCTCACCCAAATACACATTTTGAGATACTGTGGCCAGTCTACCTGAGGCGATACGCCACTAGTTGTGTATCTTAAGAGAAACATCGTTACTCTTGCCAGCGGTTTCTTGACTTTGAAGCTGTGATTATACTGGTGACGAGATATTGGCTACCCTAAGAGAGTCACAGTGTTTCGTGCCAGTTGCTCACCCAAATACACATTTTTTAGATACTGTTTCCAGTGTGCCTGAAGCGATACGCCACTAGTTGTGTATCTTAAGAGAACCATCGTTACTTTTGAAAGGGGTTTCTAGAAGTTGCTGATTTGATTCTGCTGGTGACGAGGCATTGGCTACCTCAAGAGAGTCATAGAGATTCCTGCCAGTTCTTCACCCAAATACACATTTTTTAGATACTCTTTCCAGTCTGCCTGATAGCTACGCCACTAGTTGTGTATCTTAAGAGTCATTGTAACTTTTGCCAGGGGTTTCTTGAAGTTGCTGATGTGATTATGCTGGTGACGAGGCATTGGCTACCCTATGAGTGTCATAGTGATTCCTGCTAGTTGCTCACCCAAATACACATTTTTTTTATACTTTGGCCAGTCTGCCTCAAGTGACACCCCACTAGCTGTGTATCTTATGAGAAGCTTCGTTACCTTTGCAAGCGGTTTCTTGAAGTTGGTGATGGGATTATGTTGGTGACGAGGCATTGTCTACCTTAAGAGAGTCATAATGCTTCCTGCCAGTTGCTCACCCAAATACACATTTTGAGATACTGTGGCCAGTCTACCTGAAGGGATACGCCACTAGTTGTGTATCTTAAGAGAAACATCGTTACTCTTGCCAGCGTTTTCTTGACTTTGAAGCTGTGATTATACTGGTGACGAGATATTGGCTACCCTAAGAGAGTCACAGTGTTTCGTGCCAGTTGCTCACCCAAATACACATTTTTTAGATACTGTTTCCAGTGTGCCTGAAGCGATACGCCACTAGTTGTGTATCTTAAGAGAAACATCGTTACTTTTGCCCGGGGTTTCTAGAAGTTGCTGATTTGATTCTGCTGGTGACGAGGCATTGGCTACCTCAAGAGAGTCATAGAGATTCCTGCCAGTTCTTCACCCAAATACACATTTTTTAGATACTCTTTCCAGTCTGCCTGATAGCTACGCCACTAGTTGTGTGTCTTAAGAGTCATTGTAACTTTTGCCAGGGGTTTCTTGAAGTTGCTGATGTGATTATGCTGGTGACGAGGCATTGGCTACCCTATGAGTGTCATAGTGATTCCTGCTAGTTGCTCACCCAAATACACATTTTTTTGATACTTTGGCCAGTCTGCCTCAAGTGACACCCCAGTAGCTGTGTATCTTATGAGAAGCTTCGTTACCTTTGCAAGCGGTTTCTTGAAGTTGGTGATGGGATTATGTTGGTGACGAGGCATTGGCTACCTTAAGAGAGTCATAATGCTTCCTGCCAGTTGCTCACCCAAATACACATTTTGAGATACTGTGGCCAGTCTGCCTGAGGCGATACGCCACTAGTTGTGTATCTTAAGAGTCATTGTAACTTTTGCCAGGGGTTTCTTGAAGTTGCTGATGTGATTATGCTGGTGACGAGGCATTGGCTACCTCAAGAGAGTCATAGAGATTCCTGCCAGTTCTTCACCCAAATACACATTTTTAGATACTCTTTCCAGTCTGCCTGATAGCTACGCCACTAGTTGTGTATCTTAAGAGTCATTGTAACTTTTGCCAGGGGTTTCTTGAAGTTGCTGATGTGATTATGCTGGTGACGAGGCATTGGCTACCCTATGAGTGTCATAGTGATTCCTGCTACTTTCTCACCCAAATACACATTTTTTTGATACTTTGGCCAGTCTGCCTCAAGTGACACCCCACTAGCTGTGTATCTTATGAGTAGCTTCGTTACCTTTGCAAGCGGTTTCTTGAAGTTGGTGATGGCATTATGTTGGTGACGAGGCATTGGCTACCTTAAGAGAGTCATAGTGCTTCCTGCCAGTTGCTCACCCAAATACACATTTTGAGATACTGTGGCGTCTGCCTGAAGCGATACGCCACTAGTTGTGTATCTTAAGAGAAACATCGTTACTCTTGCCAGCGGTTTCTTGACTTTGAAGCTGTGATTATACTGGTGACGAGATATTGGCTACCCTAAGAGAGTCACAGTGTTCCGTGTCAGTTGCTCACCCAAATACACATTTTTTAGATACTGTTTCTAGTGTGCCTGAAGCGATACGCCACTAGTTGTGTATCTTAAGAGAAACATCGGTACTTTTGCCAGGGGTTTCTAGAAGTTGCTGATTTGATTCTGCTGGTGACGAGGCATTGGCTACCTCAAGAGAGTCATAGAGATTCCTGCCAGTTCTTCACCCAAATACACATTTTTAGATACTCTTTCCAGTCTGCCTGATAGCTACGCCACTAGTTGTGTATCTTAAGAGTCATTGTAACTTTTGCCAGGGGTTTCTTGAAGTTGCTGATGTGATTATGCTGGTGACGAGGCATTGGCTACCCTATGAGTGTCATAGTGATTCCTGCTAGTTGCTCACCCAAATACACATTTTTTTGATACTTTGGCCAGTCTGCCTCAAGTGACACCCCACTAGCTGTGTATCTTATGAGAAGCTTCGTTACCTTTGCAAGCGGTTTCTTGAAGTTGGTGATGGGATTATGTTGGTGACGAGGCATTGGCTACCTTAAGAGAGTCATAGTGCTTCCTGCCAGTTGCTCACCCAAATACACATTTTGAGATACTGTGGCCAGTCTGCCTGAAGCGATACGCCACTAGTTGTGTATCGTAAGAGAAACATCGTTACTCTTGCCAGCGGTTTCTTGACTTTGAAGCTGTGATTATACTGGTGACGAGATATTGGCTACCCTAAGAGAGTCACAGTGTTTCGTGTCAGTTGCTCACCCAAATACACATTTTTTAGATACTGTTTCTAGTGTGCCTGAAGCGATACGCCACTAGTTGTGTATCTTAAGAGAAACATCGTTACTTTTGCCAGGGGTTTCTAGATGTTGCTGATTTTATTCTGCTGGTGACGAGGTATTGGCTACCTCAAGAGAGTCATAGAGATTCCTGCCAGTTCTTCACCCAAATACACATTTTTTAGATACTCTTTCCAGTCTGCCTGATAGCTACGCCACTAGTTGTGTATCTTAAGAGTCATTGTAACTTTTGCCAGGGGTTTCTTGAAGTTGCTGATGTGATTATGCTGGTGACGAGGCATTGGCTACCCTATGAGTGTCATAGTGATTCCTGCTACTTTCTCACCCAAATACACATTTTTTTGATACTTTGGCCAGTCTGCCTCAAGTGACACCCCACTAGCTGTGTATCTTATGAGTAGCTTCGTTACCTATGCAAGCGGTTTCTTGAAGTTGGTGATGGGATTATGTTGGTGACGAGGCATTGGCTACCTTAAGAGAGTCATAGTGCTTCCTGCCAGTTGCTCACCCAAATACACATTTTGAGATACTGTGGCGTCTGCCTGAAGCGATACGCCACTAGTTGTGTATCTTAAGAGAAACATCGTTACCCCTGCCAGCGGTTTCTTGACTTTGAAGCTGTGATTATACTGGTGACGAGATATTGGCTACCCTAAGAGAGTCACAGTGTTTCGTGTCAGTTGCTCACCCAAATACACATTTTTTAGATACTGTTTCTAGTGTGCCTGAAGCGATACGCCACTAGTTGTGTATCTTAAGAGAAACATCGTTACTTTTGCCAGGGGTTTCTAGAAGTTGCTGATTTGATTCTGCTGGTGACGAGGCATTGGCTACCTCAAGAGAGTCATAGAGATTCCTGCCAGTTCTTCACCCAAATACACATTTTTTAGATACTCTTTCCAGTCTGCCTGATAGCTACGCCACTAGTTGTGTATCTTAAGAGTCATTGTAACTTTTTCCAGGGGTTTCTTGAAGTTCCTGATGTGATTATGCTGGTGACGAGGCATTGGCTACCCTATGAGTGTCATAGTGATTCCTGCTAGTTGCTCACCCAAATACACATTTTTTTGATACTTTGGCCAGTCTGCCTCAAGTGACACCCCACTAGCTGTGTATCTTATGAGAAGCTTCGTTACCTTTGCAAGCGGTTTCTTGAAGTTGGTGATGGGATTATGTTGGTGACGAGGCATTGGCTACCTTAAGAGAGTCATAGTGCTTCCTGCCAGTTGCTCACCCAAATACACATTTTGAGATACTGTGGCCAGTCTACCTGAGGCGATACGCCACTAGTTGTGTATCTTAAGAGAAACATCGTTACTCTTGCCAGCGGTTTCTTGACTTTGAAGCTGTGATTATACTGGTGACGAGATATTGGCTACCCTAAGAGAGTCACAGTGTTTCGTGCCAGTTGCTCACCCAAATACACATTTTTTAGATACTGTTTCCAGTGTGCCTGAAGCGATACGCCACTAGTTGTGTATCTTAAGAGAACCATCGTTACTTTTGAAAGGGGTTTCTAGAAGTTGCTGATTTGATTCTGCTGGTGACGAGGCATTGGCTACCTCAAGAGAGTCATAGAGATTCCTGCCAGTTCTTCACCCAAATACACATTTTTAGATACTCTTTCCAGTCTGCCTGATAGCTACGCCACTAGTTGTGTATCTTAAGAGTCATTGTAACTTTTGCCAGGGGTTTCTTGAAGTTGCTGATGTGATTATGCTGGTGACGAGGCATTGGCTACCCTATGAGTGTCATAGTGATTCCTGCTACTTTCTCACCCAAATACACATTTTTTTGATACTTTGGCCAGTCTGCCTCAAGTGACACCCCACTAGCTGTGTATCTTATGAGTAGCTTCGTTACCTTTGCAAGCGGTTTCTTGAAGTTGGTGATGGGATTATTATGGTGACGAGGCATTGGCTACCTTAAGAGAGTCATAGTGCTTCCTGCCAGTTGCTCACCCAAATACACATTTTGAGATACTGTGGCGTCTGCCTGAAGCGATACGCCACTAGTTGTGTATCTTAAGAGAAACATCGTTACTCTTGCCAGCGGTTTCTTGACTTTGAAGCTGTGATTATACTGGTGACGAGATATTGGCTACCCTAAGAGAGTCACAGTGTTTCGTGTCAGTTGCTCACCCAAATACACATTTTTTAGATACTGTTTCTAGTGTGCCTGAAGCGATACGCCACTAGTTGTGTATCTTAAGAGAAACATCGGTACTTTTGCCAGGGGTTTCTAGAAGTTGCTGATTTGATTCTGCTGGTGACGAGGCATTGGCTACCTCAAGAGAGTCATAGAGATTCCTGCCAGTTCTTCACCCAAATACACATTTTTTAGATACTCTTTCCAGTCTGCCTGATAGCTACGCCACTAGTTGTGTATCTTAAGAGTCATTGTAACTTTTGCCAGGGATTTCTTGAAGTTGCTGATGTGATTATGCTGGTGACGAGGCATTGGCTACCCTATGAGTGTCATAGTGATTCCTGCTACTTTCTCACCCAAATACACATTTTTTTGATACTTTGGCCAGTCTGCCTCAAGTGACACCCCACTAGCTGTGTATCTTATGAGTAGCTTCGTTACCTTTGCAAGCGGTTTCTTGAAGTTGGTGATGGGATTATGTTGGTGACGAGGCATTGGCTACCTTAAGAGAGTCATAGTGCTTCCTGCCAGTTGCTCACCCAAATACACATTTTGAGATACTGTGGCGTCTGCCTGAAGCGATACGCCACTAGTTGTGTATCTTAAGAGAAACATCGTTACTCTTGCCAGCGGTTTCTTGACTTTGAAGCTGTGATTATACTGGTGACGAGATATTGGCTACCCTAAGAGAGTAACAGTGTTTCGTGCCAGTTGCTCAGCCAAATACACATTTTTTAGATACTGTTTCCAGTGTGCCAGAAGCGATACGCCACTAGTTGTGTATCTTAAGAGAACCATCGTTACTTTTGAAAGGGGTTTCTAGAAGTTGCTGATTTGATTCTGCTGGTGACGAGGCATTGGCTACCTCAAGAGAGTCATAGAGATTCCTGCCACTTCTTCACCCAAATACACATTTTTAGATACTCTTTCCAGTCTGCCTGATAGCTACGCCACTAGTTGTGTATCGTAAGAGTCATTGTAACTTTTGCCAGGGGTTTCTTGAAGTTGCTGATGTGATTATGCTGGTGACGACTCATTGGCTACCCTATGAGTGTCATAGTGATTCCTGCTACTTGCTCACCCAAATACACATTTTTTTGATACTTTGGCCAGTCTGCCTCAAGTGACACCCCACTAGCTGTGTATCTTATGAGAAGCTTCGTTACCTTTGCAAGCGGTTTCTTGAAGTTGGTGATGGGATTATGTTGGTGACGAGGCGTTGGCTAACTTAAGAGAGTCATAGTGCTTCCTGCCAGTTGCTCACCCAAATACACATTTTGAGATACTGTGGCCAGTCTGCCTGAAGCGATACGCCACTAGTCGTGTATCTTAAGAGAAACATCGTCACCTTTGCCAGCGGTTTCTTGACTTTGAAGCTGTGATTATACTGGTGACGAGATATTGGCTACCCTAAGAGAGTCACAGTGTTTCGTGTCAGTTGCTCACCCAAATACACATTTTTTAGATACTGTTTCTAGTGTGCCTGAAGCGATACGCCACTAGTTGTGTATCTTAAGAGAAACATCGTTACTTTTGCCAGGGGTTTCTAGAAGTTGCTGATTTGATTCTGCTGGTGACGAGGCATTGGCTACCTCAAGAGAGTCATAGAGATTCCTGCCAGTTCTTCACCCAAATACACATTTTTTAGATACTCTTTCCAGTCTGCCTGATAGCTACGCCACTAGTTGTGTATCTTAAGAGTCATTGTAACTTTTGCCAGGGGTTTCTTGAAGTTGCTGATGTGATTATGCTGGTGACGAGGCATTGGCTACCCTATGAGTGTCATAGTGATTCCTGCTAGTTGCTCACCCAAATACACATTTTTTTGATACTTTGGCCAGTCTGCCTCAAGTGACACCCCACTAGCTGTGTATCTTATGAGAAGCTTCGTTACCTTTGCAAGCGGTTTCTTGAAGTTGGTGATGGGATTATGTTTGTGACGAGGCATTGGCTACCTTAAGAGAGTCATAGTGCTTCCTGCCAGTTGCTCACCCAAATACACATTTTGAGATACTGTGGCCAGTCTACCTGAGGCGATACGCCACTAGTTGTGTATCTTAAGAGAAACATCGTTACTCTTGCCAGCGGTTTCTTGACTTTGAAGCTGTGATTATACTGGTGACGAGATATTGGCTACCCTAAGAGAGTCACAGTGTTTCGTGCCAGTTGCTCACCCAAATACACATTTTTAGATACTGTTTCCAGTGTGCCTGAAGCGATACGCCACTAGTTGTGTATCTTAAGAGAAACATCGTTACTTTTGCCAGGGGTTTCGAGAAGTTGCTGATTTGATTCTGCTGGTGACGAGGCATTGGCTACCTCAAGAGAGTCATAGAGATTCCTGCCAGTTCTTCACCCAAGTACACATTTTTTAGATACTCTTTCCAGTCTGCCTGATAGCTACGCCACTAGTTGTGTATCTTAAGAGTCATTGTAACTTTTGCCAGGGGTTTCTTGAAGTTGCTGATGTGATTATGCTGGTGACGAGGCTTTGGCTACCCTATGAGTGTCATAGTGATTCCTGCTAGTTGCTCACCCAAATACACATTTTTTTGATACTTTGGCCAGTCTGCCTCAAGTGACACCCCACTAGCTGTGTATCTTATGGGAAGCTTCGTTACCTTTGCAAGCGGTTTCTTGAAGTTGGTGATGGGATTATGTTGTTGACGAGGCATTGGCTACCTTAAGAGAGTCATAATGCTTCCTGCCAGTTGCTCACCCAAATACACATTTTGAGATACTGTGGCCAGTCTGCCTGAAGCGATACGCCACTAGTTGTGTATCTTAAGAGAAACATCGTTACTCTTGCCAGCGGTTTCTTGACTTTGAAGCTGTGATTATACTGGTGACGAGATATTGGCTACCCTAAGAGAGTCACAGTGTTTCGTGCCAGTTGCTCACCCAAATACACATTTTTTAGATACTGTTTCCAGTGTGCCTGAAGCGATACGCCACTAGTTGTGTATCTTAAGAGAACCATCGTTACTTTTGCCAGGGGTTTCTAGAAGTTGCTGATTTGATTCTGCTGGTGACTAGGCATTGGCTACCTCAAGAGAGTCATAGAGATTCCTGCCAGTTCTTCACCCAAATACACATTTTTAGATACTCTTTCCAGTCTGCCTGATAGCTACGCCACAAGTTGTGTATCTTAAGAGTCATTGTAACTTTTGCCAGGGGTTTCTTGAAGTTGCTGATGTGATTATGCTGGTGACGAGGCATTGGCTACCCTGTGAGTGTCATAGTGATTCCTGCTACTTGCTCACCCAAATACACATTTTTTTGATACTTTGGCCAGTCTGCCTCAAGTGACACCCCACTAGCTGTGTATCTTATGAGAAGCTTCGTTACCTTTGCAAGCGGTTTCTTGAAGTTGGTGATGGGATTATGTTGGTGACGAGGCATTGGCTACCTTAAGAGAGTCATAGTGCTTCCTGCCAGTTGCTCACCCAAATACACATTTTGAGATACTGTGGCCAGTCTGCCTGAAGCGATACGCCACTAGTTGTGTATCTTAAGAGAAACATCGTTACTCTTGCCAGCGGTTTCTTGACTTTGAAGCTGTGATTATACTGGTGACGAGATATTGGCTACCCTAAGAGAGTCACAGTGTTTCGTGTCAGTTGCTCACCCAAATACACATTTTTTAGATACTGTTTCTAGTGTGCCTGAAGCGATACGCCACTAGTTGTGTATCTTAAGAGAAACGTCGTTACTTTTGCCAGGGGTTTCTAGAAGTTGCTGATTTGATTCTGCTGGTGACGAGGCATTGGCTACCTCAAGAGAGTCATAGAGATTCCTGCCAGTTCTTCACCCAAATACACATTTTTTAGATACTCTTTCCAGTCTGCCTGATAGCTACGCCACTAGTTGTGTATCTTAAGAGTCATTGTAACTTTTGCCAGGGGTTTCTTGAAGTTGCTGATGTGATTATGCTGGTCACGAGGCATTGGCTACCCTATGAGTGTCATAGTGATTCCTGCTAGTTACTCACCCAAATACTCATTTTTTTGATACTTTGGCCAGTCTGCCTCAAGTGACACCCCACTAGCTGTGTATCTTATGAGAAGCTTCGTTACCTTTGCAAGCGGTTTCTTGAAGTTGGTGATGGGATTATGTTGGTGACGAGGCATTGGCTACCTTAAGAGAGTCATAGTGCTTCCTGCCAGTTGCTCACCCAAATACACATTTTGAGATACTGTGGCCAGTCTACCTGAGGCGATACGCCACTAGTTGTGTATCTTAAGAGAAACATCGTTACTCTTGCCAGCGGTTTCTTGACTTTGAAGCTGTGATTATACTGGTGACGAGATATTGGCTACCCTAAGAGAGTCACAGTGTTTCGTGCCAGTTGCTCACCCAAATACACATTTTTAGATACTGTTTCCAGTGTGCCTGAAGCGATACGCCACTAGTTGTGTATCTTAAGAGAAACATCGTTACTTTTGCCAGGGGTTTCGAGAAGTTGCTGATTTGATTCTGCTGGTGACGAGGCATTGGCTACCTCAAGAGAGTCATAGAGATTCCTGCCAGTTCTTCACCCAAGTACACATTTTTTAGATACTCTTTCCAGTCTGCCTGATAGCTACGCCACTAGTTGTGTATCTTAAGAGTCATTGTAACTTTTGCCAGGGGTTTCTTGAAGTTGCTGATGTGATTATGCTGGTGACGAGGCTTTGGCTACCCTATGAGTGTCATAGTGATTCCTGCTAGTTGCTCACCCAAATACACATTTTTTTGATACTTTGGCCAGTCTGCCTCAAGTGACACCCCACTAGCTGTGTATCTTATGAGAAGCTTCGTTACCTTTGCAAGCGGTTTCTTGAAGTTGGTGATGGGATTATGTTGGTGACGAGGCATTGGCTACCTTAAGAGAGTCATAATGCTTCCTGCCAGTTGCTCACCCAAATACACATTTTGAGATACTGTGGCCAGTCTGCCTGAAACGATACGCCACTAGTTGTGTATCTTAAGAGAAACATCGTTACTCTTGCCAGCGGTTTCTTGACTTTGAAGCTGTGATTATACTGGTGACGAGATATTGGCTACCCTAAGAGAGTCACAGTGTTTCGTGCCAGTTGCTCACCCAAATACACATTTTTTAGATACTGTTTCCAGTGTGCCTGAAGCGATACGCCACTAGTTGTGTATCTTAAGAGAACCATCGTTACTTTTGCCAGGGGTTTCTAGAAGTTGCTGATTTGATTCTGCTGGTGACGAGGCATTGGCTACCTCAAGAGAGTCATAGAGATTCCTGCCAGTTCTTCATCCAAATACACATTTTTAGATACTCTTTCCAGTCTGCCTGATAGCTACGCCACTAGTTGTCTATCTTAAGATTCATTGTAACTTTTGCCAGGGGTTTCTTGAAGTTGCTGATGTGATTATGCTGGTGAAGAGGCATCGGCTACCCTATGAGTGTCATAGTGATTCCTGCTAGTTGCTCACCCAAATACACATTTTTTTGATACTTTGGCCAGTCTGCCTCAAGTGACACCCCACTAGCTGTGTATCTTATGAGAAGCTTCGTTACCTTTGCAAGCGGTTTCTTGAAGTTGATGATGTGATTATGTTGGTGACGAGGCATTGGCTACCTTAAGAGAGTCATAGTGCTTCCTGCCAGTTGCTCACCCAAATACACATTTTGAGATACTGTCGCCAGTCTGCCTGATGCGATACGCCACTAGTTGTGTATCTTAAGAGAAACATCGTTACTCTTGCCAGCGGTTTCTTGACTTTGAAGCTGTGATTATACTGGTGACGAGATATTGGCTACCCTAAGAGAGTCACAGTGTTTCGTGCCAGTTGCTCACCCAAATACACATTTTTTAGATACTGTTTCCTGTGTGCCTGAAGCGATACGCCACTAGTTGTGTATCTTAAGAGAAACATCGTTACTTTTGCCAGGGGTTTCTAGAAGTTGCTGATTTGATTCTGCTGGTGACGAGGCATTGGCTACCTCAAGAGAGTCATAGAGATTCCTGCCAGTTCTTCACCCAAATAGACATTTTTAGATACTCTTTCCAGTCTGCCTGATAGCTACGCCACTAGTTGTGTATCTTAAGAGTCATTGTAACTTTTGCCAGGGGTTTCTTGAAGTTGCTGATGTGATTATGCTGGTGACGAGGCATTGGCTACCCTATGAGTGTCATAGTGATTCCTGCTAGTTGCTCACCCAAATACACATTGTTTTTGATACTTTGGCCAGTCTGCCTCAAGTGACACCCCACTAGCTGTGTATCTTATGAGAAGCTTCGTTACCTTTGCAAGCGGTTTCTTGAAGTTGGTGATGGGATTATGCTGGTGACGAGGCATTGGCTACCGTAAGAGAGTCATAGTGCTTCCTGCCAGATGCTCACCCAAATACACATTTTGAGATACTGTGGCCAGTCTACCTGAAGCGATACGCCACTAGTTGTGTATCTTAAGAGAAACATCGTTACCCTTGCCAGCGGTTTCTTGACTTTGAAGCTGTGATTATACTGGTGACGAGATATTGGCTACCCTAATAGAGTCACAGTGTTTCCTGCCAGTTGCTCACCCAAATACACATTTTTTAGATACTGTTTCCAGTGTGCCTGAAGCGATACGCCACTAGTTGTGTATCTTAAGAGAAACATCGTTACTTTTGCCAGGGGTTTCTAGAAGTTGCTGATTTGATTCTGCTGGTGACGAGGCATTGGCTACCTCAAGAGAGTCTTAGAGATTCCTGCCAGTTCTTCACCCAAATACACATTTTGTAGATACTCTTTCCAGTCTGCCTGATAGCTACGCCACTAGTTGTGTACCTTAAGAGTCATTGTAACTTTTGCCAGGGGTTTCTTGAAGTTGCTGATGTGATTATGCTGGTGACGAGGCATTGGCTACCCTATGAGTGTCATAGTGATTCCTGCTAGTTGCTCACCCAAATACACATTTTTTTGATACTTTGGCCAGTCTGCCTCAAGTGACACCCCACTAGCTGTGTATCTTATGAGAAGCTTCGTTACCTTTGCAAGCGGTTTCTTGAAGTTGGTGATGGGATAATGTTGGTGACGAGGCATTGGCTACCTTAAGAGAGTCATAGTGCTTCCTGCCAGTTGCTCACCCAAATACACATTTTGAGATACTGTGGCCAGTCTGCCTGAAGCGATACGCCACTAGTTGTGTATCTTAAGAGAAACATCGTTACTCTTGCCAGCGGTTTCTTGACTTTGAAGCTGTGATTACACTGGTGACGAGATATTGGCTACCCTAAGAGTGTCACAGTGTTTCGTGCCAGTTGCTCACCCAAATACACATTTTTTAGATACTGTTTCCAGTGTGCCTGAAGCGATACGTCACTAGTTGTGTATCTTAAGAGAAACATCGTTACTTTTGCCAGGGGTTTCTAGAAGTTGCTGATTTGATTCTGCTGGTGACGAGACATTGGCTACCTCAAGAGAGTCATAGAGATTCCTGCCAGTTCTTCACCCAAATAGACATTTTTAGATACTCTTTCCAGTCTGCCTGATAGCTACGCCACTAGTTGTGTATCTTAAGAGTCATTGTAACTTTTGCCAGGGGTTTCTTGAAGTTGCTGATGTGATTATGCTGGTGACGAGGCATTGGCTACCCTATGAGTGTCATAGTGATTCCTGCTAGTTGCTCACCCAAATACACATTGTTTTTGATACTTTGGCCAGTCTGCCTCAAGTGACACCCCACTAGCTGTGTATCTTATGAGAAGCTTCGTTACCTTTGCAAGCGGTTTCTTGAAGTTGGTGATGGGATTATGTTGGTGACGAGGCATTGGCTACCGTAAGAGAGTCATAGTGCTTCCTGCCAGATGCTCACCCAAATACACATTTTGAGATACTGTGGCCAGTCTACCTGAAGCGATACGCCACTAGTTGTGTATCTTAAGAGAAACATCGTTACCCTTGCCAGCGGTTTCTTGACTTTGAAGCTGTGATTATACTGGTGACGAGATATTGGCTACCCTAATAGAGTCACAGTGTTTCCTGCCAGTTGCTCACCCAAATACACATTTTTTAGATACTGTTTCCAGTGTGCCTGAAGCGATACGCCACTAGTTGTGTATCTTAAGAGAAACATCGTTACTTTTGCCAGGGGTTTCTAGAAGTTGCTGATTTGATTCTGCTGGTGACGAGGCATTGGCTACCTCAAGAGAGTCTTAGAGATTCCTGCCAGTTCTTCACCCAAATACACATTTTTTAGATACTCTTTCCAGTCTGCCTGATAGCTACGCCACTAGTTGTGTACCTTAAGAGTCATTGTAACTTTTGCCAGGGGTTTCTTGAAGTTGCTGATGTGATTATGCTGGTGACGAGGCATTGGCTACCCTATGAGTGTCATAGTGATTCCTGCTAGTTGCTCACCCAAATACACATTTTTTTGATACTTTGGCCAGTCTGCCTCAAGTGACACCCCACTAGCTGTGTATCTTATGAGAAGCTTCGTTACCTTTGCAAGCGGTTTCTTGAAGTTGGTGATGGGATAATGTTGGTGACGAGGCATTGGCTACCTTAAGAGAGTCATAGTGCTTCCTGCCAGTTGCTCACCCAAATACACATTTTGAGATACTGTGGCCAGTCTGCCTGAAGCGATACGCCACTAGTTGTGTATCTTAAGAGAAACATCGTTACTCTTGCCAGCGGTTTCTTGACTTTGAAGATGTGATTATACTGGTGACGAGATATTGGCTACCCTAAGAGAGTCACAGTGTTTCCTGCCAGTTGCTCACCCAAATACACATTTTTTAGATACTGTTTCCAGTGTGCCTGAAGCGATACGCCACTAGTTGTGTATCTTAAGAGAAACATCGTTACTTTTGAAAGGGGTTTCTAGAAGTTGCTGATTTGTTTCTGCTGGTGACGTGGCATTGGCTACCTCAAGAGAGTCATAGAGATTCCTGCCAGTTCTTCACCCAAATACACATTTTTTAGATACTCTTTCCAGTCTGCCTGATAGCTACGCCACTAGTTGTGTATCTTAAGAGTCATTGTAACTTTTGCCAGGGGTTTCTTGAAGTTGCTGATGTGATTATGCTGGTGACGAGGCATTGGCTACCCTATGAGTGTCATAGTGATTCCTGCTAGTTGCTCACCCAAATACACATTTTTTTGATACTTTGGCCAGTCTGCCTCAAGTGACACCCCACTAGCTGTGTATCTTATGAGAAGCTTCATTACCTTTGCAAGCGGTTTCTTGAAGTTGGTGATGGGATTATGTTGGTGACGAGGCATTGGCTACCTTAAGAGAGTCATAGTGCTTCCTGCCAGTTGCTCACCCAAATACACATTTTGAGATACTGGGGCGTCTGCCTGCAGCGATCCGCCACTAGTTGTGTATCTTAAGAGAAACATCGTTACTCTTGCCAGCGGTTTCTTGACTTTGAAGCTGTGATTATACTGGTGACGAGATATTGGCTACCCTAAGAGAGTCACAGTGTTTCGTGCCAGTTGCTCACCCAAATACACATTTTTTAGATACTGTTTCCAGTGTGCCTGAAGCGATACGCCACTAGTTGTGTATCTTAAGAGAAACATCGTTACTTTTGCCAGGGGTTTCTAGAAGTTGCTGATTTGATTCTGCTAGTGACGAGGCATTTGCTACCTCAAGAGAGTCATAGAGATTCCTGCCAGTTCTTCAACCAAATACACATTTTTTAGATACTCTTTCCAGTCTGCCTGATAGCTACGCCACTAGTTGTCTATCTTAAGAGTCATTGTAACTTTTGCCAGGGGTTTCTTGAAGTTGCTGATGTGATTATGCTGGTGACGAGGCATTGGCTACGCTATGAGTGTCATAGTGATTCCTGCTAGTTGCTCACCCAAATACACATTTTTTTGATACTTTGGCCAGTCTGCCTCAAGTGACACCCCACTAGCTGTGTATCTTATGAGAAGCTTCGTTACCTTTGCAAGCGGTTTCTTGAAGTTGGTGATGGGATTATGTTGGTGACGAAACATTGGCTACCTTAAGAGAGTCATAGTGCTTCCTGCCAGTTGCTCACCCAAATACACATTTTGAGATACTGTGGCCAGTCTGCCTGAAGCGATACGCCACTAGTTGTGTATCTTAAGAGAAACATCGTTACTCTTGCCAGCGTTTTCTTGACTTTGAAGCTGTGATTATACTGGTGACGAGATAATGGCTACCCTAAGAGAGTCACAGTGTTTCCTGCCAGTTGCTCACCCAAATACACATTTTTTAGATACTGTTTCCAGTGTGCCTGAAGCGATACGCCACTAGTTGTGTATCTTAAGAGAAACATCGTTACTTTTGAAAGGGGTTTCTAGAAGTTGCTGATTTGATTCTGCTGGTGACGTGGCATTGGCTACCTTAAGAGAGTCATAGAGATTCCTGCCAGTTCTTCACCCAAATACACATTTTTTAGATACTCTTTCCAGTCTGCCTGATAGCTACGCCACTAGTTGTGTATCTTAAGAGTCATTGTAACTTTGGCCAGGGGTTTCTTGAAGTTGCTGATGTGATTATGCTGGTGACGAGGCATTGGCTACCCTATGAGTGTCATAGTGATTCCTGCTAGTTGCTCACCCAAATACACATTTTTTTGATACTTAGGCCAGTCTGCCTCAAGTGACACCCCACTAGCTGTGTATCTTATGAGAAGCTTCGTTACCTTTGCAAGCGGTTTCTTGAAGTTGGTGATGGGATTATGTTGGTGACGAGGCATTGGCTACCTTAAGAGAGTCATAGTGCTTCCTGCCAGTTGCTCACCCAAATACACATTTTGAGATACTGTGGCCAGTCTGCCTGAAGCGATACGCCACTAGTTGTGTATCTTAAGAGAAACATCGTTACTCTTGCCAGCGGTTTCTTGACTTTGAAGCTGTGATTATACTGGTGACGAGATATTGGCTACCCTAAGAGAGTCACAGTGTTTCGTGCCAGTTGCTCACCCAAATACTCATATTTTAGATACTGTTTCCAGTGTGCCTGAAGCGATACGCCACTAGTTGTGTATCTTAAGAGAAACATCGTTACTTTTGAAAGGGGTTTCTAGAAGTTGCTGATGTGATTGTGCTGGTGACGAGGCATTGGCTACCTCAAGAGAGTCATAGAGATTCCTGCCAGTTCTTCACCCAAATACACATTTTTTAGATACTCTTTCCAGTCTGCCTGATAGCTACGCCACTAGTTGTGTGTCTTAAGAGTCATTGTAACTTTTGCCAGGGGTTTCTTGAAGTTGCTGATGTGCTTATGCTGGTGACGAGGCATTGGCTACCCTATGAGTGTCATAGTGATTCCTGCTAGTTGCTCACCCAAATACACATTTTTTTGATACTTTGGCCAGTCTGCCTCAAGTGACACCCCACTAGCTGTGTATCTTATGAGAAGCTTCGTTACCTTTGCAAGCGGTTTCTTGAAGTTGGTGATGGGATTATGTTGGTGACGAGGCATTGGCTACCTTAAGAGAGTCATAGTGCTTCCTGCCAGTTGCTCACCCAAATACACATTTTGAGATACTGTGGCCAGTCTGCCTGAAGCGATACGCCACTAGTTGTGTATCTTAAGAGAAACATCGTTACTTTTGCCAGGGGTTTCTAGAAGTTGCTGATTTGATTCTGCTGGTGACGAGGCATTGCATACCTGAAGAGAGTCATAGAGATTCCTGCCAGTTCTTCACCCATATACACATTTTTTAGATACTCTTTCCAGTCTGCCTGATAGCTACGCCACTAGTTGTGTATCTTAAGAGTCATTGTAACTTTTGCCAGGGGTTTCTTGAAGTTGCTGATGTGATTATGCTGGTGACGAGGCATTGGCTACCCTATGGGTGTCATAGTGATTCCTGCTACTTGCTCACCCAAATACACATTTTTTTGATACTTTGGCCAGTCTGCCTCAAGTGACACCCCACTAGCTGTGTATCTTATGAGAAGCTTCGTTACCTTTGCAAGCGGTTTCTTGAAGTTGGTGATGGGATTATGTTGGTGACGAGTAATTGGCTACCTTAAGAGAGTCATAGTGCTTCTTGCCAGTTGCTCACCCAAATACACATTTTGAGATACTGGGGCGTCTGCCTGCAGCGATACGCCACTAGTTGTGTATCTTAAGAGAAACATCGTTACTCTTGCCAGCGGTTTCTTGACTTTGAAGCTGTGATTATACTGGTGACGAGATATTGGCTACCCTAGGAGAGTCACAGTGTTTCGTGCCAGTTGCTCACCCGAATACACATTTTTTGGATACTGTTTCCAGTGTGCCTGAAGCGATACGCCACTAGTTGTGTATCTTAAGAGAAACATCGTTACTTTTGCCAGGGGTTTCTAGAAGTTGCTGATTTGATTCTGCTGGTGACGAGGCATTGGCTACCTCAAGAGAGTCATAGAGATTCCTGCCAGTTCTTCAACCAAATACACATTTTTTAGATACTCTTTCCAGTCTGCCTGATAGCTACGCCACTAGTTGTGTATCTTAAGAGTCATTGTAACTTTTGCCAGGGGTTTCTTGAAGTTGCTGATGTGATTATGCTGGTGACGAGGCATTGGCTACCCTATGAGTGTCATAGTGATTCCTGCTAGTTGCTCACCCAAATACACATTTTTTTGATACTTTGGCCAGTCTGCCTCAAGTGACACCCCACGAGCTTTGTATCTTATGAGAAGCTTCGTTACCTTTGCAAGCGGTTTCTTGAAGTTGGTGATGGGATTATGTTGGTGACGAGGCATTGGCTACCTTAAGAGAGTCATAGTGCTTCCTGCCAGTTGCTCACCCAAATACACATTTTGAGATACTGTGGCCAGTCTGCCTGAAGCGATACGCCACTAGTTGTGTATCTTAAGAGAAACATCGTTACTCTTGCCAGCGGTTTCTTGACTTTGAAGATGTGATTATACTGGTGACGAGATATTGGCTACCCTAAGAGAGTCACAGTGTTTCGTGCCAGTTGCTCACCCAAATACACATATTTTAGATACTGTTTCCAGTGTGCCTGAAGCGATACGCCACTAGTTGTGTATCTTAAGAGAAACATCGTTACTTTTGAAAGGGGTTTCTAGAAGTTGCTGATGTGATTGTGCTGGTGACGAGGCATTGGCTACCTCAAGAGAGTCATAGAGATTCCTGCCAGTTCTTCACCCAAATACACATTTTTTAGATACTCTTTCCAGTCTGCCTGATAGCTACGCCACTAGTTGTGTATCTTAAGAGTCATTGTAACTTTTGCCAGGGGTTTCTTGAAGTTGCTGATGTGCTTATGCTGGTGACGAGGCATTGGCTACCCTATGAGTGTCATAGTGATTCCTGCTAGTTGCTCACCCAAATACACATTTTTTTGATACTTTGGCCAGTCTGCCTCAAGTGACACCCCACTAGCTGTGTATCTTATGAGAAGCTTCGTTACCTTTGCAAGCGGTTTCTTGAAGTTGGTGATGGGATTATGTTGGTGACGAGGCATTGGCTACCTTAAGAGAGTCATAGTGCTTCCTGCCAGTTGCTCACCCAAATACACATTTTGAGATACTGTGGCCAGTCTGCCTGAGCCGATACGCCACTAGTTGTGTATCTTAAGAGAAACATCGTTACTCTTGCCAGCGGTTTCTTGACTTTGAAGCTGTGATTATACTGGTGACGAGATATTGGTTACCCTAAGAGAGTCACAGTGTTTCGTGCCAGTTGCTCACCCAAATACAAATTTTTTGGATACTGTTTCCAGTGTGCCTGAAGCGATACGCCACTAGTTGTGTATCTTAAGAGAAACATCGTTACTTTTGCCAGGGGTTTCTAGAAGTTGCTGATTTGATTCTGCTGGTGACGAGGCATTGCATACCTCAAGAGAGTCATAGAGATTCCTGCCAGTTCTTCACCCATATACACATTTTTTAGATACTCTTTCCAGTCTGCCTGATAGCTACGCCACTAGTTGTGTATCTTAAGAGTCATTGTAACTTTTGCCAGGGGTTTCTTGAAGTTGCTGATGTGATTATGCTGGTGACGAGGCATTGGCTACCCTATGAGTGTCATAGTGATTCCTGCTACTTGCTCACCCAAATACACATTTTTTTGATACTTTGGCCAGTCTGCCTCAAGTGACACCCCACTAGCTGTGTATCTTATGAGAAGCTTCGTTACCTTTGCAAGCGGTTTCTTGAAGTTGGTGATGGGATTATGTTGGTGACGAGTAATTGGCTACCTTAAGAGAGTCATAGAGCTTCTTGCCAGTTGCTCACCCAAATACACATTTTGAGATACTGGGGCGTCTGCCTGCAGCGATACGCCACTAGTTGTGTATCTTAAGAGAAACATCGTTACTCTTGCCAGCGGTTTCTTGACTTTGAAGCTGTGAGTATACTGGTGACGAGATATTGGCTACCCTAGGAGAGTCACAGTGTTTCGTGCCAGTTGCTCACCCAAATACACATTTTTTGGATACTGTTTCCAGTGTGCCTGAAGCGATACGCCACTAGTTGTGTATCTTAAGAGAAACATCGTTACTTTTGCCAGGGGTTTCTAGAAGTTGCTGATTTGATTCTGCTGGTGACGAGGCATTGGCTACCTCAAGAGAGTCATAGAGATTCCTGCCAGTTCTTCAACCAAATACACATTTTTTAGATACTCTTTCCAGTCTGCCTGATAGCTACGCCACTAGTTGTGTATCTTAAGAGTCATTGTAACTTTTGCCAGGGGTTTCTTGAAGTTGCTGATGTGATTATGCTGGTGACGAGGCATTGGCTACCCTATGAGTGTCATAGTGATTCCTGCTAGTTGCTCACCCAAATACACATTTTTTTGATACTTTGGCCAGTCTGCCTCAAGTGACACCCCACTAGCTGTGTATCTTATGAGAAGCTTCGTTACCTTTGCAAGCGGTTTCTTGAAGTTGGTGATGGGATTATGTTGGTGACGAGGCATTGGCTACCTTAAGAGAGTCATAGTGCTTCCTGCCAGTTGCTCACCCAAATACACATTTTGAGATACAGTCTGCCTGAAGCGATACGCCACTAGTTGTGTATCTTAAGAGAAACATCGTTACTTTTGAAAGGGGTTTCTAGATGTTGCTGATTTGATTCTGCTGGTGACGGGGCATTGGCTACCTCAAGAGAGTCATAGAGATTCCTGCCAGTTCTTCACCCAAATACACATTTTTTAGATACTCTTTCCAGTCTGCCTGATAGCTACGCCACTAGTTGTGTATCTTAAGAGTCATTGTAACTTTTGCCAGGGGTTTCTTGAAGTTGCTGATGTGATTATGCTAATGACGAGGCATTGGCTACCCTATGAGTGTCATAGTGATTCCTGCTAGTTGCTCACCCAAATACACATTTTTTTGATACTTTGGCCAGTCTGCCTCAAGTGACACCCCACTAGCTGTGTATCTTATGAGAAGCTTCGTTACCTTTGCAAGCGGTTTCTTGAAGTTGGTGATGGGATTATGTTGGTGACGAGGCATTGGCTACCTTAAGAGAGTCATAGTGCTTCCTGCCAGTTGCTCACCCAAATACACATTTTGAGATACTGTGGCCAGTCTGCCTGAAGCGATACGCCACTAGTTGTGTATCTTAAGAGAAACATCGTTACTCTTGCCAGCGGTTTCTTGACTTTGAAGCTGTGATTATACTGGTGACGAGATATTGGCTACCCTAAGAGAGTCACAGTGTTTCGTGCCAGTTGCTCACCCAAATACACATATTTTAGATACTGTTTCCAGTGTGCCTGAAGCGATACGCCACTAGTTGTGTATCTTAAGAGAAACATCGTTACTTTTGAAAGGGGTTTCTAGAAGTTGCTGATGTGATTGTGCTGGTGACGAGGCATTGGCTACCTCAAGAGAGTCATAGAGATTCCTGCCAGTTCTTCACCCAAATACACATTTTTTAGATACTCTTTCCAGTCTGCCTGATAGCTACGCCACTAGTTGTGTATCTTAAGAGTCATTGTAACTTTTGCCAGGGGTTTCTTGAAGTTGCTGATGTGCTTATGCTGGTGACGAGGCATTGGCTACCCTATGAGTGTCATAGTGATTCCTGCTAGTTGCTCACCCAAATACACATTTTTTTGATACTTTGGCCAGTCTGCCTCAAGTGACACCCCACTAGCTGTGTATCTTATGAGAAGCTTCGTTACCTTTGCAAGCGGTTTCTTGAAGTTGGTGATGGGATTATGTTGGTGACGAGTCATTGACTACCTTAAGAGAGTCATAGTGCTTCCTGCCAGTTGCTCACCCAAATACACATTTTGAGATACTGTGGCCAGTCTGCCTGAAGCGATACGCCACTAGTTGTGTATCTTAAGAGAAACATCGTTACTTTTGAAAGGGGTTTCTAGAAGTTGCTGATTTTATTCTGCTGGTGACGAGGCATTGGCTACCTCAAGAGAGTCATAGAGATTCCTGCCAGTTCTTCACCCAAATACACATTTCTTAGATCCTCTTTCCAGTCTGCCTGATAGCTACGCCACTAGTTGTGTATCTTAAGAGTCATTGTAACTTTTGCCAGGGGTTTCTTGAAGTTGCTGATGTGATTATGCTGGTGACGAGGCATTGGCTACCCTATGAGTGTCATAGTGATTCCTGCTAGTTGCTCACCCAAATACACATTTTTTTGATACTTTGGCCAGTCTGCCTCAAGTGACACCCCACTAGCTGTGTATCTTATGAGAAGCTTCGTTACCTTTGCAAGCGGTTTCTTGAAGTTGGTGATGGGATTCTGTTGGTGACGAGGCATTGGCTATCTTAAGAGAGTCATAGTGCTTCCTGCCAGTTGCTCACCCAAATACACATTTTGAGATACTGTGGCCAGTCTGCCTGAGCCGATACGCCACTAGTTGTGTATCTTAAGAGAAACATCGTTACTCTTGCCAGCGGTTTCTTGACTTTGAAGCTGTGATTATACTGGTGACGAGATATTGGTTACCCTAAGAGAGTCACAGTGTTTCGTGCCAGTTGCTCACCCAAATACAAATTTTTTGGATGCTGTTTCCAGTGTGCCTGAAGCGATACGCCACTAGTTGTGTATCTTAAGAGAAACATCGTTACTTTTGCCAGGGGTTTCTAGAAGTTGCTGATTTGATTCTGCTGGTGACGAGGCATTGGCTACCTCAAGAGAGTCATAGAGATTCCTGCCAGTTCTTCACCCATATACACATTTTTTAGATACTCTTTCCAGTCTGCCTGATAGCTACGCCACTAGTTGTGTATCTTAAGAGTCATTGTAACTTTTGCCAGGGGTTTCTTGAAGTTGCTGATGTGATTATGCTGGTGACGAGGCATTGGCTACCCTATGAGTGTCATAGTGATTCCTGCTACTTGCTCACCCAAATACACATTTTTTTGATACTTTGGCCAGTCTGCCTCAAGTGACACCCCACTAGCTGTGTATCTTATGAGAAGCTTCGTTACCTTTGCAAGCGGTTTCTTGAAGTTGGTGATGGGATTATGTTGGTGACGAGGAATTGGCTACCTTAAGAGAGTCATAGTGCTTCTTGCCAGTTGCTCACCCAAATACACATTTTGAGATACTGGGGCGTCTGCCTGCAGCGATACGCCACTAGTTGTGTATCTTAAGAGAAACATCGTTACTCTTGCCAGCGGTTTCTTGACTTTGAAGCTGTGATTATACTGGTGACGAGATATTGGCTACCCTAAGAGAGTCACAGTGTTTCGTGCCAGTTGCTCACCCAAATACACATTTTTTGGATACTGTTTCCAGTGTGCCTGAAGCGATACGCCACTAGTTGTGTATCTTAAGAGAAACATCGTTACTTTTGCCAGGGGTTTCTAGAAGTTGCTGATTTGATTCTGCTGGTGACGAGGCATTGGCTACCTCAAGAGAGTCATAGAGATTCCTGCCAGTTCTTCAACCAAATACACATTTTTTAGATACTCTTTCCAGTCTGCCTGATAGCTACGCCACTAGTTGTGTATCTTAAGAGTCATTGTAACTTTTGCCAGGGGTTTCTTGAAGTTGCTGATGTGATTATGCTGGTGACGAGGCATTGGCTACCCTATGAGTGTCATAGTGATTCCTGCTAGTTGCTCACACAAATACACATTTTTTTGATACTTTGGCCAGTCTGCCTCAAGTGACACCCCACTAGCTGTGTATCTTATGAGAAGCTTCGTTACCTTTGCAAGCGGTTTCTTGATGTTGGTGATGGGATTATGTTGGTGACGAGGCATTGGCTACCTTAAGAGAGTCATAGTGCTTCCTGCCAGTTGCTCACCCAAATACACATTTTGAGATACTGTGGCCAGTCTGCCTGAAGCGATACGCCACTAGTTGTGTATCTTAAGAGAAACATCGTTACTCTTGCCAGCGGCTTCTTGACTTTGAAGCTGTGATTATACTGGTGACGAGATATTGGTTACCCTAAGAGAGTCACAGTGTTTCATGCCAGTTGCTCACCCAAATACACATTTTTTAGATACTGTTTCCAGTGTGCCTGAAGCGATACGCCACTAGTTGTGTATCTTAAGAGAAACATCGTTACTTTTGCCAGGGGTTTCTAGAAGTTGCTGATTTGATTCTGCTGGTGACGAGGCATTGGCTACCTCAAGAGAGTCATAGAGATTCCTGCCAGTTCTTCACCCAAATACACATTTCTTAGATACTCTTTCCAGTCTGCCTGATAGCTACGCCACTAGTTGTGTATCTTAAGAGTCATTGTAACTTTTGCCAGGGGTTTCTTGAAGTTGCTGATGTGATTATGCTGGTGACGAGGCATTGGCTACCCTATGAGTGTCATAGTGATTCCTGCTAGTTGCTCACCCAAATACACATTTTTTTGATACTTTGGCCAGTCTGCCTCAAGTGACACCCCACTAGCTGTGTATCTTATGAGAAGCTTTGTTACCTTTGCAAGCGGTTTCTTGAAGATGGTGATGGGATTATGTTGGTGACGAGGCATTGGCTACTTTGAGAGAGTCATAGTGCTTCCTGGCAGTTGCTCACCCAAATACACATTTTGAGATACTGTGGCCAGTCTGCCTGAGCCGATACACCACTAGTTGTGTATCTTAAGAGAAACATCGTTACTCTTGCAAGCGGCTTCTTGACTTTGAAGCTGTGATTATACTGGTGACGAGATATCGGTTACCCTAAGAGAGTCACAGTGTTTCATGCCAGTTGCTCACCCAAATACACATTTTTTAGATACTGTTTCCAGTGTGCCTGAAGCGATACGCCACTAGTTGTGTATCTTAAGAGAAACATCGTTACTTTTGCCAGGGGTTTCTAGAAGTTGCTGATTTGATTCTGCTGGTGACGAGGCATTGGCTACCTCAAGAGAGTCATAGAGATTCCTGCCAGTTCTTCACCCAAATACACATTTTTTAGATACTCTTTCCAGTCTGCCTGATAGCTACGCCACTAGTTGTGTATCTTAAGAGTCATTGTAACTTTTGCCAGGGGTTTCTTGAAGTTGCTGATGTGATTATGATGGTGACGAGGCATTGGCTACCCTATGAGTGTCACAGTGATTCCTGCTAGTTGCTCACCCAAATACACATTTTTTTGATACTTTGGCCAGTCTGCCTCAAGTGACACCCCACTAGCTGTGTATCTTATGAGAAGCTTCGTTACCTTTGCAAGCGGTTTCTTGAAGTTGGTGATGGGATAATGTTGGTGACGAGGCATTGGCTACCTTAAGAGAGTCATAGTGCTTCCTGCCAGTTGCTCACCCAAATACACATTTTGAGATACTGTGGCCAGTCTGCCTGAAGCGATACGCCACTAGTTGTGTATCTTAAGAGAAACATCGTTACTCTTGCCAGCGGTTTCTTGACTTTGAAGATGTGATTATACTGGTGACGAGATATTGGCTACCCTAAGAGAGTCACAGTGTTTCGTGCCAGTTGCTCACCCAAATACACATTTTTTAGATACTGTTTCCAGTGTGCCTGAAGCGATACGCCACTAGTTGTGCATCTTAAGAGAAACATCGTTACTTTTGCCAGGGTTTTCTAGAAGTTGCTGATTTGATTCTGCTGGTGACGAGGCATTGGCTACCTCAAGAGAGTCATAGAGATTCCTGCCAGTTCTTCACCCAAATACACATTTTTTAGATACTCTTTCCAGTCTGCCTGAAGCGATACGCCACTAGTTGTGTATCTTAAGAGAAACATCGTTACTTTTGAAAGGGGTTTCTAGAAGTTGCTGATTTTATTCTGCTGGTGACGAGGCATTGGCTACCTCAAGAGAGTCATAGAGATTCCTGCCAGTTCTTCACCCAAATACACATTTTTTAGATACTCTTTCCAGTCTGCCTGATAGCTACGCCACTAGTTGTGTATCTTAAGAGTCATTGTAACTTTTGCCAGGGGTTTCTTGAAGTTGCTGATGTGATTATGCTGGTGACGAGGCATTGGCTACCCTATGAGTGTCATAGTGATTCCTGCTAGTTGCTCACCCAAATACACATTTTTTTGATACTTTGGCCAGTCTGCCTCAAGTGACACCCCACTAGCTGTGTATCTTATGAGAAGCTTCGTTACCTTTGCAAGCGGTTTCTTGAAGTTGGTGATGGGATTATGTTGGTGACGAGGCATTGGTGACCATAAGAGAGTCATAGTGCTTCCTGGCAGTTGCTCACCCAAATACACATTTTGAGATACTGTGGCCAGTCTGCCTGAGCCGATACGCCACTAGTTGTGTATCTTAAGAGAAACATCGTTACTCTTGCCAGCGGTTTCTTGACTTTGAAGCTGTGATTATACTGGTGACGAGATATTGGTTACCCTAAGAGAGTCACAGTGTTTCATGCCAGTTGCTCACCCAAATACACATTTTTTTAGATACTGTTTCCAGTGTGCCTGAAGCGATACGCCACTAGTTGTGTATCTTAAGAGAAACATCGTTACTTTTGCCAGGGGTTTCTAGAAGTTGCTGATTTGATTCTGCTGGTGACGAGGCATTGGCTACCTCAAGAGAGTCATAGAGATTCCTGCCAGTTCTTCACCCAAATACACATTTTTTAGATACTCTTTCCAGTCTGCCTGATAGCTACGCCACTAGTTGTGTATCTTAAGAGTCATTGTAACTTTTGCCAGGGGTTTCTTGAAGTTGCTGATGTGATTATGATGGTGACGAGGCATTGGCTACCCTATGAGTGTCACAGTGATTCCTGCTAGTTGCTCACCCAAATACACATTTTTTTGATACTTTGGCCAGTCTGCCTCAAGTGACACCCCACTAGCTGTGTATCTTATGAGAAGCTTCGTTACCTTTGCAAGCGGTTTCTTGAAGTTGGTGATCGGATTATGTTGGTGACGAGGCATTGGCTACCTTAAGAGAGTCATAGTGCTTCCTGCCAGTTGCTCACCCAAATACACATTTTGAGATACTGTGGCGTCTGCCTGCAGCGATACGCCACTAGTTGTGTATCTTAAGAGAAACATCGTTACTCTTGCCAGCAGTTTCTTGACTTTGAAGCTGTGATTATACTGGTGACGAGATATTGGTTACCCTAAGAGAGTCACAGTGTTTCGTGCCAGTTGCTCACCCAAATACACATTTTTTAGATACTGTTTCCAGTGTGCCTGAAGCGATACGCCACTAGTTGTGTATCTTAAGAGAAACATCGTTACTTTTGCCAGGGGTTTCTAGAAGTTGCTGATTTGATTCTGCTGGTGACGAGGCATTGGCTACCTCAAGAGAGTCATAGAGATTCCTGCCAGTTCTTCACCCAAATACACATTTTTTAGATACTCTTTCCAGTCTGCCTGATAGCTACGCCACTATTTGTGTATCTTAAGAGTCATTGTAACTTTTCCCAGGGGTTTCTTGAAGTTGCTGATGTGATTATGCTGGTGACGAGGCATTGGCTACCCTATGAGTGTCATAGTGATTCCTGCTAGTTGCTCACCCAAATACACATTTTTTTGATACTTTGGCCAGTCTGCCTCAAGTGACACCCCACTAGCTGTGTATCTTATGAGAAGCTTCGTTACCTTTGCAAGCGGTTTCTTGAAGTTGGTGATGGGATTATGTTGGTGACGAGGCATTGGCTACTTTGAGAGAGTCATAGTGCTTCCTGCCAGTTGCTCACCCAAATACACATTTTGAGATACAGTCTGCCTGAAGCGATACGCCACTAGTTGTGTATCTTAAGAGAAACATCGTTACTTTTGCCAGGGGTTTCTAGAAGTTGCTGATTTGATTCTGCTGGTGACGAGGCATTGGCTACCTCAAGAGAGTCATAGAGATTCCGGCCAGTTCTTCACCCAAATACACACTTTTTAGATACTCTTTCCAGTCTGCCTGATAGCTACGCCACTAGTTGTGTATCTTAAGAGTCATTGTAACTTTTGCCAGGGGTTTCTTGAAGTTGCTGATGTGCTTATGCTGGTGACGAGGCATTGGCTACCCTATGAGTGTCATAGTGATTCCTGCTAGTTGATCACCCAGATACACATTTTTTTGATACTTTGGCCAGTCTGCCTCAAGTGACACCCCACTAGCTGTGTATCTTGTGAGAAGCTTCGTTACCTTTGCAAGCTGTTTCTTGAAGTTGGTGATGGGATTATGTTGTTGACGAGGCATTGGCTACCTTAAGAGAAGCATAGTGCTTCCTGCCAGTTGCTCACCCAAATACACATTTTGAGATACTGTTGCCAGTCTGCCTAAAGCGATACGCCACTAGTTGTGTATCTTAAGAGAAACATCGTTACTCTTGCCAGCGGTTTCTTGACTTTGAAGATGTGATTATACTGGTGACGAGATATTGGCTACCCTAAGAGAGTCACAGTGTTTCGTGCCAGTTGCTCACCCAAATACACATTTTTTAGATACTGTTTCCAGTGTGCCTGAAGCGATACGCCACTAGTTGTGCATCTTAAGAGAAACATCGTTACTTTTGCCAGGGTTTTCTAGAAGTTGCTGATTTGATTCTGCTGGTGACGAGGCATTGGCTACCTCAAGAGAGTCATAGAGATTCCTGCCAGTTCTTCACCCAAATACACATTTTTTAGATACTCTTTCCAGTCTGCCTGAAGCGATACGCCACTAGTTGTGTATCTTAAGAGAAACATCGTTACTTTTGAAAGGGGTTTCTAGAAGTTGCTGATTTTATTCTGCTGGTGACGAGGCATTGGCTACCTCAAGAGAGTCATAGAGATTCCTGCCAGTTCTTCACCCAAATACACATATTTTAGATACTCTTTCCAGTCTGCCTGATAGCTACGCCACTAGTTGTGTATCTTAAGAGTCATTGTAACTTTTGCCAGGGGTTTCTTGAAGTTGCTGATGTGATTATGCTGGTGACGAGGCATTGGCTACCCTATGAGTGTCATAGTGATTCCTGCTAGTTGCTCACCCAAATACACATTTTTTTGATACTTTGGCCAGTCTGCCTCAAGTGACACCCCACTAGCTGTGTATCTTATGAGAAGCTTCGTTACCTTTGCAAGCGGTTTCTTGAAGTTGGTGATGGGATTATGTTGGTGACGAGGCATTGGTGACCATAAGAGAGTCATAGTGCTTCCTGGCAGTTGCTCACCCAAATACACATTTTGAGATACTGTGGCCAGTCTGCCTGAGCCGATACGCCACTAGTTGTGTATCTTAAGAGAAACATCGTTACTCTTGCCAGCGGTTTCTTGACTTTGAAGCTGTGATTATACTGGTGACGAGATATTGGTTACCCTAAGAGAGTCACAGTGTTTCATGCCAGTTGCTCACCCAAATACACATTTTTTTAGATACTGTTTCCAGTGTGCCTGAAGCGATACGCCACTAGTTGTGTATCTTAAGAGAAACATCGTTACTTTTGCCAGGGGTTTCTAGAAGTTGCTGATTTGATTCTGCTGGTGACGAGGCATTGGCTACCTCAAGAGAGTCATAGAGATTCCTGCCAGTTCTTCACCCAAATACACATTTTTTAGATACTCTTTCCAGTCTGCCTGATAGCTACGCCACTAGTTGTGTATCTTAAGAGTCATTGTAACTTTTGCCAGGGGTTTCTTGAAGTTGCTGATGTGATTATGATGGTGACGAGGCATTGGCTACCCTATGAGTGTCACAGTGATTTCTGCTAGTTGCTCACCCAAATACACATTTTTTTGATACTTTGGCCAGTCTGCCTCAAGTGACACCCCACTAGCTGTGTATCTTATGAGAAGCTTCGTTACCTTTGCAAGCGGTTTCTTGAAGTTGGTGATCGGATTATGTTGGTGACGAGGCATTGGCTACCTTAAGAGAGTCATAGTGCTTCCTGCCAGTTGCTCACCCAAATACACATTTTGAGATACTGTGGCGTCTGCCTGCAGCGATACGCCACTAGTTGTGTATCTTAAGAGAAACATCGTTACTCTTGCCAGCAGTTTCTTGACTTTGAAGCTGTGATTATACTGGTGACGAGATATTGGTTACCCTAAGAGAGTCACAGTGTTTCGTGCCAGTTGCTCACCCAAATACACATTTTTTAGATACTGTTTCCAGTGTGCCTGAAGCGATACGCCACTAGTTGTGTATCTTAAGAGAAACATCGTTACTTTTGCCAGGGGTTTCTAGAAGTTGCTGATTTGATTCTGCTGGTGACGAGGCATTGGCTACCTCAAGAGAGTCATAGAGATTCCTGCCAGTTCTTCACCCAAATACACATTTTTTAGATACTCTTTCCAGTCTGCCTGATAGCTACGCCACTATTTGTGTATCTTAAGAGTCATTGTAACTTTTCCCAGGGGTTTCTTGAAGTTGCTGATGTGATTATGCTGGTGACGAGGCATTGGCTACCCTATGAGTGTCATAGTGATTCCTGCTAGTTGCTCACCCAAATACACATTTTTTTGATACTTTGGCCAGTCTGCCTCAAGTGACACCCCACTAGCTGTGTATCTTATGAGAAGCTTCGTTACCTTTGCAAGCGGTTTCTTGAAGTTGGTGATGGGATTATGTTGGTGACGAGGCATTGGCTACTTTGAGAGAGTCATAGTGCTTCCTGCCAGTTGCTCACCCAAATACACATTTTGAGATACAGTCTGCCTGAAGCGATACGCCACTAGTTGTGTATCTTAAGAGAAACATCGTTACTTTTGCCAGGGGTTTCTAGAAGTTGCTGATTTGATTCTGCTGGTGACGAGGCATTGGCTACCTCAAGAGAGTCATAGAGATTCCGGCCAGTTCTTCACCCAAATACACACTTTTTAGATACTCTTTCCAGTCTGCCTGATAGCTACGCCACTAGTTGTGTATCTTAAGAGTCATTGTAACTTTTGCCAGGGGTTTCTTGAAGTTGCTGATGTGCTTATGCTGGTGACGAGGCATTGGCTACCCTATGAGTGTCATAGTGATTCCTGCTAGTTGATCACCCAGATACACATTTTTTTGATACTTTGGCCAGTCTGCCTCAAGTGACACCCCACTAGCTGTGTATCTTGTGAGAAGCTTCGTTACCTTTGCAAGCTGTTTCTTGAAGTTGGTGATGGGATTATGTTGTTGACGAGGCATTGGCTACCTTAAGAGAAGCATAGTGCTTCCTGGCAGTTGCTCACCCAAATACACATTTTGAGATACTGTTGCCAGTCTGCCTAAAGCGATACGCCACTAGTTGTGTATCTTAAGAGAAACATCGTTACTCTTGCCAGCGGTTTCTTGACTTTGAAGATGTGATTATACTGTGTGACGAGATATTGGCTACCCTAAGAGAGTCACAGTGTTTCCTGCCAGTTGCTCACCCAAATACACATTTTTAGATACTGTTTCCAGTGTGCCTGAAGCGATACGCCACTAGTTGTGTATCTTAAGAGAAACATCGTTACTTTTGAAAGGGGTTTCTAGAAGTTGCTGATTTTATTCTGCTTGTGACGAGGCATTGGCTACCTCAAGAGAGTCATGGAGATTCGTGCCAGTTCTTCACCCAAATACCCATTTTTTAGATACTCTTTCCAGTCTGCCTGATAGCTACGCCACTAGTTGTGTATCTTAAGAGTCATTGTAACTTTTGCCAGGGGTTTCTTGAAGTTGCTGATGTGATTATGATGGTGACGAGGCATTGTCTACCCTATGAGTGTCATAGTGATTCCTGCTAGTTGCTCACCCAAATACACATTTTTTTGATACTTTGGCCAGTCTGCCTCAAGTGACACCCCACTAGCTGTGTATCTTATGAGAAGCTTCGTTACCTTTGCAAGCGGTTTCTTGAAGTTAGTGATGGGATTATGTTGGTGACGAGGCATTGGCTACTTTGAGAGAGTCATAGTGCTTCCTGCCAGTTGCTCACCCAAATACACATTTTGAGATACAGTCTGCCTGAAGCGATACGCCACTAGTTGTGTATCTTAAGAGAAACAACGTTACTTTTGCCAGGGGTTTCTAGAAGTAGCTGATTTTATTCTGCTGGTGAGGAGGCATTGGCTACCTCAAGAGAGTCATAGAGATTCCGGCCAGTTCTTCACCCAAATACACATTTTTTAGATACTCTTTCCAGTCTGCCTGATAGCTACGCCACTAGTTGTGTATCTTAAGAGTCATTGTAACTTTTGCCAGGGGTTTCTTGAAGTTGCTGATGTGCTTTTGCTGGTGACGAGGCATTGGCTACCCTATGAGTGTCATAGTGATTCCTGCTAGTTGATCACCCAAATACACATTTTTTTGATACTTTGGCCAGTCTGCCTCAAGTGACACCCCACTAGCTGTGTATCTTGTGAGAAGCTTCGTTACCTTTGCAAGCGGTTTCTTGAAGTTGGTGATGGGATTATGTTGTTGACGAGGCATTGGCTACCTTAAGAGAAGCATAGTGCTTCCTGCCAGTTGCTCACCCAAATACACATTTTGAGATACTGTGGCCAGTCTGCCTGAAGCGATACGCCACTAGTTGTGTATCTTAAGAGAAACATCGTTATTCTTGCCAGCGGTTTCTTGACTTTGAAGATGTGATTATACTGGTGACGAGATATTGGCTACCCTAAGAGAGTCACAGTGTTTCCTGCCAGTTGCTCACCCAAATACACATTTTTTAGATACTGTTTCCAGTGTGCCTGAAGCGATACGCCACTAGTTGTGTATCTTAAGAGAAACATCGTTACTTTTGCCAGGGGTTTCTAGAAGTTGCTGATTTGATTCTGCTGGTGACGAGGCATTGGCTACCTCAAGAGAGTCATAGAGATTCCTGCCAGTTCTTCACCCAAATACACATTTTTTAGATACTCTTTCCAGTCTGCCTGATAGCTACGCCACTAGTTGTGTATCTTAAGAGTCACTGTAACTTTTGCCAGGGGTTTCTTGAAGTTGCTGATGTGATTATGCTGGTGACGAGGCATTGGCTACCCTATGAGTGTCATAGTGATTCCTGCTAGTTGCTCACCCAAATACACATTTTTTTGATACTTTGGCCAGTCTGCCTCAAGTGACACCCCAGTAGCTGTGTATCTTATGAGAAGCTTCGATACCTTTGCAAGCGGTTTCTTGAAGTTGGTGATGGGATTATGTTGGTGACGAGGCATTGGGTACCTTAAGAGAGTCATAGTGCTTCCTGCCAGTTGCTCACCCAAATACACATTTTGAGATACTGTGGCCAGTCTGCCTGAGCCGATACGCCACTAGTTGTGTATCTTAAGAGAAACATCGTTACTCTTGCCAGCGGTTTCTTGACTTTGAAGCTGTGATTATACTGGTGACGAGATATTGGTTACCCTAAGAGAGTCACAGTGTTTCCTGCCAGTTGCTCACCCAAATACACATTTTTTAGATACTGTTTCCAGTGTGCCTGAAGCGATACGCCACTAGTTGTGTATCTTAAGAGAAACATCGTTACTTTTGCCAGGGGTTTCTAGAAGTTGCTGATTTGATTCTGCTGGTGACGAGGCATTGGCTACCTCAAGAGAGTCATAGAGATTCCTGCCAGTTCTTCACCCAAATAAAAATTTTTTAGATACTCTTTCCAGTCTGCCTGATAGCTACGCCACTAGTTGTGTATCTTAAGAGTCATTGTAACTTTTGCCAGGGGTTTCTTGAAGTTGCTGATGTGATTATGCTGGTGACGAGGCATTGGCTACCCTATGAGTGTCATAGTGATTCCTGCTAGTTGCTCACCCAAATACACATTTTTTTGATACTTTGGCCAGTCTGCCTCAAGTGACACCCCACTAGCTGTGTATCTTATGAGAAGCTACGTTACCTTTGCAAGCGGTTTCTTGAAGTTGGTGATGGGATTATGTTGGTGACGAGGCATTGGCTACCTTAAGAGAGTCATAGTGCTTCCTGCCAGTTGCTCACCCAAATACACATTTTGGGATACTGTGGCGTCTGCCTGCAGCGATACGCCACTAGTTGTGTATCTTAAGAGAAACATCGTTACTCTTGCCAGCGGTTTCTTGACTTTGAAGCTGTGATTATACTGGTGACGAGATATTGGCTACCCTAAGAGAGTCACAGTGTTTCGTGCCAGTTGCTCACCCAAATACACATTTTTTAGATACTGTTTCCAGTATGCCTGAAGCGATACGCCACTAGTTGTGTATCTTAAGAGAAACATCGTTACTTTTGAAAGGGGTTTCTAGAAGTTGCTGATTTGATTCTGCTGGTGACGAGGCATTGGCTACCTCAAGAGAGTCATCGAGATTCCTGCCAGTTCTTCACCCAAATACACATTTTTTAGATACTCTTACCAGTCTGCCTGATAGCTACGCCACTAGTTGTGTATCTTAAGAGTCATTGTATTTTTTGCCAGGGGTTTCTTGAAGTTGCTGATGTGATTATGCTGGTGACGAGTCATTGGCTACCCTATGAGTGTCATAGTGATTCCTGCTAGTTGCTCACCCAAATACACATTTTTTTGATACTTTGGCCAGTCTGCCTCAAGTGACACCCCACTAGCTGTGTATCTTATGAGAAGCTTCGTTACCTTTGCAAGCGGTTTCTTGAAGTTGGTGATGGGATTATGTTGGTGACGAGGCATTGGCTACCTTAAGAGAGTCATAGTGCTTCCTGCCAGTTGCTCACCCAAATACACATTTTGAGATACTGTGGCCAGTCTGCCTGAAGCGATGCGCCACAAGTTGTGTATCTTAAGAGAAACATCGTTACTCTTGCCAGCGGTTTCTTGACTTTGAAGCTGTGATTATACTGGTGACGAGATATTGGTTACCCTAAGAGAGTCACAGTGTTTCGTGCCAGTTGCTCACCCAAATACACATTTTTTAGATACTGTTTCCAGTGTGCCTGAAGCGATACGCCACTAGTTGTGTATCTTAAGAGAAACATCGTTACTTTTGCCAGGGGTTTCTAGAAGTTGCTGATTTGATTCTGCTGGTGACGAGGCATTGGCTACCTCAAGAGAGTCATAGAGATTCCTGCCAGTTCTTCACCCAAATACACATTTTTTAGATACTCTTTCCAGTCTGCCTGATAGCTACGCCATTAGTTGTGTATCTTAAGAGTCATTGTAACTTTTGCCAGGGGTTTCTTGAAGTTGCTGATGTGATTATGCTGGTGACGAGGCATTGGCTACCCTATGAGTGTCATAGTGATTCCTGCTAGTTGCTCACCCAAATACACATTTTTTTCATACTTTGGCCAGTCTGCCTCAAGTGACACCCCACTAGCTGTGTATCTTATGAGAAGCTTCGTTACCTTTGCAAGCGGTTTCTTGAAGTTGGTGATGGGATTATGTTTGTGACGAGGCATTGGCAACCTTAAGAGAGTCATAGTGCTTCCTGCCAGTTGCTCACCCAAATACACATTTTGAGATACTGTGGCGTCTGCCTGCAGCGATACGCCACTAGTTGTGTATCTTAAGAGAAACATCGTTACTCTTGCCAGCGGTTTCTTGACTTTGAAGCTGTGATTATACTGGTGACGAGATATTGGCTACCCTAAGAGAGTCACAGTGTTTCGTGCCAGTTGCTCACCCAAATACACATTTTTTAGATACTGTTTCCAGTGTGCCTGAAGCGATACGCCACTAGTTGTGTATCTTAAGAGAAACATCGTTACTTTTGCCAGGGGTTTCTAGAAGTTGCTGATTTGATTCTGCTGGTGACGAGGCATTGGCTACCTCAAGAGAGTCATAGAGATTCCTGCCAGTTCTTCACCCAAATACACATTTTTTAGATACTCTTTCCAGTCTGCCTGATAGCTACGCCACTAGTTGTGTATCTTAAGAGTCATTGTAACTTTTGCCAGGGGTTTCTTGAAGTTGCTGATGTGATTATGCTGGTGACGAGGCATTGGCTACCCTATGAGTGTCATAGTGATTCCTGCTAGTTGCTCACCCAAATACACATTTTTTTGATACTGTGGCCAGTCTGCCTCAAGTGACACCCCACAAGCTGTGTATCTTATGAGAAGCTTCGTTACCTTTGCAAGCGGTTTCTTGAAGTTGGTAATGGGATTATGCTGGTGACGAGGCATTGGCAACCTTAAGAGAGTCATAGTGCTTCCTGCTAGTTGCTCACCCAAATACTCATTTTGAGATACTGTGCCCAGTCTGCCAGAAGCGATACGCCACTAGTTGTGTATCTTAAGAGAAACATCGTTACTCTTGCCAGCGGTTTCTTGACTTTGAAGATGTGATTATACTGGTGACGAGATATTGGCTACCCTAAGAGAGTCACAGTGTTTCCTGCCAGTTGCTCACCCAAATACACATTTTTTAGATACTGTTTCCAGTGTGCCTGAAGCGATACGCCACTAGTTGTGTATCTTAAGAGAAACATCGTTACTTTTGAAAGGGGTTTCTAGAAGTTGCTGATTTGATTCTGCTGGTGACGAGGCATTGGCTACCTCAAGAGAGTCATCGAGATTCCTGCCAGTTCTTCACCCAAATACACATTTTTTAGATACTCTTTCCAGTCTGCCTGATAGCTACGCCACTAGTTGTGTATCTTAGGAGTCATTGTAACTTTTGCCAGGGGTTTCTTGAAGTTGCTGATGTGATTATGCTGGTGACGAGGCATTGGCTACCCTATGAGTGTCATAGTGATTCCTGCTAGTTGCTCACCCAAATACACATTTTTTTGATACTTTGGCCAGTCTGCCTCAAGTGACACCCCACTAGCTGTGTATCTTATGAGAAGCTTCGTTACCTTTGCAAGCGGTTTCTTGAAGTTGGTGATGGGATTATGTTGGTGACGAGGCATTGGCTATCTTAAGAGAGTCATAGTGCTTCCTGCCAGTTGCTCACCCAAATACACATTTTGAGATACTGTGGCCAGTCTGCCTGAAGCGATACGCCACTAGGTGTGTACCTTAAGAGAAACATCGTTACTCTTGCCAGCGGTTTCTTGACTTTGAAGCTGTGATTATCCTGGTGACGAGATAATGGCTACCCTAAGACAGTCACAGTGTTTCCTGCCTGTTGCTCACCCAAATACACATTTTTTAGATACTGTTTCCAGTGTGCCTGAAGCGATACGCCACTAGTTGTGTATCTTAAGAGAAACATCGTTACTTTTGCCAGGGGTTTCTAGAAGTTGCTGATTTGATTCTGCTGGTGACGAGGCATTGGCTACCTCAAGAGAGTCATAGAGATTCCTGCCAGTTCTTCACCCAAATACACATTTTTTAGATACTCTTTCCAGTCTGCCTGATAGCTACGCCACTAGTTGTGTATCTTAAGAGTCATTGTATTTTTTGCCAGGGGTTTCTTGAAGTTGCTGAGGTGATTATGCTGGTGACGAGTCATTGGCTACCCTTTGAGTGTCATAGTGATTCCTGCTAGTTGCTCACCCAAATACACATTTTTTTGATACTTTGGCCACTCTGCCTCAAGTGACACCCCACTAGCTGTGTATCTTATGAGAAGCTTCGTTACCTTTGCAAGCGGTTTCTTGAAGTTGGTGATGGGATTATGTTGGTGACGAGGCATTGGCTACCTTAAGGGAGTCATAGTGCTTCCTGCCAGTTGCTCACCCAAATACACATTTTGCGATACTGTGGCCAGTCTGCCTGAAGCGATGCGCCACTAGTTGTGTATCTTAAGAGAAACATCGTTACTCTTGCCAGCGGTTTCTTGACTTTGAAGCTGTGATTATACTGGTGACGAGATATTGGTTACCCTAAGAGAGTCACAGTGTTTCGTGCCAGTTGCTCACCCAAATACACATTTTTTAGATACTGTTTCCAGTGTGCCTGAAGCGATACGCCACTAGTTGTGTATCTTAAGAGAAACATCGTTACTTTTGCCAGGGGTTTCTAGAAGTTGCTGATTTGATTCTGCTGGTGACGAGGCATTGGCTACCTCAAGAGAGTCATAGAGATTCCTGCCAGTTCTTCACCCAAATACACATTTTTTAGATACTCTTTCCAGTCTGCCTGATAGCTACGCCACTAGTTGTGTATCTTAAGAGTCATTGTAACTTTTGCCAGGGGTTTCTTGAAGTTGCTGATGTGATTATGCTGGTGACGAGGCATTGGCTACCCTATGAGTGTCATAGTGATTCCTGCTAGTTGCTCACCCAAATACACATTTTTTTGATACTGTGGCCAGTCTGCCTCAAGTGACACCCCACAAGCTGTGTATCTTATGAGAAGCTTCGTTACCTTTGCAAGCGGTTTCTTGAAGTTGGTAATGGGATTATGCTGGTGACGAGGCATTGGCAACCTTAAGAGAGTCATAGTGCTTCCTGCTAGTTGCTCACCCAAATACTCATTTTGAGATACTGTGCCCAGTCTGCCAGAAGCGATACGCCACTAGTTGTGTATCTTAAGAGAAACATCGTTACTCTTGCCAGCGGTTTCTTGACTTTGAAGATGTGATTATACTGGTGACGAGATATTGGCTACCCTAAGAGAGTCACAGTGTTTCCTGCCAGTTGCTCACCCAAATACACATTTTGAGATACTGTGGCCAGTCTGCCTGAAGCGATACGCCACTAGTTGTGTATCTTAAGAGAAACATCGTTATTCTTGCCAGCGGTTTCTTGACTTTGAAGATGTGATTATACTGGTGACGAGATATTGGCTACCCTAAGAGAGTCACAGTGTTTCCTGCCAGTTGCTCACCCAAATACACATTTTTTAGATACTGTTTCCAGTGTGCCTGAAGCGATACGCCACTAGTTGTGTATCTTAAGAGAAACATCGTTACTTTTGCCAGGGGTTTCTAGAAGTTGCTGATTTGATTCTGCTGGTGACGAGGCATTGGCTACCTCAAGAGAGTCATAGAGATTCCTGCCAGTTCTTCACCCAAATACACATTTTTTAGATACTCTTTCCAGTCTGCCTGATAGCTACGCCACTAGTTGTGTACCTTAAGAGTCACTGTAACTTTTGCCAGGGGTTTCTTGAAGTTGCTGATGTGATTATGCTGGTGACGAGGCATTGGCTACCCTATGAGTGTCATAGTGATTCCTGCTAGTTGCTCACCCAAATACACATTTTTTTGATACTTTGGCCAGTCTGCCTCAAGTGACACCCCAGTAGCTGTGTATCTTATGAGAAGCTTCGTTACCTTTGCAAGCGGTTTCTTGAAGTTGGTGATGGGATTATGTTGGTGACGAGGCATTGGGTACCTTAAGAGAGTCATAGTGCTTCCTGGCAGTTGCTCACCCAAATACACATTTTGAGATACTGTGGCCAGTCTGCCTGAGCCGATACGCCACTAGTTGTGTATCTTAAGAGAAACATCGTTACTCTTGCCAGCGGTTTCTTGACTTTGAAGCTGTGATTATACTGGTGACGAGATATTGGTTACCCTAAGAGAGTCACAGTGTTTCCTGCCAGTTGCTCACCCAAATACACATTTTTTAGATACTGTTTCCAGTGTGCCTGAAGCGATACGCCACTAGTTGTGTATCTTAAGAGAAACATCGTTACTTTTGCCAGGGGTTTCTAGAAGTTGCTGATTTGATTCTGCTGGTGACGAGGCATTGGCTACCTCAAGAGAGTCATAGAGATTCCTGCCAGTTCTTCACCCAAATAAAAATTTTTTAGATACTCTTTCCAGTCTGCCTGATAGCTACGCCACTAGTTGTGTATCTTAAGAGTCATTGTAACTTTTGCCAGGGGTTTCTTGAAGTTGCTGATGTGATTATGCTGGTGACGAGGCATTGGCTACCCTATGAGTGTCATAGTGATTCCTGCTAGTTGCTCACCCAAATACACATTGTTTTTGATACTTTGGCCAGTCTGCCTCAAGTGACACCCCACTAGCTGTGTATCTTATGAGAAGCTTCGTTACCTTTGCAAGCGGTTTCTTGAAGTTGGTGATGGGATTATGTTGGTGACGAGGCATTGGCTACCGTAAGAGAGTCATAGTGCTTCCTGCCAGATGCTCACCCAAATACACATTTTGAGATACTGTGGCCAGTCTACCTGAAGCGATACGCCACTAGTTGTGTATCTTAAGAGAAACATCGTTACCCTTGCCAGCGGTTTCTTGACTTTGAAGCTGTGATTATACTGGTGACGAGATATTGGCTACCCTAAGAGAGTCACAGTGTTTCGTGCCAGTTGCTCACCCAAATACACATTTTTTAGATACTGTTTCCAGTATGCCTGAAGCGATACGCCACTAGTTGTGTATCTTAAGAGAAACATCGTTACTTTTGAAAGGGGTTTCTAGAAGTTGCTGATTTGATTCTGCTGGTGACGAGGCATTGGCTACCTCAAGAGAGTCATCGAGATTCCTGCCAGTTCTTCACCCAAATACACATTTTTTAGATACTCTTACCAGTCTGCCTGATAGCTACGCCACTAGTTGTGTATCTTAAGAGTCATTGTATTTTTTGCCAGGGGTTTCTTGAAGTTGCTGATGTGATTATGCTGGTGACGAGTCATTGGCTACCCTATGAGTGTCATAGTGATTCCTGCTAGTTGCTCACCCAAATACACATTTTTTTGATACTTTGGCCAGTCTGCCTCAAGTGACACCCCACTAGCTGTGTATCTTATGAGAAGCTTCGTTACCTTTGCAAGCGGTTTCTTGAAGTTGGTGATGGGATTATGTTGGTGACGAGGCATTGGCTACCTTAAGAGAGTCATAGTGCTTCCTGCCAGTTGCTCACCCAAATACACATTTTGAGATACTGTGGCCAGTCTGCCTGAAGCGATGCGCCACTAGTTGTGTATCTTAAGAGAAACATCGTTACTCTTGCCAGCGGTTTCTTGACTTTGAAGCTGTGATTATACTGGTGACGAGATATTGGTTACCCTAAGAGAGTCACAGTGTTTCGTGCCAGTTGCTCACCCAAATACACATTTTTTAGATACTGTTTCCAGTGTGCCTGAAGCGATACGCCACTAGTTGTGTATCTTAAGAGAAACATCGTTACTTTTGCCAGGGGTTTCTAGAAGTTGCTGATTTGATTCTGCTGGTGACGAGGCATTGGCTACCTCAAGAGAGTCATAGAGATTCCTGCCAGTTCTTCACCCAAATACACATTTTTTAGATACTCTTTCCAGTCTGCCTGATAGCTACGCCACTAGTTGTGTATCTTAAGAGTCATTGTAACTTTTGCCAGGGGTTTCTTGAAGTTGCTGATGTGATTATGCTGGTGACGAGGCATTGGCTACCCTATGAGTGTCATAGTGATTCCTGCTAGTTGCTCACCCAAATACACATTTTTTTCATACTTTGGCCAGTCTGCCTCAAGTGACACCCCACTAGCTGTGTATCATATGAGAAGCTTCGTTACCTTTGCAAGCGGTTTCTTGAAGTTGGTGATGGGATTATGTTTGTGACGAGGCATTGGCAACCTTAAGAGAGTCATAGTGCTTCCTGCCAGTTGCTCACCCAAATACACATTTTGAGATACTGTGGCGTCTGCCTGCAGCGATACGCCACTAGTTGTGTATCTTAAGAGAAACATCGTTACTCTTGCCAGCGGTTTCTTGACTTTGAAGCTGTGATTATACTGGTGACGAGATATTGGCTACCCTAAGAGAGTCACAGTGTTTCGTGCCAGTTGCTCACCCAAATACACATTTTTTAGATACTGTTTCCAGTGTGCCTGAAGCGATACGCCACTAGTTGTGTATCTTAAGAGAAACATCGTTACTTTTGCCAGGGGTTTCTAGAAGTTGCTGATTTGATTCTGCTGGTGACGAGGCATTGGCTACCTCAAGAGAGTCATAGAGATTCCTGCCAGTTCTTCACCCAAATACACATTTTTTAGATACTCTTTCCAGGCTGCCTGATAGCTACGCCACTAGTTGTGTATCTTAAGAGTCATTGTAACTTTTGCCAGGGGTTTCTTGAAATTGCTGATGTGATTATGCTGGTGACGAGGCATTGGCTACCCTATGAGTGTCATAGTGATTCCTGCTAGTTGCTCACCCAAATACACATTTTTTTGATACTGTGGCCAGTCTGCCTCAAGTGACACCCCACAAGCTGTGTATCTTATGAGAAGCTTCGTTACCTTTGCAAGCGGTTTCTTGAAGTTGGTAATGGGATTATGCTGGTGACGAGGCATTGGCAACCTTAAGAGAGTCATAGTGCTTCCTGCTAGTTGCTCACCCAAATACTCATTTTGAGATACTGTGCCCAGTCTGCCAGAAGCGATACGCCACTAGTTGTGTATCTTAAGAGAAACATCGTTACTCTTGCCAGCGGTTTCTTGACTTTGAAGATGTGATTATACTGGTGACGAGATATTGGCTACCCTAAGAGAGTCACAGTGTTTCCTGCCAGTTGCTCACCCAAATACACATTTTTTAGATACTGTTTCCAGTGTGCCTGAAGCGATACGCCACTAGTTGTGTATCTTAAGAGAAACATCGTTACTTTTGAAAGGGGTTTCTAGAAGTTGCTGATTTGATTCTGCTGGTGACGAGGCATTGGCTACCTCAAGAGAGTCATCGAGATTCCTGCCAGTTCTTCACCCAAATACACATTTTTTAGATACTCTTTCCAGTCTGCCTGATAGCTACGCCACTAGTTGTGTATCTTAGGAGTCATTGTAACTTTTGCCAGGGGTTTCTTGAAGTTGCTGATGTGATTATGCTGGTGACGAGGCATTGGCTACCCTATGAGTGTCATAGTGATTCCTGCTAGTTGCTCACCCAAATACACATTTTTTTGATACTTTGGCCAGTCTGCCTCAAGTGACACCCCACTAGCTGTGTATCTTATGAGAAGCTTCGTTACCTTTGCAAGCGGTTTCTTGAAGTTGGTGATGGGATTATGTTGGTGACGAGGCATTGGCTATCTTAAGAGAGTCATAGTGCTTCCTGCCAGTTGCTCACCCAAATACACATTTTGAGATACTGTGGCCAGTCTGCCTGAAGCGATACGCCACTAGTTGTGTATCTTAAGAGAAACATCGTTACTCTTGCCAGCGGTTTCTTGACTTTGAAGCTGTGATTATCCTGGTGACGAGATAATGGCTACCCTAAGACAGTCACAGTGTTTCCTGCCTGTTGCTCACCCAAATACACATATTTTAGATACTGTTTCCAGTGTGCCTGAAGCGATACGCCACTAGTTGTGTATCTTAAGAGAAACATCGTTACTTTTGCCAGGGGTTTCTAGAAGTTGCTGATTTGATTCTGCTGGTGACGAGGCATTGGCTACCTCAAGAGAGTCATAGAGATTCCTGCCAGTTCTTCACCCAAATACACATTTTTTAGATACTCTTTCCAGTCTGCCTGATAGCTACGCCACTAGTTGTGTATCTTAAGAGTCATTGTATTTTTTGCCAGGGGTTTCTTGAAGTTGCTGATGTGATTATGCTGGTGACGAGGCATTGGCTACCCTATGAGTGTCATAGTGATTCCTGCTAGTTGCTCACCCAAATACACATTTTTTTGATACTTTGGCCAGTCTGCCTCAAGTGACACCCCACTAGCTGTGTATCTTATGAGAAGCTTCGTTACCTTTGCAAGCGGTTTCTTGAAGTTGGTGATGGGATTATGTTGGTGACGAGGCATTGGCTACCTTAAGGGAGTCATAGTGCTTCCTGCCAGTTGCTCACCCAAATACACATTTTGCGATACTGTGGCCAGTCTGCCTGAAGCGATACGCCACTAGTTGTGTATCTTAAGAGAAACATCGTTACTCTTGCCAGCGGTTTCTTGACTTTGAAGCTGTGATTATACTGGTGACGAGATATTGGTTACCCTAAGAGAGTCACAGTGTTTCGTGCCAGTTGCTCACCCAAATACACATTTTTTAGATACTGTTTCCAGTGTGCCTGAAGCGATACGCCACTAGTTGTGTATCTTAAGAGAAACATCGTTACTTTTGCCAGGGGTTTCTAGAAGTTGCTGATTTGATTCTGCTGGTGACGAGGCATTGGCTACCTCAAGAGAGTCATAGAGATTCCTGCCAGTTCTTCACCCAAATACACATTTTTTAGATACTCTTTCCAGTCTGCCTGATAGCTACGCCACTAGTTGTGTATCTTAAGAGTCATTGTAACTTTTGCCAGGGGTTTCTTGAAGTTGCTGATGTGATTATGCTGGTGACGAGGCATTGGCTACCCTATGAGTGTCATAGTGATTCCTGCTAGTTGCTCACCCAAATACACATTTTTTTGATACTGTGGCCAGTCTGCCTCAAGTGACACCCCACAAGCTGTGTATCTTATGAGAAGCTTCGTTACCTTTGCAAGCGGTTTCTTGAAGTTGGTAATGGGATTATGCTGGTGACGAGGCATTGGCAACCTTAAGAGAGTCATAGTGCTTCCTGCTAGTTGCTCACCCAAATACTCATTTTGAGATACTGTGCCCAGTCTGCCAGAAGCGATACGCCACTAGTTGTGTATCTTAAGAGAAACATCGTTACTCTTGCCAGCGGTTTCTTGACTTTGAAGATGTGATTATACTGGTGACGAGATATTGGCTACCCTAAGAGAGTCACAGTGTTTCCTGCCAGTTGCTCACCCAAATACACATTTTTTAGATACTGTTTCCAGTGTGCCTGAAGCGATACGCCACTAGTTGTGTATCTTAAGAGAAACATCGTTACTTTTGAAAGGGGTTTCTAGAAGTTGCTGATTTGATTCTGCTGGTGACGAGGCATTGGCTACCTCAAGAGAGTCATCGAGATTCCTGCCAGTTCTTCACCCAAATACACATTTTTTAGATACTCTTTCCAGTCTGCCTGATAGCTACGCCACTAGTTGTGTATCTTAGGAGTCATTGTAACTTTTGCCAGGGGTTTCTTGAAGTTGCTGATGTGATTATGCTGGTGACGAGGCATTGGCTACCCTATGAGTGTCATAGTGATTCCTGCTAGTTGCTCACCCAAATACACATTTTTTTGATACTTTGGCCAGTCTGCCTCAAGTGACACCCCACAAGCTGTGTATCTTATGAGAAGCTTCGTTACCTTTGCAAGCGGTTTCTTGAAGTTGGTGATGGGATTATGTTGGTGACGAGGCATTGGCTATCTTAAGAGTGTCATAGTGCTTCCTGCCAGTTGCTCACCCAAATACACATTTTGAGATACTGTGGCCAGTCTGCCTGAAGCGATACGCCACTAGTTGTGTATCTTAAGGGAAACATCGTTACTCTTGCCAGCGGTTTCTTGACTTTGAAGCTGTGATTATCCTGGTGACGAGATAATGGCTACCCTAAGACAGTCACAGTGTTTCCTGCCTGTTGCTCACCCAAATACACATTTTTTAGATACTGTTTCCAGTGTGCCTGAAGCGATACGCCACTAGTTGTGTATCTTAAGAGAAACATCGTTACTTTTGCCAGGGGTTTCTAGAAGTTGCTGATTTGATTCTGCTGGTGACGAGGCATTGGCTACCTCAAGAGAGTCATAGAGATTCCTGCCAGTTCTTCACCCAAATACACATTTTTTAGATACTCTTTCCAGTCTGCCTGATAGCTACGCCACTAGTTGTGTATCTTAAGAGTCATTGTATTTTTTGCCAGGGGTTTCTTGAAGTTGCTGAGGTGATTATGCTGGTGACGAGTCATTGGCTACCCTTTGAGTGTCATAGTGATTCCTGCTAGTTGCTCACCCAAATACACATTTTTTTGATACTTTGGCCACTCTGCCTCAAGTGACACCCCACTAGCTGTGTATCTTATGAGAAGCTTCGTTACCTTTGCAAGCGGTTTCTTGAAGTTGGTGATGGGATTATGTTGGTGACGAGGCATTGGCTACCTTAAGGGAGTCATAGTGCTTCCTGCCAGTTGCTCACCCAAATACACATTTTGCGATACTGTGGCCAGTCTGCCTGAAGCGATGCGCCACTAGTTGTGTATCTTAAGAGAAACATCGTTACTCTTGCCAGCGGTTTCTTGACTTTGAAGCTGTGATTATACTGGTGACGAGATATTGGTTACCCTAAGAGAGTCACAGTGTTTCGTGCCAGTTGCTCACCCAAATACACATTTTTTAGATACTGTTTCCAGTGTGCCTGAAGCGATACGCCACTAGTTGTGTATCTTAAGAGAAACATCGTTACTTTTGCCAGGGGTTTCTAGAAGTTGCTGATTTGATTCTGCTGGTGACGAGGCATTGGCTACCTCAAGAGAGTCATAGAGATTCCTGCCAGTTCTTCACCCAAATACACATTTTTTAGATACTCTTTCCAGTCTGCCTGATAGCTACGCCACTATTTGTGTATCTTAAGAGTCATTGTAACTTTTGCCAGGGGTTTCTTGAAGTTGCTGATGTGATTATGCTGGTGACGAGGCATTGGCTACCCTATGAGTGTCATAGTGATTCCTGCTAGTTGCTCACCCAAATACACATTTTTTTGATACTTTGGCCACTCTGCCTCAAGTGACACCCCACTAGCTGTGTATCTTATGAGAAGCTTCGTTACCTTTGCAAGCGGTTTCTTGAAGTTGGTGATGGGATTATGTTGGTGACGAGGCATTGGCTACCTTAAGGGAGTCATAGTGCTTCCTGCCAGTTGCTCACCCAAATACACATTTTGCGATACTGTGGCCAGTCTGCCTGAAGCGATGCGCCACTAGTTGTGTATCTTAAGAGAAACATCGTTACTCTTGCCAGCGGTTTCTTGACTTTGAAGCTGTGATTATACTGGTGACGAGATATTGGTTACCCTAAGAGAGTCACAGTGTTTCGTGCCAGTTGCTCACCCAAATACACATTTTTTAGATACTGTTTCCAGTGTGCCTGAAGCGATACGCCACTAGTTGTGTATCTTAAGAGAAACATCGTTACTTTTGCCAGGGGTTTCTAGAAGTTGCTGATTTGATTCTGCTGGTGACGAGGCATTGGCTACCTCAAGAGAGTCATAGAGATTCCTGCCAGTTCTTCACCCAAATACACATTTTTTAGATACTCTTTCCAGTCTGCCTGATAGCTACGCCACTATTTGTGTATCTTAAGAGTCATTGTAACTTTTGCCAGGGGTTTCTTGAAGTTGCTGATGTGATTATGCTGGTGACGAGGCATTGGCTACCCTATGAGTGTCATAGTGATTCCTGCTAGTTGCTCACCCAAATACACATTTTTTTGATACTTTGGCCAGTCTGCCTCAAGTGACACCCCACTAGCTGTGTATCTTATGAGAAGCTTCGTTACCTTTGCAAGCGGTTTCTTGAAGTTGGTGATGGGATTATGTTGGTGACGAGGCATTGGCTACCTTAAGAGAGTCATAGTGCTTCTTGCCAGTTCCTCACCCAAATACACATTTTGAGATACTGTGGCCAGTCTGCCTGAAGCGATACGCCACTAGTTGTGTATCTTAAGAGAAACATCGTTACTTTTGCCAGGGGTTTCTAGAAGTTGCTGATTTGATTCTGCTGGTGACGAGGCATTGGCTACCTCAAGAGAGTCATAGAGATTCCTGCCAGTTCTTCACCCAAATACACATTTTTTAGATACTCTTTCCAGTCTGCCTGATAGCTACGCCACTAGTTGTGTATCTTAAGAGTCATTGTAACTTTTGCCAGGGGTTTCTTGAAGTTGCTGATGTGGTTATGCTGGTGACGAGGCATTGGCTACCCTATGAGTGTCATAGTGATTCCTGCTAGTTGCTCACCCAAATACACATTATTTTGATACTTTGGCCAGTCTGCCTCAAGTGACACCCCACTAGCTGTGTATCTTATGAGAAGCTTCGTTACCTTTGCAAGCGGTTTCTTGAAGTTGGTGATGGGATTATGTTGGTGACGAGGCTTTGGCTACCTTAAGAGATTCATAGTGCTTCCTGCCAGTTGCGCACCCAAATACACATTTTGAGATACTGTGGCCAGTCTGCCTGAAGCGATACGCCACTAGTCGTGTATCTTAAGAGAAACATCGTTACTCTTGCCAGCGGTTTCTTGACTTTGAAGATGTGATTATACTGGTGACGAGATATTGGCTACCCTAAGAGAGTCACAGTGTTTCGTGCCAGTTGCTCACCCAAATACACATTTTTTAGATACTGTTTCCAGTGTGCCTGAAGCGATACGCCACTAGTTGTGTATCTTAAGAGAAACATCGTTACTTTTGAAAGGGGTTTCTAGAAGTTGCTGATTTGATTCTGCTGGTGACGAGGCATTGGCTACCTCAAGAGAGTCATAGAGATTCCTGCCAGTTCTTCACCCAAATACACATTTTTTAGATACTCTTTCCAGTCTGCCTGATAGCTACGCCACTAGTTGTGTATCTTAAGAGTCATTGTAACTTTTGCCAGGGGTTTCTTGAAGTTGCTGACGTGATTATGCTGGTGACGAGGCATTGGCTACCCTATGAGTGTCATAGTGATTCCTGCTAGTTGCTCACCCAAATACACATTTTTTTGATACTTTGGCCAGTCTGCCTCAAGTGACACCCCACTAGCTGTGTATCTTATGAGAAGCTTCGTTACCTTTGCAAGCGGTTTCTTGAAGTTGGTGATGGGATTATGTTGGTGACGAGGCATTGGCTACCTTAAGAGAGTCATAATGCTTCCTGCCAGTTGCTCACCCAAATACACATTTTGAGATACTGTGGCCAGTCTGCCTGAAGCGATACGCCACTAGTTGTGTATCTTAAGAGAAACATCGTTACTCTTGCCAGCGGTTTCTTGACTTTGAAGCTGTGATTATACTGGTGACGAGATATTGGCTACCCTAAGAGAGTCACAGTGTTTCGTGCCAGTTGCTCACCCAAATACACATTTTTTAGATACTGTTTCCAGTGTGCCTGAAGCGATACGCCACTAGTTGTGTATCTTAAGAGAAACATCGTTACTTTTTCCAGGGGTTTCTAGAAGTTGCTGATTTGATTCTGCTGGTGACGAGGCATTGGCTACCTCAAGAGAGTCATAGAGATTCCTGCCAGTTCTTCACCCAAATACACATTTTTTAGATACTCTTTCCAGTCTGCCTGATAGCTACGCCACTAGTTGTGTATCTTAAGAGTCATTGTAACTTTTGCCAGGGGTTTCTTGAAGTTGCTGATGTGATTATGCTGGTGACGAGGCATTGGCCACCCTATGAGTGTCATAGTGATTCCTGCTAGTTGCTCACCCAAACACACATTTTTTTGATACTTTGGCCAGTCTGCCTCAAGTGACACCCCACTAGCTGTGTATCTTATGAGAAGCTTCGTTACCTTTGCAAGCGGTTTCTTGAAGTTGGTGATGGGATTATGTTGGTGACGAGGCATTGGCTACCTTAAGAGAGTCATAGTGTTTCCTGCCAGTTGCTCACCCAAATACACATTTTGAGATACTGTGGCCAGTCTGCCTGAAGCGATACGCCACTAGTTGTGTATCTTAAGAGAAACATCGTTACTTTTGCCAGGGGTTTCTAGAAGTTGCTGATTTGATTCTGCTGGTGACGAGGCATTGGCTACCTCAAGAGAGTCGTAGAGATTCCTGCCAGTTCTTCACCCAAATACACATTTTTTAGATACTCTTTCCAGTCTGCCTGATAGCTACGCCACTAGTTGTGTATCTTAAGAGTCATTGTAACATTTGCCAGGGGTTTCTTGAAGTTGCTGATGTGATTATGCTGGTGACGAGGCAGTGGCTACCCTATGAGTGTCATAGTGATTCCTGCTAGTTGCTCACCCAAATACACATTTTTTTGATACTTTGGCCAGTCTGCCTCAAGTGACACTCCACTAGCTGTGTATCTTATGAGAAGCTTCGTTAAATTTGCAAGCGGTTTCTTGAAGTTGGTGATGGGATTATGTTGGTGACGGGGCATTGGCTATCTTAAGAGGGTCATAGTGCTTCCTGCCAGTTGCTCACCCAAATACACATTTTGAGATACTGTGGCCAGTCTGCCTGAAGCGATACGCCACTAGTTGTGTATCTTAAGAGAAACATCGTTACTCTTGCCAGCGGTTTCTTGACTTTGAAGCTGTGATTATACTGGTGACGAGATATTGGTTACCCTAAGAGAGTCACAGTGTTTCGTGCCAGTTGCTCACCCAAATACACATTTTTTAGATACTGTTTCCAGTGTGCCTGAAGCGATACGCCACTAGTTGTGTATCTTAAGAGAAACATCGTTACTTTTTCCAGGGGTTTCTAGAAGTTGCTGATTTGATTCTGCTGGTGACGAGGCATTGGCTACCTCAAGAGAGTCATAGAGATTCCTGCCAGTTCTTCACCCAAATACACATTTTTTAGATACTCTTTCCAGTCTGCCTGATAGCTACGCCACTAGTTGTGTATCTTAAGAGTCATTGTAACTTTTGCCACGGGTTTCTTGAAGTTGCTGATGTGATTATGCTGGTGACGAGGCATTGGCTACCCTATGAGTGTCATAGTGATTCCTGCTAGTTGCTCACCCAAATACACATTTTTTTGATACTTTGGCCAGTCTGCCTCAAGTGACACCCCACTAGCTGTGTATCTTATGAGAAGCTTCGTTACCTTTGCAAGCGGTTTCTTGAAGTTGGTGATGGGATTATGTTGGTGACGAGGCATTGGCTACCTTAAGAGAGTCATAATGCTTCCTGCCAGTTGCTCACCCAAATACACATTTTGAGATACTGTGGCGTCTGCCTGAAGCGATACGCCACTAGTTGTGTATCTTAAGAGAAACATCGTTACTTTTTCCAGGGGTTTCTAGAAGTTACTGATTTGATTCTGCTGGTGACGAGGCATTGGCTACCTCAAGAGAGTCATAGAGATTCCTGACAGTTCTTCACCCAAATACACATTTTTTAGATACTCTTTCCAGTCTGCCTGATAGCTACGCCACTAGTTGTGTATCTTAAGAGTCATTGTAACTTTTGCCAGGGGTTTCTTGAAGTTGCTGATGTGATTATGCTGGTGACGAGGCATTGGCTACCCTATGAGTGTCATAGTGATTCCTGCTAGTTGCTCACCCAAATACACATTTTTTTGATACTTTGGCCAGTCTGCCTCAAGTGACACCCCACTAGCTGTGTATCTTATGAGAAGCTTCGTTACCTTTGCAAGCGGTTTGTTGACGTATGTGATGGGATTATGTTGGTGACGAGGCATTGGCTATCTTAGGAGGGTCATAGTGCTTCCTGCCAGTTGCTCACCCAAATACACATTTTGAGATACTGTGGCCAGTCTGCCTGAAGCGATACGCCACTAGTTGTGTATCTTAAGAGAAACATCGTTACTCTTGCCAGCGGTTTCTTGACTTTGAAGCTGTGATTATACTGGTGACGAGATATTGGTTACCCTAAGAGAGTCACAGTGTTTCGTGCCAGTTGCTCACCCAAATACACATTTTTTAGATACTGTTTCCAGTGTGCCTGAAGCGATACGCCACTAGTTGTGTATCTTAAGAGAAACATCGTTACTTTTTCCAGGGGTTTCTAGAAGTTGCTGATTTGATTCTGCTGGTGACGAGGCATTGGCTACCTCAAGAGAGTCATAGAGATTCCTGCCAGTTCTTCACCCAAATACACATTTTTTAGATACTCTTTCCAGTCTGCCTGATAGCTACGCCACTAGTTGTGTATCTTAAGAGTCATTGTAACTTTTGCCAGGGGTTTCTTGAAGTTGCTGATGTGATTATGCTGGTGACGAGGCATTGGCTACCCTATGAGTGTCATAGTGATTCCTGCTAGTTGCTCACCCAAATACACATTTTTTTGATACTTTGGCCAGTCTGCCTCAAGTGACACCCCACTAGCTGTGTATCTTATGAGAAGCTTCGTTACCTTTGCAAGCGGTTTCTTGAAGTTGGTGATGGGATTATGTTGGTGACGAGGCATTGGCTACCTTAAGAGAGTCATAATGCTTCCTGCCAGTTGCTCACCCAAATACACATTTTGAGATACTGTGGCGTCTGCCTGAAGCGATACGCCACTAGTTGTGTATCTTAAGAGAAACATCGTTACTTTTTCCAGGGGTTTCTAGAAGTTACTGATTTGATTCTGCTGGTGACGAGGCATTGGCTACCTCAAGAGAGTCATAGAGATTCCTGCCAGTTCTTCACCCAAATACACATTTTTTAGATACTCTTTCCAGTCTGCCTGATAGCTACGCCACTAGTTGTGTATCTTAAGAGTCATTGTAACTTTTGCCAGGGGTTTCTTGAAGTTGCTGATGTGATTATGCTGGTGACGAGGCATTGGCTACCCTATGAGTGTCATAGTGATTCCTGCTAGTTGCTCACCCAAATACACATTTTTTTGATACTTTGGCCAGTCTGCCTCAAGTGACACCCCACTAGCTGTGTATCTTATGAGAAGCTTCGTTACCTTTGCAAGCGGTTTGTTGAAGTATGTGATGGGATTATGTTGGTGACGAGGCATTGGCTATCTTAAGAGGGACATAGTGCTTCCTGCCAGTTGCTCACCCAAATACACATTTTGAGATACTGTGGCCAGTCTGCCTGAAGCGATACGCCACTAGTTGTGTATCTTAAGAGAAACATCGTTACTCTTGCCAGCGGTTTCTTGACTTTGAAGCTGTGATTATACTGGTGACGAGATATTGGTTACCCTAAGAGAGTCACAGTGTTTCATGCCAGTTGCTCACCCAAATACACATTTTTTAGATACTGTTTCCAGTGTGCCTGAAGCGACACGCCACTAGTTGTGTATCTTAAGAGAAACATCGTTACTTTTGCCAGGGGTTTCTAGAAGTTGCTGATTTGATTCTGCTGGTGACGAGGCATTGGCTACCTGAAGAGAGTCATAGAGATTCCTGCCAGTTCTTCTCCCAAATACACATTTTTTAGATACTCTTTCCAGGCTGCCTGATAGCTACGCCACTAGTTGTGTATCTTAAGAGTCATTGTAACTTTTGCCAGGGGTTTCTTGAAGTTGCTGATGTGGTTATGCTGGTGACGAGGCATTGGCTACCCTATGAGTGTCATAGTGATTCCTGCTAGTTGCTCACCCAAATACACATTTTTTTGATACTTTGGCCAGTCTGCCTCAAGTGACACCCCACTAGCTGTGTATCTTATGAGAAGCTTCGTTACCTTTGCAAGCGGTTTCTTGAAGTTGGTGATGGGATTATGTTGTTGACGAGGCATTGGCTACCTTAAGAGAGTCATAGTGCTTCCTGCCAGTTGCGCTCCCAAATACACATTTTGAGATACTGTGGCCAGTCTGCCTGAAGCGATACGCCACTAGTTGTGTATCTTAAGAGAAACGTCGTTACTCTTGCCAGCGGTTTCTTGACTTTGAAGCTGTGATTATACTGGTGACGAGATATTGGCTACCCTAAGAGAGTCACAGTGTTTCCTGCCAGTTGCTCACCCAAATACACATCTTTTAGATACTGTTTCCAGTGTGCCTGAAGCGATACGCCACTAGTTGTGTATCTTAAGAGAAACATCGTTACTTTTGAAAGGGGTTTCTAGAAGTTGCTGATTTGATTCTGCTGGTGACGAATTATTGGCTACCTCAAGAGAGTCATAGAGATTCCTGCCAGTTCTTCACCCAAATACACATTTTTTAGATACTCTTTCCAGTCTGCCTGATAGCTACGCCACTAGTTGTGTATCTTAAGAGTCATTGTAACTTTTGCCAGGGGTTTCTTGAAGTTGCTGATGTGATTATGCTGGTGACGAGGCATTGGCTTCCCTATGAGTGTCATAGTGATTCCTGCTAGTTGCTCACCCAAATACACCTTTTTTTGATACTTTGGCCAGTCTGCCTCAAGTGACACCCCACCAGCTGTGTATCTTATGAGAAGCTTCGTTACCTTTGCAAGCGGTTTCTTGAAGTTGGTGATGTGATTATGTTGGTGACGAGGCATTGGCTACCTTAAGAGAGTCATAATGCTTCCTGCCAGTTGCTCACCCAAATACACATTTTGAGATACTGTGGCCAGTCTGCCTGAAGCGATACGCCACTAGTTGTGTATCTTAAGAGAAACATCGTTACTCTTGCCAGCGGTTTCTTGACTTTGAAGATGTGATTATACTGGTGACGAGATATTGGCTACCCTAATAGAGTCACAGTGTTTCCTGCCAGTTGCTCACCCAAATACACATTTTTTAGATACTGTTTCCAGTGTGCCTGAAGCGATACGCCACTAGTTGTGTATCTTAAGAGAAACATCGTTACTTTTTCCAGGGGTTTCTAGAAGTTGCTGATTTGATTCTGCTGGTGACGAGGCATTGGCTACCTCAAGAGAGTCATAGAGATTCCTGCCAGTTCTTCACACAAATACACATTTTTTAGATACTCTTTCCAGTCTGCCTGATAGCTACGCCACTAGTTGTGTATCTTAAGAGTCATTGTAACTTTTGCCAGGGGTTTCTTGAAGTTGCTGATGTGATTATGCTGGTGACGAGGCATTGGCTACCCTATGAGTGTCATAGTGATTCCTGCTACTTGCTCACCCAAATACACATTTTTTTGATACTTTGGCCAGTCTGCCTCAAGTGACACCCCACTAGCTGTGTATCTTATGAGAAGCTTCGTTACCTTTGCAAGCGGTTTCTTGAAGTTGGTGATGGGATTATGTTGGTGACGAGGCATTGGCTACCTTAAGAGAGTCATAATGCTTCCTGCCAGTTGCTCACCCAAATACACATTTTGAGATACTGTGGCAAGTCTGCCTGAAGCGATACGCCACTAGTTGTGTATCTTAAGAGAAACATCGTTACTCTTGCCAGCGGTTTCTTGACTTTGAAGATGTGATTATACTGGTGACGAGATATTGGTTACCCTAAGAGAGTCACAGTGTTTCCTGCCAGTTGCTCACCCAAATACACATTTTTTAGATACTGTTTCCAGTGTGCCTGAAGCGATACGCCACTAGTTGTGTATCTTAAGAGAAACATCGTTACTTTTTCCAGGGGTTTCTAGAAGTTGCTGATTTGATTCTGCTGGTGACGAGGCATTGGCTACCTCAAGAGAGTCATAGAGATTCCTGCCAGTTCTTCACCCAAATACACATTTTTTAGATACTCTTTCCAGTCTGCCTGATAGCTACGCCACTAGTTGTGTATCTTAAGAGTCATTGTAACTTTTGCCAGGGGTTTCTTGAAGTTGCTGATGTGATTATGCTGGTGACGAGGCATTGGCTACCCTATGAGTGTCATAGTGATTCCTGCTAGTTGCTCACCCAAATACACATTTTTTTGATACTTTGGCCAGTCTGCCTCAAGTGACACCCCACTAGCTGTGTATCTTATGAGAAGCTTCGTTACCTTTGCAAGCGGTTTCTTGAAGTATGTGATGGGATTATGTTGGTGACGAGGCATTGGCTATCTTAAGAGGGTCATAGTGCTTCCTGCCAGTTGCTCACCCAAATACACATTTTGAGATACTGTGGCCAGTCTGCCTGAAGCGATACGCCACTAGTTGTGTATCTTAAGAGAAACATCGTTACTCTTGCCAGCGGTTTCTTGACTTTGAAGCTGTGATTATACTGGTGACAAAATATTGGTTACCCTAAGAGAGTCACAGTGTTTCATGCCAGTTGCTCACCCAAATACACATTTTGAGATACTGTGGCCAGTCTGCCTGAAGCGATACGCCACTAGTTGTGTATCTTAAGAGAAACATCGTTACTCTTGCCAGCGGTTTCTTGACTTTGAAGATGTGATTATACTGGTGACGAGATATTGGCTACCCTAAGAGAGTCACAGTGTTTCCTGCCAGTTGCTCACCCAAATACACATTTTTTAGATACTGTTCCAGTGTGCCTGAAGCGATTCGCCACTAGTTGTGTATCTTAAGAGAAACATCGTTACTTATTCCAGGGGTTTCAGGAAGTTGCTGATTTTATTCTGCTGGTGACGAGGCATTGGCTACCTCAAGAGAGTCATAGAGATTCCTGCCAGTTCTTCACCCAAATACACATTTTTTAGATACTCTTTCCAGTCTGCCTGATAGCTACGCCACTAGTTGTGTATCTTAAGAGTCATTGTAACTTTTGCCAGGGGTTTCTTGAAGTTGCTGATGTGATTATGCTGGTGACGAGGCATTGGCTACCCTATGAGTGTCATAGTGATTCCTGCTAGTTGCTCACCCAAATACACATTTTTTTGATACTTTGGCCAGTCTGCCTCAAGTGACACCCCACTAGCTGTGTATCTTATGAGAAGCTTCGTTACCTTTGCAAGCGGTTTCTTGAAGTATGTGATGGGATTATGTTGGTGACGAGGCATTGGCTATCTTAAGAGGGTCATAGTGCTTCCTGCCAGTTGCTCACCCAAATACACATTTTGAGATACTGTGGCCAGTCTGCCTGAAGCGATACGCCACTAGTTGTGTATCTTAAGAGAAACATCGTTACTCTTGCCAGCGGTTTCTTGACTTTGAAGCTGTGATTATACTGGTGACGAGATATTGGTTACCCTAAGAGAGTCACAGTGTTTCATGCCAGTTGCTCACCCAAATACACATTTTTTAGATACTGTTTCCAGTGTGCCTGAAGCGATACGCCACTAGTTGTGTATCTTAAGAGAAACATCGTTACTTTTTCCAGGGGTTTCTAGAAGTTGCTGATTTGATTCTGCTGGTGACGAGGCATTGGCTACCTCAAGAGAGTCATAGAGATTCCTGCCAGTTCTTCACCCAAATACACATTTTTTAGATACTCTTTCCAGTCTGCCTGATAGCTACGCCACTAGTTGTGTATCTTAAGAGTCATTGTAACTTTTGCCAGGGGTTTCTTGAAGTTGCTGATGTGATTATGCTGGTGACGAGGCATTGGCTACCCTATGAGTGTCATAGTGATTCCTGCTAGTTGCTCACCCAAATACACATTTTTTTGATACTTTGGCCAGTCTGCCTCAAGTGACACCCCACTAAATGTGTATCTTATGAGAAGCTTCGTTACCTTTGCAAGCGGTTTCTTGAAGTTGGTGATGGGATTATGTTGGTGACGAGGCATTGGCTACCTTAAGAGAGTCATAATGCTTCCTGCCAGTTGCTCACCCAAATACACATTTTGAGATACTGTGGCCAGTCTGCCTGAAGCGATACGCCACTAGTTGTGTATCTTAAGAGAAACGTCGTTACTCTTGCCAGCGGTTTCATGACTTTGAAGATGTGATTATACTGGTGACGAGATATTGGCTACCCTAAGAGAGTCACAGTGTTTCCTGCCAGTTGCTCACCCAAATACACATTTTTTAGATACTGTTTCCAGTGTGCCTGAAGCGATACGCCACTAGTTGTGTATCTTAAGAGAAACATCGTTACTTTTTCCAGGGGTTTCTAGAAGTTGCTGATTTGATTCTGCTGGTGACGAGGCATTGGCTACCTCAAGAGAGTCATAGAGATTCCTGCCAGTTCTTCACCCAAATACACATTTTTTAGATACTCTTTCCAGGCTGCCTGATAGCTACGCCACTTGTTGTGTATCTTAAGAGTCATTGTAACTTTTGCCAGGGGTTTCTTGAAGTTGCTGATGTGATTATGCTGGTGACGAGGCATTGGCTACCCTATGAGTGTCATAGTGATTCCTGCTAGTTGCTCACCCAAATACACATTTTTTTGATACTTTGGCCAGTCTGCCTCAAATGACACCCCACTAGCTGTGTATCTTATGAGAAGCTTCGTTACCTTTGCAAGCGGTTTCTTGAAGTTGGTGATGGGATTATGTTGGTGACGAGGCATTGGCTACCTTAAGAGATTCATAATGCTTCCTGCCAGTTGCTCACCCAAATACACATTTTGAGATACTGTGGCGTCTGCCTGAAGCGATACGCCACTAGTTGGGTATCTTAAGAGAAACATCGTTACTCTTGCCAGCGGTTTCTTGACTTTGAAGCTGTGATTATACTGGTGACGAGATATTGGCAAACCTAAGAGAGTCACAGTGTTTCCTGCCAGATGCTCATCCAAATACACATTTTTTAGATACTCTTTCCAGTCTGCCTGATAGCTACGCCACTAGTTGTGTATCTTAAGAGTCATTGTAACTTTTGCCAGGGGTTTCTTGAAGTTGCTGATGTGATTATGCTGGTGACGAGGCATTGGCTACCCTATGAGTGTCATAGTGATTCCTGCTAGTTGCTCACCCAAATACACATTTTTTTGATACTTTGGCCCGTCTGCCTCAAGTGACACCCCACTAGCTGTGTATCTTATGAGAAGCTTCGTTACCTTTGCAAGCGGTTTCTTGAAGTTGGTGATGGGATTATGTTGGTGACGAGGCATTGGCTACCTTAAGAGAGTCATAGTGCTTCCTGCCAGTTGCTCACCCAAATACACATTTTGAGATACTGAGGCCAGTCTGCCTGAAGTGATACGCCACTAGTTGTGTATCTTAAGAGAAACATCGTTACTCTTGCCAGCGGTTTCTTGACTTTGAAGATGTGATTATACTGGTGACGAGATATTGGTTACCCTAAGAGAGTCACAGTGTTTCGTGCCAGTTGCTCACCCAAATACACATTTTTTAGATACTGTTTCCAGTGTGCCTGAAGCGATACGCCACTAGTTGTGTATCTTAAGAGAAACACCGTTACATTTGCCAGGGGTTTCTAGAAGTTGCTGATTTGATTCTACTGGTGACGAGGCATTGGCTACCTCAAGAGAGTCATAGAGATTCCTGCCAGTTCTTCACCCAAATACACATTTTTTAGATACTCTTTCCAGTCTGCCTGATAGCAACGCCACTAGTTGTGTATCTTAAGAGTCATTGTAACTTTTGCCAGGGGTTTCTTGAAGTTGCTGATGTGATTATGCTGGTGACGAGGCATTGGCTACCCTATGAGTGTCATAGTGATTCCTGCTAGTTGCTCACCCAAATACACATTTTTTTGATACTTTGGCCAGTCTGCCTCAAGTGACACCCCACTAGCTGTGTATCTTATGAGAAGCTACGTTACCTTTGCAAGCGGTTTCTTGAAGTATGTGATGGGATTATGTTGGTGACGAGGCATTGGCTATCTTAAGAGGGTCATAGTGCTTCCTGCCAGTTGCTCACCCAAATACACATTTTGAGATACTGTGGCCAGTCTGCCTGAAGCGATACGCCACTAGTTGTGTATCTTAAGAGAAACATCGTTACTCTTGCCAGCGGTTTCTTGACTTTGAAGCTGTGATTATACTGGTGACGAGATATTGGTTACCCTAAGAGAGTCACAGTGTTTCATGCCAGTTGCTCACCCAAATACACATTTTTTAGATACTGTTTCCAGTGTGCCTGAAGCGATACGCCACTAGTTGTGTATCTTAAGAGAAACATCGTTACTTTTTCCAGGGGTTTCTAGATATTGCTGATTTGATTCTGCTGGTGACGAGGCATTGGCTACCTCAAGAGAGTCATAGAGATTCCTGCCAGTTCTTCACCCAAATATACATTTTTTAGATACTCTTTCCAGTCTGCCTGATAGCTACGCCACTAGTTGTGTATCTTAAGAGTCATTGTAACTTTTGCCAGGGGTTTCTTGAAGTTCCCTGATGTGATTATGCTGGTGACGAGGCATTGGCTACCCTATGAGTGTCATAGTGATTCCTGCTAGTTGCTCACCCAAATACACATTTTTTTGATACTTTGGCCAGTCTGCCTCAAGTGACACCCCACTAGCTGTGTATCTTATGAGAAGCTTCGTTACCTTTGCAAGCGGTTTCTTGAAGTTGGTGATGGGATTATGTTGGTGACGAGGCATTGGCTACCTTAACAGAGTCATAGTGCTTCCTGCCAGTTGCTCACCCAAATACACATTTTGAGATACTGAGGCCAGTCTGCCTGAAGTGATACGCCACTAGTTGTGTATCTTAAGAGAAACATCGTTACTCTTGCCAGCGGTTTCTTGACTTTGAAGATGTGATTATACTGGTGACGAGATATTGGTTACCCTAAGAGAGTCACAGTGTTTCGTGCCAGTTGCTCACCCAAATACACATTTTTTAGATACTGTTTCCAGTGTGCCTGAAGCGATACGCCACTAGTTGTGTATCTTAAGAGAAACATCGTTACATTTGCCAGGGGTTTCTAGAAGTTGCTGATTTGATTCTACTGGTGACGAGGCATTGGCTACCTCAAGAGTGTCATAGAGATTCCTGCCAGTTCTTCACCCAAATACACATTTTTTAGATACTCTTTCCAGTCTGCCTGATAGCAACGCCACTAGTTGTGTATCTTAAGAGTCATTGTAACTTTTGCCAGGGGTTTCTTGAAGTTGCTGATGTGATTATGCTGGTGACGAGGCATTGGCTACCCTATGAGTGTCATAGTGATTCCTGCTAGTTGCTCACCCAAATACACATTTTTTTGATACTTTGGCCAGTCTGCCTCAAGTGACACCCCACTAGCTGTGTATCTTATGAGAAGCTACGTTACCTTTGCAAGCGGTTTCTTGAAGTTGCTGATGTGATTATGCTGGTGACGAGGCAGTGGCTACCCTATGAGTGTCATAGTGACTCCTGCTAGTTGCTCACGCAAATACACATTTTTTTGATACTTTGGCCAGTCTGCCTCAAGTGACATCCCACTAGCTGTGTATCTTATGAGAAGCTTCGTTACCTTTGCAAGCGGTTTCTTGAAGTTGGTGATGGGATTATGTTGGTGACGAGGCATTGGCTACCTTAAGAGATTCATAATGCTTCCTGCCAGTTGCTCACCCAAATACACATTTTGAGATACTGTGGCGTCTGCCTGAAGCGATACGCCACTAGTTGGGTATCTTAAGAGAAACATCGTTACTCTTGCCAGCGGTTTCTTGACTTTGAAGCTGTGATTATACTGGTGACGAGATATTGGCAAACCTAAGAGAGTCACAGTGTTTCCTGCCAGATGCTCATCCAAATACACATTTTTTAGATACTCTTTCCAGTCTGCCTGATAGCTACGCCACTAGTTGTGTATCTTAAGAGTCATTGTAACTTTTGCCAGGGGTTTCTTGAAGTTGCTGATGTGATTATGCTGGTGACGAGGCATTGGCTACCCTATGAGTGTCATAGTGATTCCTGCTAGTTGCTCACCCAAATACACATTTTTTTGATACTTTGGCCCGTCTGCCTCAAGTGACACCCCACTAGCTGTGTATCTTATGAGAAGCTTCGTTACCTTTGCAAGCGGTTTCTTGAAGTTGGTGATGGGATTATGTTGGTGACGAGGCATTGGCTACCTTAAGAGAGTCATAGTGCTTCCTGCCAGTTGCTCACCCAAATACACATTTTGAGATACTGAGGCCAGTCTGCCTGAAGTGATACGCCACTAGTTGTGTATCTTAAGAGAAACATCGTTACTCTTGCCAGCGGTTTCTTGACTTTGAAGATGTGATTATACTGGTGACGAGATATTGGTTACCCTAAGAGAGTCACAGTGTTTCGTGCCAGTTGCTCACCCAAATACACATTTTTTAGATACTGTTTCCAGTGTGCCTGAAGCGATACGCCACTAGTTGTGTATCTTAAGAGAAACATCGTTACTTTTGAAAGGGGTTTCTAGAAGTTGCTGATTTGATTCTACTGGTGACGAGGCATTGGCTACCTCAAGAGAGTCATAGAGATTCCTGCCAGTTCTTCACCCAAATACACATTTTTTAGATACTCTTTCCAGTCTGCCTGATAGCTACGCCACTAGTTGTGTATCTTAAGAGTCATTGTAACTTTTGCCAGGGGTTTCTTGAAGTTGCTGATGTGATTATGCTGGTGACGAGGCATTGGCTACCCTATGAGTGTCATAGTGATTCCTGCTAGTTGCTCAACCAAATACACAGTTTTTTGATACTTTGGCCAGTCTGCCTCAAGTGACACCCCACTAGCTGTGTATCTTATGAGAAGCTTCGTTACCTTTGCAAGCGGTTTCTTGAAGTTGGTGATGGGATTATGTTGGTGACGAGGCATTGGCTACCTTAAGAGAGTCATAGTGCTTCCTGCCAGTTGCTCACCCAAATACACATTTTGAGATACTGTGGCCAGTCTGCCTGAAGCGATACGCCACTAGTCGTGTATCTTAAGAGAAACATCGTTACTCTTGCCAGCGGTTTCTTGACTTTGAAGATGTGATTATACTGGTGACGAGATACTGGTTACCCTAAGAGAGTCACAGTGTTTCGTGCCAGTTGCTCACCCAAATACACATTTTTTAGATACTGTTTCCAGTGTGCCTGAAGCGATACGCCACTAGTTGTGTATCTTAAGAGAAACACCGTTACTTTTGAAAGGGGTTTCTAGAAGTTGCTGATTTGATTCTGCTGGTGACGAATCATTGGCTACCTCAAGAGAGTCATGGAGATTCCTGCCAGTTCTTCACCCAAATACACATTTTTTAGATACTCTTTCCAGTCTGCCTGATAGCTACGCCACTAGTTGTGTATCTTAAGAGTCATTGTAACTTTTGCCAGGGGTTTCTTGAAGTTGCTGATGTGATTATGCTGGTGACGAGGCATTGGCTGCCCTATGAGTGTCATAGTGATTCCTGCTAGTTGCTCACCCAAATACACATTTTTTTGATACTTTGGCCAGTCTGCCTCAAGTGACACCCCACTAGCTGTGTATCTTATGAGAAGCTTCGTTACCTTTGCAAGCTGTTTCCTGAAGTTGGTGATGGGATTATGTTGGTGACGAGGCATTGGCTACCTTAAGAGAGTCATAGTGCTTCCTGCCAGTTGCTCACCCAAATACACATTTTGAGATTCTGTGGCCAGTCTGCCTGAAGCGATACGCCACTAGTTGTGTATCTTAAGAGAAACATCGTTACTCTTGCCAGCGGTTTCTTGACTTTGAAGATGTGATTATACTGGTGACGAGATATTGGCTACCCTAAGAGAGTCACAGTGTTTCCTGCCAGTTGCTCATCCAAATACACATTTTTTAGATACTCTTTCCAGTCTGCCTGATAGCTACGCCACTAGTTGTGTATCTTAAGAGTCATTGTAACTTTTGCCAGGGGTTTCTTGAAGTTGCTGATGTGATTATGCTGGTGACGAGGCATTGGCTACCCTATGAGTGTCATAGTGATTCCTGCTAGTTGCTCACTCAAATACACATTTTTTTGATACTTTGGCCAGTCTGCCTCAAGTGACACCCCACTAGCTGTTTATCTTATTAGAAGCTTCGTTACCTTTGCAAGCGGTTTCTTGAAGTTGGTGATGGGATTATGTTGGTGAGGAGGCATTGCCTACCTTAAGAGAGTCATAGTGCTTCCTGCCAGTTGCTCACCCAAATACACATTTTGAGATACTGTGACCAGTCTGCCTGAAGCGATACGCCACTAGTCGTGTATCTTAAGAGAAACATCGTTACTCTTGCCAGCGGTTTCTTGACTTTGAAGATGTGATTATACTGGTGACGAGATATTGGTTAGCCTAAGAGAGTCACAGTGTTTCGTGCCAGTTGCTCACCCAAATACACATTTTTTAGATACTGTTTCCAATGTGCCTGAAGCGATACGCCACTAGTTGTGTATCTTAAGAGAAACATCGTTACTTTTGAAAGGGGTTTCTAGAAGTTGCTGATTTGATTCTGCTGGTGACGAATCATTGGCTACCTCAAGAGAGTCATGGAGATTCCTGCCAGTTCTTCACCCAAATACACATTTTTTAGATGCTCTTTCCAGTCTGCCTGATAGCTACGCCACTAGTTGTGTATCTTAAGAGTCATTGTAACTTTTGCCAGGGGTTTCTTGAAGTTGCTGATGTGATTATGCTGGTGACGAGGCATTGGCAGCCCTATGAGAGTCATAGTGATTCCTGCTAGTTGCTCACCAGAATACACATTTTTTTGATACTTTGGCCAGTCTGCCTCAAGTGACACCCCACTAGCTGTGTATCTTATGAGAAGCTTCGTTACCTTTGCAAGCGGTTTCCTGAAGTTGGTGATGGGATTATGTTGGTGACGAGGCATTGGCTACCTTAAGAGAGTCATAGTGCTTCCTGCCAGTTGCTCACCCAAATACACATTTTGAGATTCTGTGGCCAGTCTGCCTGAAGCGATACGCCACTAGTTGTGTATCTTAAGAGAAACATCGTTACTCTTGCCAGCGGTTTCTTGACTTTGAAGATGTGATTATACTGGTGACGAGATATTGGCTACCCTAAGAGAGTCACAGTGTTTCCTGCCAGTTGCTCATCCAAATACACATTTTTTAGATACTCTTTCCAGTCTGCCTGATAGCTACGCCACTAGTTGTGTATCTTAAGAGTCATTGTAACTTTTGCCAGGGGTTTCTTGAAGTTGCTGATGTGATTATGCTGGTGACGAGGCATCGGCAACCCTATGAGTGTCATAGTGATTCCTGCTAGTTGCTCACCCAAATACACATTTTGAGATTCTGTGGCCAGTCTGATTGAAGCGATACGCCACTAGTTGTGTATCTTAAGAGAAACATCGTTACTCTTGCCAGCGGTTTCTTGACTTTGAAGATGTGATTATACTGGTGACGAGATATTGGTTACCCTAAGAGAGTCACAGTGTTTCGTGCCAGTTGCTCACCCAAATACACATTTTTTAGATACTGTTTCCAGTGTGCCTGAAGCGATACGCCACTAGTTGTGTATCTTAAGAGAAACATCGTTACTTTTGCCAGGGGTTTCTAGAAGTTGCTGATTTGATTCTGCTGGTGACGAGGCATTGGCTACCTCAAGAGAGTCATAGAGATTCCTGCCAGTTCTTCACCCAAATACACATCTTTTAGATACTCTTTCCAATCTGCCTGATAGCTACGCCACTAGTTGTGTATCTTAAGAGTCATTGTAACTTTTGCCAGGGGTTTCTTGAAGTTGCTGATGTGATTATGCTGGTGACGAGGCATTGGCTACCCTATGAGTGTCATAGTGATTCCTGCTAGTTGCTCACTCAAATACACATTTTTTTGATACTTTGGCCAGTCTGCCTCAAGTGACACCCCACTAGCTGTTTATCTTATTAGAAGCTTCCTTACCTTTGCAAGCGGTTTCTTGAAGTTGGTGATGGGATTATGTTGGTGACGAGGCATTGCCTACCTTAAGAGAGTCATAGTGCTTCCTGCCAGTTGCTCACCCAAATACACATTTTGAGATACTGTGGCCAGTCTGCCTGAAGCGATACGCCACTAGTCGTGTATCTTAAGAGAAACATCGTTACTCTTGCCAGCGGTTTCTTGACTTTGAAGATGTGATTATACTGGTGACGAGATATTGGCTACCCTAAGAGAGTCACAGTGTTTCCTGCCAGTTGCTCATCCAAATACACATTTTTTAGATACTCTTTCCAGTCTGCCTGATAGCTACGCCACTAGTTGTGTATCTTAAGAGTCATTGTAACTTTTGCCAGGGGTTTCTTGAAGTTGCTGATGTGATTATGCTGGTGACGAGGCATCGGCAACCCTATGAGTGTCATAGTGATTCCTGCTGTTTGCTCACCCAAATACACATTTTTTTGATACTTTGGCCAGTCTGCCTCAAGTGACACCCCACTAGCTGTGTATCTTATGAGAAGCTGCATTACCTTTGCAAGCGGTTTCTTGAAGTTGGTGATGTGATTATGTTGGTGACGAGGCATTGACTACCTTCAGAGAGTCATAGTGCTTTCTGCCAGTTGCTCACCCAAATACACATTTTGAGATACTGTGGCCAGTCTGCCTGAAGCGATACGCCACTAGTTGTGTATCTTAAGAGAAACATCGTTACTCTTGCCAGCGGTTTCTTGACTTTGAAGATGTGATTATACTGGTGACGAGATATTGGCTACCCTAAGAGAGTCACAGTGTTTCCTGCCAGTTGCTCATCCAAATACACATTTTTTAGATACTCTTTCCAGTCTGCCTGATAGCTACGCCACTAGTTGTGTATCTTAAGAGTCATTGTAACTTTTGCCAGGGGTTTCTTGAAGTTGCTGATGTGATTATGCTGGTGACGATGCATTGGCTACCCTATGAGTGTCATAGTGATTCCTGCTAGTTGCTCACCCAAATACACATTTTTTTGATACTTTGGCCAGTCTGCCTCAAGTGACACCCCACTAGCTGTGTATCTTATGAGAAGCTTCGTTACCTTTGCAAGCGGTTTCTTGAAGTTGGTGATGTGAATATGTTGGTGACGAGGCATTGGCTACCTTAAGAGAGTTATAGTGCTTTCTGCCAGTTGCTCAACCAAATACACATTTTGAGATACTGTGGCCAGTCTGCCTGAAGCGATACGCCACTAGTTGTGTATCTTAAGAGAAACATCGTTACTCTTGCCAGCGGTTTCTTGACTTTGAAGATGTGATTATACTGGTGACGAGATATTGGTTACCCTAAGAGAGTCACAGTGTTTCGTGCCAGTTGCTCACCCAAATACACATTTTTTAGATACTGTTTCCAGTGTGCCTGAAGCGATACGCCACTAGTTGTGTATCTTAAGAGAAACATCGTTACTTTTGCCAGGGGTTTCTAGAAGTTGCTGATTTGATTCTACTGGTGACGAGGCATTGGCTACCTCAAGAGAGTCATAGAGATTCCTGTCAGTTCTTCACCCAAATACACATTTTTTAGATACTCTTTCCAGTCTGCCTGATAGCTACGCCACTAGTTGTGTATCTTAAGAGTCATTGTAACTTTTGCCAGGGGTTTCTTGAAGTTGCTGATGTGATTATGCTGGTGACGAGGCATTGGCAGCCCTATGAGAGTCATAGTGATTCCTGCTAGTTGCTCACCCAAATACACATTTTTTTGATACTTTGGCCAGTCTGCCTCAAGTGACACCCCACTAGCTGTGTATCTTATGAGAAGCTTCGTTACCTTTGCAAGCGGTTTCCTGAAGTTGGTGATGGGATTATGTTGGTGACGAGGCATTGGCTACCTTAAGAGAGTCATAGTGCTTCCTGCCAGTTGCTCACCCAAATACACATTTTGAGATTCTGTGGCCAGTCTGCCTGAAGCGATACGCCACTAGTTGTGTATCTTAAGAGAAACATCGTTACTTTTGCCAGGGGTTTCTAGAAGTTGCTGATTTGATTCTGCTGGTGACGAGGCATTGGCTACCTCAAGAGAGTCATAGAGATTCCTGCCAGTTCTTCACCCAAATACACATTTTTTAGATACTCTTTCCAATCTGCCTGATAGCTACGCCACTAGTTGTGTATCTTAAGAGTCATTGTAACTTTTGCCAGGGGTTTCTTGAAGTTCCTGATGTGATTATGCTGGTGACGAGGCATTGGCTACCCTATGAGTGTCATAGTGATTCCTGCTAGTTGCTCACCCAAATACACATTTTTTTGATACTTTGGCCAGTCTGCCTCAAGTGACACCCCACTAGCTGTGTATCTTATGAGAAGCTTCGTTACCTTTGCAAGCGGTTTCCTGAAGTTGGTGATGGGATTATGTTGGTGACGAGGCATTGGCTACCTTAAGAGAGTCATAGTGCTTCCTGCCAGTTGCTCACCCAAATACACATTTTGAGATTCTGTGGCCAGTCTGCCTGAAGCGATACGCCACTAGTTGTGTATCTTAAGAGAAACATCGTTACTCTTGCCAGCGGTTTCTTGACTTTGAAGATGTGATTATACTGGTGACGAGATATTGGTTACCCTAAGAGAGTCACAGTGTTTCGTGCCAGTTGCTCACCCAAATACACATTTTTTAGATACTGTTTCCAGTGTGCCTGAAGCGATACGCCACTAGTTGTGTATCTTAAGAGAAACATCGTTACTTTTGAAAGGGGTTTCTAGAAGTTGCTGATTTGATTCTGCTGGTGACGAGGCATTGGCTACCTCAAGAGAGTCATAGAGATTCCTGCCAGTTCTTCACCCAAATACACATTTTTTAGATACTCTTTCCAATCTGCCTGATAGCTACGCCACTAGTTGTGTATCTTAAGATTCATTGTAACTTTTGCCAGGGGTTTCTTGATGTTGCTGATGTGATTATGCTGGTGACGAGGCATTGGCTACCCTATGAGTGTCATAGTGATTCCTGCTAGTTGCTCACCCAAATACACATTTTTTTGATACTTTGGCCAGTCTGCCTCAAGTGATACCCCACTAGCTGTGTATCTTATGAGAAGCTTCGTTACCTTTGCAAGCGGTTTCTTGAATTTTGTGATGTGAATATGTTGGTGACGAGGCATTGGCTACCTTAAGAGAGTTATAGTGCTTTCTGCCAGTTGCTCACCCAAATACACATTTTGAGATACTGTGGCCAGTCTGCCTGAAGCGATACGCCACTAGTTGTGTATCTTAAGAGAAACATCGTTACTCTTGCCAGCGGTTTCTTGACTTTGAAGATGTGATTACACTGGTGACGAGATATTGGTTACCCTAAGAGAGTCACAGTGTTTCGTGCCAGTTGCTCACCCAAATACACATTTTTTAGATACTGTTTCCAGTGTGCCTGAAGCGATACGCCACTAGTTGTGTATCTTAAGAGAAACATCGTTACTTTTGAAAGGGGTTTCTAGAAGTTGCTGATTTGATTCTGCTGGTGACGAATCATTGGCTACCTCAAGAGAGTCATAGAGATTCCTGCCAGTTCTTCACCCAAATACACATTTTTTAGATACTCTTTCCAGTCTGCCTGAGAGCTACGCCACTAGTTGTGTATCTTAAGAGTCATTGTAACTTTTGCAATGGGTTTCTTGAAGTTGCTGATGTGATTATGCTGGTGACGAGGCATTGTCTGCCCTATTAGCGTCATAGTGATTCCTGCTAGTTGCTCACCCAAATACACATTTTTTTGATACTTTGGCCAGTCTGCCTCAAGTGACACCCCACTAGCTGTGTATCTTATGAGAAGCTTCGTTACCTTTGCAAGCGGTTTCCTGAAGTTGGTGATGGGATTATGTTGGTGACGAGGCATTGGCTACCTTAAGAGAGTCATAGTGCTTCCTGCCAGTTGCTCACCCAAATACACATTTTGAGATTCTGTGGCCAGTCTGCCTGAAGCGATACGTCACTAGTTGTGTTTCTTAAGAGAAACATCGTTACTCTTGCCAGCGGTTTCTTGACTTTGAAGATGTGATTATACTGGTGACGAGATATTGGCTACCCTAAGAGAGTCACAGTGTTTCCTGCCAGTTGCTCATCCAAATACACATTTTTTAGATACTCTTTCCAGTCTGCCTGATAGCTACGCCACTAGTTGTGTATCTTAAGAGTCATTGTAACTTTTGCCAGGGGTTTCTTGAAGTTGCTGATGTGATTTTGCTGGTGACGAGGCATTGGCTACCCTATGAGTGTCATAGTGATTCCTGCTAGTTGCTCACCCAAATACACATTTTTTTGATACTTTGGCCAGTCTGCCTCAAGTGACACCCCACTAGCTGTGTATCTTATGAGAAGCTGCGTTACCTTTGCAAGCGGTTTCTTGAAGTTGGTGATGTGATTATGTTGGTGACGAGGCATTGGCTACCTTCAGAGAGTCATAGTGCTTTCTGCCAGTTGCTCACCCAAATACACATTTTGAGATACTGTGGCCAGTCTGCCTGAAGCGATACGCCACTAGTTGTGTATCTTAAGAGAAACATCGTTACTCTTGCCAGCGGTTTCTTGACTTTGAAGATGTGATTATACTGGTGACGAGATATTGGTTACCCTAAGAGAGTCACAGTGTTTCGTGCCAGTTGCTCACCCAAATACACATTTTTTAGATACTGTTTCCAGTGTGCCTGAAGCGATACGCCACTAGTTGTGTATCTTAAGAGAAACATCGTTACTTTTGAAAGGGGTTTCTAGAAGTTGCTGATTTGATTCTGCTGGTGACGAGGCATTGGCTACCTCAAGAGAGTCATAGAGATTCCTGCCAGTTCTTCACCCAAATACACATTTTTTAGATACTCTTTCCAATCTGCCTGATAGCTACGCCACTAGTTGTGTATCTTAAGAGTCATTGTAACTTTTGCCAGGGGTTTCTTGAAGTTGCTGATGTGATTATGCTGGTGACGAGGCATTGGCTACCCTATGAGTGTCATAGTGATTCCTGCTAGTTGCTCACCCAAATACACATTTTTTTGATACTTTGGCCAGTCTGCCTCAAGTGACACCCCACTAGCTGTGTATCTTATGAGAAGCTTCGTTACCTTTGCAAGCGGTTTCTTGAAGTTGGTGATGTGAATATGTTGGTGACGAGGCATTGGCTACCTTAAGAGAGTTATAGTGCTTTCTGCCAGTTGCTCAACCAAATACACATTTTGAGATACTGTGGCCAGTCTGCCTGAAGCGATACGCCACTAGTTGTGTATCTTAAGAGAAACATCGTTACTCTTGCCAGCGGTTTCTTGACTTTGAAGATGTGATTATACTGGTGACGAGATATTGGTTACCCTAAGAGAGTCACAGTGTTTCGTGCCAGTTGCTCACCCAAATACACATTTTTTAGATACTGTTTCCAGTGTGCCTGAAGCGATACGCCACTAGTTGTGTATCTTAAGAGAAACATCGTTACTTTTGCCAGGGGTTTCTAGAAGTTGCTGATTTGATTCTACTGGTGACGAGGCATTGGCTACCTCAAGAGAGTCATAGATATTCCTGCCAGTTCTTCACCCAAATACACATTTTTTAGATACTCTTTCCAGTCTGCCTGATAGCTACGCCACTAGTTGTGTAACTTAAGAGTCATTGTAACTTTTGCCAGGGGTTTCTTGAAGTTGCTGATGTGATTATGCTGGTGACGAGGCATTGGCAGCCCTATGAGAGTCATAGTGATTCCTGCTAGTTGTCACCCAAATACACATTTTTTTGATACTTTGGCCAGTCTGCCTCAAATGACACCCCACTAGCTGTGTATCTTATGAGAAGCTTCGTTACCTTTGCAAGCGGTTTCCTGAAGTTGGTGATGGGATTATGTTGGTGACGAGGCATTGGCTACCTTAAGAGATTCATAGTGCTTCCTGCCAGTTGATCACCCAAATACACATTTTGAGATTCTGTGGCCAGTCTGCCTGAAGCGATACGCCACTAGTTGTGTATCTTAAGAGAAACATCGTTACTTTTGAAAGGGGTTTCTAGAAGTTGCTGATTTGATTCTGCTGGTGACGAGGCATTGGCTACCTCAAGAGTGTCATAGAGATTCCTGCCAGTTCTTCACCCAAATACACATTTTTTAGATACTCTTTCCAGTCTGCCTGATAGCTACGCCACTAGTTGTGTATCTTAAGAGTCATTGTAACTTTTGCCAGGGGTTTCTTGAAGTTGCTGATGTGATTATGCTGGTGACGAGGCATTGGCAGCCCTATGAGAGTCATAGTGATTCCTGCTAGTTGCTCACCCAAATACACATTTTTTTGATACTTTGGCCAGTCTGCCTCAAGTGACACCCCACTAGCTGTGTATCTTATGAGAAGCTTCGTTACCTTTGCAAGCGGTTTCCTGAAGTTGGTGATGGGATTATGTTGCTGACGATGCATTGGCTACCTTAAGAGAGTCATAGTGCTTCCTGCCAGTTGCTCACCCAAATACACATTTTGAGATTCTGTGGCCAGTCTGCCTGAAGCGATACGCCACTAGTTGTGTATCTTAAGAGAAACATCGTTATTCTTGCCAGCGGTTTCTTGACTTTGAAGATGTGATTATACTGGTGACGAGATATTGGTTACCCTAAGAGAGTCACAGTGTTTCGTGCCAGTTGCTCACCCAAATACACATTTTTTAGATACTGTTTCCAGTGTGCCTGAAGCGATACGCCACTAGTTGTGTATCTTAAGAGAAACGTCGTTACTTTTGAAAGGGGTTTCTAGAAGTTGCTGATTTGATTCTGCTGGTGACGAGGCATTGGCTACCTCAAGAGAGTCATAGAGATTCCTGCCAGTTCTTCACCCAAATACACATTTTTTAGATACTCTTTCCAATCTGCCTGATAGCTACGCCACTAGTTGTGTATCTTAAGAGTCATTGTAACTTTTGCCAGGGGTTTCTTGAAGTTGCTGATGTGATTATGCTGGTGACGAGGCATTGGCTACCCTATGAGTGTCATAGTGATTCCTGCTAGTTGCTCACCCAAATACCCATTTTTTTGATACTTTGGCCAGTCTGCCTCAAGTGACACCCCACTAGCTGTGTATCTTATGAGAAGCTTCGTTACCTTTGCAAGCGGTTTCTTGAATTTGGTGATGTGAATATGTTGGTGACGAGGCATTGGCTACCTTAAGAGAGTTATAGTGCTTTCTGCCAGTTGCTCACCCAAATACACATTTTGAGATACTGTGGCCAGTCTGCCTGAAGCGATACGCCACTAGTTGTGTATCTTAAGAGAAACATCGTTACTCTTGCCAGCGGTTTCTTGACTTTGAAGATGTGATTATACTGGTGACGAGATATTGGTTACCCTAAGAGAGTCACAGTGTTTCGTGCCAGTTGCTCACCCAAATACACATTTTTTAGATACTGTTTCCAGTCTGCCTGAAGCGATACGCCACTAGTTGTGTATCTTAAGAGAAACATCGTTACTTTTGAAAGGGGTTTCTAGAAGTCGCTGATTTGATTCTGCTGGTGACGAATCATTGGCTACCTCAAGAGAGTCATAGAGATTCCTGCCAGTTCTTCACCCAAATACACATTTTTTAGATACTCTTTCCAGTCTGCCTGATAGCTACGCCACTAGTTGTGTATCTTAAGAGTCATTGTAACTTTTGCCAGGGGTTTCTTGAAGTTGCTGATGTGATTATGCTGGTGACGAGGCATTGGCTACCCTATGAGTGTCATAGTGATTCCTGCTAGTTGCTCACCCAAATACACATTTTTTTGATACTTTGGCCAGTCTGCCTCAAGTGACACCCCACTAGCTGTGTATCTTATGAGAAGCTGCGTTACCTTTGCAAGCGGTTTCTTGAAGTTGGTGATGTGATTATGTTGGTGACGAGGCATTGGCTACCTTCAGAGAGTCATAGTGCTTTCTGCCAGTTGCTCACCCAAATACACATTTTGAGATACTGTGGCCAATCTGCCTGAAGCGATACGTCACTAGTTGTGTATCTTAAGAGAAACATCGTTACTCTTGCCAGCGGTTTCTTGACTTTGAAGATGTGATTATACTGGTGACGAGATATTGGTTACCCTAAGAGAGTCACAGTGTTTCGTGCCAGTTGCTCACCCAAATACACATTTTTTAGATACTGTTTCCAGTGTGCCTGAAGCGATACGCCACTAGTTGTGTATCTTAAGAGAAACATCGTTACTTTTGAAAGGGGTTTCTAGAAGTTGCTGATTTGATTCTGCTGGTGACGAGGCATTGGCTACCTCAAGAGAGTCATAGAGATTCCTGCCAGTTCTTCACCCAAATACACATTTTTTAGATACTCTTTCCAATCTGCCTGATAGCTACGCCACTAGTTGTGTATCTTAAGAGTCATTGTAATTTTTGCCAGGGGTGTCTTGAAGTTGCTGATGTGATTATGCTGGTGACGAGGCATTGGCTACCCTATGAGTGTCATAGTGATTCCTGCTAGTTGCTCACCCAAATACACATTTTTTTGATACTTTGGCCAGTCTGCCTCAAGTGACACCCCACTAGCTGTGTATCTTATGAGAAGCTTCGTTACCTTTGCAAGCGGTTTCTTGAAGTTGGTGATGTGAATATGTTGGTGTTGATGCATTGGATACCTTAAGAGAGTTATAGTGCTTTCTGCCAGTTGCTCAACGAAATACACATTTTGAGATACTGTGGCCAGTCTGCCTGAAGCGATACGCCACTAGTTGTGTATCTTAAGAGAAACATCGTTACTTTTGCCAGGGGTTTCTAGAAGTTGCTGATTTGATTCTACTGGTGACGAGGCATTGGCAGCCCTATGAGAGTCATAGTGATTCCTGCTAGTTGCTCACCCAAATACACATTTTTTTGATACTTTGGCCAGTCTGCCTCAAGTGACACCCCACTAGCTGTGTATCTTATGAGAAGCTTCGTTACCTTTGCAAGCGGTTTCCTGAAGTTGGTGATGGGATTATGTTGGTGACGAGGCATTGGCTACCTTAAGAGATTCATAGTGCTTCCTGCCAGTTGCTCACCCAAATACACATTTTGAGATTCTGTGGCCAGTCTGCCTGAAGCGATACGCCACTAGTTGTGTATCTTAAGAGAAACATCGTTACTTTTGAAAGGGGTTTCTAGAAGTTGCTGATTTGATTCTGCTGGTGACGAGGCATTGGCTACCTCAAGAGAGTCATAGAGATTCCTGCCAGTTCTTCACCCAAATACACATTTTTTAGATACTCTTTCCAGTCTGCCTGATAGCTACGCCACTAGTTGTGTATCTTAAGAGTCATTGTAACTTTTGCCAGGGGTTTCTTGAAGTTGCTGATGTGATTATGCTGGTGACGAGGCATTGGCAGCCCTATGAGAGTCATAGTGATTCCTGCTAGTTGCTCACCCAAATACACATTTTTTTGATACTTTGGCCAGTCTGCCTCAAGTGACACCCCACTAGCTGTGTATCTTATGAGAAGCTTCGTTACCTTTGCAAGCGGTTTCCTGAAGTTGGTGATGGGATTATGTTGCTGACGATGCATTGGCTACCTTAAGAGAGTCATAGTGCTTCCTGCCAGTTGCTCACCCAAATACACATTTTGAGATTCTGTGGCCAGTCTGCCTGAAGCGATACGCCACTAGTTGTGTATCTTAAGAGAAACATCGTTACTCTTGCCAGCGGTTTCTTGACTTTGAAGATGTGATTATACTGGTGACGAGATATTGGCTACCCTAAGAGAGTAGTTGAGTCCCATAGTGCTCAGAGCCATTTGAGCCTAAGAGAGTGACAGTGTTTCCTGCCAGTTGCTCATCCAAATACAAATTTTTTAGATACTCTTTCCAGTCTGCCTGATAGCTACGCCACTAGTTGTGTATCTTAAGAGTCATTGTAACTTTAGCCAGGGGTTTCTTGAAGTTGCTGATGTGATTATGCTGGTGACGAGGCATTGGCTACCCTATGAGTGTCATAGTGATTCCTGCTAGTTGCTCACCCAAATACACATTTTTTTGATACTTTGGCCAGTCTGCCTCAAGTGACACCCCACTAGCTGTGTATCTTATGAGAAGCTTCGTTACCTTTGCAAGCGGTTTCTTGAAGTTGGTGATGTGAATATGTTGGTGACGAGGCATTGGCTACCTTAAGAGAGTTATAGTGCTTTCTGCCAGTTGCTCAACCAAATACACATTTTGAGATACTGTGGCCAGTCTGCCTGAAGCGATACGCCACTAGTTGTGTATCTTAAGAGAAACATCGTTACTCTTGCCAGCGGTTTCTTGACTTTGAAGATGTGATTATACTGGTGACGAGATATTGGTTACCCTAAGAGAGTCACAGTGTTTCGTGCCAGTTGCTCACCCAAATACACATTTTTTAGATACTGTTTCCAGTGTGCCTGAAGCGATACGCCACTAGTTGTGTATCTTAAGAGAAACATCGTTACTTTTGAAAGGGGTTTCTAGAAGTTGCTGATTTGATTCTGCTGGTGACGAGGCATTCGCTACCTCAAGAGAGTCATAGAGATTCCTGCCAGTTCTTCACCCAAATACACATTTTTTAGATACTCTTTCCAATCTGCCTGATAGCTACGCCACTAGTTGTGTATCTTAAGAGTCATTGTAACTTTAGCCAGGGGTTTCTTGAAGTTGCTGATGTGATTATGCTGGTGACGAGGCATTGGCTACCCTATGAGTGTCATAGTGATTCCTGCTAGTTGCTCACCCAAATACACATTTTTTTGATACTTTGGCCAGTCTGCCTCAAGTGACACCCCACTAGCTGTGTATCTTATTAGAAGCTTCGTTACCTTTGCAAGCGGTTTCCTGAAGTTGGTGATGGGATTATGTTGGTGAAGAGGCATTGGCTACCTTAAGAGAGTCATAGTGCTTCCTGCCAGTTGCTCACCCAAATACACATTTTGAGATTCTGTGGCCAGTCTGCCTGAAGCGATACGCCACTAGTTGTGTTTCTTAAGAGAAACATCGTTACTCTTGCCAGCGGTTTCTTGACTTTGAAGATGTGATTATACTGGTGACGAGATATTGGCTACCCTAAGAGAGTCACAGTGTTTCCTGCCAGTTGCTCATCCAAATACACATTTTTTAGATACTCTTTCCAGTCTGCCTGATAGCTACGCCACTAGTTGTGTATCTTAAGAGTCATTGTAACTTTTGCCAGGGGTTTCTTGAAGTTGCTGATGTGATTATGCTGGTGACGAGGCATTGGCTACCCTATGAGTGTCATAGTGATTCCTGCTAGTTGCTCACCCAAATACACATTTTTTTGATACTTTGGCCAGTCTGCCTCAAGTGACACCCCACTAGCTGTGTATCTTATGAGAAGCTGCGTTACCTTTGCAAGCGGTTTCTTGAAGTTGGTGATGTGATTATGTTGGTGACGAGGCATTGGCTACCTTCAGAGAGTCATAGTGCTTTCTGCCAGTTGCTCACCCAAATACACATTTTGAGATACTGTGGCCAGTCTGCCTGAAGCGATACGCCACTAGTTGTGTATCTTAAGAGAAACATCGTTACTCTTGCCAGCGGTTTCTTGACTTTGAAGATGTGATTATACTGGTGACGAGATATTGGCTACCCTAAGAGAGTAGTTGAGTCCCATAGTGCTCAGAGCCATTTGAGCCTAAGAGAGTGACAGTGTTTCCTGCCAGTTGCTCATCCAAATACAAATTTTTTAGATACTCTTTCCAGTCTGCCTGATAGCTACGCCACTAGTTGTGTATCTTAAGAGTCATTGTAACTTTTGCCCGGGGTTTCTTGAAGTTGCTGATGTGATTATGCTGGTGACGAGGCATTGGCTACCCTATGAGTGTCATAGTGATTCCTGCTAGTTGCTCACCCAAATACACATTTTTTTTGATACTTTGGCCAGTCTGCCTCAAGTGACACCCCACTAGCTGTGTATCTTATGAGAAGCTGCGTTACCTTTGCAAGCGGTTTCTTGAAGTTGGTGATGTGATTATGTTGGTGACGAGGCATTGGCTACCTTCAGAGAGTCATAGTGCTTTCTGCCAGTTGCTCACCCAAATACACATTTTGAGATTCTGTGGCCAGTCTGCCTGATGCGATACGCCACTAGATGTGTATCATAAGAGAAACATCGTTACTTTCGAAAGGGGTTTCTAGAAGTTGCTGATTTGATTCTGCTGGTGACGAGGCATTGGCTACCTCAAGAGAGTCATAGAGATTCCTGCCAGTTCTTCACCCAAATACACATTTTTTAGATACTCTTTCCAATCTGCCTGATAGCTACGCCACTAGTTGTGTATCTTAAGAGTCATTGTAACTTTTGCCAGGGGTTTCTTGATGTTGCTGATGTGATTATGCTGGTGACGAGGCATTGGCTACCCTATGAGTGTCATAGTGATTCCTGCTAGTTGCTCACCCAAATACACATTTTTTTGATACTTTGGCCAGTCTGCCTCAAGTGATACCCCACTAGCTGTGTATCTTATGAGAAGCTTCGTTACCTTTGCAAGCGGTTTCCTGAAGTTGGTGATGGGATTATGTTGGTGAAGAGGCATTGGCTACCTTAAGAGAGTCATAGTGCTTCCTGCCAGTTGCTCACCCAAATACACATTTTGAGATTCTGTGGCCAGTCTGCCTGAAGCGATACGCCACTAGTTGTGTTTCTTAAGAGAAACATCGTTACTCTTGCCAGCGGTTTCTTGACTTTGAAGATGTGATTATACTGGTGCCGAGATATTGGCTACCCTAAGAGAGTCACAGTGTTTCCTGCCAGTTGCTCATCCAAATACACATTTTTTAGATACTCTTTCCAGTCTGCCTGATAGCTACGCCACTAGTTGTGTATCTTAAGAGTCATTGTAACTTTTGCCAGGGGTTTCTTGAAGTTGCTGATGTGATTATGCTGGTGACGAGGCATTGGCTACCCTATGAGTGTCATAGTGATTCCTGCTAGTTGCTCACCCAAATACACATTTTTTTGATACTTTGGCCAGTCTGCCTCAAGTGACACCCCACTAGCTGTGTATCTTATGAGAAGCTGCGTTACCTTTGCAAGCGGTTTCTTGAAGTTGGTGATGTGATTATGTTGGTGACGAGGCATTGGCTACCTTCAGAGAGTCATAGTGCTTTCTGCCAGTTGCTCACCCAAATACACATTTTGAGATACTGTGGCCAGTCTGCCTGAAGCGATACGCCACTAGTTGTGTATCTTAAGAGAAACATCGTTACTCTTGCCAGCGGTTTCTTGACTTTGAAGATGTGATTATACTGGTGACGAGATATTGGTTACCCTAAGAGAGTCACAGTGTTTCGTGCCAGTTGCTCACCCAAATACACATTTTTTAGATACTGTTTCCAGTGTGCCTGAAGCGATACGCCACTAGTTGTGTATCTTAAGAGAAACATCGTTACTTTTGAAAGGGGTTTCTAGAAGTTGCTGATTTGATTCTGCTGGTGACGAGGCATTCGCTACCTCAAGAGAGTCATAGAGATTCCTGCCAGTTCTTCACCCAAATACACATTTTTTAGATACTCTTTCCAATCTGCCTGATAGCTACGCCACTAGTTGTGTATCTTAAGAGTCATTGTAACTTTAGCCAGGGGTTTCTTGAAGTTGCTGATGTGATTATGCTGGTGACGAGGCATTGGCTACCCTATGAGTGTCATAGTGATTCCTGCTAGTTGCTCACCCAAATACACATTTTTTTGATACTTTGGCCAGTCTGCCTCAAGTGATACCCCACTAGCTGTGTATCTTATGAGAAGCTTCGTTACCTTTGCAAGCGGTTTCCTGAAGTTGGTGATGGGATTATGTTGGTGAAGAGGCATTGGCTACCTTAAGAGAGTCATAGTGCTTCCTGCCAGTTGCTCACCCAAATACACATTTTGAGATTCTGTGGCCAGTCTGCCTGAAGCGATACGCCACTAGTTGTGTTTCTTAAGAGAAACATCGTTACTCTTGCCAGCGGTTTCTTGACTTTGAAGATGTGATTATACTGGTGCCGAGATATTGGCTACCCTAAGAGAGTCACAGTGTTTCCTGCCAGTTGCTCATCCAAATACACATTTTTTAGATACTCTTTCCAGTCTGCCTGATAGCTACGCCACTAGTTGTGTATCTTAAGAGTCATTGTAACTTTTGCCAGGGGTTTCTTGAAGTTGCTGATGTGATTATGCTGGTGACGAGGCATTGGCTACCCTATGAGTGTCATAGTGATTCCTGCTAGTTGCTCACCCAAATACACATTTTTTTGATACTTTGGCCAGTCTGCCTCAAGTGACACCCCACTAGCTGTGTATCTTATGAGAAGCTGCGTTACCTTTGCAAGCGGTTTCTTGAAGTTGGTGATGTGATTATGTTGGTGACGAGGCATTGGCTACCTTCAGAGAGTCATAGTGCTTTCTGCCAGTTGCTCACCCAAATACACATTTTGAGATACTGTGGCCAGTCTGCCTGAAGCGATACGCCACTAGTTGTGTATCTTAAGAGAAACATCGTTACTCTTGCCAGCGGTTTCTTGACTTTGAAGATGTGATTATACTGGTGACGAGATATTGGTTACCCTAAGAGAGTCACAGTGTTTCGTGCCAGTTGCTCACCCAAATACACATTTTTTAGATACTGTTTCCAGTGTGCCTGAAGCGATACGCCACTAGTTGTGTATCTTAAGAGAAACATCGTTACTTTTGAAAGGGGTTTCTAGAAGTTGCTGATTTGATTCTGCTGGTGACGAGGCATTCGCTACCTCAAGAGAGTCATAGAGATTCCTGCCAGTTCTTCACCCAAATACACATTTTTTAGATACTCTTTCCAATCTGCCTGATAGCTACGCCACTAGTTGTGTATCTTAAGAGTCATTGTAACTTTAGCCAGGGGTTTCTTGAAGTTGCTGATGTGATTATGCTGGTGACGAGGCATTGGCTACCCTATGAGTGTCATAGTGATTCCTGCTAGTTGCTCACCCAAATACACATTTTTTTGATACTTTGGCCAGTCTGCCTCAAGTGACACCCCACTAGCTGTGTATCTTATTAGAAGCTTCGTTACCTTTGCAAGCGGTTTCCTGAAGTTGGTGATGGGATTATGTTGGTGAAGAGGCATTGGCTACCTTAAGAGAGTCATAGTGCTTCCTGCCAGTTGCTCACCCAAATACACATTTTGAGATTCTGTGGCCAGTCTGCCTGAAGCGATACGCCACTAGTTGTGTTTCTTAAGAGAAACATCGTTACTCTTGCCAGCGGTTTCTTGACTTTGAAGATGTGATTATACTGGTGACGAGATATTGGCTACCCTAAGAGAGTCACAGTGTTTCCTGCCAGTTGCTCATCCAAATACACATTTTTTAGATACTCTTTCCAGTCTGCCTGATAGCTACGCCACTAGTTGTGTATCTTAAGAGTCATTGTAACTTTTGCCAGGGGTTTCTTGAAGTTGCTGATGTGATTATGCTGGTGACGAGGCATTGGCTACCCTATGAGTGTCATAGTGATTCCTGCTAGTTGCTCACCCAAATACACATTTTTTTGATACTTTGGCCAGTCTGCCTCAAGTGACACCCCACTAGCTGTGTATCTTATGAGAAGCTGCGTTACCTTTGCAAGCGGTTTCTTGAAGTTGGTGATGTGATTATGTTGGTGACGAGGCATTGGCTACCTTCAGAGAGTCATAGTGCTTTCTGCCAGTTGCTCACCCAAATACACATTTTGAGATACTGTGGCCAGTCTGCCTGAAGCGATACGCCACTAGTTGTGTATCTTAAGAGAAACATCGTTACTCTTGCCAGCGGTTTCTTGACTTTGAAGATGTGATTATACTGGTGACGAGATATTGGTTACCCTAAGAGAGTCACAGTGTTTCGTGCCAGTTGCTCACCCAAATACACATTTTTTAGATACTGTTTCCAGTGTGCCTGAAGCGATACGCCACTAGTTGTGTATCTTAAGAGAAACATCGTTACTTTTGAAAGGGGTTTCTAGAAGTTGCTGATTTGATTCTGCTGGTGACGAGGCATTCGCTACCTCAAGAGAGTCATAGAGATTCCTGCCAGTTCTTCACCCAAATACACATTTTTTAGATACTCTTTCCAATCTGCCTGATAGCTACGCCACTAGTTGTGTATCTTAAGAGTCATTGTAACTTTAGCCAGGGGTTTCTTGAAGTTGCTGATGTGATTATGCTGGTGACGAGGCATTGGCTACCCTATGAGTGTCATAGTGATTCCTGCTAGTTGCTCACCCAAATACACATTTTTTTGATACTTTGGCCAGTCTGCCTCAAGTGACACCCCACTAGCTGTGTATCTTATGAGAAGCTTCGTTACCTTTGCAAGCGGTTTCTTGAAGTTGGTGATGTGAATATGTTGGTGACGAGGCATTGGCTACCTTAAGAGAGTTATAGTGCTTTCTGCCAGTTGCTCAACCAAATACACATTTTGAGATACTGTGGCCAGTCTGCCTGAAGCGATACGCCACTAGTTGTGTATCTTAAGAGAAACATCGTTACTCTTGCCAGCGGTTTCTTGACTTTGAAGATGTGATTATACTGGTGACGAGATATTGGTTACCCTAAGAGAGTCACAGTGTTTCGTGCCAGTTGCTCACCCAAATACACATTTTTTAGATACTGTTTCCAGTGTGCCTGAAGCGATACGCCACTAGTTGTGTATCTTAAGAGAAACATCGTTACTTTTGAAAGGGGTTTCTAGAAGTTGCTGATTTGATTCTGCTGGTGACGAGGCATTCGCTACCTCAAGAGAGTCATAGAGATTCCTGCCAGTTCTTCACCCAAATACACATTTTTTAGATACTCTTTCCAATCTGCCTGATAGCTACGCCACTAGTTGTGTATCTTAAGAGTCATTGTAACTTTAGCCAGGGGTTTCTTGAAGTTGCTGATGTGATTATGCTGGTGACGAGGCATTGGCTACCCTATGAGTGTCATAGTGATTCCTGCTAGTTGCTCACCCAAATACACATTTTTTTGATACTTTGGCCAGTCTGCCTCAAGTGACACCCCACTAGCTGTGTATCTTATTAGAAGCTTCGTTACCTTTGCAAGCGGTTTCCTGAAGTTGGTGATGGGATTATGTTGGTGAAGAGGCATTGGCTACCTTAAGAGAGTCATAGTGCTTCCTGCCAGTTGCTCACCCAAATACACATTTTGAGATTCTGTGGCCAGTCTGCCTGAAGCGATACGCCACTAGTTGTGTTTCTTAAGAGAAACATCGTTACTCTTGCCAGCGGTTTCTTGACTTTGAAGATGTGATTATACTGGTGACGAGATATTGGCTACCCTAAGAGAGTCACAGTGTTTCCTGCCAGTTGCTCATCCAAATACACATTTTTTAGATACTCTTTCCAGTCTGCCTGATAGCTACGCCACTAGTTGTGTATCTTAAGAGTCATTGTAACTTTTGCCAGGGGTTTCTTGAAGTTGCTGATGTGATTATGCTGGTGACGAGGCATTGGCTACCCTATGAGTGTCATAGTGATTCCTGCTAGTTGCTCACCCAAATACACATTTTTTTGATACTTTGGCCAGTCTGCCTCAAGTGACACCCCACTAGCTGTGTATCTTATGAGAAGCTGCGTTACCTTTGCAAGCGGTTTCTTGAAGTTGGTGATGTGATTATGTTGGTGACGAGGCATTGGCTACCTTCAGAGAGTCATAGTGCTTTCTGCCAGTTGCTCACCCAAATACACATTTTGAGATACTGTGGCCAGTCTGCCTGAAGCGATACGCCACTAGTTGTGTATCTTAAGAGAAACATCGTTACTCTTGCCAGCGGTTTCTTGACTTTGAAGATGTGATTATACTGGTGACGAGATATTGGTTACCCTAAGAGAGTCACAGTGTTTCGTGCCAGTTGCTCACCCAAATACACATTTTTTAGATACTGTTTCCAGTGTGCCTGAAGCGATACGCCACTAGTTGTGTATCTTAAGAGAAACATCGTTACTTTTGAAAGGGGTTTCTAGAAGTTGCTGATTTGATTCTGCTGGTGACGAGGCATTCGCTACCTCAAGAGAGTCATAGAGATTCCTGCCAGTTCTTCACCCAAATACACATTTTTTAGATACTCTTTCCAATCTGCCTGATAGCTACGCCACTAGTTGTGTATCTTAAGAGTCATTGTAACTTTAGCCAGGGGTTTCTTGAAGTTGCTGATGTGATTATGCTGGTGACGAGGCATTGGCTACCCTATGAGTGTCATAGTGATTCCTGCTAGTTGCTCACCCAAATACACATTTTTTTGATACTTTGGCCAGTCTGCCTCAAGTGACACCCCACTAGCTGTGTATCTTATGAGAAGCTTCGTTACCTTTGCAAGCGGTTTCTTGAAGTTGGTGATGTGAATATGTTGGTGACGAGGCATTGGCTACCTTAAGAGAGTTATAGTGCTTTCTGCCAGTTGCTCAACCAAATACACATTTTGAGATACTGTGGCCAGTCTGCCTGAAGCGATACGCCACTAGTTGTGTATCTTAAGAGAAACATCGTTACTCTTGCCAGCGGTTTCTTGACTTTGAAGATGTGATTATACTGGTGACGAGATATTGGTTACCCTAAGAGAGTCACAGTGTTTCGTGCCAGTTGCTCACCCAAATACACATTTTTTAGATACTGTTTCCAGTGTGCCTGAAGCGATACGCCACTAGTTGTGTATCTTAAGAGAAACATCGTTACTTTTGCCAGGGGTTTCTAGAAGTTGCTGATTTGATTCTACTGGTGACGAGGCATTGGCTACCTCAAGAGAGTCATAGATATTCCTGCCAGTTCTTCACCCAAATACACATTTTTTAGATACTCTTTCCAGTCTGCCTGATAGCTACGCCACTAGTTGTGTATCTTAAGAGTCATTGTAACTTTTGCCAGGGGTTTCTTGAAGTTGCTGATGTGATTATGCTGGTGACGAGGCATTGGCTACCCTATGAGTGTCATAGTGATTCCTGCTAGTTGCTCACCCAAATACACATTTTTTTGATACTTTGGCCAGTCTGCCTCAAGTGACACCCCACTAGCTGTGTATCTTATGAGAAGCTTCGTTACCTTTGCAAGCGGTTTCTTGAAGTTGGTGATGTGAATATGTTGGTGACGAGGCATTGGCTACCTTAAGAGAGTTATAGTGCTTTCTGCCAGTTGCTCAACCAAATACACATTTTGAGATACTGTGGCCAGTCTGCCTGAAGCGATACGCCACTAGTTGTGTATGTTAAGAGAAACATCGTTACTCTTGCCAGCGGTTTCTTGACTTTGAAGATGTGATTATACTGGTGACGAGATATTGGTTACCCTAAGAGAGTCACAGTGTTTCGTGCCAGTTGCTCACCCAAATACACATTTTTTAGATACTGTTTCCAGTGTGCCTGAAGCGATACGCCACTAGTTGTGTATCTTAAGAGAAACATCGTTACTTTTGAAAGGGGTTTCTAGAAGTTGCTGATTTGATTCTGCTGGTGACGAGGCAATCGCTACCTCAAGAGAGTCATAGAGATTCCTGCCAGTTCTTCACCCAAATACACATTTTTTAGATACTCTTTCCAATCTGCCTGATAGCTACGCCACTAGTTGTGTATCTTAAGAGTCATTGTAACTTTTGCCAGGGGTTTCTTGAAGTTGCTGATGTGATTATGCTGGTGACGAGGCATTGGCTACCCTATGAGTGTCATAGTGATTCCTGCTAGTTGCTCACCCAAATACACATTTTTTTGATACTTTGGCCAGTCTGCCTCAAGTGACACCCCACTAGCTGTGTATCTTATGAGAAGCTGCGTTACCTTTGCAAGCGGTTTCTTGAAGTTGGTGATGTGATTATGTTGGTGACGAGGCATTGGCTACCTTCAGAGAGTCATAGTGCTTTCTGCCAGTTGCTCACCCAAATACACATTTTGAGATACTGTGGCCAGTCTGCCTGAAGCGATACGCCACTAGTTGCGTATCTTAAGAGAAACATCGTTACTCTTGCCAGCGGTTTCTTGACTTTGAAGATGTGATTATACTGGTGACGAGATATTGGTTACCCTAAGAGAGTCACAGTGTTTCGTGCCAGTTGCTCACCCAAATACACATTTTTTAGATACTGTTTCCAGTGTGCCTGAAGCGATACGCCACTAGTTGTGTATCTTAAGAGAAACATCGTTACTTTTGAAAGGGGTTTCTAGAAGTTGCTGATTTGATTCTACTGGTGACGAGGCATTGGCTACCTCAAGAGAGTCATAGAGATTCCTGCCAGTTCTTCACCCAAATACACATTTTTTAGATACTCTTTCCAGTCTGCCTGATAGCTACGCCACTAGTTGTGTATCTTAAGAGTCATTGTAACTTTTGCCAGGGGTTTCTTGAAGTTGCTGATGTGATTATGCTGGTGACGAGGCATTGGCAGCCCTATGAGAGTCATAGTGATTCCTGCTAGTTGCTCACCCAAATACACATTTTTTTGATACTTTGGCCAGTCTGCCTCAAGTGACACCCCACTAGCTGTGTATCTTATGAGAAGCTTCGTTACCTTTGCAAGCGGTTTCTTGAATTTGGTGATGTGAATATGTTGGTGACGAGGCATTGGCTACCTTAAGAGAGTTATAGTGCTTTCTGCCAGTTGCTCACCCAAATACACATTTTGAGATACTGTGGCCAGTCTGCCTGAAGCGATACGCCACTAGTTGTGTATCTTAAGAGAAACATCGTTACTCTTGCCAGCGGTTTCTTGACTTTGAAGATGTGATTATACTGGTGACGAGATATTGGTTACCCTAAGAGAGTCACAGTGTTTCGTGCCAGTTGCTCACCCAAATACACATTTTTTAGATACTGTTTCCAGTGTGCCTGAAGCGATACGCCACTAGTTGTGTATCTTAAGAGAAACATCGTTACTTTTTACAGGGGTTTCTAGAAGTTGCTGATTTGATTCTGCTGATGACGAATCATTGGCTACCTCAAGAGAGTCATAGAGATTCCTGCCAGTTCTTCACCCAAATACACATTTTTTAGATACTCTTTCCAGTCTGCCTGATAGCTACGCTACTAGTTGTGTATCTTAAGAGTCATTGTAACTTTTGCCAGGGGTTTCTTGAAGTTGCTGATGTGATTATGCTGGTGACGAGGCATTGTCTGCCCTATGAGTGTCATAGTGATTCCTGCTAGTTGCTCACCCAAATACACATTTTTTTGATACTCTGGCCAGTCTGCCTCAAGTGACACCCCACTAGCTGTGTATCTTATGAGAAGCTTCGTTACCTTTGCAAGCGGTTTCCTGAAGTTGGTGATGGGATTATGTCGGTGACGAGGCATTGGCTACCTTAAGAGAGTCATAGTGCTTCCTGCCAGTTGCTCACCCAAATACACATTTTGAGATTCTGTGGCCAGTCTGCCTGAAGCGATACGCCACTAGTTGTGTATCTTAAGAGAAACATCGTTACTCTTGCCAGCGGTTTCTTGACTTTGAAGATGTGATTATACTGGTGACGAGATATTGGCTACCCTAAGAGAGTCACAGTGTTTCCTGCCAGTTGCTCATCCAAATACACATTTTTTAGATACTCTTTCCAGTCTGCCTGATAGCTACGCCACTAGTTGTGTATCTTAAGAATCATTGTAACTTTTGCCAGGGGTTTCTTGAAGTTGCTGATGTGATTATGCTGGTAACGAGGCATTGGCTACCCTATGAGTGTCATAGTGATTCCTGCTAGTTGCTCACCCAAATACACATTTTTTTGATACTTTGGCCAGTCTGCCTCAAGTGACACCCCACTAGCTGTGTATCTTATGAGAAGCTTCGTTACCTTTGCAAGCGGTTTCTTGAAGTTGGTGATGTGATTATGTTGGTGACGAGGCATTGGCTACCTTAAGAGAGTCATAGTGCTTCCTGCCAGTTGCTCACCCAAATACTCATTTTGAGATACTGTGGCCAGTCTGCCTGAAGCGATACGCCACTAGTTGTGTATCTTAAGAGAAACATCGTTACTCTTGCCAGCGGTTTCTTGACTTTGAAGATGTGATTATACTGGTGACGAGATATTGGCTACCCTAAGAGAGTCACAGTGTTTCCTTCCAGTTGCTCATCCAAATACACATTTTTTAGATACTCTTTCCAGTCTGCCTGATAGCTACGCCACTAGTTGTGTATCTTAAGAGTCATTGTAACTTTTGCCAGGGGTTTCTTGAAGTTGCTGATGTGATTATGCTGGTGACGGGGCATTGGCTACCTTATGAGTATCATAGTGATTCCTGCTAGTTGCTCACCCAAATACACATTTTTTTGATACTTTGGCCAGTCTGCCTCAAGTGACACCCCACTAGCTGTGTATCTTATGAGAAGCTTCGTTACCTTTGCAAGCGGTTTCATGAAGTTGGTGATGTGATTATGTTGGTGACGAGGCATTGGCTACCTTAAGAGAGTCATAGTGCTTTCTGCCAGTTGCTCACCCAAATACACATTTTGAGATACTGTGGCCAGTCTGCCTGAAGCGATACGCCACTGGTTGTGTATCTTAAGAGAAACATCGTTACTCTTGCCAGAGGTTTCTTGACTTTGAAGATGTGATTATACTGGTGACGAGATATTGGTTACCCTAAGAGAGTCACAGTGTTTCGTGCCAGTTGCTCACCCAAATACACATTTTTTAGATACTGTTTCCAGTGTGCCTGAAGCGATACGCCACTAGTTGTGTATCTTAAGAGAAACATCGTTACTTTTGCCAGGGGTTTCTAGAAGTTGCTGATTTGATTCTACTGGTGACGAGGCATTGGCTACCTCAAGAGAGTCATAGAGATTCCTGCCAGTTCTTCACCCAAATACACATCTTTTAGATACTCTTTCCAGTCTGCCTGATTGCTACGCCACTAGTTGTGTATCTTAAGAGTCATTGTAACTTTTGCCAGGGGTTTCTTGAAGTTGCTGATGTGATTATGCTGGTGACGAGGCATTGGCTGCCCTATGAGTGTCATAGTGATTCCTGCTAGTTGCTCACCCAAATACACATTTTTTTGATACTTTGGCCAGTCTGCCTCAAGTGACACCCCACTAGCTGTGTATCTTATGAGAAGCTTCGTTACCTTTGCAAGCGGTTTCCTGAAGTTGGTGATGGGATTATGTTGGTGACGAGGCATTGGCTACCTTAAGAGAGTCATAGTGCTTCCTGCCAGTTGCTCACCCAAATACACATTTTGAGATTCTGTGGCCAGTCTGCCTGAAGCGATACGCCACTAGTTGTGTATCTTAAGAGAAACATCGTTACTCTTGCCAGCGGTTTCTTGACTTTGAAGATGTGATTATACTGGTGACGAGATATTGGCTACCCTAAGAGAGTCACAGTGTTTCCTGCCAGTTGCTAATCCAAATACACATTTTTTAGATACTCTTTCCAGTCTGCCTGATAGCTACGCCACTAGTTGTGTATCTTAAGAGTCATTGTAACTTTTGCCAGGGGTTTCTTGAAGTTGCTGATGTGATTATGCTGGTGACGAGGCATTGGCTACCCTATGAGTGTCATAGTGATTCCTGCTAGTTGCTCACCCAAATACACATTTTTTTGATACTTTGGCCAGTCTGCCTCAAGTGACACCCCACTAGCTGTGTATCTTATGAGAAGCTTCGTTACCTTTGCAAGCGGTTTCTTGAAGTTGGTGATGTGATTATGTTGGTGACGAGGCATTGGCTACCTTAAGAGAGTCATAGTGCTTCCTGCCAGTTGCTAACCCAAATACACATTTTGAGATACTGTGGCCAGTCTGCCTGAAGCGATACGCCACTAGTTGTGTATCTTAAGAGAAACATCGTTACTCTTGCCAGCGGTTTCTTGACTTTGAAGATGTGATTATACTGGTGACGAGATATTGGCTACCCTAAGAGAGTCACAGTGTTTCCTGCCAGTTGCTCATCCAAATACACATTTTTTAGATACTCTTTCCAGTCTGCCTGGTAGCTACGCCACTAGTTGTGTATCTTAAGAGTCATTGTAACTTTTGCCACGGGTTTCTTGAAGTTGCTGATGTGATTATGCTGGTGACGAGGCATTGGCTACCCTATGAGTGTCATAGTGATTCCTGCTAGTTGCTCACCCAAATACACATTTTTTTGATACTTTGGCCAGTCTGCCTCAAGTGACACCCCACTAGCTGTGTATCTTATGAGAAGCTGCGTTACCTTTGCAAGCGGTTTCTTGAAGTTGGTGATGTGTTTATGTTGGTGACGAGGCATTGGCTACCTTCAGAGAGTCATAGTGCTTTCTGCCAGTTGCTCACCCAAATACACATTTTGAGATACTGTGGCCAGTCTGCCTGAAGTGATACGCCACTAGTTGTGTATCTTAAGAGAAACATCGTTACTCTTGCCAGCGGTTTCTTGACTTTGAAGATGTGATTATACTGGTGACGAGATATTGGTTACCCTAAGAGAGTCACAGTGTTTCGTGCCAGTTGCTCACCCAAATACACATTTTTTAGATACTGTTTCCAGTGTGCCTGAAGCGATACGCCACTAGTTGTGTATCTTAAGAGCAACATCGTTACTTTTGAAAGGGGTTTCTAAAAGTTGCTGATTTGATTCTGCTGGTGACGAGGCATTGGCTACCTCAAGAGAGTCATAGAGATTCCTGCCAGTTCTTCACCCAAATACACATTTTTTAGATACTCTTTCCAATCTGCCTGATAGCTACGCCACTAGTTGTGTATCTTAAGAGTCATTGTAACTTTTGCCAGGGGTTTCTTGAAGTTGCTGATGTGATTATGCTGGTGACGAGGCATTGGCTACCCTATGAGTGTCATAGTGATTCCTGCTAGTTGCTCACCCAAATACACATTTTTTTGATACTTTGGCCAGTCTGCCTCAAGTGACACCCCACTAGCTGTGTATCTTATGAGAAGCTTCGTTACCTTTGCAAGCGGTTTCTTGAAGTTGGTGATGTGATTATGTTGGTGACGAGGCATTGGCTACCTTAAGAGAGTCATAGTGCTTCCTGCCAGTTGCTAACCCAAATACACATTTTGAGATTCTGTGGCCAGTCTGCCTGAAGCGATACGCCACTAGTTGTGTATCTTAAGAGAAACATCGTTACTCCTGCCAGCGGTTTCTTGACTTTGAAGATGTGATTATACTGGTGACGAGATATTGGCTACCCTAAGAGAGTCACAGTGTTTCCTGCCAGTTGCTAATCCAAATACACATTTTTTAGATACTCTTTCCAGTCTGCCTGATAGCTACGCCACTAGTTGTGTATCTTAAGAGTCATTGTAACTTTTGCCAGGGGTTTCTTGAAGTTGCTGATGTGATTATGCTGGTGACGAGGCATTGGCTACCCTATGAGTGTCATAGTGATTCCTGCTAGTTGCTCACCCAAATACACATTTTTTTGATACTTTGGCCAGTCTGCCTCAAGTGACACCCCACTAGCTGTGTATCTTATGAGAAGCTTCGTTACCTTTGCAAGCGGTTTCTTGAAGTTGGTGATGTGATTATGTTGGTGACGAGGCATTGGCTACCTTAAGAGAGTCATAGTGCTTCCTGCCAGTTGCTAACCCAAATACACATTTTGAGATACTGTGGCCAGTCTGCCTGAAGCGATACGCCACTAGTTGTGTATCTTAAGAGAAACATCGTTACTCTTGCCAGCGGTTTCTTGACTTTGAAGATGTGATTATACTGGTGACGAGATATTGGCTACCCTAAGAGAGTCACAGTGTTTCCTGCCAGTTGCTCATCCAAATACACATTTTTTAGATACTCTTTCCAGTCTGCCTGGTAGCTACGCCACTAGTTGTGTATCTTAAGAGTCATTGTAACTTTTGCCACGGGTTTCTTGAAGTTGCTGATGTGATTATGCTGGTGACGAGGCATTGGCTACCCTATGAGTGTCATAGTGATTCCTGCTAGTTGCTCACCCAAATACACATTTTTTTGATACTTTGGCCAGTCTGCCTCAAGTGACACCCCACTAGCTGTGTATCTTATGAGAAGCTGCGTTACCTTTGCAAGCGGTTTCTTGAAGTTGGTGATGTGTTTATGTTGGTGACGAGGCATTGGCTACCTTCAGAGAGTCATAGTGCTTTCTGCCAGTTGCTCACCCAAATACACATTTTGAGATACTGTGGCCAGTCTGCCTGAAGTGATACGCCACTAGTTGTGTATCTTAAGAGAAACATCGTTACTCTTGCCAGCGGTTTCTTGACTTTGAAGATGTGATTATACTGGTGACGAGATATTGGTTACCCTAAGAGAGTCACAGTGTTTCGTGCCAGTTGCTCACCCAAATACACATTTTTTAGATACTGTTTCCAGTGTGCCTGAAGCGATACGCCACTAGTTGTGTATCTTAAGAGCAACATCGTTACTTTTGAAAGGGGTTTCTAAAAGTTGCTGATTTGATTCTGCTGGTGACGAGGCATTGGCTACCTCAAGAGAGTCATAGAGATTCCTGCCAGTTCTTCACCCAAATACACATTTTTTAGATACTCTTTCCAATCTGCCTGATAGCTACGCCACTAGTTGTGTATCTTAAGAGTCATTGTAACTTTTGCCAGGGGTTTCTTGAAGTTGCTGATGTGATTATGCTGGCGACGAGGCATTGGCTACCCTATGAGTGTCATAGTGATTCCTGCTAGTTGCTCACCCAAATACACATTTTTTTGATACTTTGGCCAGTCTGCCTCAAGTGACACCCCACTAGCTGTGTATCTTATGAGAAGCTTCGTTACCTTTGCAAGCGGTTTCTTGAAGTTGGTGATGTGATTATGTTGGTGACGAGGCATTGGCTACCTTAAGAGAGTCATAGTGCTTCCTGCCAGTTGCTAACCCAAATACACATTTTGAGATTCTGTGGCCAGTCTGCCTGAAGCGATACGCCACTAGTTGTGTATCTTAAGAGAAACATCGTTACTCCTGCCAGCGGTTTCTTGACTTTGAAGATGTGATTATACTGGTGACGAGATATTGGCTACCCTAAGAGAGTCACAGTGTTTCCTTCCAGTTGCTCATCCAAATACACATTTTTTAGATACTCTTTCCAGTCTGCCTGATAGCTACGCCACTAGTTGTGTATCTTAAGAGTCATTGTAACTTTTGCCAGGGGTTTCTTGAAGTTGCTGATGTGATTATGCTGGTGACGGGGCATTGGCTACCTTATGAGTGTCATAGTGATTCCTGCTAGTTGCTCACCCAAATACACATTTTTTTGATACTTTGGCCAGTCTGCCTCAAGTGACACCCCACTAGCTGTGTATCTTATGAGAAGCTTCGTTACCTTTGCAAGCGGTTTCATGAAGTTGGTGATGTGATTATGTTGGTGACGAGGCATTGGCTACGTTAAGAGAGTCATAGTGCTTTCTGCCAGTTGCTCACCCAAATACACATTTTGAGATACTGTGGCCAGTCTGCCTGAAGCGATACGCCACTGGTTGTGTATCTTAAGAGAAACATCGTTACTCTTGCCAGAGGTTTCTTGACTTTGAAGATGTGATTATACTGGTGACGAGATATTGGTTACCCTAAGAGAGTCACAGTGTTTCGTGCCAGTTGCTCACCCAAATACACATTTTTTAGATACTGTTTCCAGTGTGCCTGAAGCGATACGCCACTAGTTGTGTATCTTAAGAGAAACATCGTTACTTTTGCCAGGGGTTTCTAGAAGTTGCTGATTTGATTCTACTGGTGACGAGGCATTGGCTACCTCAAGAGAGTCATAGAGATTCCTGCCAGTTCTTCACCCAAATACACATCTTTTAGATACTCTTTCCAGTCTGCCTGGTAGCTACGCCACTAGTTGTGTATCTTAAGAGTCATTGTAACTTTTGCCACGGGTTTCTTGAAGTTGCTGATGTGATTATGCTGGTGACGAGGCATTGGCTACCCTATGAGTGTCATAGTGATTCCTGCTAGTTGCTCACCCAAATACACATTTTTTTGATACTTTGGCCAGTCTGCCTCAAGTGACACCCCACTAGCTGTGTATCTTATGAGAAGCTGCGTTACCTTTGCAAGCGGTTTCTTGAAGTTGGTGATGTGTTTATGTTGGTGACGAGGCATTGGCTACCTTCAGAGAGTCATAGTGCTTTCTGCCAGTTGCTCACCCAAATACACATTTTGAGATACTGTGGCCAGTCTGCCTGAAGTGATACGCCACTAGTTGTGTATCTTAAGAGAAACATCGTTACTCTTGCCAGCGGTTTCTTGACTTTGAAGATGTGATTATACTGGTGACGAGATATTGGTTACCCTAAGAGAGTCACAGTGTTTCGTGCCAGTTGCTCACCCAAATACACATTTTTTAGATACTCTTTCCAGTCTGCCTGATAGCTACGCCACTAGTTGTGTATCTTAAGAGTCATTGTAACTTTTGCCAGGGGTTTCTTGAAGTTGCTGATGTGATTATGCTGGTGACGGGGCATTTGCTACCTTATGAGTGTCATAGTGATTCCTGCTAGTTGCTCACCCAAATACACATTTTTTTGATACTTTGGCCAGTCTGCCTCAAGTGACACCCCACTAGCTGTGTATCTTATGAGAAGCTTCGTTACCTTTGCAAGCGGTTTCATGAAGTTGGTGATGTGATTATGTTGGTGACGAGGCATTGGCTACGTTAAGAGAGTCATAGTGCTTTCTGCCAGTTGCTCACCCAAATACACATTTTGAGATACTGTGGCCAGTCTGCCTGAAGCGATACGCCACTGGTTGTGTATCTTAAGAGAAACATCGTTACTCTTGCCAGAGGTTTCTTGACTTTGAAGATGTGATTATACTGGTGACGAGATATTGGTTACCCTAAGAGAGTCACAGTGTTTCGTGCCAGTTGCTCACCCAAATACACATTTTTTAGATACTGTTTCCAGTGTGCCTGAAGCGATACGCCACTAGTTGTGTATCTTAAGAGAAACATCGTTACTTTTGCCAGGGGTTTCTAGAAGTTGCTGATTTGATTCTACTGGTGACGAGGCATTGGCTACCTCAAGAGAGTCATAGAGATTCCTGCCAGTTCTTCACCCAAATACACATCTTTTAGATACTCTTTCCAGTCTGCCTGATAGCTACGCCACTAGTTGTGTATCTTAAGAGTCATTGTAACTTTTGCCAGGGGTTTCTTGAAGTTGCTGATGTGATTATGCTGGTGACGAGGCATTGGCTGCCCTATGAGTGTCATAGTGATTCCTGCTAGTTGCTCACCCAAATACACATTTTTTTGATACTTTGGCCAGTCTGCCTCAAGTGACACCCCACTAGCTGTGTATCTTATGAGAAGCTTCGTTACCTTTGCAAGCGGTTTCCTGAAGTTGGTGATGGGATTATGTTGGTGACAATGCATTGGCTACCTTAAGAGAGTCATAGTGCTTCCTGCCAGTTGCTCACCCAAATACACATTTTGAGATTCTGTGGCCAGTCTGCCTGAAGCGATACGCCACTAGTTGTGTATCTTAAGAGAAACATCGTTACTCTTGCCAGCGGTTTCTTGACTTTGAAGATGTGATTATACTGGTGACGAGATATTGGCTACCCTAAGAGAGTCACAGTGTTTCCTGCCAGTTGCTAATCCAAATACACATTTTTTAGATACTCTTTCCAGTCTGCCTGATAGCTACGCCACTAGTTGTGTATCTTAAGAGTCATTGTAACTTTTGCCAGGGGTTTCTTGAAGTTGCTGATGTGATTATGCTGGTGACGAGGCATTGGCTACCCTATGAGTGTCATAGTGATTCCTGCTAGTTGCTCACCCAAATACACATTTTTTTGATACTTTGGCCAGTCTGCCTCAAGTGACACCCCACTAGCTGTGTATCTTATGAGAAGCTTCGTTACCTTTGCAAGCGGTTTCTTGAAGTTGGTGATGTGATTATGTTGGTGACGAGGAATTGGCCAGGGGTTTCTAGAAGTTGCTGATTTGATTCTGCTGGTGACGAATCATAGGCTACCTCAAGAGAGTCATAGAGATTCCTGCCAGTTCTTCACCCAAATACACATTTTTTAGATACTCTTTCCAGTCTGCCTGATAGCTACGCCACTAGTTGTGTATCTTAAGAGTCATTGTAACTTTTGCCAGGGGTTTCTAGAAGTTGCTGATTTGATTCTACTGGTGACGAGGCATTGGCTACCTCAAGAGAGTCATAGAGATTCCTGCCAGTTCTTCACCCAAATACACATTTTTAGATACTCTTTCCAGTCTGCCTGATAGCTACGCCACTAGTTGTGTATCTTAAGAGTCATTGTAACTTTTGCCAGGGGTTTCTTGAAGTTGCTGATGTGATTATGCTGGTGACGAGGCATTGGCTGCCCTATGAGTGTCATAGTGATTCCTGCTAGTTGCTCACCCAAATACACATTTTTTTGATACTTTGGCCAGTCTGCCTCAAGTGACACCCCACTAGCTGTGTATCTTATGAGAAGCTTCGTTACCTTTGCAAGCGGTTTCCTGAAGTTGGTGATGGGATTATGTTGGTGACGAGGCATTGGCTACCTTAAGAGAGTCATAGTGCTTCCGGCCAGTTGCTCACCCAAATACACATTTTGAGATACTGTGGCCAGTCTGCCTGAAGCGATACGCCACTAGTTGTGTATCTTAAGAGAAACATCGTTACTCTTGCCAGCGGTTTCTTGACTTTGAAGATGTGATTATACTGGTGACGAGATATTGGCTACCCTAAGAGAGTCACAGTGTTTCCTGCCAGTTGCTAATCCAAATACACATTTTTTAGATACTCTTTCCAGTCTGCCTGATAGCTACGCCACTAGTTGTGTATCTTAAGAGTCATTGTAACTTTTGCCAGGGGTTTCTTGAAGTTGCTGATGTGATTATGCTGGTGACGAGGCATTGGCTACCCTATGAGTGTCATAGTGATTCCTGCTAGTTGCTCACCCAAATACACATTTTTTTGATACTTTGGCCAGTCTGCCTCAAGTGACACCCCACTAGCTGTGTATCTTATGAGAAGCTTCGTTACCTTTGCAAGCGGTTTCTTGAAGTTGGTGATGTGATTATGTTGGTGACGAGGCATTGGCTACCTTAAGAGAGTCATAGTGCTTCCTGCCAGTTGCTAACCCAAATACACATTTTGAGATACTGTGGCCAGTCTGCCTGAAGCGATACGCCACTAGTTGTGTATCTTAAGAGAAACATCGTTACTCTTGCCAGCGGTTTCTTGACTTTGAAGATGTGATTATACTGGTGACGAGATATTGGTTACCCTAAGAGAGTCACAGTGTTTCGTGCCAGTTGCTCACCCAAATACACATTTTTTAGATACTGTTTCCAGTGTGCCTGAAGCGATACGCCACTAGTTGTGTATCTTAAGAGAAACATCGTTACTTTTGCCAGGGGTTTCTAGAAGTTGCTGATTTGATTCTACTGGTGACGAGGCATTGGCTACCTCAAGAGAGTCATAGAGATTCCTGCCAGTTCTTCACCCAAATACACATTTTTTAGATACTCTTGCCAGTCTGCCTGATAGCTACGCCACTAGTTGTGTATCTTAAGAGTCATTGTAACTTTTGCCAGGGGTTTCTTGAAGTTGCTGATGTGATTATGCTGGTGACGAGGCATTGGCTGCACTATGAGTGTCATAGTGATTCCTGCTAGTTGCTCACCCAAATACACATTTTTTTGATACTTTGGCCAGTCTGCCTCAAGTGACACCCCACTAGCTGTGTATCTTATGAGAAGCTTCGTTACCTTTGCAAGCGGTTTCTTGAAGTTGGTGATGTGATTATGTTGGTGACGAGGCATTGGCTACCTTAAGAGAGTCATAGTGCTTCCTGCCAGTTGCTAACCCAAATACACATTTTGAGATACTGTGGCCAGTCTGCCTGAAGCGATACGCCACTAGTTGTGTATCTTAAGAGAAACATCGTTACTCTTGCCAGCGGTTTCTTGACTTTGAAGATGTGATTATACTGGTGACGAGATATTGGTTACCCTAAGAGAGTCACAGTGTTTCGTGCCAGTTGCTCACCCAAATACACATTTTTTAGATACTGTTTCCAGTGTGCCTGAAGCGATACGCCACTAGTTGTGTATCTTAAGAGAAACATCGTTACTTTTGCCAGGGGTTTCTAGAAGTTGCTGATTTGATTCTACTGGTGACGAGGCATTGGCTACCTCAAGAGAGTCATAGAGATTCCTGCCAGTTCTTCACCCAAATACACATTTTTTAGATACTCTTGCCAGTCTGCCTGATAGCTACGCCACTAGTTGTGTATCTTAAGAGTCATTGTAACTTTTGCCAGGGGTTTCTTGAAGTTGCTGATGTGATTATGCTGGTGACGAGGCATTGGCTGCCCTATGAGTGTCATAGTGATTCCTGCTAGTTGCTCACCCAAATACACATTTTTTTGATACTTTGGCCAGTCTGCCTCAAGTGACACCCCACTAGCTGTGTATCTTATGAGAAGCTTCGTTACCTTTGCAAGCGGTTTCCTGAAGTTGGTGATGGGATTACGTTGGTGACGAGGCATTGGCTACCTTAAGAGAGTCATAGTGCTTCCTGCCAGTTGCTCACCCAAATACACATTTTGAGATACTGTGGCCAGTCTGCCTGAAGCGATACGCCACTAGTTGTGTATCTTAAGAGAAACATCGTTACTCTTGCCAGCGGTTTCTTGACTTTGAAGATGTGATTATACTGGTGACGAGATATTGGTTACCCTAAGAGAGTCACAGTGTTTCGTGCCAGTTGCTCACCCAAATACACATTTTTTAGATACTCTTTCCAGTCTGCCTGATAGCTACGCCACTAGTTGTGTATCTTAAGAGTCATTGTAACTTTTGCCAGGGGTTTCTTGAAGTTGCTGATGTGATTATGCTGGTGACGAGGCATTGGCTACCCTATGAGTGTCATAGTGATTCCTGCTAGTTGCTCACCCAAATACACATTTTTTTGATACTTTGGCCAGTCTGCCTCAAGTGACACCCCACTAGCTGTGTATCTTATGAGAAGCTTCGTTACCTTTGCAAGCGGTTTCTTGAAGTTGGTGATGTGATTATGTTGGTGACGAGGCATTGGCTACCTTAAGAGAGTCATAGTGCTTCCTGCCAGTTGCTAACCCAAAAACACATTTTGAGATACTGTGGCCAGTCTGCCTGAAGCGATACGCCACTAGTTGTGTATCTTAAGAGAAACATCGTTACTCTTGCCAGCGGTTTCTTGACTTTGAAGATGTGATTATACTGGTGACGAGATATTGGTTACCCTAAGAGAGTCACAGTGTTTCGTGCCAGTTGCTCACCCAAATACACATTTTTTAGATACTGTTTCCAGTGTGCCTGAAGCGATACGCCACTAGTTGTGTATCTTAAGAGAAACATCGTTACTTTTGCCAGGGGTTTCTAGAAGTTGCTGATTTGATTCTACTGGTGACGAGGCATTGGCTACCTCAAGAGAGTCATAGAGATTCCTGCCAGTTCTTCACCCAAATACACATTTTTTAGATACTCTTGCCAGTCTGCCTGATAGCTACGCCACTAGTTGTGTATCTTAAGAGTCATTGTAACTTTTGCCAGGGGTTTCTTGAAGTTGCTGATGTGATTATGCTGGTGACGAGGCATTGGCTGCACTATGAGTGTCATAGTGATTCCTGCTAGTTGCTCACCCAAATACACATTTTTTTGATACTTTGGCCAGTCTGCCTCAAGTGACACCCCACTAGCTGTGTATCTTATGAGAAGCTTCGTTACCTTTGCAAGCGGCTTCCTGAAGTTGGTGATGGGATTACGTTGGTGACGAGGCATTGGCTACCTTAAGAGAGTCATAGTGCTTCCTGCCAGTTGCTCACCCAAATACACATTTTGAGATACTGTGGCCAGTCTGCCTGAAACGATACGCCACTAGTTGTGTATCTTAAGAGAAACATCGTTACTCTTGCCAGCGGTTTCTTGACTTTGAAGATGTGATTATACTGGTGACGAGATATTGGCTACCCTAAGAGAGTCACAGTGTTTCCTGCCAGTTGCTCATCCAAATACACATTTTTTTGATACTCTTTCCAGTCTGCCTGATAGCTACGCCACTAGTTGTGTATCTTAAGAGTCATTGTAACTTTTGCCAGGGGTTTCTTGAAGTTGCTGATGTGATTATGCTGGTGACGAGGCATTGGCTACCCTATGAGTGTCATAGTGATTCCTGCTAGTTGCTCACCCAAATACACATTTTTTTGATACTTTGGCCAGTCTGCCTCAAGTGACACCCCACTAGCTGTGTATCTTATGAGAAGCTGCGTTACCTTTGCAAGCGGTTTCTTGAAGTTGGTGATGTGATTATGTTGGTGACGAGGCATTGGCTACCTTCACAGAGTCATAGTGCTTTCTGCCAGTTGCTCACCCAAATACACATTTTGAGATACTGTGGCCAGTCTGCCTGTAGCGATACGCCACTAGTTGTGTATCTTAAGAGAAACATCGTTACTCTTGCCAGCGGTTTCTTGACTTTGAAGATGTGATTATACTGGTGACGAGATATTGGTTACCCTAAGAGAGTCACAGTGTTTCGTGCCAGTTGCTCACCCAAATACACATTTTTTAGATACTGTTTCCAGTGTGCCTGAAGCGATACGCCACTAGTTGTGAACTTTAAGAGAAACATCGTTACTTTTGCCAGGGGTTTCTAGAAGTTGCTGATTTGATTCTGCTGGTGACGAATCATAGGCTACCTCAAGAGAGTCATAGAGATTCCTGCCAGTTCTTCACCCAAATACACATTTTTTAGATACTCTTTCCAGTCTGCCTGATAGCTACGCCACTAGTTGTGTATTTTAAGAGTCATTGTAACTTTTGCCAGGGGTTTCTTGAAGTTGCTGATGTGATTATGCTGGTGACGAGGCATTGGCTGCCCTATGAGTGTCATAGTGATTCCTGCTAGTTGCTCACCCAAATACACATTTTTTTGATACTTTGGCCAGTCTGCCTCAAGTGACACCCCACTAGCTGTGTATCTTATGAGAAGCTTCGTTACCTTTGCAAGCGGTTTCCTGAAGTTGGTGATGGGATTATGTTGGTGACGAGGCATTGGCTACCTTAAGAGAGTCATAGTGCTTCCTGCCAGTTGCTCACCCAAATACACATTTTGAGATACTGTGGCCAGTCTGCCTGAAGCGATACGCCACTAGTTGTGTATCTTAAGAGAAACATCGTTACTCTTGCCAGCGGTTTCTTGACTTTGAAGATGTGATTATACTGGTGACGAGATATTGGTTACCCTAAGAGAGTCACAGTGTTTCGTGCCAGTTGCTAACCCAAATACACATTTTTTAGATACTGTTTCCAGTGTGCCTGAAGCGATACGCCACTAGTTGTGTATCTTAAGAGAAACATCGTTACTTTTGCCAGGGGTTTCTAGAAGTTGCTGATTTGATTCTGCTGGTGACGAGGCATTGGCTACCTCAAGAGAGTCATAGAGATTCCTGCCAGTTCTTCACACAAATACACATTTTTTTGATACTCTTTCCAGTCTGCCTGATAGCTACGCCACTAGTTGTGTATCTTAAGAGTCATTGTAACTTTTGCCAGGGGTTTCTTGAAGTTGCTGATGTGATTATGCTGGTGACGAGGCTTTGTCTGCCCTATGAGTGTCATAGTGATTCCTGCCAGTTGCTCACCCAAATACATATTTTTTTGATACTTTGGCCAGTCTGCCTCAAGTGACACCCCACTAGCTGTGTATCTTATGAGAAGCTTCGATACCTTTGCAAGCGGTTTCCTGAAGTTGGTGATGGGATTATGTTGGTGACGAGGCATTGGCTACCTTAAGAGAGTCATAGTGCTTTCTGCCAGATGCTCACCCAAATACACATTTTGAGATACTGTGGCCAGTCTGCCTGAAGCGATACGCCACTAGTTGTGTATCTTAAGAGAAACATCGTTACTCTTGCCAGCGGTTTCTTGACTTTGAAGATGTGATTATTCTGGTGACGAGATATTGGTTACCCTAAGAGAGTCACAGTGTTTCGTGCCAGTTGCTCACCCAAATACACATTTTTTAGATACTGTTTCCAGTGTGCCTGAAGCGATACGCCACTAGTTGTGTATCTTAAGAGAAACATCGTTACTTTTGCCAGGGGTTTCTAGAAGTTGCTGATTTGATTCTGTTGATGACGAATCACTGGCTACCTCAAGAGAGTCATAGAGATTCCTGCCAGTTCTTCACCCAAATACACATTTTTTAGATACTCTTTCCAGTCTGCCTGATAGCTACGCCACTAGTTGTGTATCTTAAGAGTCATTGTAACTTTTGCCAGGGGTTTCTTGAAGTTGCTGATGTGATTATGCTGGTGACGAGGCATTGTCTGCCCTATGAGTGTCATAGTGATGCCTGCCAGTTGCTCACCCAAATACACATTTTTTTGATACTTTGGCCAGTCTGCCTCAAGTGACACCCCACTAGCTGTGTATCTTATGAGAAGCTTCGTTACCTTTGCAAGCGGTTTCCTGAAGTTGGTGATCGGAGTATGATGGTGACGAGGCATTGGCTACCTTAAGAGAGTCATAGTGCTTTCTGCCAGTTGCTCACCCAAATACACATTTTGAGATACTGTGGCCAGTCTGCCTGAAGCGATACGCCACTAGTTGTGTATCTTAAGAGAAACATCGTTACTCTTGCCAGCGGTTTCTTGACTTTGAAGATGTGATTATACTGGTGACGAGATATTGGTTACCCTAAGAGAGTCACAGTGTTTCGTGCCAGTTGCTCACCCAAATACACATTTTTTAGATACTGTTTCCAGTGTGCCTGAAGCGATACGCCACTAGTTGTGTATCTTAAGAGAAACATCGTTACTTTTGAAAGGGGTTTCTAGAAGTTGCTGATTTGATTCTGCTGGTGACGAATCACTGGCTACCTCAAGAGAGTCATAGAGATTCCTGCCAGTTCTTCACCCAAATACACATTTTTTAGATACTCTTTCCAGTCTGCCTGATAGCTACGCCACTAGTTGTGTATCTTAAGAGTCATTGTAACTTTTGCCAGGGGTTTCTTGAAGTTGCTGATGTGATTATGCTGGTGACGAGGCATTGGCTGCCCTATGCGTGTCATAGTGATTCCTGCTAGTTGCTCACCCAAATACACATTTTTTTGATACTTTGGCCAGTCTGCCTCAAGTGACACCCCACTAGCTGTGTATCTTATGAGAAGCTTCGTTACCTTTGCAAGCGGTTTCCTGAAGTTGGTGATGGGATTATGTTGGTGACGAGGCATTGGCTACCTTAAGAGAGTCATAATGCTTCCTGCCAGTTGCTCACCCAAATACACATTTTGAGATACTGTGGCCAGTCTGCCTGAAGCGATACGCCACTAGTTGTGTATCTTAAGAGAAACATCGTTACTCTTGCCAGCGGTTTCTTGACTTTGAAGATGTTATTATACTGGTGACGAGATATTGGCTACCCTAAGAGAGTCACAGTGTTTCCTGCCAGTTGCTCATCCAAATACACATATTTTAGATACTCTTTCCAGTCTGCCTGATAGCTACGCCACTAGTTGCGTATCTTAAGAGTCATTGTAACTTTTGCCAGAGGTTTCTTGAAGTTGCTGATGTGATTATGCTGGTGACGAGGCATTGGCTACCCTATGAGTGTCATAGTGATTCCTGCCAGTTGCTCACCCAAATACACATTTTTTTGATACTTTGGCCAGTCTGCCTCAAGTGACACCCCACTAGCTGTGTATCTTATGAGAAGCTTCGTTACCTTTGCAAGCGGTTTCCTGAAGTTGGGGATGGGATTATGTTGGTGACGAGGCATTGGCTACCTTAAGAGAGTCATAGTGCTTTCTGCCAGTTGCTCACCCAAATACACATTTTGAGATACTGTGGCCAGTCTGCCTGAAGCGATACGCCACTAGTTGTGTATCTTAAGAGAAACATCGTTACTCTTGCCAGCGGTTTCTTGACTTTGAAGATGTGATTATACTGGTGACGAGATATTGGTTACCCTAAGAGAGTCACAGTGTTTCGTGCCAGTTGCTCACCCAAATACACATTTTTTAGATACTGTTTCCAGTGTGCCTGAAGCGATACGCCACTAGTTGTGTATCTTAAGAGAAACATCGTTACTTTTGAAAGGGGTTTCTAGAAGTTGCTGATTTGATTCTGCTGGTGACGAATCACTGGCTACCTCAAGAGAGTCATAGAGATTCCTGCCAGTTCTTCACCCAAATACACATTTTTTAGATACTCTTTCCAGTCTGCCTGATAGCTACGCCACTAGTTGTGTATCTTAAGAGTCATTGTAACTTTTGCCAGGGGTTTCTTGAAGTTGCTGATGTGATTATGCTGGTGACGAGGCCTTGTCTGCCCTATGAGTGTCATAGTGATTCCTGCCAGTTGCTCACCCAAATACACATTTTTTTGATACTTTGGCCAGTCTGCCTCAAGTGACACCCCACTAGCTGTGTATCTTATGAGAAGCTTCGTTACCTTTGCAAGCGGTTTCCTGAAGTTGGTGATGGGATTATGTTGGTGACGAGGCATTGGCTACCTTCAGAGAGTCATAGTGCTTTCTGCCAGTTGCTCACCCAAATACACATTTTGAGATACTGTGGCCAGTCTGCCTGAAGCGATACGCCACTAGTTGTGTATCTTAAGAGAAACATCGTTACTCTTGCCAGCGGTTTCTTGACTTTGAAGATGTGATTATACTGGTGACGAGATATTGGTTACCCTAAGAGAGTCACAGTGTTTCGTGCCAGTTGCTCACCCAAATACACATTTTTTAGATACTGTTTCCAGTGTGCCTGAAGCGATACGCCACTAGTTGTGTATCTTAAGAGAAACATCGTTACTTTTGCCAGGGGTTTCTAGAGGTTGCTGATTTGATTCTGCTGGTGACGAATCATAGGCTACCTCAAGAGAGTCATAGAGATTCCTGCCAGTTCTTCACCCAAATACACATTTTTTAGATACTCTTTCCAGTCTGCCTGATAGCTACGCCACTAGTTGTGTATCTTAAGAGTCATTGTAACTTTTGCCAGGGGTTTCTTGAAGTTGCTGATGTGATTATGCTGGTGACGAGGCATTGTCTGCGCTATGAGTGTCATAGTGATTCCTGCCAGTTGCTCACCCAAATACACATTTTTTTGATACTTTGGCCAGTCTGCCTCAAGTGACACCCCACTAGCTATGTATCTTATGAGAAGCTTCGTTACCTTTGCAAGCGGTTTCCTGAATTTGGTGATGGGATTATGTTGGTGACGAGGCATTGGCTACCTTAAGAGAGTCATAGTGCTTTCTGCCAGTTGCTCACCCAAATACACATTTTGAGATACTGTGGCCAGTCTGCCTGAAGCGATACGACACTAGTTATGTATCTTAAGAGAAACATCGTTACTCTTGCCAGCGGTTTCTTGACTTTGAAGATGTGATTATACTGGTGACGAGATATTGGCTACCCTAAGAGAGTCACAGTGTTTCCTGCCAGTTGCTCATCCAAATACACATTTTTTAGATACTCTTTCCAGTCTGCCTGATAGCTACGCCACTAGTTGTGTATCTTAAGAGTCATTGTAACTTTTGCCAGAGGTTTCTTGAAGTTGCTGATGTGATTATGCTGGTGACGAGGCATTGGTTACCCTATGAGTGTCATAGTGATTCCTGCTAGTTGCTCACCCAAATACACATTTTTTTGATACTTTGGCCAGTCTGCCTCAAGTGACACCCCACTAGCTGTGTATCTTATGAGAAGCTGCAAGCGGTTTCTTGAAGTTGGTGATGTGATTATGTTGGTGACGAGGCATTGGCTACCTTCAGAGAGTCATAGTGCTTTCTGCCAGTTGCTCACCCAAATACACATTTTGAGATACTGTGGCCAGTCTGCCTGAAGCGATACGCCACTAGTTGTGTATCTTAAGAGAAACATCGTTACTCTTGCCAGCGATTTCTTGACTTTGAAGATGGGATTATACTGGTGACGAGATATTGGTTACCCTAAGAGAGTCACAGTGTTTCGTGCCAGTTGCTCACCCAAATACACATTTATTAGATACTGTTTCCAGTGTGCCTGAAGCGATACGCCACTAGTTGTGTATCTTAAGAGAAACATCGTTACTTTTGCCAGGGGTTTCTAGAAGTTGCTGATTTGATTCTGCTGGTGACGAATCATAGGCTACCTCAAGAGAGTCATAGAGATTCCTGCCAGTTCTTCACCCAAATACACATTTTTTAGATACTCTTTCCAGTCTGCCTGATAGCTACGCCACTAGTTGTGTATCTTAAGAGTCATTGTAACTTTTACCAGGGGTTTCTTGAAGTTGCTGATGTGATTATGCTGGTGACGAGGCATTGTCTGCCCTATGAGTGTCATAGTGATTCCTGCCAGTTGCTCACCCAAATACACATTTTTTTGATACTTTGGCCAGTCTGCCTCAAGTGACACCCCACTAGCTGTGTATCTTATGAGAAGCTTCGTTACCTTTGCAAGCGGTTTCCTGAAGTTGGTGATGGGATTATGTTGGTGACGAGGCATTGGCTACCTTAAGAGAGTCATAGTGCTTTCTGCCAGTTGCTCACCCAAATACACATTTTGAGATACTGTGGCCAGTCTGCCTGAAGCGATACGCCACTAGTTGTGTATCTTAAGAGAAACATCGTTACTCTTGCCAGCGGTTTCTTGACTTTGAAGATGTGATTATACTGGTGACGAGATATTGGCTACCCTAAGAGAGTCACAGTGTTTCCTGCCAGTTGCTCATCCAAATACACATTTTTTAGATACTCTTTCCAGTCTGCCTGATAGCTACGCCACTAGTTGTGTATCTTAAGAGTCATTGTAACTTTTGGCAGAGGTTTCTTGAAGTTGCTGATGTGATTATGCTGGTGACGAGGCATTGGCTACCCTATGAGTGTCATAGTGATTCCTGCTAGTTGCTCACCCAAATACACATTTTTTTGATACTTTGGCCAGTCTGCCTCAAGTGACACCCCACTAGCTGTGTATCTTATGAGAAGCTTCGTTACCTTTGCAAGCGGTTTCTTGAAGTTGGTGATGTGATTATGTTGGTGACGAGGCATTGGCTACCTTAAGAGAGTCATAGTGCTTCCTGGCAATTGCTCACCCAAATACACATTTTGAGATACTGTGGCCAGTCTGCCTGAAGCGATACGCCACTAGTTGTGTATCTTAAGAGAAACATCGTTACTCTTGCCAGCGGTTTCTTGACTTTGAAGATGTGATTATACTGGTGACGAGATATTGGTTACCCTAAGAGAGTCACAGTGTTTCGTGCCAGTTGCTCACCCAAATACACATTTTTTTAGATACTGTTTCCAGTGTGCCTGAAGCGATACGCCACTAGTTGTGTATCTTAAGAGAAAGATCGTTACTTTTGCCAGGGGTTTCTAGAAGTTGCTGATTTGATTCTACTGGTGACGAGGCATTGGCTACCTCAAGAGAGTCATAGAGATTCCTGCCAGTTCTTCACCCAAATACACATTTTTTAGATACTCTTTCCAATCTGCCTGATAGCTACGCCACTAGTTGTGTATCTTAAGAGTCATTGTAACTTTTGCCAGGGGTTTCTTGAAGTTGCTGATGTGATTATGCTGGTGACGAGGCATTGGCTACCCTATGAGTGTCATAGTGATTCCTGCTAGTTGCTCACCCAAATACACATTTTTTTGATACTTTGGCCAGTCTGCCTCAAGTGACACCCCACTAGCTGTGTATCTTATGAGAAGCTTCGTTACCTTTGCAAGCGGTTTCCTGAAGTTGGTGATGGGATTATGTTGGTGACGAGGCATTGGCTACCTTAAGAGAGTCATAGTGCTTCCTGCCAGTTGCTCACCCAAATACACATTTTGAGATACTGTGGCCAGTCTGCCTGAAGCGATACGCCACTAGTTGTGTATCTTAAGAGAAACATCGTTACTCTTGCCAGCGGTTTCTTGACTTTGAAGATGTGATTATACTGGTGACGAGATATTGGTTACCCTAAGAGAGTCACAGTGTTTCGTGCCAGTTGCTCACCCAAATACACATTTTTTAGATACTGTTTCCAGTGTGCCTGAAGCGATACGCCACTAGTTGTGTATCTTAAGAGAAACATCGTTACTTTTGAAAGGGGTTTCTAGAAGTTGCTGATTTGATTCTGCTGGTGACGAATCATTGGCTACCTCAAGAGAGTCATAGAGATTCCTGCCAGTTCTTCACCCAAATACACATTTTTTAGATACTCTTTCCAGTCTGCCTGATAGCTACGCCACTAGTTGTGTAACTTAAGAGTCATTGTAACTTTTGCCAGGGGTTTCTTGAAGTTGCTGATGTGATTATGCTGGTGACGAGGCATTGTCTGCCCTATGAGTGTCATAGTGATTCCTGCCAGTTGCTCACCCAAATACACATTTTTTTGATACTTTGGCCAGTCTGCCTCAAGTGACACCCCACTAGCTGTGTATCTTATGAGAAGCTTCGTTACCTTTGCAAGCGGTTTCCTGAAGTTGGTGATGGGATTATGTTGGTGACGAGGCATTGGCTACCTTAAGGGAGTCATAGTGCTTTCTGCCAGTTGCTCACCCAAATACACATTTTGAGATACTGTGGCCAGTCTGCCTGAAGCGATACGCCACTAGTTGTGTATCTTAAGAGAAACATCGTTACTCTTGCCAGCGGTTTCTTGACTTTGAAGATGTGATTATACTGGTGACGAGATATTGGCTACCCTAAGAGAGTCACAGTGTTTCCTGCCAGTTGCTCATCCAAATACACATTTTTTAGATACTCTTTCCAGTCTGCCTGATAGCTACGCCACTAGTTGTGTATCTTAAGAGTCATTGTAACTTTTGCCAGAGGTTTCTTGAAGTTGCTGATGTGATTATGCTGGTGACGAGGCATTGGCTACCCTATGAGTGTCATAGTGATTCCTGCTAGTTGCTCACCCAAATACACATTTTTTTGATACTTTGGCCAGTCTGCCTCAAGTGACACCCCACTAGCTGTGTATCTTATGAGAAGCTGCAAGCGGTTTCTTGAAGTTGGTGATGTGATTATGTTGGTGACGAGGCATTGGCTACCTTCAGAGAGTCATAGTGCTTTGTGCCAGTTGCTCACCCAAATACACATTTTGAGATACTGTGGCCAGTCTGCCTGAAGCGATACGCCACTAGTTGTGTATCTTAAGAGAAACATCGTTACTCTTGCCAGCGGTTTCTTGACTTTGAAGATGTGATTATACTGGTGACGAGATATTGGTTACCCTAAGAGAGTCACAGTGTTTCGTGCCAGTTGCTCACCCAAATACACATTTTTTAGATACTGTTTCCAGTGTGCCTGAAGCGATACGCCACTAGTTGTGTATCTTAAGAGAAACATCGTTACTTTTTAAAGGGGTTTCTAGAAATTGCTGATTTGATTCTGCTGGTGACGAATCATTGGCTACCTCAAGAGAATCATAGAGATTCCTGCCAGTTCTTCACCCAAATACACATTTTTTAGATACTCTTTCCAGTCTGCCTGATAGCTACGCCACTAGTTGTGTATCTTAAGAGTCATTGTAACTTTTGCCAGGGGTTTCTTGAAGTTGCTGATGTGATTATGCTGGTGACGAGGCATTGGCTACCCTATGAGTGTCATAGTGATTCCTGCTAGTTGCTCACCCAAATACACATTTTTTTGATACTTTGGCCAGTCTGCCTCAAGTGACACCCCACTAGCTGTGTATCTTATGAGAAGCTTCGTTACCTTTGCAAGCGGTTTCTTGAAGTTGGTGATGTGATTATGTTGGTGACGAGGCATTGGCTACCTTAAGAGAGTCATAGTGCTTCCTGGCAGTTGCTCACCCAAATACACATTTTGAGATACTGTGGCCAGTCTGCCTGAAGCGATACGCCACTAGTTGTGTATCTTAAGAGAAACATCGTTACTCTTGCCAGCGGTTTCTTGACTTTGAAGATGTGATTATACTGGTGACGAGATATTGGTTACCCTAAGAGAGTCACAGTGCTTCGTGCCAGTTGCTCACCAAATACACATTTTTTAGATACTGTTTCCAGTGTGCCTGAAGCGATACGCCACTAGTTGTGTATCTTAAGAGAAAGATCGTTACTTTTGCCAGGGGTTTCTAGAAGTTGCTGATTTGATTCTACTGGTGACGAGGCATTGGCTACCTCAAGAGAGTCATAGAGATTCCTGCCAGTTCTTCACCCAAATACACATTTTTTAGATACTCTTTCCAATCTGCCTGATAGCTACGCCACTAGTTGTGTATCTTAAGAGTCATTGTAACTTTTGCCAGGGGTTTCTTGAAGTTGCTGATGTGATTATGCTGGTGACGAGGCATTGGCTACCCTATGAGTGTCATAGTGATTCCTGCTAGTTGCTCACCCAAATACACATTTTTTTGATACTTTGGCCAGTCTGCCTCAAGTGACACCCCACTAGCTGTGTATCTTATGAGAAGCTTCGTTACCTTTGCAAGCGGTTTCCTGAAGTTGGTGATGGGATTATGTTGGTGACGTGGCATTGGCTACCTTAAGAGAGTCATAGTGCTTCCTGCCAGTTGCTCACCCAAATACACATTTTGAGATACTGTGGCCAGTCTGCCTGAAGCGATACGCCACTAGTTGTGTATCTTAAGAGAAACATCGTTACTCTTGCCAGCGGTTTCTTGACTTTGAAGATGTGATTATACTGGTGACGAGATATTGGTTACCCTAAGAGAGTCACAGTGTTTCGTGCCAGTTGCTCACCCAAATACACATTTTTTAGATACTGTTTCCAGTGTGCCTGAAGCGATACGCCACTAGTTGTGTATCTTAAGAGAAACATCGTTACTTTTGAAAGGGGTTTCTAGAAGTTGCTGATTTGATTCTGCTTGTGACGAATCATTGGCTACCTCAAGAGAGTCATAGAGATTCCTGCCAGTTCTTCACCCAAATTCACATTTTTTAGATACTCTTTCCAGTCTGCCTGATAGCTACGCCACTAGTTGTGTATCTTAAGAGTCATTGTAACTTTTGCCAGGGGTTTCTTGAAGTTGCTGATGTGATTATGCTGGTGACGAGGCATTGGCTGCCCTATGAGAGTCATAGTGATTCCTGCTAGTTGCTCACCCAAATACACATTTTTTTGATACTTTGGCCAGTCTGCCTCAAGTGACACCCCACCAGCTGTGTATCTTATGAGAAGCTTCGTTACCTTTGCAAGCGGTTTCCTGAAGTTGGTGATGGGATTATGTAGGTGACGAGGCATTGGCTACCTTAAGAGAGTCATAGTGCTTCCGGCCAGTTGCTCACCCAAATACACATTTTGAGATTCTGTGGCCAGTCTGCCTGAAGCGATACGCCACTAGTTGTGCATCTTAAGAGAAACATCGTTACTCTTGCCAGCGGTTTCTTGACTTTGAAGATGTGATTATACTGGTGACGAGATATTGGCTACCCTAAGAGAGTCACAGTGTTTCCTGCCAGTTGCTCATCCAAATACACATTTTTAGATACTCTTTCCAGTCTGCCTGATAGCTACGCCACTAGTTGTGTATCTTAAGAGTCATTGTAACTTTTGCCAGGGGTTTCTTGAAGTTGCTGATGTGATTATGCTGGTGACGAGGCATTGGCTACCCTATGAGTGTCATAGTGATTCCTGCTAGTTGCTCACCCATATACACATTTTTTTGATACTTTGGCCAGTCTGCCTCAAGTGACACCCCACTAGCTGTGTATGTTATGAGAAGCTTCGTTACCTTTGCAAGCGGTTTCATGAAGTTGGTGATGTGATTATGTTGGTGACGAGGCATTGGCTACCTTAAGAGTGTCATAGTGCTTTCTGCCTGTTGCTCACCCAAATACACATTTTGAGATACTGTGGCCAGTCTGCCTGAAGCGATACGCCACTTGTTGTGTATCTTAAGAGAAAGATCGTTACTCTTGCCAGCGTCTTCTTGACTTTGAAGATGTGATTATACTGGTGACGAGATATTGGTTACCCTAAGAGAGTCACAGTGTTTCGTGCCAGTTGCTCACCCAAATACACATTTTTTAGATACTGTTTCCAGCGTGCCTGAAGCAATACGCCACTAGTTGTGTATCTTAAGAGAAACATCGTTACTTTTGAAAGGGGTTTCTAGAAGTTGCTGATTTGATTCTGCTGGTGACGAGGCATTGGCTACCTCAAGAGAGTCATAGAGATTCCTGCCAGTTCTTCACCCAAATACACATTTTTTAGATACTCTTTCCAATCTGCCTGATAGCTACGCCACTAGTTGTGTATCTTAAGAGTCATTGTAACTTTTGCCAGGGGTTTCTTGAAGTTGCTGATGTGATTATGCTGGTGACGAGGCATTGGCTACCCTATGAGTGTCGTAGTGATTCCTGCTAGTTGCTCACCCAAATACACATTTTTTTCATACTTTGGCCAGTCTGCCTCAAGTGACACCCCACTAGCTGTGTATCTTATGAGAAGCTTCGTTACCTTTGCAAGCGGTTTCTTGAAGTTGGTGATGTGAATATGTTGGTGACGAGGCATTGGCTACCTTAAGAGAGTTATAGTGCTTTCTGCCAGTTGCACACCCAAATACACATTTTGAGATACTGTGGCCAGTCTGCCTGAAGCGATACGCCACTAGTTGTGTATCTTAAGAGAAACATCGTTACTCTGGCCAGCGGTTTCTTGACTTTGAAGATGTGATTATACTGGTGACGAGATATTGGTTACCCTAAGAGAGTCACAGTGTTTCGTGCCAGTTGCTCACCCAAATACACATTTTTTAGATACTGTTTCTAGTGTGCCTGAGGCGATACGCCACTAGTTGTGTATCTTAAGAGAAACATCGTTACTTTTGCCAGGGGTTTCTAGAAGTTGCTGATTTGATTCTGCTGGTGACGAGGCATTGGCTACCTCAAGAGAGTCATAGAGATTCCTGCCAGTTCTTCACCCAAATACACATTTTTTAGATACTCTTTCCAGTCTGCCTGATAGCTACGCCACTAGTTGTGTATCTTAAGAGTCATTGTAACTTTTGCCACGGGTTTCTTGAAGTTGCTGATGTGATTATGCTGGTGACGAGGCATTGGCTACCCTATGAGTGTCATAGTGATTCCTGCTAGTTGCTCACCCAAATACACATTTTTTTGATACTTTGGCCAGTCTGCCTCAAGTGACACCCCACTAGCTGTGTATCTTATGAGAAGCTGCAAGCGGTTTCTTGAAGTTGGTGATGGGATTATGTTGGTGACGAGGCATTGGCTACCTTAAGAGAGTCATAGTGCTTCCTGCCAGTTGCTCACCCAAATACACATTTTGAGATACTGTGGCGTCTGCCTGAAGCGATACGCCACTAGTTGTGTATCTTAAGAGAAACATCGTTACTCTTGCCAGCGGTTTCTTGACTTTGAAGATGTGATTATACTGGTGATAAGATATTGGCTACCCTAAGAGAGTCACAGTGTTTCCTGCCAGTTGCTCAAACAAATACACATTTTTTAGATACTCTTTCCAGTCTGCCTGATAGCTACGCCACTTGTTGTGTATCTTAAGATTCATTGTAACTTTTGCCAGGGGTTTCTTGAAGTTGCCGATGTGATTATGCTGGTGACGAGGCATTGGCTACCCTATGAGTGTCATAGTGATTCCTGCTAGTTGCTCACCCAAATACACATTTTTTTGAAACTTTGGCCAGTCTGCCTCAAGTGACACCCCACTAGCTGTGTATCTTATGAGAAGCTTCGTTACCTTTGCAAGCGGTTTCTTGAAGTTGGTGATGGGATTATGTTGGTGACGAGGCATTGGCTACCTTAAGAGAGTCATAGTGCTTTCTGCCAGTTGATCACCCAAATACACATTTTGTGATACTGTGGCCAGTCTGCCTGAAGCGATACGCCACTAGTTGTGTATCTTAAGAGAAACATCGTTACTCTTGCCAGCGGTTTCTTGACTTTGAAGATGTGATTATACTGGTGACGAGATATTGGTTACCCTAAGAGAGTCACAGTGTTTCGTGCCAGTTGCTCACCCAAATACACATTTTTTAGATACTGTTTCCAGTGTGCCTGAAGCGATACGCCACTAGTTGTGTATCTTAAGAGAAACATCGTTACTTTTGAAAGGGGTTTCTAGAAGTTGCTGATTTGATTCTGCTGGTGACGAATCATTGGCTTCCTCAAGAGAGTCATAGAGATTCCTGCCAGTTCTTCACCCAAATACACATTTTTTAGATACTCTTTCCAGTCTGCCTGATAGCTACGCCACTAGTTGTGTATCTTAAGAGTCATTGTAACTATTGCCAGGGGTTTCTTGAAGTTGCTGATGTGATTATGCTGGTGACGAGGCATTGTCTGCCCTATGAGTGTCATAGTGATTCCTGCTAGTTGCTCACCCAAATACACATTTTTTTGATACTTTGGCCAGTCTGCCTCAATTGACACCCCACTAGCTGTGTATCTTATGAGAAGCTTCGTTACCTTTGCAAGCGGTTTCCTGAAGTTGGTGATGGGATTATGTTGGTGACGAGGCATTGGCTACCTTAAGAGAGTCATAGTGCTTTCTGCCAGTTGCTCACCCAAATACACATTTTGAGATACTGTGGCCAGTCTGCCTGAAGCGATACGTCACTAGTTGTGTATCTTAAGAGAAACATCGTTTCTCTTGCCAGCGGTTTCTTGACTTTGAAGATGTGATTATACTGGTGACGAGATATTGGCTACCCTAAGAGAGTCACAGTGTTTCCTGCCAGTTGCTCATCCAAATACACATTGTTTTGATACTCTTTCCAGTCTGCCTGATAGCTACGCCACTAGTTGTGTATCTTAAGAGTCATTGTAACTTTTGCCAGGGGTTTCTTGAAGTTGCTGATGTGATTATGCTGGTGACGAGGCATTGGCTACCCTATGAGTGTCATAGTGATTCCTGCTAGTTGCTCACCCAAATACATATTTTTTTGATACTTTGGCCAGTCTGCCTCAAGTGACACCCCACTAGCTGTGTATCTTATGAGAAGCTTCGTTACCTTTGCAAGCGGTTTCTTGAAGTTGGTGATGGGATTATGTTGGTGACGAGGCATTGGCTACCTTAAGAGAGTCATTGTGCTTCCTGCCAGTTGCTCACCCAAATACACATTTTGAGATACTGTGGCCAGTCTGCCTGAAGCGATACGCCACTAGTTGTGTATCTTAAGAGAAACATCGTTACTCTTGCCAGCGGTTTCTTGACTTTGAAGCTGTGATTATACTGGTGACGAGATATTGGCTACCCTAAGAGAGTCACAGTGTTTCGTGCCAGTTGCTCACCCAAATACACATTTTTTAGATACTGTTTCCAGTGTGCCTGAAGCGATACGCCACTAGTTGTGTATCTTAAGAGAAACATCGTTACTTTTGCCAGGGGTTTCTAGAAGTTGCTGATTTGATTCTGCTGGTGACGAGGCATTGGCTACCTCAAGAGAGTCATAGACATTCCTGCCAGTTCTTCACCCAAATACACATTTTTTAGATACTCTTTCCAGTCTGCCTGATAGCTACGCCACTAGTTGTGTATCTTAAGAGTCATTGTAACTTTTCCCACTTGTTTCTTGAAGTTGCTGATGTGATTATGCTGGTGACGAGGCATTGGCTACCCTATGAGTGTCATAGTGATTCCTGCTAGTTGCACACCCAAATACACATTTTTTTGATACTTTGGCCAGTCTGCCTCAAGTGACACCCCACTAGCTGTGTATCTTATGAGAAGCTTCGTTACCTTTGCAAGCGGTTTCCTGAAGTTGGTGATGGGATTATGTTGGTGACGAGGCATTGGCTACCTTAAGAGAGTCATAGTGCTTTCTGCCAGTTGCTCACCCAAATACACATTTTGAGATACTGTGGCCAGTCTGCCTGAAGCGATACGCCACTAGTTGTGTATCTTAAGAGAAACATCGTTACTCTTGCCAGCGGTTTCTTGACTTTGAAGATGTGATTATACTGGTGACGAGATATTGGTTACCCTAAGAGAGTCACAGTGTTTCGTGCCAGTTGCTCACCCAAATACACATTTTTTAGATACTGTTTCCAGTGTGCCTGAAGCGATACGCCACTAGTTGTGTATCTTAAGAGAAACATCGTTACTTTTGAAAGGGGTTTCTAGAAGTTGCTGATTTGATTCTGCTGGTGACGAATCATTGGCTTCCTCAAGAGAGTCATAGAGATTCCTGCCAGTTCTTCACCCAAATACACATTTTTTAGATACTCTTTCCAGTCTGCCTGATAGCTACGCCACTAGTTGTGTATCTTAAGAGTCATTGTAACTTTTGCCAGGGGTTTCTTGAAGTTGCTGATGTGATTATGCTGGTGACGAGGCATTGTCTGCCCTATGAGTGTCATAGTGATTCCTGCTAGTTGCTCACCCAAATACACATTTTTTTGATACTTTGGCCAGTCTGCCTCAAGTGACACCCCACTAGCTGTGTATCTTATGAGAAGCTTCGTTACCTTTGCAAGCGGTTTCCTGAAGTTGGTGATGGGATTATGTTGGTGACGAGGCATTGGCTACCTTAAGAGAGTCATAGTGCTTTCTGCCAGTTGCTCACCCAAATACACATTTTGAGATACTGTGGCCAGTCTGCCTGAAGCGATACGTCACTAGTTGTGTATCTTAAGAGAAACATCGTTTCTCTTGCCAGCGGTTTCTTGACTTTGAAGATGTGATTATACTGGTGACGAGATATTGGCTACCCTAAGAGAGTCACAGTGTTTCCTGCCAGTTGCTCATCCAAATACACATTGTTTTGATACTCTTTCCAGTCTGCCTGATAGCTACGCCACTAGTTGTGTATCTTAAGAGTCATTGTAACTTTTGCCAGGGGTTTCTTGAAGTTGCTGATGTGATTATGCTGGTGACGAGGCATTGGCTACCCTATGAGTGTCATAGTGATTCCTGCTAGTTGCTCACCCAAATACATATTTTTTTGATACTTTGGCCAGTCTGCCTCAAGTGACACCCCACTAGCTGTGTATCTTATGAGAAGCTTCGTTACCTTTGCAAGCGGTTTCTTGAAGTTGGTGATGGGATTATGTTGGTGACGAGGCATTGGCTACCTTAAGAGAGTCATTGTGCTTCCTGCCAGTTGCTCACCCAAATACACATTTTGAGATACTGTGGCCAGTCTGCCTGAAGCGATACGCCACTAGTTGTGTATCTTAAGAGAAACATCGTTACTCTTGCCAGCGGTTTCTTGACTTTGAAGCTGTGATTATACTGGTGACGAGATATTGGCTACCCTAAGAGAGTCACAGTGTTTCGTGCCAGTTGCTCACCCAAATACACATTTTTTAGATACTGTTTCCAGTGTGCCTGAAGCGATACGCCACTAGTTGTGTATCTTAAGAGAAACATCGTTACTTTTGCCAGGGGTTTCTAGAAGTTGCTGATTTGATTCTGCTGGTGACGAGGCATTGGCTACCTCAAGAGAGTCATAGACATTCCTGCCAGTTCTTCACCCAAATACACATTTTTTAGATACTCTTTCCAGTCTGCCTGATAGCTACGCCACTAGTTGTGTATCTTAAGAGTCATTGTAACTTTTCCCAGGGGTTTCTTGAAGTTGCTGATGTGATTATGCTGGTGACGAGGCATTGGCTACCCTATGAGTGTCATAGTGATTCCTGCTAGTTGCACACCCAAATACACATTTTTTTGATACTTTGGCCAGTCTGCCTCAAGTGACACCCCACTAGCTGTGTATCTTATGAGAAGCTTCGTTACCTTTGCAAGCGGTTTCCTGAAGTTGGTGATGGGATTATGTTGGTGACGAGGCATTGGCTACCTTAAGAGAGTCATAGTGCTTTCTGCCAGTTGCTCACCCAAATACACATTTTGAGATACTGTGGCCAGTCTGCCTGAAGCGATACGCCACTAGTTGTGTATCTTAAGAGAAACATCGTTACTCTTGCCAGCGGTTTCTTGACTTTGAAGATGTGATTATACTGGTGACGAGATATTGGCTACCCTAAGAGAGTCACAGTGTTTCCTGCCAGTTGCTCATCCAAATACACATTGTTTTGATACTCTTTCCAGTCTGCCTGATAGCTACGCCACTAGTTGTGTATCTTAAGAGTCATTGTAACTTTTGCCAGGGGTTTCTTGAAGTTGCTGATGTGATTATGCTGGTGACGAGGCATTGGCTACCCTATGAGTGTCATAGTGATTCCTGCTAGTTGCTCACCCAAATACACATTTTTTTGATACTTTGGCCAGTCTGCCTCAAGTGACACCCCACTAGCTGTGTATCTTACGAGAAGCTTCGTTACCTTTGCAAGCGGTTTCTTGAAGTTGGTGATGGGATTCTGCTGGTGACGAGGCATTGGCTACCTCAAGAGAGTCATAGAGATTCCTGCCAGTTCTTCACCCAAATACACATTTTTTAGATACTCTTTCCAGTCTGCCTGATAGCTACGCCACTAGTTGTGTATCTTAAGAGTCATTGTAACTTTTCCCAGGGGTTTCTTGAAGTTGCTGATGTGATTATGCTGGTGACGAGGCATTGGCTACCCTATGAGTGTCATAGTGATTCCTGCTAGTTGCACACCCAAATACACATTTTTTTGATACTTTGGCCAGTCTGCCTCAAGTGACACCCCACTAGCTGTGTATCTTATGAGAAGCTTCGTTACCTTTGCAAGCGGTTTCTTGAAGTTGGTGATGGGATTATGTTGGTGACGAGGCATTGGCTACCTTAAGAGAGTCATAGTGCTTCCTGCCAGTTGCTCACCCAAATACACATTTTGAGATACTGTGGCCAGTCTGCCTGAAGCGATACGCCACTAGTTGTGTATCTTAAGAGAAACATCGTTACTCTTGCCAGCGGTTTCTTGACTTTGAAGCTGTGATTATACTGGTGACGAGATATTGGCTACCCTAAGAGAGTCACAGTGTTTCGTGCCAGTTGCTCACCCAAATACACATTTTTTAGATACTGTTTCCAGTGTGCCTGAAGCGATACGCCACTAGTTGTGTATCTTAAGAGAAACATCGTTACTTTTGCCAGGGGTTTCTAGAAGTTGCTGATTTGATTCTGCTGGTGACGAGGCATTGGCTACCTCAAGAGAGTCATAGAGATTCCTGCCAGTTCTTCACCCAAATACACATTTTTTAGATACTCTTTCCAGTCTGCCTGATAGCTACGCCACTAGTTGTGTATCTTAAGAGAAACATCGTTACTTTTGTAAGGGGTTTCTAGAAGTTGCTGATTTGATTCTGCTGGTGACGAATCATTGGCTTCCTCAAGAGAGTCATTGAGATTCCTGCCAGTTCTTCACCCAAATACACATTTTTTAGATACTCTTTCCAGTCTGCCTGATAGCTACGCCACTAGTTGTGTATCTTAAGAGTCATTGTAACTTTTGCCAGGGGTTTCTTGAAGTTGCTGATGTGATTATGCTGGTGACGAGGCATTGTCTGCCCTATGAGTGTCATAGTGATCCCTGCTAGTTGCTCACCCAAATACACATTTTTTTGATACTTTGGCCAGTCTGCCTCAAGTGACACCCCACTAACTGTGTATCTTATGAGAAGCTTCGTTACCTTTGCAAGCGGTTTCCTGAAGTTGGTGATGGGATTATGTTGGTGACGAGGCATTGGCTACCTTAAGAGAGTCATAGTGCTTTCTGCCAGTTGCTCACCCAAATACACATTTTGAGATACTGTGGCCAGTCTGCCTGAAGCGATACGCCACTAGTTGTGTATCTTAAGAGAAACATTGTTTCTCTTGCCAGCGGTTTCTTGACTTTGAAGATGTGATTATACTGGTGACGAGATATTGGCTACCCTAAGAGAGTCACAGTGTTTCCTGCCAGTTGCTCATCCAAATACACATTGTTTTGATACTCTTTCCAGTCTGCCTGATAGCTACGCCACTAGTTGTGTATCTTAAGAGTCATTGTTACTTTTGCCAGGGGTTTCTTGAAGTTGCTGATGTGATTATGCTGGTGACGAGGCATTGGCTACCCTATGAGTGTCATAGTGATTCCTGCTAGTTGCTCACCCAAATACATATTTTTTTGATACTTTGGCCAGTCTGCCTCAAGTGACACCCCACTAGCTGTGTATCTTATGAGAAGCTTCGTTACCTTTGCAAGCGGTTTCTTGAAGTTGGTGATGGGATTATGTTGGTGACGAGGCATTGGCTACCTTAAGAGAGTCATTGTGCTTCCTGCCAGTTGCTCACCCAAATACACATTTTGAGATACTGTGGCCAGTCTGCCTGAAGCGATACGCCACTAGTTGTGTATCTTAAGAGAAACATCGTTACTCTTGCCAGCGGTTTCTTGACTTTGAAGCTGTGATTATACTGGTGACGAGATATTGGCTACCCTAAGAGAGTCACAGTGTTTCGTGCCAGTTGCTCACCCAAATACACATTTTTTAGATACTGTTTTCAGTGTGCCTGAAGCGATACGCCACTAGTTGTGTATCTTAAGAGAAACATCGTTACTTTTGCCAGGGGTTTCTAGAAGTTGCTGATTTGATTCTGCTGGTGACGAGGCATTGGCTACCTCAAGAGAGTCATAGACATTCCTGCCAGTTCTTCACCCAAATACACATTTTTTAGATACTCTTTCCAGTCTGCCTGATAGCTACGCCACTAGTTGTGTATCTTAAGAGTCATTGTAACTTTTCCCAGGGGTTTCTTGAAGTTGCTGATGTGATTATGCTGGTGACGAGGCATTGGCTACCCTATGAGTGTCATAGTGATTCCTGCTAGTTGCACACCCAATTCACATTTTTTTGATACTTTGGCCAGTCTGCCTCAAGTGACACCCCACTAGCTGTGTATCTTATGAGAAGCTTCGTTACCTTTGCAAGCGGTTTCCTGAAGTTGGTGATGGGATTATGTTGGTGACGAGGCATTGGCTACCTTAAGAGAGTCATAGTGCTTTCTGCCAGTTGCTCACCCAAATACACATTTTGAGATACTGTGGCCAGTCTGCCTGAAGCGATACGCCACTAGTTGTGTATCTTAAGAGAAACATCGTTACTCTTGCCAGCGGTTTCTTGACTTTGAAGATGTGATTATACTGGTGACGAGATATTGGCTACCCTAAGAGAGTCACAGTGTTTCCTGCCAGTTGCTCATCCAAATACACATTGTTTTGATACTCTTTCCAGTCTGCCTGATAGCTACGCTACTAGTTGTGTATCTTAAGAGTCATTGTAACTTTTCCCAGGGGTTTCTTGAAGTTGCTGATGTGATTATGCTGGTGACGAGGCATTCGCTACCCTATGAGTGTCATAGTGATTCCTGCTAGTTGCTCACCCAAATACACATTTTTTTGATACTTTGGCCAGTCTGCCTCAAGTGACACCCCACTAGCTGTGTATCTTATGAGAAGCTTCGTTACCTTTGCAAGCGGTTTCTTGAAGTTGGTGATGGGATTATGTTGGTGACGAGGCATTGGCTACCTTAAGAGAGTCATTGTGCTTCCTGCCAGTTGCTCACCCAAATACACATTTTGAGATACTGTGGCCAGTCTGCCTGAAGCGATACGCCACTAGTTGTGTATCTTAAGAGAAACATCGTTACTCTTGCCAGCGGTTTCTTGACTTTGAAGCTGTGATTATACTGGTGACGAGATATTGGCTACCCTAAGAGAGTCACAGTGTTTCGTGCCAGTTGCTCACCCAAATACACATTTTTTAGATACTGTTTCCAGTGTGCCTGAAGCGATACGCCACTAGTTGTGTATCTTAAGAGAAACATCGTTACTTTTGCCAGGGGTTTCTAGAAGTTGCTGATTTGATTCTGCTGGTGACGAGGCATTGGCTACCTCAAGAGAGTCATAGAGATTCCTGCCAGTTCTTCACCCAAATACACATTTTTTAGATACTCTTTCCAGTCTGCCTGATAGCTACGCCACTAGTTGTGTATCTTACGAGTCATTGTAACTTTTCCCAGGGGTTTCTTGAAGTTGCTGATGTGATTATGCTGGTGACGAGGCATTCGCTACCCTATGAGTGTCATAGTGATTCCTGCTAGTTGCTCACCCAAATACACATTTTTTTGATACTTTGGCCAGTCTGCCTCAAGTGACACCCCACTAGCTGTGTATCTTATGAGAAGCTTCGTTACCTTTGCAAGCGGTTTCTTGAAGTTGGTGATGGGATTATGTTGGTGACGAGGCATTGGCTACCTTAAGAGAGTCATAGTGCTTCCTGCCAGTTGCTCACCCAAATACACATTTTGAGATACTGTGGCCAGTCTGCCTGAAGCGATACGCCACTAGTTGTGTATCTTAAGAGAAACATCGTTACTCTTGCCAGCGGTTTCTTGACTTTGAAGATGTGATTATACTGGTGACGAGATATTGGCTACCCTAAGAGAGTCACAGTGTTTCCTGCCAGTTGCTCATCCAAATACACATTGTTTTGATACTCTTTCCTGTCTGCCTGATAGCTACGCCACTAGTTGTGTATCTTAAGAGTCATTGTAACTTTTGCCAGGGGTTTCTTGAAGTTGCTGATGTGATTATGCTGGTGACGAGGCATTGGCTACCCTATGAGTGTCATAGTGATTCCTGCTAGTTGCTCACCCAAATACACATTTTTTTGATACTTTGGCCAGTCTGCCTCAAGTGACACCCCACTAGCTGTGTATCTTATGAGAAGCTTCGTTACCTTTGCAAGCGGTTTCTTGAAGTTGGTGATGGGATTCTGCTGGTGACGAGGCATTGGCTACCTCAAGAGAGTCATAGAGATTCCTGCCAGTTCTTCACCCAAATACACATTTTTTAGATACTCTTTCTAGTCTGCCTGATAGCTACGCCACTAGTTGTGTATCTTAAGAGTCATTGTAACTTTTCCCAGGGGTTTCTTGAAGTTGCTGATGTGATTATGCTGGTGACGAGGCATTGGCTACCCTATGAGTGTCATAGTGATTCCTGCTAGTTGCACACCCAAATACACATTTTTTTGATACTTTGGCCAGTCTGCCTCAAGTGACACCCCACTAGCTGTGTATCTTATGAGAAGCTTCGTTACCTTTGCAAGCGGTTTCTTGAAGTTGGTGATGGGATTATGTTGGTGACGAGGCATTGGCTACCTTAAGAGAGTCATAGTGCTTCCTGCCAGTTGCTCACCCAAATACACATTTTGAGATACTGTGGCCAGTCTGCCTGAAGCGATACGCCACTAGTTGTGTATCTTAAGAGAAACATCGTTACTCTTGCCAGCGGTTTCTTGACTTTGAAGCTGTGATTATACTGGTGACGAGATATTGGCTACCCTAAGAGAGTCACAGTGTTTCGTGCCAGTTGCTCACCCAAATACACATTTTTTAGATACTGTTTCCAGTGTGCCTGAAGCGATACGCCACTAGTTGTGTATCTTAAGAGAAACATCGTTACTTTTGCCAGGGGTTTCTAGAAGTTGCTGATTTGATTCTGCTGGTGACGAGGCATTGGCTACCTCAAGAGAGTCATAGAGATTCCTGCCAGTTCTTCACCCAAATACACATTTTTTAGATACTCTTTCCAGTCTGCCTGATAGCTACGCCACTAGTTGTGTATCTTACGAGTCATTGTAACTTTTCCCAGGGGTTTCTTGAAGTTGCTGATGTGATTATGCTGGTGACGAGGCATTGGCTACCCTATGAGTGTCATAGTGATTCCTGCTAGTTGCTCACCCAAATACACATTTTTTTGATACTTTGGCCAGTCTGCCTCAAGTGACACCCCACTAGCTGTGTATCTTATGAGAAGCTTCGTGACCTTTGCAAGCGGTTTCTTGAAGTTGGTGATGGGATTATGTTGGTGACGAGGCATTGGCTACCTTAAGAGAGTCATAGTGCTTCCTGCCAGTTGCTCACCCAAATACACATTTTGAGATACTGTGGCCAGTCTGCCTGAAGCGATACGCCACTAGTTGTGTATCTTAAGAGAAACATCGTTACTCTTGCCAGCGGTTTCTTGACTTTGAAGATGTGATTATACTGGTGACGAGATATTGGTTACCCTAAGAGAGTCACAGTGTTTCGTGCCAGTTGCTCACCCAAATACACATTTTTTAGATACTGTTTCCAGTGTGCCTGAAGCGATACGCCACTAGTTGTGTATCTTAAGAGAAACATCGTTACTTTTGTAAGGGGTTTCTAGAAGTTGCTGATTTGATTCTGCTGGTGACGAATCATTGGCTTCCTCAAGAGAGTCATTGAGATTCCTGCCAGTTCTTCACCCAAATACACATTTTTTAGATACTCTTTCCAGTCTGCCTGATAGCTACGCCACTAGTTGTGTATCTTAAGAGTCATTGTTACTTTTGCCAGGGGTTTCTTGAAGTTGCTGATGTGATTATGCTGGTGACGAGGCATTGGCTACCCTATGAGTGTCATAGTGATTCCTGCTAGTTGCTCACCCAAATACATATTTTTTTGATACTTTGGCCAGTCTGCCTCAAGTGACACCCCACTAGCTGTGTATCTTATGAGAAGCTTCGTTACCTTTGCAAGCGGTTTCTTGAAGTTGGTGATGGGATTATGTTGGTGACGAGGCATTGGCTACCTTAAGAGAGTCATTGTGCTTCCTGCCAGTTGCTCACCCAAATACACATTTTGAGATACTGTGGCCAGTCTGCCTGAAGCGATACGCCACTAGTTGTGTATCTTAAGAGAAACATCGTTACTCTTGCCAGCGGTTTCTTGACTTTGAAGCTGTGATTATACTGGTGACGAGATATTGGCTACCCTAAGAGAGTCACAGTGTTTCGTGCCAGTTGCTCACCCAAATACACATTTTTTAGATACTGTTTTCAGTGTGCCTGAAGCGATACGCCACTAGTTGTGTATCTTAAGAGAAACATCGTTACTTTTGCCAGGGGTTTCTAGAAGTTGCTGATTTGATTCTGCTGGTGACGAGGCATTGGCTACCTCAAGAGAGTCATAGACATTCCTGCCAGTTCTTCACCCAAATACACATTTTTTAGATACTCTTTCCAGTCTGCCTGATAGCTACGCCACTAGTTGTGTATCTTAAGAGTCATTGTAACTTTTCCCAGGGGTTTCTTGAAGTTGCTGATGTGATTATGCTGGTGACGAGGCATTGGCTACCCTATGAGTGTCATAGTGATTCCTGCTAGTTGCACACCCAATTCACATTTTTTTGATACTTTGGCCAGTCTGCCTCAAGTGACACCCCACTAGCTGTGTATCTTATGAGAAGCTTCGTTACCTTTGCAAGCGGTTTCCTGAAGTTGGTGATGGGATTATGTTGGTGACGAGGCATTGGCTACCTTAAGAGAGTCATAGTGCTTTCTGCCAGTTGCTCACCCAAATACACATTTTGAGATACTGTGGCCAGTCTGCCTGAAGCGATACGCCACTAGTTGTGTATCTTAAGAGAAACATCGTTACTCTTGCCAGCGGTTTCTTGACTTTGAAGATGTGATTATACTGGTGACGAGATATTGGCTACCCTAAGAGAGTCACAGTGTTTCCTGCCAGTTGCTCATCCAAATACACATTGTTTTGATACTCTTTCCAGTCTGCCTGATAGCTACGCTACTAGTTGTGTATCTTAAGAGTCATTGTAACTTTTCCCAGGGGTTTCTTGAAGTTGCTGATGTGATTATGCTGGTGACGAGGCATTCGCTACCCTATGAGTGTCATAGTGATTCCTGCTAGTTGCTCACCCAAATACACATTTTTTTGATACTTTGGCCAGTCTGCCTCAAGTGACACCCCACTAGCTGTGTATCTTATGAGAAGCTTCGTTACCTTTGCAAGCGGTTTCTTGAAGTTGGTGATGGGATTATGTTGGTGACGAGGCATTGGCTACCTTAAGAGAGTCATTGTGCTTCCTGCCAGTTGCTCACCCAAATACACATTTTGAGATACTGTGGCCAGTCTGCCTGAAGCGATACGCCACTAGTTGTGTATCTTAAGAGAAACATCGTTACTCTTGCCAGCGGTTTCTTGACTTTGAAGCTGTGATTATACTGGTGACGAGATATTGGCTACCCTAAGAGAGTCACAGTGTTTCGTGCCAGTTGCTCACCCAAATACACATTTTTTAGATACTGTTTCCAGTGTGCCTGAAGCGATACGCCACTAGTTGTGTATCTTAAGAGAAACATCGTTACTTTTGCCAGGGGTTTCTAGAAGTTGCTGATTTGATTCTGCTGGTGACGAGGCATTGGCTACCTCAAGAGAGTCATAGAGATTCCTGCCAGTTCTTCACCCAAATACACATTTTTTAGATACTCTTTCCAGTCTGCCTGATAGCTACGCCACTAGTTGTGTATCTTACGAGTCATTGTAACTTTTCCCAGGGGTTTCTTGAAGTTGCTGATGTGATTATGCTGGTGACGAGGCATTCGCTACCCTATGAGTGTCATAGTGATTCCTGCTAGTTGCTCACCCAAATACACATTTTTTTGATACTTTGGCCAGTCTGCCTCAAGTGACACCCCACTAGCTGTGTATCTTATGAGAAGCTTCGTTACCTTTGCAAGCGGTTTCTTGAAGTTGGTGATGGGATTATGTTGGTGACGAGGCATTGGCTACCTTAAGAGAGTCATAGTGCTTCCTGCCAGTTGCTCACCCAAATACACATTTTGAGATACTGTGGCCAGTCTGCCTGAAGCGATACGCCACTAGTTGTGTATCTTAAGAGAAACATCGTTACTCTTGCCAGCGGTTTCTTGACTTTGAAGATGTGATTATACTGGTGACGAGATATTGGCTACCCTAAGAGAGTCACAGTGTTTCCTGCCAGTTGCTCATCCAAATACACATTGTTTTGATACTCTTTCCTGTCTGCCTGATAGCTACGCCACTAGTTGTGTATCTTAAGAGTCATTGTAACTTTTGCCAGGGGTTTCTTGAAGTTGCTGATGTGATTATGCTGGTGACGAGGCATTGGCTACCCTATGAGTGTCATAGTGATTCCTGCTAGTTGCTCACCCAAATACACATTTTTTTGATACTTTGGCCAGTCTGCCTCAAGTGACACCCCACTAGCTGTGTATCTTATGAGAAGCTTCGTTACCTTTGCAAGCGGTTTCTTGAAGTTGGTGATGGGATTCTGCTGGTGACGAGGCATTGGCTACCTCAAGAGAGTCATAGAGATTCCTGCCAGTTCTTCACCCAAATACACATTTTTTAGATACTCTTTCTAGTCTGCCTGATAGCTACGCCACTAGTTGTGTATCTTAAGAGTCATTGTAACTTTTCCCAGGGGTTTCTTGAAGTTGCTGATGTGATTATGCTGGTGACGAGGCATTGGCTACCCTATGAGTGTCATAGTGATTCCTGCTAGTTGCACACCCAAATACACATTTTTTTGATACTTTGGCCAGTCTGCCTCAAGTGACACCCCACTAGCTGTGTATCTTATGAGAAGCTTCGTTACCTTTGCAAGCGGTTTCTTGAAGTTGGTGATGGGATTATGTTGGTGACGAGGCATTGGCTACCTTAAGAGAGTCATAGTGCTTCCTGCCAGTTGCTCACCCAAATACACATTTTGAGATACTGTGGCCAGTCTGCCTGAAGCGATACGCCACTAGTTGTGTATCTTAAGAGAAACATCGTTACTCTTGCCAGCGGTTTCTTGACTTTGAAGCTGTGATTATACTGGTGACGAGATATTGGCTACCCTAAGAGAGTCACAGTGTTTCGTGCCAGTTGCTCACCCAAATACACATTTTTTAGATACTGTTTCCAGTGTGCCTGAAGCGATACGCCACTAGTTGTGTATCTTAAGAGAAACATCGTTACTTTTGCCAGGGGTTTCTAGAAGTTGCTGATTTGATTCTGCTGGTGACGAGGCATTGGCTACCTCAAGAGAGTCATAGAGATTCCTGCCAGTTCTTCACCCAAATACACATTTTTTAGATACTCTTTCCAGTCTGCCTGATAGCTACGCCACTAGTTGTGTATCTTACGAGTCATTGTAACTTTTCCCAGGGGTTTCTTGAAGTTGCTGATGTGATTATGCTGGTGACGAGGCATTGGCTACCCTATGAGTGTCATAGTGATTCCTGCTAGTTGCTCACCCAAATACACATTTTTTTGATACTTTGGCCAGTCTGCCTCAAGTGACACCCCACTAGCTGTGTATCTTATGAGAAGCTTCGTACCTTTGCAAGCGGTTTCTTGAAGTTGGTGATGGGATTATGTTGGTGACGAGGCATTGGTTACCTTAAGAGAGTCATAGTGCTTCCTGCCAGTTGCTCACCCAAATACACATTTTGAGATACTGTGGCCAGTCTGCCTGAAGCGATACGCCACTAGTTGTGTATCTTAAGAGAAACATCGTTACTCTTGCCAGCGGTTTCTTGACTTTGAAGATGTGATTATACTGGTGACGAGATATTGGTTACCCTAAGAGAGTCACAGTGTTTCGTGCCAGTTGCTCACCCAAATACACATTTTTTAGATACTGTTTCCAGTGTGCCTGAAGCGATACGCCACTAGTTGTGTATCTTAAGAGAAACATCGTTACTTTTGTAAGGGGTTTCTAGAAGTTGCTGATTTGATTCTGCTGGTGACGAATCATTGGCTTCCTCAAGAGAGTCATTGAGATTCCTGCCAGTTCTTCACCCAAATACACATTTTTTAGATACTCTTTCCAGTCTGCCTGATAGCTACGCCACTAGTTGTGTATCTTAAGAGTCATTGTAACTTTTGCCAGGGGTTTCTTGAAGTTGCTGATGTGATTATGCTGGTGACGAGGCATTGTCTGCCCTATGAGTGTCATAGTGATCCCTGCTAGTTGCTCACCCAAATACACATTTTTTTGATACTTTGGCCAGTCTGCCTCAAGTGACACCCCACTAACTGTGTATCTTATGAGAAGCTTCGTTACCTTTGCAAGCGGTTTCCTGAAGTTGGTGATGGGATTATGTTGGTGACGAGGCATTGGCTACCTTAAGAGAGTCATAGTGCTTTCTGCCAGTTGCTCACCCAAATACACATTTTGAGATACTGTGGCCAGTCTGCCTGAAGCGATACGCCACTAGTTGTGTATCTTAAGAGAAACATTGTTTCTCTTGCCAGCGGTTTCTTGACTTTGAAGATGTGATTATACTGGTGACGAGATATTGGCTACCCTAAGAGAGTCACAGTGTTTCCTGCCAGTTGCTCATCCAAATACACATTGTTTTGATACTCTTTCCAGTCTGCCTGATAGCTACGCCACTAGTTGTGTATCTTAAGAGTCATTGTTACTTTTGCCAGGGGTTTCTTGAAGTTGCTGATGTGATTATGCTGGTGACGAGGCATTGGCTACCCTATGAGTGTCATAGTGATTCCTGCTAGTTGCTCACCCAAATACATATTTTTTTGATACTTTGGCCAGTCTGCCTCAAGTGACACCCCACTAGCTGTGTATCTTATGAGAAGCTTCGTTACCTTTGCAAGCGGTTTCTTGAAGTTGGTGATGGGATTATGTTGGTGACGAGGCATTGGCTACCTTAAGAGAGTCATTGTGCTTCCTGCCAGTTGCTCACCCAAATACACATTTTGAGATACTGTGGCCAGTCTGCCTGAAGCGATACGCCACTAGTTGTGTATCTTAAGAGAAACATCGTTACTCTTGCCAGCGGTTTCTTGACTTTGAAGCTGTGATTATACTGGTGACGAGATATTGGCTACCCTAAGAGAGTCACAGTGTTTCGTGCCAGTTGCTCACCCAAATACACATTTTTTAGATACTGTTTTCAGTGTGCCTGAAGCGATACGCCACTAGTTGTGTATCTTAAGAGAAACATCGTTACTTTTGCCAGGGGTTTCTAGAAGTTGCTGATTTGATTCTGCTGGTGACGAGGCATTGGCTACCTCAAGAGAGTCATAGACATTCCTGCCAGTTCTTCACCCAAATACACATTTTTTAGATACTCTTTCCAGTCTGCCTGATAGCTACGCCACTAGTTGTGTATCTTAAGAGTCATTGTAACTTTTCCCAGGGGTTTCTTGAAGTTGCTGATGTGATTATGCTGGTGACGAGGCATTGGCTACCCTATGAGTGTCATAGTGATTCCTGCTAGTTGCTCACCCAAATACACATTTTTTTGATACTTTGGCCAGTCTGCCTCAAGTGACACCCCACTAGCTGTGTATCTTATGAGAAGCTTCGTTACCTTTGCAAGCGGTTTCTTGAAGTTGGTGATGGGATTATGTTGGTGACGAGGCATTGGCTACCTTAAGAGAGTCATTGTGCTTCCTGCCAGTTGCTCACCCAAATACACATTTTGAGATACTGTGGCCAGTCTGCCTGAAGCGATACGCCACTAGTTGTGTATCTTAAGAGAAACATCGTTACTCTTGCCAGCGGTTTCTTGACTTTGAAGCTGTGATTATACTGGTGACGAGATATTGGCTACCCTAAGAGAGTCACAGTGTTTCGTGCCAGTTGCTCACCCAAATACACATTTTTTAGATACTGTTTCCAGTGTGCCTGAAGCGATACGCCACTAGTTGTGTATCTTAAGAGAAACATCGTTACTTTTGCCAGGGGTTTCTAGAAGTTGCTGATTTGATTCTGCTGGTGACGAGGCATTGGCTACCTCAAGAGAGTCATAGACATTCCTGCCAGTTCTTCACCCAAATACACATTTTTTAGATACTCTTTCCAGTCTGCCTGATAGCTACGCCACTAGTTGTGTATCTTAAGAGTCATTGTAACTTTTGCCAGGGGTTTCTTGAAGTTGCTGATGTGATTATGCTGGTGACGAGGCATTGGCTACCCTATGAGTGTCATAGTGATTCCTGCTAGTTGCTCACCCAAATACACATTTTTTTGATACTTTGGCCAGTCTGCCTCAAGTGACACCCCACTAGCTGTGTATCTTATGAGAAGCTTCGTTACCTTTGCAAGCGGTTTCTTGAAGTTGGTGATGGGATTCTGCTGGTGACGAGGCATTGGCTACCTCAAGAGAGTCATAGAGATTCCTGCCAGTTCTTCACCCAAATACACATTTTTTAGATACTCTTTCCAGTCTGCCTGATAGCTACGCCACTAGTTGTGTATCTTAAGAGTCATTGTAACTTTTCCCAGGGGTTTCTTGAAGTTGCTGATGTGATTATGCTGGTGACGAGGCATTCGCTACCCTATGAGTGTCATAGTGATTCCTGCTAGTTGCTCACCCAAATACACATTTTGAGATACTGTGGCCAGTCTGCCTGAAGCGATACGCCACTAGTTGTGTATCTTAAGAGAAACATCGTTACTCTTGCCAGCGGTTTCTTGACTTTGAAGCTGTGATTATACTGGTGACGAGATATTGGCTACCCTAAGAGAGTCACAGTGTTTCGTGCCAGTTGCTCACCCAAATACACATTTTTTATATACTGTTTCCAGTGTGCCTGAAGCGATACGCCACTAGTTGTGTATCTTAAGAGAAACATCGTTACTTTTGCCAGGGGTTTCTAGAAGTTGCTGATTTGATTCTGCTGGTGACGAGGCATTGGCTACGTCAAGAGAGTCATAGAGATTCCTGCCAGTTCTTCACCCAAATACACATTTTTTAGATACTCTTTCCAGTCTGCCTGATAGCTACGCCACTAGTTGTGTATCTTACGAGTCATTGTAACTTTTCCCAGGGGTTTCTTGAAGTTGCTGATGTGATTATGCTGGTGACGAGGCATTCGCTACCCTATGAGTGTCATAGTGATTCCTGCTAGTTGCTCACCCAAATACACATTTTTTTGATACTTTGGCCAGTCTGCCTCAAGTGACACCCCACTAGCTGTGTATCTTATGAGAAGCTTCGTTACCTTTGCAAGCGGTTTCTTGAAGTTGGTGATGGGATTATGTTGGTGACGAGGCATTGGCTACCTTAAGAGAGTCATAGTGCTTCCTGCCAGTTGCTCACCCAAATACACATTTTGAGATACTGTGGCCAGTCTGCCTGAAGCGATACGCCACTAGTTGTGTATCTTAAGAGAAACATCGTTACTCTTGCCAGCGGTTTCTTGACTTTGAAGATGTGATTATACTGGTGACGAGATATTGGCTACCCTAAGAGAGTCACAGTGTTTCCTGCCAGTTGCTCATCCAAATACCTATTGTTTTGATACTCTTTCCAGTCTGCCTGATAGCTACGCCACTAGTTGTGTATCTTAAGAGTCATTGTAACTTTTGCCAGGGGTTTCTTGAAGTTGCTGATGTGATTATGCTGGTGACGAGGCATTGGCTACCCTATGAGTGTCATAGTGATTCCTGCTAGTTGCTCACCCAAATACACATTTTTTTGATACTTTGGCCAGTCTGCCTCAAGTGACACCCCACTAGCTGTGTATCTTATGAGAAGCTTCGTTACCTTTGCAAGCGGTTTCTTGAAGTTGGTGATGGGATTCTGCTGGTGACGAGGCATTGGCTACCTCAAGAGAGTCATAGAGATTCCTGCCAGTTCTTCACCCAAATACACATTTTTTAGATACTCTTTCCAGTCTGCCTGATAGCTACGCCACTAGTTGTGTATCTTAAGAGTCATTGTAACTTTTCCCAGGGGTTTCTTGAAGTTGCTGATGTGATTCTGCTGGTGACGAGGCATTGGCTACCCTATGAGTGTCATAGTGATTCCTGCTAGTTGCACACCCAAATACACATTTTTTTGATACTTTGGCCAGTCTGCCTCAAGTGACACCCCACTAGCTGTGTATCTTATGAGAAGCTTCGTTACCTTTGCAAGCGGTTTCTTGAAGTTGGTGATGGGATTATGTTGGTGACGAGGCATTGGCTACCTTAAGAGAGTCATAGTGCTTCCTGCCAGTTGCTCACCCAAATACACATTTTGAGATACTGTGGCCAGTCTGCCTGAAGCGATACGCCACTTGTTGTGTATCTTAAGAGAAACATCGTTACTCTTGCCAGCGGTTTCTTGACTTTGAAGCTGTGATTATACTGGTGACGAGATATTGGCTACCCTAAGAGAGTCACAGTGTTTCGTGCCAGTTGCTCACCCAAATACACATTTTTTAGATACTGTTTCCAGTGTGCCTGAAGCGATACGCCACTAGTTGTGTATCTTAAGAGAAACATCGTTACTTTTGCCAGGGGTTTCTAGAAGTTGCTGATTTGATTCTGCTGGTGACGAGGCATTGGCTACCTCAAGAGAGTCATAGAGATTCCTGCCAGTTCTTCACCCAAATACACATTTTTTAGATACTCTTTCCAGTCTGCCTGATAGCTACGCCACTAGTTGTGTATCTTACGAGTCATTGTAACTTTTCCCAGGGGTTTCTTGAAGTTGCTGATGTGATTATGCTGGTGACGAGGCATTCGCTACCCTATGAGTGTCATAGTGATTCCTGCTAGTTGCTCACCCAAATACACATTTTTTTGATACTTTGGCCAGTCTGCCTCAAGTGACACCCCACTAGCTGTGTATCTTATGAGAAGCTTCGTTACCTTTGCAAGCGGTTTCTTGAAGTTGGTGATGGGATTATGTTGGTGACGAGGCATTGGCTACCTTAAGAGAGTCATAGTGCTTCCTGCCAGTTGCTCACCCAAATACACATTTTGAGATACTGTGGCCAGTCTGCCTGAAGCGATACGCCACTAGTTGTGTATCTTAAGAGAAACATCGTTACTCTTGCCAGCGGTTTCTTGACTTTGAAGATGTGATTATACTGGTGACGAGATATTGGCTACCCTAAGAGAGTCACAGTGTTTCCTGCCAGTTGCTCATCCAAATACCTATTGTTTTGATACTCTTTCCAGTCTGCCTGATAGCTACGCCACTAGTTGTGTATCTTAAGAGTCATTGTAACTTTTGTCAGGGGTTTCTTGAAGTTGCTGATGTGATTATGCTGGTGACGAGGCATTGGCTACCCTATGAGTGTCATAGTGATTCCTGCTAGTTGCTCACCCAAATACACATTTTTTTGATACTTTGGCCAGTCTGCCTCAAGTGACACCCCACTAGCTGTGTATCTTATGAGAAGCTTCGTTACCTTTGCAAGCGGTTTCTTGAAGTTGGTGATGGGATTCTGCTGGTGACGAGGCATTGGCTACCTCAAGAGAGTCATAGAGATTCCTGCCAGTTCTTCACCCAAATACACATTTTTTAGATACTCTTTCCAGTCTGCCTGATAGCTACGCCACTAGTTGTGTATCTTAAGAGTCATTGTAACTTTTCCCAGGGGTTTCTTGAAGTTGCTGATGTGATTATGCTGGTGACGAGGCATTGGCTACCCTATGAGTGTCATAGTGATTCCTGCTAGTTGCTCACCCAAATACACATTTTTTTGATACTTTGGCCAGTCTGCCTCAAGTGACACCCCACTAGCTGTGTATCTTATGAGAAGCTTCGTTACCTTTGCAAGCGGTTTCTTGAAGTTGGTGATGGGATTATGTTGGTGACGAGGCATTGGCTACCTTAAGAGAGTCATAGTGCTTCCTGCCAGTTGCTCACCCAAATACACATTTTGAGATACTGTGGCCAGTCTGCCTGAAGCGATACGTCACTAGTTGTGTATCTTAAGAGAAACATCGTTACTCTTGCCAGCGGTTTCTTGACTTTGAAGCTGTGATTATACTGGTGACGAGATATTGGCTACCCTAAGAGAGTCACAGTGTTTCGTGCCAGTTGCTCACCCAAATACACATTTTTTAGATACTGTTTCCAGTGTGCCTGAAGCGATACGCCACTAGTTGTGTATCTTAAGAGAAACATCGTTACTTTTGCCAGGGGTTTCTAGAAGTTGCTGATTTGATTCTGCTGGTGACGAGGCATTGGCTACCTCAAGAGAGTCATAGAGATTCCTGCCAGTTCTTCACCCAAATACACATTTTTTAGATACTCTTTCCAGTCTGCCAGATAGCTACGCCACTAGTTGTGTATCTTACGAGTCATTGTAACTTTTGCCAGGGGTTTCTTGAAGTTGCTGATGTGATTATGCTGGTGACGAGGCATTGGCTACCCTATGAGTGTCATAGTGATTCCTGCTAGTTGCTCACCCAAATACACATTTTTTTGATACTTTGGCCAGTCTGCCTCAAGTGACACCCCACTAGCTGTGTATCTTATGAGAAGCTTCGTTACCTTTGCAAGCGGTTTCTTGAAGTTGGTGATGGGATTATGTTGGTGACGAGGCATTGGCTACCTTAAGAGAGTCATAGTGCTTCCTGCCAGTTGCTCACCCAAATACACATTTTGAGATACTGTGGCCAGTCTGCCTGAAGCGATACGTCACTAGTTGTGTATCTTAAGAGAAACATCGTTACTCTTGCCAGCGGTTTCTTGACTTTGAAGCTGTGATTATACTGGTGACGAGATATTGGCTACCCTAAGAGAGTCACAGTGTTTCGTGCCAGTTGCTCACCCAAATACACATTTTTTAGATACTGTTTCCAGTGTGCCTGAAGCGATACGCCACTAGTTGTGTATCTTAAGAGAAACATCGTTACTTTTGCCAGGGGTTTCTAGAAGTTGCTGATTTGATTCTGCTGGTGACGAGGCATTGGCTACCTCAAGAGAGTCACAGTGTTTCCTGCCAGTTGCTCATCCAAATACACATTTTTTAGATACTCTTTCCAGTCTGCCTGATAGCTACGCCACTAGTTGTGTATCTTAAGAGTCATTGTAACTTTTCCCAGGGGTTTCTTGAAGTTGCTGATGTGATTATGCTGGTGACGAGGCATTGGCTACCCTATGAGTGTCATAGTGATTCCTGCTAGTTTCACACCCAAATACACATTTTTTTGATACTTTGGCCAGTCTGCCTCAAGTGACACCCCACTAGCTGTGTATCTTATGAGAAGCTTCGTTACCTTTGCAAGCGGTTTCTTGAAGTTGGTGATGGCATTATGTTGGTGACGAGGCATTGGCTACCTTAAGAGAGTCATAGTGCTTTCTGCCAGTTGCTCACCCAAATACACATTTTGAGATACTGTGGCCTGTCTGCCTGAAGCGATACGCCACTAGTTGTGTATCTTAAGAGAAACATCATTACTCTTGCCAGCGGTTTCTTGACTTTGAAGATGTGATTATACAGGTGACGAGATATTGGTTACCCTAAGAGAGTCACAGTGTTTCGTGCCAGTTGCTCACCCAAATACACATTTTTTAGATATTGTTTCCAGTGTGCCTGAAGCGATACGCCACTAGTTGTGTATCTTAAGAGAAACATCGTTACTTTTGAAAGGGGTTTCTAGAAGTTGCTGATTTGATTCTGCTGGTGACGAATCATAGGCTACCTCAAGAGAGTCATAGAGATTCCTGCCAGTTCTTCACCCAAATACACATTTTTTAGATACTCTTTCCAGTCTGCCTGATAGCTACGCCACTAGTTGTGTATCTTAAGAGTCATTGTAACTTTTGCCAGGGGTTTCTTGAAGTTGCTGATGTGATTATGCTGGTGACGAGGCATTGTCTGCCCTATGAGTGTCATAGTGATTCCTGCTAGTTGCTCACCCAAATACACATTTTTTTGATACTTTGGCCAGTCTGCCTCAAGTGACACCCCACTAGCTGTGTATCTTATGAGAAGCTTCGTTACCTTTGCAAGCGGTTTCCTGAAGTTGGTGATGGGATTATGTTGGTGACGAGGCATTGGCTACCTTAAGAGAGTCATAGTGCTTTCTGCCAGTTGCTCACCCAAATACACATTTTGAGATACTGTGGCCAGTCTGCCTGAAGCGATACGCCACTAGTTGTGTATCTTAAGAGAAACATCGTTACTCTTGCCAGCGGTTTCTTGACTTTGAAGATGTGATTATACTGGTGACGAGATATTGGCTACCCTAAGAGAGTCACAGTGTTTCCTGCCAGTTGCTCATCCAAATACACATTGTTTTGATACTCTTTCCAGTCTGCCTGATAGCTACGCCACTAGTTGTGTATCTTAAGAGTCATTGTAACTTTTGCCAGGGGTTTCTTGAAGTTGCTGATGTGATTATGCTGGTGACGAGGCATTGGCTACCCTATGAGTGTCATAGTGATTCCTGCTAGTTGCACACCCAAATACACATTTTTTTGATACTTTGGCCAGTCTGCCTCAAGTGACACCCCACTAGCTGTGTATCTTATGAGAAGCTTCGTTACCTTTGCAAGCGGTTTCATGAAGTTGGTGATGGGATTATGTTGGTGACGAGGCATTGGCTACCTTAAGAGAGTCATAGTGCTTCCTGCCAGTTGCTCACCCAAATACACAATTAGAGATGCTGTGGCCAGTCTGCCTGAAGCGATACGCCACTAGTTGTGTATCTTAAGAGAAACATCGTTACTCTTGCCAGCGGTTTCTTGACTTTGAAGCTGTGATTATACTGGTGACGAGATATTGGCTACCCTAAGAGAGTCACAGTGTTCCGTGCCAGTTGCTCACCCAAATACACATTTTTTAGATACTGTTTCCAGTGTGCCTGAAGCGATACGCCACTAGTTGTGTATCTTAAGAGAAACATCGTTACTTTTGCCAGGGGTTTCTAGAAGTTGCTGATTTGATTCTGCTGGTGACGAGGCATTGGCTACCTCAAGAGAGTCATTGAGGTTCCTGCCAGTTCTTCACCCAAATACACATTTTTTAGATACTCTTTCCAGTCTGCCTGATAGCTACGCCACTAGTTGTGTATCTTAAGAGTCATTGTAACTTTTGCCAGGGGTTTCTTGAAGTTGCTGATGTGATTATGCTGGTGACGAGGCATTGGCTACCCTATGAGTGTCATAGTGATTCCTGCTAGTTGCTCACCCAAATACACATTTTTTTGATACTTTGGCCAGTCTGCCTCAAGTGACACCCCACTAGCTGTGTATCTTATGAGAAGCTTTGTTACCTTTGCAAGCGGTTTCTTGAAGTTGGTGATGGGATTATGTTGGTGACGAGGCATTGGCTACCTTAAGAGAGTCATAGTGCTTCCTGCCAGTTGCTCACCCAAATACACATTTTGAGATACTGTGGCCAGTCTGCCTGAAGCGATACGCCACTAGTTGTGTATCTTAAGAGAAACATCGTTACTCTTGCCAGCGGTTTCTTGACTTTGAAGCTGTGATTATACTGGTGACGAGATATTGGCTACCCTAAGAGAGTCACAGTGTTTCGTGCCAGTTGCTCACCCAAATACACATTTTGAGATACTGTGGCCAGTCTGCCTGAAGCGATACGCCACTAGTTGTGTATCTTAAGAGAAACATCGTTACTTTTGCCAGGGGTTTCTAGAAGTTGCTGATTTGATTCTGCTGGTGACGAGGCATTGGCTACCTCAAGAGAGTCATAGAGATTCCTGCCAGTTCTTCACCCAAATACACATTTTTTAGATACTCTTTCCAGTCTGCCTGATAGCTATGCCACTAGTTGTGTATCTTAAGAGTCATTGTAACTTTTGCCAGGGGTTTCTTGAAGTTGCTGATGTGATTATGCTGGTGACGAGGCATTGTCTGCCCTATGAGTGTCATAATGATTCCTGCTAGTTGCTCACCCAAATACACATTTTTTTGATACTTTGGCCAGTCTGCCTCAAGTGACACCCCACTAGCTGTGTATCTTATGAGAAGCTTCGTTACCTTTGCAAGCGGTTTCCTGAAGTTGGTGATGGGATTATGTTGGTGACGAGGCATTGGCTACCTTAAGAGAGTCATAGTACTTTTTGCCAGTTGCTCACCCAAATACACATTTTGAGATACTGTGGCCAGTCTGCCTGAAGCGATACGCCACTAGTTGTGTATCTTAAGAGAAACATCGTTACTCTTGCCAGCGGTTTCTTGACTTTGAAGATGTGATTATACTGGTGACGAGATATTGGTTACCCTAAGAGAGTCACAGTGTTTCGTGCCAGTTGCTCACCCAAATACACATTTTGAGATACTGTGGCCTGTCTGCCTGAAGCGATACGCCACTAGTTGTGTATCTTAAGAGAAACATCATTACTCTTGCCAGCGGTTTCTTGACTTTGAAGATGTGATTATACTGGTGACGAGATATTGGTTACCCTAATAGAGTCACAGTGTTTCGTGCCAGTTGCTCACCCAAATACACATTTTTTAGATATTGTTTCCAGTGTGCCTGAAGCGATACGCCACTAGTTGTGTATCTTAAGAGAAACATCGTTACTTTTGAAAGGGGTTTCTAGAAGTTGCTGATTTGATTCTGCTGGTGACGAATCATAGGCTACCTCAAGAGAGTCATAGAGATTCCTGCCAGTTCTTCACCCAAATACACATTTTTTAGATACTCTTTCCAGTCTGCCTGATAGCTACGCCACTAGTTGTGTATCTTAAGAGTCATTGTAACTTTTGCCAGGGGTTTCTTGAAGTTGCTGATGTGATTATGCTGGTGACGAGGCATTGTCTGCCCTATGAGTGTCATAGTGATTCCTGCTAGTTGCTCACCCAAATACACATTTTTTTGATACTTTGGCCAGTCTGCCTCAAGTGACACCCCACTAGCTGTGTATCTTATGAGAAGCTTCGTTACCTTTGCAAGCGGTTTCCTGAAGTTGGTGATGGGATTATGTTGGTGACGAGGCATTGACTACCTTAAGAGAGTCATAGTGTTTTCTGCCAGTTGCTCACCCAAATACACATTTTGAGATACTGTGGCCAGTCTGCCTGAAGCGATACGCCACTAGTTGTGTATCTTAAGAGAAACATCGTTACTCTTGCCAGCGGTTTCTTGACTTTGAAGATGTGATTATACTGGTGACGAGATATTCGCTACCCTAAGAGAGTCACAGTGTTTCCTGCCAGTTGCTCATCCAAATACACATTGTTTTGATACTCTTTCCAGTCTGCCTGATAGCTACGCCACTAGTTGTGTATCTTAAGAGTCATTGTAACTTTTGCCAGGGGTTTCTTGAAGTTGCTGATGTGATTATGCTGGTGACGAGGCATTGGCTACCCTATGAGTGTCATAGTGATTCCTGCTAGTTGCACACCCAAATCCACATTTTTTTGATACTTTGGCCAGTCTGCCTCAAGTGACACCCCACTAGCTGTGTATCTTATGAGAAGCTTCGTTACCTTTGCAAGCGGTTTCATGAAGTTGGTGATGTGATTATGTTGGTGACGAGGCATTGGCTACCTTAAGAGAGTCATAGTGCTTCCTGCCAGTTGCTCACCCAAATACACAATTTGAGATACTGTGGCCAGTCTGCCTGAAGCGATACGCCACTAGTTGTGTATCTTAAGAGAAACATCGTTACTCTTGCCAGCGGTTTCTTGACTTTGAAGCTGTGATTATACTGGTGACGAGATATTGGCTACCCTAAGAGAGTCACAGTGTTCCGTGCCAGTTGCTCACCCAAATACACATTTTTTAGATACTGTTTCCAGTGTGCCTGAAGCGATACGCCACTAGTTGTGTATCTTAAGAGAAACATCGTTACTTTTGCCAGGGGTTTCTAGAAGTTGCTGATTTGATTCTGCTGGTGACGAGGCATTGGCTACCTCAAGAGAGTCATTGAGGTTCCTGCCAGTTCTTCACCCAAATACACATTTTTTAGATACTCTTTCCAGTCTGCCTGATAGCTACGCCACTAGTTGTGTATCTTAAGAGTCATTGTAACTTTTCCCAGGAGTTTCTTGAAGTTGCTGATGTGATTATGCTGGTGACGAGGCATTGGCTACCCTATGAGTGTCATAGTGATTCCTGCTAGTTGCTCACCCAAATACACATTTTTTTGATACTTTGGCCAGTCTGCCTCAAGTGACACCCCACTAGCTGTGTATCTTATGAGAAGCTTCGTTACCTTTGCAAGCGGTTTCTTGAAGTTGGTGATGGGATTATGTTGGTGACGAGGCATTGGCTACCTTAAGAGAGTCATAGTGCTTCCTGCCAGTTGCTCACCCAAATACACATTTTGAGATACTGTGGCCAGTCTGCCTGAAGCGATACGCCACTAGTTGTGTATCTTAAGAGAAACATCGTTACTCTTGCCAGCGGTTTCTTGACTTTGAAGCTGTGATTATACTGGTGACGAGATATTGGCTACCCTAAGAGAGTCACAGTGTTTCGTGCCAGTTGCTCACCCAAATACACATTTTGAGATACTGTGGCCAGTCTGCCTGAAGCGATACGCCACTAGTTGTGTATCTTAAGAGAAACATCGTTACTTTTGCCAGGGGTTTCTAGAAGTTGCTGATTTGATTCTGCTGGTGACGAGGCATTGGCTACCTCAAGAGAGTCATAGAGATTCCTGCCAGTTCTTCACCCAAATACACATTTTTTAGATACTCTTTCCAGTCTGCCTGATAGCTATGCCACTAGTTGTGTATCTTAAGAGTCATTGTAACTTTTGCCAGGGGTTTCTTGAAGTTGCTGATGTGATTATGCTGGTGACGAGGCATTGTCTGCCCTATGAGTGTCATAGTGATTCCTGCTAGTTGCTCACCCAAATACACATTTTTTTGATACTTTGGCCAGTCTGCCTCAAGTGACACCCCACTAGCTGTGTATCTTATGAGAAGCTTCGTTACCTTTGCAAGCGGTTTCCTGAAGTTGGTGATGGGATTATGTTGGTGACGAGGCATTGGCTACCTTAAGAGAGTCATAGTGCTTTCTGCCAGTTGCTCACCCAAATACACATTTTGAGATACTGTGGCCAGTCTGCCTGAAGCGATACGCCACTAGTTGTGTATCTTAAGAGAAACATCGTTACTCTTGCCAGCGGTTTCTTGACTTTGAAGATGTGATTATACTGGTGACGAGATATTGGTTACCCTAAGAGAGTCACAGTGTTTCGTGCCAGTTGCTCACCCAAATACACATTTTTTAGATACTGTTTCCAGTGTGCCTGAAGCGATACACCACTAGTTGTGTATCTTAAGAGAAACATCGTTGCTTTTGAAAGGGTTTTCTAGAAGTTGCTGATTTGATTCTGCTGGTGACGAATCATAGGCTACCTCAAGAGAGTCATAGAGATTCCTGCCAGTTCTTCACCCAAATACACATTTTTTAGATACTCTTTCCAATCTGCCTGATAGCTACGCCACTAGTTGTGTATCTTAAGAGTCATTGTAACTTTTGCCAGGGGTTTCTTGAAGTTGCTGATGTGATTATGCTGGTGACGAGGCATTGTCTGCCCTATGAGTGTCATAGTGATTCCTGCTAGTTGCTCACCCAAATACACATTTTTTTGATACTTTGGCCAGTCTGCCTCAAGTGACACCCCACTAGCTGTGTATCTAATGAGAAGCTTCGTTACCTTTGCAAGCGGTTTCCTGAAGTTGGTGATGGGATTATGTTGGTGACGAGGCATTGGCTACCTTAAGAGAGTCATAGTGCTTTCTGCCAGTTGCTCACCCAAATACACATTTTGAGATACTGTGGCCAGTCTGCCTGAAGCGATACGCCACTAGTTGTGGATCTTAAGAGAAACATCGTTACTCTTGCCAGCGGTTTCTTGACTTTGAAGATGTGATTATACTGGTGACGAGATATTGGCTACCCTAAGAGAGTCACAGTGTTTCCTGCCAGTTGCTCATCCAAATACACATTGTTTTGATACTCTTTCCAGTCTGCCTGATAGCTACGCCACTAGTTGTGTATCTTAAGAGTCATTGTAACTTTTGCCAGGGGTTTCTTGAAGTTGCTGATGTAATTATGCTGGTGACGAGGCATTGGCTACCCTATGAGTGTCATAGTGATTCCTGCTAGTTGCACACCCAAATACACATTTTTTTGATACTTTGGCCAGTCTGCCTCAAGTGACACCCCACTAGCTGTGTATCTTATGAGAAGCTTCGTTACCTTTGCAAGCGGTTTCATGAAGTTGGTGATGTGATTATGTTGGTGACGAGGCATTGGCTACCTTAAGAGAGTCATAGTGCTTCCTGCCAGTTGCTCACCCAAATACACAATTTGAGATACTGTGGCCAGTCTGCCTGAAGCGATACGCCACTAGTTGTGTATCTTAAGAGAAACATCGTTACTCTTGCCAGCGGTTTCTTGACTTTGAAGCTGTGATTATACTGGTGACGAGATATTGGCTACCCTAAGAGAGTCACAGTGTTCCGTGCCAGTTGCTCACCCAAATACACATTTTTTAGATACTGTTTCCAGTGTGCCTGAAGCGATACGCCACTAGTTGTGTATCTTAAGAGAAACATCGTTACTTTTGCCAGGGGTTTCTAGAAGTTGCTGATTTGATTCTGCTGGTGACGAGGCATTGGCTACCTCAAGAGAGTCATTGAGGTTCCTGCCAGTTCTTCACCCAAATACACATTTTTTAGATACTCTTTCCAGTCTGCCTGATAGCTACGCCACTAGTTGTGTATCTTAAGAGTCATTGTAACTTTTCCCAGGAGTTTCTTGAAGTTGCTGATGTGATTATGCTGGTGACGAGGCATTGGCTACCCTATGAGTGTCATAGTGATTCCTGCTAGTTGCTCACCCAAATACACATTTTTTTGATACTTTGGCCAGTCTGCCTCAAGTGACACCCCACTAGCTGTGTATCTTATGAGAAGCTTCGTTACCTTTGCAAGCGGTTTCTTGAAGTTGGTGATGGGATTATGTTGGTGACGAGGCATTGGCTACCTTAAGAGAGTCATAGTGCTTCCTGCCAGTTGCTCACCCAAATACACATTTTGAGATACTGTGGCCAGTCTGCCTGAAGCGATACGCCACTAGTTGTGTATCTTAAGAGAAACATCGTTACTCTTGCCAGCGGTTTATTGACTTTGAAGCTGTGATTATACTGGTGACGAGATATTGGCTACCCTAAGAGAGTCACAGTGTTTCGTGCCAGTTGCTCACCCAAATACACATTTTGAGATACTGTGGCCAGTCTGCCTGAAGCGATACGCCACTAGTTGTGTATCTTAAGAGAAACATCGTTACTTTTGCCAGGGGTTTCTAGAAGTTGCTGATTTGATTCTGCTGGTGACGAGGCATTGGCTACCTCAAGAGAGTCATAGAGATTCCTGCCAGTTCTTCACCCAAATACACATTTTTTAGATACTCTTTCCAGTCTGCCTGATAGCTATGCCACTAGTTGTGTATCTTAAGAGTCATTGTAACTTTTGCCAGGGGTTTCTTGAAGTTGCTGATGTGATTATGCTGGTGACGAGGCATTGGCTACCCTATGAGTGTCATAGTGATTCCTGCTAGTTGCTCACCCAAATACACATTTTTTTGATACTTTGGCCAGTCTGCCTCAAGTGACACCCCACTAGCTGTGTATCTTATGAGAAGCTTCGTTACCTTTGCAAGCGGTTTCTTGAAGTTGGTGATGGGATTATGTTGGTGACGAGGCATTGGCTACCTTAAGAGAGTCATAGTGCTTCCTGCCAGTTGCTCACCCAAATACACATTTTGAGATACTGTGGCCAGTCTGCCTGAAGCGATACGCCACTAGTTGTGTATCTTAAGAGAAACATCGTTACTCTTGCCAGCGGTTTCTTGACTTTGAAGCTGTGATTATACTGGTGACGAGATATTGGCTACCCTAAGAGAGTCACAGTGTTTCGTGCCAGTTGCTCACCCAAATACACATTTTTTAGATACTGTTTCCAGTGTGCCTGAAGCGATACGCCACTAGTTGTGTATCTTAAGAGAAACATCGTTACTTTTGCCAGGGGTTTCTAGAAGTTGCTGATTTGATTCTGCTGGTGACGAGGCATTGGCTACCTCAAGAGAGTCATAGAGATTCCTGCCAGTTCTTCACCCAAATACACATTTTTTAGATACTCTTTCCAGTCTGCCTGATAGCTACGCCACTAGTTGTGTATCTTAAGAGTCATTGTAACTTTTCCCAGGGGTTTCTTGAAGTTGCTGATGTGATTATGCTGGTGACGAGGCATTGGCTACCCTATGAGTGTCATAGTGATTCCTGCTAGTTGCACACCCAAATACACATTTTTTTGATACTTTGGCCAGTCTGCCTCAAGTGACACCCCACTAGCTGTGTATCTTATGAGAAGCTTCGTTACCTTTGCAAGCGGTTTCTTGAAGTTGGTGATGGCATTATGTTGGTGACGAGGCATTGGCTACCTTAAGAGAGTCATAGTGCTTTCTGCCAGTTGCTCACCCAAATACACATTTTGAGATACTGTGGCCTGTCTGCCTGAAGCGATACGCCACTAGTTGTGTATCTTAAGAGAAACATCGTTACTCTTGCCAGCGGTTTCTTGACTTTGAAGATGTGATTATACTGGTGACGAGATATTGGCTACCCTAAGAGAGTCACAGTGTTTCCTGCCAGTTGCTCATCCAAATACACATTGTTTTGATACTCTTTCCAGTCTGCCTGATAGCTACGCCACTAGTTGTGTATCTTAAGAGTCATTGTAACTTTTGCCAGGGGTTTCTTGAAGTTGCTGATTTGATTATGCTGGTGACGAGGCATTGGCTACCTTAAGAGAGTCATAGTGCTTCCTGCCAGTTGCTCACCCAAATACACATTTTGAGATACTGTGACCAGTCTGCCTGAAGCGATACGCCACTAGTTGTGTATCTTAAGAGAAACATCGTTACTCTTGCCAGCGGTTTCTTGACTTTGAAGCTGTGATTATACTGGTGACGAGATATTGGCTACCCTAAGAGAGTCACAGTGTTTCGTGCCAGTTGCTCACCCAAATACACATTTTTTAGATACTGTTTCCAGTGTGCCTGAAGCGATACGCCACTAGTTGTGTATCTTAAGAGAAACATCGTTACTTTTGCCAGGGGTTTCTAGAAGTTGCTGATTTGATTCTGCTGGTGACGAGGCATTGGCTACCTCAAGAGAGTCATAGAGATTCCTGCCAGTTCTTCACCCAAATACACATTTTTTAGATACTCTTTCCAGTCTGCCTGATAGCTACGCCACTAGTTGTGTATCTTAAGAGTCATTGTAACTTTTGCCAGGGGTTTCTTGAAGTTGCTGATGTGATTATGCTGGTGACGAGGCATTGTCTGCCCTATGAGTGTCATAGTGATTCCTGCTAGTTGCACACCCAAATACACATTTTTTTGATACTTTGGCCAGTCTGCCTCAAGTGACACCCCACTAGCTGTGTATCTTATGAGAAGCTTCGTTACCTTTGCAAGCGGTTTCTTGAAGTTGGTGATGGGATTATGTTGGTGACGAGGCATTGGCTACCTTAAGAGAGTCATAGTGCTTCCTGCCAGTTGCTCACCCAAATACACATTTTGAGATACTGTGGCCAGTCTGCCTGAAGCGATACGCCACTAGTTGTGTATCTTAAGAGAAACATCGTTACTCTTGCCAGCGGTTTCTTGACTTTGAAGATGTGATTATACTGGTGACGAGACATTGGCTACCCTAAGAGAGTCACAGTGTTTCCTGCCAGTTCTTCACCCAAATACACATTTTTTAGATACTCTTTCCAGTCTGCCTGATAGCTACGCCACTAGTTGTGTATTTTAAGAGTCATTGTAACTTTTCCCAGGGGTTTCTTGAAGTTGCTGATGTGATTATGCTGGTGACGAGGCATTGTCTGCCCTATGAGTGTCATAGTGATTCCTGCTAGTTGCACACCCAAATACACATTTTTTTGATACTTTGGCCAGTCTGCCTCAAGTGACACCCCACTAGCTGTGTATCTTATGAGAAGCTTCGTTACCTTTGCAAGCGGTTTCTTGAAGTTGGTGATGGCACTATGTTGGTGACGAGGCATTGGCTACCTTAAGAGAGTCATAGTGCTTTCTGCCAGTTGCTCACCCAAATACACATTTTGAGATACTGTGGCCTGTCTGCCTGAAGCGATACGCCACTAGTTGTGTATCTTAAGAGAAACATCGTTACTCTTGCCAGCGGTTTCTTGACTTTGAAGATGTGATTATACTGGTGACGAGATATTGGTTACCCTAAGAGAGTCACAGTGTTTCGTGCCAGTTGCTCACCCAAATACACATTTTTTAGATATTGTTTCCAGTGTGCCTGAAGCGATACGCCACTAGTTGTGTATCTTAAGAGAAACATCGTTACTTTTGAAAGTGGTTTCTAGAAGTTGCTGATTTGATTCTGCTGGTGACGAATCATTGGCTACCTCAAGAGAGTCATAGAGATTCCTGCCAGTTCTTCACCCAAATACACATTTTTTAGATACTCTTTCCAGTCTGCCTGATAGCTACGCCACTAGTTGTGTATCTTAAGAGTCATTGTAACTTTTGCCAGGGGTTTCTTGAAGTTGCTGATGTGATTATGCTGGTGACGAGGCATTGTCTGCCCTATGAGTGTGATAGTGATTCCTGCTGGTTGCTCACCCAAATACACATTTTTTTGATACTTTGGCCAGTCTGCCTCAAGTGACACCCCACTAGCTGTGTATCTTATGAGAAGCTTCGTTACCTTTGCAAGCGGTTTCCTGAAGTTGGTGATGGGATTATGTTGGTGACGAGGCATTGGCTACCTTAAGAGAGTCATAGTGCTTTCTGCCAGTTGCTCACCCAAATACACATTTTGAGATACTGTGGCCAGTCTGCCTGAAGCGATACGCCACTAGTTGTGTATCTTAAGAGAAACATCGTTACTCTTGCCAGCGGTTTCTTGACTTTGAAGATGTGATTATACTGGTGACGAGATATTGGTTACCCTAAGAGAGTCACAGTGTTTCGTGCCAGTTGCTCACCCAAATACACATTTTTTAGATACTGTTTCCAGTGTGCCTGAAGCGATACGCCACTAGTTGTGTATCTTAAGAGAAACATCGTTACTTTTGAAAGGGGTTTCTAGAAGTTGCTGATTAGATTCTGCTGGTGACGAATCATAGGCTACCTCAAGAGAGTCATAGAGATTCCTGCCAGTTCTTCACCCAAATACACATTTTTTAGATACTCTTTCCAATCTGCCTGATAGCTACGCCACTAGTTGTGTATCTTAAGAGTCATTGTAACTTTTGCCAGGGGTTTCTTGAAGTTGCTGATGTGATTATGCTGGTGACGAGGCATTGTCTGCCCTATGAGTGTCATAGTGATTCCTGCTAGTTGCTCACCCAAATACACATTTTTTTGATACTTTGGCCAGTCTGCCTCAAGTGACACCCCACTAGCTGTGTATCTTATGAGAAGCTTCGTTACCTTTGCAAGAGGTTTCCTGAAGTTGGTGATGGGATTATGTTGGTGACGAGGCATTGGCTACCTTAAGAGAGTCATAGTGCTTTCTGCCAGTTGCTCACCCAAATACACATTTTGAGATACTGTGGCGTCTGCCTGAAGCGATACGCCACTAGTTGTGTATCTTAAGAGGAACATCGTTACTCTTGCCAGCGGTTTCTTGACTTTGAAGATGTGATTATACTGGTGACGAGATATTGGCTACCCTAAGAGAGTCACAGTGTTTCCTGCCAGTTGCTCATCCAAATACACATTGTTTTGATACTCTTTCCAGTCTGCCTGATAGCTACGCCACTAGTTGTGTATCTTAAGAGTCATTGTAACTTTTGCCAGGGGTTTCTTGAAGTTGCTGATGTGATTATGCTGGTGACGAGGCATTGGCCACCCTATGAGTGTCATAGTGATTCCTGCTAGTTGCTCACCCAAATACACATTTTTTTGATACTTTGGCCAGTCTGCCTCAAGTGACACCCCACTAGCTGTGTATCTTATGAGAAGCTTTGTTACCTTTGCAAGCGGTTTCTTGAAGTTGGTGATGGGATTATGTTGGTGACGAGGCATTGGCTACCTTAAGAGAGTCATAGTGCTTCCTGCCAGTTGCTCACCCAAATACACATTTTGAGATACTGTTTCGAGTCTGCCTGAAGCGATACGCCACTAGTTGTGTATCTTAAGAGAAACATCGTTACTCTTGCCAGCGGTTTCTTGACTTTGAAGCTGTGATTATACTGGTGACGAGATATTGGTTACCCTAAGAGAGTCACAGTGTTTCGTGCCAGTTGCTCACCCAAATACACATTTTTTAGATACTGTTTCCAGTGTGCCTGAAGCGATACGCCACTAGTTGTGTATCTTAAGAGAAACATCGTTACTTTTGAAAGGGGATTCTAGAAGTTGCTGATTTGATTCTGCTGGTGACGAATCACTGGCTACCTCAAGAGAGTCATAGAGATTCCTGCCAGTTCTTCACCCAAATACACATTTTTTAGATACTCTTTCCAGTCTGCCTGATAGCTACGCCACTAGTTGTGTATCTTAAGAGTCATTGTAACTTTTGCCAGGGGTTTCTTGAAGTTGCTGATGTGATTATGCTGGTGACGAGGCATTGGCTGCCCTATGAGTATCATAGTGATTCCTGCTAGTTGCTCACCCGAATACACATTTTTTTGATACTTTGGCCAGTCTGCCTCAAGTGACACCCCACTAGCTGTGTATCGTATGAGAAGCTTCGTTACCTTTGCAAGCGGTTTCCTGAAGTTGGTGATGGGATTATGTTGGTGACGAGGCATTGGCTACCTTAAGAGAGTCATAGTGCTTCCTGCCAGTTGCTCACCCAAATACACATTTTGAGATACTGTGGCCAGTCTGCCTGAAGCGATACGCCACTAGTTGTGTATCTTAAGAGAAACATCGTTACTCTTGCCAGCGGTTTCTTGACTTTGAAGATGTGATTATACTGGTGACGAGATATTGGCTACCCTAAGAGAGTCACAGTGTTTCCTGCCAGTTGCTCATCCAAATACACATTTTTTTGATACTCTTTCCAGTCTGCCTGATAGCTACGCCACTAGTTGTGTATCTTAAGAGTCATTGTAACTGTTGCCAGGGGTTTCTTGAAGTTGCTGATGTGATTATGCTGGTGACGAGGCATTGGCTACCCTATGAGTGTCATAGTGATTCCTGCTAGTTGCTCACCCAAATACACATTTTTTTGATACTTTGGCCAGTCTGCCTCAAGTGACACCCCACTAGCTGTGTATCTTATGAGAAGCTGCGTTACCTTTGCAAGCGGTTTCTTGAAGTTGGTGATGTGATTATGTTGGTGACGAGGCATTGGCTACCTTCAGAGAGTCATAGTGCTTTCTGCCAGTTGCTCACCCAAATACACATTTTGAGATACTGTGGCCAGTCTGCCTGAAGCGATACGCCACTAGTTGTGTATCTTAAGAGAAGCATCGTTACTCTTGCCAGCGGTTTCTTGACTTTGAAGATGTGGTTATACTGGTGACGAGATATTGGCTACCCTAAGAGAGTCACAGTGTTTCCTGCCAGTTGCTCATCCAAATACACATTTTTTTGATACTCTTTCCAGTCTGCCTGATAGCTACGCCACTAGTTGTGTATCTTAAGAGTCATTGTAACTTTTGCCAGGGGTTTCTTGAAGTTGCTGATGTGATTATGCTGGTGACGAGGCATTGGCTACCCTATGAGTGTCATAGTGATTCCTGCTAGTTGCTCACCCAAATACACATTTTTTTGATACTTTGGCCAGTCTGCCTCAAGTGACACCCCACTAGCTGTGTATCTTATGAGAAGCTGCGTTACCTTTGCAAGCGGTTTCTTGAAGTTGGTGATGTGATTATGTTGGTGACGAGGCATTGGCTACCTTCAGAGAGTCATAGTGCTTTCTGCCAGTTGCTCACCCAAATACACATTTTGAGATACTGTGGCCTGTCTGCCTGAAGCGATACGCCACTAGTTGTGTATCTTAAGAGAAGCATCGTTACTCTTGCCAGCGGTTTCTTGACTTTGAAGATGTGATTGTACAGGTGACGAGATATTGGCAACCCTAAGAGAGTCACAGTGTTTCGTGCCAGTTGCTCACCCAAATACACATTTTTTAGATACTGTTTCCAGTGTGCCTGAAGCGATACGCCACTAATTGTGTATCTTAAGAGAAACATCGTTACTTTTGAAAGGGGTTTCTAGAAGTTGCTGATTTGATTCTGCTGGTGACGAATCATAGGCTACCTCAAGAGAGTCATAGAGATTCCTGCCAGTTCTTCACCCAAATACACATTTTTTAGATACTCTTTCCAGTCTGCCTGATAGCTACGCCACTAGTTGTGTATCTTAAGAGTCATTGTAACTTTTGCCAGGGGTTTCTTGAAGTTGCTGATGTGATTATGCTGGTGACGAGGCATTGGCTACCCTATGAGTGTCATAGTGATTCCTGCTAGTTGCTCACCCAAATACACATTTTTTTGATACTTTGGCCAGTCTGCCTCAAGTGACACCCCACTAGCTGTGTATCTTATGAGAAGCTGCGTTACCTTTGCAAGCGGTTTCTTGAAGTTGGTGATGTGATTATGTTGGTGACGAGGCATTGGCTACCTTCAGAGAGTCATAGTGCTTTCTGCCAGTTGCCCACCCAAATACACATTTTGAGATACTGTGGCCAGTCTGCCTGAAGCGATACGCCACTAGTTGTGTATCTTAAGAGAAACATCGTTACTCTTGCCAGCGGTTTCTTGACTTTGAAGATGTGATTGTACTGGTGACGAGATATTGGCAACCCTAAGAGAGTCACAGTGTTTCGTGCCAGTTGCTCACCCAAATACACATTTTTTAGATATTGTTTCCAGTGTGCCTGAAGCGATACGCCACTAGTTGTGTATCTTAAGAGAAACATCGTTACTTTTGAAAGTGGTTTCTAGAAGTTGCTGATTTGATTCTGCTGGTGACGAATCATTGGCTACCTCAAGAGAGTCATAGAGATTCCTGCCAGTTCTTCACCCAAATACACATTTTTTAGATACTCTTTCCAGTCTGCCTGATAGCAACGCCACTAGTTGTGTATCTTAAGAGTCATTGTAACTTTTGCCAGGGGTTTCTTGAAGTTGCTGATGTGATTATGCTGGTGACGAGGCATTGTCTGCCCTATGAGTGTCATAGTGATTCCTGCTGGTTGCTCACCCAAATACACATTTTTTTGATACTTTGGCCAGTCTGCCTCAAGTGACACCCCACTAGCTGTGTATCTTATGAGAAGCTTCGTTACCTTTGCAAGCGGTTTCCTGAAGTTGGTGATGGGATTATGTTGGTGACGAGGCATTGGCTACCTTAAGAGAGTCATAGTGCTTTCTGCCAGTTGCTCACCCAAATACACATTTTGAGATACTGTGGCCAATCTGCCTGAAGCGATACGCCACTAGTTGTGTATCTTAAGAGAAACATCGTTACTCTTGCCAGCGGTTTCTTGACTTTGAAGATGTGATTATACTGGTGACGAGATATTGGTTACCCTAAGAGAGTCACAGTGTTTCGTGCCAGTTGCTCACCCAAATACACATTTTTTAGATACTGTTTGCAGTGTGCCTGAAGCGATACGCCACTAGTTGTGTATCTTAAGAGAAACATCGTTACTTTTGAAAGGGGTTTCTAGAAGTTGCTGATTAGATTCTGCTGGTGACGAATCATAGGCTACCTCAAGAGAGTCATAGAGATTCCTGCCAGTTCTTCACCCAAATACACATTTTTTAGATACTCTTTCCATTCTGCCTGATAGCTACGCCACTAGTTGTGTATCTTAAGAGTCATTGTAACTTTTGCCAGGGGTTTCTTGAAGTTGCTGATGTGATTATGCTGGTGACGAGGCATTGTCTGCCCTATGAGTGTCATAGTGATTCCTGCTAGTTGCTCACCCAAATACACATTTTTTTGATACTTTGGCCAGTCTGCCTCAAGTGACACCCCACTAGCTGTGTATCTTATGAGAAGCTTCGTTACCTTTGCAAGCGGTTTCCTGAAGTTGGTGATGGGATTATGTTGGTGACGAGGCATTGGCTACCTTAAGAGAGTCATAGTGCTTTCTGCCAGTTGCTCACCCAAATACACATTTTGAGATACTGTGGCGTCTGCCTGAAGCGATACGCCACTAGTTGTGTATCTTAAGAGGAACATCGTTACTCTTGCCAGCGGTTTCTTGACTTTGAAGATGTGATTATACTGGTGACGAGATATTGGCTACCCTAAGAGAGTCACAGTGTTTCCTGCCAGTTGCTCATCCAAATACACATTGTTTTGATACTCTTTCCAGTCTGCCTGATAGCTACGCCACTAGTTGTGTATCTTAAGAGTCATTGTAACTTTCGCCAGGGGTTTCTTGAAGTTGCTGATGTGATTATGCTGGTGACGAGGCATTGGCCACCCTATGAGTGTCATAGTGATTCCTGCTAGTTGCTCACCCAAATACACATTTTTTTGATACTTTGGCCAGTCTGCCTCAAGTGACACCCCACTAGCTGTGTATCTTATGAGAAGCTTTGTTACCTTTGCAAGCGGTTTCTTGAAGTTGGTGATGGGATTATGTTGGTGACGAGGCATTGGCTACCTTAAGAGAGTCATAGTGCTTCCTGCCAGTTGCTCACCCAAATACACATTTTCAGATACTGTTTCCAGTCTGCCTGAAGCGATACGCCACTAGTTGTGTATCTTAAGAGAAACATCGTTACTCTTGCCAGCGGTTTCTTGACTTTGAAGCTGTGATTATACTGGTGACGAGATATTGGTTACCCTAAGAGAGTCACAGTGTTTCGTGCCAGTTGCTCACCCAAATACACATTTTTTAGATACTGTTTCCAGTGTGCCTGAAGCGATACGCCACTAGTTGTGTATCTTAAGAGAAACATCGTTACTTTTGAAAGGGGATTCTAGAAGTTGCTGATTTGATTCTGCTGGTGACGAATCACTGGCTACCTGAAGAGAGTCATAGAGATTCCTGCCAGTTCTTCACCCAAATACACATTTTTTAGATACTCTTTCCAGTCTGCCTGATAGCTACGCCACTAGTTGTGTATCTTAAGAGACATTGTAACTTTTGCCAGGGGTTTCTTGAAGTTGCTGATGTGATTATGCTGGTGACGAGGCATTGTCTGCCCTATGAGTGTCATAGTGATTCCTGCTAGTTGCTCACCCGAATACACATTTTTTTGATACTTTGGCCAGTCTGCCTCAAGTGACACCCCACTAGCTGTGTATCGTATGAGAAGCTTCGTTACCTTTGCAAGCGGTTTCCTGAAGTTGGTGATGGGATTATGTTGGTGACGAGGCATTGGCTACCTTAAGAGAGTCATAGTGCTTCCTGCCAGTTGCTCACCCAAATACACATTTTGAGATACTGTGGCAAGTCTGCCTGAAGCGATACGCCACTAGTTGTGTATCTTAAGAGAAACATCGTTACTCTTGCCAGCGGTTTCTTGACTTTGAAGATGTGAATATACTGGTGACGAGATATTGGCTACCCTAAGAGAGTCACAGTGTTTCCTGCCAGTTGCTCATCCAAATACACATTTTTTTGATACTCTTTCCAGTCTGCCTGATAGCTACGCCACTAGTTGTGTATCTTAAGAGTCATTGTAACTGTTGCCAGGGGTTTCTTGAAGTTGCTGATGTGATTATGCTGGTGACGAGGCATTGGCTACCCTATGAGTGTCATAGTGATTCCTGCTAGTTGCTCACCCAAATACACATTTTTTTGATACTTTGGCCAGTCTGCCTCAAGTGACACCCCACTAGCTGTGTATCTTATGAGAAGCTGCGTTACCTTTGCAAGCGGTTTCTTGAAGTTGGTGATGTGATTATGTTGGTGACGAGGCATTGGCTACCTTCAGAGAGTCATAGTGCTTTCTGCCAGTTGCTCACCCAAATACACATTTTGAGATACTGTGGCCAGTCTGCCTGAAGCGATACGCCACTAGTTGTGTATCTTAAGAGAAGCATCGTTACTCTTGCCAGCGGTTTCTTGACTTTGAAGATGTGATTATACTGGTGACGAGATATTGGCTACCCTAAGAGAGTCACAGTGTTTCCTGCCAGTTGCTCATCCAAATACACATTTTTTTGATACTCTTTCCAGTCTGCCTGATAGCTACGCCACTAGTTGTGTATCTTAAGAGTCATTGTAACTTTTGCCAGGGGTTTCTTGAAGTTGCTGATGTGATTATGCTGGTGACGAGGCATTGTCTGCCCTATGAGTGTCATAGTGATTCCTGCTAGTTGCTCACCCAAATACACATTTTTTTGATACTTTGGCCAGTCTGCCTCAAGTGACACCCCACTAGCTGTGTATCTTATGAGAAGCTTCGTTACCTTTGCAAGCGGTTTCCTGAAGTTGGTGATGGGATTATGTTGGTGACGAGGCATTGGCTACCTTAAGAGAGTCATAGTGCTTTCTGCCAGTTGCTCACCCAAATACACATTTTGAGATACTGTGGCGTCTGCCTGAAGCGATACGCCACTAGTTGTGTATCTTAAGAGGAACATCGTTACTCTTGCCAGCGGTTTCTTGACTTTGAAGATGTGATTATACTGGTGACGAGATATTGGCTACCCTAAGAGAGTCACAGTGTTTCCTGCCAGTTGCTCATCCAAATACACATTGTTTTGATACTCTTTCCAGTCTGCCTGATAGCTACGCCACTAGTTGTGTATCTTAAGAGTCATTGTAACTTTCGCCAGGGGTTTCTTGAAGTTGCTGATGTGATTATGCTGGTGACGAGGCATTGGCCACCCTATGAGTGTCATAGTGATTCCTGCTAGTTGCTCACCCAAATACACATTTTTTTGATACTTTGGCCAGTCTGCCTCAAGTGACACCCCACTAGCTGTGTATCTTATGAGAAGCTTTGTTACCTTTGCAAGCGGTTTCTTGAAGTTGGTGATGGGATTATGTTGGTGACGAGGCATTGGCTACCTTAAGAGAGTCATAGTGCTTCCTGCCAGTTGCTCACCCAAATACACATTTTGAGATACTGTTTCCTGTCTGCCTGAAGCGATACGCCACTAGTTGTGTATCTTAAGAGAAACATCGTTACTCTTGCCAGCGGTTTCTTGACTTTGAAGCTGTGATTATACTGGTGACGAGATATTGGTTACCCTAAGAGAGTCACAGTGTTTCGTGCCAGTTGCTCACCCAAATACACATTTTTTAGATACTGTTTCCAGTGTGCCTGAAGCGATACGCCACTAGTTGTGTATCTTAAGAGAAACATCGTTACTTTTGAAAGGGGATTCTAGAAGTTGCTGATTTGATTCTGCTGGTGACGAATCACTGGCTACCTGAAGAGAGTCATAGAGATTCCTGCCAGTTCTTCACCCAAATACACATTTTTTAGATACTCTTTCCAGTCTGCCTGATAGCTACGCCACTAGTTGTGTATCTTAAGAGTCATTGTAACTTTTGCCAGGGGTTTCTTGAAGTTGCTGATGTGATTATGCTGGTGACGAGGCATTGGCTGCCCTATGAGTGTCATAGTGATTCCTGCTAGTTGCTCACCCGAATACACATTTTTTTGATACTTTGGCCAGTCTGCCTCAAGTGACACCCCACTAGCTGTGTATCTTATGAGAAGCTTCGTTACCTTTGCAAGCGGTTTCCTGAAGTTGGTGATGGCATTATGTTGGTGACGAGGCATTGGCTACCTTAAGAGAGTCATAGTGCTTCCTGCCAGTTGCTCACCCAAATACACATTTTGAGATACTGTGGCCAGTCTGCCTGAAGCGATACGCCACTAGTTGTGTATCTTAAGAGAAACATCGTTACTCTTGCCAGCGGTTTCTTGACTTTGAAGATGTGATTATACTGGTGACGAGATATTGGCTACCCTAAGAGAGTCACAGTGTTTCCTGCCAGTTGCTCATCCAAATACACATTTTTTTGATACTCTTTCCAGTCTGCCTGATAGCTACGCCACTAGTTGTGTATCTTAAGAGTCATTGTAACTGTTGCCAGGGGTTTCTTGAAGTTGCTGATGTGATTATGCTGGTGACGAGGCATTGGCTACCCTATGAGTGTCATAGTGATTCCTGCTAGTTGCTCACCCAAATACACATTTTTTTGATACTTTGGCCAGTCTGCCTCAAGTGACACCCCACTAGCTGTGTATCTTATGAGAAGCTGCGTTACCTTTGCAAGCGGTTTCTTGAAGTTGGTGATGTGATTATGTTGGTGACGAGGCATTGGCTACCTTCAGAGAGTCATAGTGCTTTCTGCCAGTTGCTCACCCAAATACACATTTTGAGATACTGTGGCCAGTCTGCCTGAAGCGATACGCCACTAGTTGTGTATCTTAAGAGAAGCATCGTTACTCTTGCCAGCGGTTTCTTGACTTTGAAGATGTGATTATACTGGTGACGAGATATTGGCTACCCTAAGAGAGTCACAGTGTTTCCTGCCAGTTGCTCATCCAAATACACATTTTTTTGATACTCTTTCCAGTCTGCCTGATAGCTACGCCACTAGTTGTGTATCTTAAGAGTCATTGTAACTTTTGCCAGGGGTTTCTTGAAGTTGCTGATGTGATTATGCTGGTGACGAGGCATTGGCTACCCTATGAGTGTCATAGTGATTCCTGCTAGTTGCTCACCCAAATACACATTTTTTTGATACTTTGGCCAGTCTGCCTCAAGTGACACCCCACTAGCTGTGTATCTTATGAGAAGCTGCGTTACCTTTGCAAGCGGTTTCTTGAAGTTGGTGATGTGATTATGTTGGTGACGAGGCATTGGCTACCTTCAGAGAGTCATAGTGCTTTCTGCCAGTTGCTCACCCAAATACACATTTTGAGATACTGTGGCCTGTCTGCCTGAAGCGATACGCCACTAGTTGTGTATCTTAAGAGAAGCATCGTTACTCTTGCCAGCGGTTTCTTGACTTTGAAGATGTGATTGTACTGGTGACGAGATATTGGCAACCCTAAGAGAGTCACAGTGTTTCGTGCCAGTTGCTCACCCAAATACACATTTTTTAGATACTGTTTCCAGTGTGCCTGAAGCGATACGCCACTAATTGTGTATCTTAAGAGAAACATCGTTACTTTTGATAGGGGTTTCTAGAAGTTGCTGATTTGATTCTGCTGGTGACGAATCATAGGCTACCTCAAGAGAGTCATAGAGATTCCTGCCAGTTCTTCACCCAAATACACATTTTTTAGATACTCTTTCCAGTCTGCCTGATAGCTACGCCACTAGTTGTGTATCTTAAGAGTCATTGTAACTTTTGCCAGGGGTTTCTTGAAGTTGCTGATGTGATTATGCTGGTGACGAGGCATTGGCTACCCTATGAGTGTCATAGTGATTCCTGCTAGTTGCTCACCCAAATACACATTTTTTTGATACTTTGGCCAGTCTGCCTCAAGTGACACCCCACTAGCTGTGTATCTTATGAGAAGCTGCGTTACCTTTGCAAGCGGTTTCTTGAAGTTGGTGATGTGATTATGTTGGTGACGAGGCATTGGCTACCTTCAGAGAGTCATAGTGCTTTCTGCCAGTTGCCCACCCAAATACACATTTTGAGATACTGTGGCCAGTCTGCCTGAAGCGATACGCCACTAGTTGTGTATCTTAAGAGAAACATCGTTACTCTTGCCAGCGGTTTCTTGACTTTGAAGATGTGATTGTACTGGTGACGAGATATTGGCAACCCTAAGAGAGTCACAGTGTTTCGTGCCAGTTGCTCACCCAAATACACATTTTTTAGATACTGTTTCCAGTGTGCCTGAAGCGATACGCCACTAGTTGTGTATCTTAAGAGAAACATCGTTACTTTTGAAAGGGGTTTCTAGAAGTTGCTGATTTGATTCTGCTGGTGACGAATCATAGGCTACCTCAAGAGAGTCATAGAGATTCCTGCCAGTTCTTCACACAAATACACATTTTTTAGATACTCTTTCCAGTCTGCCTGATAGCTACGCCACTAGTTGTGTATCTTAAGAGTCATTGTAACTTTTGCCAGGGGTTTCTTGAAGTTGCTGATGTGATTATGCTGGTGACGAGGCATTGTCTGCCCTATGAGTGTCATAGTGATTCCTGCTAGTTGCTCACCCAAATACACATTTTTTTATACTTTGGCCAGTCTGCCTCAAGTGACACCCCACTAGCTGTGTATCTTATGAGAAGCTTCGTTACCTTTGCAAGCGGTTTCCTGAAGTTGGTGATGGGATTATGTTTGTGACGAGGCATTGGCTACCTTAAGAGAGTCATAGTGCTTTCTGCCAGTTGCTCACCCAAATACACATTTTGAGATACTGTGGCCAGTCTGCCTGAAGCGATACGCCACTAGTTGTGTATCTTAAGAGAAACATCGTTACTCTTGCCAGCGGTTTCTTGACTTTGAAGATGTGATTATACTGGTGACGAGATATTGGTTACCCTAAGAGAGTCACAGTGTTTCGTGCCAGTTGCTCACCCAAATACATATTTTTTAGATACTGTTTCCAGTGTGCCTGAAGCGATACGCCACTAGTTGTGTATCTTAAGAGAAACATCGTTACTTTTGAAAGGGGTTTCTAGAAGTTGCTGATTTGATTCTGCTGGTGACGAATCACTGGCTACCTCAAGAGAGTCATAGAGATTCCTGCCAGTTCTTCACCCAAATACACATTTTTTAGATACTCTTTCCAGTCTGCCTGATAGCTACGCCACTAGTTGTGTATCTTAAGAGTCATTGTAACTTTTGCCAGGGGTTTCTTGAAGTTGCTGATGTGATTATGCTGGTGACGAGGCATTGGCTGCCCTATGAGTGTCATAGTGATTCCTGCTAGTTGCTCACCCGAATACACATTTTTTTGATACTTTGGCCAGTCTGCCTCAAGTGACACCCCACTAGCTGTGTATCTTATGAGAAGCTTCGTTACCTTTGGAAGCGGTTTCCTGAAGTTGGTGATGGGATTATGTTGGTGACGAGGCATTGGCTACCTTAAGAGAGTCATAGTGCTTCCTGCCAGTTGCTCACCCAAATACACATTTTGAGATACTGTGGCCAGTCTGCCTGAAGCGATACGCCACTAGTTGTGTATCTTAAGAGAAACATCGTTACTCTTGCCAGCGGTTTCTTGACTTTGAAGATGTGATTGTACTGGTGACGAGATATTGGCAACCCTAAGAGAGTCACAGTGTATCGTGCCAGTTGCTCACCCAAATACACATTTTTAGATACTGTTTCCAGTGTGCCTGAAGCGATACGCCACTAATTGTGTATCTTAAGAGAAACATCGTTACTTTTGAAAGGGGTTTCTAGAAGTTGCTGATTTGATTCTTCTGGTGACGAATCATAGGCTACCTCAAGAGAGTCATAGAGATTCCTGCCAGTTCTTCACCCAAATACACATTTTTTAGATACTCTTTCCAGTCTGCCTGATAGCTACGCCACTAGTTGTGTATCTTAAGAGTCATTGTAACTTTTGCCAGGGGTTTTTTGAAGTTGCTGATGTGATTATGCTGGTGACGAGGCATTGGCTACCCTATGAGTGTCATAGTGATTCCTGCTAGTTGCTCACCCAAATACACATTTTTTTGATACTTTGGCCAGTCTGCCTCAAGTGACACCCCACTAGCTGTGTATCTTATGAGAAGCTGCGTTACCTTTGCAAGCGGTTTCTTGAAGTTGGTGATGTGATTATGTTGGTGACGAGGCATTGGCTACCTTCAGAGAGTCATAGTGCTTTCTGCCAGTTGCTCACCCAAATACACATTTTGAGATACTGTGGCCAGTCTGCCTGAAGCGATACGCCACTAGTTGTGTATCTTAAGAGAAACATCGTTACTCTTGCCAGCGGTTTCTTGACTTTGAAGATGTGATTGTACTGGTGACGAGATATTGGCAACCCTAAGAGAGTCACAGTGTTTCGTGCCAGTTGCTCACCCAAATACACATTTTTTAGATACTGTTTCCAGTGTGCCTGAAGCGATACGCCACTAGTTGTGTATCTTAAGAGAAACATCGTTACTTTTGAAAGGGGTTTCTAGAAGTTGCTGATTTGATTCTGCTGGTGACGAATCATAGGCTACCTCAAGAGAGTCATAGAGATTCCTGCCAGTTCTTCACACAAATACACATTTTTTAGATACTCTTTCCAGTCTGCCTGATAGCTACGCCACTAGTTGTGTATCTTAAGAGTCATTGTAACTTTTGCCAGGGGTTTCTTGAAGTTGCTGATGTGATTATGCTGGTGACGAGGCATTGTCTGCCCTATGAGTGTCATAGTGATTCCTGCTAATTGCTCACCCAAATACACATTTTTTTGATACTTTGGCCAGTCTGCCTCAAGTGACACCCCACTAGCTGTGTATCTTATGAGAAGCTTCGTTACCTTTGCAAGCGGTTTCCTGAAGTTGGTGATGGGATTATGTTGGTGACGAGGCATTGGCTACCTTAAGAGAGTCATAGTGCTTCCTGCCAGTTGCTCACCCAAATACACATTTTGAGATACTGTGGCCAGTCTGCCTGAAGCGATACGCCACTAGTTGTGTATCTTAAGAGAAACATCGTTACTCTTGCCAGCGGTTTCTTGACTTTGAAGATGTGATTGTACTGGTGACGAGATATTGGCAACCCTAAGAGAGTCACAGTGTTTCGTGCCAGTTGCTCACCCAAATACACATTTCTTAGATACAGTTTCCAGTGTGACTGAAGCTATACGCCACTAGTTGTGTATCTTAAGAGAAACATCGTTACTTTTGAAAGGGGTTTCTAGAAGTTGCTGATTTGGTTCTGCTGGTGACGAATCATAGGCTACCTCAAGAGAGTCATAGAGATTCCTGCCAGTTCTTCACACAAATACACATTTTTTAGATACTCTTTCCAGTCTGCCTGATAGCTACGCCACTAGTTGTGTATCTTAAGAGTCATTGTAACTTTTGCCAGGGGTTTCTTGAAGTTGCTGATGTGATTATGCTGGTGACGAGGCATTGGCTACCCTATGAGAGTCATAGTGATTCCTGCTAGTTGCTCACCCAAATACACATTTTTTTGATACTTTGGCCAGTCTGCCTCAAGTGACACCCCACTAGCTGTGTATCTTATGAGAAGCTGCGTTACCTTTGCAAGCGGTTTCTTGAAGTTGGTGATGGGATTATGTTGGTGACGAGGCATTGGCTACCTTCAGAGGGTCATAGTGCTTTCTGCCAGTTGCTCACCCAAATACACATTTTGAGATACTGTGGCCAGTCTGCCTGAAGCGATACGCCACTAGTTGTGTATCTTAAGAGAAACATCGTTACTCTTGCCAGCGGTTTCTTGACTTTGAAGATGTGATTATACTGGTGACGAGATATTGGTTACCCTAAGAGAGTCACAGTGTTTCGTGCCAGTTGCTCACCCAAATACATATTTTTTAGATACTGTTTCCAGTGTGCCTGAAGCGATACGCCACTAGTTGTGTATCTTAAGAGAAACATCGTTACTTTTGAAAGGGGTTTCTAGAAGTTGCTGATTTGATTCTGCTGGTGACGAATCACTGGCTACCTCAAGAGAGTCATAGAGATTCCTGCCAGTTCTTCACCCAAATACACATTTTTTAGATACTCTTTCCAGTCTGCCTGATAGCTACGCCACTAGTTGTGTATCTTAAGAGTCATTGTAACTTTTGCCAGGGGTTTCTTGAAGTTGCTGATGTGATTATGCTGGTGACGAGGCATTGGCTGCCCTATGAGTGTCATAGTGATTCCTGCTAGTTGCTCACCCGAATACACATTTTTTTGATACTTTGGCCAGTCTGCCTCAAGTGACACCCCACTAGCTGTGTATCTTATGAGAAGCTTCGTTACCTTTGGAAGCGGTTTCCTGAAGTTGGTGATGGGATTATGTTGGTGACGAGGCATTGGCTACCTTAAGAGAGTCATAGTGCTTCCTGCCAGTTGCTCACCCAAATACACATTTTGAGATACTGTGGCCAGTCTGCCTGAAGCGATACGCCACTAGTTGTGTATCTTAAGAGAAACATCGTTACTCTTGCCAGCGGTTTCTTGACTTTGAAGATGTGATTGTACTGGTGACGAGATATTGGCAACCCTAAGAGAGTCACAGTGTATCGTGCCAGTTGCTCACCCAAATACACATTTTTAGATACTGTTTCCAGTGTGCCTGAAGCGATACGCCACTAATTGTGTATCTTAAGAGAAACATCGTTACTTTTGAAAGGGGTTTCTAGAAGTTGCTGATTTGATTCTTCTGGTGACGAATCATAGGCTACCTCAAGAGAGTCATAGAGATTCCTGCCAGTTCTTCACCCAAATACACATTTTTTAGATACTCTTTCCAGTCTGCCTGATAGCTACGCCACTAGTTGTGTATCTTAAGAGTCATTGTAACTTTTGCCAGGGGTTTTTTGAAGTTGCTGATGTGATTATGCTGGTGACGAGGCATTGGCTACCCTATGAGTGTCATAGTGATTCCTGCTAGTTGCTCACCCAAATACACATTTTTTTGATACTTTGGCCAGTCTGCCTCAAGTGACACCCCACTAGCTGTGTATCTTATGAGAAGCTGCGTTACCTTTGCAAGCGGTTTCTTGAAGTTGGTGATGTGATTATGTTGGTGACGAGGCATTGGCTACCTTCAGAGAGTCATAGTGCTTTCTGCCAGTTGCTCACCCAAATACACATTTTGAGATACTGTGGCCAGTCTGCCTGAAGCGATACGCCACTAGTTGTGTATCTTAAGAGAAACATCGTTACTCTTGCCAGCGGTTTCTTGACTTTGAAGATGTGATTGTACTGGTGACGAGATATTGGCAACCCTAAGAGAGTCACAGTGTTTCGTGCCAGTTGCTCACCCAAATACACATTTTTTAGATACTGTTTCCAGTGTGCCTGAAGCGATACGCCACTAGTTGTGTATCTTAAGAGAAACATCGTTACTTTTGAAAGGGGTTTCTAGAAGTTGCTGATTTGATTCTGCTGGTGACGAATCATAGGCTACCTCAAGAGAGTCATAGAGATTCCTGCCAGTTCTTCACACAAATACACATTTTTTAGATACTCTTTCCAGTCTGCCTGATAGCTACGCCACTAGTTGTGTATCTTAAGAGTCATTGTAACTTTTGCCAGGGGTTTCTTGAAGTTGCTGATGTGATTATGCTGGTGACGAGGCATTGTCTGCCCTATGAGTGTCATAGTGATTCCTGCTAATTGCTCACCCAAATACACATTTTTTTGATACTTTGGCCAGTCTGCCTCAAGTGACACCCCACTAGCTGTGTATCTTATGAGAAGCTTCGTTACCTTTGCAAGCGGTTTCCTGAAGTTGGTGATGGGATTATGTTGGTGACGAGGCATTGGCTACCTTAAGAGAGTCATAGTGCTTCCTGCCAGTTGCTCACCCAAATACACATTTTGAGATACTGTGGCCAGTCTGCCTGAAGCGATACGCCACTAGTTGTGTATCTTAAGAGAAACATCGTTACTCTTGCCAGCGGTTTCTTGACTTTGAAGATGTGATTGTACTGGTGACGAGATATTGGCAACCCTAAGAGAGTCACAGTGTTTCGTGCCAGTTGCTCACCCAAATACACATTTCTTAGATACAGTTTCCAGTGTGACTGAAGCTATACGCCACTAGTTGTGTATCTTAAGAGAAACATCGTTACTTTTGAAAGGGGTTTCTAGAAGTTGCTGATTTGGTTCTGCTGGTGACGAATCATAGGCTACCTCAAGAGAGTCATAGAGATTCCTGCCAGTTCTTCACACAAATACACATTTTTTAGATACTCTTTCCAGTCTGCCTGATAGCTACGCCACTAGTTGTGTATCTTAAGAGTCATTGTAACTTTTGCCAGGGGTTTCTTGAAGTTGCTGATGTGATTATGCTGGTGACGAGGCATTGGCTACCCTATGAGAGTCATAGTGATTCCTGCTAGTTGCTCACCCAAATACACATTTTTTTGATACTTTGGCCAGTCTGCCTCAAGTGACACCCCACTAGCTGTGTATCTTATGAGAAGCTGCGTTACCTTTGCAAGCGGTTTCTTGAAGTTGGTGATGGGATTATGTTGGTGACGAGGCATTGGCTACCTTCAGAGGGTCATAGTGCTTTCTGCCAGTTGCTCACCCGAATACACATTTTGAGATACTGTGGCCAGTCTGCCTGAAGCGATACGCCACTAGTTGTGTATCTTAAGAGAAACATCGTTACTCTTGCCAGCGGTATCTTGACTTTGAAGATGTGATTGTACTGGTGACGAGATATTGGCAACCCTAAGAGAGTCACAGTGTTTCGTGCCAGTTGCTCACCCAAATACACATTTTTTAGATACTGTTTCCAGTGTGCCTGAAGCGATACGCCACTAATTGTGTATCTTAAGAGAAACATCGTTACTTTTGAAAGGGGTTTCTAGAAGTTGCTGATTTGATTCTTCTGGTGACGAATCATAGGCTACCTCAAGAGAGTCATAGAGATTCCTGCCAGTTCTTCACCCAAATACACATTTTTTAGATACTCTTTCCAGTCTGCCTGATAGCTACGCCACTAGTTGTGTATCTTAAGAGTCATTGTAACTTTTGCCAGGGGATTTTTGAAGTTGCTGATGTGATTATGCTGGTGACGAGGCATTGGCTACCCTATGAGTGTCATAGTGATTCCTGCTAGTTGCTCACCCAAATACACATTTTTTTGATACTTTGGCCAGTCTGCCTCAAGTGACACCCCACTAGCTGTGTATCTTATGAGAAGCTGCGTTACCTTTGCAAGCGGTTTCTTGAAGTTGGTGATGTGATTATGTTGGTGACCAGGCATTGGCTACCTTCAGAGAGTCATAGTGCTTTCTGCCAGTTGCTCACCCAAATACACATTTTGAGATACTGTGGCCAGTCTGCCTGAAGCGATACGCCACTAGTTGTGTATCTTAAGAGAAACATCGTTACTCTTGCCAGCGGTTTCTTGACTTTGAAGATGTGATTGTACTGGTGACGAGATATTGGCAACCCTAAGAGAGTCACAGTGTTTCGTGCCAGTTGCTCACCCAAATACACATTTTTTAGATACTGTTTCCAGTGTGCCTGAAGCGATACGCCACTAGTTGTGTATCTTAAGAGAAACATCGTTACTTTTGAAAGGGGTTTCTAGAAGTTGCTGATTTGATTCTGCTGGTGACGAATCATAGGCTACCTCAAGAGAGTCATAGAGATTCCTGCCAGTTCTTCACCCAAATACACATTTTTTAGATACTCTTTCCAGTCTGCCTGATAGCTACGCCACTATTTGTGTATCTTAAGAGTCATTGTAACTTTTGCCAGGGGTTTCTTGAAGTTGCTGATGTGATTATGCTGGTGACGAGGCATTGTCTGCCCTATGAGTGTCATAGTGATTCCTGCTAATTGCTCACCCAAATACACATTTTTTTGATACTTTGGCCAGTCTGCCTCAAGTGACACCCCACTAGCTGTGTATCTTATGAGAAGCTTCGTTACCTTTGCAAGCGGTTTCCTGAAGTTGGTGATGGGATTATGTTGGTGACGAGGCATTGGCTACCTTAAGAGAGTCATAGTGCTTCCTGCCAGTTGCTCACCCAAATACACATTTTGAGATACTGTGGCCAGTCTACCTGAAGCGATACGCCACTAGTTGTGTATCTTAAGAGAAACATCGTTACTCTTGCCAGCGGTTTCTTGACTTTGAAGATGTGATTGTACTGGTGACGAGATATTGGCAACCCTAAGAGAGTCACAGTGTTTCGTGCCAGTTGCTCACCCAAATACACATTTCTTAGATACTGTTTCCAGTGTGACTGAAGCTATACGCCACTAGTTGTGTATCTTAAGAGAAACATCGTTACTTTTGAAAGGGGTTTCTAGAAGTTGCTGATTTGATTCTGCTGGTGACGAATCATAGGCTACCTCAAGAGAGTCATAGAGATTCCTGCCAGTTCTTCACCCAAATACACATTTTTTAGATACTCTTTCCAGTCTGCCTGATAGCTACGCCACTAGTTGTGTATCTTAAGAGTCATTGTAACTTTTGCCAGGGGTTTCTTGAAGTTGCTGATGTGATTATGCTGGTGACGAGGCATTGGCTACCCTATGAGAGTCATAGTGATTCCTGCTAGTTGCTCACCCAAATACACATTTTTTTGATACTTTGGCCAGTCTGCCTCAAGTGACACCCCACTAGCTGTGTATCTTATGAGAAGCTGCGTTACCTTTGCAAGCGGTTTCTTGAAGTTGGTGATGTGATTATGTTGGTGACCAGGCATTGGCTACCTTCAGAGAGTCATAGTGCTTTCTGCCAGTTGCTCACCCAAATACACATTTTGAGATACTGTGGCCAGTCTGCCTGAAGCGATACGCCACTAGTTGTGTATCTTAAGAGAAACATCGTTACTCTTGCCAGCGGTTTCTTGACTTTGAAGATGTGATTGTACTGGTGACGAGATATTGGCAACCCTAAGAGAGTCACAGTGTTTCGTGCCAGTTGCTCACCCAAATACACATTTTTTAGATACTGTTTCCAGTGTGCCTGAAGCGATACGCCACTAGTTGTGTATCTTAAGAGAAACATCGTTACTTTTGAAAGGGGTTTCTAGAAGTTGCTGATTTGATTCTGCTGGTGACGAATCATAGGCTACCTCAAGAGAGTCATAGAGATTCCTGCCAGTTCTTCACCCAAATACACATTTTTTAGATACTCTTTCCAGTCTGCCTGATAGCTACGCCACTAGTTGTGTATCTTAAGAGTCATTGTAACTTTTGCCAGGGGTTTCTTGAAGTTGCTGATGTGATTATGCTGGTGACGAGGCATTGTCTGCCCTATGAGTGTCATAGTGATTCCTGCTAGTTGCTCACCCAAATACACATTTTTTTGATACTTTGGCCAGTCTGCCTCAAGTGACACCCCACTAGCTGTGTATCTTATGAGAAGCTTCGTTACCTTTGCAAGCGGTTTCCTGAAGTTGGTGATGGGATTATGTTGGTGACGAGGCATTGGCTACCTTAAGAGAGTCATAGTGCTTCCTGCCAGTTGCTCACCCAAATACACATTTTGAGATACTGTGGCCAGTCTGCCTGAAGCGATACGCCACTAGTTGTGTATCTTAAGAGAAACATCGTTACTCTTGCCAGCGGTTTCTTGACTTTGAAGATGTGATTGTACTGGTGACGAGATATTGGCAACCCCAAGAGAGTGACAGTGTTTCGTGCCAGTTGCTCACCCAAATACACATTTTTTAGATACTGTTTCCAGTGTGACTGAAGCGATACGCCACTAGTTGTGTATCTTAAGAGAAACATCGTTACTTTTGAAAGGGGTTTCTAGAAGTTGCTGATTTGATTCTGCTGGTGACGAATCATAGGCTACCTCAAGAGAGTCATAGAGATTCCTGCCAGTTCTTCACACAAATACACATTTTTTAGATACTCTTTCCAGTCTGCCTGATAGCTACGCCACTAGTTGTGTATCTTAAGAGTCATTGTAACTTTTGCCAGGGGTTTCTTGAAGTTGCTGATGTGATTATGCTGGTGACGAGGCATTGGCTACCCTATGAGAGTCATAGTGATTCCTGCTAGTTGCTCACCCAAATACACATTTTTTTTGATACTTTGGCCAGTCTGCCTCAAGTGACACCCCACTAGCTGTGTATCTTATGAGAAGCTTCGTTACCTTTGCAAGCGGTTTCCTGAAGTTGGTGATGGGATTATGTTTGTGACGAGGCATTGGCTACCTTAAGAGAGTCATAGTGCTTTCTGCCAGTTGCTCACCCAAATACACATTTTGAGATACTGTGGCCAGTCTGCCTGAAGCGATACGCCACTAGTTGTGTATCTTAAGAGAAACATCGTTACTCTTGCCAGCGGTTTCTTGACTTTGAAGATGTGATTGTACTGGTGACGAGATATTGGCAACCCTAAGAGAGTCACAGTGTTTCGTGCCAGTTGCTCACCCAAATACACATTTTTTAGATACTGTTTCCAGTGTGCCTGAAGCGATACGCCACTAATTGTGTATCTTAAGAGAAACATCGTTACTTTTGAAAGGGGTTTCTAGAAGTTGCTGATTTGATTCTTCTGGTGACGAATCATAGGCTACCTCAAGAGAGTCATAGAGATTCCTGCCAGTTCTTCACCCAAATACACATTTTTTAGATACTCTTTCCAGTCTGCCTGATAGGTACGCCACTAGTTGTGTATCTTAAGAGTCATTGTAACTTTTACCAGGGGTTTTTTTAAGTTGCTGATGTGATTATGCTGGTGACGAGGCATTGGCTACCCTATGAGTGTCATAGTGATTCCTGCTAGTTGCTCACCCAAATACACATTTTTTTGATACTTTGGCCAGTCTGCCTCAAGTGACACCCCACTAGCTGTGTATCTTATGAGAAGCTTCGTTACCTTTGCAAGCGGTTTCCTGAAGTTGGTGATGGGATTATGTTGGTGACGAGGCATTGGCTACCTTAAGAGAGTCATAGTGCTTCCTGCCAGTTGCTCACCCAAATACACATTTTGAGATACTGTGGCCAGTCTGCCTGAAGCGATACGCCACTAGTTGTGTATCTTAAGAGAAACATCGTTACTCTTGCCAACGGTTTCTTGACTTTGAAGATGTGATTGTACTGGTGACGAGATATTGGCAACCCTAAGAGAGTCACAGTGTTTCGTGCCAGTTGCTCACCCAAATACACATTTTTTAGATACTGTTTCCAGTGTGACTGAAGCGATACGCCACTAGTTGTGTATCTTAAGAGAAACATCGTTACTTTTGAAAGGGGTTTCTAGAAGTTGCTGATTTGATTCTGCTGGTGACGAATCATAGGCTACCTCAAGAGAGTCATAGAGATTCCTGCCAGTTCTTCACACAAATACACATTTTTTAGATACTCTTTCCAGTCTGCCTGATAGCTACGCCACTAGTTGTGTATCTTAAGAGTCATTGTAACTTTTGCCAGGGGTTTCTTGAAGTTGCTGATGTGATTATGCTGGTGACGAGGCATTGGCTACCCTATGAGAGTCATAGTGATTCCTGCTAGTTGCTCACCCAAATACACATTTTTTGATACTTTGGCCAGTCTGCCTCAAGTGACACCCCACTAGCTGTGTATCTTATGAGAAGCTGCGTTACCTTTGCAAGCGGTTTCTTCAAGTTGGTGATGTGATTATGTTGGTGACGAGGCATTGGCTACCTTCAGAGAGTCATAGTGCTTTCTGCCAGTTGCTCACCCAAATACACATTTTGAGATACTGTGGCCAGTCTGCCTGAAGCGATACGCCACTAGTTGTGTATCTTAAGAGAAACATCGTTACTCTTGCCAGCGGTTTCTTGACTTTGAAGATGTGATTGTACTGGTGACGAGATATTGGCAACCCTAAGAGAGTCACAGTGTTTCGTGCCAGTTGCTCACCCAAATACACATTTTTTAGATACTGTTTCCAGTGTGCCTGAAGCGATACGCCACTAGTTGTGTATCTTAAGAGAAACATCGTTACTTTTGAAAGGGGTTTCTAGAAGTTGCTGATTTGATTCTGCTGGTGACGAATCATAGGCTACCTCAAGAGAGTCATAGAGATTCCTGCCAGTTCTTCACACAAATACACATTTTTTAGATACTCTATCCAGTCTGCCTGATAGCTACGCCACTAGTTGTGTATCTTAAGAGTCATTGTAACTTTTGCCAGGGGTTTCTTGAAGTTGATGATGTGATTATGCTGGTGACGAGGCATTGTCTGCCCTATGAGTGTCATAGCGATTCCTCCTAGTTGCTCACCCAAATACACATTTTTTTGATACTTTGGCCAGTCTGCCTCAAGTGACACCCCACTAGCTGTGTATCTTATGAGAAGCTTCGTTACCTTTGCAAGCGGTTTCTTGAAGTTGGTGATGGGATTATGTTGGTGACGAGGCATTGGCTACCTTAAGAGAGTCATTGTGCTTCCTGCCAGTTGCTCACCCAAATACACATTTTGAGATACTGTGGCCAGTCTGCCTGAAGCGATACGCCACTAGTTGTGTATCTTAAGAGAAACATCGTTACTCTTGCCAACGGTTTCTTGACTTTGAAGATGTGATTGTACTGGTGACGAGATATTGGCAACCCTAAGAGAGTCACAGTGTTTCGTGCCAGTTGCTCACCCAAATACACATTTTTTAGATACTGTTTCCAGTGTGACTGAAGCGATACGCCACTAGTTGTGTATCTCAAGAGAAACATCGTTACTTTTGAAAGGGGTTTCTAGAAGTTGCTGATTTGATTCTGCTGGTGACGAATCATAGGCTACCTCAAGAGAGTCATAGAGATTCCTGCCAGTTCTTCACACAAATACACATTTTTTAGATACTCTTTCCAGTCTGCCTGATAGCTACGCCACTAGTTGTGTATCTTAAGAGTCATTGTAACTTTTGCCAGGGGTTTCTTGAAGTTGCTGATGTGATTATGCTGGTGACGAGGCATTGGCTACCCTATGAGAGTCATAGTGATTCCTGCTAGTTGCTCACCCAAATACACATTTTTTTGATACTTTGGCCAGTCTGCCTCAAGTGACACCCCACTAGCTGTGTATCTTATGAGAAGCTGCGTTACCTTTGCAAGCGGTTTCTTCAAGTTGGTGATGTGATTATGTTGGTGACGAGGCATTGGCTACCTTCAGAGAGTCATAGTGCTTTCTGCCAGTTGCTCACCCAAATACACATTTTGAGATACTGTTTCCAGTGTGCCTGAAGCGATACGCCACTAGTTGTGTATCTTAATAGAAACATCGTTACTTTTGAAAGGGGTTTCTAGAAGTTGCTGATTTGATTCTGCTGGTGACGAATCATAGGCTACCTCAAGAGAGTCATAGAGATTCCTGCCAGTTCTTCACACAAATACACATTTTTTAGATAGTCTATCCAGTCTGCCTGATAGCTACGCCACTAGTTGTGTATCTTAAGAGTCATTGTAACTTTTGCCAGGGGTTTCTTGAAGTTGCTGATGTGATTATGCTGGTGACGAGGCATTGTCTGCCCTATGAGTGTCATAGCGATTCCTCCTAGTTGCTCACCCAAATACACATTTTTTTGATACTTTGGCCAGTCTGCCTCAAGTGACACCCCACTAGCTGTGTATCTTATGAGAAGCTTCGTTACCTTTGCAAGCGGTTTCCTGAAGTTGGTGATGGGATTATGTTTGTGACGAGGCATTGGCTACCTTAAGAGAGTCATAGTGCTTTCTGCCAGTTGCTCACCCAAATACACATTTTGAGATACTGTGGCCAGTCTGCCTGAAGCGATACGCCACTAGTTGTGTATCTTAAGAGAAACATCGTTACTCTTGCCAGCGGTTTCTTGACTTTGAAGATGTGATTGTACTGGTGACGAGATATTGGCAACCCTAAGAGAGTCACAGTGTTTCGTGCCAGTTGCTCACCCAAATACACATTTTTTAGATACTGTTTCCAGTGTGCCTGAAGCGATACGCCACTAATTGTGTATCTTAAGAGAAACATCGTTACTTTTGAAAGGGGTTTCTAGAAGTTGCTGATTTGATTCTGCTGGTGACGAATCATAGGCTACCTCAAGAGAGTCATAGAGATTCCTGCCAGTTCTTCACCCAAATACACATTTTTTAGATACTCTTTCCAGTCTGCCTGATAGGTACGCCACTAGTTGTGTATCTTAAGAGTCATTGTAACTTTTGCCAGGGGTTTCTTGAAGTTGCTGATGTGATTATGCTGGTGACGAGGCATTGGCTACCCTATGAGTGTCATAGTGATTCCTGCTAGTTGCTCACCCAAATACACATTTTTTTGATACTTTGGCCAGTCTGCCTCAAGTGACACCCCACTAGCTGTGTATCTTATGAGAAGCTGCGTTACCTTTGCAAGCGGTTTCTTGAAGTTGGTGATGTGATTATGTTGGTGACGAGGCATTGGCTACCTTCAGAGAGTCATAGTGCTTTCTGCCAGTTGCTCACCCAAATACACATTTTGAGATACTGTGGCCAGTCTGCCTGAAGCGATACGCCACTAGTTGTGTATCTTAAGAGAAACATCGTTACTCTTGCCAGCGGTTTCTTGACTTTGAAGATGTGATTGTACTGGTGACGAGATATTGGCAACCCTAAGAGAGTCACAGTGTTTCGTGCCAGTTGCTCACCCAAATACACATTTTTTAGATACTGTTTCCAGTGTGCCTGAAGCGATTCGCCACTAGCTGTGTATCTTAAGAGAAACATCGTTACTTTTGAAAGGGGTTTCTAGAAGTTGCTGATTTGATTCTGCTGGTGACGAATCACTGGCTACCTCAAGAGAGTCATAGAGATTCCTGCCAGTTCTTCACCCAAATACCCATTTTTTAGATACTCTTTCCAGTCTGCCTGATAGCTACGCCACTAGTTGTGTATCTTAAGAGTCATTGTAACTTTTGCCAGGGGTTTCTTGAAGTTGCTGATGTGATTATGCTGGTGACGAGGCATTGTCTGCCCTATGAGTGTCATAGTGATTCCTGCTAGTTGCTCACCCAAATACACATTTTTTTGATACTTTGGCCAGTCTGCCTCAAGTGACACCCCACTAGCTGGGTATCTTATGAGAAGCTTCGTTACCTTTGCAAGCGGTTTCCTGAAGTTGGTGATGGGATTATGTTTGTGACGAGGCATTGGCTACCTTAAGAGAGTCATAGTGCTTTCTGCCAGTTGCTCACCCAAATACACATTTTGAGATACTGTGGCCAGTCTGCCTGAAGCGATACGCCACTAGTTGTGTATCTTAAGAGAAACATCGTTACTCTTGCCAGCGGTTTCTTGACTTTGAAGATGTGATTATACTGGTGACGAGATATTGGTTACCCTAAGAGAGTCACAGTGTTTCGTGCCAGTTGCTCACCCAAATACACATTTTTTAGATACTGTTTCCAGTGTGCCTTAAGCGATACGCCACTAGTTGTGTATCTTAAGAGAAACATCGTTACTTTTGAAAGGGGTTTCTAGAAGTTGCTGATTTGATTCTGCTGGTGACGAATCACTGGCTACCTGAAGAGAGTCATAGAGATTCCTGCCAGTTCTTCACCCAAATACACATTTTTTAGATACTCTTTCCAGTCTGCCTGATAGCTACGCCACTAGTTGTGTATCTTAAGAGTCATTGTTACTTTTGCCAGGGGTTTCTTGAAGTTGCTGATGTGATTATGCTGGTGACGAGGCATTGGCTGCCCTATGAGTGTCATAGTGATTCCTGCTAGTTGCTCACCCAAATACACATTTTTTTGATACTTTGGCCAGTCTGCCTCAAGTGACACCCCACTAGCTGTGTATCTTATGAGAAGCTTCGTTACCTTTGCAAGCGGTTTCCTGAAGTTGGTGATGGGATTATGTTGGTGACGAGGCATTGGCTACCTTAAGAGAGTCATAGTGCTTCCTGCCAGTTGCTCACCCAAATACACATTTTGAGATACTGTGGCCAGTCTGCCTGAAGCGATACGCCACTAGTTGTGTATCTTAAGAGAAACATCGTTACTCTTGCCAGCGGTTTCTTGACTTTGAAGATGTGATTGTACTGGTGACGAGATATTGGCAACCCTAAGAGAGTCACAGTGTTTCGTGCCAGTTGCTCACCCAAATACACATTTTTTAGATACTGTATCCAGTGTGCCTGAAGCGATACGCCACTAGTTGTGTATCTTAAGAGAAACATCGTTACTTTTGAAAGGGGTTTCTAGAAGTTGCTGATTTGATTCTGCTGGTGACGAATCATAGGCTACCTCAAGAGAGTCATAGAGATTCCTGCCAGTTCTTCACACAAATACACATTTTTTAGATACTCTATCCAGTCTGCCTGATAGCTACGCCACTAGTTGTGTATCTTAAGAGTCATTGTAACTTTTGCCAGGGGTTTCTTGAAGTTGCTGATGTGATTATGCTGGTGACGAGGCATTGTCTGCCCTATGAGTGTCATAGCGATTCCTGCTAGTTGCTCACACAAATACACATTTTTTTGATACTTTGGCCAGTCTGCCTCAAGTGACACCCCACTAGCTGTGTATCTTATGAGAAGCTTCGTTTCCTTTGCAAGCGGTTTCCTGAAGTTGGTGATGGGATTATGTTTGTGACGAGGCATTGGCTACCTTAAGAGAGTCATAGTGCTTTCTGCCAGTTGCTCACCCAAATACACATTTTGAGATACTGTGGCCAGTCTGCCTGAAGCGATACGCCACTAGTTGTGTATCTTAAGAGAAACATCGTTACTCTTGCCAGCGGTTTCTTGACTTTGAAGATGTGATTATACTGGTGACGAGATATTGGTTACCCTAAGAGAGTCAGAGTGTTTCGTGCCAGTTGCTCACCCAAATACACATTTTTTAGATACTGTTTCCAGTGTGCCTGAAGCGATACGCCACTAGTTGTGTATCTTAAGAGAAACATCGTTACTTTTGCCAGGGGTTTCTAGAAGTTGCTGATTTGATTCTGCTGGTGACGAGGCATTGGCTACCTCAAGAGAGTCATAGAGATTCCTGCCAGTTCTTCACCCAAATACACATTTTTTAGATACTCTTTCCAGTCTGCCTGATAGCTACGCCACTATTTGTGTATCTTAAGAGTCATTGTAACTTTTGCCAGGGGTTTCTTGAAGTTGCTGATGTGATTATGCTGGTGACGAGGCATTGGCTACCTTATGAGTGTCATAGTGATTCCTGCTAGTTGCTCACCAAAATACACATTTTTTTGATACTTTGGCCAGTCTGCCTCAAGTGACACCCCACTAGCTGTGTATCTTATGAGAAGCTTCGTTACCTTTGCAAGCGGTTTCTTGAAGTTGGTGATGGGATTATGTTGGTGACGAGGCATTGGCTACCTTAAGAGAGTCATAGTGCTTCCTGCCAGTTGCTCACCCAAATACACATTTTGAGATACTGTGGCCAGTCTGCCTGAAGCGATACGCCACTAGTTGTGTATCTTAAGAGAAACATCGTTACTCTTGCCAGCGGTTTCTTGACTTTGAAGATGTGATTGTACTGGTGACGAGATATTGGCAACCCTAAGAGAGTCACAGTGTTTCGTGCCAGTTGCTCACCCAAATACACATTTTTTAGATACTGTTTCCAGTGTGCCTGAAGCGATACGCCACTAATTGTGTATCTTAAGAGAAACATCGTTACTTTTGAAAGGGGTTTCTAGAAGTTGCTGATTTGATTCTGCTGGTGACGAATCATAGGCTACCTCAAGAGAGTCATAGAGATTCCTGCCAGTTCTTCACCCAAATACACATTTTTTAGATACTCTTTCCAGTCTGCCTGATAGCTACGCCACTAGTTGTGTATCTTAAGAGTCATTGTAACTTTTGCCAGGGGTTTCTTGAAGTTGCTGATGTGATTATGCTGGTGACGAGGCATTGGCTACCCTATGAGTGTCATAGTGATTCCTGCTAGTTGCTCACCCAAATACACATTTTTTTGATACTTTGGCCAGTCTGCCTCAAGTGACACCCCACTAGCTGTGTATCTTATGAGAAGCTGCGTTACCTTTGCAAGCGGTTTCTTGAAGTTGGTGATGTGATTATGTTGGTGACCAGGCATTGGCTACCTTCAGAGAGTCATAGTGCTTTCTGCCAGTTGCTCACCCAAATACACATTTTGAGATACTGTGGCCAGTCTGCCTGAAGCGATACGCCACTAGTTGTGTATCTTAAGAGAAACATCGTTCCTCTTACCAGCGGTTTCTTGACTTTGAAGATGTGATTGTACTGGTGACGAGATATTGGCAACCCTAAGAGAGTCACAGTGTTTCGTGCCAGTTGCTCACCCAAATACATATTTTTTAGATACTGTTTCCAGTGTGCCTGAAGCGATACGCCACTAGTTGTGTATCTTAAGAGAAACATCGTTACTTTTGAAAGGGGTTTCTAGAAGTTGCTGATTTGATTCTGCTGGTGACGAATCATAGGCTACCTCAAGAGAGTCATAGAGATTCCTGCCAGTTCTTCACACAAATACACATTTTTTAGATACTCTTTCCAGTCTGCCTGATAGCTACGCCACTAGTTGTGTATCTTAAGAGTCATTGTAACTTTTGCCAGGGGTTTCTCGAAGTTGCTGATGTGATCATGCTGGTGACGAGGCATTGTCTGCCCTATGAGTGTCATAGTGATTCCTGCTAGTTGCTCACCCAAATACACATTTTTTTGATACTTTGGCCAGTCTGCCTCAAGTGACGACCCACTAGCTGTGTATCTTATGAGAAGCTTCGTTACCTTTGCAAGCGGTTTCCTGAAGTTGGTGATGGGATTATGTTTGTGACGAGTCATTGGCTACCTTAAGAGAGTCATAGTGCTTTCTGCCAGTTGCTCACCCAAATACACATTTTGAGATACTGTGGCCAGTCTGCCTGAAGCGATACGCCACTAGTTGTGTATCTTAAGAGAAACATCGTTACTCTTGCCAGCGGTTTCTTGACTTTGAAGATGTGATTATACTGGTGACGAGAAATTGGTTACCCTAAGAGAGTCACAGTGTTTCGTGCCAGTTGCTCACCCAAATACACATTTTTTAGATACTGTTTCCAGTGTGGCTGAAGCGATACGCCACTAGTTGTGTATCTTAAGAGAAACATGGTTACTTTTGCCAGGGGTTTCTAGAAGTTGCTGATTTGATTCTGCTGGTGACGAGGCATTGGCTACCTCAAGAGAGTCATAGAGATTCCTGCCAGTTCTTCACCCAAATACACATTTTTTAGATACTCTTTCCAGTCTGCCTGATAGCTACGCCACTAGTTGTGTATCTTAAGAGTCATTGTAACTTTTGCCAGGGGTTTCTTGAAGTTGCTGATGTGATTATGCTGGTGACGAGGCATTGGCTACCCTATGAGTGTCATAGTGATTCCTGCTAGTTGCTCACCCAAATACACATTTTTTTGATACTTTGGCCAGTCTGCCTCAAGTGACACCCCACTAGCTGTGTATCTTATTATAAGCTTCGTTACCTTTGCAAGCGGTTTCTTGAAGTTGGTGATGGGATTATGTTGGTGACGAGGCATTGGCTACCTTAAGAGAGTCAAAGTGCTTCCTGCCAGTTGCTCACCCAAATACACATTTTGAGATACTGTGGCCATTCTTCCTGAAGCGATACGCCACTAGTTGTGTATCTTAAGAGAAACATCGTTACTCTTGCCAGCGGTTTCTTGACTTTGAAGATGTGATTGTACTGGTGACGAGATATTGGCAACCCTAAGAGAGTCACAGTGTTTCGTGCCAGTTGCTCACCCAAATACACATTTTTTAGATACTGTTTCCAGTGTGCCTGAAGCGATACGCCACTAGTTGTGTATCTTAAGAGAAACATCGTTACTTTTGAAAGGGGTTTCTAGAAGTTGCTGATTTGATTCTGCTGGTGACGAATCATAGGCTACCTCAAGAGAGTCATAGAGATTCCTGCCAGTTCTTCACCCAAATACACATTTTTTAGTTACTCTTTCCAGTCTGCCTGATAGCTACGCCACTAGTTGTGTATCTTAAGAGTCATTGTAACTTTTGCCAGGGGTTTCTTGAAGTTGCTGATGTGATTATGCTGGTGACGAGGCATTGGCTACCCTATGAGTGTCATAGCGATTCCTGCTAGTTGCTCACCCAAATACACATTTTTTTGATACTTTGGCCAGTCTGCCTCAAGTGACACCCCACTAGCTGTGTATCTTATGAGAAGCTGCGTTACCTTTGCAAGCGGTTTCTTGAAGTTGGTGATGTGATTATGTTGGTGACGAGGCATTGGCTACCTTCAGAGAGTCATAGTGCTTTCTGCCAGTTGCTCACCCAAATACACATTTTGAGATACTGTGGCCAGTCTGCCTGAAGCGATACGCCACTAGTTGTGTATCTTAAGAGAAACATCGTTACTCTTGCCAGCGGTTTCTTGACTTTGAAGATGTGATTATACTGGTGACGAGATATTGGTTACCCTAAGAGAGTCACAGTGTTTCGTGCCAGTTGCTCACCCAAATACACATTTTTTAGATACTGTTTCCAGTGTGCCTGAAGCGATACGCCACTAGTTGTGTATCTTAAGAGAAACATCGTTACTTTTGCCAGGGGTTTCTAGAAGTTGCTGATTTGATTCTGCTGGTGACGAGGCATTGGCTACCTCAAGAGAGTCATAGAGATTCCTGCCAGTTCTTCACCCAAATACACATTTTTTAGATACTCTTTCCAGTCTGCCTGATAGCTACGCCACTAGTTGTGTATCTTAAGAGTCATTGTAACTTTTGCCAGGGGTTTCTTGAAGTTGCTGATGTGATTATGTTGGTGACGAGGCATTGGCTACCCTATGAGTGTCATAGTGATTCCTGCTAGTTGCTCACCCAAATACACATTTTTTTGATACTTTCGCCAGTCTGCCTCAAGTGACACCCCACTAGCTGTGTATCTTATGAGAAGCTGCGTTACCTTTGCAAGCGGTTTCTTGAAGTTGGTGATGTGATTATGTTGGTGACGAGGCATTGGCTACCTTCAGAGAGTCATAGTGCTTTCTGCCAGTTGCTCACCCAAATACACATTTTGAGATACTGTGGCCAGTCTGCCTGAAGCGATACGCCACTAGTTGTGTATCTTAAGAGAAACATCGTTACTCTTGCCAGCGGTTTCTTGACTTTGAAGATGTGATTGTACTGGTGACGAGATATTGGCAACCCTAAGAGAGTCACAGTGTTTCGTGCCAGTTGCTCACCCAAATACACATTTTTTAGATACTCTTTCCAGTCTGCCTGATAGCTACGCCACTAGTTGTGTATCTTAAGAGTCATTGTAACTTTTGCCAGGGGTTTCTTGAAGTTGCTGATTTGATTCTGCTGGTGACGAATCACTGGCTACCTCAAGAGAGTCATAGAGATTCCTGCCAGTTCTTCACCCAAATACACATTTTTTAGATACTCTTTCCAGTCTGCCTGATAGCTACGCCACTAGTTGTGTATCTTAAGAGTCATTGTAACTTTAGAAGAGGGGTTTCTTGAAGTTGCTGATGTGATTATGCTGGTGACGAGGCATTGGCTGCCCTATGAGTGTCATAGTGATTCCTGCTAGTTGCTCACCCAAATACACATTTTTTTGATACTTTGGCCAGTCTGCCTCAAGTGACACCCCACTAGCTGTGTATCTTATGAGAAGCTTCGTTACCTTTGCAAGCGGTTTCCTGAAGTTGGTGATGGGATTATGTTGGTGACGAGGCATTGGCTACCTTAAGAGAGTCATAGTGCTTCCTGCCAGTTGCTCACCCAAATACACATTTTGAGATACTGTGGCCAGTCTGCCTGAAGCGATACGCCACTAGTTGTGTATCTTAAGAGAAACATCGTTACTCTTGCCAGCGGTTTCTTGACTTTGAAGATGTGATTGTACTGGTGACGAGATATTGGCAACCCTAAGAGAGTCACAGTGTTTCGTGCCAGTTGCTCACCCAAATACACATTTTTTAGATACTGTTTCCAGTGTGCCTGAAGCGATACGCCACTAATTGTGTATCTTAAGAGAAACATCGTTACTTTTGAAAGGGGTTTCTAGAAGTTGCTGATTTGATTCTGCTGGTGACGAATCACTGGCTACCTCAAGAGAGTCATAGAGATTCCTGCCAGTTCTTCACCCAAATACACATTTTTTAGACACTCTTTCCAGTCTGCCTGATAGCTACGCCACTAGTTGTGTATCTTAAGAGTCATTGTAACTTTTGCCAGGGGTTTCTTGAAGTTGCTGATGTGATTATGCTGGTGACGAGGCATTGGCTGCCCTATGAGTGTCATAGTGATTCCTGCTAGTTGCTCACCCAAATACACATTTTTTTGATACTTTGGCCAGTCTGCCTCAAGTGACACCCCACTAGCTGTGTATCTTATGAGAAGCTTCGTTACCTTTGCAAGCGGTTTCCTGAAGTTGGTGATGGGATTATGTTGGTGACGAGGCATTGGATACCTTAAGAGAGTCATAGTGCTTCCTGCCAGTTGCTCACCCAAATACACATTTTGAGATACTGTGGCCAGTCTGCCTGAAGCGATACGCCACTAGTTGTGTATCTTAAGAGAAACATCGTTACTCTTGCCAGCGGTTTCTTGACTTTGAAGATGTGATTATACTGGTGACGAGATATTGGTTACCCTAAGAGAGTCACAGTGTTTCGTGCCAGTTGCTCACCCAAATACACATTTTTTAGATACTGTTTCCAGTGTGCCTGAAGCGATACGCCACTAGTTGTGTATCTTAAGAGAAACATCGTTACTTTTGAAAGGGGTTTCTAGAAGTTGCTGATTTGATTCTGCTGGTGACGAATCACTGGCTACCTCAAGAGAGTCATAGAGATTCCTGCCAGTTCTTCACCCAAATACACATTTTTTAGATACTCTTTCCAGTCTGCCTGATAGCTACGCCACTAGTTGTGTATCTTAAGAGTCATTGTAACTTTTGCCAGGGGTTTCTTGAAGTTGCTGATGTGATTATGCTGGTGACGAGGCATTGGCTGCCCTATGAGTGTCATAGTGATTCCTGCTAGTTGCTCACCCAAATACACATTTTTTTGATACTTTGGCCAGTCTGCCTCAAGTGACACCCCACTAGCTGTGTATCTTATGAGAAGCTTCGTTACCTTTGCAAGCGGTTTCCTGAAGTTGGTGATGGGATTATGTTGGTGACGAGGCATTGGCTACCTTAAGAGAGTCATAGTGCTTCCTGCCAGTTGCTCACCCAAATACACATTTTGAGATACTGTGGCCAGTCTGCCTGAAGCGATACGCCACTAGTTGTGTATCTTAAGAGAAACATCGTTACTCTTGCCAGCGGTTTCTTGACTTTGAAGATGTGATTGTACTGGTGACGAGATATTGGCAAACCTAAGAGAGTCACAGTGTTTCGTGCCAGTTGCTCACCCAAATACACATTTTTTAGATACTGTTTCCAGTGTGCCTGAAGCGATACGCCACTAATTGTGTATCTTAAGAGAACCATCGTTACTTTTGAAAGGGGTTTCTAGAAGTTGCTGATTTGATTCTGCTGGTGACGAATCATAGGCTACCTCAAGAGAGTCATAGAGATTCCTGCCAGTTCTTCACACAAATACACATTTTTTAGATACTCTTTCCAGTCTGCCTGATAGCTGCGCCACTAGTTGTGTATCTTAAGAGTCATTGTAACTTTTGCCAGGGGTTTCTTGAAGTTGCTGATGTGATTATGTTGGTGACGAGGCATTGGCTACCCTATGAGTGTCATAGTGATTCCTGCTAGTTGCTCACCCAAATACACATTTTTTTGATACTTTGGCCAGTCTGCCTCAAGTGACACCCCACTAGCTGTGTATCTTATGAGAAGCTGCGTTACCTTTGCAAGCGGTTTCTTGAAGTTGGTGATGTGATTATGTTGGTGACGAGGCATTGGCTACCTTCAGAGAGTCATAGTGCTTTCTGCCAGTTGCTCACCCAAATACACATTTTGAGATACTGTGGCCAGTCTGCCTGAAGCGATACGCCACTAGTTGTGTATCTTAAGAGAAACATCGTTACTCTTGCCAGCGGTTTCTTGACTTTGAAGATGTGATTGTACTGGTGACGAGATATTGGCAACCCTAAGAGAGTCACAGTGTTTCGTGCCAGTTGCTCACCCAAATACACATTTTTTAGATACTGTTTCCAGTGTGCCTGAAGCGATACGCCACTAATTGTGTATCTTAAGAGAAACATCGTTACTTTTGAAAGGGGTTTCTAGAAGTTGCTGATTTGATTCTGCTGGTGACGAATCATAGGCTACCTCAAGAGAGTCATAGAGATTCCTGCCAGTTCTTCACACAAATACACATTTTTTAGATACTCTATCCAGTCTGCCTGATAGCTACGCCACTAGTTGTGTATCTTAAGAGTCATTGTAACTTTTGCCAGGGGTTTCTTGAAGTTGCTGATGTGATTATGCTGGTGACGAGGCATTGTCTGCCCTATGAGTGTCATAGCGATTCCTCCTAGTTGCTCACCCAAATACACATTTTTTTGATACTTTGGCCAGTCTGCCTCAAGTGACACCCCACTAGCTGTGTATCTTATGAGAAGCTTCGTTACCTTTGCAAGCGGTTTCCTGAAGTTGGTGATGGGATTATGTTGGTGACGAGGCATTGGCTACCTTAAGAGAGTCATAGTGCTTTCTGCCAGTTGCTCACCCAAATACACATTTTGAGATACTGTGGCCAGTCTGCCTGAAGCGATACGCCACTAGTTGTGTATCTTAAGAGAAACATCGTTACTCTTGCCAGCGGTTTCTTGACTTTGAAGATGTGATTGTACTGGTGACGAGATATTGGCAACCCTAAGAGAGTCACAGTGTTTCGTGCCAGTTGCTCACCCAAATACACATTTTTTAGATACTGTTTCCAGTGTGCCTGAAGCGATACGCCACTAATTGTGTATCTTAAGAGAAACATCGTTACTTTTGAAAGGGGTTTCTAGAAGTTGCTGATTTGATTCTGCTGGTGACGAATCATAGGCTACCTCAAGAGAGTCATAGAGATTCCTGCCAGTTCTTCACCCAAATACACATTTTTTAGATACTCTTTCCAGTCTGCCTGATAGCTACGCCACTAGTTGTGTATCTTAAGAGTCATTGTAACTTTTGCCAGGGGTTTCTTGAAGTTGCTGATGTGATTATGCTGGTGACGAGGCATTGGCTACCCAATGAGTGTCATAGTGATTCCTGCTAGTTGCTCACCCAAATACACATTTTTTTGATACTTTGGCCAGTCTGCCTCAAGTGACACCCCACTAGCTGTGTATCTTATGAGAAGCTGCGTTACCTTTGCAAGCGGTTTCTTGAAGTTGGTGATGTGATTATGTTGGTGACGAGGCATTGGCTACCTTCAGAGAGTCATAGTGCTTTCTGCCAGTTGCTCACCCAAATACACATTTTGAGATACTGTGGCCAGTCTGCCTGAAGCGATACGCCACTAGTTGTGTATCTTAAGAGAAACATCGTTACTCTTGCCAGCGGTTTCTTGACTTTGAAGATGTGATTGTACTGGTGACGAGATATTGGCAACCCTAAGAGAGTCACAGTGTTTCGTGCCAGTTGCTCACCCAAATACACATTTTTTAGATACTGTTTCCAGTGTGCCTGAAGCGATTCGCCACTAGCTGTGTATCTTAAGAGAAACATCGTTACTTTTGAAAGGGGTTTCTAGAAGTTGCTGATTTGATTCTGCTGGTGACGAATCACTGGCTACCTCAAGAGAGTCATAGAGATTCCTGCCAGTTCTTCACCCAAATACCCATTTTTTAGATACTCTTTCCAGTCTGCCTGATAGCTACGCCACTAGTTGTGTATCTTAAGAGTCATTGTAACTTTTGCCAGGGGTTTCTTGAAGTTGCTGATGTGATTATGCTGGTGACGAGGCATTGTCTGCCCTATGAGTGTCATAGTGATTCCTGCTAGTTGCTCACCCAAATACACATTTTTTTGATACTTTGGCCAGTCTGCCTCAAGTGACACCCCACTAGCTGGGTATCTTATGAGAAGCTTCGTTACCTTTGCAAGCGGTTTCCTGAAGTTGGTGATGGGATTATGTTTGTGACGAGGCATTGGCTACCTTAAGAGAGTCATAGTGCTTTCTGCCAGTTGCTCACCCAAATACACATTTTGAGATACTGTGGCCAGTCTGCCTGAAGCGATACGCCACTAGTTGTGTATCTTAAGAGAAACATCGTTACTCTTGCCAGCGGTTTCTTGACTTTGAAGATGTGATTATACTGGTGACGAGATATTGGTTACCCTAAGAGAGTCACAGTGTTTCGTGCCAGTTGCTCACCCAAATACACATTTTTTAGATACTGTTTCCAGTGTGCCTTAAGCGATACGCCACTAGTTGTGTATCTTAAGAGAAACATCGTTACTTTTGAAAGGGGTTTCTAGAAGTTGCTGATTTGATTCTGCTGGTGACGAATCACTGGCTACCTGAAGAGAGTCATAGAGATTCCTGCCAGTTCTTCACCCAAATACACATTTTTTAGATACTCTTTCCAGTCTGCCTGATAGCTACGCCACTAGTTGTGTATCTTAAGAGTCATTGTTACTTTTGCCAGGGGTTTCTTGAAGTTGCTGATGTGATTTTGCTGGTGACGAGGCATTGGCTGCCCTATGAGTGTCATAGTGATTCCTGCTAGTTGCTCACCCAAATACACATTTTTTTGATACTTTGGCCAGTCTGCCTCAAGTGACACCCCACTAGCTGTGTATCTTATGAGAAGCTTCGTTACCTTTGCAAGCGGTTTCCTGAAGTTGGTGATGGGATTATGTTGGTGACGAGGCATTGGCTACCTTAAGAGAGTCATAGTGCTTCCTGCCAGTTGCTCACCCAAATACACATTTTGAGATACTGTGGCCAGTCTGCCTGAAGCGATACGCCACTAGTTGTGTATCTTAAGAGAAACATCGTTACTCTTGCCAGCGGTTTCTTGACTTTGAAGATGTGATTGTACTGGTGACGAGATATTGGCAACCCTAAGAGAGTCACAGTGTTTCGTGCCAGTTGCTCACCCAAATACACATTTTTTAGATACTGTATCCAGTGTGCCTGAAGCGATACGCCACTAGTTGTGTATCTTAAGAGAAACATCGTTACTTTTGAAAGGGGTTTCTAGAAGTTGCTGATTTGATTCTGCTGGTGACGAATCATAGGCTACCTCAAGAGAGTCATAGAGATTCCTGCCAGTTCCTCACACAAATACACATTTTTTAGATACTCTTTCCAGTCTGCCTGATAGCTACGCCACTAGTTGTGTATCTTAAGAGTCATTGTAACTTTTGCCAGGGGTTTCTTGAAGTTGCTGATGTGATTATGCTGGTGACGAGGCATTGTCTGCCCTATGAGTGTCATAGCGATTCCTGCTAGTTGCTCACACAAATACACATTTTTTTGATACTTTGGCCAGTCTGCCTCAAGTGACACCCCACTAGCTGTGTATCTTATGAGAAGCTTCGTTTCCTTTGCAAGCGGTTTCCTGAAGTTGGTGATGGGATTATGTTTGTGACGAGGCATTGGCTACCTTAAGAGAGTCATAGTGCTTTCTGCCAGTTGCTCACCCAAATACACATTTTGAGATACTGTGGCCAGTCTGCCTGAAGCGATACGCCACTAGTTGTGTATCTTAAGAGAAACATCGTTACTCTTGCCAGCGGTTTCTTGACTTTGAAGATGTGATTATACTGGTGACGAGATATTGGTTACCCTAAGAGAGTCAGAGTGTTTCGTGCCAGTTGCTCACCCAAATACACATTTTTTAGATACTGTTTCCAGTGTGCCTGAAGCGATACGCCACTAGTTGTGTATCTTAAGAGAAACATCGTTACTTTTGCCAGGGGTTTCTAGAAGTTGCTGATTTGATTCTGCTGGTGACGAGGCATTGGCTACCTCAAGAGAGTCATAGAGATTCCTGCCAGTTCTTCACCCAAATACACATTTTTTAGATACTCTTTCCAGTCTGCCTGATAGCTACGCCACTATTTGTGTATCTTAAGAGTCATTGTAACTTTTGCCAGGGGTTTCTTGAAGTTGCTGATGTGATTATGCTGGTGACGAGGCATTGGCTACCCTATGAGTGTCATAGTGATTCCTGCTAGTTGCTCACCCAAATACACATTTTTTTTATACTTTGGCCAGTCTGCCTCAAGTGACACCCCACTAGCTGTGTATCTTATGAGAAGCTTCGTTACCTTTGCAAGCGGTTTCTTGAATTTGGTGATGGGATTATGTTGGTGACGAGGCATTGGCTACCTTAAGAGAGTCATAGTGCTTCCTGCCAGTTGCTCACCCAAATACACATTTTGAGATACTGTGGCCAGTCTGCCTGAAACGATACGCCACTAGTTGTGTATCTTAAGAGAAACATCGTTACTCTTGCCAGCGGTTTCTTGACTTTGAAGCTGTGATTATACTGGTGACGAGATATTGGTTAACCTAAGAGAGTCACAGTGTTTCGTGCCAGTTGCTCACCCAAATACAAAATTATTAGATACTGTTTCCAGTGTGCCTGAAGCGATACGCCACTAGTTGTGTATCTTAAGAGAAACATCGTTACTTTTGCCAGGGGTTTCTAGAAGTTGCTGATTTGATTCTGCTGGTGACGAGGCGTTGGCTACCTCAAGAGAGTCACAGAGATTCCTGCCAGTTCTTCACCCAAATACACATTTTTTAGATACTCTTTCCAGTCTGCCTGATAGCTACGCCACTAGTTGTGTATCTTAAGAGTCATTGTAACTTTTGCCAGGGGTTTCTTGAAGTTGCTGATGTGATTATGCTGGTGACGAGGCATTGGCTACCCTATGAGTGTCATAGTGATTCCTGCTAGTTGCTCACCCAAATACACATTTTTTTGATACTTTGGCCAGTCTGCCTCAAGTGACACCCCACTAGCTGTGTATCTTATGAGAAGCTGCGTTACCTTTGCAAGCGGTTTCTTGAAGTTGGTGATGTGATTATGTTGGTGACCAGGCATTGGCTACCTTCAGAGAGTCATAGTGCTTTCTGCCAGTTGCTCACCCAAATACACATTTTGAGATACTGTGGCCAGTCTGCCTGAAGCGATACGCCACTAGTTGTGTATCTTAAGAGAAACATCGTTACTCTTACCAGCGGTTTCTTGACTTTGAAGATGTGATTGTACTGGTGACGAGATATTGGCAACCCTAAGAGAGTCACAGTGTTTCGTGCCAGTTGCTCACCCAAATACATATTTTTTAGATACTGTTTCCAGTGTGCCTGAAGCGATACGCCACTAGTTGTGTATCTTAAGAGAAACATCGTTACTTTTGAAAGGGGTTTCTAGAAGTTGCTGATTTGATTCTGCTGGTGACGAATCATAGGCTACCTCAAGAGAGTCATAGAGATTCCTGCCAGTTCTTCACACAAATACACATTTTTTAGATACTCTTTCCAGTCTGCCTGATAGCTACGCCACTAGTTGTGTATCTTAAGAGTCATTGTAACTTTTGCCAGGGGTTTCTTGAAGTTGCTGATGTGATTATGCTGGTGACGAGGCATTGGCTACCCTATGAGTGTCATAGTGATTCCTGCTAGTTGCTCACCCAAATACACATTTTTTTGATACTTTGGCCAGTCTGCCTCAAGTGACACCCCACTAGCTGTGTATCTTATTATAAGCTTCGTTACCTTTGCAAGCGGTTTCTTGAAGTTGGTGATGGGATTATGTTGGTGACGAGGCATTGGCTACCTTAAGAGAGTCAAAGTGCTTCCTGCCAGTTGCTCACCCAAATACACATTTTGAGATACTGTGGCCATTCTTCCTGAAGCGATACGCCACTAGTTGTGTATCTTAAGAGAAACATCGTTACTCTTGCCAGCGGTTTCTTGACTTTGAAGATGTGATTGTACTGGTGACGAGATATTGGCAACCCTAAGAGAGTCACAGTGTTTCGTGCCAGTTGCTCACCCAAATACACATTTTTTAGATACTGTTTCCAGTGTGCCTGAAGCGATACGCCACTAGTTGTGTATCTTAAGAGAAACATCGTTACTTTTGAAAGGGGTTTCTAGAAGTTGCTGATTTGATTCTGCTGGTGACGAATCATAGGCTACCTCAAGAGAGTCATAGAGATTCCTGCCAGTTCTTCACCCAAATACACATTTTTTAGTTACTCTTTCCAGTCTGCCTGATAGCTACGCCACTAGTTGTGTATCTTAAGAGTCATTGTAACTTTTGCCAGGGGTTTCTTGAAGTTGCTGATGTGATTATGCTGGTGACGAGGCATTGGCTACCCTATGAGTGTCATAGCGATTCCTGCTAGTTGCTCACCCAAATACACATTTTTTTGATACTTTGGCCAGTCTGCCTCAAGTGACACCCCACTAGCTGTGTATCTTATGAGAAGCTGCGTTACCTTTGCAAGCGGTTTCTTGAAGTTGGTGATGTGATTATGTTGGTGACGAGGCATTGGCTACCTTAAGAGAGTCATAGTGCTTTCTGCCAGTTGCTCACCCAAATACACATTTTGAGATACTGTGGCCAGTCTGCCTGAAGCGATACGCCACTAGTTGTGTATCTTAAGAGAAACATCGTTACTCTTGCCAGCGGTTTCTTGACTTTGAAGATGTGATTATACTGGTGACGAGATATTGGTTACCCTAAGAGAGTCACAGTGTTTCGTGCCAGTTGCTCACCCAAATACACATTTTTTAGATACTGTTTCCAGTGTGCCTGAAGCGATACGCCACTAGTTGTGTATCTTAAGAGAAACATCGTTACTTTTGCCAGGGGTTTCTAGAAGTTGCTGATTTGATTCTGCTGGTGACGAGGCATTGGCTACCTCAAGAGAGTCATAGAGATTCCTGCCAGTTCTTCACCCAAATACACATTTTTTAGATACTCTTTCCAGTCTGCCTGATAGCTACGCCACTAGTTGTGTATCTTAAGAGTCATTGTAACTTTTGCCAGGGGTTTCTTGAAGTTGCTGATGTGATTATGTTGGTGACGAGGCATTGGCTACCCTATGAGTGTCATAGTGATTCCTGCTAGTTGCTCACCCAAATACACATTTTTTTGATACTTTCGCCAGTCTGCCTCAAGTGACACCCCACTAGCTGTGTATCTTATGAGAAGCTGCGTTACCTTTGCAAGCGGTTTCTTGAAGTTGGTGATGTGATTATGTTGGTGACGAGGCATTGGCTACCTTCAGAGAGTCATAGTGCTTTCTGCCAGTTGCTCACCCAAATACACATTTTGAGATACTGTGGCCAGTCTGCCTGAAGCGATACGCCACTAGTTGTGTATCTTAAGAGAAACATCGTTACTCTTGCCAGCGGTTTCTTGACTTTGAAGATGTGATTGTACTGGTGACGAGATATTGGCAACCCTAAGAGAGTCACAGTGTTTCGTGCCAGTTGCTCACCCAAATACACATTTTTTAGATACTCTTTCCAGTCTGCCTGATAGCTACGCCACTAGTTGTGTATCTTAAGAGTCATTGTAACTTTTGCCAGGGGTTTCTTGAAGTTGCTGATTTGATTCTGCTGGTGACGAATCACTGGCTACCTCAAGAGAGTCATAGAGATTCCTGCCAGTTCTTCACCCAAATACACATTTTTTAGATACTCTTTCCAGTCTGCCTGATAGCTACGCCACTAGTTGTGTATCTTAAGAGTCATTGTAACTTTAGAAGAGGGGTTTCTTGAAGTTGCTGATGTGATTATGCTGGTGACGAGGCATTGGCTGCCCTATGAGTGTCATAGTGATTCCTGCTAGTTGCTCACCCAAATACACATGTTTTTGATACTTTGGCCAGTCTGCCTCAAGTGACACCCCACTAGCTGTGTATCTTATGAGAAGCTTCGTTACCTTTGCAAGCGGTTTCCTGAAGTTGGTGATGGGATTATGTTGGTGACGAGGCATTGGCTACCTTAAGAGAGTCATAGTGCTTCCTGCCAGTTGCTCACCCAAATACACATTTTGAGATACTGTGGCCAGTCTGCCTGAAGCGATACGCCACTAGTTGTGTATCTTAAGAGAAACATCGTTACTCTTGCCAGCGGTTTCTTGACTTTGAAGATGTGATTGTACTGGTGACGAGATATTGGCAACCCTAAGAGAGTCACAGTGTTTCGTGCCAGTTGCTCACCCAAATACACATTTTTTAGATACTGTTTCCAGTGTGCCTGAAGCGATACGCCACTAATTGTGTATCTTAAGAGAAACATCGTTACTTTTGAAAGGGGTTTCTAGAAGTTGCTGATTTGATTCTGCTGGTGACGAATCACTGGCTACCTCAAGAGAGTCATAGAGATTCCTGCCAGTTCTTCACCCAAATACACATTTTTTAGATACTCTTTCCAGTCTGCCTGATAGCTACGCCACTAGTTGTGTATCTTAAGAGTCATTGTAACTTTTGCCAGGGGTTTCTTGAAGTTGCTGATGTGATTATGCTGGTGACGAGGCATTGGCTGCCCTATGAGTGTCATAGTGATTCCTGCTAGTTGCTCACCCAAATACACATTTTTTTGATACTTTGGCCAGTCTGCCTCAAGTGACACCCCACTAGCTGTGTATCTTATGAGAAGCTTCGTTACCTTTGCAAGCGGTTTCCTGAAGTTGGTGATGGGATTATGTTGGTGACGAGGCATTGGCTACCTTAAGAGAGTCATAGTGCTTCCTGCCAGTTGCTCACCCAAATACACATTTTGAGATACTGTGGCCAGTCTGCCTGAAGCGATACGCCACTAGTTGTGTATCTTAAGAGAAACATCGTTACTCTTGCCAGCGGTTTCTTGACTTTGAAGATGTGATTATACTGGTGACGAGATATTGGTTACCCTAAGAGAGTCACAGTGTTTCGTGCCAGTTGCTCACCCAAATACACATTTTTTAGATACTGTTTCCAGTGTGCCTGAAGCGATACGCCACTAGTTGTGTATCTTAAGAGAAACATCGTTACTTTTGAAAGGGGTTTCTAGAAGTTGCTGATTTGATTCTGCTGGTGACGAATCACTGGCTACCTCAAGAGAGTCATAGAGATTCCTGCCAGTTCTTCACCCAAATACACATTTTTTAGATACTCTTTCCAGTCTGCCTGATAGCTACGCCACTAGTTGTGTATCTTAAGAGTCATTGTAACTTTTGCCAGGGGTTTCTTGAAGTTGCTGATGTGATTATGCTGGTGACGAGGCATTGGCTGCCCTATGAGTGTCATAGTGATTCCTGCTAGTTGCTCACCCAAATACACATTTTTTTGATACTTTGGCCAGTCTGCCTCAAGTGACACCCCACTAGCTGTGTATCTTATGAGAAGCTTCGTTACCTTTGCAAGCGGTTTCCTGAAGTTGGTGATGGGATTATGTTGGTGACGAGGCATTGGCTACCTTAAGAGAGTCATAGTGCTTCCTGCCAGTTGCTCACCCAAATACACATTTTGAGATACTGTGGCCAGTCTGCCTGAAGCGATACGCCACTAGTTGTGTATCTTAAGAGAAACATCGTTACTCTTGCCAGCGGTTTCTTGACTTTGAAGATGTGATTGTACTGGTGACGAGATATTGGCAAACCTAAGAGAGTCACAGTGTTTCGTGCCAGTTGCTCACCCAAATACACATTTTTTAGATACTGTTTCCAGTGTGCCTGAAGCGATACGCCACTAATTGTGTATCTTAAGAGAACCATCGTTACTTTTGAAAGGGGTTTCTAGAAGTTGCTGATTTGATTCTGCTGGTGACGAATCATAGGCTACCTCAAGAGAGTCATAGAGATTCCTGCCAGTTCTTCACACAAATACACATTTTTTAGATACTCTTTCCAGTCTGCCTGATAGCTGCGCCACTAGTTGTGTATCTTAAGAGTCATTGTAACTTTTGCCAGGGGTTTCTTGAAGTTGCTGATGTGATTATGTTGGTGACGAGGCATTGGCTACCCTATGAGTGTCATAGTGATTCCTGCTAGTTGCTCACCCAAATACACATTTTTTTGATACTTTGGCCAGTCTGCCTCAAGTGACACCCCACTAGCTGTGTATCTTATGAGAAGCTGCGTTACCTTTGCAAGCGGTTTCTTGAAGTTGGTGATGTGATTATGTTGGTGACGAGGCATTGGCTACCTTCAGAGAGTCATAGTGCTTTCTGCCAGTTGCTCACCCAAATACACATTTTGAGATACTGTGGCCAGTCTGCCTGAAGCGATACGCCACTAGTTGTGTATCTTAAGAGAAACATCGTTACTCTTGCCAGCGGTTTCTTGACTTTGAAGATGTGATTGTACTGGTGACGAGATATTGGCAACCCTAAGAGAGTCAGAGTGTTTCGTGCCAGTTGCTCACCCAAATACACATTTTTTAGATACTGTTTCCAGTGTGCCTGAAGCGATACGCCACTAGTTGTGTATCTTAAGAGAAACATCGTTACTTTTGCCAGGGGTTTCTAGAAGTTGCTGATTTGATTCTGCTGGTGACGAGGCATTGGCTACCTCAAGAGAGTCATAGAGATTCCTGCCAGTTCTTCACCCAAATACACATTTTTTAGATACTCTTTCCAGTCTGCCTGATAGCTACGCCACTAGTTGTGTATCTTAAGAGTCATTGTAACTTTTGCCAGGGGTTTCTTGAAGTTGCTGATGTGATTATGCTGGTGACGAGGCATTGGCTACCCTATGAGTGTCATAGTGATTCCTGCTAGTTGCTCACCCAAATACACATTTTTTTGATACTTTGGCCAGTCTGCCTCAAGTGACACCCCACTAGCTGTGTATCTTATGAGAAGCTTCGTTACCTTTGCAAGCGGTTTCCTGAAGTTGGTGATGGGATTATGTTGGTGACGAGGCATTGGCTACCTTCAGAGAGTCATAGTGCTTCCTGCCAGTTGCTCACCCAAATACACTTTTTGAGATACTGTGGCCAGTCTGCCTGAAGCGATACGCCACTAGTTGTGTATCTTAAGAGAAACATCGTTACTCTTGCCAGCGGTTTCTTGACTTTGAAGATGTGATTGTACTGGTGACGAGATATTGGCAACCCTAAGAGAGTCACAGTGTTTCGTGCCAGTTGCTCACCCAAATACACATTTTTTAGATACTGTTTCCAGTGTGCCTGAAGCGATACGCCACTAATTGTGTATCTTAAGAGAAACATCGTTACTTTTGAAAGGGGTTTCTAGAAGTTGCTGATTTGATTCTGCTGGTGACGAATCATAGGCTACCTCAAGAGAGTCATAGAGATTCCTGCCAGTTCTTCACCCAAATACACATTTTTTAGATACTCTTTCCAGTCTGCCTGATAGCTACGCCACTAGTTGTGTATCTTAAGAGTCATTGTAACTTTTGCCAGGGGTTTCTTGAAGTTGCTGATGTGATTATGTTGGTGACGAGGCATTGGCTACCCTATGAGTGTCATAGTGCTTTCTGCCAGTTGCTCACCCAAATACACATTTTGAGATACTGTGGCCAGTCTGCCTGAAGCGATACGCCACTAGTTGTGTATCTTAAGAGAAACATCGTTACTCTTGCCAGCGGTTTCTTGACTTTGAAGATGTGATTGTACTGGTGACGAGATATTGGCAACCCTAAGAGAGTCACAGTGTTTCGTGCCAGTTGCTCACCCAAATACACATTTTTTAGATACTGTTTCCAGTGTGCCTGAAGCGATACGCCACTAGTTGTGTATCTTAAGAGAAACATCGTTACTTTTGCCAGGGGTTTCTAGAAGTTGCTGATTTGATTCTGCTGGTGACGAGGCATTGGCTACCTCAAGAGAGTCATAGAGATTCCTGCCAGTTCTTCACCCAAATACACATTTTTTAGATACTCTTTCCAGTCTGCCTGATAGCTACGCCACTAGTTGTGTATCTTAAGAGTCATTGTAACTTTTGCCAGGGGTTTCTTGAAGTTGCTGAAGTGATTATGCTGGTGACGAGGCATTGGCTACCCTATGAGTGTCATAGTGATTCCTGCTAGTTGCTCACCCAAATACACATTTTTTTGATACTTTGGCCAGTCTGCCTCAAGTGACACCCCACTAGCTGTGTATCTTATGAGAAGCTTCGTTACCTTTGCAAGCGGTTTCCTGAAGTTGGTGATGGGATTATGTTGGTGACGAGGCATTGGCTACCTTCAGAGAGTCATAGTGCTTCCTGCCAGTTGCTCACCCAAATACACTTTTTGAGATACTGTGGCCAGTCTGCCTGAAGCGATACGCCACTAGTTGTGTATCTTAAGAGAAACATCGTTACTCTTGCCAGCGGTTTCTTGACTTTGAAGATGTGATTGTACTGGTGACGAGATATTGGCAACCCTAAGAGAGTCACAGTGTTTCGTGCCAGTTGCTCACCCAAATACACATTTTTTAGATACTGTTTCCAGTGTGCCTGAAGCGATACGCCACTAATTGTGTATCTTAAGAGAAACATCGTTACTTTTGAAAGGGGTTTCTAGAAGTTGCTGATTTGATTCTGCTGGTGACGAATCATAGGCTACCTCAAGAGAGTCATAGAGATTCCTGCCAGTTCTTCACCCAAATACACATTTTTTAGATACTCTTTCCAGTCTGCCTGATAGCTACGCCACTAGTTGTGTATCTTAAGAGTCATTGTAACTTTTGCCAGGGGTTTCTTGAAGTTGCTGATGTGATTATGTTGGTGACGAGGCATTGGCTACCCTATGAGTGTCATAGTGCTTTCTGCCATTTGCTCACCCAAATACACATTTTGAGATACTGTGGCCAGTCTGCCTGAAGCGATACGCCACTAGTTGTGTATCTTAAGAGAAACATCGTTACTCTTGCCAGCGGTTTCTTGACTTTGAAGATGTGATTGTACTGGTGACGAGATATTGGCAACCCTAAGAGAGTCACAGTGTTTCGTGCCAGTTGCTCACCCAAATACACATTTTTTAGATACTCTTTCCAGTCTGCCTGATAGCTACGCCACTAGTTGTGTATCTTAAGAGTCATTGTAACTTTTGCCAGGGGTTTCTTGAAGTTGCTGATTTGATTCTGCTGGTGACGAATCACTGGCTACCTCAAGAGAGTCATAGAGATTCCTGCCAGTTCTTCACCCAAATACACATTTTTTAGATACTCTTTCCAGTCTGCCTGATAGCTACGCCACTAGTTGTGTATCTTAAGAGTCATTGTAACTTTTGCCAGGGGTTTCTTGAAGTTGCTGATGTGATTATGCTGGTGACGAGGCATTGGCTGCCCTATGAGTGTCATAGTGATTCCTGCTAGTTGCTCACCCAAATACACATTTTTTTGATACTTTGGCCAGTCTGCCTCAAGTGACACCCCACTAGCCGTGTATCTTATGAGAAGCTTCGTTACCTTTGCAAGCGGTTTCCTGAAGTTGGTGATGGGATTATGTTGGTGACGAGGCATTGGCTACCTTAAGAGAGTCATAGTGCTTCCTGCCAGTTGCTCACCCAAATACACATTTTGAGATACTGTGGCCAGTCTGCCTGAAGCGATACGCCACTAGTTGTGTATCTTAAGAGAAACATCGTTACTCTTGCCAGCGGTTTCTTGACTTTGAAGATGTGATTGTACTGGTGACGAGATATTGGCAACCCTAAGAGAGTCACAGTGTTTCGTGCCAGTTGCTCACCCAAATACACATTTTTTAGATACTGTTTCCAGTGTGCCTGAAGCGATACGCCACTAATTGTGTATCTTAAGAGAAACATCGTTACTTTTGAAAGGGGTTTCTAGAAGTTGCTGATTTGATTCTGCTGGTGACGAATCACTGGCTACCTCAAGAGAGTCATAGAGATTCCTGCCAGTTCTTCACCCAAATACACATTTTTTAGATACTCTTTCCAGTCTGCCTGATAGCTACGCCACTAGTTGTGTATCTTAAGAGTCATTGTAACTTTTGCCAGGGGTTTCTTGAAGTTGCTGATGTGATTATGCTGGTGACGAGGCATTGGCTGCCCTATGAGTGTCATAGTGATTCCTGCTAGTTGCTCACCCAAATACACATTTTTTTGATACTTTGGCCAGTCTGCCTCAAGTGACACCCCACTAGCTGTGTATCTTATGAGAAGCTTCGTTACCTTTGCAAGCGGTTTCCTGAAGTTGGTGATGGGATTATGTTGGTGACGAGGCATTGGCTACCTTAAGAGAGTCATAGTGCTTCCTGCCAGTTGCTCACCCAAATACACATTTTGAGATACTGTGGCCAGTCTGCCTGAAGCGATACGCCACTAGTTGTGTATCTTAAGAGAAACATCGTTACTCTTGCCAGCGGTTTCTTGACTTTGAAGATGTGATTATACTGGTGACGAGATATTGGTTACCCTAAGAGAGTCACAGTGTTTCGTGCCAGTTGCTCACCCAAATACACATTTTTTAGATACTGTTTCCAGTGTGCCTGAAGCGATACGCCACTAGTTGTGTATCTTAAGAGAAACATCGTTACTTTTGAAAGGGGTTTCTAGAAGTTGCTGATTTGATTCTGCTGGTGACGAATCACTGGCTACCTCAAGAGAGTCATAGAGATTCCTGCCAGTTCTTCACCCAAATACACATTTTTTAGATACTCTTTCCAGTCTGCCTGATAGCTACGCCACTAGTTGTGTATCTTAAGAGTCATTGTAACTTTTGCCAGGGGTTTCTTGAAGTTGCTGATGTGATTATGCTGGTGACGAGGCATTGGCTGCCCTATGAGTGTCATAGTGATTCCTGCTAGTTGCTCACCCAAATACACATTTTTTTGATACTTTGGCCAGTCTGCCTCAAGTGACACCCCACTAGCTGTGTATCTTATGAGAAGCTTCGTTACCTTTGCAAGCGGTTTCCTGAAGTTGGTGATGGGATTATGTTGGTGACGAGGCATTGGCTACCTTAAGAGAGTCATAGTGCTTCCTGCCAGTTGCTCACCCAAATACACATTTTGAGATACTGTGGCCAGTCTGCCTGAAGCGATACGCCACTAGTTGTGTATCTTAAGAGAAACATCGTTACTCTTGCCAGCGGTTTCTTGACTTTGAAGATGTGATTGTACTGGTGACGAGATATTGGCAACCCTAAGAGAGTCACAGTGTTTCGTGCCAGTTGCTCACCCAAATACACATTTTTTAGATACTGTTTCCAGTGTGCCTGAAGCGATACGCCACTAATTGTGTATCTTAAGAGAAACATCGTTACTTTTGAAAGGGGTTTCTAGAAGTTGCTGATTTGATTCTGCTGGTGACGAATCATAGGCTACCTCAAGAGAGTCATAGAGATTCCTGCCAGTTCTTCACACAAATACACATTTATTAGATACTCTTTCCAGTCTGCCTGATAGCTACGCCACTAGTTGTGTATCTTAAGAGTCATTGTAACTTTTGCCAGGGGTTTCTTGAAGTTGCTGATGTGATTATGTTGGTGACGAGGCATTGGCTACCCTATGAGTGTCATAGTGATTCCTGCTAGTTGCTCACCCAAATACACATTTTTTTGATACTTTCGCCAGTCTGCCTCAAGTGACACCCCACTAGCTGTGTATCTTATGAGAAGCTGCGTTACCTTTGCAAGCGGTTTCTTGAAGTTGGTGATGTGATTATGTTGGTGACGAGGCATTGGCTACCTTCAGAGAGTCATAGTGCTTTCTGCCAGTTGCTCACCCAAATACACATTTTGAGATACTGTGGCCAGTCTGCCTGAAGCGATACGCCACTAGTTGTGTATCTTAAGAGAAACATCGTTACTCTTGCCAGCGGTTTCTTGACTTTGAAGATGTGATTGTACTGGTGACTAGATATTGGCAACCCTAAGAGAGTCACAGTGTTTCGTGCCAGTTGCTCACCCAAATACACATTTTTTAGATACTCTTTCCAGTCTGCCTGATAGCTACGCCACTAGTTGTGTATCTTAAGAGTCATTGTAACTTTTGCCAGGGGTTTCTTGAAGTTGCTGATTTGATTCTGCTGGTGACGAATCACTGGCTACCTCAAGAGAGTCATAGAGATTCCTGCCAGTTCTTCACCCAAATACACATTTTTTAGATACTCTTTCCAGTCTGCCTGATAGCTACGCCACTAGTTGTGTATCTTAAGAGTCATTGTAACTTTTGCCAGGGGTTTCTTGAAGTTGCTGATGTGATTATGCTGGTGACGAGGCATTGGCTGCCCTATGAGTGTCATAGTGATTCCTGCTAGTTGCTCACCCAAATACACATTTTTTTGATACTTTGGCCAGTCTGCCTCAAGTGACACCCCACTAGCTGTGTATCTTATGAGAAGCTTCGTTACCTTTGCAAGCGGTTTCCTGAAGTTGGTGATGGGATTATGTTGGTGACGAGGCATTGGCTACCTTAAGAGAGTCTTAGTGCTTCCTGCCAGTTGCTCACCCAAATACACATTTTGAGATACTGTGGCCAGTCTGCCTGAAGCGATACGCCACTAGTTGTGTATCTTAAGAGAAACATCGTTACTCTTGCCAGCGGTTTCTTGACTTTGAAGATGTGATTGTACTGGTGACGAGATATTGGCAACCCTAAGAGAGTCACAGTGTTTCGTGCCAGTTGCTCACCCAAATACACATTTTTTAGATACTGTTTCCAGTGTGCCTGAAGCGATACGCCACTAGTTGTGTATCTTAAGAGAAACATCGTTACTTTTGAAAGGGGTTTCTAGAAGTTGCTGATTTGATTCTGCTGGTGACGAATCATAGGCTACCTCAAGAGAGTCATAGAGATTCCTGCCAGTTCTTCACCCAAATACACATTTTTTAGATACTCTTTCCAGTCTGCCTGATAGCTACGCCACTAGTTGTGTATCTTAAGAGTCATTGTAACTTTTGCCAGGGGTTTCTTGAAGTTGCTGATGTGATTATGTTGGTGACGAGGCATTGGCTACCCTATGAGTGTCATAGTGATTCCTGCTAGTTGCTCACCCAAATACACATTTTTTTGATACTTTCGCCAGTCTGCCTCAAGTGACACCCCACTAGCTGTGTATCTTATGAGAAGCTGCGTTACCTTTGCAAGCGGTTTCTTGAAGTTGGTGATGTGATTATGTTGGTGACGAGGCATTGGCTACCTTCAGAGAGTCATAGTGCTTTCTGCCAGTTGCTCACCCAAATACACATTTTGAGATACTGTGGCCAGTCTGCCTGAAGCGATACGCCACTAGTTGTGTATCTTAAGAGAAACATCGTTACTCTTGCCAGCGGTTTCTTGACTTTGAAGATGTGATTGTACTGGTGACGAGATATTGGCAACCCTAAGAGAGTCACAGTGTTTCGTGCCAGTTGCTCACCCAAATACACATTTTTTAGATACTCTTTCCAGTCTGCCTGATAGCTACGCCACTAGTTGTGTATCTTAAGAGTCATTGTAACTTTTGCCAGGGGTTTCTTGAAGTTGCTGATTTGATTCTGCTGGTGACGAATCACTGGCTACCTCAAGAGAGTCATAGAGATTCCTGCCAGTTCTTCACCCAAATACACATTTTTTAGATACTCTTTCCAGTCTGCCTGATAGCTACGCCACTAGTTGTGTATCTTAAGAGTCATTGTAACTTTTGCCAGGGGTTTCTTGAAGTTGCTGATGTGATTATGCTGGTGACGAGGCATTGGCTGCCCTATGAGTGTCATAGTGATTCCTGCTAGTTGCTCACCCAAATACACATTTTTTTGATACTTTGGCCAGTCTGCCTCAAGTGACACCCCACTAGCCGTGTATCTTATGAGAAGCTTCGTTACCTTTGCAAGCGGTTTCCTGAAGTTGGTGATGGGATTATGTTGGTGACGAGGCATTGGCTACCTTAAGAGAGTCATAGTGCTTCCTGCCAGTTGCTCACCCAAATACACATTTTGAGATACTGTGGCCAGTCTGCCTGAAGCGATACGCCACTAGTTGTGTATCTTAAGAGAAACATCGTTACTCTTGCCAGCGGTTTCTTGACTTTGAAGATGTGATTGTACTGGTGACGAGATATTGGCAACCCTAAGAGAGTCACAGTGTTTCGTGCCAGTTGCTCACCCAAATACACATTTTTTAGATACTGTTTCCAGTGTGCCTGAAGCGATACGCCACTAATTGTGTATCTTAAGAGAAACATCGTTACTTTTGAAAGGGGTTTCTAGAAGTTGCTGATTTGATTCTGCTGGTGACGAATCACTGGCTACCTCAAGAGAGTCATAGAGATTCCTGCCAGTTCTTCACCCAAATACACATTTTTTAGATACTCTTTCCAGTCTGCCTGATAGCTACGCCACTAGTTGTGTATCTTAAGAGTCATTGTAACTTTTGCCAGGGGTTTCTTGAAGTTGCTGATGTGATTATGCTGGTGACGAGGCATTGGCTGCCCTATGAGTGTCATAGTGATTCCTGCTAGTTGCTCACCCAAATACACATTTTTTTGATACTTTGGCCAGTCTGCCTCAAGTGACACCCCACTAGCTGTGTATCTTATGAGAAGCTTCGTTACCTTTGCAAGCGGTTTCCTGAAGTTGGTGATGGGATTATGTTGGTGACGAGGCATTGGCTACCTTAAGAGAGTCATAGTGCTTCCTGCCAGTTGCTCACCCAAATACACATTTTGAGATACTGTGGCCAGTCTGCCTGAAGCGATACGCCACTAGTTGTGTATCTTAAGAGAAACATCGTTACTCTTGCCAGCGGTTTCTTGACTTTGAAGATGTGATTATACTGGTGACGAGATATTGGTTACCCTAAGAGAGTCACAGTGTTTCGTGCCAGTTGCTCACCCAAATACACATTTTTTAGATACTGTTTCCAGTGTGCCTGAAGCGATACGCCACTAGTTGTGTATCTTAAGAGAAACATCGTTACTTTTGAAAGGGGTTTCTAGAAGTTGCTGATTTGATTCTGCTGGTGACGAATCACTGGCTACCTCAAGAGAGTCATAGAGATTCCTGCCAGTTCTTCACCCAAATACACATTTTTTAGATACTCTTTCCAGTCTGCCTGATAGCTACGCCACTAGTTGTGTATCTTAAGAGTCATTGTAACTTTTGCCAGGGGTTTCTTGAAGTTGCTGATGTGATTATGCTGGTGACGAGGCATTGGCTGCCCTATGAGTGTCATAGTGATTCCTGCTAGTTGCTCACCCAAATACACATTTTTTTGATACTTTGGCCAGTCTGCCTCAAGTGACACCCCACTAGCTGTGTATCTTATGAGAAGCTTCGTTACCTTTGCAAGCGGTTTCCTGAAGTTGGTGATGGGATTATGTTGGTGACGAGGCATTGGCTACCTTAAGAGAGTCATAGTGCTTCCTGCCAGTTGCTCACCCAAATACACATTTTGAGATACTGTGGCCAGTCTGCCTGAAGCGATACGCCACTAGTTGTGTATCTTAAGAGAAACATCGTTACTCTTGCCAGCGGTTTCTTGACTTTGAAGATGTGATTGTACTGGTGACGAGATATTGGCAACCCTAAGAGAGTCACAGTGTTTCGTGCCAGTTGCTCACCCAAATACACATTTTTTAGATACTGTTTCCAGTGTGCCTGAAGCGATACGCCACTAATTGTGTATCTTAAGAGAAACATCGTTACTTTTGAAAGGGGTTTCTAGAAGTTGCTGATTTGATTCTGCTGGTGACGAATCATAGGCTACCTCAAGAGAGTCATAGAGATTCCTGCCAGTTCTTCACACAAATACACATTTATTAGATACTCTTTCCAGTCTGCCTGATAGCTACGCCACTAGTTGTGTATCTTAAGAGTCATTGTAACTTTTGCCAGGGGTTTCTTGAAGTTGCTGATGTGATTATGTTGGTGACGAGGCATTGGCTACCCTATGAGTGTCATAGTGATTCCTGCTAGTTGCTCACCCAAATACACATTTTTTTGATACTTTCGCCAGTCTGCCTCAAGTGACACCCCACTAGCTGTGTATCTTATGAGAAGCTGCGTTACCTTTGCAAGCGGTTTCTTGAAGTTGGTGATGTGATTATGTTGGTGACGAGGCATTGGCTACCTTCAGAGAGTCATAGTGCTTTCTGCCAGTTGCTCACCCAAATACACATTTTGAGATACTGTGGCCAGTCTGCCTGAAGCGATACGCCACTAGTTGTGTATCTTAAGAGAAACATCGTTACTCTTGCCAGCGGTTTCTTGACTTTGAAGATGTGATTGTACTGGTGACTAGATATTGGCAACCCTAAGAGAGTCACAGTGTTTCGTGCCAGTTGCTCACCCAAATACACATTTTTTAGATACTCTTTCCAGTCTGCCTGATAGCTACGCCACTAGTTGTGTATCTTAAGAGTCATTGTAACTTTTGCCAGGGGTTTCTTGAAGTTGCTGATTTGATTCTGCTGGTGACGAATCACTGGCTACCTCAAGAGAGTCATAGAGATTCCTGCCAGTTCTTCACCCAAATACACATTTTTTAGATACTCTTTCCAGTCTGCCTGATAGCTACGCCACTAGTTGTGTATCTTAAGAGTCATTGTAACTTTTGCCAGGGGTTTCTTGAAGTTGCTGATGTGATTATGCTGGTGACGAGGCATTGGCTGCCCTATGAGTGTCATAGTGATTCCTGCTAGTTGCTCACCCAAATACACATTTTTTTGATACTTTGGCCAGTCTGCCTCAAGTGACACCCCACTAGCTGTGTATCTTATGAGAAGCTTCGTTACCTTTGCAAGCGGTTTCCTGAAGTTGGTGATGGGATTATGTTGGTGACGAGGCATTGGCTACCTTAAGAGAGTCATAGTGCTTCCTGCCAGTTGCTCACCCAAATACACATTTTGAGATACTGTGGCCAGTCTGCCTGAAGCGATACGCCACTAGTTGTGTATCTTAAGAGAAACATCGTTACTCTTGCCAGCGGTTTCTTGACTTTGAAGATGTGATTGTACTGGTGACGAGATATTGGCAACCCTAAGAGAGTCACAGTGTTTCGTGCCAGTTGCTCACCCAAATACACATTTTTTAGATACTGTTTCCAGTGTGCCTGAAGCGATACGCCACTAATTGTGTATCTTAAGAGAAACATCGTTACTTTTGAAAGGGGTTTCTAGAAGTTGCTGATTTGATTCTGCTGGTGACGAATCACTGGCTACCTCAAGAGAGTCATAGAGATTCCTGCCAGTTCTTCACCCAAATACACATTTTTTAGATACTCTTTCCAGTCTGCCTGATAGCTACGCCACTAGTTGTGTATCTTAAGAGTCATTGTAACTTTTGCCAGGGGTTTCTTGAAGTTGCTGATGTGATTATGCTGGTGACGAGGCATTGGCTGCCCTATGAGTGTCATAGTGATTCCTGCTAGTTGCTCACCCAAATACACATTTTTTTGATACTTTGGCCAGTCTGCCTCAAGTGACACCCCACTAGCTGTGTATCTTATGAGAAGCTTCGTTACCTTTGCAAGCGGTTTCCTGAAGTTGGTGATGGGATTTTGTTGGTGACGAGGCATTGGCTACCTTAAGAGAGTCATAGTGCTTCCTGCCAGTTGCTCACCCAAATACACATTTTGAGATACTGTGGCCAGTCTGCCTGAAGCGATACGCCACTAGTTGTGTATCTTAAGAGAAACATCGTTACTCTTGCCAGCGGTTTCTTGACTTTGAAGATGTGATTATACTGGTGACGAGATATTGGTTACCCTAAGAGAGTCACAGTGTTTCGTGCCAGTTGCTCACCCAAATACACATTTTTTAGATACTGTTTCCAGTGTGCCTGAAGCGATACGCCACTAGTTGTGTATCTTAAGAGAAACATCGTTACTTTTGAAAGGGGTTTCTAGAAGTTGCTGATTTGATTCTGCTGGTGACGAATCACTGGCTACCTCAAGAGAGTCATAGAGATTCCTGCCAGTTCTTCACCCAAATACACATTTTTTAGATACTCTTTCCAGTCTGCCTGATAGCTACGCCACTAGTTGTGTATCTTAAGAGTCATTGTAACTTTTGCCAGGGGTTTCTTGAAGTTGCTGATGTGATTATGCTGGTGACGAGGCATTGGCTGCCCTATGAGTGTCATAGTGATTCCTGCTAGTTGCTCACCCAAATACACATTTTTTTGATACTTTGGCCAGTCTGCCTCAAGTGACACCCCACTAGCTGTGTATCTTATGAGAAGCTTCGTTACCTTTGCAAGCGGTTTCCTGAAGTTGGTGATGGGATTATGTTGGTGACGAGGCATTGGCTACCTTAAGAGAGTCATAGTGCTTCCTGCCAGTTGCTCACCCAAATACACATTTTGAGATACTGTGGCCAGTCTGCCTGAAGCGATACGCCACTAGTTGTGTATCTTAAGAGAAACATCGTTACTCTTGCCAGCGGTTTCTTGACTTTGAAGATGTGATTGTACTGGTGACGAGATATTGGCAACCCTAAGAGAGTCACAGTGTTTCGTGCCAGTTGCTCACCCAAATACACATTTTTTAGATACTGTTTCCAGTGTGCCTGAAGCGATACGCCACTAATTGTGTATCTTAAGAGAAACATCGTTACTTTTGAAAGGGGTTTCTAGAAGTTGCTGATTTGATTCTGCTGGTGACGAATCATAGGCTACCTCAAGAGAGTCATAGAGATTCCTGCCAGTTCTTCACCCAAATACACATTTTTTAGATACTCTTTCCAGTCTGCCTGATAGCTACGCCACTAGTTGTGTATCTTAAGAGTCATTGTAACTTTTGCCAGGGGTTTCTTGAAGTTGCTGATGTGATTATGCTGGTGACGAGGCATTGGCTACCCTATGAGTGTCATAGTGATTCCTGCTAGTTGCTCACCCAAATACACATTTTTTTGATACTTTGGCCAGTCTGCCTCAAGTGACACCCCACTAGCTGTGTATCTTATGAGAAGCTTCGTTACCTTTGCAAGCGGTTTCATGAAGTTGGTGATGGGATTATGTTGGTGACGAGGCATTGGCTACCTTCAGAGAGTCATAGTGCTTTCTGCCAGTTGCTCACCCAAATACACATTTTGAGATACTGTGGCCAGTCTGCCTGAAGCGATACGCCACTACTTGTGTATCTTAGGAGAAACATCGTTACTCTTGCCAGCGGTTTCTTGACTTTGAAGATGTGATTGTACTGGTGACGAGATATTGGTTACCCTAAGAGAGTCACAGTGTTTCGTGCCAGTTGCTCACCCAAATACACATTTTTTAGATACTGTTTCCAGTGTGCCTGAAGCGATACGCCACTAGTTGTGTATCTTAAGAGAAACATCGTTACTTTTGTAACGGGTTTCTAGAAGTTGCTGATTTGATTCTGCTGGTGACGAATCATAGGCTACCTCAAGAGAGTCATAGAGATTCCTGCCAGTTCTTCACCCAAATACACATTTTTTAGATACTCTTTCCAGTCTGCCTGATAGATACGCCACTAGTTGTGTATCTTAAGAGTCATTGTAACTTTTGCCAGGGGTTTCTTGAAGTTGCTGATGTGATTATGCTGGTGACGAGGCATTGGCTACCCTATGAGTGTCATAGTGATTCCTGCTAGTTGCTCACCCAAATACACATTTTTTTGATACTTTGGCCAGTCTGCCTCAAGTGACACCCCACTAGCTGTGTATCTTATGAGAAGCTTCGTTACCTTTGCAAGCGGTTTCTTGAAGTTGGTGATGGGATGATGTTGGTGACGAGGCATTGACTACCTTAAGAGAGTCATAGTGCTTCCTGCCAGTTGCTCACCCAAATACACATTTTGAGATACTGTGGCCAGTCTGCCTGAAGCGATACGCCACTAGTTGTGTATCTTAAGAGAAACATCGTTACTCTTGCCAGCGGTTTCTTGACTTTGAAGATGTGATTGTACTGGTGACGAGATATTGGCAACCCTAAGAGAGTCACAGTGTTTCATGCCAGTTGCTCACCCAAATACACATTTTTTAGATACTGTTTCCAGTGTGCCTGAAGCGATACGCCACTAATTGTGTATCTTAAGAGAAACATCGTTACTTTTGAAAGGGGTTTCTAGAAGTTGCTGATTTGATTCTGCTGGTGACGAATCATAGGCTACCTCAAGAGAGTCATAGAGATTCCTGCCAGTTCTTCACCCAAATACACATTTTTTAGACACACTTTCCAGTCTGCCTGATAGCTACGCCACTAGTTGTGTATCTTAAGAGTCATTGTAACTTTTGCCAGGGGTTTCTTGAAGTTGCTGATGTGATTATGCTGGTGACGAGGCATTGGCTGCCCTATGAGTGTCATAGTGATTCCTGCTAGTTGCTCACCCAAATACACATTTTTTTGATACTTTGGCCAGTCTGCCTCAAGTGACACCCCACTAGCTGTGTATCTTATGAGAAGCTGCGTTACCTTTGCAAGCGGTTTCTTGAAGTTGGTGATGTGATTATGTTGGTGACGAGGCATTTTCTACCTTCAGAGAGTCATAGTGCTTTCTGCCAGTTGCTCACCCAAATACACATTTTGAGATACTGTGGCCAGTCTGCCTGAGGCGATACGCCACTAGTTGTGTATCTTAAGAGAAACATCGTTACTCTTGCCAGCGGTTTCTTGACTTTGAAGATGTGATTGTACTGGTGACGAGATATTGGCAACCCTAAGAGAGTCACAGTGTTTCGTGCCAGTTGCTCACCCAAATACACATTTTTTAGATACTGTTTCCAGTGTGCCTGAAGCGATACGCCACTAGTTGTGTATCTTAAGAGAAACATCGTTACTTTTGAAAGGGGTTTCTAGAAGTTGCTGATTTGATTCTGCTGGTGACGAATCATAGGCAACCTCAAGAGAGTTATAGAGATTCCTGCAGTTCTTCACCCAAATACACATTTTTTAGATACTCTTTCCAGTCTGCCTGATAGCTACGCCACTAGTTGTGTATCTTAAGAGTCATTGTAACTTTTGCCAGGGGTTTCTTGAAGTTGCTGATGTGATTATGCTGGTGACGAGGCATTGGCTGCCCTATGAGTGTCATAGTGATTCCTGCTAGTTGCTCACCCAAATACACATTTTTTTGATACTTTGGCCAGTCTGCCTCAAGTGACACCCCACTAGCTGTGTATCTTATGAGAAGCTGCGTTACCTTTGCAAGCGGTTTCTTGAAGTTGGTGATGTGATTATGTTGGTGACGAGGCATTGGCTACCTTCAGAGTGTCATAGTGCTTTCTGCCAGTTGCTCACCCAAATACACATTTTGAGATACTGTGGCCAGTCTGCCTGAAGCGATACGCCACTAGTTGTGTATCTTAAGAGAAACATCGTTACTCTTGCCAGCCGTTTCTTGACTTTGAAGATGTGATTGTACTGGTGACGAGATATTGGCAACCCTAAGAGAGTCACAGTGTTTCGTGCCAGTTGCTCACCCAAATACACATTTTTTAGATACTGTTTCCAGTGTGCCTGAAGCGATACGCCACTAGTTGTGTATCTTAAGAGAAACATCGTTACTTTTGAAAGGGGTTTCTAGAAGTTGCTGATTTGATTCTGCTGGTGACGAATCATAGGCTACCTCAAGAGAGTCATAGAGATTCCTGCCAGTTCTTCACCCAAATACACATTTTTTAGATACTCTTTCCAGTCTGCCTGATAGCTACGCCACTAGTTGTGTATCTTAAGAGTCATTGTAACTTTTGCCAGGGGTTTCTTGAAGTTGCTGATGTGATTATGCTGGTGACGAGGCATTGTCTGCCCTATGAGTGTCATAGTGATTCCTGCTAGTTGCTCACCCAAATACACATTTTTTTGATACTTTGGCCAGTCTGCCTCAAGTGACACAACACTAGCTGTGTATCTTATGAGAAGCTTCGTTACCTTTGCAAGCGGTTTCCTGAAGTTGGTGATGGGATTATGTTTGTGACGAGGCATTGGCTACCTTAAGAGAGTCATAGTGCTTTCTGCCAGTTGCTCACCCAAATACACATTTTGAGATACTGTGGCCAGTCTGCCTGAAGCGATACGCCACTAGTTGTGTATCTTAAGAGAAACATCGTTACTCTTGCCAGCGGTTTCTTGACTTTGAGATGTGATTATACTGGTGACGAGATATTGGCTACCCTAAGAGAGTCACAGTGTTTCGTGCCAGTTGCTCACCCAAATACACATTTTTTAGATACTGTTTCCAGTGTGCCTGAAGCGATACGCCACTAGTTGTGTATCTTAAGAGAAACATAGTTACTTTTGAAAGGGGTTTCTAGAAGTTGCTGATTTGATTCTGCTGGTGACGAATCACTGGCTACCTCAAGAGAGTCATAGAGATTCCTGCCAGTTCTTCACCCAAATACACATTTTTTTAGATACTCTTTCCAGTCTGCCTGATAGCTACGCCACTAGTTGTGTATCTTAAGAGTCATTGTAACTTTTGCCAGGGGTTTCTTGAAGTTGCTGATGTGATTATGCTGGTGACGAGGCATTGGCTGCCCTATGAGTGTCATAGTGATTCCTGCTAGTTGCTCACCCAAATACACATTTTTTTGATACTTTGGCCAGTCTGCCTCAAGTGACACCCCACTAGCTGTGTATCTTATGAGAAGCTTCGTTACCTTTGCAAGCGGTTTCCTGAAGTTGGTGATGGGATTATGTTGGTGACGAGGCATTGGCTACCTTAAGAGAGTCATAGTGCTTCCTGCCAGTTGCTCACCCAAATACACATTTTGAGATACTGTGGCCAGTCTGCCTGAAGCGATACGCCACTAGTTGTGTATCTTAAGAGAAACATCGTTACTCTTGCCAGCGGTTTCCTGACTTTGAAGATGTGATTGTACTGGTGACGAGATATTGGCTACCCTAAGAGAGTCACAGTGTTTCCTGCCAGTTGCTCATCCAAATACACATTGTTTTGATACTCTTTCCAGTCTGCCTGATAGCTACGCCACTAGTTGTGTATCTTAAGAGTCATTGTAACTTTTGCCAGGGGTTTCTTGAAGTTGCTGATGTGATTATGCTGGTGACGAAGAATTGGCTACCCTATGAGTGTCATAGTGATTCCTGCTAGTTGCTCACCCAAATACACATTTTTTTGATACTTTGGCCAGTCTGCCTCAAGTGACACCCCATTAGCTGTGTATCTTATGAGAAGCTTCGTTACCTTTGCAAGCGGTTTCCTGAAGTTGGTGATGGGATTATGTTGGTGACGAGGCATTGGCTACCTTAAGAGAGTCATAGTGCTTTCTGCCAGTTGCTCACCCAAATACACATTTTGAGATACTGTGGCCAGTCTGCCTGAAGCGATACGCCACTAGTTGTGTATCTTAAGAGAAACATCGTTACTCTTGCCAGCGGTTTCTTGACTTTGAAGATGTGATTATACTGGTGACGAGATATTGGTTACCCTAAGAGAGTCACAGTGTTTCGTGCCAGTTGCTCACCCAAATACACATTTTTTAGATACTGTTTCCAGTGTGCCTGAAGCGATCCGCCACTAGTTGTGTATCTTAAGAGAAACATCGTTACTTTTGAAAGGGGTTTCTAGAAGTTGCTGATTTGATTCTGCTGGTGACGAATCATAGGCTACCTCAAGAGAGTCATAGAGATTCCTGCCAGTTCTTCACCCAAATACACATTTTTTAGATACTCTTTCCAATCTGCCTGATAGCTACGCCACTAGTTGTGTATCTTAAGAGTCATTGTAACTTTTGCCAGGGGTTTCTTGAAGTTGCTGATGTGATTATGCTGGTGACGAGGCATTGTCTGCCCTATGAGTGTCATAGTGATTCCTGCTAGTTGCTCACACAAATACACATTTTTTTGATACTTTGGCCAGTCTGCCTCAAGTGACACCCCACTAGCTGTGTATCTTATGAGAAGCTTCGTTACCTTTGCAAGCGGTTTCTTGAAGTTGGTGATGGCATTATGTTGGTGACGAGGCATTGGCTACCTTAAGAGAGTCATAGTGCTTTCTGCCAGTTGCTCACCCAAATACACATTTTGAGATACTGTGGCCTGTCTGCCTGAAGCGATACGCCACTAGTTGTGTATCTTAAGAGAAACATCGTTACTCTTGCCAGCGGTTTCTTGACTTTGAAGATGTGATTATACTGGTGACGAGATATTGGTTACCCTAAGAGAGTCACAGTGTTTCGTGCCAGTTGCTCACCCAAATACACATTTTTTAGATACTCTTTCCAGTGTGCCTGAAGCGATACGCCTCTAGTTGTGTATCTTAAGAGAAACATCGTTACTTTTGAAAGGGGTTTCTAGAAGTTGCTGATTTGATTCTGCTGTTGACGAATCATTGGCTACCTCAAGAGAGTCATAGAGATTCCTGCCAGTTCTTCACCCAAATACACATTTTTTAGATACTCTTTCCAGTCTGCCTGATAGCTACGCCACTAGTTGTGTATCTTAAGAGTCATTGTAACTTTTGCCAGGGGTTTCTTGAAGTTGCTGATGTGATTATGCTGGTGACGAAGCATTGGCTACCCTATGAGTGTCATAGTGATTCCTGCTAGTTGCTCACCCAAATACACATTTTTTTGATACTTTGGCCAGTCTGCCTCAAGTGACACCCCATTAGCTGTGTATCTTATGAGAAGCTTCGTTACCTTTGCAAGCGGTTTCCTGAAGTTGGTGATGGGATTATGTTGGTGACGAGGCATTGGCTACCTTAAGAGAGTCATAGTGCTTTCTGCCAGTTGCTCACCCAAATACACATTTTGAGATACTGTGGCCAGTCTGCCTGAAGCGATACGCCACTAGTTGTGTATCTTAAGAGAAACATCGTTACTCTTGCCAGCGGTTTCTTGACTTTGAAGATGTGATTATACTGGTGACGAGATATTGGTTACCCTAAGAGAGTCACAGTGTTTCGTGCCAGTTGCTCACCCAAATACACATTTTTTAGATATTGTTTCCAGTGTGCCTGAAGCGATACGCCACTAGTTGTGTATCTTAAGAGAAAGATCGTTACTTTTGAAAGGGGTTTCTAGAAGTTGCTGATTTGATTCTGCTGGTGACGAATCATTGGCTACCTCAAGAGAGTCATAGAGATTCCTGCCAGTTCTTCACCCAAATACACATTTTTTAGATACTCTTTCCAGTCTGCCTGATAGCTACGCCACTAGTTGTGTATCTTAAGAGTCATTGTAACTTTTGCCAGGGGTTTCTTGAAGTTGCTGATGTGATTATGCTGGTGACGAAGCATTGGCTACCCTATGAGTGTCATAGTGATTCCTGCTAGTTGCTCACCCAAATACACATTTTTTTGATACTTTGGCCAGTCTGCCTCAAGTGACACCCCATTAGCTGTGTATCTTATGAGAAGCTTCGTTACCTTTGCAAGCGGTTTCCTGAAGTTGGTGATGGGATTATGTTGGTGACGAGGCATTGGCTACCTTAAGAGAGTCATAGTGCTTTCTGCCAGTTGCTCACCCAAATACACATTTTGAGATACTGTGGCCAGTCTGCCTGAAGCGATACGCCACTAGTTGTGTATCTTAAGAGAAACATCGTTACTCTTGCCAGCGGTTTCTTGACTTTGAAGATGTGATTATACTGGTGACGAGATATTGGTTATCCTAAGAGAGTCACAGTGTTTCGTGCCAGTTGCTCACCCAAATACACATTTTTTAGATACTGTTTCCAGTGTGCCTGAAGCGATACGCCACTAGTTGTGTATCTTAAGAGAAACATCGTTACTTTTGAAAGGGGTTTCTAGAAGTTGCTGGTTTGATTCTGCTGGTGACGAATCATAGGCTACCTCAAGAGAGTCATAGAGATTCCTGCCAGTTCTTCACCCAAATACACATTTTTTAGATACTCTTTCCAATCTGCCTGATAGCTACGCCACTAGTTGTGTATCTTAAGAGTCATTGTAACTTTTGCCAGGGGTTTCTTGAAGTTGCTGATGTGATTATGCTGGTGACGAGGCATTGTCTGCCCTATGAGTGTCATAGTGATTCCTGCTAGTTGCTCACACAAATACACATTTTTTTGATACTTTGGCCAGTCTGCCTCAAGTGACACCCCACTAGCTGTGTATCTTATGAGAAGCTTCGTTACCTTTGCAAGCGGTTTCCTGAAGTTGGTGATGGGATTATGTTGGTGACGAGGCATTGGCTACCTTAAGAGAGTCATAGTGCTTTCTGCCAGTTGCTCACCCAAATACACATTTTGAGATACTGTGGCCAGTCTGCCTGAAGCGATACGCCACTAGTTGTGTATCTTAAGAGAAACATCGTTACTCTTGCCAGCGGTTTCTTGACTTTGAAGATGTGATTATACTGGTGACGAGATATTGGTTACCCTAAGAGAGTCACAGTGTTTCGTGCCAGTTGCTCACCCAAATACACATTTTTTAGATACTGTTTCCAGTGTGCCTGAAGCGATACGCCACTAGTTGTGTATCTTAAGAGAAACATCGTTACTTTTGAAAGGGGTTTCTAGAAGTTGCTGATTTGATTCTGCTGGTGACGAATCATAGGCTACCTCAAGAGAGTCATAGAGATTCCTGCCAGTTCTTCACCCAAATACACATTTTTTAGATACTCTTTCCAATCTGCCTGATAGCTACGCCACTAGTTGTGTATCTTAAGAGTCATTGTAACTTTTGCCAGGGGTTTCTTGAAGTTGCTGATGTGATTATGCTGGTGACGAGGCATTGTCTGCCCTATGAGTGTCATAGTGATTCCTGCTAGTTGCTCACACAAATACACATTTTTTTGATACTTTGGCCAGTCTGCCTCAAGTGACACCCCACTAGCTGTGTATCTTATGAGAAGCTTCGTTACCTTTGCAAGCGGTTTCCTGAAGTTGGTGATGGGATTATGTTGGTGACGAGGCATTGGCTACCTTAAGAGAGTCATAGTGCTTTCTGCCAGTTGCTCACCCAAATACACATTTTGAGATACTGTGGCCAGTCTGCCTGAAGCGATACGCCACTAGTTGTGAATCTTAAGAGATACATCGTTACTCTTGCCAGCGGTTTCTTGACTTTGAAGATGTGATTATACTGGTGACGAGATATTGGCTACCCTAAGAGAGTCACAGTGTTTCCTGCCAGTTGCTCATCCAAATACACATTGTTTTGATACTCTTTCCAGTCTGCCTGATAGCTACGCCACTAGTTGTGTATCTTAAGAGTCATTGTAACTTTTGCCAGGGGTTTCTTGAAGTTGCTGATGTGATTATGCTGGTGACGAGGCATTGGCTACCCTATGAGTGTCATAGTGATTCCTGCTAGTTGCTCACCCAAATACACATTTTTTTGATACTTTGGCCAGTCTGCCTCAAGTGACACCCCACTAGCTGTGTATCTTATGAGAAGCTTCGTTACCTTTGCAAGCGGTTTCTTGAAGTTGGTGATGGGATTATGTTGGTGACGAGGCATTGGCTACCTTAAGAGAGTCATAGTGCTTCCTGCCAGTTGCTCACCCAAATACACATTTTGAGATACTGTGGCCTGTCTGCCTGAAGCGATACGCCACTAGTTGTGTATCTTAAGAGAAACATCGTTACTCTTGCCAGCGGTTTCTTGACTTTGAAGATGTGATTATACTGGTGACGAGATATTGGTTACCCTAAGAGAGTCACAGTGTTTCGTGCCAGTTGCTCACCCAAATACACATTTTTTAGATATTGTTTCCAGTGTGCCTGAAGCGATACGCCACTAGTTGTGTATCTTAAGAGAAACATCGTTACTTTTGAAAGGGGTTTCTAGAAGTTGCTGATTTGATTCTGCTGGTGACGAATCATTTGCTACCTCAAGAGAGTCATAGAGATTCCTGCCAGTTCTTCACCCAAATACACATTTTTTAGATACTCTTTCCAGTCTGCCTGATAGCTACGCCACTAGTTGTGTATCTTAAGAGTCATTGTAACTTTTGCCAGGGGTTTCTTGAAGTTTCTGATGTGATTATGCTGGTGACGAAGCATTGGCTACCCTATGAGTGTCATAGTGATTCCTGCTAGTTGCTCACCCAAATACACATTTTTTTGATACTTTGGCCAGTCTGCCTCATGTGACACCCCATTAACTGTGTATCTTATGAGAAGCTTCGTTACCTTTGCAAGCGGTTTCCTGAAGTTGGTGATGGGATTATGTTGGTGACGAGGCATTGGCTACCTTAAGAGAGTCATAGTGCTTTCTGCCAGTTGCTCGCCCAAATACACATTTTGAGATACTGTGGCCAGTCTGCCTGAAGCGATATGCCACTAGTTGTGTATCTTAAGAGAAACATCGTTACTCTTGCCAGCGGTTTCTTGACTTTGAAGATGTGATTATACTGGTGACGAGATATTGGTTACCCTAAGAGAGTCACAGTGTTTCGTGCCAGTTGCTCACCCAAATACACATTTTTTAGATATTGTTTCCAGTGTGCCTGAAGCGATACGCCACTAGTTGTGTATCTTAAGAGAAACATCGTTACTTTTGAAAGGGGTTTCTAGAAGTTGCTGATTTGATTCTGCTGGTGACGAATCATTGGCTACCTCAAGAGAGTCATAGAGATTCCTGCCAGTTCTTCACCCAAATACACATTTTTTAGATACTCTTTCCAGTCTGCCTGATAGCTACGCCACTAGTTGTGTATCTTAAGAGTCATTGTAACTTTTGCCAGGGGTTTCTTGAAGTTGCTGATGTGATTATGCTGGTGACGAAGCATTGGCTACCCTATGAGTGTCATAGTGATTCCTGCTAGTTGCTCACCCAAATACACATTTTTTTGATACTTTGGCCAGTCTGCCTCAAGTGACACCCCACTAGCTGTGTATCTTATGAGAAGCTTCGTTACCTTTGCAAGCGGTTTCCTGAAGTTGGTGATGGGATTATGTTGGTGACGAGGCATTGGCTACCTTAAGAGAGTCATAGTGCTTTCTGCCAGTTGCTCACCCAAATACACATTTTGAGATACTGTGGCCAGTCTGCCTGAAGCGATACGCCACTAGTTGTGTATCTTAAGAGAAACATCGTTACTCTTGCCAGCGGTTTCTTGACTTTAAAGATGTGATTATACTGGTGACGAGATATTGGCTACCCTAAGAGAGTCACAGTGTTTCCTGCCAGTTGCTCATCCAAATACACATTGTTTTGATACTCTTTCCAGTCTGCCTGATAGCTACGCCACTAGTTGTGTATCTTAAGAGTCATTGTAACTTTTGCCAGGGGTTTCTTGAAGTTGCTGATGTGATTATGCTGGTGACGAGGCATTGGCTACCCTATGAGTGTCATAGTGATTCCTGCTAGTTGCTCACCCAAATACACATTTTTTTGATACTTTGGCCAGTCTGCCTCAAGTGACACCCCACTAGCTGTGTATCTTATGAGAAGCTTCGTTACCTTTGCAAGCGGTTTCTTGAAGTTGGTGATGGGATTATGTTGGTGACGAGGCATTGGCTACCTTAAGAGAGTCATAGTGCTTCCTGCCAGTTGCTCACCCAAATACACATTTTGAGATACTGTGGCCAGTCTGCCTGATGCGATACGCCACTAGTTGTGTATCTTAAGAGAAACATCGTTACTCTTGCCAGCGGTTTCTTGACTTTGAAGCTGTGATTATACTGGTGACGAGATATTGGCTACCCTAAGAGAGTCACAGTGTTTCGTGCCAGTTGCTCACCCAAATACACATTTTTTAGATACTGTTTCCAGTGTGCCTGAAGCGATACGCCACTAGTTGTGTATCTTAAGAGAAACATCGTTACTTTTGCCAGGGGTTTCTAGAAGTTGCTGATTTGATTCTGCTGGTGACGAGGCATTGGCTACCTCAAGAGAGTCATAGAGATTCCTGGCAGTTCTTCACCCAAATACACATTTTTTAGATACTCTTTCCAGTCTGCCTGATAGCTACGCCACTAGTTGTGTATCTTAAGAGTCACTGTAACTTTTCCCAGGGGTTTTTTGAAGTTGCTGATGTGATTATGCTGGTGACGAGGCATTGGCTACCCTATGAGTGTCATAGTGATTCCTGCTAGTTGCTCACCCAAATACACATTTTTTTGATACTTTGGCCAGTCTGCCTCAAGTGACACCCCACTAGCTGTGTATCTTATGAGAAGCTTCGTTACCTTTGCAAGCGGTTTCTTGAAGTTGGTGATGGCATTATGTTGGTGACGAGGCATTGGCTACCTTAAGAGAGTCATAGTGCTTTCTGCCAGTTGCTCACCCAAATACACATTTTGAGATACTGTGGCCTGTCTGCCTGAAGCGATACGCCACTAGTTGTGTATCTTAAGAGAAACATCGTTACTCTTGCCAGCGGTTTCTTGACTTTGAAGATGTGATTATACTGGTGACGAGATATTGGTTACCCTAAGAGAGTCACAGTGTTTCGTGCCAGTTGCTCACCCAAATACACATTTTTTAGATATTGTTTCCAGTGTGCCTGAAGCGATACGCCACTAGTTGTGTATCTTAAGAGAAACATCGTTACTTTTGAAAGGGGTTTCTAGAAGTTGCTGATTTGATTCTGCTGGTGACGAATCATTGGCTACCTCAAGAGAGTCATAGAGATTCCTGCCAGTTCTTCACCCAAATACACATTTTTTAGATACTCTTTCCAGTCTGCCTGATAGCTACGCCACTAGTTGTGTATCTTAAGAGTCATTGTAACTTTTGCCAGGGGTTTCTTGAAGTTGCTGATGTGATTATGCTGGTGACGAAGCATTGGCTACCCTATGAGTGTCATAGTGATTCCTGCTAGTTGCTCACCCAAATACACATTTTTTTGATACTTTGGCCAGTCTGCCTCAAGTGACACCCCATTAGCTGTGTATCTTATGAGAAGCTTCGTTACCTTTGCAAGCGGTTTCCTGAAGTTGGTGATGGGATTATGTTGGTGACGAGGCATTGGCTACCTTAAGAGAGTCATAGTGCTTTCTGCCAGTTGCTCACCAAAATACACATTTTGAGATACTGTGGCCAGTCTGCCTGAAGCGATACGCCACTAGTTGTGTATCTTAAGAGAAACATCGTTACTCTTGCCAGCGGTTTCTTGACTTTGAAGATGTGATTATACTGGTGACGAGATATTGGTTACCCTAAGAGAGTCACAGTGTTTCGTGCCAGTTGCTCACCCAAATACACATTTTTTAGATATTGTTTCCAGTGTGCCTGAAGCGATACGCCACTAGTTGTGTATCTTAAGAGAAAGATCGTTACTTTTGAAAGGGGTTTCTAGAAGTTGCTGATTTGATTCTGCTGGTGACGAATCATTGGCTACCTCAAGAGAGTCATAGAGATTCCTGCCAGTTCTTCACCCAAATACACATTTTTTAGATACTCTTTCCAGTCTGCCTGATAGCTACGCCACTAGTTGTGTATCTTAAGAGTCATTGTAACTTTTGCCAGGGGTTTCTTGAAGTTGCTGATGTGATTATGCTGGTGACGAAGCATTGGCTACCCTATGAGTGTCATAGTGATTCCTGCTAGTTGCTCACCCAAATACACATTTTTTTGATACTTTGGCCAGTCTGCCTCAAGTGACACCCCATTAGCTGTGTATCTTATGAGAAGCTTCGTTACCTTTGCAAGCGGTTTCCTGAAGTTGGTGATGGGATTATGTTGGTGACGAGGCATTGGCTATCTTAAGAGAGTCATAGAGCTTCCTGCCAGTTGCTCACCCAAATACACATATTGAGATACTGTGGCCAGTCTGCCTGAAGCGATACGCCACTAGTTGTGTATCTTAAGAGAAACATCGTTACTCTTGCCAGCGGTTTCTTGACTTTGAAGATGTGATTATACTGGTGACGAGATATTGGTTACCCTAAGAGAGTCACAGTGTTTCGTGCCAGTTGCTCACCCAAATACACATTTTTTAGATACTGTTTCCAGTGTGCCTGAAGCGATACGCCACTAGTTGTGTATCTTAAGAGAAACATCGTTACTTTTGAAAGGGGTTTCTAGAAGTTGCTGATTTGATTCTGCTGGTGACGAATCATAGGCTACCTCAAGAGAGTCATAGAGATTCCTGCCAGTTCTTCACCCAAATACACATTTTTTAGATACTCTTTCCAATCTGCCTGATAGCTACGCCACTAGTTGTGTATCTTAAGAGTCATTGTAACTTTTGCCAGGGGTTTCTTGAAGTTGCTGATGTGATTATGCTGGTGACGAGGCATTATCTGCCCTATGAGTGTCATAGTGATTCCTGCTAGTTGCTCACACAAATACACATTTTTTTGATACTTTGGCCAGTCTGCCTCAAGTGACACCCCACTAGCTGTGTATCTTATGAGAAGCTTCGTTACCTTTGCAAGCGGTTTCCTGAAGTTGGTGATGGGATTATGTTGGTGACGAGGCATTGGCTACCTTAAGAGAGTCATAGTGCTTTCTGCCAGTTGCTCACCCAAATACACATTTTGAGATACTGTGGCCAGTCTGCCTGAAGCGATACGCCACTAGTTGTGTATCTTAAGAGAAACATCGTTACTCTTGCCAGCGGTTTCTTGACTTTGAAGATGTGATTATACTGGTGACGAGATATTGGCTACCCTAAGAGAGTCACAGTGTTTCCTGCCAGTTGCTCATCCAAATACACATTTTTTTGATACTCTTTCCAGTCTGCCTGATAGCTACGCCACTAGTTGTGTATCTTAAGAGTCATTGTAACTTTTGCCAGGGGTTTCCTGAAGTTGCTGATGTGATTATGCTGGTGACGAGGCATTGGCTGCCCTATGAGTGTCATAGTGATTCCTGCTAGTTGCTCACCCAAATACACATTTTTTTGATACTTTGGCCAGTCTGCCTCAAGTGACACCCCACTAGCTGTGTATCTTATGAGAAGCTTCGTTACCTTTGCAAGCGGTTTCCTGAAGTTGGTGATGGGATTATGTTGGTGACGAGTTATTGGCTACCTTAAGAGAGTCATAGTGCTTCCTGCCAGTTGCTCACCCACATACACATTTTGAGATACTGTGGCCAGTGTGCCTGAAGCGATACGCCACTAGTTGTGTATCTTAAGAGAAACATCGTTACTCTTGCCCGCGGTTTCTTGACTTTGAAGATGTGATTATACTGGTGACGAGATATTGGCTACCCTAAGAGAGTCACAGTGTTTCCTGCCAGTTGCTCATCCAAATACACATTTTTTTGATACTCTTTCCAGTCTGCCTGATAGCTACGCCACTAGTTGTGTATCTTAAGAGTCATTGTAACTTTTGCCAGGGGTTTCTTGAAGTTGCTGATGTGATTATGCTGGTGACGAGGCATTGGCTACCCTATGAGTGTCATAGTGATTCCTGCTAGTTGCTCACCCAAATACACATTTTTTTGATACTTTGGCCAGTCTGCCTCAAGTGACACCCCACTAGCTGTGTATCTTATGAGAAGCTGCGTTACCTTTGCAAGCGGTTTCTTGAAGTTGGTGATGTGATTATGTTGGTGACGAGGCATTGGCTACCTTCAGAGAGTCATAGTGCTTTCTGCCAGTTGCTCACCCAAATACACATTTTGAGATACTGTGGCCAGTCTACCTGAAGCGATACGCCACTAGTTGTGTATCTTAAGAGAAACATCGTTACTTTTGAAAGGGGTTTCTAGAAGTTGCTGATTTGATTCTGCTGGTGACGAATCACTGGCTACCTCAAGAGAGTCATAGAGATTCCTGCCAGTTCTTCACCCAAATACACATTTTTTAGATACTCTTTCCAGTGTACCTGATAGCTACGCCACTAATTGTGTATCTTAAGAGTCATTGTAACTTTTGCCAGGGGTTTCTTGAAGTTGCTGATGTGATTATGCTGGTGACGAGGCATTGGCTGCCCTATGAGTGTCATAGTGATTCCTGCTAGTTGCTCACCCAAATACACATTTTTTTGATACTTTGGCCAGTCTGCCTCAAGTGACACCCCACTAGCTGTGTATCTTATGAGAAGCTTCGTTACCTTTGCAAGCGGTTTCCTGAAGTTGGTGATGGGATTATGTTGGTGACGAGGCATTGGCTACCTTAAGAGAGTCATAGTGCTTCCTGCCAGTTGCTCACCCAAATACACATTTTGAGATACTGTGGCCAGTCTGCCCGAAGCGATACGCCACTAGTTGTGTATCTTAAGAGAAACATCGTTACTCTTGCCAGCGGTTTCTTGACTTTGAAGATGTGATTATACTGGTGACGAGATATTGGCTACCCTAAGAGAGTCACAGTGTTTCCTGCCAGTTGCTCATCCAAATACACATGTTTTTGATACTCTTTCCAATCTGCCTGATAGCTACGCCACTAGTTTTGTATCTTAAGAGTCATTGTAACTTTTGCCAGGGGTTTCCTGAGGTTGCTGATGTGATTATGCTGGTGACGAGGCATTGGCTGCCCTATGAGTGTCATAGTGATTCCTGCTAGTTGCTCACCCAAATACACATTTTTTTGATACTTTGGCCAGTCTGCCTCAAGTGACACCCCACTAGCTGTGTATCTTATGAGAAGCTTCGTTACCTTTGCAAGCGGTTTCCTGAAGTTGGTGATGGGATTATGTTGGTGACGAGTTATTGGCTACCTTAAGAGAGTCATAGTGCTTCCTGCCAGTTGCTCACCCACATACACATTTTGAGATACTGTGGCCAGTGTGCCTGAAGCGATACGCCACTAGTTGTGTATCTTAAGAGAAACATCGTTACTCTTGCCCGCGGTTTCTTGACTTTGAAGTTGTGATTATACTGGTGACGAGATATTGGCTACCCTAAGAGAGTCACAGTGTTTCCTGCCAGTTGCTCATCCAAATACACATTTTTTTGATACTCTTTCCAGTCTGCCTGATAGCTACGCCACTAGTTGTGTATCTTAAGAGTCATTGTAACTTTTGCCAGGGGTTTCTTGAAGTTGCTGATGTGATTATGCTGGTGACGAGGCATTGGCTACCCTATGAGTGTCATAGTGATTCCTGCTAGTTGCTCACCCAAATACACATTTTTTTGATACTTTGGCCAGTCTGCCTCAAGTGACACCCCACTAGCTGTGTATCTTATGAGAAGCTGCGTTACCTTTGCAAGCGGTTTCTTGAAGTTGGTGATGTGATTATGTTGGTGACGAGGCATTGGCTACCTTCAGAGAGTCATAGTGCTTTCTGCCAGTTGCTCACCCAAATACACATTTTGAGATACTGTGGCCAGTCTGCCTGAAGCGATACGCCACTAGTTGTGTATCTTAAGAGAAACATCGTTACTTTTGAAAGGGGTTTCTAGAAGTTGCTGATTTGATTCTGCTGGTGACGAACCACTGGCTACCTCAAGAGAGTCATAGAGATTCCTGCCAGTTCTTCACCCAAATACACATTTTTTAGATACTCTTTCCAGTCTGCCTGATAGCTACGCCACTAGTTGTGTATCTTAAGAGTCATTGTAACTTTTGCCAGGGGTTTCTTGAAGTTGCTGATGTGATTATGCTGGTGACGAGGCATTGGCTGCCCTATGAGTGTCATAGTGATTCCTGCTAGTTGCTCACCCAAATACACATTTTTTTGATACTTTGGCCAGTCTGCCTCAAGTGACACCCCACTAGCTGTGTATCTTATGAGAAGCTTCGTTACCTTTGCAAGCGGTTTCCTGAAGTTGGTGATGGGATTATGTTGGTGACGAGGCATTGGCTACCTTAAGAGAGTCATAGTGCTTCCTGCCAGTTGCTCACCCAAATACACATTTTGAGATACTGTGGCCAGTCTGCCCGAAGCGATACGCCACTAGTTGTGTATCTTAAGAGAAACATCGTTACTCTTGCCAGCGGTTTCTTGACTTTGAAGATGTGATTATACTGGTGACGAGATATTGGCTACCCTAAGAGAGTCACAGTGTTGCCTGCCAGTTGCTCATCCAAATACACATGTTTTTGATACTCTTTCCAGTCTGCCTGATAGCTACGCCACTAGTTGTGTATCTTAAGAGTCATTGTAACTTTTGCCAGGGGTTTCTTGAAGTTGCTGATGTGATTATGCTGGTGACGAGGCATTGGCTACCCTATGAGTGTCATAGTGATTCCTGCTAGTTGCTCACCCAAATACACATTTTTTTGATACTTTGGCCAGTCTGCCTCAAGTGACACCCCACTAGCTGTGTATCTTATGAGAAGCTGCGTTACCTTTGCAAGCGGTTTCTTGAAGTTGGTGATGTGATTATGTTGGTGACGAGGCATTGGCTACCTTCAGAGAGTCATAGTGCTTTCTGCCAGTTGCTCACCCAAATACACATTTTGAGATACTGTGGCCAGTCTGCCTGAAGCGATACGCCACTAGTTGTGTATCTTAAGAGAAACATCGTTACTCTTGCCAGCGGTTTCTTGACTTTGAAGATGTGATTGTACTGGTGACGAGATATTGGCAACCCTAAGAGAGTCACAGTGTTTCGTGCCAGTTGCTCACCCAAATACACATTTTTTAGATACTGTTTCCAGTGTGCCTGAAGCGATACGCCACTAGTTGTGTATCTTAAGAGAAACATCGTTACTTTTGCCAGGGGTTTCTAGAAGTTGCTGATTTGATTCTGCTGGTGACGAGGCATTGGCTACCTCAAGAGATTCATAGAGATTCCTGCCAGTTCTTCACCCAAATACACATTTTTTAGATACTCTTTCCTGTCTGCCTGATAGCTACGCCACTAGTTGTGTATCTTAAGAGTCATTGTAACTTTTGCCAGGGGTTTCTTGAAGTTGCTGATGTGATTATGCTGGTAACGAGGCATTGGCTACCCTATGAGTGTCATAGTGATTCCTGCTAGTTGCTCACCCAAATACACATTTTTCTGATACTTTGGCCAGTCTGCCTCAAGTGACACCCCACTAGCTGTGTATCTTATGAGAAGCTTCGTTACCTATGCAAGCGGTTTCTTGAAGTTGGTGATGGGATTATGTTGGTGACGAGGCATTGGCTACCTTAAGAGAGTCATAGTGCTTCCTGCCAGTTGCTCACCCAAATAGACATTTTGAGATACCGTGGCCAGTCTGCCTGAAGCGATACGCCACTAGTTGTGTATCTTAAGAGAAACATCGTTACTCTTGCCAGCGGTTTCTTGACTTTGAAGCTGTGATTATACTGGTGACGAGATATTGGCTACCCTAAGAGAGTCACAGTGTTTCGTGCCAGTTGCTCACCCAAATACACATTTTTTAGATACTGTTTCCAGTGTGCCTGAAGCGATACGCCACTAGTTGTGTATCTTAAGAGAAACATCGTTACTTTTGAAAGGGGTTTCTAGAAGTTGCTGATTTGATTCTGCTGGTGACGAATCACTGGCTACCTCAAGAGAGTCATAGAGATTCCTGCCAGTTCTTCACCCAAATACACATTTTTTAGATACTCTTTCCAGTCTGCCTGATAGCTACGCCACTAGTTGTGTATCTTAAGAGTCATTGTAACTTTTGCCAGGAGTTTCTTGAAGTTGCTGATGTGATTATGCTGGTGACGAGGCATTGGCTGCCCTATGAGTGTCATAGTGATTCCTGCTAGTTGCTCACCCAAATACACATTTTTTTGATACTTTGGCCAGTCTGCCTCAAGTGACACCCCACTAGCTGTGTATCTTATGAGAAGCTTCGTTACCTTTGCAAGCGGTTTCCTGAAGTTGGTGATGGGATTATGTTGGTGACGAGGCATTGGCTACCTTAAGAGAGTCATAGTGCTTCCTGCCAGTTGCTCACCCAAATACACATTTTGAGATACTGTGGCCAGTCTGCCTGAAGCGATACGCCACTAGTTGTGTATCTTAAGAGAAACATCGTTACTCTTGCCAGCGGTTTCTTGACTTTGAAGATGTGATTGTACTGGTGACGAGATATTGGCAACCCTAAGAGAGTCACAGTGTTTCGTGCCAGTTGCTCACCCAAATACACATTTTTTAGATACTGTTTCCAGGGTGCCTGAAGCGATACGCCACTAGTTGTGTATCTTAAGAGAAACATCGTTTCTTTTGCCAGGGGTTTCTAGAAGTTGCTGATTTGATTCTGCTGGTGACGAGGCATTGGCTACCTCAAGAGAGTCATAGAGATTCCTGCCAGTTCTTCACCCAAATACACATTTTTTAGATACTCTTTCCAGTCTGCCTGATAGCTACGCCACTAGTTGTGTATCTTAAGAGTCATTGTAACTTTTGCCAGGTGTTTCTTGAAGTTGCTGATGTGATTATGCTGGTGACGAGGCATTGGCTACCCTATGAGTGTCATAGTGATTCCTGCTAGTTGCTCACCCAAATACACATTTTTTTGATACTTTGGCCAGTCTGCCTCAAGTGACACCCCACTAGCTGTGTATCTTATGAGAAGCTGCGTTACCTTTGCAAGCGGTTTCTTGAAGTTGGTGATGTGATTATGTTGGTGACGAGGCATTGGCTACCTTAAGAGAGTCATAGTGCTTTCTGCCAGTTGCTCACCCAAATACACATTTTGAGATACTGTGGCCAGTCTGCCTGAAGCGATACGCCACTAGTTGTGTATCTTAAGAGAAACATCGTTACTCTTGCCAGCGGTTTCTTGACTTTGAAGATGTGATTGTACTGGTGACGAGATATTGGCAACCCTAAGAGAGTCACAGTGTTTCGTGCCAGTTGCTCACCCAAATACACATTTTTTAGATACTGTTTCCAGTGTGCCTGAAGCGATACGCCACTAGTTGTGTATCTTAAGAGAAACATCGTTACTTTTGAAAGGGGTTTCTAGAAGTTGCTGATTTGATTCTGCTGGTGACGAATCATTGGCTACCTCAAGAGAGTCATAGAGATTCCTGCCAGTTCTTCACCCAAATACACATTTTTTAGATACTCTTTCCAGTCTGCCTGATAGCTACGCCACTAGTTGTGTATCTTAAGAGTCATTGTAACTTTTGCCAGGGGTTTCTTGAAGTTGCTGATGTGATTATGCTGGTGACGAAGCATTGGCTACCCTATGAGTGTCATAGTGATTCCTGCTAGTTGCTCACCCAAATACACATTTTTTTGATACTTTGGCCAGTCTGCCTCAAGTGACACCCCACTAGCTGTGTATCTTATGAGAAGCTTCGTTACCTTTGCAAGCGGTTTCCTGAAGTTGGTGATGGGATTATGTTGGTGACGAGGCATTGGCTACCTTAAGAGAGTCATAGTGCTTTCTGCCAGTTGCTCACCCAAATACACATTTTGAGATACTGTGGCCAGTCTGCCTGAAGCGATACGCCACTAGTTGTGTATCTTAAGAGAAACATCGTTACTCTTGCCAGCGGTTTCTTGACTTTAAAGATGTGATTATACTGGTGACGAGATATTGGCTACCCTAAGAGAGTCACAGTGTTTCCTGCCAGTTGCTCATCCAAATACACATTGTTTTGATACTCTTTCCAGTCTGCCTGATAGCTACGCCACTAGTTGTGTATCTTAAGAGTCATTGTAACTTTTGCCAGGGGTTTCTTGAAGTTGCTGATGTGATTATGCTGGTGACGAGGCATTGGCTACCCTATGAGTGTCATAGTGATTCCTGCTAGTTGCTCACCCAAATACACATTTTTTTGATACTTTGGCCAGTCTGCCTCAAGTGACACCCCACTAGCTGTGTATCTTATGAGAAGCTTCGTTACCTTTGCAAGCGGTTTCTTGAAGTTGGTGATGGGATTATGTTGGTGACGAGGCATTGGCTACCTTAAGAGAGTCATAGTGCTTCCTGCCAGTTGCTCACCCAAATACACATTTTGAGATACTGTGGCCAGTCTGCCTGATGCGATACGCCACTAGTTGTGTATCTTAAGAGAAACATCGTTACTCTTGCCAGCGGTTTCTTGACTTTGAAGCTGTGATTATACTGGTGACGAGATATTGGCTACCCTAAGAGAGTCACAGTGTTTCGTGCCAGTTGCTCACCCAAATACACATTTTTTAGATACTGTTTCCAGTGTGCCTGAAGCGATACGCCACTAGTTGTGTATCTTAAGAGAAACATCGTTACTTTTGCCAGGGGTTACTAGAAGTTGCTGATTTGATTCTGCTGGTGACGAGGCATTGGCTACCTCAAGAGAGTCATAGAGATTCCTGGCAGTTCTTCACCCAAATACACATTTTTTAGATACTCTTTCCAGTCTGCCTGATAGCTACGCCACTAGTTGTGTATCTTAAGAGTCACTGTAACTTTTCCCAGGGGTTTTTTGAAGTTGCTGATGTGATTATGCTGGTGACGAGGCATTGGCTACCCTATGAGTGTCATAGTGATTCCTGCTAGTTGCTCACCCAAATACACATTTTTTTGATACTTTGGCCAGTCTGCCTCAAGTGACACCCCACTAGCTGTGTATCTTATGAGAAGCTTCGTTACCTTTGCAAGCGGTTTCTTGAAGTTGGTGATGGCATTATGTTGGTGACGAGGCATTGGCTACCTTAAGAGAGTCATAGTGCTTTCTGCCAGTTGCTCACCCAAATACACATTTTGAGATACTGTGGCCTGTCTGCCTGAAGCGATACGCCACTAGTTGTGTATCTTAAGAGAAACATCGTTACTCTTGCCAGCGGTTTCTTGACTTTGAAGATGTGATTATACTGGTGACGAGATATTGGTTACCCTAAGAGAGTCACAGTGTTTCGTGCCAGTTGCTCACCCAAATACACATTTTTTAGATATTGTTTCCAGTGTGCCTGAAGCGATACGCCACTAGTTGTGTATCTTAAGAGAAACATCGTTACTTTTGAAAGGGGTTTCTAGAAGTTGCTGATTTGATTCTGCTGGTGACGAATCATTGGCTACCTCAAGAGAGTCATAGAGATTCCTGCCAGTTCTTCACCCAAATACACATTTTTTAGATACTCTTTCCAGTCTGCCTGATAGCTACGCCACTAGTTGTGTATCTTAAGAGTCATTGTAACTTTTGCCAGGGGTTTCTTGAAGTTGCTGATGTGATTATGCTGGTGACGAAGCATTGGCTACCCTATGAGTGTCATAGTGATTCCTGCTAGTTGCTCACCCAAATACACATTTTTTTGATACTTTGGCCAGTCTGCCTCAAGTGACACCCCATTAGCTGTGTATCTTATGAGAAGCTTCGTTACCTTTGCAAGCGGTTTCCTGAAGTTGGTGATGGGATTATGTTGGTGACGAGGCATTGGCTACCTTAAGAGAGTCATAGTGCTTTCTGCCAGTTGCTCACCAAAATACACATTTTGAGATACTGTGGCCAGTCTGCCTGAAGCGATACGCCACTAGTTGTGTATCTTAAGAGAAACATCGTTACTCTTGCCAGCGGTTTCTTGACTTTGAAGATGTGATTATACTGGTGACGAGATATTGGTTACCCTAAGAGAGTCACAGTGTTTCGTGCCAGTTGCTCACCCAAATACACATTTTTTAGATATTGTTTCCAGTGTGCCTGAAGCGATACGCCACTAGTTGTGTATCTTAAGAGAAAGATCGTTACTTTTGAAAGGGGTTTCTAGAAGTTGCTGATTTGATTCTGCTGGTGACGAATCATTGGCTACCTCAAGAGAGTCATAGAGATTCCTGCCAGTTCTTCACCCAAATACACATTTTTTAGATACTCTTTCCAGTCTGCCTGATAGCTACGCCACTAGTTGTGTATCTTAAGAGTCATTGTAACTTTTGCCAGGGGTTTCTTGAAGTTGCTGATGTGATTATGCTGGTGACGAAGCATTGGCTACCCTATGAGTGTCATAGTGATTCCTGCTAGTTGCTCACCCAAATACACATTTTTTTGATACTTTGGCCAGTCTGCCTCAAGTGACACCCCATTAGCTGTGTATCTTATGAGAAGCTTCGTTACCTTTGCAAGCGGTTTCCTGAAGTTGGTGATGGGATTATGTTGGTGACGAGGCATTGGCTATCTTAAGAGAGTCATAGAGCTTCCTGCCAGTTGCTCACCCAAATACACATATTGAGATACTGTGGCCAGTCTGCCTGAAGCGATACGCCACTAGTTGTGTATCTTAAGAGAAACATCGTTACTCTTGCCAGCGGTTTCTTGACTTTGAAGATGTGATTATACTGGTGACGAGATATTGGTTACCCTAAGAGAGTCACAGTGTTTCGTGCCAGTTGCTCACCCAAATACACATTTTTTAGATACTGTTTCCAGTGTGCCTGAAGCGATACGCCACTAGTTGTGTATCTTAAGAGAAACATCGTTACTTTTGAAAGGGGTTTCTAGAAGTTGCTGATTTGATTCTGCTGGTGACGAATCATAGGCTACCTCAAGAGAGTCATAGAGATTCCTGCCAGTTCTTCACCCAAATACACATTTTTTAGATACTCTTTCCAATCTGCCTGATAGCTACGCCACTAGTTGTGTATCTTAAGAGTCATTGTAACTTTTGCCAGGGGTTTCTTGAAGTTGCTGATGTGATTATGCTGGTGACGAGGCATTATCTGCCCTATGAGTGTCATAGTGATTCCTGCTAGTTGCTCACACAAATACACATTTTTTTGATACTTTGGCCAGTCTGCCTCAAGTGACACCCCACTAGCTGTGTATCTTATGAGAAGCTTCGTTACCTTTGCAAGCGGTTTCCTGAAGTTGGTGATGGGATTATGTTGGTGACGAGGCATTGGCTACCTTAAGAGAGTCATAGTGCTTTCTGCCAGTTGCTCACCCAAATACACATTTTGAGATACTGTGGCCAGTCTGCCTGAAGCGATACGCCACTAGTTGTGTATCTTAAGAGAAACATCGTTACTCTTGCCAGCGGTTTCTTGACTTTGAAGATGTGATTATACTGGTGACGAGATATTGGCTACCCTAAGAGAGTCACAGTGTTTCCTGCCAGTTGCTCATCCAAATACACATTTTTTTGATACTCTTTCCAGTCTGCCTGATAGCTACGCCACTAGTTGTGTATCTTAAGAGTCATTGTAACTTTTGCCAGGGGTTTCCTGAAGTTGCTGATGTGATTATGCTGGTGACGAGGCATTGGCTGCCCTATGAGTGTCATAGTGATTCCTGCTAGTTGCTCACCCAAATACACATTTTTTTGATACTTTGGCCAGTCTGCCTCAAGTGACACCCCACTAGCTGTGTATCTTATGAGAAGCTTCGTTACCTTTGCAAGCGGTTTCCTGAAGTTGGTGATGGGATTATGTTGGTGACGAGTTATTGGCTACCTTAAGAGAGTCATAGTGCTTCCTGCCAGTTGCTCACCCACATACACATTTTGAGATACTGTGGCCAGTGTGCCTGAAGCGATACGCCACTAGTTGTGTATCTTAAGAGAAACATCGTTACTCTTGCCCGCGGTTTCTTGACTTTGAAGATGTGATTATACTGGTGACGAGATATTGGCTACCCTAAGAGAGTCACAGTGTTTCCTGCCAGTTGCTCATCCAAATACACATTTTTTTGATACTCTTTCCAGTCTGCCTGATAGCTACGCCACTAGTTGTGTATCTTAAGAGTCATTGTAACTTTTGCCAGGGGTTTCTTGAAGTTGCTGATGTGATTATGCTGGTGACGAGGCATTGGCTACCCTATGAGTGTCATAGTGATTCCTGCTAGTTGCTCACCCAAATACACATTTTTTTGATACTTTGGCCAGTCTGCCTCAAGTGACACCCCACTAGCTGTGTATCTTATGAGAAGCTGCGTTACCTTTGCAAGCGGTTTCTTGAAGTTGGTGATGTGATTATGTTGGTGACGAGGCATTGGCTACCTTCAGAGAGTCATAGTGCTTTCTGCCAGTTGCTCACCCAAATACACATTTTGAGATACTGTGGCCAGTCTACCTGAAGCGATACGCCACTAGTTGTGTATCTTAAGAGAAACATCGTTACTTTTGAAAGGGGTTTCTAGAAGTTGCTGATTTGATTCTGCTGGTGACGAATCACTGGCTACCTCAAGAGAGTCATAGAGATTCCTGCCAGTTCTTCACCCAAATACACATTTTTTAGATACTCTTTCCAGTGTACCTGATAGCTACGCCACTAATTGTGTATCTTAAGAGTCATTGTAACTTTTGCCAGGGGTTTCTTGAAGTTGCTGATGTGATTATGCTGGTGACGAGGCATTGGCTGCCCTATGAGTGTCATAGTGATTCCTGCTAGTTGCTCACCCAAATACACATTTTTTTGATACTTTGGCCAGTCTGCCTCAAGTGACACCCCACTAGCTGTGTATCTTATGAGAAGCTTCGTTACCTTTGCAAGCGGTTTCCTGAAGTTGGTGATGGGATTATGTTGGTGACGAGGCATTGGCTACCTTAAGAGAGTCATAGTGCTTCCTGCCAGTTGCTCACCCAAATACACATTTTGAGATACTGTGGCCAGTCTGCCCGAAGCGATACGCCACTAGTTGTGTATCTTAAGAGAAACATCGTTACTCTTGCCAGCGGTTTCTTGACTTTGAAGATGTGATTATACTGGTGACGAGATATTGGCTACCCTAAGAGAGTCACAGTGTTTCCTGCCAGTTGCTCATCCAAATACACATGTTTTTGATACTCTTTCCAATCTGCCTGATAGCTACGCCACTAGTTTTGTATCTTAAGAGTCATTGTAACTTTTGCCAGGGGTTTCCTGAGGTTGCTGATGTGATTATGCTGGTGACGAGGCATTGGCTGCCCTATGAGTGTCATAGTGATTCCTGCTAGTTGCTCACCCAAATACACATTTTTTTGATACTTTGGCCAGTCTGCCTCAAGTGACACCCCACTAGCTGTGTATCTTATGAGAAGCTTCGTTACCTTTGCAAGCGGTTTCCTGAAGTTGGTGATGGGATTATGTTGGTGACGAGTTATTGGCTACCTTAAGAGAGTCATAGTGCTTCCTGCCAGTTGCTCACCCACATACACATTTTGAGATACTGTGGCCAGTGTGCCTGAAGCGATACGCCACTAGTTGTGTATCTTAAGAGAAACATCGTTACTCTTGCCCGCGGTTTCTTGACTTTGAAGTTGTGATTATACTGGTGACGAGATATTGGCTACCCTAAGAGAGTCACAGTGTTTCCTGCCAGTTGCTCATCCAAATACACATTGTTTTGATACTCTTTCCAGTCTGCCTGATAGCTACGCCACTAGTTGTGTATCTTAAGAGTCATTGTAACTTTTGCCAGGGGTTTCTTGAAGTTGCTGATGTGATTATGCTGGTGACGAGGCATTGGCTACCCTATGAGTGTCATAGTGATTCCTGCTAGTTGCTCACCCAAATACACATTTTTTTGATACTTTGGCCAGTCTGCCTCAAGTGACACCCCACTAGCTGTGTATCTTATGAGAAGCTTCGTTACCTTTGCAAGCGGTTTCTTGAAGTTGGTGATGGGATTATGTTGGTGACGAGGCATTGGCTACCTTAAGAGAGTCATAGTGCTTCCTGCCAGTTGCTCACCCAAATACACATTTTGAGATACTGTGGCCAGTCTGCCTGATGCGATACGCCACTAGTTGTGTATCTTAAGAGAAACATCGTTACTCTTGCCAGCGGTTTCTTGACTTTGAAGCTGTGATTATACTGGTGACGAGATATTGGCTACCCTAAGAGAGTCACAGTGTTTCGTGCCAGTTGCTCACCCAAATACACATTTTTTAGATACTGTTTCCAGTGTGCCTGAAGCGATACGCCACTAGTTGTGTATCTTAAGAGAAACATCGTTACTTTTGCCAGGGGTTACTAGAAGTTGCTGATTTGATTCTGCTGGTGACGAGGCATTGGCTACCTCAAGAGAGTCATAGAGATTCCTGGCAGTTCTTCACCCAAATACACATTTTTTAGATACTCTTTCCAGTCTGCCTGATAGCTACGCCACTAGTTGTGTATCTTAAGAGTCACTGTAACTTTTCCCAGGGGTTTTTTGAAGTTGCTGATGTGATTATGCTGGTGACGAGGCATTGGCTACCCTATGAGTGTCATAGTGATTCCTGCTAGTTGCTCACCCAAATACACATTTTTTTGATACTTTGGCCAGTCTGCCTCAAGTGACACCCCACTAGCTGTGTATCTTATGAGAAGCTTCGTTACCTTTGCAAGCGGTTTCTTGAAGTTGGTGATGGCATTATGTTGGTGACGAGGCATTGGCTACCTTAAGAGAGTCATAGTGCTTTCTGCCAGTTGCTCACCCAAATACACATTTTGAGATACTGTGGCCTGTCTGCCTGAAGCGATACGCCACTAGTTGTGTATCTTAAGAGAAACATCGTTACTCTTGCCAGCGGTTTCTTGACTTTGAAGATGTGATTATACTGGTGACGAGATATTGGTTACCCTAAGAGAGTCACAGTGTTTCGTGCCAGTTGCTCACCCAAATACACATTTTTTAGATATTGTTTCCAGTGTGCCTGAAGCGATACGCCACTAGTTGTGTATCTTAAGAGAAACATCGTTACTTTTGAAAGGGGTTTCTAGAAGTTGCTGATTTGATTCTGCTGGTGACGAATCATTGGCTACCTCAAGAGAGTCATAGAGATTCCTGCCAGTTCTTCACCCAAATACACATTTTTTAGATACTCTTTCCAGTCTGCCTGATAGCTACGCCACTAGTTGTGTATCTTAAGAGTCATTGTAACTTTTGCCAGGGGTTTCTTGAAGTTGCTGATGTGATTATGCTGGTGACGAAGCATTGGCTACCCTATGAGTGTCATAGTGATTCCTGCTAGTTGCTCACCCAAATACACATTTTTTTGATACTTTGGCCAGTCTGCCTCAAGTGACACCCCATTAGCTGTGTATCTTATGAGAAGCTTCGTTACCTTTGCAAGCGGTTTCCTGAAGTTGGTGATGGGATTATGTTGGTGACGAGGCATTGGCTACCTTAAGAGAGTCATAGTGCTTTCTGCCAGTTGCTCACCAAAATACACATTTTGAGATACTGTGGCCAGTCTGCCTGAAGCGATACGCCACTAGTTGTGTATCTTAAGAGAAACATCGTTACTCTTGCCAGCGGTTTCTTGACTTTGAAGATGTGATTATACTGGTGACGAGATATTGGTTACCCTAAGAGAGTCACAGTGTTTCGTGCCAGTTGCTCACCCAAATACACATTTTTTAGATATTGTTTCCAGTGTGCCTGAAGCGATACGCCACTAGTTGTGTATCTTAAGAGAAAGATCGTTACTTTTGAAAGGGGTTTCTAGAAGTTGCTGATTTGATTCTGCTGGTGACGAATCATTGGCTACCTCAAGAGAGTCATAGAGATTCCTGCCAGTTCTTCACCCAAATACACATTTTTTAGATACTCTTTCCAGTCTGCCTGATAGCTACGCCACTAGTTGTGTATCTTAAGAGTCATTGTAACTTTTGCCAGGGGTTTCTTGAAGTTGCTGATGTGATTATGCTGGTGACGAAGCATTGGCTACCCTATGAGTGTCATAGTGATTCCTGCTAGTTGCTCACCCAAATACACATTTTTTTGATACTTTGGCCAGTCTGCCTCAAGTGACACCCCATTAGCTGTGTATCTTATGAGAAGCTTCGTTACCTTTGCAAGCGGTTTCCTGAAGTTGGTGATGGGATTATGTTGGTGACGAGGCATTGGCTATCTTAAGAGAGTCATAGAGCTTCCTGCCAGTTGCTCACCCAAATACACATATTGAGATACTGTGGCCAGTCTGCCTGAAGCGATACGCCACTAGTTGTGTATCTTAAGAGAAACATCGTTACTCTTGCCAGCGGTTTCTTGACTTTGAAGATGTGATTATACTGGTGACGAGATATTGGTTACCCTAAGAGAGTCACAGTGTTTCGTGCCAGTTGCTCACCCAAATACACATTTTTTAGATACTGTTTCCAGTGTGCCTGAAGCGATACGCCACTAGTTGTGTATCTTAAGAGAAACATCGTTACTTTTGAAAGGGGTTTCTAGAAGTTGCTGATTTGATTCTGCTGGTGACGAATCATAGGCTACCTCAAGAGAGTCATAGAGATTCCTGCCAGTTCTTCACCCAAATACACATTTTTTAGATACTCTTTCCAATCTGCCTGATAGCTACGCCACTAGTTGTGTATCTTAAGAGTCATTGTAACTTTTGCCAGGGGTTTCTTGAAGTTGCTGATGTGATTATGCTGGTGACGAGGCATTATCTGCCCTATGAGTGTCATAGTGATTCCTGCTAGTTGCTCACACAAATACACATTTTTTTGATACTTTGGCCAGTCTGCCTCAAGTGACACCCCACTAGCTGTGTATCTTATGAGAAGCTTCGTTACCTTTGCAAGCGGTTTCCTGAAGTTGGTGATGGGATTATGTTGGTGACGAGGCATTGGCTACCTTAAGAGAGTCATAGTGCTTTCTGCCAGTTGCTCACCCAAATACACATTTTGAGATACTGTGGCCAGTCTGCCTGAAGCGATACGCCACTAGTTGTGTATCTTAAGAGAAACATCGTTACTCTTGCCAGCGGTTTCTTGACTTTGAAGATGTGATTATACTGGTGACGAGATATTGGCTACCCTAAGAGAGTCACAGTGTTTCCTGCCAGTTGCTCATCCAAATACACATTTTTTTGATACTCTTTCCAGTCTGCCTGATAGCTACGCCACTAGTTGTGTATCTTAAGAGTCATTGTAACTTTTGCCAGGGGTTTCCTGAAGTTGCTGATGTGATTATGCTGGTGACGAGGCATTGGCTGCCCTATGAGTGTCATAGTGATTCCTGCTAGTTGCTCACCCAAATACACATTTTTTTGATACTTTGGCCAGTCTGCCTCAAGTGACACCCCACTAGCTGTGTATCTTATGAGAAGCTTCGTTACCTTTGCAAGCGGTTTCCTGAAGTTGGTGATGGGATTATGTTGGTGACGAGTTATTGGCTACCTTAAGAGAGTCATAGTGCTTCCTGCCAGTTGCTCACCCACATACACATTTTGAGATACTGTGGCCAGTGTGCCTGAAGCGATACGCCACTAGTTGTGTATCTTAAGAGAAACATCGTTACTCTTGCCCGCGGTTTCTTGACTTTGAAGATGTGATTATACTGGTGACGAGATATTGGCTACCCTAAGAGAGTCACAGTGTTTCCTGCCAGTTGCTCATCCAAATACACATTTTTTTGATACTCTTTCCAGTCTGCCTGATAGCTACGCCACTAGTTGTGTATCTTAAGAGTCATTGTAACTTTTGCCAGGGGTTTCTTGAAGTTGCTGATGTGATTATGCTGGTGACGAGGCATTGGCTACCCTATGAGTGTCATAGTGATTCCTGCTAGTTGCTCACCCAAATACACATTTTTTTGATACTTTGGCCAGTCTGCCTCAAGTGACACCCCACTAGCTGTGTATCTTATGAGAAGCTGCGTTACCTTTGCAAGCGGTTTCTTGAAGTTGGTGATGTGATTATGTTGGTGACGAGGCATTGGCTACCTTCAGAGAGTCATAGTGCTTTCTGCCAGTTGCTCACCCAAATACACATTTTGAGATACTGTGGCCAGTCTACCTGAAGCGATACGCCACTAGTTGTGTATCTTAAGAGAAACATCGTTACTTTTGAAAGGGGTTTCTAGAAGTTGCTGATTTGATTCTGCTGGTGACGAATCACTGGCTACCTCAAGAGAGTCATAGAGATTCCTGCCAGTTCTTCACCCAAATACACATTTTTTAGATACTCTTTCCAGTGTACCTGATAGCTACGCCACTAATTGTGTATCTTAAGAGTCATTGTAACTTTTGCCAGGGGTTTCTTGAAGTTGCTGATGTGATTATGCTGGTGACGAGGCATTGGCTGCCCTATGAGTGTCATAGTGATTCCTGCTAGTTGCTCACCCAAATACACATTTTTTTGATACTTTGGCCAGTCTGCCTCAAGTGACACCCCACTAGCTGTGTATCTTATGAGAAGCTTCGTTACCTTTGCAAGCGGTTTCCTGAAGTTGGTGATGGGATTATGTTGGTGACGAGGCATTGGCTACCTTAAGAGAGTCATAGTGCTTCCTGCCAGTTGCTCACCCAAATACACATTTTGAGATACTGTGGCCAGTCTGCCCGAAGCGATACGCCACTAGTTGTGTATCTTAAGAGAAACATCGTTACTCTTGCCAGCGGTTTCTTGACTTTGAAGATGTGATTATACTGGTGACGAGATATTGGCTACCCTAAGAGAGTCACAGTGTTTCCTGCCAGTTGCTCATCCAAATACACATGTTTTTGATACTCTTTCCAATCTGCCTGATAGCTACGCCACTAGTTTTGTATCTTAAGAGTCATTGTAACTTTTGCCAGGGGTTTCCTGAGGTTGCTGATGTGATTATGCTGGTGACGAGGCATTGGCTGCCCTATGAGTGTCATAGTGATTCCTGCTAGTTGCTCACCCAAATACACATTTTTTTGATACTTTGGCCAGTCTGCCTCAAGTGACACCCCACTAGCTGTGTATCTTATGAGAAGCTTCGTTACCTTTGCAAGCGGTTTCCTGAAGTTGGTGATGGGATTATGTTGGTGACGAGTTATTGGCTACCTTAAGAGAGTCATAGTGCTTCCTGCCAGTTGCTCACCCACATACACATTTTGAGATACTGTGGCCAGTGTGCCTGAAGCGATACGCCACTAGTTGTGTATCTTAAGAGAAACATCGTTACTCTTGCCCGCGGTTTCTTGACTTTGAAGTTGTGATTATACTGGTGACGAGATATTGGCTACCCTAAGAGAGTCACAGTGTTTCCTGCCAGTTGCTCATCCAAATACACATTTTTTTGATACTCTTTCCAGTCTGCCTGATAGCTACGCCACTAGTTGTGTATCTTAAGAGTCATTGTAACTTTTGCCAGGGGTTTCTTGAAGTTGCTGATGTGATTATGCTGGTGACGAGGCATTGGCTACCCTATGAGTGTCATAGTGATTCCTGCTAGTTGCTCACCCAAATACACATTTTTTTGATACTTTGGCCAGTCTGCCTCAAGTGACACCCCACTAGCTGTGTATCTTATGAGAAGCTGCGTTACCTTTGCAAGCGGTTTCTTGAAGTTGGTGATGTGATTATGTTGGTGACGAGGCATTGGCTACCTTCAGAGAGTCATAGTGCTTTCTGCCAGTTGCTCACCCAAATACACATTTTGAGATACTGTGGCCAGTCTGCCTGAAGCGATACGCCACTAGTTGTGTATCTTAAGAGAAACATCGTTACTTTTGAAAGGGGTTTCTAGAAGTTGCTGATTTGATTCTGCTGGTGACGAACCACTGGCTACCTCAAGAGAGTCATAGAGATTCCTGCCAGTTCTTCACCCAAATACACATTTTTTAGATACTCTTTCCAGTCTGCCTGATAGCTACGCCACTAGTTGTGTATCTTAAGAGTCATTGTAACTTTTGCCAGGGGTTTCTTGAAGTTGCTGATGTGATTATGCTGGTGACGAGGCATTGGCTGCCCTATGAGTGTCATAGTGATTCCTGCTAGTTGCTCACCCAAATACACATTTTTTTGATACTTTGGCCAGTCTGCCTCAAGTGACACCCCACTAGCTGTGTATCTTATGAGAAGCTTCGTTACCTTTGCAAGCGGTTTCCTGAAGTTGGTGATGGGATTATGTTGGTGACGAGGCATTGGCTACCTTAAGAGAGTCATAGTGCTTCCTGCCAGTTGCTCACCCAAATACACATTTTGAGATACTGTGGCCAGTCTGCCCGAAGCGATACGCCACTAGTTGTGTATCTTAAGAGAAACATCGTTACTCTTGCCAGCGGTTTCTTGACTTTGAAGATGTGATTATACTGGTGACGAGATATTGGCTACCCTAAGAGAGTCACAGTGTTGCCTGCCAGTTGCTCATCCAAATACACATGTTTTTGATACTCTTTCCAGTCTGCCTGATAGCTACGCCACTAGTTGTGTATCTTAAGAGTCATTGTAACTTTTGCCAGGAGTTTCTTGAAGTTGCTGATGTGATTATGCTGGTGACGAGGCATTGGCTACCCTATGAGTGTCATAGTGATTCCTGCTAGTTGCTCACCCAAATACACATTTTTTTGATACTTTGGCCAGTCTGCCTCAAGTGACACCCCACTAGCTGTGTATCTTATGAGAAGCTGCGTTACCTTTGCAAGCGGTTTCTTGAAGTTGGTGATGTGATTATGTTGGTGACGAGGCATTGGCTACCTTCAGAGAGTCATAGTGCTTTCTGCCAGTTGCTCACCCAAATACACATTTTGAGATACTGTGGCCAGTCTGCCTGAAGCGATACGCCACTAGTTGTGTATCTTAAGAGAAACATCGTTACTCTTGCCAGCGGTTTCTTGACTTTGAAGATGTGATTGTACTGGTGACGAGATATTGGCAACCCTAAGAGAGTCACAGTGTTTCGTGCCAGTTGCTCACCCAAATACACATTTTTTAGATACTGTTTCCAGTGTGCCTGAAGCGATACGCCACTAGTTGTGTATCTTAAGAGAAACATCGTTACTTTTGCCAGGGGTTTCTAGAAGTTGCTGATTTGATTCTGCTGGTGACGAGGCATTGGCTACCTCAAGAGATTCATAGAGATTCCTGCCAGTTCTTCACCCAAATACACATTTTTTAGATACTCTTTCCTGTCTGCCTGATAGCTACGCCACTAGTTGTGTATCTTAAGAGTCATTGTAACTTTTGCCAGGGGTTTCTTGAAGTTGCTGATGTGATTATGCTGGTAACGAGGCATTGGCTACCCTATGAGTGTCATAGTGATTCCTGCTAGTTGCTCACCCAAATACACATTTTTCTGATACTTTGGCCAGTCTGCCTCAAGTGACACCCCACTAGCTGTGTATCTTATGAGAAGCTTCGTTACCTATGCAAGCGGTTTCTTGAAGTTGGTGATGGGATTATGTTGGTGACGAGGCATTGGCTACCTTAAGAGAGTCATAGTGCTTCCTGCCAGTTGCTCACCCAAATAGACATTTTGAGATACCGTGGCCAGTCTGCCTGAAGCGATACGCCACTAGTTGTGTATCTTAAGAGAAACATCGTTACTCTTGCCAGCGGTTTCTTGACTTTGAAGCTGTGATTATACTGGTGACGAGATATTGGCTACCCTAAGAGAGTCACAGTGTTTCGTGCCAGTTGCTCACCCAAATACACATTTTTTAGATACTGTTTCCAGTGTGCCTGAAGCGATACGCCACTAGTTGTGTATCTTAAGAGAAACATCGTTACTTTTGAAAGGGGTTTCTAGAAGTTGCTGATTTGATTCTGCTGGTGACGAATCACTGGCTACCTCAAGAGAGTCATAGAGATTCCTGCCAGTTCTTCACCCAAATACACATTTTTTAGATACTCTTTCCAGTCTGCCTGATAGCTACGCCACTAGTTGTGTATCTTAAGAGTCATTGTAACTTTTGCCAGGTGTTTCTTGAAGTTGCTGATGTGATTATGCTGGTGACGAGGCATTGGCTACCCTATGAGTGTCATAGTGATTCCTGCTAGTTGCTCACCCAAATACACATTTTTTTGATACTTTGGCCAGTCTGCCTCAAGTGACACCCCACTAGCTGTGTATCTTATGAGAAGCTGCGTTACCTTTGCAAGCGGTTTCTTGAAGTTGGTGATGTGATTATGTTGGTGACGAGGCATTGGCTACCTTAAGAGAGTCATAGTGCTTTCTGCCAGTTGCTCACCCAAATACACATTTTGAGATACTGTGGCCAGTCTGCCTGAAGCGATACGCCACTAGTTGTGTATCTTAAGAGAAACATCGTTACTCTTGCCAGCGGTTTCTTGACTTTGAAGATGTGATTGTACTGGTGACGAGATATTGGCAACCCTAAGAGAGTCACAGTGTTTCGTGCCAGTTGCTCACCCAAATACACATTTTTTAGATACTGTTTCCAGTGTGCCTGAAGCGATACGCCACTAGTTGTGTATCTTAAGAGAAACATCGTTACTTTTGAAAGGGGTTTCTAGAAGTTGCTGATTTGATTCTGCTGGTGACGAATCATAGGCTACCTCAAGAGAGTCATAGAGATTCCTGCCAGTTCTTCACCCAAATACACATTTTTTAGATACTCTTTTCAGTCTGCCTGATAGCTACGCCACTAGTTGTGTATCTTAAGAGACATTGTAACTTTTGCCAGGGGTTTCTTGAAGTTGCTGATGTGATTATGCTGGTGACGAGGCATTGTCTGCCCTATGAGTGTCATAGTGATTCCTGCTAGTTGCTCACCCAAATACACATTTTTTTGATACTTTGGCCAGTCTGCCTCAAGTGACACCCCACTAGCTGTGTATCTTATGAGAAGCTTCGTTACCTTTGCAAGAAGTTTCCTGAAGTTGGTGATGGGATTATGTTTGTGACGAGGCATTGGCTACCTTAAGAGAGTCATAGTGCTTTCTGCCAGTTGCTCACCCAAATACACATTTTGAGATACTGTGGCCAGTCTGCCTGAAGCGATACGCCACTAGTTGTGTATCTTAAGAGAAACATCGTTACTCTTGCCAGCGGTTTCTTGACTTTGAAGATGTGATTATACTGGTGACGAGATATTGGTTACCCTAAGAGAGTCACAGTGTTTCGTGCCAGTTGCTCACCCAAATACACATTTTTTAGATACTGTTTCCAGTGTGCCTGAAGCGATACGCCACTAGTTGTGTATCTTAAGAGAAACATCGTTACTTTTGAAAGGGGTTTCTAGAAGTTGCTGATTTGATTCTGCTGGTGACGAATCACTGGCTACCTCAAGAGAGTCATAGAGATTCCTGCCAGTTCTTCACCCAAATACACATTTTTTAGATACTCTTTCCAGTCTGCCTGATAGCTACGCCACTAGTTGTGTATCTTAAGAGTCATTGTAACTTTTGCCAGGGGTTTCTTGAAGTTGCTGATGTGATTATGCTGGTGACGAGGCATTGGCTGCCCTATGAGTGTCATAGTGATTCCTGCTAGTTGCTCACCCAAATACACATTTTTTTGATACTTTCGCCAGTCTTCCTCAAGTGACACCCCACTAGCTGTGTATCTTATGAGAAGCTTCGTTACCTTTGCAAGCGGTTTCCTGAAGTTGGTGATGGGATTATGTTGGTGACGAGGCATTGGCTACCTTAAGAGAGTCATAGTGCTTCCTGCCAGTTGCTCACCCAAATACACATTTTGAGATACTGTGGCCAGTCTGCCTGAAGCGATACGCCACTAGTTGTGTATCTTAAGAGAAACATCGTTACTCTTGCCAGCGGTTTCTTGACTTTGAAGATGTGATTATACTGGTGACGAGATATTGGTTACCCTAAGAGAGTCACAGTGTTTCGTGCCAGTTGCTCACCCAAATACACATTTTTTAGATACTGTATCCAGTGTGCCTGAGGCGATACGCCACTAGTTGTGTATCTTAAGAGAAACATCGTTACTTTTGCCAGGGGTTTCTAGAAGTTGCTGATTTGATTCTGCTGGTGACGAGGCATTGGCTACCTCAAGAGAGTCATAGAGATTCCTGCCAGTTCTTCACCCAAATACACATTTTTTAGATACTCTTTCCAGTCTGCCTGATAGCTACGCCACTAGTTGTGTATCTTAAGAGTCATTGTAACTTTTGCCAGGGGTTTCTTGAAGTTGCTGATGTGATTATGCTGGTGACGAGGCATTGGCTGCCCTATGAGTGTCATAGTGATTCCTGCTAGTTGCTCACCCAAATACACATTTTTTTGATACTTTGGCCAGTCTTCCTCAAGTGACACCCCACTAGCTGTGTATCTTATGAGAAGCTTCGTTACCTTTGCAAGCGGTTTCCTGAAGTTGGTGATGGGATTATGTTGGAGACGAGGCATTGGCTACCTTAAGAGAGTCATAGTGCTTCCTGCCAGTTGCTCACCCAAATACACATTTTGAGATACTGTGGCCAGTCTGCCTGAAGCGATACGCCACTAGTTGTGTATCTTAAGAGAAACATCGTTACTCTTGCCAGCGGTTTCTTGACTTTGAAGATGTGATTGTACTGGTGACGAGATATTGGCAACCCTAAGAGAGTCACAGTGTTTCGTGCCAGTTGCTCACCCAAATACACATTTTTTAGATACTGTTTCCAGTGTGCCTGAAGCGATACGCCACTAGTTGTGTATCTTAAGAGAAACATCGTTACTTTTGAAAGGGGTTTCTAGAAGTTGCTGATGTGATGCTGCTGGTGACGAATCATAGGCTACCTCCAGAGAGTCATAGAGATTCCTGCCAGTTCTTCACCCAATACACATTTTTTAGATACTCTTTCCTGTCTGCCTGACAGCTACGCCACTAGTTGTATATCTTAAGAGTCATTGTAACTTTTGCCAGGGGTTTCTTGAAGTTGCTGATGTGATTGTGCTGGTGACGAGGCATTGGCTGCCCTATGAGTGTCATAGTGATTCCTGCTAGTTGCTCACCCAAATACACATTTTTTTGATACTTTGGCCAGTCTTCCTCAAGTGACACCCCACTAGCTGTGTATCTTATGAGAAGCTTCGTTACCTTTGCAAGCGGTTTCCTGAAGTTGGTGATGGGATTATGTTGGTGACGAGGCATTGGCTACCTTAAGAGAGTCATAGTGCTTTCTGCCAGTTGCTCACCCAAATACACATTTTGAGATACTGTGGCCAGTCTGCCTGAAGCGATACGCCACTAGTTGTGTATCTTAAGAGAAACATCGTTACTCTTGCCAGCGGTTTCTTGACTTTGAAGATGTGATTGTACTGGTGACGAGATATTGGCAACCCTAAGAGAGTCACAGTGTTTCGTGCCAGTTGCTCACCCAAATACACATTTTTTAGATACTGTTTCCAGTGTGCCTGAAGCGATACGCCACTAGTTGTGTATCTTAAGAGAAACATCGTTACTTTTGAAAGGGGTTTCTAGAAGTTGCTGATTTGATTCTGCTGGTGACGAATCATAGGCTACCTCAAGAGAGTCATAGAGATTCCTGCCAGTTCTTCACCCAAATACACATTTTTTAGATACTCTTTCCAGTCTGCCTGATAGCTACGCCACTAGTTGTGTATCTTAAGAGTCATTGTAACTTTTGCCAGGGGTTTCTTGAAGTTGCTGATGTGATTATGCTGGTGACGAGGCATTGGCTACCCTATGAGTGTCATAGTGATTCCTGCTAGTTGCTCACCCAAATACACTTTTTTTGATACTTTGGCCAGTCTGCCTCAAGTGACACCCCACTAGCTGTGTATCTTATGAGAAGCTTCGTTACCTTTGCAAGCGGTTTCTTGAAGTTGGTGATGGGATTATGTTGGTGACGAGGCATTGGCTACCTTAAGAGAGTCATAGTGCTTCCTGCCAGTTGCTCACCCAAATACACATTTTGAGATACTGTGGCCAGTCTGCCTGAAGCGATACGCCACTAGTTGTGTATCTTAAGAGAAACATCGTTACTCTTGCCAGCGGTTTCTTGACTTTGAAGCTGTGATTATACTGGTGACGAGATATTGGCTACCCTAAGAGAGTCACAGTGTTTCGTGCCAGTTGCTCACCCAAATACACATTTTTTAGATACTGTTTCCAGTGTGCCTGAAGCGATACGCCACTAGTTGTGTATCTTAAGAGAAACATCGTTACTTTTGCCAGGAGTTTCTAGAAGTTGCTGATTTGATTCTGCTGGTGACGAGGCATTGGCTACCTCAAGAGAGTCATAGAGATTCCTGCCAGTTCTTCACCCAAATACACATTTTTTAGATACTCTTTCCAGTCTGCCTTATAGCTACGCCACTAGTTGTGTATCTTAAGAGTCATTGTAACTTTTCCCAGGGGTTTTTTGAAGTTGCTGATGTGATGATGCTGGTGACGAGGCATTGGCTACCCTATGAGTGTCATAGTGATTCCTGCTAGTTGCACACCCAAATACATATTTTTTTGACACTTTGGCCAGTCTGCCTCAAGTGACACCCCACTAGCTGTGTATCTTATGAGAAGCTTCGTTACCTTTGCAAGCGGTTTCTTGAAGTTGGTGATGGCATTATGTTGGTGACGAGGCATTGGCTACCTTAAGAGAGTCATAGTGCTTTCTGCCAGTTGCTCACCCAAATACACATTTTGAGATACTGTGGCCTGTCTGCCTGAAGCGATACGCCACTAGTTGTGTATCTTAAGAGAAACATCGTTACTCTTGCCAGCGGTTTCTTGACTTTGAAGATGTGATTATACTGGTGACGAGATATTGGTTACCCTAAGAGAGTCACAGTGGTTCGTGCCAGTTGCTCACCCAAATACACATTTTTTAGATATTGTTTCCAGTGTGCCTGAAGCGATACGCCACTAGTTGTGTATCTTAAGAGAAACATCGTTACTTTTGAAAGGGGTTTCTAGAAGTTGCTGATTTGATTCTGCTGGTGACGAATCATTGGCTACCTCAAGAGAGTCATAGAGATTCCTGCCAGTTCTTCACCCAAATACACATTTTTAGATACTCTTTCCAGTCTGCCTGATAGCTACGCCACTAGTTGTGTATCTTAAGAGTCATTGTAACTTTTGCCAGGGGTTTCTTGAAGTTGCTGATGTGATTATGCTGGTGACGAAGCATAGGCTACCCTATGAGTGTCATAGTGATTCCTGCTAGTTGCTCACCCAAATACACATTTTTTTGATACTTTGGCCAGTCTGCCTCAAGTGACACCCCATTAGCTGTGTATCTTATGAGAAGCTTCGTTACCTTTGCAAGCGGTTTCCTGAAGTTGGTGATGGGATTATGTTGGTGACGAGGCATTGTCTACCTTAAGAGAGTCATAGTGCTTTCTGCCAGTTGCTCACCCAAATACACATTTTGAGATACTGTGGCCAGTCTGCCTGAAGCGATACGCCACTAGTTGTGTATCTTAAGAGAAACATCGTTACTCTTGCCAGCGGTTTCTTGACTTTGAAGATGTGATTATACTGGTGACGAGATATTGGTTACCCTAAGAGAGTCACAGTGTTTCGTGCCAGTTGCTCACCCAAATACACATTTTTTAGATACTGTTTCCAGTGTGCCTGAAGCGATCCGCCACTAGTTGTGTATCTTAAGAGAAACATCGTTACTTTTGAAAGGGGTTTCTAGAAGTTGCTGATTTGATTCTGCTGGTGACGAATCATAGGCTACCTCAAGAGAGTCATAGAGATTCCTGCCAGTTCTTCACCCAAATACACATTTTTTAGATACTCTTTCCAATCTGCCTGATAGCTACGCCACTAGTTGTGTATCTTAAGAGTCATTGTAACTTTTGCCAGGGGTTTCTTGAAGTTGCTGATGTGATTATGCTGGTGACGAGGCATTGTCTGCCCTATGAGTGTCATAGTGATTCCTGCTAGTTGCTCACACAAATACACATTTTTTTGATACTTTGGCCAGTCTGCCTCAAGTGACACCCCACTAGCTGTGTATCATATGAGAAGCTTCGTTACCTTTGCAAGCGGTTTCTTGAAGTTGGTGATGGCATTATGTTGGTGACGAGGCATTGGCTACCTTAAGAGAGTCATAGTGCTTTCTGCCAGTTGCTCACCCAAATACACATTTTGAGATACTGTGGCCTGTCTGCCTGAAGCGATACGCCACTAGTTGTGTATCTTAAGAGAAACATCGTTACTCTTGCCAGCGGTTTCTTGACTTTGAAGATGTGATTATACTGGTGACGAGATATTGGTTACCCTAAGAGAGTCACAGTGTTTCGTGCCAGTTGCTCACCCAAATACACATTTTTTAGATACTGTTTCCAGTGTGCCTGAAGCGATACGCCACTAGTTGTGTATCTTAAGAGAAACATCGTTACTTTTGAAAGGGGTTTCTAGAAGTTGCTGATTTGATTCTGCTGGTGACGAATCATAGGCTACCTCAAGAGAGTCATAGAGATTCCTGCCAGTTCTTCACCCAAATACACATTTTTTAGATACTCTTTCCAATCTGCCTGATAGCTACGCCACTAGTTGTGTATCTTAAGAGTCATTGTAACTTTTGCCAGGGGTTTCTTGAAGTTGCTGATGTGATTATGCTGGTGACGAGGCATTGTCTGCCCTATGAGTGTCATAGCGATTCCTGCTAGTTGCTCACCCAAATACACATTTTTTTGATACTTTGGCCAGTCTGCCTCAAGTGACACCCCACTAGCTGTGTATCTTATGAGAAGCTTCGTTACCTTTGCAAGCGGTTTACTGAAGTTGGTGATGGGATTATGTTTGTGACGAGGCATTGGCTACCTTAAGAGAGTCATAGTGCTTTCTGCCAGTTGCTCACCCAAATACACATTTTGAGATACTGTGGCCAGTCTGCCTGAAGCGATACGCCACTAGTTGTGTATCTTAAGAGAAACATCGTTACTCTTGCCAGCGGTTTCTTGACTTTGAAGATGTGATTATACTGGTGGCGAGATATTGGTTACCCTAAGAGAGCCACAGTGTTTCGTGCCAGTTGCTCACCCAAATACACATTTTTTAGATACTGTTTCCAGTGTGCCTGAAGCGATACGCCACTAGTTGTGTATCTTAAGAGAAACATCGTTACTTTTGCCAGGGGTTTCTAGAAGTTGCTGATTTGATTCTGCTGGTGACGAGGCATTGGCTACCTCAAGAGAGTCATAGAGATTCCTGCCAGTTCTTCACCCAAATACACATTTTTTAGATACTCTTTCCAGTCTGCCTGATAGCTACGCCACTAGTTGTGTATCTTAAGAGTCATTGTAACTTTTGCCAGGGGTTTCTTGAAGTTGCTGATGTGATTATGCTGGTGACGAGGCATTGGCTACCCTATGAGTGTCATAGTGATTCCTGCTAGTTGCTCACCCAAATACACATTTTTTTGATACTTTGGCCAGTCTGCCTCAAGTGACACCCCACTAGCTGTGTATCTTATGAGAAGCTGCGTTACCTTTGCAAGCGGTTTCTTGAAGTTGGTGATGTGATTATGTTGATGACGAGGCATTGGCTACCTTAAGAGAGTCATAGTGCTTTCTGCCAGTTGCTCACCCAAATACACATTTTGAGATACTGTGGCCAGTCTGCCTGAAGCGATACGCCACTAGTTGTGTATCTTAAGAGAAACATCGTTACTCTTGCCAGCGGTTTCTTGACTTTGAAGATGTGATTATACTGGTGACGAGATATTGGTTACCCTAAGAGAGTCACAGTGTTTCGTGCCAGTTGCTCACCCAAATACACATTTTTTAGATACTGTTTCCAGTGTGCCTGAAGCGATACGCCACTAGTTGTGTATCTTAAGAGAAACATCGTTACTTTTGAAAGGGGTTTCTAGAAGTTGCTGATTTGATTCTGCTGGTGACGAATCACTGGCTACCTCAAGAGAGTCATAGAGATTCCTGCCAGTTCTTCACCCAAATACACATTTTTTAGATACTCTTTCCAGTCTGCCTGATAGCTACGCCACTAGTTGTGTATCTTAAGAGTCATTGTAACTTTTGCCAGGGGTTTCTTGAAGTTGCTGATGTGATTATGCTGGTGACGAGGCATTGGCTGCCCTATGAGTGTCATAGTGATTCCTGCTAGTTGCTCACCCAAATACACATTTTTTTGATACTTTGGCCAGTCTTCCTCAAGTGACACCCCACTAGCTGTGTATCTTATGAGAAGCTTCGTTACCTTTGCAAGCGGTTTCCTGAAGTTGGTGATGGGATTATGTTGGTGACGAGGCATTGGCTACCTTAAGAGAGTCATAGTGCTTCCTGCCAGTTGCTCACCCAAATACACATTTTGAGATACTGTGGCCAGTCTGCCTGAAGCGATACGCCACTAGTTGTGTATCTTAAGAGAAACATCGTTACTCTTGCCAGCGGTTTCTTGACTTTGAAGATGTGATTGTACTGGTGACGAGATATTGGCAACCCTAAGAGAGTCACAGTGTTTCGTGCCAGTTGCTCACCCAAATACACATTTTTTAGATACTGTTTCCAGTGTGCCTGAAGCGATACGCCACTAGTTGTGTATCTTAAGAGAAACATCGTTACTTTTGAAAGGGGTTTCTAGAAGTTGCTGATGTGATTCTGCTGGTGACGAATCATAGGCTACCTCAAGAGAGTCATAGAGATTCCTGCCAGTTCTTCACCCAATACACATTTTTTAGATACTCTTTCCAGTCTGCCTGACAGCTACGCCACTAGTTGTGTATCTTAAGAGTCATTGTAACTTTTGCCAGAGGTTTCTTGAAGTTGCTGATGTGATTGTGCTGGTGACGAGGCATTGGCTGCCCTATGAGTGTCATAGTGATTCCTGCTAGTTGCTCACCCAAATACACATTTTTTTGATACTTTGGCCAGTCTTCCTCAAGTGACACCCCACTAGCTGTGTATCTTATGAGAAGCTTCGTTACCTTTGCAAGCGGTTTCCTGAAGTTGGTGATGGGATTATGTTGGTGACGAGGCATTGGCTACCTTAAGAGAGTCATAGTGCTTTCTGCCAGTTGCTCACCCAAATACACATTTTGAGATACTGTGGCCAGTCTGCCTGAAGCGATACGCCACTAGTTGTGTATCTTAAGAGAAACATCGTTACTCTTGCCAGCGGTTTCTTGACTTTGAAGATGTGATTGTAGTGGTGACGAGATATTGGCAACCCTAAGAGAGTCACAGTGTTTCGTGCCAGTTGCTCACCCAAATACACATTTTTTAGATACTGTTTCCAGTGTGCCTGAAGCGATACGCCACTAGTTGTGTATCTTAAGAGAAACATCGTTACTTTTGAAAGGGGTTTCTAGAAGTTGCTGATTTGATTCTGCTGGTGACGAATCATAGGCTACCTCAAGAGAGTCATAGAGATTCCTGCCAGTTCTTCACCCAAATACACATTTTTTAGATACTCTTTCCAGTCTGCCTGATAGCTACGCCACTAGTTGTGTATCTTAAGAATCATTGTAACTTTTGCCAGGGGTTTCTTGAAGTTGCTGATGTGATTATGCTGGTGACGAGGCATTGGCTACCCTATGAGTGTCATAGTGATTCCTGCTAGTTGCTCACCCAAATACACATTTTTTTGATACTTTGGCCAGTCTGCCTCAAGTGACACCACACTAGCTGTGTATCTTATGAGAAGCTTCGTTACCTTTGCAAGCGGTTTCTTGAAGTTGGTGATGGGATTATGTTGGTGACGAGGCATTGGCTACCTTAAGAGAGTCATAGTGCTTCCTGCCAGTTGCTCACCCAAATACACATTTTGAGATACTGTGGCCAGTCTGCCTGAAGCGATACGCCACTAGTTGTGTATCTTAAGAGAAACATCGTTACTCTTGCCAGCGGTTTCTTGACTTTCAAGCTGTGATTATACTGGTGACGAGATATTGGCTACCCTAAGAGAGTCACAGTGTTTCGTGCCAGTTGCTCACCCAAATACACATTTTTTAGATACTGTTTCCAGTGTGCCTGAAGCGATACGCCACTAGTTGTGTATCTTAAGAGAAACATCGTTACTTTTGCCAGGAGTTTCTAGAAGTTGCTGATTTGATTCTGCTGGTGACGAGGCATTGGCTACCTCAAGAGAGTCATAGAGATTCCTGCCAGTTCTTCACCCAAATACACATTTTTTAGATACTCTTTCCAGTCTGCCTTATAGCTACGCCACTAGTTGTGTATCTTAAGAGTCATTGTAACTTTTCCCAGGGGTTTTTTGAAGTTGCTGATGTGATGATGCTGGTGACGAGGCATTGGCTACCCTATGAGTGTCATAGTGATTCCTGCTAGTTGCACACCCAAATACATATTTTTTTGATACTTTGGCCAGTCTGCCTCAAGTGACACCCCACTAGCTGTGTATCTTATGAGAAGCTTCGTTACCTTTGCAAGCGGTTTCTTGAAGTTGGTGATGGCATTATGTTGGTGACGAGGCATTGGCTACCTTAAGAGAGTCATAGTGCTTCCTGCCAGTTGCTCACCCAAATACACATTTTGAGATACTGTGGCCTGTCTGCCTGAAGCGATACGCCACTAGTTGTGTATCTTAAGAGAAACATCGTTACTCTTGCCAGCGGTTTCTTGACTTTGAAGATGTGATTATACTGGTGACGAGATATTGGTTACCCTAAGAGAGTCACAGTGGTTCGTGCCAGTTGCTCACCCAAATACACAGTTTTTAGATATTGTTTCCAGTGTGCCTGAAGCGATACGCCACTAGTTGTGTATCTTAAGAGAAACATCGTTACTTTTGAAAGGGGTTTCTAGAAGTTGCTGATTTGATTCTGCTGGTGACGAATCATTGGCTACCTCAAGAGAGTCATAGAGATTCCTGCCAGTTCTTCACCCAAATACACATTTTTTAGATACTCTTTCCAGTCTGCCTGATAGCTACGCCACTAGTTGTGTATCTTAAGAGTCATTGTAACTTTTGCCAGGGGTTTCTTGAAGTTGCTGATGTGATTATGCTGGTGACGAGGCATTGGCTACCCTATGAGTGTCATAGTGATTCCTGCTAGTTGCTCACCCAAATACACATTTTTTTGATACTTTGGCCAGTCTGCCTCAAGTGACACCCCATTAGCTGTGTATCTTATGAGAAGCTTCGTTACCTTTGCAAGCGGTTTCCTGAAGTTGGTGATGTGATTATGTTGGTGACGAGGCATTGGCTACCTTAAGAGAGTCATAGTGCTTTCTGCCAGTTGCTCACCCAAATACACATTTTGAGATACTGTGGCCAGTCTGCCTGAAGCGATACGCCACTAGTTGTGTATCTTAAGAGAAACATCGTTACTCTTGCCAGCGGTTTCTTGACTTTGAAGATGTGATTATACTGGTGACGAGATATTGGTTACCCTAAGAGAGTCACAGTGTTTCGTGCCAGTTGCTCACCCAAATACACATTTTTTAGATACTGTTTCCAGTGTGCCTGAAGCAATACGCCACTAGTTGTGTATCTTAAGAGAAACATCGTTACTTTTGGAAGGGGTTTCTAGAAGTTGCTGATTTGATTCTGCTGGTGACGAATCACTGGCTACCTCAAGAGAGTCATAGAGATTCCTGCCAGTTCTTCACCCAAATACACATTTTTTAGATACTCTTTCCAGTCTGCCTGATAGCTACGCCACTAGTTGTGTATCTTAAGAGTCATTGTAACTTTTGCCAGGGGTTTCTTGAAGTTGCTGATGTGATTATGCTGGTGACGAGGCATTGGCTGCCCTATGAGTGTCATAGTGATTCCTGCTAGTTGCTCACCCAAATACACATTTTTTTGATACTTTGGCCAGTCTTCCTCAAGTGACACCCCACTAGCTGTGTATCTTATGAGAAGCTTCGTTACCTTTGCAAGCGGTTTCCTGAAGTTGGTGATGGGATTATGTTGGTGACGAAGCATTGGCTACCTTAAGAGAGTCATAGTGCTTCCTGCCAGTTGCTCACCCAAATACACATTTTGAGATACTGTGGCCAGTCTGCCTGAAGCGATACGCCACTAGTTGTGTATCTTAAGAGAAACATCGTTACTCTTGCCAGCGGTTTCTTGACTTTGAAGATGTGATTGTACTGGTGACGAGATATTGGCAACCCTAAGAGAGTCACAGTGTTTCGTGCCAGTTGCTCACCCAAATACACATTTTTTAGATACTGTTTCCAGTGTGCCTGAAGCGATACGCCACTAGTTGTGTATCTTAAGAGAAACATCGTTACTTTTGAAAGGGGTTTCTAGAAGTTGCTGATGTGATTCTGCTGGTGACGAATCATAGGCTACCTCAAGAGAGTCATAGAGATTCCTGCCAGTTCTTCACCCAATACACATTTTTTAGATACTCTTTCCAGTCTGCCTGACAGCTACGCCACTAGTTGTGTATCTTAAGAGTCATTGTAACTTTTGCCAGGGGTTTCTTGAAGTTGCTGATGTGATTGTGCTGGTGACGAGGCATTGGCTGCCCTATGAGTGTCATAGTGATTCCTGCTAGTTGCTCACCCAAATACACATTTTTTTGATACTTTGGCCAGTCTTCCTCAAGTGACACCCCACTAGCTGTGTATCTTATGAGAAGCTTCGTTACCTTTGCAAGCGGTTTCCTGAAGTTGGTGATGGGATTATGTTGGTGACGAGGCATTGGCTACCTTAAGAGAGTCATAGTGCTTTCTGCCAGTTGCTCACCCAAATACACATTTTGAGATACTGTGGCCAGTCTGCCTGAAGCGATACGCCACTAGTTGTGTATCTTAAGAGAAACATCGTTACTCTTGCCAGCGGTTTCTTGACTTTGAAGATGTGATTGTACTGGTGACGAGATATTGGCAACCCTAAGAGAGTCACAGTGTTTCGTGCCAGTTGCTCACCCAAATACACATTTTTTAGATACTGTTTCCAGTGTGCCTGAAGCGATACGCCACTAGTTGTGTATCTTAAGAGAAACATCGTTACTTTTGAAAGGTGTTTCTAGAAGTTGCTGATTTGATTCTGCTGGTGACGAATCATAGGCTACCTCAAGAGAGTCATAGAGATTCCTGCCAGTTCTTCACCCAAATACACATTTTTTAGATACTCTTTCCAGTCTGCCTGATAGCTACGCCACTAGTTGTGTATCTTAAGAGTCATTGTAACTTTTGCCAGGGGTTTCTTGAAGTTGCTGATGTGATTATGCTGGTGACGAGGCATTGGCTACCCTATGAGTGTCATAGTGATTCCTGCTAGTTGCTCACCCAAATACACATTTTTTTGATACTTTGGCCAGTCTGCCTCAAGTGACACCCCATTAGCTGTGTATCTTATGAGAAGCTTCGTTACCTTTGCAAGCGGTTTCCTGAAGTTGGTGATGGGATTATGTTGGTGACGAGGCATTGTCTACCTTAAGAGAGTCATAGTGCTTTCTGCCAGTTGCTCACCCAAATACACATTTTGAGATACTGTGGCCAGTCTGCCTGAAGCGATACGCCACTAGTTGTGTATCTTAAGAGAAACATCGTTACTCTTGCCAGCGGTTTCTTGACTTTGAAGATGTGATTATACTGGTGACGAGATATTGGTTACCCTAAGAGAGTCACAGTGTTTCGTGCCAGTTGCTCACCCAAATACACATTTTTTAGATACTGTTTCCAGTGTGCCTGAAGCGATCCGCCACTAGTTGTGTATCTTAAGAGAAACATCGTTACTTTTGAAAGGGGTTTCTAGAAGTTGCTGATTTGATTCTGCTGGTGACGAATCATAGGCTACCTCAAGAGAGTCATAGAGATTCCTGCCAGTTCTTCACCCAAATACACATTTTTTAGATACTCTTTCCAATCTGCCTGATAGCTACGCCACTAGTTGTGTATCTTAAGAGTCATTGTAACTTTTGCCAGGGGTTTCTTGAAGTTGCTGATGTGATTATGCTGGTGACGAGGCATTGTCTGCCCTATGAGTGTCATAGTGATTCCTGCTAGTTGCTCACACAAATACACATTTTTTTGATACTTTGGCCAGTCTGCCTCAAGTGACACCCCACTAGCTGTGTATCATATGAGAAGCTTCGTTACCTTTGCAAGCGGTTTCTTGAAGTTGGTGATGGCATTATGTTGGTGACGAGGCATTGGCTACCTTAAGAGAGTCATAGTGCTTTCTGCCAGTTGCTCACCCAAATACACATTTTGAGATACTGTGGCCTGTCTGCCTGAAGCGATACGCCACTAGTTGTGTATCTTAAGAGAAACATCGTTACTCTTGCCAGCGGTTTCTTGACTTTGAAGATGTGATTATACTGGTGACGAGATATTGGTTACCCTAAGAGAGTCACAGTGTTTCGTGCCAGTTGCTCACCCAAATACACATTTTTTAGATACTGTTTCCAGTGTGCCTGAAGCGATACGCCACTAGTTGTGTATCTTAAGAGAAACATCGTTACTTTTGAAAGGGGTTTCTAGAAGTTGCTGATTTGATTCTGCTGGTGACGAATCATAGGATACCTCAAGAGAGTCATAGAGATTCCTGCCAGTTCTTCACCCAAATACACATTTTTTAGATACTCTTTCCAATCTGCCTGATAGCTACGCCACTAGTTGTGTATCTTAAGAGTCATTGTAACTTTTGCCAGGGGTTTCTTGAAGTTGCTGATGTGATTATGCTGGTGACGAGGCATTGTCTGCCCTATGAGTGTCATAGCGATTCCTGCTAGTTGCTCACCCAAATACACATTTTTTTGATACTTTGGCCAGTCTGCCTCAAGTGACACCCCACTAGCTGTGTATCTTATGAGAAGCTTCGTTACCTTTGCAAGCGGTTTCCTGAAGTTGGTGATGGGATTATGTTTGTGACGAGGCATTGGCTACCTTAAGAGAGTCATAGTGCTTTCTGCCAGTTGCTCACCCAAATACACATTTTGAGATACTGTGGCCAGTCTGCCTGAAGCGATACGCCACTAGTTGTGTATCTTAAGAGAAACATCGTTACTCTTGCCAGCGGTTTCTTGACTTTGAAGATGTGATTATACTGGTGACGAGATATTGGTTACCCTAAGAGAGCCACAGTGTTTCGTGCCAGTTGCTCACCCAAATACACATTTTTTAGATACTGTTTCCAGTGTGCCTGAAGCGATACGCCACTAGTTGTGTATCTTAAGAGAAACATCGTTACTTTTGCCAGGGGTTTCTAGAAGTTGCTGATTTGATTCTGCTGGTGACGAGGCATTGGCTACCTCAAGAGAGTCATAGAGATTCCTGCCAGTTCTTCACCCAAATACACATTTTTTAGATACTCTTTCCAGTCTGCCTGATAGCTACGCCACTAGTTGTGTATCTTAAGAGTCATTGTAACTTTTGCCAGGGGTTTCTTGAAGTTGCTGATGTGATTATGCTGGTGACGAGGCATTGGCTACCCTATGAGTGTCATAGTGATTCCTGCTAGTTGCTCACCCAAATACACATTTTTTTGATACTTTGGCCAGTCTGCCTCAAGTGACACCCCACTAGCTGTGTATCTTATGAGAAGCTGCGTTACCTTTGCAAGCGGTTTCTTGAAGTTGGTGATGTGATTATGTTGATGACGAGGCATTGGCTACCTTAAGAGAGTCATAGTGCTTTCTGCCAGTTGCTCACCCAAATACACATTTTGAGATACTGTGGCCAGTCTGCCTGAAGCGATACGCCACTAGTTGTGTATCTTAAGAGAAACATCGTTACTCTTGCCAGCGGTTTCTTGACTTTGAAGATGTGATTATACTGGTGACGAGATATTGGTTACCCTAAGAGAGTCACAGTGTTTTGTGCCAGTTGCTCACCCAAATACACATTTTTTAGATACTGTTTCCAGTGTGCCTGAAGCGATACGCCACTAGTTGTGTATCTTAAGAGAAACATCGTTACTTTTGAAAGGGGTTTCTAGAAGTTGCTGATTTGATTCTGCTGGTGACGAATCACTGGCTACCTCAAGAGAGTCATAGAGATTCCTGCCAGTTCTTCACCCAAATACACATTTTTTAGATACTCTTTCCAGTCTGCCTGATAGCTACGCCACTAGTTGTGTATCTTAAGAGTCATTGTAACTTTTGCCAGGGGTTTCTTGAAGTTGCTGATGTGATTATGCTGGTGACGAGGCATTGGCTGCCCTATGAGTGTCATAGTGATTCCTGCTAGTTGCTCACCCAAATACACATTTTTTTGATACTTTGGCCAGTCTTCCTCAAGTGACACCCCACTAGCTGTGTATCTTATGAGAAGCTTCGTTACCTTTGCAAGCGGTTTCCTGAAGTTGGTGATGGGATTATGTTGGTGACGAGGCATTGGCTACCTTAAGAGAGTCATAGTGCTTCCTGCCAGTTGCTCACCCAAATACACATTTTGAGATACTGTGGCCAGTCTGCCTGAAGCGATACGCCACTAGTTGTGTATCTTAAGAGAAACATCGTTACTCTTGCCAGCGGTTTCTTGACTTTGAAGATGTGATTGTACTGGTGACGAGATATTGGCAACCCTAAGAGAGTCACAGTGTTTCGTGCCAGTTGCTCACCCAAATACACATTTTTTAGATACTGTTTCCAGTGTGCCTGAAGCGATACGCCACTAGTTGTGTATCTTAAGAGAAACATCGTTACTTTTGAAAGGGGTTTCTAGAAGTTGCTGATGTGATTCTGCTGGTGACGAATCATAGGCTACCTCAAGAGAGTCATAGAGATTCCTGCCAGTTCTTCACCCAATACACATTTTTTAGATACTCTTTCCAGTCTGCCTGACAGCTACGCCACTAGTTGTGTATCTTAAGAGTCATTGTAACTTTTGCCAGAGGTTTCTTGAAGTTGCTGATGTGATTGTGCTGGTGACGAGGCATTGGCTGCCCTATGAGTGTCATAGTGATTCCTGCTAGTTGCTCACCCAAATACACATTTTTTTGATACTTTTGCCAGTCTTCCTCAAGTGACACCCCACTAGCTGTGTATCTTATGAGAAGCTTCGTTACCTTTGCAAGCGGTTTCCTGAAGTTGGTGATGGGATTATGTTGGTGACGAGGCATTGGCTACCTTAAGAGAGTCATAGTGCTTTCTGCCAGTTGCTCACCCAAATACACATTTTGAGATACTGTGGCCAGTCTGCCTGAAGCGATACGCCACTAGTTGTGTATCTTAAGAGAAACATCGTTACTCTTGCCAGCGGTTTCTTGACTTTGAAGATGTGATTGTACTGGTGACGAGATATTGGCAACCCTAAGAGAGTCACAGTGTTTCGTGCCAGTTGCTCACCCAAATACACATCTTTTAGATACTGTTTCCAGTGTGCCTGAAGCGATACGCCACTAGTTGTGTATCTTAAGAGAAACATCGTTACTTTTGAAAGGGGTTTCTAGAAGTTGCTGATTTGATTCTGCTGGTGACGAATCATAGGCTACCTCAAGAGAGTCATAGAGATTCCTGCCAGTTCTTCACCCAAATACACATTTTTTAGATACTCTTTCCAGTCTGCCTGATAGCTACGCCACTAGTTGTGTATCTTAAGAGTCATTGTAACTTTTGCCAGGGGTTTCTTGAAGTTGCTGATGTGATTATGCTGGTGACGAGGCATTGGCTGCCCTATGAGTGTCATAGTGATTCCTGCTAGTTGCTCACCCAAATACACATTTTTTTGATACTTTGGCCAGTCTTCCTCAAGTGACACCCCACTAGCTGTGTATCTTATGAGAAGCTTCGTTACCTTTGCAAGCGGTTTCCTGAAGTTGGTGATGGGATTATGTTGGTGACGAGGCATTGGCTACCTTAAGAGAGTCATAGTGCTTCCTGCCAGTTGCTCACCCAAATACACATTTTGAGATACTGTGGCCAGTCTGCCTGAAGCGATACGCCACTAGTTGTGTATCTTAAGAGAAACATCGTTACTCTTGCCAGCGGTTTCTTGACTTTGAAGATGTGATTGTACTGGTGACGAGATATTGGCAACCCTAAGAGAGTCACAGTGTTTCGTGCCAGTTGCTCACCCAAATACACATTTTTAGATACTGTTTCCAGTGTGCCTGAAGCGATACGCCACTAGTTGTGTATCTTAAGAGAAACATCGTTACTTTTGAAAGGGGTTTCTAGAAGTTGCTGATGTGATTCTGCTGGTGACGAATCATAGGCTACCTCAAGAGAGTCATAGAGATTCCTGCCAGTTCTTCACCCAATACACATTTTTTAGATACTCTTTCCAGTCTGCCTGACAGCTACGCCACTAGTTGTGTATCTTAAGAGTCATTGTAACTTTTGCCAGAGGTTTCTTGAAGTTGCTGATGTGATTGTGCTGGTGACGAAGCATTGGCTGCCCTATGAGTGTCATAGTGATTCCTGCTAGTTGCTCACCCAAATACACATTTTTTTGATACTTTTGCCAGTCTTCCTCAAGTGACACCCCACTAGCTGTGTATCTTATGAGAAGCTTCGTTACCTTTGCAAGCGGTTTCCTGAAGTTGGTGATGGGATTATGTTGGTGACGAGGCATTGGCTACCTTAAGAGAGTCATAGTGCTTTCTGCCAGTTGCTCACCCAAATACACATTTTGAGATACTGTGGCCAGTCTGCCTGAAGCGATACGCCACTAGTTGTGTATCTTAAGAGAAACATCGTTACTCTTGCCAGCGGTTTCTTGACTTTGAAGATGTGATTGTACTGGTGACGAGATATTGGCAACCCTAAGAGAGTCACAGTGTTTCGTGCCAGTTGCTCACCCAAATACACATCTTTTAGATACTGTTTCCAGTGTGCCTGAAGCGATACGCAACTAGTTGTGTATCTTAAGAGAAACATCGTTACTTTTGAAAGGGGTTTCTAGAAGTTACTGATTTGATTCTGCTGGTGACGAATCATAGGCTACCTCAAGAGAGTCATAGAGATTCCTGCCAGTTCTTCACCCAAATACACATTTTTTAGATACTCTTTCCAGTCTGCCTGATAGCTACGCCACTAGTTGTGTATCTTAAGAGTCATTGTAACTTTTGCCAGGGGTTTCTTGAAGTTGCTGATGTGATTATGCTGGTGACGAGGCATTGGCTACCCTATGAGTGTCATAGTGATTCCTGCTAGTTGCTCACCCAAATACACATTTTTTTGATACTTTGGCCAGTCTGCCTCAAGTGACACCCCACTAGCTGTGTATCTTATGAGAAGCTTCGTTACCTTTGCAAGCGGTTTCTTGAAGTTGGTGATGGGATTATGTTGGTGACGAGGCATTGGCTACCTTAAGAGAGTCATAGTGCTTCCTGCCAGTTGCTCACCCAAATACACATTTTGAGATACTGTGGCCAGTCTGCCTGAAGCGATACGCCACTAGTTGTGTATCTTAAGAGAAACATCGTTACTCTTGCCAGCGGTTTCTTGACTTTCAAGCTGTGATTATACTGGTGACGAGATATTGGCTACCCTAAGAGAGTCACAGTGTTTCGTGCCAGTTGCTCACCCAAATACACATTTTTTAGATACTGTTTCCAGTGTGCCTGAAGCGATACGCCACTAGTTGTGTATCTTAAGAGAAACATCGTTACTTTTGAAAGGGGTTTCTAGAAGTTGCTGATTTGATTCTGCTGGTGACGAATCATAGGCTACCTCAAGAGAGTCATAGAGATTCCTGCCAGTTCTTCACCCAAATACACATTTTTTAGATACTCTTTCCAATCTGCCTGATAGCTACGCCACTAGTTGTGTATCTTAAGAGTCATTGTAACTTTTGCCAGGGGTTTCTTGAAGTTGCTGATGTGATTATGCTGGTGACGAGGCATTGGCTACCCTATGAGTGTCATAGTGATTCCTGCTAGTTGCTCACCCAAATACCCATTTTTTTGATACTTTGGCCAGTCTGCCTCAAGTGACACCCCACTAGCTGTGTATCTTATGAGAAGCTTCGTTACCTTTGCAAGCGGTTTCCTGAAGTTGGTGATGGGATTATGTTGGTGACGAGGCATTGGCTACCTTAAGAGAGTCATAGTGCTTCCTGCCAGTTGCTCACCCAAATACACATTTTGAGATACTGTGGCCAGTCTGCCTGAAGCGATACGCCACTAGTTGTGTATCTTAAGAGAAACATCGTTACTCTTGCCAGCGGTTTCTTGACTTTGAAGATGTGATTGTACTGGTGACGAGATATTGGCAACCCTAAGAGAGTCACAGTGTTTCGTGCCAGTTGCTCACCCAAATACACATTTTTTAGATACTGTTTCCAGTGTGCCTGAAGCGATACGCCACTAGTTGTGTATCTTAAGAGAAACATCGTTACTTTTGAAAGGGGTTTCTAGAAGTTGCTGATTTGATTCTGCTGGTGACGAATCATAGGCTACCTCAAGAGAGTCATAGAGATTCCTGCCAGTTCTTCACACAAATACACATTTTTTAGATACTCTTTCCAGTCTGCCTGATAGCTACGCCACTAGTTGTGTATCTTAAGAGTCATTGTAACTTTTGCCAGGGGTTTCTTGAAGTTGCTGATGTGATTATGCTGGTGACGAGGCATTGTCTGCCCAATGAGTGTCATAGCGATTCCTGCTAGTTGCTCACCCAAATACACATTTTTTTGATACTTTGGCCAGTCTGCCTCAAGTGACACCCCACTAGCTGTGTATCTTATGTGAAGCTTCGTTACCTTTGCAAGCGGTTTCCTGAAGTTGGTGATGGGATTATGTTTGTGACGAGGCATTGGCTACCTTAAGAGAGTCATAGTGCTTTCTGCCAGTTGCTCACCCAAATACACATTTTGAGATACTGTGGCCAGTCTGCCTGAAGCGATACGCCACTAGTTGTGTATCTTAAGAGAAACATCGTTACTCTTGCCAGCGGTTTCTTGAATTTGAAGATGTGATTATACTGGTGACGAGATATTGGTTACCCTAAGAGAGCCACAGTGTTTCGTGCCAGTTGCTCACACAAATACACATTTTTTAGATACTGTTTCCAGTGTGCCTGAAGAGATACGCCACTAGTTGTGTATCTTAAGAGAAACATCGTTACTTTTGCCAGGGGTTTCTAGAAGTTGCTGATTTGATTCTGCTGGTGACGAGGCATTGGCTACCTCAAGAGAGTCATAGAGATTCCTGCCAGTTCTTCACCCAAATACACATTTTTTAGATACTCTTTCCAGTCTGCCTGATAGCTACGCCACTAGTTGTGTATCTTAAGAGTCATTGTAACTTTTGCCAGGGGTTTCTTGAAGTTGCTGATGTGATTATGCTGGTGACGAGGCATTGGCTACCCTATGAGTGTCATAGTGATTCCTGCTAGTTGCTCACCCAAATACACATTTTTTTGATACTTTGGCCAGTCTGCCTCAAGTGACACTCCACTAGCTGTGTATCTTATGAGAAGCTGCGTTACCTTTGCAAGCGGTTTCTTGAAGTCGGTGATGTGATTATGTTGGTGACGAGGCATTGGCTCCCTTCAGAGAGTCATAGTGCTTTCTGCCAGTTGCTCACCCAAATACACATTTTGAGATACTGTGGCCAGTCTGCCTGAAGCGATACGCCACTAGTTGTGTATCTTAAGAGAAACATCGTTACTCTTGCCAGCGGTTTCTTGACTTTGAAGATGTGATTGTACTGGTGACGAGATATTGGCAACCCTAAGAGAGTCACAGTGTTTCGTGCCAGTTGCTCACCCAAATACACATTTTTTAGATACTGTTTCCAGTGTGCCTGAAGCGATACGCCACTAGTTGTGTATCTTAAGAGAAACATCGTTACTTTTGAAAGGGGTTTCTAGAAGTTGCTGATTTGATTCTGCTGGTGACGAATCATAGGCTACCTCAAGAGAGTCATAGAGATTCCTGCCAGTTCTTCAACCAAATACACATTTTTTAGATACTCTTTCCAGTCTGCCTGATAGCTACGCCACTAGTTGTGTATCTTAAGAGTCATTGTAACTTTTGCCAGGGGTTTCTTGAAGTTGCTGATGTGATTATGCTGGTGACGAGGCATTGGCTACCCTATGAGTGTCATAGTGATTCCTGCTAGTTGCTCACCCAAATACACATTTTTTTGATACTTTGGCCAGTCTGCCTCAAGTGACACCCCACTAGCTGTGTATCTTATGAGAAGCTTCGTTACCTTTGCAAGCGGTTTCTTGAAGTTGGTGATGGGATTATGTTGGTGACGAGGCATTGGCTACCTTCAGAGAGTCATAGTGCTTCCTGCCAGTTGCTCACCCAAATACACATTTTGAGATACTGTGGCCTGTCTGCCTGAAGCGATACGCCACTAGTTGTGTATCTTAAGAGAAACATCGTTACTCTTGCCAGCGGTTTCTTGACTTTGAAGATGTGATTATACTGGTGACGAGATATTGGTTACCCTAAGAGAGTCACAGTGTTTCGTGCCAGTTGCTCACCCAAATACACATTTTTTAGATATTGTTTCCAGTGTGCCTGAAGCGATACGCCACTAGTTGTGTATCTTAAGAGAAACATCGTTACTTTTGAAAGGGGTTTCTAGAAGTTGCTGATTTGATTCTGCTGGTGACGAATCATTGGCTACCTCAAGAGAGTCATAGAGATTCCTGCCAGTTCTTCACCCAAATACACATTTTTTAGATACTCTTTCCAGTCTGCCTGATAGCTACGCCACTAGTTGTGTATCTTAAGAGTTATTGTAACTTTTGCCAGGAGTTTCTTGAAGTTGCTGATGTGATTATGCTGGTGACGAAGCATTGGCTACCCTATGAGTGTCATAGTGATTCCTGCTAGTTGCTCACCCAAATACACATTTTTTTGATACTTTGGCCAGTCTGCCTCAAGTGACACCCCATTAGCTGTGTATCTTATGAGAAGCTTCGTTACCTTTGCAAGCGGTTTCCTGAAGTTGGTGATGGGATTATGTTGGGGACGAGGCATTGTCTACCTTAAGAGAGTCATAGTGCTTTCTGCCAGTTGCTCACCCAAATACACATTTTGAGATACTGTGGCCAGTCTGCCTGAAGCGATACGCCACTAGTTGTGTATCTTAAGAGAAACATCGTTACTCTTGCCAGCGGTTTCTTGACTTTGAAGATGTGATTATACTGGTGACGAGATATTGGTTACCCTAAGAGAGTCACAGTGTTTCGTGCCAGTTGCTCACCCAAATACACATTTTTTAGATACTGTTTCCAGTGTGCCTGAAGCGATCCGCCACTAGTTGTGTATCTTAAGAGAAACATCGTTACTTTTGAAAGGGGTTTCTAGAAGTTGCTGATTTGATTCTGCTGGTGACGAATCATAGGCTACCTCAAGAGAGTCATAGAGATTCCTGCCAGTTCTTCACCCAAATACACATTTTTTAGATACTCTTTCCAATCTGCCTGATAGCTACGCCACTAGTTGTGTATCTTAAGAGTCATTGTAACTTTTGCCAGGTGTTTCTTGAAGTTGCTGATGTGATTATGCTGGTGACGAGGCATTGTCTGCCCTATGAGTGTCATAGTGATTCCTGCTAGTTGCTCACACAAATACACATTTTTTTGATACTTTGGCCAGTCTGCCTCAAGTGACACCCCACTAGCTGTGTATCTTATGAGAAGCTTCGTTACCTTTGCAAGCGGTTTCTTGAAGTTGGTGATGGCATTATGTTGGTGACGAGGCATTGGCTACCTTAAGAGAGTCATAGTGCTTTCTGCCAGTTGCTCACCCAAATACACATTTTGAGATACTGTGGCCTGTCTGCCTGAAGCGATACGCCACTAGTTGTGTATCTTAAGAGAAACATCGTTACTCTTGCCAGCGGTTTCTTGACTTTGAAGATGTGATTATACTGGTGACGAGATATTGGTTACCCTAAGAGAGTCACAGTGTTTCGTGCCAGTTGCTCACCCAAATACACATTTTTTAGATACTGTTTCCAGTGTGCCTGAAGCGATACGCCACTAGTTGTGTATCTTAAGAGAAACATCGTTACTTTTGAAAGGGGTTTCTAGAAGTTGCTGATTTGATTCTGCTGGTGACGAATCATAGGCTACCTCAAGAGAGTCATAGAGATTCCTGCCAGTTCTTCACCCAAATACACATTTTTTAGATACTCTTTCCAATCTGCCTGATAGCTACGCCACTAGTTGTGTATCTTAAGAGTCATTGTAACTTTTGCCAGGGGTTTCTTGAAGTTGCTGATGTGATTATGCTGGTGACGAGGCATTGTCTGCCCTATGAGTGTCATAGTGATTCCTGCTAGTTGCTCATACAAATACACATTTTTTTGATACTTTGGCCAGTCTGCCTCAAGTGACACCCCACTAGCTGTGTATCTTATGAGAAGCTTCGTTACCTTTGCAAGCGGTTTCCTGAAGTTGGTGATGGGATTATGTTGGTGACGAGGCATTGGCTACCTTAAGAGAGTCATTGTGCTTTCTGCCAGTTGCTCACCCAAATACACATTTTGAGATACTGTGGCCAGTCTGCCTGAAGCGATACGCCACTAGTTGTGTATCTTAAGAGAAACATCGTTACTCTTGCCAGCGGTTTCTTGACTTTGAAGATGTGATTATACTGGTGACGAGATATTGGCTACCCTAAGAGAGTCACAGTGTTTCCTGCCAGTTGCTCATCCAAATACACATTGTTTTGATACTCTTTCCAGTCTGCCTGATAGCTACGCCACTAGTTGTGTATCTTAAGAGTCATTGTAACTTTTGCCAGGGGTTTCTTGAAGTTGCTGATGTGATTATGCTGGTGACGAGGCATTGGCTACCCTATGAGTGTCATAGTGATTCCTGCTAGTTGCTCACCCAAATACACATTTTTTTGATACTTTGGCCAGTCTGCCTCAAGTGACACCCCACTAGCTGTGTATCTTATGAGAAGCTTCGTTACCTTTGCAAGCGGTTTCTTGAAGTTGGTGATGGGATTATGTTGGTGACGAGGCATTGGCTACCTTAAGAGAGTCATAGTGCTTCCTGCCAGTTGCTCACCCAAATACACATTTTGAGATACTGTGGCCAGTCTGCCTGAAGCGATACGCCACTAGTTGTGTATCTTAAGAGAAACATCGTTACTCTTGCCAGCGGTTTCTTGACTTTGAAGCTGTGATTATACTGGTGACGAGATATTGGTTACACTAAGGGAGTCACAGTGTTTCGTGCCAGTTGCTCGCCCAAATACACATTTTTTAGATACTGTTTCCAGTGTGCCTGAAGCGATACGCCACTAGTTGTGTATCTTAAGAGAAACATCGTTACTTTTGAAAGGGGATTCTAGAAGTTGCTGATTTGATTCTGCTGGTGACGAATCACTGGCTTCCTCAAGAGAGTCATAGAGATTCCTGCCAGTTCTTCACCCAAATACACATTTTTTAGATACTCTTTCCAGTCTGCCTGATAGCTACGCCACTAGTTGTGTATCTTAAGAGTCATTGTAACTTTTGCCAGGGGTTTCTTGAAGTTGCTGATGTGATTATGCTGGTGACGAGGCATTGGCTGCCCTATGAGTGTCATAGTGATTCCTGCTAGTTGCTCACCCAAATACACATTTTTTTGATACTTTGGCCAGTCTGCCTCAAGTGACACCCCACTAGCTGTGTATCTTATGAGAAGCTTCGTTACCTTTGCAAGCGGTTTCCTGAAGTTGGTGATGGGATTATGTTGGTGACGAGGCATTGGCTACATTAAGAGAGTCATAGTGCTTCCTGCCAGTTGCTCACCCAAATACACATTTTGAGATACTGTGGCCAGTCTGCCTGAAGCGATACGCCACTAGTTGTGTATCTTAAGAGAAACTTCGTCACTCTTGCCAGCGGTTTCTTGACTTTGAAGATGTGATTATACTGGTGACGAGATATTGGCTACCCTAAGAGAGTCACAGTGTTTCCTGCCAGTTGCTCATCCAAATACACATTTTTTTGATACTCTTTCCAGTCTGCCTGATAGCTACGCCACTAGTTGTGTATCTTAAAAGTCATTGTAACTTTTGCCAGGGGTTTCTTGAAGTTGCTGATGTGATTATGCTGGTGACGAGGCATTGGCTACCCTATGAGTGTCATAGTGATTCCTGCTAGTTGCTCACCCAAATACACATTTTTTTGATACTTTGGCCAGTCTGCCTCAAGTGACACCCCACTAGCTGTGTATCTTATGAGAAGCTGTGTTACCTTTGCAAGCGGTTTCTTGAAGTTGGTGATGTGATTATGTTGTGACGAGGCATTGGCTACCTTCAGAGAGTCATAGTGCTTTCTGCCAGTTGCTCACCCAAATACACATTTTGAGATACTGTGGCCAGTCTGCCTGAAGCGATACGCCACTAGTTGTGTATCTTAAGAGAAACATCGTTACTCTTGCCAACGGTTTCTTGACTTTGAAGATGTTATTGTACTGGTGACGAGATATTGGCAACCCTAAGAGAGTCACAGTGTTTCGTGCCAGTTGCTCACCCAAATACACATTTTTTAGATACTGTTTCCAGTGTGCCTGAAGCGATACGCCACTAATTGTGTATCTTAAGAGAAACATCGTTACTTTTGAAAGGGGTTTCTAGAAGTTGCTGATTTGATTCTGCTGGTGACGAATCATAGGCTACCTCAAGAGAGTCATAGAGATTCCTGCCAGTTCTTCACCCAAATACACATTTTTAGATACTCTTTCCAGTCTGCCTGATAGCTACGCCACTAGTTGTGTATCCTAAGAGTCATTGTAACTTTTGCCAGGGGTTTCTTGAAGTTGCTGATGTGATTATGCTGGTGACGAGGCATTGGCTACCCTATGAGTGTCATAGTGATTCCTGCTAGTTGCTCACCCAAATACACATTTTTTTGATACTTTGGCCAGTCTGCCTCAAGTGACACCCCACTAGCTGTGTATCTTATGAGAAGCTGCGTTACCTTTGCAGGCGGTTTCTTGAAGTTGGTGATGTGATTATGTTGGTGACGAGGCATTGGCTACCTTCAGAGAGTCATAGTGCTTTCTGCCAGTTGCTCACCCAAATACACATTTTGAGATACTGTGGCCAGTCTGCCTGAAGCGATACGCCACTAGTTGTGTATCTTAAGAGAAACATCGTTACTCTTGCCAGCGGTTTCTTGACTTTGAAGATGTGATTGTACTGGTGACGAGATATTGGCAACCCTAAGAGAGTCACAGTGTTTCGTGCCAGTTGCTCACCCAAATACACATTTTTTAGATACTGTTTCCAGTGGGCCTGAAGCGATACGCCACTAGTTGTGTATCTTAAGAGAAACATCGTTACTTTTGAAAGGGGTTTCTAGAAGTTGCTGATTTGATTCTGCTGGTGACGAATCATAGGCTACCTCAAGAGAGTCATAGAGATTCCTGCCAGTTCTTCACCCAAATACACATTTTTTAGATACTCTTTCCAGTCTGCCTGATAGCTACGCCACTAGTTGTGTATCTTAAGAGTCATTGTAACTTTTGCCAGGGGTTTCTTGAAGTTGCTGATGTGATTATGCTGGTGACGAGGCATTGTCTGCCCTATGAGTGTCATAGTGATTCCTGCTAGTTGCTCACCCAAATACACATTTTTTTGATACTTTGGCCAGTCTGCCTCAAGTGACACCCCATTAGCTGTGTATCTTATGAGAAGCTTCGTTACCTTTGCAAGCGGTTTCCTGAAGTTGGTGATGGGATTATGTTGGTGACGAGGCATTGTCTACCTTAAGAGAGTCATAGTGCTTTCTGCCAGTTGCTCACCCAAATACACATTTTGAGATACTGTGGCCAGTCTGCCTGAAGCGATACGCCACTAGTTGTGTATCTTAAGAGAAACATCGTTACTCTTGCCAGCGGTTTCTTGACTTTGAAGATGTGATTATACTGGTGACGAGATATTGGTTACCCTAAGAGAGTCACAGTGTTTCGTGCCAGTTGCTCACCCAAATACACATTTTTTAGATACTGTTTCCAGTGTGCCTGAAGCGATCCGCCACTAGTTGTGTATCTTAAGAGAAACATCGTTACTTTTGAAAGGGGTTTCTAGAAGTTGCTGATTTGATTCTGCTGGTGACGAATCATAGGCTACCTCAAGAGAGTCATAGAGATTCCTGCCAGTTCTTCACCCAAATACACATTTTTTAGATACTCTTTCCAATCTGCCTGATAGCTACGCCACTAGTTGTGTATCTTAAGAGTCATTGTAACTTTTGCCAGGTGTTTCTTGAAGTTGCTGATGTGATTATGCTGGTGACGAGGCATTGTCTGCCCTATGAGTGTCATAGTGATTCCTGCTAGTTGCTCACACAAATACACATTTTTTTGATACTTTGGCCAGTCTGCCTCAAGTGACACCCCACTAGCTGTGTATCTTATGAGAAGCTTCGTTACCTTTGCAAGCGGTTTCTTGAAGTTGGTGATGGCATTATGTTGGTGACGAGGCATTGGCTACCTTAAGAGAGTCATAGTGCTTTCTGCCAGTTGCTCACCCAAATACACATTTTGAGATACTGTGGCCTGTCTGCCTGAAGCGATACGCCACTAGTTGTGTATCTTAAGAGAAACATCGTTACTCTTGCCAGCGGTTTCTTGACTTTGAAGATGTGATTATACTGGTGACGAGATATTGGTTACCCTAAGAGAGTCACAGTGTTTCGTGCCAGTTGCTCACCCAAATACACATTTTTTAGATACTGTTTCCAGTGTGCCTGAAGCGATACGCCACTAGTTGTGTATCTTAAGAGAAACATCGTTACTTTTGAAAGGGGTTTCTAGAAGTTGCTGATTTGATTCTGCTGGTGACGAATCATAGGCTACCTCAAGAGAGTCATAGAGATTCCTGCCAGTTCTTCACCCAAATACACATTTTTTAGATACTCTTTCCAATCTGCCTGATAGCTACGCCACTAGTTGTGTATCTTAAGAGTCATTGTAACTTTTGCCAGGGGTTTCTTGAAGTTGCTGATGTGATTATGCTGGTGACGAGGCATTGTCTGCCCTATGAGTGTCATAGTGATTCCTGCTAGTTGCTCACACAAATACACATTTTTTTGATACTTTGGCCAGTCTGCCTCAAGTGACACCCCACTAGCTGTGTATCTTATGAGAAGCTTCGTTACCTTTGCAAGCGGTTTCTTGAAGTTGGTGATGGCATTATGTTGGTGACGAGGCATTGGCTACCTTAAGAGAGTCATAGGGCTTTCTGCCAGTTGCTCACCCAAATACACATTTTGAGATACTGTGGCCAGTCTGCCTGAAGCGATACGCCACTAGTTGTGTATCTTAAGAGAAACATCGTTACTCTTGCCAGCGGTTTCTTGACTTTGAAGATGTGATTATACTGGTGACGAGATATTGGCTACCCTAAGAGAGTCACAGTGTTTCCTGCCAGTTGCTCATCCAAATACACATTGTTTTGATACTCTTTCCAGTCTGCCTGATAGCTACGCCACTAGTTGTGTATCTTAAGAGTCATTGTAACTTTTGCCAGGGGTTTCTTGAAGTTGCTGATGTGATTATGCTGGTGACGAGGCATTGGCTACCCTATGAGTGTCATAGTGATTCCTGCTAGTTGCTCACCCAAATACACATTTTTTTGATACTTTGGCCAGTCTGCCTCAAGTGACACCCCACTAGCTGTGTATCTTATGAGAAGCTTCGTTACCTTTGCAAGCGGTTTCTTGAAGTTGGTGATGGCATTATGTTGGTGACGAGGCATTGGCTACCTTAAGAGAGTCATAGTGCTTCCTGCCAGTTGCTCACCCAAATACACATTTTGAGATACTGTGGCCAGTCTGCCTGAAGCGATACGCCACTAGTTGTGTATCTTAAGAGAAACATCGTTACTCTTGCCAGCGGTTTCTTGACTTTGAAGCTGTGATTATACTGGTGACGAGATATTGGTTACACTAAGGGAGTCACAGTGTTTCGTGCCAGTTGCTCACCCAAATACACATTTTTTAGATACTGTTTCCAGTGTGCCTGAAGCGATACGCCACTAGTTGTGTATCTTAAGAGAAACATCGTTACTTTTGAAAGGGGATTCTAGAAGTTGCTGATTTGATTCTGCTGGTGACGAATCACTGGCTTCCTCAAGAGAGTCATAGAGATTCCTGCCAGTTCTTCACCCAAATACACATTTTTTAGATACTCTTTCCAGTCTGCCTGATAGCTACGCCACTAGTTGTGTATCTTAAGAGTCATTGTAACTTTTGCCAGGGGTTTCTTGAAGTTGCTGATGTGATTATGCTGGTGACGAGGCATTGGCTGCCCTATGAGTGTCATAGTGATTCCTGCTAGTTGCTCACCCAAATACACATTTTTTTGATACTTTGGCCAGTCTGCCTCAAGTGACACCCCACTAGCTGTGTATCTTATGAGAAGCTTCGTTACCTTTGCAAGCGGTTTCCTGAAGTTGGTGATGGGATTATGTTGGTGACGAGGCATTGGCTACATTAAGAGAGTCATAGTGCTTCCTGCCAGTTGCTCACCCAAATACACATTTTGAGATACTGTGGCCAGTCTGCCTGAAGCGATACGCCACTAGTTGTGTATCTTAAGAGAAACATCGTTACTCTTGCCAGCGGTTTCTTGACTTTGAAGATGTGATTATACTGGTGACGAGATATTGGCTACCCTAAGAGAGTCACAGTGTTTCCTGCCAGTTGCTCATCCAAATACACATTTTTTTGATACTCTTTCCAGTCTGCCTGATAGCTACGCCACTAGTTGTGTATCTTAAAAGTCATTGTAACTTTTGCCAGGGGTTTCTTGAAGTTGCTGATGTGATTATGCTGGTGACGAGGCATTGGCTACCCTATGAGTGTCATAGTGATTCCTGCTAGTTGCTCACCCAAATACACATTTTTTTGATACTTTGGCCAGTCTGCCTCAAGTGACACCCCACTAGCTGTGTATCTTATGAGAAGCTGCGTTACCTTTGCAAGCGGTTTCTTGAAGTTGGTGATGTGATTATGTTGTGACGAGGCATTGGCTACCTTCAGAGAGTCATAGTGCTTTCTGCCAGTTGCTCACCCAAATACACATTTTGAGATACTGTGGCCAGTCTGCCTGTAGCGATACGCCACTAGTTGTGTATCTTAAGAGAAACATCGTTACTCTTGCCAGCGGTTTCTTGACTTTGAAGATGTGATTGTACTGGTGACGAGATATTGGCAACCCTAAGAGAGTCACAGTGTTTCGTGTTGCTCACCCAAATACACATTTTTTAGATACTGTTTCCAGTGTGCCTGAAGCGATACGCCACTAATTGTGTATCTTAAGAGAAACATCGTTACTTTTGAAAGGGGTTTCTAGAAGTTGCTGATTTGATTCTGCTGGTGACGAATCATAGGCTACCTCAAGAGAGTCATAGAGATTCCTGCCAGTTCTTCACCCAAATACACATTTTTAGATACTCTTTCCAGTCTGCCTGATAGCTACGCCACTAGTTGTGTATCCTAAGAGTCATTGTAACTTTTGCCAGGGGTTTCTTGAAGTTGCTGATGTGATTATGCTGGTGACGAGGCATTGGCTACCCTATGAGTGTCATAGTGATTCCTGCTAGTTGCTCACCCAAATACACATTTTTTTGATACTTTGGCCAGTCTGCCTCAAGTGACACCCCACTAGCTGTGTATCTTATGAGAAGCTGCGTTACCTTTGCAAGCGGTTTCTTGAAGTTGGTGATGTGATTATGTTGGTGACGAGGCATTGGCTACCTTCAGAGAGTCATAGTGCTTTCTGCCAGTTGCTCACCCAAATACACATTTTGAGATACTGTGGCCAGTCTGCCTGAAGCGATACGCCACTAGTTGTGTATCTTAAGAGAAACATCGTTACTCTTGCCAGCGGTTTCTTGACTTTGAAGATGTGATTGTACTGGTGACGAGATATTGGCAACCCTAAGAGAGTCACAGTGTTTCGTGCCAGTTGCTCACCCAAATACACATTTTTTAGATACTGTTTCCAGTGGGCCTGAAGCGATACGCCACTAGTTGTGTATCTTAAGAGAAACATCGTTACTTTTGAAAGGGGTTTCTAGAAGTTGCTGATTTGATTCTGCTGGTGACGAATCATAGGCTACCTCAAGAGAGTCATAGAGATTCCTGCCAGTTCTTCACCCAAATACACATTTTTTAGATACTCTTTCCAGTCTGCCTGATAGCTACGCCACTAGTTGTGTATCTTAAGAGTCATTGTAACTTTTGCCAGGGGTTTCTTGAAGTTGCTGATGTGATTATGCTGGTGACGAGGCATTGTCTGCCCTATGAGTGTCATAGTGATTCCTGCTAGTTGCTCACACAAATACACATTTTTTTGATACTTTGGCCAGTCTGCCTCAAGTGACACCCCACTAGCTGTGTATCTTATGAGAAGCTTCGTTACCTTTGCAAGCGGTTTCCTGACGTTGGTGATGGGATTATGTTTGTGACGAGGCAATGACTACCTTAAGAGAGTCATAGTGCTTTCTGCCAGTTGCTCACCCAAATACACATTTTGAGATACTGTGGCCAGTCTGCCTGTAGCGATACGCCACTAGTTGTGTATCTTAAGAGAAACATCGTTACTCTTGCCAGCGGTTTCTTGACTTTGAAGATGTGATTATACTGGTGACGAGATATTGGTTACCCTAAGAGAGTCACAGTGTTTCGTGCCAGTTGCTCACCCAAATACACATTTTTTAGATACTGTTTCCAGTGTGCCTGAAGCGATACGCCACTAGTTCTGTATCTTAAGAGAAACATCGTTACTTTTGAAAGGGGTTTCTAGAAGATGCTGATTTGATTCTGCTGGTGACGAATCACTCGCTACCTCAAGAGAGTCATAGAGATTCCTGCCAGTTCTTCACCCAAATACACATTTTTTAGATACTCTTTCCAGTCTGCCTGATAGCTACGCCACTAGTTGTGTATCTTAAGAGTCATTGTAACTTTTGCCAGGGGTTTCTTGAAGTTGCTGATGTGATTATGCTGGTGACGAGGCATTGGCTGCCCTATGAGTGTCATAGTGATTCCTGCTAGTTGCTCACCCAAATACACATTTTTTTGATACTTTGGCCAGTCTGCCTCAAGTGACACCCCACTAGCTGTGTATCTTATAAGAAGCTTCGTTACCTTTGCAAGCGGTTTCCTGAAGTTGGTTATGGGATTATGTTTGTGACGAGGCAATGGCTACCTTAAGAGAGTCATAGTGCTTTCTGCCAGTTGCTCACCCAAATACACATTTTGAGATACTGTGGCCAGTCTGCCTGAAGCGATACGCCACTAGTTGTGTATCTTAAGAGAAACATCGTTACTCTTGCCAGCGGTTTCTTGACTTTGAAGATGTGATTATACTGGTGACGAGATATTGGTTACCCTAAGAGAGTCACAGTGTTTCGTGCCAGTTGCTCACCCAAATACACATTTTTTGGATACTGTTTCCAGTCTGCCTGAAGCGATACGCCACTAGTTGTGTATCTTAAGAGAAACATCGTTACTCTCGCCAGCGGTTTCTTGACTTTGAAGATGTGATTATACTGGTGACGAGATATTGGCTACCCTAAGAGAGTCACAGTGTTTCCTGCCAGTTGCTCATCCAAATACACATGTTTTTGATACTCTTTCCTGTCTGCCTGATAGCTACGCCACTAGTTGTGTATCTTAAGAGTCATTGTAACTTTTGCCAGGGGTTTCTTGAAGTTGCTGATGTGATTATGCTGGTGACGAGGCATTGGCTACCCTATGAGTGTCATAGTGATTCCTGCTAGTTGCTCACCCAAATACACATTTTTTTGATACTTTGGCCAGTCTGCCTCAAGTGACACCCCACTAGCTGTGTATCTTATGAGAAGCTTCGTTACCTTTGCAAGCGGTTTCTTGAAGTTGGTGATGGGATTATGTTGGTGACGAGGCATTGGCTACCTTAAGAGAGTCATAGTGCTTCCTGCCAGTTGCTCACCCAAATACACATTTTGAGATACTGTGGCCAGTCTGCCTGAAGCGATACGCCACTAGTTGTGTATCTTAAGAGAAACATCGTTACTCTTGCCAGCGGTTTCTTGACTTTGAAGCTGTGATTATACTGGTGACGAGATATTGGTTACACTAAGGGAGTCACAGTGTTTCGTGCCAGTTGCTCACCCAAATACACATTTTTTAGATACTGTTTCCAGTGTGCCTGAAGCGATACGCCACTAGTTGTGTATCTTAAGAGAAACATCGTTACTTTTGAAAGGGGATTCTAGAAGTTGCTGATTTGATTCTGCTGGTGACGAATCACTGGCTTCCTCAAGAGAGTCATAGAGATTCCTGCCAGTTCTTCACCCAAATACACATTTTTTAGATACTCTTTCCAGTCTGCCTGATAGCTACGCCACTAGTTGTGTATCTTAAGAGTCATTGTAACTTTTGCCAGGGGTTTCTTGAAGTTGCTGATGTGATTATGCCGGTGACGAGGCATTGGCTGCCCTATGAGTGTCATAGTGATTCCTGCTAGTTGCTCACCCAAATACACATTTTTTTGATACTTTGGCCAGTCTGCCTCAAGTGACACCCCACTAGCTGTGTATCTTATGAGAAGCTTCGTTACCTTTGCAAGCGGTTTCCTGAAGTTGGTGATGGGATTATGTTGGTGACGAGGCATTGGCTACATTAAGAGAGTCATAGTGCTTCCTGCCAGTTGCTCACCCAAATACACATTTTGAGATACTGTGGCCAGTCTGCCTGAAGCGATACGCCACTAGTTGTGTATCTTAAGAGAAACATCGTTACTCTTGCCAGCGGTTTCTTGACTTTGAAGATGTGATTATACTGGTGACGAGATATTGGCTACCCTAAGAGAGTCACAGTGTTTCCTGCCAGTTGCTCATCCAAATACACATTTTTTTGATACTCTTTCCAGTCTGCCTGATAGCTACGCCACTAGTTGTGTATCTTAAAAGTCATTGTAACTTTTGCCAGGGGTTTCTTGAAGTTGCTGATGTGATTATGCTGGTGACGAGGCATTGGCTACCCTATGAGTGTCATAGTGATTCCTGCTAGTTGCTCACCCAAATACACATTTTTTTGATACTTTGGCCAGTCTGCCTCAAGTGACACCCCACTAGCTGTGTATCTTATGAGAAGCTGCGTTACCTTTGCAAGCGGTTTCTTGAAGTTGGTGATGTGATTATGTTGTGACAAGGCATTGGCTACCTTCAGAGAGTCATAGTGCTTTCTGCCAGTTGCTCACCCAAATACACATTTTGAGATACTGTGGCCAGTCTGCCTGTAGCGATACGCCACTAGTTGTGTATCTTAAGAGAAACATCGTTACTCTTGCCAGCGGTTTCTTGACTTTGAAGATGTGATTGTACTGGTGACGAGATATTGGCAACCCTAAGAGAGTCACAGTGTTTCGTGTTGCTCACCCAAATACACATTTTTTAGATACTGTTTCCAGTGTGCCTGAAGCGATACGCCACTAATTGTGTATCTTAAGAGAAACATCGTTACTTTTGAAAGGGGTTTCTAGAAGTTGCTGATTTGATTCTGCTGGTGACGAATCATAGGCTACCTCAAGAGAGTCATAGAGATTCCTGCCAGTTCTTCACCCAAATACACATTTTTAGATACTCTTTCCAGTCTGCCTGATAGCTACGCCACTAGTTGTGTATCCTAAGAGTCATTGTAACTTTTGCCAGGGGTTTCTTGAAGTTGCTGATGTGATTATGCTGGTGACGAGGCATTGGCTACCCTATGAGTGTCATAGTGATTCCTGCTAGTTGCTCACCCAAATACACATTTTTTTGATACTTTGGCCAGTCTGCCTCAAGTGACACCCCACTAGCTGTGTATCTTATGAGAAGCTGCGTTACCTTTGCAAGCGGTTTCTTGAAGTTGGTGATGTGATTATGTTGGTGACGAGGCATTGGCACCCTTCAGAGAGTCATAGTGCTTTCTGCCAGTTGCTCACCCAAATACACATTTTGAGATACTGTGGCCAGTCTGCCTGAAGCGATACGCCACTAGTTGTGTATCTTAAGAGAAACATCGTTACTCTTGCCAGCGGTTTCTTGACTTTGAAGATGTGATTGTACTGGTGACGAGATATTGGCAACCCTAAGAGAGTCACAGTGTTTCGTGCCAGTTGCTCACCCAAATACACATTTTTTAGATACTGTTTCCAGTGGGCCTGAAGCGATACGCCACTAGTTGTGTATCTTAAGAGAAACATCGTTACTTTTGAAAGGGGTTTCTAGAAGTTGCTGATTTGATTCTGCTGGTGACGAATCATAGGCTACCTCAAGAGAGTCATAGAGATTCCTGCCAGTTCTTCACCCAAATACACATTTTTTAGATACTCTTTCCAGTCTGCCTGATAGCTACGCCACTAGTTGTGTATCTTAAGAGTCATTGTAACTTTTGCCAGGGGTTTCTTGAAGTTGCTGATGTGATTATGCTGGTGACGAGGCATTGTCTGCCCTATGAGTGTCATAGTGATTCCTGCTAGTTGCTCACCCAAATACACATTTTTTTGATACTTTGGCCAGTCTGCCTCAAGTGACACCCCACTAGCTGTGTATCTTATGAGAAGCTTCGTTACCTTTGCAAGCGGTTTCCTGACGTTGGTGATGGGATTATGTTTGTGACGAGGCAATGACTACCTTAAGAGAGTCATAGTGCTTTCTGCCAGTTGCTCACCCAAATACACATTTTGAGATACTGTGGCCAGTCTGCCTGTAGCGATACGCCACTAGTTGTGTATCTTAAGAGAAACATCGTTACTCTTGCCAGCGGTTTCTTGACTTTGAAGATGTGATTATACTGGTGACGAGATATTGGTTACCCTAAGAGAGTCACAGTGTTTCGTGCCAGTTGCTCACCCAAATACACATTTTTTAGATACTGTTTCCAGTGTGCCTGAAGCGATACGCCACTAGTTCTGTATCTTAAGAGAAACATCGTTACTTTTGAAAGGGGTTTCTAGAAGTTGCTGATTTGATTCTGCTGGTGACGAATCACTCGCTACCTCAAGAGAGTCATAGAGATTCCTGCCAGTTCTTCACCCAAATACACATTTTTTAGATACTCTTTCCAGTCTGCCTGATAGCTACGCCACTAGTTGTGTATCTTAAGAGTCATTGTAACTTTTGCCAGGGGTTTCTTGAAGTTGCTGATGTGATTATGCTGGTGACGAGGCATTGGCTGCCCTATGAGTGTCATAGTGATTCCTGCTAGTTGCTCACCCAAATACACATTTTTTTGATACTTTGGCCAGTCTGCCTCAAGTGACACCCCACTAGCTGTGTATCTTATGAGAAGCTTCGTTACCTTTGCAAGCGGTTTCCTGAAGTTGGTGATGGGATTATGTTTGTGACGAGGCAATGGCTACCTTAAGAGAGTCATAGTGCTTTCTGCCAGTTGCTCACCCAAATACACATTTTGAGATACTGTGGCCAGTCTGCCTGTAGCGATACGCCACTAGTTGTGTATCTTAAGAGAAACATCGTTACTCTTGCCAGCGGTTTCTTGACTTTGAAGATGTGATTATACTGGTGACGAGATATTGGTTACCCTAAGAGAGTCACAGTGTTTCGTGCCAGTTGCTCACCCAAATACACATTTTTTGGATACTGTTTCCAGTCTGCCTGAAGCGATACGCCACTAGTTGTGTATCTTAAGAGAAACATCGTTACTCTCGCCAGCGGTTTCTTGACTTTGAAGATGTGATTATACTGGTGACGAGATATTGGCTACCCTAAGAGAGTCACAGTGTTTCCTGCCAGTTGCTCATCCAAATACACATGTTTTTGATACTCTTTCCTGTCTGCCTGATAGCTACGCCACTAGTTGTGTATCTTAAGAGTCATTGTAACTTTTGCCAGGGGTTTCTTGAAGTTGCTGATGTGATTATGCTGGTGACGAGGCATTGGCTACCCTATGAGTGTCATAGTGATTCCTGCTAGTTGCTCACCCAAATACACATTTTTTTGATACTTTGGCCAGTCTGCCTCAAGTGACACCCCACTAGCTGTGTATCTTATGAGAAGCTTCGTTACCTATGCAAGCGGTTTCTTGAAGTTGGTGATGGGATTATGTTGGTGACGAGGCATTGGCTACCTTAAGAGAGTCATAGTGCTTCCTGCCAGTTGCTCACCCAAATAGACATTTTGAGATACCGTGGCCAGTCTGCCTGAAGCGATACGCCACTAGTTGTGTATCTTAAGAGAAACATCGTTACTCTTGCCAGCGGTTTCTTGACTTTGAAGCTGTGATTATACTGGTGACGAGATATTGGCTACCCTAAGAGAGTCACAGTGTTTCGTGCCAGTTGCTCACCCAAATACACATTTTTTAGATACTGTTGCCAGTGTGCTTGAAGCGATACGCCACTAGTTGTGTATCTTAAGGGAAACATCGTTACTTTTGAAAGGGGTTTCTAGAAGTTGCTGATTTGATTCTGCTGGTGACGAATCATAGGCTACCTCAAGAGAGTCATAGAGATTCCTGCCAGTTCTTCACACAAATACACATTTTTTAGATACTCTTTCCAGTCTGCCTGATAGCTACGCCACTAGTTGTGTATCTTAAGAGTCATTGTAACTTTTGCCAGGGGTTTCTTGAAGTTGCTGATGTGATTATGCTGGTGACGAGGCATTGGCTACCCTATGAGTGTCATAGTGATTCCTGCTAGTTGCTCACCCAAATACACATTTTTTTGATACTTTGGCCAGTCTGCCTCAAGTGACACCCCACTAGCTGTGTATCTTATGAGAAGCTGCGTTACCTTTGCAAGCGGTTTCTTGAAGTTGGTGATGTGATTATGTTGGTGACGAGGCATTGGCTACCTTCAGAGAGTCATAGTGCTTTCTGCCAGTTGCTCACCCAAATACACATTTTGAGATACTGTGGCCAGTCTGCCTGAAGCGATACGCCACTAGTTGTGTATCTTAAGAGAAACATCGTTACTCTTGCCAGCGGTTTCTTGACTTTGAAGATGTGATTATACTGGTGACGAGATATTGGTTACCCTAAGAGAGTCACAGTGTTTCGTGCCAGTTGCTCACCCAAATACACATTTTTTAGATACTGTTTCCAGTGTGCCTGAAGCGATACGCCACTAGTTGTGTATCTTAAGAGAAACATCGTTACTTTTGAAAGGGGTTTCTAGAAGTTGCTGATTTGATTCTGCTGGTGACGAATCACTGGCTACCTCAAGAGAGTCATAGAGATTCCTGCCAGTTCTTCACCCAAATACACATTTTTTAGATACTCTTTCCAGTCTGCCTGATAGCTACGCCACTAGTTGTGTATCTTAAGATTCATTGTAACTTTTGCCAGGGGTTTCTTGAAGTTGCTGATGTGATTATGCTGGTGACGAGGCATTGGCTGCCCTATGAGTGTCATAGTGATTCCTGCTAGTTGCTCACCCAAATACACATTTTTTTGATACTTTGGCCAGTCTGCCTCAAGTGACACCCCACTAGCTGTGTATCTTATGAGAAGCTTCGTTACCTTTGCAAGCGGTTTCCTGAAGTTGGTGATGGGATTATGTTGGTGACGAGGCATTGGCAACCTTAAGAGAGTCATAGTGCTTCCTGCCAGTTGCTCACCCAAATACACATTTTGAGATACTGTGGCCAGTCTGCCTGAAGCGATACGCCACTAGTTGTGTATCTTAAGAGAAACATCGTTACTCTTGCCAGCGGTTTCTTGACTTTGAAGATGTGATTGTACTGGTGACGAGATATTGGCAACCCTAAGAGAGTCACAGTGTTTCGTGCCAGTTGCTCACCCAAATACACATTTTTTAGATACTGTTTCCAGTGTGCCTGAAGCGATACGCCACTAGTTGTGTATCTTAAGAGAAACATCGTTACTTTTGCCAGGGGTTTCTAGAAGTTGCTGATTTGATTCTGCTGGTGACGAGGCATTGGCTACCTCAAGAGAGTCATAGAGATTCCTGCCAGTTCTTCACCCAAATACACATTTTTTAGATACTCTTTCCTGTCTGCCTGATAGCTACGCCACTAGTTGTGTATCTTAAGAGTCATTGTAACTTTTGCCAGGGGTTTCTTGAAGTTGCTGATGTGATTATGCTGGTGACGAGGCATTGGCTACCCTATGAGTGTCATAGTGATTCCTGCTAGTTGCTCACCCAAATACACATTTTTTTGATACTTTGGCCAGTCTGCCTCAAGTGACACCCCACTAGCTGTGTATATTATGAGAAGCTGCGTTACCTTTGCAAGCGGTTTCTTGAAGTTGGTGATGGGATTATGTTGGTGACGAGGCATTGGCTACCTTAAGAGAGTCATAGTGCTTCCTGCCAGTTGCTCACCCAAATAGACATTTTGAGATACCGTGGCCAGTCTGCCTGAAGCGATACGCCACTAGTTGTGTATCTTAAGAGAAACATCGTTACTCTTGCCAGCGGTTTCTTGCCTTTGAAGCTGTGATTATACTGGTGACGAGATATTGGCTACCCTAAGAGAGTCACAGTGTTTTGTGCCAGTTGCTCACCCAAATACACATTTTTTAGATACTGTTGGCAGTGTGCCTGAAGCGATACGCCACTAGTTGTGTATCTTAAGAGAAACATCGTTACTTTTGAAAGGAGTTTCTAGAAGTTGCTGATTTGATTCTGCTGGTGACGAATCATTGGCTACCTCAACAGAGTCATAGAGATTCCTGCCAGTTCTTCACCCAAATACACATTTTTAGATACTCTTTCCAGTCTGCCTGATAGCTACCCCACTAGTTGTGTATCTTAAGAGTCATTGTAACTTTTGCCAGGGGTTTCTTGAAGTTGCTGATGTGATTATGCTGGTGACGAGGCATTGGCTACCCTATGAGTGTCATAGTGATTCCTGCTAGTTGCTCACCCAAATACACATTTTTTTGATACTTTGGCCAGTCTGCCTCAAGTGACACCCCACTAGCTGTGTATCTTATGAGAAGCTTCGTTATCTTTGCAATAGGTTTCCTGAAGTTGGTGATGGGATTATGTTGGTGACGAGGCATTGGCTACCTTAAGAGAGTCATAGTGCTTCCTGCCAGTTGCTCACCCAAATACACATTTTGAGATACCGTGGCCAGTCTGCCTGAAGCGATACGCCACTAGTTGTGTATCTTAAGAGAAACATCGTTACTCTTGCCAGCGGTTTCTTGACTTTGAAGATGTGATTATACTGGTGACGAGATATTGGCTACCCTAAGAGGGTCACAGTGTTTCCTGCCAGTTGCTCATCCAAATACACATTTTTTAGATACTCTTTCCAGTCTGCCTGAAGCGATACGCCACTAGTTGTGTATCTTAAGAGAAACATCGTTACTCTTGCCAGCGGTTTCTTGACTTTGAAGCTGTGATTATACTGGTGACGAGATATTGGCTACCCTAAGAGAGTCACAGTGTTTCGTGCCAGTTGCTCACCCAAATACACATTTTTTAGATACTGTTGCCAGTGTGCCTGAAGCGATACGCCACTAGTTGTGTATCTTAAGGGAAACATCGTTACTTTTGAAAGGGGTTTCTAGAAGTTGCTGATTTGATTCTGCTGGTGACGAATCATAGGCTACCTCAAGAGAGTCATAGAGATTCCTGCCAGTTCTTCACACAAATACACATTTTTTAGATACTCTTTCCAGTCTGCCTGATAGCTACGCCACTAGTTGTGTATCTTAAGAGTCATTGTAACTTTTGCCAGGGGTTTCTTGAAGTTGCTGATGTGATTATGCTGGTGACGAGGCATTGTCTGCCCTATGAGTGTCATAGTGATTCCTGCTAGTTGCTCACCCAAATACACATTTTTTTGATACTTTGGCCAGTCTGCCTCAAGTGACACCCCACTAGCTGTGTATCTTATGAGAAGCTTCGTTACCTTTGCAAGCGGTTTCCTGACGTTGGTGATGGGATTATGTTTGTGACGAGGCAATGACTACCTTAAGAGAGTCATAGTGCTTTCTGCCAGTTGCTCACCCAAATACACATTTTGAGATACTGTGGCCAGTCTGCCTGTAGCGATACGCCACTAGTTGTGTATCTTAAGAGAAACATCGTTACTCTTGCCAGCGGTTTCTTGACTTTGAAGATGTGATTATACTGGTGACGAGATATTGGTTACCCTAAGAGAGTCACAGTGTTTCGTGCCAGTTGCTCACCCAAATACACATTTTTTAGATACTGTTTCCAGTGTGCCTGAAGCGATACGCCACTAGTTGTGTATCTTAAGAGAAACATCGTTACTTTTGAAAGGGGTTTCTAGAAGTTGCTGATTTGATTCTGCTGGTGACGAATCACTCGCTACCTCAAGAGAGTCATAGAGATTCCTGCCAGTTCTTCACCCAAATACACATTTTTTAGATACTCTTTCCAGTCTGCCTGATAGCTACGCCACTAGTTGTGTATCTTAAGAGTCATTGTAACTTTTGCCAGGGGTTTCTTGAAGTTGCTGATGTGATTATGCTGGTGACGAGGCATTGGCTGCCCTATGAGTGTCATAGTGATTCCTGCTAGTTGCTCACCCAAATACACATTTTTTTGATACTTTGGCCAGTCTGCCTCAAGTGACACCCCACTAGCTGTGTATCTTATGAGAAGCTTCGTTACCTTTGCAAGCGGTTTCCTGAAGTTGGTGATGGGATTATGTTTGTGACGAGGCAATGGCTACCTTAAGAGAGTCATAGTGCTTTCTGCCAGTTGCTCACCCAAATACACATTTTGAGATACTGTGGCCAGTCTGCCTGTAGCGATACGCCACTAGTTGTGTATCTTAAGAGAAACATCGTTACTCTTGCCAGCGGTTTCTTGACTTTGAAGATGTGATTATACTGGTGACGAGATATTGGTTACCCTAAGAGAGTCACAGTGTTTCGTGCCAGTTGCTCACCCAAATACACATTTTTTGGATACTGTTTCCAGTCTGCCTGAAGCGATACGCCACTAGTTGTGTATCTTAAGAGAAACATCGTTACTCTCGCCAGCGGTTTCTTGACTTTGAAGATGTGATTATACTGGTGACGAGATATTGGCTACCCTAAGAGAGTCACAGTGTTTCCTGCCAGTTGCTCATCCAAATACACATGTTTTTGATACTCTTTCCTGTCTGCCTGATAGCTACGCCACTAGTTGTGTATCTTAAGAGTCATTGTAACTTTTGCCAGGGGTTTCTTGAAGTTGCTGATGTGATTATGCTGGTGACGAGGCATTGGCTACCCTATGAGTGTCATAGTGATTCCTGCTAGTTGCTCACCCAAATACACATTTTTTTGATACTTTGGCCAGTCTGCCTCAAGTGACACCCCACTAGCTGTGTATCTTATGAGAAGCTTCGTTACCTATGCAAGCGGTTTCTTGAAGTTGGTGATGGGATTATGTTGGTGACGAGGCATTGGCTACCTTAAGAGAGTCATAGTGCTTCCTGCCAGTTGCTCACCCAAATAGACATTTTGAGATACCGTGGCCAGTCTGCCTGAAGCGATACGCCACTAGTTGTGTATCTTAAGAGAAACATCGTTACTCTTGCCAGCGGTTTCTTGACTTTGAAGCTGTGATTATACTGGTGACGAGATATTGGCTACCCTAAGAGAGTCACAGTGTTTCGTGCCAGTTGCTCACCCAAATACACATTTTTTAGATACTGTTGCCAGTGTGCTTGAAGCGATACGCCACTAGTTGTGTATCTTAAGGGAAACATCGTTACTTTTGAAAGGGGTTTCTAGAAGTTGCTGATTTGATTCTGCTGGTGACGAATCATAGGCTACCTCAAGAGAGTCATAGAGATTCCTGCCAGTTCTTCACACAAATACACATTTTTTAGATACTCTTTCCAGTCTGCCTGATAGCTACGCCACTAGTTGTGTATCTTAAGAGTCATTGTAACTTTTGCCAGGGGTTTCTTGAAGTTGCTGATGTGATTATGCTGGTGACGAGGCATTGGCTACCCTATGAGTGTCATAGTGATTCCTGCTAGTTGCTCACCCAAATACACATTTTTTTGATACTTTGGCCAGTCTGCCTCAAGTGACACCCCACTAGCTGTGTATCTTATGAGAAGCTGCGTTACCTTTGCAAGCGGTTTCTTGAAGTTGGTGATGTGATTATGTTGGTGACGAGGCATTGGCTACCTTCAGAGAGTCATAGTGCTTTCTGCCAGTTGCTCACCCAAATACACATTTTGAGATACTGTGGCCAGTCTGCCTGAAGCGATACGCCACTAGTTGTGTATCTTAAGAGAAACATCGTTACTCTTGCCAGCGGTTTCTTGACTTTGAAGATGTGATTATACTGGTGACGAGATATTGGTTACCCTAAGAGAGTCACAGTGTTTCGTGCCAGTTGCTCACCCAAATACACATTTTTTAGATACTGTTTCCAGTGTGCCTGAAGCGATACGCCACTAGTTGTGTATCTTAAGAGAAACATCGTTACTTTTGAAAGGGGTTTCTAGAAGTTGCTGATTTGATTCTGCTGGTGACGAATCACTGGCTACCTCAAGAGAGTCATAGAGATTCCTGCCAGTTCTTCACCCAAATACACATTTTTTAGATACTCTTTCCAGTCTGCCTGATAGCTACGCCACTAGTTGTGTATCTTAAGATTCATTGTAACTTTTGCCAGGGGTTTCTTGAAGTTGCTGATGTGATTATGCTGGTGACGAGGCATTGGCTGCCCTATGAGTGTCATAGTGATTCCTGCTAGTTGCTCACCCAAATACACATTTTTTTGATACTTTGGCCAGTCTGCCTCAAGTGACACCCCACTAGCTGTGTATCTTATGAGAAGCTTCGTTACCTTTGCAAGCGGTTTCCTGAAGTTGGTGATGGGATTATGTTGGTGACGAGGCATTGGCAACCTTAAGAGAGTCATAGTGCTTCCTGCCAGTTGCTCACCCAAATACACATTTTGAGATACTGTGGCCAGTCTGCCTGAAGCGATACGCCACTAGTTGTGTATCTTAAGAGAAACATCGTTACTCTTGCCAGCGGTTTCTTGACTTTGAAGATGTGATTGTACTGGTGACGAGATATTGGCAACCCTAAGAGAGTCACAGTGTTTCGTGCCAGTTGCTCACCCAAATACACATTTTTTAGATACTGTTTCCAGTGTGCCTGAAGCGATACGCCACTAGTTGTGTATCTTAAGAGAAACATCGTTACTTTTGCCAGGGGTTTCTAGAAGTTGCTGATTTGATTCTGCTGGTGACGAGGCATTGGCTACCTCAAGAGAGTCATAGAGATTCCTGCCAGTTCTTCACCCAAATACACATTTTTTAGATACTCTTTCCTGTCTGCCTGATAGCTACGCCACTAGTTGTGTATCTTAAGAGTCATTGTAACTTTTGCCAGGGGTTTCTTGAAGTTGCTGATGTGATTATGCTGGTGACGAGGCATTGGCTACCCTATGAGTGTCATAGTGATTCCTGCTAGTTGCTCACCCAAATACACATTTTTTTGATACTTTGGCCAGTCTGCCTCAAGTGACACCCCACTAGCTGTGTATATTATGAGAAGCTGCGTTACCTTTGCAAGCGGTTTCTTGAAGTTGGTGATGGGATTATGTTGGTGACGAGGCATTGGCTACCTTAAGAGAGTCATAGTGCTTCCTGCCAGTTGCTCACCCAAATAGACATTTTGAGATACCGTGGCCAGTCTGCCTGAAGCGATACGCCACTAGTTGTGTATCTTAAGAGAAACATCGTTACTCTTGCCAGCGGTTTCTTGCCTTTGAAGCTGTGATTATACTGGTGACGAGATATTGGCTACCCTAAGAGAGTCACAGTGTTTTGTGCCAGTTGCTCACCCAAATACACATTTTTTAGATACTGTTGGCAGTGTGCCTGAAGCGATACGCCACTAGTTGTGTATCTTAAGAGAAACATCGTTACTTTTGAAAGGAGTTTCTAGAAGTTGCTGATTTGATTCTGCTGGTGACGAATCATTGGCTACCTCAACAGAGTCATAGAGATTCCTGCCAGTTCTTCACCCAAATACACATTTTTAGATACTCTTTCCAGTCTGCCTGATAGCTACCCCACTAGTTGTGTATCTTAAGAGTCATTGTAACTTTTGCCAGGGGTTTCTTGAAGTTGCTGATGTGATTATGCTGGTGACGAGGCATTGGCTACCCTATGAGTGTCATAGTGATTCCTGCTAGTTGCTCACCCAAATACACATTTTTTTGATACTTTGGCCAGTCTGCCTCAAGTGACACCCCACTAGCTGTGTATCTTATGAGAAGCTTCGTTATCTTTGCAATAGGTTTCCTGAAGTTGGTGATGGGATTATGTTGGTGACGAGGCATTGGCTACCTTAAGAGAGTCATAGTGCTTCCTGCCAGTTGCTCACCCAAATACACATTTTGAGATACCGTGGCCAGTCTGCCTGAAGCGATACGCCACTAGTTGTGTATCTTAAGAGAAACATCGTTACTCTTGCCAGCGGTTTCTTGACTTTGAAGATGTGATTATACTGGTGACGAGATATTGGCTACCCTAAGAGGGTCACAGTGTTTCCTGCCAGTTGCTCATCCAAATACACATTTTTTAGATACTCTTTCCAGTCTGCCTGAAGCGATACGCCACTAGTTGTGTATCTTAAGAGAAACATCGTTACTCTTGCCAGCGGTTTCTTGACTTTGAAGCTGTGATTATACTGGTGACGAGATATTGGCTACCCTAAGAGAGTCACAGTGTTTCGTGCCAGTTGCTCACCCAAATACACATTTTTTAGATACTGTTGCCAGTGTGCCTGAAGCGATACGCCACTAGTTGTGTATCTTAAGGGAAACATCGTTACTTTTGAAAGGGGTTTCTAGAAGTTGCTGATTTGATTCTGCTGGTGACGAATCATAGGCTACCTCAAGAGAGTCATAGAGATTCCTGCCAGTTCTTCACACAAATACACATTTTTTAGATACTCTTTCCAGTCTGCCTGATAGCTACGCCACTAGTTGTGTATCTTAAGAGTCATTGTAACTTTTGCCAGGGGTTTCTTGAAGTTGCTGATGTGATTATGCTGGTGACGAGGCATTGGCTACCCTATGAGTGTCATAGTGATTCCTGCTAGTTGCTCACCCAAATACACATTTTTTTGATACTGCGGCCAGTCTGCCTCAAGTGACACCCCACTAGCTGTGTATCTTATGAGAAGCTGCGTTACCTTTGCAAGCGGTTTCTTGAAGTTGGTGATGTGATTATGTTGGTGACGAGGCATTGGCTACCTTCAGGGAGTCATAGTGCTTTCTGCCAGTTGCTCACCCAAATACACATTTTGAGATACTGTGGCCAGTCTGCCTGAAGCGATACGCCACTAGTTGTGTATCTTAAGAGAAACATCGTTACTCTTGCCAGCGGTTTCTAGACTTTGAAGATGTGATTATACTGGTGACGAGATATTGGTTACCCTAAGAGAGTCACAGTGTTTCGTGCCAGTTGCTCACCCAAATACACATTTTTTAGATACTGTTTCCAGTGTGCCTGAAGCGATACGCCACTAATTGTGTATCTTAAGAGAAACATCGTTACTTTTGAAAGGGGTTTCTAGAAGTTGCTGATTTGATTCTGCTGGTGACGAATCACTGGCTACCTCAAGAGAGTCATAGAGATTCCTGCCAGTTCTTCACCCAAATACACATTTTTTAGATACTCTTTCCAGTCTGCCTGATAGCTACGCCACTAGTTGTGTATCTTAAGAGTCATTGTAACTTTTGCCAGGGGTTTCTTGAAGTTGCTGATGTGATTATGCTGGTGACGAGGCATTGGCTGCCCTATGAGTGTCATAGTGATTCCTGCTAGTTGCTCACCCAAATACACATTTTTTTGATACTTTGGCCAGTCTGCCTCAAGTGACACCCCACTAGCTGTGTATCTTATGAGAAGCTTCGTTACCTTTGCAAGCGGTTTCCTGAAGTTGGTGATGGGATTATGTTGGTGACGAGGCATTGGCAACCTTAAGAGAGTCATAGTGCTTCCTGCCAGTTGCTCACCCAAATACACATTTTGAGATACTGTGGCCAGTCTGCCTGAAGCGATACGCCACTAGTTGTGTATCTTAAGAGAAACATCGTTACTCTTGCCAGCGGTTTCTTGACTTTGAAGATGTGATTGTACTGGTGACGAGATATTGGCAACCCTAAGAGAGTCACAGTGTTTCGTGCCAGTTGCTCACCCAAATACACATTTTTTAGATACTGTTTCCAGTGTGCCTGAAGCGATACGCCACTAGTTGTGTATCTTAAGAGAAACATCGTTACTTTTGAAAGGGGTTTCTAGAAGTTGCTGATTTGATTCTGCTGGTGACGAATCATTGGCTACCTTAAGAGAGTCATAGAGATTCCTGCCAGTTCTTCACCCAAATACACATTTTTAGATACCCTTTCCAGTCTGCCTGATAGCTACCCCACTAGTTGTGTATCTTAAGAGTCATTGTAACTTTTGCCAGGGGTTTCTTGAAGTTGCTGATGTGATTATGCTGGTGACGAGGCATTGGCTACCCTATGAGTGTCATAGTGATTCCTGCTAGTTGCTCACCCAAATACACATTTTTTTGATACTTTGGCCAGTCTGCCTCAAGTGACACCCCACTAGCTGTGTATCTTATGAGAAGCTTCGTTATCTTTGCAAGCGGTTTCCTGAAGTTGGTGATGGGATTATGTTGGTGACGAGGCATTGGCTACCTTAAGAGAGTCATAGTGCTTCCTGCCAGTTGCTCACCCAAATACACATTTTGAGATACCGTGGCCAGTCTGCCTGAAGCGATACGCCACTAGTTGTGTATCTTAAGAGAAACATCGTTACTCTTGCCAGCGGTTTCTTGACTTTGAAGATGTGATTATACTGGTGACGAGATATTGGCTACCCTAAGAGGGTCACAGTGTTTCCTGCCAGTTGCTCATCCAAATACACATTTTTTAGATACTCTTTCCAGTCTGCCTGAAGCGATACGCCACTAGTTGTGTATCTTAAGAGAAACAGCGTTACTCTTGCCAGCGGTTTCTTGACTTTGAAGATGTGATTGTGCAGGTGACGAGATATTGGCAACCCTAAGAGAGTCACAGTGTTTCGTGCCAGTTGCTCACCCAAATACACATTTTTTAGATACTGTTTCCAGTGTGCCTGAAGCGATACGCCACTAGTTGTGTATCTTAAGAGAAACATCGTTACTTTTGCCAGGGGTTTCTAGAAGTTGCTGATTTGATTCTGCTGGTGACGAGGCATTGGCTACCTCAAGAGAGTCATAGAGATTCCTGCCAGTTCTTCACACAAATACACATTTTTTAGATACTCTTTCCAGTCTGCCTGATAGCTACGCCACTAGTTGTGTATCTTAAGACTCATTGTAACTTTTGCCAGGGGTTCCTTGAAGTTGCTGATGTGATTATGCTGGTGACGAGGCATTGGCTACCCTATGAGTGTCATAGTGATTCCTGCTAGTTGCTCACCCAAATACACATTTTTTTGATACTTTGGCCAGTCTGCCTCAAGTGACACCCCACTAGCTGTGTATCTTATGAGAAGCTGCGTTACCTTTGCAAGCGGTTTCTTGAAGTTGGTGATGTGATTATGTTGGTGACGAGGCATTGGCTACCTTCAGAGTGTCATAGTGCTTTCTGCCAGTTGCTCACCCAAATACACATTTTGAGATACTGTGGCCAGTCTGCCTGAAGCGATACGCCACTAGTTGTGTATCTTAAGAGAAACATCGTTACTCTTGCCAGCGGTTTCTTGACTTTGAAGATGTGATTATACTGGTGACGAGATATTGGTTACCCTAAGAGAGTCACAGTGTTTCGTGCCAGTTGCTCACCCAAATACACATTTTTTAGATACTGTTTCCAGTGTGCCTGAAGCGATACGCCACTAGTTGTGTATCTTAAGAGAAACATCGTTACTTTTGAAAGGGGTTTCTAGAAGTTGCTGATTTGATTCTGCTGGTGACGAATCACTGGCTACCTCAAGAGATTCATAGAGATTCCTGCCAGTTCTTCACCCAAATACACATTTTCTAGATACTCTTTCCAGTCTGCCTGATAGCTACGCCACTAGTTGTGTATCTTAAGAGTCATTGTAACTTTTGCCAGGGGTTTCTTGAAGTTGCTGATGTGATTATGCTGGTGACGAGGCATTGGCTGCCCTATGAGTGTCATAGTGATTCCTGCTAGTTGCTCACCCAAATACACATTTTTTTGATACTTTGGCCAGTCTGCCTCAAGTGACACCCCACTAGCTGTGTATCTTATGAGAAGCTTCGTTACCTTTGCAAGCGGTTTCCTGAAGTTGGTGATGGGATTATGTTGGTGACGAGGCATTGGCAACCTTAAGAGAGTCATAGTGCTTCCTGCCAGTTGCTCACCCAAATACACATTTTGAGATACTGTGGCCAGTCTGCCTGAAGCGATACGCCACTAGTTGTGTATCTTAAGAGAAACATCGTTACTCTTGCCAGCGGTTTCTTGACTTTGAAGATGTGATTGTACTGGTGACGAGATATTGGCAACCCTAAGAGAGTCACAGTGTTTCGTGCCAGTTGCTCACCCAAATACACATTTTTTAGATACTGTTTCCAGTGTGCCTGAAGCGATACGCCACTAGTTGTGTATCTTAAGAGAAACATCGTTACTTTTGCCAGGGGTTTCTAGAAGTTGCTGATTTGATTCTGCTGGTGACGAGGCATTGGCTACCTCAAGAGAGTCATAGAGATTCCTGCCAGTTCTTCACCCAAATACACATTTTTTAGATACTCTTTCCTGTCTGCCTGATAGCTACGCCACTAGTTGTGTATCTTAAGAGTCATTGTAACTTTTGCCAGGGGTTTCTTGAAGTTGCTGATGTGATTATGCTGGTGACGAGGCATTGGCTACCCTATGAGTGTCATAGTGATTCCTGCTAGTTGCTCACCCAAATACACATTTTTTTGATACTTTGGCCAGTCTGCCTCAAGTGACACCCCACTAGCTGTGTATCTTATGAGAAGCTTCGTTACCTATGCAAGCGGTTTCTTGAAGTTGGTGATGGGATTATGTTGGTGACGAGGCATTGGCTACCTTAAGAGAGTCATAGTGCTTCCTGCCAGTTGCTCACCCAAATAGACATTTTGAGATACCGTGGCCAGTCTGCCTGAAGCGATACGCCACTAGTTGTGTATCTTAAGAGAACCATCGTTACTCTTGCCAGCGGTTTCTTGACTTTGAAGCTGTGATTATACTGGTGACGAGATATTGGCTACCCTAAGAGAGTCACAGTGTTTTGTGCCAGTTGCTCACCCAAATACACATCTTTTAGATACTGTTGGCAGTGTGCCTGAAGCGATACGCCACTAGTTGTGTATCTTAAGAGAAACATCGTTACTTTTGAAAGGGGTTTCTAGAAGTTGCTGATTTGATTCTGCTGGTGACGAATCATTGGCTACCTCAAGAGAGTCATAGAGATTCCTGCCAGTTCTTCACCCAAATACACATTTTTAGATACTCTTTCCAGTCTGCCTGATAGCTACCCCACTAGTTGTGTATCTTAAGAGTCATTGTAACTTTTGCCAGGGGTTTCTTGAAGTTGCTGATGTGATTATGCTGGTGACGAGGCATTGGCTACCCTATGAGTGTCATAGTGATTCCTGCTAGTTGCTCACCCAAATACACATTTTTTTGATACTTTGGCCAGTCTGCCTCAAGTGACACCCCACTAGCTGTGTATCTTATGAGAAGCTTCGTTATCTTTGCAAGCGGTTTCCTGAAGTTGGTGATGGGATTATGTTGGTGACGAGGCATTGGCTACCTTAAGAGAGTCATAGTGCTTCCTGCCAGTTGCTCACCCAAATACACATTTTGAGATACCGTGGCCAGTCTGCCTGAAGCGATACGCCACTAGTTGTGTATCTTAAGAGAAACATCGTTACTCTTGCCAGCGGTTTCTTGACTTTGAAGATGTGATTATACTGGTGACGAGATATTGGCTACCCTAAGAGGGTCACAGTGTTTCCTGCCAGTTGCTCATCCAAATACACATTTTTTAGATACTCTTTCCAGTCTGCCTGAAGCGATACGCCACTAGTTGTGTATCTTAAGAGAAACATCGTTACTCTTGCCAGCGGTTTCTTGACTTTGAAGATGTGATTGTACTGGTGACGAGATATTGGCAACCCTAAGAGAGTCACAGTGTTTCGTGCCAGTTGCTCACCCAAATACACATTTTTTAGATACTGTTTCCAGTGTGCCTGAAGCGATACGCCACTAGTTGTGTATCTTAAGAGAAACATCGTTACTTTTGCCAGGGGTTTCTAGAAGTTGCTGATTTGATTCTGCTGGTGACGAGGCATTGGCTACCTCAAGAGAGTCATAGAGATTCCTGCCAGTTCTTCACCCAAATACACATTTTTTAGATACTCTTTCCTGTCTGCCTGATAGCTACGCCACTAGTTGTGTATCTTAAGAGTCATTGTAACTTTTGCCAGGGGTTTCTTGAAGTTGCTGATGTGATTATGCTGGTGACGAGGCATTGGCTACCCTATGAGTGTCATAGTGATTCCTGCTAGTTGCTCACCCAAATACACATTTTTTTGATACTTTGGCCAGTCTGCCTCAAGTGACACCCCACTATCTGTGTATCTTATGAGAAGCTTCGTTACCTATGCAAGCGGTTTCTTGAAGTTGGTGATGGGATTATGTTGGTGACGAGGCATTGGCTACCTTAAGAGAGTCATAGTGCTTCCTGCCAGTTGCTCACCCAAATAGACATTTTGAGATACCGTGGCCAGTCTGCCTGAAGCGATACGCCACTAGTTGTGTATCTTAAGAGAACCATCGTTACTCTTGCCAGCGGTTTCTTGACTTTGAAGCTGTGATTATACTGGTGACGAGATATTGGCTACCCTAAGAGAGTCACAGTGTTTTGTGCCAGTTGCTCACCCAAATACACATCTTTTAGATACTGTTGGCAGTGTGCCTGAAGCGATACGCCACTAGTTGTGTATCTTAAGAGAAACATCGTTACTTTTGAAAGGGGTTTCTAGAAGTTGCTGATTTGATTCTGCTGGTGACGAATCATTGGCTACCTCAAGAGAGTCATAGAGATTCCTGCCAGTTCTTCACCCAAATACACATTTTTAGATACTCTTTCCAGTCTGCCTGATAGCTACCCCACTAGTTGTGTATCTTAAGAGTCATTGTAACTTTTGCCAGGGGTTTCTTGAAGTTGCTGATGTGATTATGCTGGTGACGAGGCATTGGCTACCCTATGAGTGTCATAGTGATTCCTGCTAGTTGCTCACCCAAATACACATTTTTTTGATACTTTGGCCAGTCTGCCTCAAGTGACACCCCACTAGCTGTGTATCTTATGAGAAGCTTCGTTATCTTTGCAAGCGGTTTCCTGAAGTTGGTGATGGGATTATGTTGGTGACGAGGCATTGGCTACCTTAAGAGAGTCATAGTGCTTCCTGCCAGTTGCTCACCCAAATACACATTTTGAGATACCGTGGCCAGTCTGCCTGAAGCGATACGCCACTAGTTGTGTATCTTAAGAGAAACATCGTTACTCTTGCCAGCGGTTTCTTGACTTTGAAGATGTGATTATACTGGTGACGAGATATTGGCTACCCTAAGAGGGTCACAGTGTTTCCTGCCAGTTGCTCATCCAAATACACATTTTTTAGATACTCTTTCCAGTCTGCCTGAAGCGATACGCCACTAGTTGTGTATCTTAAGAGAAACATCGTTACTCTTGCCAGCGGTTTCTTGACTTTGAAGATGTGATTGTACTGGTGACGAGATATTGGCAACCCTAAGAGAGTCACAGTGTTTCGTGCCAGTTGCTCACCCAAATACACATTTTTTAGATACTGTTTCCAGTGTGCCTGAAGCGATACGCCACTAGTTGTGTATCTTAAGAGAAACATCGTTACTTTTGCCAGGGGTTTCTAGAAGTTGCTGATTTGATTCTGCTGGTGACGAGGCATTGGCTACCTCAAGAGAGTCATAGAGATTCCTGCCAGTTCTTCACCCAAATACACATTTTTTAGATACTCTTTCCTGTCTGCCTGATAGCTACGCCACTAGTTGTGTATCTTAAGACTCATTGTAACTTTTGCCAGGGGTTTCTTGAAGTTGCTGATGTGATTATGCTGGTGACGAGGCATTGGCTACCCTATGAGTGTCATAGTGATTCCTGCTAGTTGCTCACCCAAATACACATTTTTTTGATACTTTGGCCAGTCTGCCTCAAGTGACACCCCACTAGCTGTGTATCTTATGAGAAGCTTCGTTACCTATGCAAGCGGTTTCTTGAAGTTGGTGATGGGATTATGTTGGTGACGAGGCATTGGCTACCTTAAGAGAGTCATAGTGCTTCCTGCCAGTTGCTCACCCAAATAGACATTTTGAGATACCGTGGCCAGTCTGCCTGAAGCGATACGCCACTAGTTGTGTATCTTAAGAGAAACATCGTTACTCTTGCCAGCGGTTTCTTTACTTTGAAGCTGTGATTATACTGGTGACGAGATATTGGCTACCCTAAGAGAGTCACAGTGTTTCGTGCCAGTTGCTCACCCAAATACACATTTTTTAGATACTGTTGCCAGTGTGCCTGAAGCGATACGCCACTAGTTGTGTATCTTAAGGGAAACATCGTTACTTTTGAAAGGGGTTTGTAGAAGTTGCTGATTTGATTCTGCTGGTGACGAATCATAGGCTACCTCAAGAGAGTCATAGAGATTCCTGCCAGTTCTTCACACAAATACACATTTTTTAGATACTCTTTCCAGTCTGCCTGATAGCTACGCCACTAGTTGTGTATCTTAAGAGGTATTGTAACTTTTGCCAGGGGTTTCTTGAAGTTGGTTCAAATGGCTCTGAGCACTATGGGACTCAACTGCTGAGGTCATTAGTCCCCTAGAACTTAGAACTAGTTAAACCTAACTAACCTAAGGACATCACAAACATCCATGCCCGAGGCAGGATTCGAACCTGCGACCGTAGCGGTCTTGCGGTTCCAGACTGCAGCGCCTTTAACCGCACGGCCACTTCGGCCGGCTTTCTTGAAGTTGCTGATGTGATTATGCTGGTGACGAGGCATTGGCTACCCTATGAGTGTCATAGTGATTCCTGCTAGTTGCTCACCCAAATACACATTTTTTTGATACTTTGGCCAGTCTGCCTCAAGTGACACCCCACTAGCTGTGTATCTTATGAGAAGCTGCGTTACCTTTGCAAGCGGTTTCTTGAAGTTGGTGATGTGATTATGTTGGTGACGACGCATTGGCTACCTTCAGAGAGTCATAGTGCTTTCTGCCAGTTGCTCACCCAAATACACATTTTGAGATACTGTGGCCAGTCTGCCTGAAGCGATACGCCACTAGTTGTGTATCTTAAGAGAAACATCGTTACTCTTGCCAGCGGTTTCTTGACTTTGAAGATGTGATTATACTGGTGACGAGATATTGGTTACCCTAAGAGAGTCACAGTGTTTCGTGCCAGTTGCTCACCCAAATACACATTTTTTAGATACTGTTTCCAGTGTGCCTGAAGCGATACGCCACTAGTTGTGTATCTTAAGAGAAACATCGTTACTTTTGAAAGGGGTTTCTAGAAGTTGCTGATTTGATTCTGCTGGTGACGAATCACTGGCTACCTCAAGAGAGTCATAGAGATTCCTGCCAGTTCTTCACCCAAATACACATTTTTTAGATACTCTTTCCAGTCTGCCTGATAGCTACGCCACTAGTTGTGTATCTTAAGAGTCATTGTAACTTTTGCCAGGGGTTTCTTGAAGTTGCTGATGTGATTATGCTGGTGACGAGGTATTGGCTGCCCTATGAGTGTCATAGTGATTCCTGCTAGTTGCTCACCCAAATACACATTTTTTTGATACTTTCGCCAGTCTGCCTCAAGTGACACCCCACTAGCTGTGTATCTTATGAGAAGCTTCGTTACCTTTGCAAGCGGTTTCCTGAAGTAGGTGATGGGATTATGTTGGTGACGAGGCATTGGCAACCTTAAGAGAGTCATAGTGCTTCCTGCCAGTTGCTCACCCAAATACACATTTTGAGATACTTTGGCCAGTCTGCCTGAAGCGATACGCCACTAGTTGTGTATCTTAAGAGAAACATCGTTACTCTTGCCAGCGGTTTCTTGACTTTGAAGATGTGATTGTACTGGTGACGAGATATTGGCAACCCTAAGAGAGTCACAGTGTTTCGTGCCAGTTGCTCACCCAAATACACATTTTTTAGATACTGTTGGCAGTGTGCCTGAAGCGATACGCCACTAGTTGTGTATCTTAAGAGAAACATCGTTACTTTTGAAAGGGGTTTCTAGAAGTTGCTGATTTGATTCTGCTGGTGCCGAATCATTGGCTACCTCAAGAGAGTCATAGAGATTCCTGCCAGTTCTTCACCCAAATACACATTTTTAGATACTCTTTCCAGTCTGCCTGATAGCTACCCCACTAATTGTGTATCTTAAGAGTCATTGTAACTTTTGCCAGGGGTTTCTCTAAGTTGCTGATGTGATTATGCTGGTGACGAGGCATTGGCTACCCTATGAGTGTCATAGTGATTCCTGCTAGTTGCTCACCCAAATACACATTTTTTTGATACTTTGGCCAGTCTGCCTCAAGTGACACCCCACTAGCTGTGTATCTTATGAGAAGCTTCGTTATCTTTGCAAGCGGTTTCCTGAAGTTGGTGATGGGATTATGTTGGTGACGAAGCATTGGCTACCTTAAGAGAGTCATAGTGCTTCCTGCCAGTTGCTCACCCAAATACACATTTTGAGATACCGTGGCCAGTCTGCCTGAAGCGATACGCCACTAGTTGTGTATCTTAAGAGAAACATCGTTACTCTTGCCAGCGGTTTCTTGACTTTGAAGATGTGATTATACTGGTGACGAGATATTGGCTACCCTAAGAGGGTCACAGTGTTTCCTGCCAGTTGCTCATCCAAATACACATTTTTTAGATACTCTTTCCAGTCTGCCTGATAGCTACGCCACTAGTTGTGTATCTTAAGAGTCATTGTAACATTTGCCAGGGGTTTCTTGAAGTTGCTGATGTGATTATGCTGGTGACGGGGCATTGGCTACCCTATGAGTGTCATAGTGATTCCTGCTAGTTGCTCACCCAAATACACATTTTTTTGATACTTTGGCCAGTCTGCCTCAAGTGACACCCCACTAGCTGTGTATCTTATGAGAAGCTTCGTTACCTTTGCAAGCGGTTTCTTGAAGTTGGTGATGGGATAATGTTGGTGACGAGGCATTGGCTACCTTAAGAGAGTCATAGTGCTTCCTGCCAGTTGCTCACCCAAATACACATTTTGAGATACTGTGGCCAGTCTGCCTGAAGCGAGACGCCACTTGTTGTGTATCTTAAGAGAAACATCGTTACTCTTGCCAGCGGTTTCTTGACTTTGAAGCTGTGATTATACTGGTGACGAGACATTGGCTACCCTAAGAGAGTCACAGTGTTTCGTGCCACTTGCTCACCCAAATACACATTTATAGATACTGTTTCCAGTGTGCCTGAAGCGATACGCCACTAGTTGTGTATCTTAAGAGAAACAACGTTACATTTGAAAGGGATTTCTAGAAGTTGCTGATTTGATTCTGCTGGTGACGAATCATTGGCTACCTCAAGAGAGTCATAGAGATTCCTGCCAGTTCTTCACCCAAATACACATTTTTTAGATACTCTTTCCAGTCTGCCTGATAGCTACGCCACTAGTTGTGTATCTTAAGACTCATTGTAACTTTTGCCAGGGGTTTCTTGAAGTTGCTGATGTGATTATGCTGGTGACGAGGCATTGGCTACCCTATGAGTGTCATAGTGATTCCTGCTAGTTGCTCACCCAAATACACATTTTTTTGATACTTTGGCCAGTCTTCCTCAAGTGACACCCCACTAGCTGTGAATCTTATGAGAAGCTTCGTTACCTATGCAAGCGGTTTCTTGAAGTTGGTGATGGGATTATGTTGGTGACGAGGCATTGGCTACCTTAAGAGAGTCATAGTGCTTCCTGCCAGTTGCTCACCCAAATAGACATTTTGAGATACCGTGGCCAGTCTGCCTGAAGCGATACGCCACTAGTTGTGTATCTTAAGAGAAACATCGTTACTCTTGCCAGCGGTTTCTTGACTTTGAAGCTGTGATTATACTGGTGACGAGATATTGGCTACCCTAAGAGAGTCACAGTGTTTCGTGCCAGTTGCTCACCCAAATACACATTTTTTAGATACTGTTGCCAGTGTGCCTGAAGCGATACGCCACTAGTAGTGTATCTTAAGGGAAACATCGTTACTTTTGAAAGGGGTTTCTAGAAGTTGCTGATTTGATTCTGCTGGTGACGAATCATAGGCTACCTCAAGAGAGTCATAGAGATTCCGGCCAGTTCTTCACACAAATACACATTTTTTAGATACTCTTTCCAGTCTGCCTGATAGCTACGCCACTAGTTGTGTATCTTAAGACTCATTGTAACTTTTGCCAGGGGTTTCTTGAAGTTGCTGATGTGATTATGCTGGTGACGAGGCATTGGCTACCCTATGAGTGTCATAGTGATTCCTGCTAGTTGCTCAACCAAATACACAGTTTTTTGATACTGCGGCCAGTCTGCCTCAAGTGACACCCCACTAGCTGTGTATCTTATGAGAAGCTGCGTTACCTTTGCAAGCGGTTTCTTGAAGTTGGTGATGTGATTATGTTGGTGACGAGGCATTGGCTACCTTCAGAGAGTCATAGTGCTTTCTGCCAGTTGCTCACCCAAATACACATTTTGAGATACTGTGGCCAGTCTGCCTGAAGCGATACGCCACTAGTTGTGTATCTTAAGAGAAACATCGTTACTCTTGCCAGCGGTTTCTTGACTTTGAAGATGTGATTATACTGGTGACGAGATATTGGTTACCCTAAGAGAGTCACAGTGTTTCGTGCCAGTTGCTCACCCAAATACACATTTTTTAGATACTGTTTCCAGTGTGCCTGAAGCGATACGCCACTAGTTGTGTATCTTAAGAGAAACATCGTTACTTTTGAAAGGGGTTTCTAGAAGTTGCTGATTTGATTCTGCTGGTGACGAATCACTGGCTACCTCAAGAGAGTCATAGAGATTCCTGCCAGTTCTTCACCCAAATACACATTTTTTAGATACTCTTTCCAGTCTGCCTGATAGCTACGCCACTAGTTGTGTATCTTAAGAGTCATTGTAACTTTTGCCAGGGGTTTCTTGAAGTTGCTGATGTGATTATGCTGGTGACGAGGCATTGGCTGCCCTATGAGTGTCATAGTGATTCCTGCTAGTTGCTCACCCAAATACACATTTTTTTGATACTTTGGCCAGTCTGCCTCAAGTGACACCCCACTAGCTGTGTATCTTATGAGAAGCTTCGTTACCTTTGCAAGCGGTTTCCTGAAGTAGGTGATGGGATTATGTTGGTGACGAGGCATTGGCAACCTTAAGAGAGTCATAGTGCTTCCTGCCAGTTGCTCACCCAAATACACATTTTGAGATACTGTGGCCAGTCTGCCTGAAGCGATACGCCACTAGTTGTGTATCTTAAGAGAAACATCGTTACTCTTGCCAGCGGTTTCTTGACTTTGAAGCTGTGATTATACTGGTGACGAGATATTGGCTACCCTAAGAGAGTCACAGTGTTTCGTGCCAGTTGCTCACCCAAATACACATTTTTTAGATACTGTTGCCAGTGTGCCTGAAGCGATACGCCACTAGTTGTGTATCTTAAGGGAAACATCGTTACTTTTGAAAGGGGTTTCTAGAAGTTGCTGATTTGATTCTGCTGGTGACGAATCATAGGCTACCTCAAGAGAGTCATAGAGATTCCTGCCAGTTCTTCACCCAAATACACATTTTTTAGATACTCTTTCCAGTCTGCCTGATAGCTACGCCACTAGTTGTGTATCTTAAGAGTCATTGTAACTTTTGCCAGGGGTTTCTTGAAGTTGCTGATGTGATTATGCTGGTGACGAGGCATTGGCTACCCTATGAGTGTCATAGTGATTCCTGCTAGTTGCTCACCCAAATACACATTTTTTTGATACTTTGGCCAGTCTGCCTCAAGTGACACCCCACTAGCTGTGTATCTTATGAGAAGCTGCGTTACCTTTGCAAGCGGTTTCTTGAAGTTGGTGATGTGATTATGTTGGTGACGAGGCATTGGCTACCTTCAGAGAGTCATAGTGCTTTCTGCCAGTTACTCACCCAAATACACATTTTGAGATACTGTGGCCAGTCTGCCTGAAGCGATACGCCACTAGTTGTGTATCTTAAGAGAAACATCGTTACTCTTGCCAGCGGTTTCTTGACTTTGAAGATGTGATTATACTGGTGACGAGATATTGGTTACCCTAAGAGAGTCACAGTGTTTCGTGCCAGTTGCTCACCCAAATACACATTTTTTAGATACTGTTTCCAGTGTGCCTGAAGCGATACGCCACTAGTTGTGTATCTTAAGAGAAACATCGTTACTTTTGAAAGGGGTTTCTAGAAGTTGCTGATTTGATTCTGCTGGTGACGAATCACTGGCTACCTCAAGAGAGTCATAGAGATTCCTGCCAGTTCTTCACCCAAATACACATTTTTTAGATACTCTTTCCAGTCTGCCTGATAGCTACGCCACTAGTTGTGTATCTTAAGAGTCATTGTAACTTTTGCCAGGGGTTTCTTGAAGTTGCTGATGTGATTATGCTGGTGACGAGGTATTGGCTGCCCTATGAGTGTCATAGTGATTCCTGCTAGTTGCTCACCCAAATACACATTTTTTTGATACTTTCGCCAGTCTGCCTCAAGTGACACCCCACTAGCTGTGTATCTTATGAGAAGCTTCGTTACCTTTGCAAGCGGTTTCCTGAAGTAGGTGATGGGATTATGTTGGTGACGAGGCATTGGCAACCTTAAGAGAGTCATAGTGCTTCCTGCCAGTTGCTCACCCAAATACACTTTTTGAGATACTTTGGCCAGTCTGCCTGAAGCGATACGCCACTAGTTGTGTATCTTAAGAGAAACATCGTTACTCTTGCCAGCGGTTTCTTGACTTTGAAGATGTGATTGTACTGGTGACGAGATATTGGCAACCCTAAGAGAGTCACAGTGTTTCGTGCCAGTTGCTCACCCAAATACACATTTTTTAGATACTGTTTCCAGTGTGCCTGAAGCGATACGCCACTAGTTGTGTATCTTAAGAGAAACATCGTTACTTTTGCCAGGGGTTTCTAGAAGTTGCTGATTTGATTCTGCTGGTGACGAGGCATTGGCTACCTCAAGAGAGTCATAGAGATTCCTGCCAGTTCTTCACCCAAATACACATTTTTTAGATACTCTTTCCTGTCTGCCTGATAGCTACGCCACTAGTTGTGTATCTTAAGAGTCATTGTAACTTTTGCCAGGGGTTTCTTGAAGTTGCTGATGTGATTATGCTGGTGACGAGGCATTGGCTACCCTATGAGTGTCATAGTGATTCCTGCTAGTTGCTCACCCAAATACACATTTTTTTGATACTTTGGCCAGTCTGCCTCAAGTGACACCCCACTAGCTGTGTATCTTATGAGAAGCTTCGTTACCTATGCAAGCGGTTTCTTGAAGTTGGTGATGGGATTATGTTGGTGACGAGGCATTGGCTACCTTAAGAGAGTCATAGTGCTTCCTGCCAGTTGCTCACCCAAATAGACATTTTGAGATACCGTGGCCAGTCTGCCTGAAGCGATACGCCACTAGTTGTGTATCTTAAGAGAAACATCGTTACTCTTGCCAGCGGTTTCTTGACTTTGAAGCTGTGATTATACTGGTGACGAGATATTGGCTACCCTAAGAGAGTCACAGTGTTTTGTGCCAGTTGCTCACCCAAATACACATTTTTTAGATACTGTTGGCAGTGTGCCTGAAGCGATACGCCACTAGTTGTGTATCTTAAGAGAAACATCGTTACTTTTGAAAGGGGTTTCTAGAAGTTGCTGATTTGATTCTGCTGGTGCCGAATCATTGGCTACCTCAAGAGAGTCATAGAGATTCCTGCCAGTTCTTCACCCAAATACACATTTTTAGATACTCTTTCCAGTCTGCCTGATAGCTACCCCACTAATTGTGTATCTTAAGAGTCATTGTAACTTTTGCCAGGGGTTTCTCTAAGTTGCTGATGTGATTATGCTGGTGACGAGGCATTGGCTACCCTATGAGTGTCATAGTGATTCCTGCTAGTTGCTCACCCAAATACACATTTTTTTGATACTTTGGCCAGTCTGCCTCAAGTGACACCCCACTAGCTGTGTATCTTATGAGAAGCTTCGTTATCTTTGCAAGCGGTTTCCTGAAGTTGGTGATGGGATTATGTTGGTGACGAGGCATTGGCTACCTTAAGAGAGTCATAGTGCTTCCTGCCAGTTGCTCACCCAAATACACATTTTGAGATACCGTGGCCAGTCTGCCTGAAGCGATACGCCACTAGTTGTGTATCTTAAGAGAAACATCGTTACTCTTGCCAGCGGTTTCTTGACTTTGAAGATGTGATTATACTGGTGACGAGATATTGGCTACCCTAAGAGGGTCACAGTGTTTCCTGCCAGTTGCTCATCCAAATACACATTTTTTAGATACTCTTTCCAGTCTGCCTGATAGCTACGCCACTAGTTGTGTATCTTAAGAGTCATTGTAACATTTGCCAGGGGTTTCTTGAAGTTGCTGATGTGATTATGCTGGTGACGGGGCATTGGCTACCCTATGAGTGTCATAGTGATTCCTGCTAGTTGCTCACCCAAATACACATTTTTTTGATACTTTGGCCAGTCTGCCTCAAGTGACACCCCACTAGCTGTGTATCTTATGAGAAGCTTCGTTACCTTTGCAAGCGGTTTCTTGAAGTTGGTGATGGGATTATGTTGGTGACGAGGCATTGGCTACCTTAAGAGAGTCATAGTGCTTCCTGCCAGTTGCTCACCCAAATACACATTTTGAGATACTGTGGCCAGTCTGCCTGAAGCGAGACGCCACTTGTTGTGTATCTTAAGAGAAACATCGTTACTCTTGCCAGCGGTTTCTTGACTTTGAAGCTGTGATTATACTGGTGACGAGACATTGGCTACCCTAAGAGAGTCACAGTGTTTCGTGCCACTTGCTCACCCAAATACACATTTATAGATACTGTTTCCAGTGTGCCTGAAGCGATACGCCACTAGTTGTGTATCTTAAGAGAAACAACGTTACATTTGAAAGGGATTTCTAGAAGTTGCTGATTTGATTCTGCTGGTGACGAATCATTGGCTACCTCAAGAGAGTCATAGAGATTCCTGCCAGTTCTTCACCCAAATACACATTTTTTAGATACTCTTTCCAGTCTGCCTGATAGCTACGCCACTAGTTGTGTATCTTAAGACTCATTGTAACTTTTGCCAGGGGTTTCTTGAAGTTGCTGATGTGATTATGCTGGTGACGAGGCATTGGCTACCCTATGAGTGTCATAGTGATTCCTGCTAGTTGCTCACCCAAATACACATTTTTTTGATACTTTGGCCAGTCTTCCTCAAGTGACACCCCACTAGCTGTGAATCTTATGAGAAGCTTCGTTACCTATGCAAGCGGTTTCTTGAAGTTGGTGATGGGATTATGTTGGTGACGAGGCATTGGCTACCTTAAGAGAGTCATAGTGCTTCCTGCCAGTTGCTCACCCAAATAGACATTTTGAGATACCGTGGCCAGTCTGCCTGAAGCGATACGCCACTAGTTGTGTATCTTAAGAGAAACATCGTTACTCTTGCCAGCGGTTTCTTGACTTTGAAGCTGTGATTATACTGGTGACGAGATATTGGCTACCCTAAGAGAGTCACAGTGTTTCGTGCCAGTTGCTCACCCAAATACACATTTTTTAGATACTGTTGCCAGTGTGCCTGAAGCGATACGCCACTAGTAGTGTATCTTAAGGGAAACATCGTTACTTTTGAAAGGGGTTTCTAGAAGTTGCTGATTTGATTCTGCTGGTGACGAATCATAGGCTACCTCAAGAGAGTCATAGAGATTCCTGCCAGTTCTTCACACAAATACACATTTTTTAGATACTCTTTCCAGTCTGCCTGATAGCTACGCCACTAGTTGTGTATCTTAAGACTCATTGTAACTTTTGCCAGGGGTTTCTTGAAGTTGCTGATGTGATTATGCTGGTGACGAGGCATTGGCTACCCTATGAGTGTCATAGTGATTCCTGCTAGTTGCTCACCCAAATACACATTTTTTTGATACTTTGGCCAGTCTGCCTCAAGTGACACCCCACTAGCTGTGTATCTTATGAGAAGCTTCGTTACCTATGCAAGCGGTTTCTTGAAGTTGGTGATGGGATTATGTTGGTGACGAGGCATTGGCTACCTTAAGAGAGTCATAGTGCTTCCTGCCAGTTGCTCACCCAAATAGACATTTTGAGATACCGTGGCCAGTCTGCCTGAAGCGATACGCCACTAGTTGTGTATCTTAAGAGAAACATCGTTACTCTTGCCAGCGGTATCTTGACTTTGAAGCTGTGATTATACTGGTGACGAGATATTGGCTACCCTAAGAGAGTCACAGTGTTTCGTGCCAGTTGCTCACCCAAATACACATTTTTTAGATACTGTTGCCAGTGTGCCTGAAGCGATACGCCACTAGTTGTGTATCTTAAGGGAAACATCGTTACTTTTGAAAGGGGTTTCTAGAAGTTGCTGATTTGATTCTGCTGGTGACGAATCATAGGCTACCTCAAGAGAGTCATAGAGATTCCTGCCAGTTCTTCACACAAATACACATTTTTTAGATACTCTTTCCAGTCTGCCTGATAGCTACGCCACTAGTTGTGTATCTTAAGAGTCATTGTAACTTTTGCCAGGGGTTTCTTGAAGTTGCTGATGTGATTATGCTGGTGACGAGGCATTGGCTACCCTATGAGTGTCATAGTGATTCCTGCTAGTTGCTCACCCAAATACACAGTTTTTTGATACTGCGGCCAGTCTGCCTCAAGTGACACCCCACTAGCTGTGTATCTTATGAGAAGCTGCGTTACCTTTGCAAGCGGTTTCTTGAAGTTGGTGATGTGATTATGTTGGTGACGAGGCATTGGCTACCTTCAGAGAGTCATAGTGCTTTCTGCCAGTTGCTCACCCAAATACACATTTTGAGATACTGTGGCCAGTCTGCCTGAAGCGATACGCCACTAGTTGTGTATCTTAAGAGAAACATCGTTACTCTTGCCAGCGGTTTCTTGACTTTGAAGATGTGATTATACTGGTGACGAGATATTGGTTACCCTAAGAGAGTCACAGTGTTTCGTGCCAGTTGCTCACCCAAATACACATTTTTTAGATACTGTTTCCAGTGTGCCTGAAGCGATACGCCACTAGTTGTGTATCTTAAGAGAAACATCGTTACTTTTGAAAGGGGTTTCTAGAAGTTGCTGATTTGATTCTGCTGGTGACGAATCACTGGCTACCTCAAGAGAGTCATAGAGATTCCTGCCAGTTCTTCACCCAAATACACATTTTTTAGATACTCTTTCCAGTCTGCCTGATAGCTACGCCACTAGTTGTGTATCTTAAGAGTCATTGTAACTTTTGCCAGGGGTTTCTTGAAGTTGCTGATGTGATTATGCTGGTGACGAGGCATTGGCTGCCCTATGAGTGTCATAGTGATTCCTGCTAGTTGCTCACCCAAATACACATTTTTTTGATACTTTGGCCAGTCTGCCTCAAGTGACACCCCACTAGCTGTGTATCTTATGAGAAGCTTCGTTACCTTTGCAAGCGGTTTCCTGAAGTAGGTGATGGGATTATGTTGGTGACGAGGCATTGGCAACCTTAAGAGAGTCATAGTGCTTCCTGCCAGTTGCTCACCCAAATACACATTTTGAGATACTGTGGCCAGTCTGCCTGAAGCGATACGCCACTAGTTGTGTATCTTAAGAGAAACATCGTTACTCTTGCCAGCGGTTTCTTGACTTTGAAGCTGTGATTATACTGGTGACGAGATATTGGCTACCCTAAGAGAGTCACAGTGTTTCGTGCCAGTTGCTCACCCAAATACACATTTTTTAGATACTGTTGCCAGTGTGCCTGAAGCGATACGCCACTAGTTGTGTATCTTAAGGGAAACATCGTTACTTTTGAAAGGGGTTTCTAGAAGTTGCTGATTTGATTCTGCTGGTGACGAATCATAGGCTACCTCAAGAGAGTCATAGAGATTCCTGCCAGTTCTTCACACAAATACACATTTTTTAGATACTCTTTCCAGTCTGCCTGATAGCTACGCCACTAGTTGTGTATCTTAAGAGTCATTGTAACTTTTGCCAGGGGTTTCTTGAAGTTGCTGATGTGATTATGCTGGTGACGAGGCATTGGCTACCCTATGAGTGTCATAGTGATTCCTGCTAGTTGCTCACCCAAATACACATTTTTTTGATACTTTGGCCAGTCTGCCTCAAGTGACACCCCACTAGCTGTGTATCTTATGAGAAGCTGCGTTACCTTTGCAAGCGGTTTCTTGAAGTTGGTGATGTGATTATGTTGGTGACGAGGCATTGGCTACCTTCAGAGAGTCATAGTGCTTTCTGCCAGTTGCTCACCCAAATACACATTTTGAGATACTGTGGCCAGTCTGCCTGAAGCGATACGCCACTAGTTGTGTATCTTAAGAGAAACATCGTTACTCTTGCCAGCGGTTTCTTGACTTTGAAGATGTGATTATACTGGTGACGAGATATTGGTTACCCTAAGAGAGTCACAGTGTTTCGTGCCAGTTGCTCACCCAAATACACATTTTTTAGATACTGTTTCCAGTGTGCCTGAAGCGATACGCCACTAGTTGTGTATCTTAAGAGAAACATCGTTACTTTTGAAAGGGGTTTCTAGAAGTTGCTGATTTGATTCTGCTGGTGACGAATCACTGGCTACCTCAAGAGAGTCTTAGAGATTCCTGCCAGTTCTTCACCCAAATACACATTTTTTAGATACTATTTCCAGTCTGCCTGATAGCTACGCCACTAGTTGTGTATCTTAAGAGTCATTGTAACTTTTGCCAGGGGTTTCTTGAAGTTGCTGATGTGATTATGCTGGTGACGAGGCATTGGCTACCCTATGAGTGTCATAGTGATTCCTGCTAGTTGCTCACCCAAAGACACATTTTTTTGATACTTTGGCCAGTCTGCCTCAAGTGACACCCCACTAGCTGTGTATCTTATGAGAAGCTTCGTTACCTTTGCAAGCGGTTTCTTGAAGTTGGTGATGGGATTATGTTGGTGACGAGGCATTGGCTACCTTAAGAGAGTCATAGTGCTTCCTGCCAGTTGCTCACCCAAATACACATTTTGAGATACTGTGGCCAGTCTGCCTGAAGCGATACGCCACTAGTTGTGTATCTTAAGAGAAACATCGTTACTCTTGCCAGTGGTTTCTTGACTTTGAAGATGTGATTATACTGGTGACGAGATATTGGTTACCCTAACAGAGTCACAGTGTTTCGTGCCAGTTGCTCACCGAAATACACATTTTTTAGATACTGTTTCCAGTGTGCCTGAAGCGATACGCCACTAGTTGTGTATCTTAAGAGAAACATCGTTACTCTTGCCAGCGGTTTCTTGACTTTGAAGATGTGATTATACTGGTGACGAGATATTGGCTACCCTAAGAGAGTCACAGTGTTTCCTGCCAGTTGCTCATCCAAATACACATTTTTTAGATACTCTTTCCAGTCTGTCTGATAGCTACGCCACTAGTTGTGTATCTTAAGAGTCATTGTAACTTTTGCCAGGGGTTTCTTGAAGTTGCTGATGTGATTATGCTGGTGACGAGGCATTGGCTACCCTATGAGTGTCATAGGGATTCCTGCTAGTTGCTCACCCAAATACACATTTTTTAGATACTGTTTCCAGTGTGCCTGAAGCGATACGCCACTAGTTGTGTATCTTAAGAGAAACATCGTTACTTTTGAAAGGAGTTTCTAGAAGTTGCTGATTTGATTCTGCTGGTGACGAAGCATTGGCTACCTCAAGAGAGTCATAGAGATTCCTGCCAGTTCTTCACCCAAATACACATTTTTTAGATACTATTTCCAGTCTGCCTGATAGCTACGCCACTAGTTGTGTATCTTAAGAGTCATTGTAACTTTTGCCAGGGGTTTCTTGAAGTTGCTGATGTGATTATGCTGGTGACGAGGCATTGGCTACCCTATGAGTGTCATAGTGATTCCTGCTAGTTGCTCACCCAAATACACATTTTTTTGATACTTTGGCCAGTCTGCCTCAAGTGATACCCCACTAGCTGTGTATCTTATGAGAAGCTTCGATACCTTTGCAAGCGGTTTCTTGAAGTTGGTGATGGGATTATGTTGGTGACGAGGCATTGCCTACCTTAAGAGAGTCATAGTGCTTTCTGCCAGTTGCTCACCCAAATACACATTTTGAGATACTGTGGCCAGTCTGCCTGAAGCGATACGCCACTAGTTGTGTATCTTAAGAGAAACATCGTTACTCTTGCCAGCGGTTTCTTGACTTTGAAGATGTGATTATACTGGTGACGACATATTGGCTACCCTAAGAGAGTCACAGTGTTTCCTGCCAGTTGCTCATCCAAATACACATTTTTTAGATACACTTGCCAGTCTGCCTGATAGCTACGCCACTAGTTGTGTATCTTCAGAGTCATTGTAACTTTTGCCAGGGGTTTCTTGAAGTTGCTGATGTGATTATGCTGGTGACGAGGCATTGGCTACCCTATGAGTGTCATAGTGATTCCTGCTAGTTGCTCACCCAAATACACATTTTTTTGATACTTTGGCCAGTCTGCCTCAAGTGACACCCAACTAGCTGTGTATCTTATGAGAAGCTTCGTTACCTTTGCAAGCGGTTTCTTGAAGTTGGTGATGGGATTATGTTGGTGATGAGGCATTGGCTACCTTAAGAGAGTCACAGTGCTTCCTGCCAGTTGCTCACCCAAATACACATTTTGAGATACTGTGGCCAGTCTGCGTGAAGCGATACGCCACTAGTTGTGTATCTTAAGAGAAACATCGTTACTCTTGCCAGCGGTTTCTTGACTTTGAAGCTGTGATTATACTGGTGACGAGATATTGGCTACCCTAAGAGAGTCACAGTGTTTCGTGCCAGTTGCTCACCCAAATACACATTTTTTAGATACTGTTTCCAGTGTGCCTGAAGCGATACGCCACTAGTTGTGTATCTTAAGAGAAACATCGTTACTTTTGAAAGGAGTTTCTAGAAGTTGCTGATTTGATTCTGCTGGTGACGAAGCATTGGCTACCTCAAGAGAGTCATAGAGATTCCTGCTAGTTGCTCACCCAAATACAAATTTTTTTGATACTTTTGCCAGGCTGCCTCAAGTGACACCCCACTAGCTGTGTATCTTATGAGAAGCTTCGTTACCTTTGCAAGCGGTTTCTTGAAGTTGGTGATAGGATTATGTTGGTGACGAGGCATTGGCTACCTTAAGAGAGTCATAGTGCTTCCTGCCAGTTGCTCACCCAAATACACATTTTGAGATACTGTGGCCAGTCTGCCTGAAGCGATACGCCACTAGTTGTGTATCTTAAGAGAAACATCGTTACTCTTGCCAGCGGTTTCTTGACTTTGAAGATGTGATTATACTGGTGACGAGATATTGGTTACCCTAACAGAGTCACAGTGTTTCGTGCCAGTTGCTCACCGAAATACACATTTTTTAGATACTGTTTCCAGTGTGCCTGAAGCGATACGCCACTAGTTGTGTATCTTAAGAGAAACATCGTTACTCTTGCCAGCGGTTTCTTGACTTTGAAGATGTGATTATACTGGTGACGAGATATTGGCTACCCTAAGAGAGTCACAGTGTTTCCTGCCAGTTGCTCATCCAAATTCACATTTTTTAGATACTCTTTCCAGTCTGCCTGATAGCTACGCCACTAGTTGTGTATCTTAAGAGTCTTGTAACTTTTGCCAGGGGTTTCTTGAAGTTGCTGATGTGATTATGCTGGTGACGAGGCATTGGCTACCCTATGAGTGTCATAGTGATTCCTGCTAGTTGCTCACCCAAATACACATTTTTTTGATACTTTGGCCAGTCTGCCTCAAGTGACACCCAACTAGCTGTGTATCTTATGAGAAGCTTCGTTACCTTTGCAAGCGGTTTCTTGAAGTTGGTGACGTGATTATGTTGGTGACGAGGCATTGGCTACCTTAAGAGAGTCATAGTGCTTTCTGCCAGTTGCTCACCCAAATACACATTTTGAGATACTGCGGCCAGTCTGCCTGAAGCGATACGCCACTAGTTGTGTATCTTAAGAGAAACATCGTTACTCTTGCCAGCGGTTTCTTGATTTTGAAGATGTGATTATACTGGTGACGAGATATTGGTTACCCTAAGAGAGTCACAGTGTTTCGTGCCAGTTGGTCACCCAAATACACATTTTTTAGATACTGTTTCCAGTGTGCCTGAAGCGATACGCCACTAGTTGTGTATCTTAAGAGAAACATCGTTACTTTTGCCAGGGGTTTCTAGAAGTTGCTGATTTGATTCTGCTGGTGACGAGGCATTGGCTACCTCAAGAGAGTCATAGAGATTCCTGCCAGTTCTTCACCCAAATACACATTTTTTAGATACTCTTTCCAGTCTGCCTGATAGCTACGCCACTAGTTGTGTATCTTAAGAGTCATTGTAACTTTTGCCAGGGGTTTCTTGAAGTTGCTGATGTGATTATGCTGGTGACGAGGCATTGGCTACCCTATGAGTGTCATAGTGATTCTTGCTAGTTGCTCACCCAAATACACATTTGTTTGATACTTTGGCCAGTCTGCCTCAAGTGACACCCCACTAGCTGTGTATCTTATGAGAAGCTTCGTTACCTTTGCAAGCGGGTTCCTGAAGTTGGTGATGGGATTATTTTGGTGACGAGGCATTGGCTACCTTAAGAGAGTCATAGTGCTTCCTGCCAGTTGCTCACCCAAATACACATTTTGAGATACTGTGGCCAGTCTGCCTGAAGCGATACGCCACTAGTTGTGTATCTTAAGAGAAACATCGTTACTGTTGCCAGCGGTTTCTTGACTTTGAAGCTGTGATTATACTGGTGACGAGATATTGGTTACCCTAAGAGAGTCACAGTGTTTCGTGCCAGTTGCTCACCCAAATACACATTTTTTAGATACTGTTTCCAGTGTGCCTGAAGCGATACGCCACTAGTTGTGTATCTTAAGAGAAACATCGGTACTTTTGAAAGGAGTTTCTAGAAGTTGCTGATTTGATTCTGCTGGTGACGAAGCATTGGCTACCTCAAGAGAGTCATAGAGATTCCTGCCAGTTCTTCACCCAAATACACATTTTTTAGATACTATTTCCAGTCTGCCTGATAGCTACGCCACTAGTTGTGTATCTTAAGAGTCATTGTAACTTTTGCCAGGGGTTTCTTGAAGTTGCTGATGTGATTATGCTGGTGACGAGGCATTGGCTACCCTATGAGTGTCATAGTGATTCCTGCTAGTTGCTCACCCAAATACACATTTTTTTGATACTTTGGCCAGTCTGCCTCAAGTGACACCCCACTAGCTGTGTATCTTATGAGAAGCTTCGTTACCTTTGGAAGCGGTTTCTTGAAGTTGGTGATGGGATTATGTTGGTGACGAGGCATTGGCTACCTTAAGAGAGTCATAGTGCTTCCTGCCAGTTGCTCACCCAAATACACATTTTGAGATACTGTGGCCAGTCTGCCTGAAGCGATACGCCACTAGTTGTGTATCTTAAGAGAAACATCGTTACTCTTGCCAGCGGTTTCTTGACTTTGAAGATGTGATTATACTGGTGACGAGATATTGGTTACCCTAACAGAGTCACAGTGTTTCGTGCCAGTTGCTCACCGAAATACACATTTTTTAGATACTGTTTCCAGTGTGCCTGAAGCGATACGCCACTAGTTGTGTATCTTAAGAGAAACATCGTTACTCTTGCCAGCGGTTTCTTGACTTTGAAGATGTGATTATACTGGTGACGAGATATTGGCTACCCTAAGAGAGTCACAGTGTTTCCTGCCAGTTGCTCATCCAAATTCACATTTTTTAGATACTCTTTCCAGTCTGCCTGATAGCTACGCCACTAGTTGTGTATCTTAAGAGTCTTGTAACTTTTGCCAGGGGTTTCTTGAAGTTGCTGATGTGATTATGCTGGTGACGAGGCATTGGCTACCCTATGAGTGTCATAGTGATTCCTGCTAGTTGCTCACCCAAATACACATTTTTTTGATACTTTGGCCAGTCTGCCTCAAGTGACACCCAACTAGCTGTGTATCTTATGAGAAGCTTCGTTACCTTTGCAAGCGGTTTCTTGAAGTTGGTGATGGGATTATGTTGGTGATGAGGCATTGGCTACCTTAAGAGAGTCACAGTGCTTCCTGCCAGTTGCTCACCCAAATACACATTTTGAGATACTGTGGCCAGTCTGCGTGAAGCGATACGCCACTAGTTGTGTATCTTAAGAGAAACATCGTTACTCTTGCCAGCGGTTTCTTGACTTTGAAGCTGTGATTATACTGGTGACGAGATATTGGCTACCCTAAGAGAGTCACAGTGTTTCGTGCCAGTTGCTCACCCAAATACACATTTTTTAGATACTGTTTCCAGTGTGCCTGAAGCGATACGCCACTAGTTGTGTATCTTAAGAGAAACATCGTTACTTTTGAAAGGAGTTTCTAGAAGTTGCTGATTTGATTCTGCTGGTGACGAAGCATTGGCTACCTCAAGAGAGTCATAGAGATTCCTGCTAGTTGCTCACCCAAATACAAATTTTTTTGATACTTTTGCCAGGCTGCCTCAAGTGACACCCCACTAGCTGTGTATCTTATGAGAAGCTTCGTTACCTTTGCAAGCGGTTTCTTGAAGTTGGTGATAGGATTATGTTGGTGACGAGGCATTGGCTACCTTAAGAGAGTCATAGTGCTTCCTGCCAGTTGCTCACCCAAATACACATTTTGAGATACTGTGGCCAGTCTGCCTGAAGCGATACGCCACTAGTTGTGTATCTTAAGAGAAACATCGTTACTCTTGCCAGCGGTTTCTTGACTTTGAAGATGTGATTATACTGGTGACGAGATATTGGTTACCCTAACAGAGTCACAGTGTTTCGTGCCAGTTGCTCACCGAAATACACATTTTTTAGATACTGTTTCCAGTGTGCCTGAAGCGATACGCCACTAGTTGTGTATCTTAAGAGAAACATCGTTACTCTTGCCAGCGGTTTCTTGACTTTGAAGATGTGATTATACTGGTGACGAGATATTGGCTACCCTAAGAGAGTCACAGTGTTTCCTGCCAGTTGCTCATCCAAATTCACATTTTTTAGATACTCTTTCCAGTCTGCCTGATAGCTACGCCACTAGTTGTGTATCTTAAGAGTCTTGTAACTTTTGCCAGGGGTTTCTTGAAGTTGCTGATGTGATTATGCTGGTGACGAGGCATTGGCTACCCTATGAGTGTCATAGTGATTCCTGCTAGTTGCTCACCCAAATACACATTTTTTTGATACTTTGGCCAGTCTGCCTCAAGTGACACCCAACTAGCTGTGTATCTTATGAGAAGCTTCGTTACCTTTGCAAGCGGTTTCTTGAAGTTGGTGACGTGATTATGTTGGTGACGAGGCATTGGCTACCTTAAGAGAGTCATAGTGCTTTCTGCCAGTTGCTCACCCAAATACACATTTTGAGATACTGCGGCCAGTCTGCCTGAAGCGATACGCCACTAGTTGTGTATCTTAAGAGAAACATCGTTACTCTTGCCAGCGGTTTCTTGATTTTGAAGATGTGATTATACTGGTGACGAGATATTGGTTACCCTAAGAGAGTCACAGTGTTTCGTGCCAGTTGGTCACCCAAATACACATTTTTTAGATACTGTTTCCAGTGTGCCTGAAGCGATACGCCACTAGTTGTGTATCTTAAGAGAAACATCGTTACTTTTGCCAGGGGTTTCTAGAAGTTGCTGATTTGATTCTGCTGGTGACGAGGCATTGGCTACCTCAAGAGAGTCATAGAGATTCCTGCCAGTTCTTCACCCAAATACACATTTTTTAGATACTCTTTCCAGTCTGCCTGATAGCTACGCCACTAGTTGTGTATCTTAAGAGTCATTGTAACTTTTGCCAGGGGTTTCTTGAAGTTGCTGATGTGATTATGCTGGTGACGAGGCATTGGCTACCCTATGAGTGTCATAGTGATTCTTGCTAGTTGCTCACCCAAATACACATTTGTTTGATACTTTGGCCAGTCTGCCTCAAGTGACACCCCACTAGCTGTGTATCTTATGAGAAGCTTCGTTACCTTTGCAAGCGGGTTCCTGAAGTTGGTGATGGGATTATTTTGGTGACGAGGCATTGGCTACCTTAAGAGAGTCATAGTGCTTCCTGCCAGTTGCTCACCCAAATACACATTTTGAGATACTGTGGCCAGTCTGCCTGAAGCGATACGCCACTAGTTGTGTATCTTAAGAGAAACATCGTTACTGTTGCCAGCGGTTTCTTGACTTTGAAGCTGTGATTATACTGGTGACGAGATATTGGTTACCCTAAGAGAGTCACAGTGTTTCGTGCCAGTTGCTCACCCAAATACACATTTTTTAGATACTGTTTCCAGTGTGCCTGAAGCGATACGCCACTAGTTGTGTATCTTAAGAGAAACATCGGTACTTTTGAAAGGAGTTTCTAGAAGTTGCTGATTTGATTCTGCTGGTGACGAAGCATTGGCTACCTCAAGAGAGTCATAGAGATTCCTGCCAGTTCTTCACCCAAATACACATTTTTTAGATACTATTTCCAGTCTGCCTGATAGCTACGCCACTAGTTGTGTATCTTAAGAGTCATTGTAACTTTTGCCAGGGGTTTCTTGAAGTTGCTGATGTGATTATGCTGGTGACGAGGCATTGGCTACCCTATGAGTGTCATAGTGATTCCTGCTAGTTGCTCACCCAAATACACATTTTTTTGATACTTTGGCCAGTCTGCCTCAAGTGACACCCCACTAGCTGTGTATCTTATGAGAAGCTTCGTTACCTTTGGAAGCGGTTTCTTGAAGTTGGTGATGGGATTATGTTGGTGACGAGGCATTGGCTACCTTAAGAGAGTCATAGTGCTTCCTGCCAGTTGCTCACCCAAATACACATTTTGAGATACTGTGGCCAGTCTGCCTGAAGCGATACGCCACTAGTTGTGTATCTTAAGAGAAACATCGTTACTCTTGCCAGCGGTTTCTTGACTTTGAAGATGTGATTATACTGGTGACGAGATATTGGTTACCCTAACAGAGTCACAGTGTTTCGTGCCAGTTGCTCACCGAAATACACATTTTTTAGATACTGTTTCCAGTGTGCCTGAAGCGATACGCCACTAGTTGTGTATCTTAAGAGAAACATCGTTACTCTTGCCAGCGGTTTCTTGACTTTGAAGATGTGATTATACTGGTGACGAGATATTGGCTACCCTAAGAGAGTCACAGTGTTTCCTGCCAGTTGCTCATCCAAATTCACATTTTTTAGATACTCTTTCCAGTCTGCCTGATAGCTACGCCACTAGTTGTGTATCTTAAGAGTCTTGTAACTTTTGCCAGGGGTTTCTTGAAGTTGCTGATGTGATTATGCTGGTGACGAGGCATTGGCTACCCTATGAGTGTCATAGTGATTCCTGCTAGTTGCTCACCCAAATACACATTTTTTTGATACTTTGGCCAGTCTGCCTCAAGTGACACCCAACTAGCTGTGTATCTTATGAGAAGCTTCGTTACCTTTGCAAGCGGTTTCTTGAAGTTGGTGATGTGATTATGTTGGTGACGAGGCATTGGCTACCTTAAGAGAGTCATAGTGCTTTCTGCCAGTTGCTCACCCAAATACACATTTTGAGATACTGCGGCCAGTCTGCCTGAAGCGATACGCCACTAGTTGTGTATCTTAAGAGAAACATCGTTACTCTTGCCAGCGGTTTCTTGATTTTGAAGATGTGATTATACTGGTGACGAGATATTGGTTACCCTAAGAGAGTCACAGTGTTTCGTGCCAGTTGGTCACCCAAATACACATTTTTTAGATACTGTTTCCAGTGTGCCTGAAGCGATACGCCACTAGTTGTGTATCTTAAGAGAAACATCGTTACTTTTGCCAGGGGTTTCTAGAAGTTGCTGATTTGATTCTGCTGGTGACGAGGCATTGGCTACCTCAAGAGAGTCATAGAGATTCCTGCCAGTTCTTCACCCAAATACACATTTTTTAGATACTCTTTCCAGTCTGCCTGATAGCTACGCCACTAGTTGTGTATCTTAAGAGTCATTGTAACTTTTGCCAGGGGTTTCTTGAAGTTGCTGATGTGATTATGCTGGTGACGAGGCATTGGCTACCCTATGAGTGTCATAGTGATTCTTGCTAGTTGCTCACCCAAATACACATTTGTTTGATACTTTGGCCAGTCTGCCTCAAGTGACACCCCACTAGCTGTGTATCTTATGAGAAGCTTCGTTACCTTTGCAAGCGGGTTCCTGAAGTTGGTGATGGGATTATTTTGGTGACGAGGCATTGGCTACCTTAAGAGAGTCATAGTGCTTCCTGCCAGTTGCTCACCCAAATACACATTTTGAGATACTGTGGCCAGTCTGCCTGAAGCGATACGCCACTAGTTGTGTATCTTAAGAGAAACATCGTTACTGTTGCCAGCGGTTTCTTGACTTTGAAGCTGTGATTATACTGGTGACGAGATATTGGTTACCCTAAGAGAGTCACAGTGTTTCGTGCCAGTTGCTCACCCAAATACACATTTTTTAGATACTGTTTCCAGTGTGCCTGAAGCGATACGCCACTAGTTGTGTATCTTAAGAGAAACATCGGTACTTTTGAAAGGAGTTTCTAGAAGTTGCTGATTTGATTCTGCTGGTGACGAAGCATTGGCTACGTCAAGAGAGTCATAGAGATTCCTGCCAGTTCTTCACCCAAATACACATTTTTTAGATACTATTTCCAGTCTGCCTGATAGCTACGCCACTAGTTGTGTATCTTAAGAGTCATTGTAACTTTTGCCAGGGGTTTCTTGAAGTTGCTGATGTGATTATGCTGGTGACGAGGCATTGGCTACCCTATGAGTGTCATAGTGATTCCTGCTAGTTGCTCACCCAAATACACATTTTTTTGATACTTTGGCCAGTCTGCTTCAAGTGACACCCCACTAGCTGTGTATCTTATGAGAAGCTTCGTTACCTTTGGAAGCGGTTTCTTGAAGTTGGTGATGGGATTATGTTGGTGACGAGGCATTGGCTACCTTAAGAGAGTCATAGTGCTTCCTGCCAGTTGCTCACCCAAATACACATTTTGAGATACTGTGGCCAGTCTGCCTGAAGCGATACGCCACTAGTTGTGTATCTTAAGAGAAACATCGTTACTCTTGCCAGTGGTTTCTTGACTTTGAAGATGTGATTATACTGGTGACGAGATATTGGTTACCCTAACAGAGTCACAGTGTTTCGTGCCAGTTGCTCACCGAAATACACATTTTTTAGATACTGTTTCCAGTGTGCCTGAAGCGATACGCCACTAGTTGTGTATCTTAAGAGAAACATCGTTACTCTTGCCAGCGGTTTCTTGACTTTGAAGATGTGATTATACTGGTGACGAGATATTGGCTACCCTAAGAGAGTCACAGTGTTTCCTGCCAGTTGCTCATCCAAATACACATTTTTTAGATACTCTTTCCAGTCTGTCTGATAGCTACGCCACTAGTTGTGTATCTTAAGAGTCATTGTAACTTTTGCCAGGGGTTTCTTGAAGTTGCTGATGTGATTATGCTGGTGACGAGGCATTGGCTACCCTATGAGTGTCATAGGGATTCCTGCTAGTTGCTCACCCAAATACACATTTTTTAGATACTGTTTCCAGTGTGCCTGAAGCGATACGCCACTAGTTGTGTATCTTAAGAGAAACATCGTTACTTTTGAAAGGAGTTTCTAGAAGTTGCTGATTTGATTCTGCTGGTGACGAAGCATTGGCTACCTCAAGAGAGTCATAGAGATTCCTGCCAGTTCTTCACACAAATACACATTTTTAGGTTACTATTTCCAGTCTGCCTGATAGCTACGCCACTAGTTGTGTATCTTAAGAGTCATTGTAACTTTTGCCAGGGGTTTCTTGAAGTTGCTGATGTGATTATGCTGGTGACGAGGCATTGGCTACCCTATGAGTGTCATAGTGATTCCTGCTAGTTGCTCACCCAAATACACATTTTTTTGATACTTTGGCCAGTCTGCCTCAAGTGACACCCCACTAGCTGTGTATCTTATGAGAAGCTTCGATACCTTTGCAAGCGGTTTCTTGAAGTTGGTGATGGGATTATGTTGGTGACGAGGCATTGCCTACCTTAAGAGAGTCATAGTGCTTTCTGCCAGTTGCTCACCCAAATACACATTTTGAGATACTGTGGCCAGTCTGCCTGAAGCGATACGCCACTAGTTGTGTATCTTAAGAGAAACATCGTTACTCTTGCCAGCGGTTTCTTGACTTTGAAGATGTGATTATACTGGTGACGACATATTGGCTACCCTAAGAGAGTCACAGTGTTTCCTGCCAGTTGCTCATCCAAATACACATTTTTTAGATACACTTGCCAGTCTGCCTGATAGCTACGCCACTAGTTGTGTATCTTAAGAGTCATTGTAACTTTTGCCTGGGGTTTCTTGAAGTTGCTGATGTGATTATGCTGGTGACGAGGCATTGGCTACCCTATGAGTGTCATAGTGATTCCTGCTAGTTGCTCACCCAAATACACATTTTTTTGATACTTTGGCCAGTCTGCCTCAAGTGACACCCCACTAGCTGTGTATCTTATGAGAAGCTTCGTTACCTTTGCAAGCGGTTTCTTGAAGTTGGTGATAGGATTATGTTGGTGACGAGGCATTGGCTACCTTAAGAGAGTCATAGTGCTTCCTGCCAGTTGCTCACCCAAATACACATTTTGAGATACTGTGGCCAGTCTGCCTGAAGCGATACGCCACTAGTTGTGTATCTTAAGAGAAACATCGTTACTCTTGCCAGCGGTTTCTTGACTTTGAAGATGTGATTATACTGGTGACGAGATATTGGTTACCCTAACAGAGTCACAGTGATTCGTGCCAGTTGCTCACCGAAATACACATTTTTTAGATACTGTTTCCAGTGTGCCTGAAGCGATACGCCACTAGTTGTGTATCTTAAGAGAAACATCGTTACTCTTGCCAGCGGTTTCTTGACTTTGAAGATGTGATTATACTGGTGACGAGATATTGGCTACCCTAAGAGAGTCACAGTGTTTCCTGCCAGTTGCTCATCCAAATACACATTTTTTTGATACTCTTTCCAGTCTGCCTGATAGCTACGCCACTAGTTGTGTATCTTAAGAGTCATTGTAACTTTTGCCAGGGGTTTCTTGAAGTTGCTGATGTGATTATGCTGGTGACGAGGCATTGGCTACCCTATGAGTGTCATAGTGATTCCTGCTAGTTGCTCACCCAAATACACATTTTTTTGATACTTTGGCCAGTCTGCCTCAAGTGACACCCCACTAGCTGTGTATCTTATGAGAAGCTTCGTTACCTTTGCAAGCGGTTTCTTGAAGTTGGTGATGGGATTATGTTGGTGACGAGGCATTGCCTACCTTAAGAGAGTCATAGTGCTTCCTGCCAGTTGCTCACCCAAATACACATTTTGAGATATTGTGACCAGTCTGCCTGAAGCGATACGCCACTAGTTGTGTATCTTAAGAGAAACATCGTTACTCTTGCCAGCGGTTTCTTGACTTTGAAGCTGTGATTATACTGGTGACGAGATATTGGCTACCCTAAGAGAGTCACAGTGTTTCGTGCCAGTTGCTCACCCAAATACACATTTTTTAGATACTGTTTCCAGTGTGCCTGAAGCGATACGCCACTAGTTGTGTATCTTAAGAGGAACATCGTTACTCTTGCCAGCGGTTTCTTGACTTTGAAGATGTGATTATACTGGTGACGAGATATTGGCTACCCTAAGAGAGTCACAGTGTTTCCTGCCAGTTGCTCATCCAAATTCACATTTTTTAGATACTCTTTCCAGTCTGCCTGATAGCTACGCCACTAGTTGTGTATCTTAAGAGTCTTGTAACTTTTGCCAGGGGTTTCTTGAAGTTGCTGATGTGATTATGCTGGTGACGAGGCATTGGCTACCCTATGAGTGTCATAGTGATTCCTGCTAGTTGCTCACCCAAATACACATTTTTTTGATACTTTGGCCAGTCTGCCTCAAGTGACACCCAACTAGCTGTGTATCTTATGAGAAGCTTCGTTACCTTTGCAAGCGGTTTCTTGAAGTTGGTGATGTGATTATGTTGGTGACAAGGCATTGGCTACCTTAAGAGAGTCATAGTGCTTTCTGCCAGTTGCTCACCCAAATACACATTTTGAGATACTGCGGCCAGTCTGCCTGAAGCGATACGCCACTAGTTGTGTATCTTAAGAGAAACATCGTTACTCTTGCCAGCGGTTTCTTGATTTTGAAGATGTGATTATACTGGTGACGAGATATTGGTTACCCTAAGAGAGTCACAGTGTTTCGTGCCAGTTGGTCACCCAAATACACATTTTCTAGATACTGTTTCCAGTGTGCCTGAAGCGATACGCCACTAGTTGTGTATCTTAAGAGAAACATCGTTACTTTTGCCAGGGGTTTCTAGAAGTTGCTGATTTGATTCTGCTGGTGACGAGGCATTGGCTACCTCAAGAGAGTCATAGAGATTCCTGCCAGTTCTTCACCCAAATACACATTTTTTAGATACTCTTTCCAGTCTGCCTGATAGCTACGCCACTAGTTGTGTATCTTAAGAGTCATTGTAACTTTTGCCAGGGGTTTCTTGAAGTTGCTGATGTGATTATGCTGGTGACGAGGCATTGGCTACCCTATGAGTGTCATAGTGATTCTTGCTAGTTGCTCACCCAAATACACATTTGTTTGATACTTTGGCCAGTCTGCCTCAAGTGACACCCCACTAGCTGTGTATCTTATGAGAAGCTTCGTTACCTTTGCAAGCGGGTTCCTGAAGTTGGTGATGGGATTATGTTGGTGACGAGGCATTGGCTACCTTAAGAGAGTCATAGTGCTTCCTGCCAGTTGCTCACCCAAATACACATTTTGAGATACTGTGGCCAGTCTGCCTGAAGCGATACGCCACTAGTTGTGTATCTTAAGAGAAACATCGTTACTGTTGCCAGCGGTTTCTTGACTTTGAAGCTGTGATTATACTGGTGACGAGATATTGGTTACCCTAAGAGAGTCACAGTGTTTCGTGCCAGTTGCTCACCCAAATACACATTTTTTAGATACTGTTTCCAGTGTGCCTGAAGCGATACGCCACTAGTTGTGTATCTTAAGAGAAACATCGTTACTTTTGAAAGGAGTTTCTAGAAGTTGCTGATTTGATTCTGCTGGTGACGAAGCATTGGCTACCTCAAGAGAGTCATAGAGATTCCTGCCAGTTCTTCACCCAAATACACATTTTTTAGATACTATTTCCAGTCTGCCTGATAGCTACGCCACTAGTTGTGTATCTTAAGAGTCATTGTAACTTTTGCCAGGGGTTTCTTGAAGTTGCTGATGTGATTATGCTGGTGACGAGGCATTGGCTACCCTATGAGTGTCATAGTGATTCCTGCTAGTTGCTCACCCAAATACACATTTTTTTGATACTTTGGCCAGTCTGCCTCAAGTGACACCCCACTAGCTGTGTATCTTATGAGAAGCTTCGATACCTTTGCAAGCGGTTTCTTGAAGTTGGTGATGGGATTATGTTGGTGACGAGGCATTGCCTACCTTAAGAGAGTCATAGTGCTTTCTGCCAGTTGCTCACCCAAATACACATTTTGAGATACTGTGGCCAGTCTGCCTGAAGCGATACGCCACTAGTTGTGTATCTTAAGAGAAACATCGTTACTCTTGCCAGCGGTTTCTTGACTTTGAAGATGTGATTATACTGGTGACGACATATTGGCTACCCTAAGAGAGTCACAGTGTTTCCTGCCAGTTGCTCATCCAAATACACATTTTTTAGATACACTTGCCAGTCTGCCTGATAGCTACGCCACTAGTTGTGTATCTTAAGAGTCATTGTAACTTTTGCCAGGGGTTTCTTGAAGTTGCTGATGTGATTATGCTGGTGACGAGGCATTGGCTACCCTATGAGTGTCATAGCGATTCCTGCTAGTTGCTCACCCAAATACACATTTTTTTGATACTTTGGCCAGTCTGCCTCAAGTGACACCCCACTAGCTGTGTATCTTATGAGAAGCTTCGTTACCTTTGCAAGCGGTTTCTTGAAGTTGGTGATGGGATTATGTTGGTGACGAGGCATTGGCTACCCTAAGGGAGTCACAGTGTTTCGTGCCAGTTGCTCACCCAAATACACATTTTTTAGATACTGTTTCCAGTGTGCCTGAAGCGATACGCCACTAGTTGTGTATCTTAAGAGGAACATCGTTACTCTTGCCAGCGGTTTCTTGACTTTGAAGATGTGATTATACTGGTGACGAGATATTGGCTACCCTAAGAGAGTCACAGTGTTTCCTGCCAGTTGCTCATCCAAATTCACATTTTTTAGATACTCTTTCCAGTCTGCCTGATAGCTACGCCACTAGTTGTGTATCTTAAGAGTCTTGTAACTTTTGCCAGGGGTTTCTTGAAGTTGCTGATGTGATTATGCTGGTGACGAGGCATTGGCTACCCTATGAGTGTCATAGTGATTCCTGCTAGTTGCTCACCCAAATACACATTTTTTTGATACTTTGGCCAGTCTGCCTCAAGTGACACCCAACTAGCTGTGTATCTTATGAGAAGCTTCGTTACCTTTGCAAGCGGTTTCTTGAAGTTGGTGATGTGATTATGTTGGTGACAAGGCATTGGCTACCTTAAGAGAGTCATAGTGCTTTCTGCCAGTTGCTCACCCAAATACACATTTTGAGATACTGCGGCCAGTCTGCCTGAAGCGATACGCCACTAGTTGTGTATCTTAAGAGAAACATCGTTACTCTTGCCAGCGGTTTCTTGATTTTGAAGATGTGATTATACTGGTGACGAGATATTGGTTACCCTAAGAGAGTCACAGTGTTTCGTGCCAGTTGGTCACCCAAATACACATTTTCTAGATACTGTTTCCTGTGTGCCTGAAGCGATACGCCACTAGTTGTGTATCTTAAGAGAAACATCGTTACTTTTTCCAGGGGTTTCTAGAAGTTGCTGATTTGATTCTGCTGGTGACGAGGCATTGGCTACCTCAAGAGAGTCATAGAGATTCCTGCCAGTTCTTCACCCAAATACACATTTTTTAGATACTCTTTCCAGTCTGCCTGATAGCTACGCCACTAGTTGTGTATCTTAAGAGTCATTGTAACTTTTGCCAGGGGTTTCTTGAAGTTGCTGATGTGATTATGCTGGTGACGAGGCATTGGCTACCCTATGAGTGTCATAGTGATTCTTGCTAGTTGCTCACCCAAATACACATTTGTTTGATACTTTGGCCAGTCTGCCTCAAGTGACACCCCACTAGCTGTGTATCTTATGAGAAGCTTCGTTACCTTTGCAAGCGGGTTCCTGAAGTTGGTGATGGGATTATGTTGGTGACGAGGCATTGGCTACCTTAAGAGAGTCATAGTGCTTCCTGCCAGTTGCTCACCCAAATACACATTTTGAGATACTGTGGCCAGTCTGCCTGAAGCGATACGCCACTAGTTGTGTATCTTAAGAGAAACATCGTTACTGTTGCCAGCGGTTTCTTGACTTTGAAGCTGTGATTATACTGGTGACGAGATATTGGTTACCCTAAGAGAGTCACAGTGTTTCGTGCCAGTTGCTCACCCAAATACACATTTTTTAGATACTGTTTCCAGTGTGCCTGAAGCGATACGCCACTAGTTGTGTATCTTAAGAGAAACATCGGTACTTTTGAAAGGAGTTTCTAGAAGTTGCTGATTTGATTCTGCTGGTGACGAAGCATTGGCTACCTCAAGAGAGTCATAGAGATTCCTGCCAGTTCTTCACCCAAATACACATTTTTTAGATACTATTTCCAGTCTGCCTGATAGCTACGCCACTAGTTGTGTACCTTAAGAGTCATTGTAACTTTTGCCAGGGGTTTCTTGAAGTTGCTGATGTGATTATGCTGGTGACGAGGCATTGGCTACCCTATGAGTGTCATAGTGATTCCTGCTAGTTGCTCACCCAAATACACATTTTTTTGATACTTTGGCCAGTCTGCCTCAAGTGACACCCCACTAGCTGTGTATCTTATGAGAAGCTTCGTTACCTTTGGAAGCGGTTTCTTGAAGTTGGTGATGGGATTATGTTGGTGACGAGGCATTGGCTACCTTAAGAGAGTCATAGTGCTTCCTGCCAGTTGCTCACCCAAATACACATTTTGAGATACTGTGGCCAGTCTGCCTGAAGCGATACGCCACTAGTTGTGTATCTTAAGAGAAACATCGTTACTCTTGCCAGTGGTTTCTTGACTTTGAAGATGTGATTATACTGGTGACGAGATATTGGTTACCCTAACAGAGTCACAGTGTTTCGTGCCAGTTGCTCACCGAAATACACATTTTTTAGATACTGTTTCCAGTGTGCCTGAAGCGATACGCCACTAGTTGTGTATCTTAAGAGAAACATCGTTACTCTTGCCAGCGGTTTCTTGACTTTGAAGATGTGATTATACTGGTGACGAGATATTGGCTACCCTAAGAGAGTCACAGTGTTTCCTGCCAGTTGCTCATCCAAATACACATTTTTTAGATACTCTTTCCAGTCTGTCTGATAGCTACGCCACTAGTTGTGTATCTTAAGAGTCATTGTAACTTTTGCCAGGGGTTTCTTGAAGTTGCTGATGTGATTATGCTGGTGACGAGGCATTGGCTACCCTATGAGTGTCATAGGGATTCCTGCTAGTTGCTCACCCAAATACACATTTTTTAGATACTGTTTCCAGTGTGCCTGAAGCGATACGCCACTAGTTGTGTATCTTAAGAGAAACATCGTTACTTTTGAAAGGAGTTTCTAGAAGTTGCTGATTTGATTCTGCTGGTGACGAAGCATTGGCTACCTCAAGAGAGTCATAGAGATTCCTGCCAGTTCTTCACCCAAATACACATTTTTTAGATACTATTTCCAGTCTGCCTGATAGCTACGCCACTAGTTGTGTATCTTAAGAGTCATTGTAACTTTTGCCAGGGGTTTCTTGAAGTTGCTGATGTGATTATGCTGGTGACGAGGCATTGGCTACCCTATGAGTGTCATAGTGATTCCTGCTAGTTGCTCACCCAAATACACATTTTTTTGATACTTTGGCCAGTCTGCCTCAAGTGACACCCCACTAGCTGTGTATCTTATGAGAAGCTTCGATACCTTTGCAAGCGGTTTCTTGAAGTTGGTGATGGGATTATGTTGGTGACGAGGCATTGCCTACCTTAAGAGAGTCATAGTGCTTTCTGCCAGTTGCTCACCCAAATACACATTTTGAGATACTGTGGCCAGTCTGCCTGAAGCGATACGCCACTAGTTGTGTATCTTAAGAGAAACATCGTTACTCTTGCCAGCGGTTTCTTGACTTTGAAGATGTGATTATACTGGTGACGACATATTGGCTACCCTAAGAGAGTCACAGTGTTTCCTGCCAGTTGCTCATCCGAATACACATTTTTTAGATACACTTGCCAGTCTGCCTGATAGCTACGCCACTAGTTGTGTATCTTAAGAGTCATTGTAACTTTTGCCAGGGGTTTCTTGAAGTTGCTGATGTGATTATGCTGGTGACGAGGCATTGGCTACCCTATGAGTGTCATAGTGATTCCTGCTAGTTGCTCACCCAAATACACATTTTTTTGATACTTTGGCCAGTCTGCCTCAAGTGACACCCCACTAGCTGTGTATCTTATGAGAAGCTTCGTTACCTTTGCAAGCGGTTTCTTGAAGTTGGTGATGGGATTATGTTGGTGACGAGGCATTGGCTACCTTAAGAGAGTCATAGTGCTTCCTGCCAGTTGCTCACCCAAATACACATTTTGAGATACTGTGGCCAGTCTGCCTGAAGCGATACGCCACTAGTTGTGTATCTTAAGAGAAACATCGTTACTCTTGCCAGTGGTTTCTTGACTTTGAAGATGTGATTATACTGGTGACGAGATATTGGTTACCCTAACAGAGTCACAGTGTTTCGTGCCAGTTGCTCACCGAAATACACATTTTTTAGATACTGTTTCCAGTGTGCCTGAAGCGATACGCCACTAGTTGTGTATCTTAAGAGAAACATCGTTACTCTTGCCAGCGGTTTCTTGACTTTGAAGATGTGATTATACTGGTGACGAGATATTGGCTACCCTAAGAGAGTCACAGTGTTTCCTGCCAGTTGCTCATCCAAATACACATTTTTTAGATACTCTTTCCAGTCTGTCTGATAGCTACGCCACTAGTTGTGTATCTTAAGAGTCATTGTAACTTTTGCCAGGGGTTTCTTGAAGTTGCTGATGTGATTATGCTGGTGACGAGGCATTGGCTACCCTATGAGTGTCATAGGGATTCCTGCTAGTTGCTCACCCAAATACACATTTTTTAGATACTGTTTCCAGTGTGCCTGAAGCGATACGCCACTAGTTGTGTATCTTAAGAGAAACATCGTTACTTTTGAAAGGAGTTTCTAGAAGTTGCTGATTTGATTCTGCTGGTGACGAAGCATTGGCTACCTCAAGAGAGTCATAGAGATTCCTGCCAGTTCTTCACCCAAATACACATTTTTTAGATACTATTTCCAGTCTGCCTGATAGCTACGTCACTAGTTGTGTATCTTAAGAGTCATTGTAACTTTTGCCAGGGGTTTCTTGAAGTTGCTGATGTGATTATGCTGGTGACGAGGCATTGGCTACCCTATGAGTGTCATAGTGATTCCTGCTAGTTGCTCACCCAAATACACATTTTTTTGATACTTTGGCCAGTCTGCCTCAAGTGACACCCCACTAGCTGTGTATCTTATGAGAAGCTTCGATACCTTTGCAAGCGGTTTCTTGAAGTTGGTGATGGGATTATGTTGGTGACGAGGCATTGCCTACCTTAAGAGAGTCATAGTGCTTTCTGCCAGTTGCTCACCCAAATACACATTTTGAGATACTGTGGCCAGTCTGCCTGAAGCGATACGCCACTAGTTGTGTATCTTAAGAGAAACATCGTTACTCTTGCCAGCGGTTTCTTGACTTTGAAGATGTGATTATACTGGTGACGACATATTGGCTACCCTAAGAGAGTCACAGTGTTTCCTGCCAGTTGCTCATCCAAATACACATTTTTTAGATACACTTGCCAGTCTGCCTGATAACTACGCCACTAGTTGTGTATCTTAAGAGTCATTGTAACTTTTGCCAGGGGTTTCTTGAAGTTGCTGATGTGATTATGCTGGTGACGAGGCATTGGCTACCCTATGAGTGTCATAGTGATTCCTGCTAGTTGCTCACCCAAATACACATTTTTTTGATACTTTGGCCAGTCTGCCTGAAGTGACACCCCACTAGCTGTGTATCTTATGAGAAGCTTCGTTACCTTTGCAAGCGGTTTCTTGAAGTTGGTGATGGGATTATGTTGGTGACGAGGCATTGGCTACCTTAAGCGAGTCATAGTGCTTCCTGCCAGTTGCTCACCCAAATACACATTTTGAGATACTGTGGCCAGTCTGCCTGAAGCGATACGCCACTAGTTGTGTATCTTAAGAGAAACATCGTTACTCTTGCCAGTGGTTTCTTGACTTTGAAGATGTGATTATACTGGTGACGAGATATTGGTTACCCTAACAGAGTCACAGTGTTTCGTGCCAGTTGCTCACCGAAATACACATTTTTTAGATACTGTTTCCAGTGTGCCTGAAGCGATACGCCACTAGTTGTGTATCTTAAGAGAAACATCGTTACTCTTGCCAGCGGTTTCTTGACTTTGAAGATGTGATTATACTGGTGACGAGATATTGGCTACCCTAAGAGAGTCACAGTGTTTCCTGCCAGTTGCTCATCCAAATACACATTTTTTAGATACTCTTTCCAGTCTGTCTGATAGCTACGCCACTAGTTGTGTATCTTAAGAGTCATTGTAACTTTTGCCAGGGGTTTCTTGAAGTTGCTGATGTGATTATGCTGGTGACGAGGCATTGGCTACCCTATGAGTGTCATAGGGATTCCTGCTAGTTGCTCACCCAAATACACATTTTTTAGATACTGTTTCCAGTGTGCCTGAAGCGATACGCCACTAGTTGTGTATCTTAAGAGAAACATCGTTACTTTTGAAAGGAGTTTCTAGAAGTTGCTGATTTGATTCTGCTGGTGACGAAGCATTGGCTACCTCAAGAGAGTCATAGAGATTCCTGCTAGTTCTTCACCCAAATACACATTTTTTAGATACTATTTCCAGTCTGCCTGATAGCTACGCCACTAGTTGTGTATCTTAAGAGTCATTGTAACTTTTGCCAGGGGTTTCTTGAAGTTGCTGATGTGATTATGCTGGTGACGAGGCATTGGCTACCCTATGAGTGTCATAGTGATTCCTGCTAGTTGCTCACCCAAATACACATTTTTTTGATACATTGGCCAGTCTGCCTCAAGTGACACCCCACTAGCTGTGTATCTTATGAGAAGCTTCGTTACCTTTGCAAGCGGTTTCTTGAAGTTGGTGATGGGATTATGTTGGTGACGAGGCATTGCCTACCTTAAGAGAGTCATAGTGCTTCCTGCCAGTTGCTCACCCAAATACACATTTTGAGATATTGTGACCAGTCTGCCTGAAGCGATACGCCACTAGTTGTGTATCTTAAGAGAAACATCGTTACTCTTGCCAGCGGTTTCTTGACTTTGAAGCTGTGATTATACTGGTGACGAGATATTGGCTACCCTAAGAGAGTCACAGTGTTTCGTGCCAGTTGCTCACCCAAATACACATTTTTTAGATACTGTTTCCAGTGTGCCTGAAGCGATACGCCACTAGTTGTGTATCTTAAGAGGAACATCGTTACTCTTGCCAGCGGTTTCTTGACTTTGAAGATGTGATTATACTGGTGACGAGATATTGGCTACCCTAAGAGAGTCACAGTGTTTCCTGCCAGTTGCTCATCCAAATTCACATTTTTTAGATACTCTTTCCAGTCTGCCTGATAGCTACGCCACTAGTTGTGTATCTTAAGAGTCTTGTAAGTTTTGCCAGGGGTTTCTTGAAGTTGCTGATGTGATTATGCTGGTGACGAGGCATTGGCTACCCTATGAGTGTCATAGTGATTCCTGCTAGTTGCTCACCCAAATACACATTTTTTTGATACTTTGGCCAGTCTGCCTCAAGTGACACCCAACTAGCTGTGTATCTTATGAGAAGCTTCGTTACCTTTGCAAGCGGTTTCTTGAAGTTGGTGATGTGATTATGTTGGTGACGAGGCATTGGCTACCTTAAGAGAGTCATAGTGCTTTCTGCCAGTTGCTCACACAAATACACATTTTGAGATACTGCGGCCAGTCTGCCTGAAGCGATACGCCACTAGTAGTGTATCTTAAGAGAAACATCGTTACTCTTGCCAGCGGTTTATTGATTTTGAAGATGTGATTATACTGGTGACGAGATATTGGTTACCCTAAGAGAGTCACAGTGTTTCGTGCCAGTTGGTCACCCAAATACACATTTTTTAGATACTGTTTCCAGTGTGCCTGAAGCGATACGCCACTAGTTGTGTATCTTAAGAGAAACATCGTTACTTTTGCCAGGGGTTTCTAGAAGTTGCTGATTTGATTCTGCTGGTGACGAGGCATTGGCTACCTCAAGAGAGTCATAGAGATTCCTGCCAGTTCTTCACCCAAATACACATTTTTTAGATACTCTTTCCAGTCTGCCTGATAGCTACGCCACTAGTTGTGTATCTTAAGAGTCATTGTAACTTTTGCCAGGGGTTTCTTGAAGTTGCTGATGTGATTATGCTGGTGACGAGGCACTGGCTACCCTATGAGTGTCATAGTGATTCTTGCTAGTTGCTCACCCAAATACACATTTGTTTGATACTTTGGCCAGTCTGCCTCAAGTGACACCCCACTAGCTGTGTATCTTATGAGAAGCTTCGTTACCTTTGCAAGCGGGTTCCTGAAGTTGGTGATGGGATTATGTTGGTGACGAGGCATTGGCTACCTTAAGAGAGTCATAGTGCTTCCTGCCAGTTGCTCACCCAAATACACATTTTGAGATACTGTGGCCAGTCTGCCTGAAGCGATACGCCACTAGTTGTGTATCTTAAGAGAAACATCGTTACTGTTGCCAGCGGTTTCTTGACTTTGAAGCTGTGATTATACTGGTGACGAGATATTGGTTACCCTAAGAGAGTCACAGTGTTTCGTGCCAGTTGCTCACCCAAATACACATTTTTTAGATACTGTTTCCAGTGTGCCTGAAGCGATACGCCACTAGTTGTGTATCTTAAGAGAAACATCGGTACTTTTGAAAGGAGTTTCTAGAAGTTGCTGATTTGATTCTGCTGGTGACGAAGCATTGGCTACCTCAAGAGAGTCATAGAGATTCCTGCCAGTTCTTCACCCAAATACACATTTTTTAGATACTATTTCCAGTCTGCCTGATAGCTACGCCACTAGTTGTGTATCTTAAGAGTCATTGTAACTTTTGCCAGGGGTTTCTTGAAGTTGCTGATGTGATTATGCTGGTGACGAGGCATTGGCTACCCTATGAGTGTCATAGTGATTCCTGCTAGTTGCTCACCCAAATACACATTTTTTTGATACTTTGGCCAGTCTGCCTCAAGTGACACCCCACTAGCTGTGTATCTTATGAGAAGCTTCGTTACCTTTGCAAGCGGTTTCTTGAAGTTGGTGATGGGATTATGTTGGTGACGAGGCATTGGCTACCTTAAGAGAGTCATAGTGCTTCCTGCCAGTTGCTCACCCAAATACACATTTTGAGATACTGTGGCCAGTCTGCCTGAAGCGATACGCCACTAGTTGTGTATCTTAAGAGAAACATCGTTACTCTTGCCAGTGGTTTCTTGACTTTGAAGATGTGATTATACTGGTGACGAGATATTGGTTACCCTAACAGAGTCACAGTGTTTCGTGCCAGTTGCTCACCGAAATACACATTTTTTAGATACTGTTTCCAGTGTGCCTGAAGCGATACGCCACTAGTTGTGTATCTTAAGAGAAACATCGTTACTCTTGCCAGCGGTTTCTTGACTTTGAAGATGTGATTATACTGGTGACGAGATATTGGCTACCCTAAGAGAGTCACAGTGTTTCCTGCCAGTTGCTCATCCAAATACACATTTTTTAGATACTCTTTCCAGTCTGTCTGATAGCTACGCCACTAGTTGTGTATCTTAAGAGTCATTGTAACTTTTGCCAGGGGTTTCTTGAAGTTGCTGATGTGATTATGCTGGTGACGAGGCATTGGCTACCCTATGAGTGTCATAGGGATTCCTGCTAGTTGCTCACCCAAATACACATTTTTTAGATACTGTTTCCAGGGTGCCTGAAGCGATACGCCACTAGTTGTGTATCTTAAGAGAAACATCGTTACTTTTGAAAGGAGTTTCTAGAAGTTGCTGATTTGATTCTGCTGGTGACGAAGCATTGGCTACCTCAAGAGAGTCATAGAGATTCCTGCCAGTTCTTCACCCAAATACACATTTTTTAGATACTATTTCCAGTCTGCCTGATAGCTACGCCACTAGTTGTGTATCTTAAGAGTCATTGTAACTTTTGCCAGGGGTTTCTTGAAGTTGCTGATGTGATTATGCTGGTGACGAGGCATTGGCTACCCTATGAGTGTCATATTGATTCCTGCTAGTTGCTCACCCAAATACACATTTTTTTGATACTTTGGCCAGTCTGCCTCAAGTGACACCCCACTAGCTGTGTATCTTATGAGAAGCTTCGATACCTTTGCAAGCGGTTTCTTGAAGTTGGTGATGGGATTATGTTGGTTACGAGGCATTGCCTACCTTAAGAGAGTCATAGTTCTTTCTGCCAGTTGCTCACCCAAATACACATTTTGAGATACTGTGGCCAGTCTGCCTGAAGCGATACGCCACTAGTTGTGTATCTTAAGAGAAACATCGTTACTCTTGCCAGCGGTTTCTTGACTTTGAAGATGTGATTATACTGGTGACGAGATATTGGTTACCCTAACAGAGTCACAGTGTTTCGTGCCAGTTGCTCACCGAAATACACATTTTTTAGATACTGTTTCCAGTGTGCCTGAAGCGATACGCCACTAGTTGTGTATCTTAAGAGAAACATCGTTACTCTTGCCAGCGGTTTCTTGACTTTGAAGATGTGATTATACTGGTGACGAGATATTGGCTACCCTAAGAGAGTCACAGTGTTTCCTGCCAGTTGCTCATCCAAATACACATTTTTTTGATACTCTTTCCAGTCTGCCTGATAGCTACGCCACTAGTTGTGTATCTTAAGAGTCATTGTAACTTTTGCCAGGGGTTTCTTGAAGTTGCTGATGTGATTATGCTGGTGACGAGGCATTGGCTACCCTATGAGTGTCATAGTGATTCCTGCTAGTTGCTCACCCAAATACACATTTTTTTGATACATTGGCCAGTCTGCCTCAAGTGACACCCCACTAGCTGTGTATCTTATGAGAAGCTTCGTTACCTTTGCAAGCGGTTTCTTGAAGTTGGTGATGGGATTATGTTATTGACGAGGCATTGCCTACCTTAAGAGAGTCATAGTGCTTCCTGCCAGTTGCTCACCCAAATACACATTTTGAGATATTGTGACCAGTCTGCCTGAAGCGATACGCCACTAGTTGTGTATCTTAAGAGAAACATCGTTACTCTTGCCAGCGGTTTCTTGACTTTGAAGCTGTGATTATACTGGTGACGAGATATTGGCTACCCTAAGAGAGTCACAGTGTTTCGTGCCAGTTGCTCACCCAAATACACATTTTTTAGATACTGTTTCCAGTGTGCCTGAAGCGATACGCCACTAGTTGTGTATCTTAAGAGGAACATCGTTACTCTTGCCAGCGGTTTCTTGACTTTGAAGATGTGATTATACTGGTGACGAGATATTGGCTACCCTAAGAGAGTCACAGTGTTTCCTGCCAGTTGCTCATCCAAATACACATTTTTTAGATACTCTTTCCAGTCTGTCTGATAGCTACGCCACTAGTTGTGTATCTTAAGAGTCATTGTAACTTTTGCCAGGGGTTTCTTGAAGTTGCTGATGTGATTATGCTGGTGACGAGGCATTGGCTACCCTATGAGTGTCATAGGGATTCCTGCTAGTTGCTCACCCAAATACACATTTTTTAGATACTGTTTCCAGTGTGCCTGAAGCGATACGCCACTAGTTGTGTATCTTAAGAGAAACATCGTTACTTTTGAAAGGAGTTTCTAGAAGTTGCTGATTTGATTCTGCTGGTGACGAAGCATTGGCTACCTCAAGAGAGTCATAGAGATTCCTGCCAGTTCTTCACCCAAATACACATTTTTTAGATACTATTTCCAGTCTGCCTGATAGCTACGCCACTAGTTGTGTATCTTAAGAGTCATTGTAACTTTTGCCAGGGGTTTCTTGAAGTTGCTGATGTGATTATGCTGGTGACGAGGCATTGGCTACCCTATGAGTGTCATATTGATTCCTGCTAGTTGCTCACCCAAATACACATTTTTTTGATACTTTGGCCAGTCTGCCTCAAGTGACACCCCACTAGCTGTGTATCTTATGAGAAGCTTCGATACCTTTGCAAGCGGTTTCTTGAAGTTGGTGATGGGATTTTGTTGGTGACGAGGCATTGCCTACCTTAAGAGAGTCATAGTGCTTTCTGCCAGTTGCTCACCCAAATACACATTTTGAGATACTGTGGCCAGTCTGCCTGAAGCGATACGCCACTAGTTGTGTATCTTAAGAGAAACATCGTTACTTTTGCCAGGGGTTTCTAGAAGTTGCTGATTTGATTCTGCTGGTGACGAGGCATTGGCTACCTCAAGAGAGTCATAGAGATTCCTGCCAGTTCTTCACCCAAATACACATTTTTTAGATACTCTTTCCAGTCTGCCTGATAGCTACGCCACTAGTTGTGTATCTTAAGAGTCATTGTAACTTTTGCCAGGGGTTTCTTGAAGTTGCTGAAGTGATTATGCTGGTGACGAGGCATTGGGTACCCTATGAGTGTCATAGTGATTCTTGCTAGTTGCTCACCCAAATACACATTTGTTTGATACTTTGGCCAGTCTGCCTCAAGTGACACCCCACTAGCTGTGTATCTTATGAGAAGCTTCGTTACCTTTGCAAGCGGGTTCCTGAAGTTGGTGATGGGATTATGCTGGTGACGAGGCATTGGCTACCCTATGAGTGTCATAGGGATTCCTGCTAGTTGCTCACCCAAATACACATTTTTTAGATACTGTTTCCAGTGTGCCTGAAGCGATACGCCACTAGTTGTGTATCTTAAGAGAAACATCGTTACTTTTCAAAGGAGTTTCTAGAAGTTGCTGATTTGATTCTGCTGGTGACGAAGCATTGGCTACCTCAAGAGAGTCATAGAGATTCCTGCCAGTTCTTCACCCAAATACACATTTTTTTAGATACTATTTCCAGTCTGCCTGATAGCTACGCCACTAGTTGTGTATCTTAAGAGTCATTGTAACTTTTGCCAGGGGTTTCTTGAAGTTGCTGATGTGATTATGCTGGTGACGAGGCATTGGCTACCCTATGAGTGTCATAGTGATTCCTGCTAGTTGCTCACCCAAATACACATTTTTTTGATACTTTGGCCAGTCTGCCTCAAGTGACACCCCACTAGCTGTGTATCTTATGAGAAGCTTCGATACCTTTGCAAGCGGTTTCTTGAAGTTGGTGATGGGATTATGTTGGTGACGAGGCATTGCCTACCTTAAGAGAGTCATAGTGCTTTCTGCCAGTTGCTCACCCAAATACACATTTTGAGATACTGTGGCCAGTCTGCCTGAAGCGATACGCCACTAGTTGTGTATCTTAAGAGAAACATCGTTACTCTTGCCAGCGGTTTCTTGACTTTGAAGATGTGATTATACTGGTGACGAGATATTGGTTACCCTAACAGAGTCACAGTTTTTCGTGCCAGTTGCTCACCGAAATACACATTTTTTAGATACTGTTTCCAGTGTGCCTGAAGCGATACGCCACTAGTTGTGTATCTTAAGAGGAACATCGTTACTCTTGCCAGCGGTTTCTTGACTTTGAAGATGTGATTATACTGGTGACGAGATATTGGCTACCCTAAGAGAGTCACAGTGTTTCCTGCCAGTTGCTCATCCAAATTCACATTTTTTAGATACTCTTTCCAGTCTGCCTGATAGCTACGCCACTAGTTGTGTATCTTAAGAGTCTTGTAACTTTTGCCAGGGGTTTCTTGAAGTTGCTGATGTGATTATGCTGGTGACGAGGCATTGGCTACCCTATGAGTGTCATAGTGATTCCTGCTAGTTGCTCACCCAAATACACATTTTTTTGATACTTTGGCCAGTCTGCCTCAAGTGACACCCAACTAGCTGTGTATCTTATGAGAAGCTTCGTTACCTTTGCAAGCGGTTTCTTGAAGTTGGTGATGTGATTATGTTGGTGACGAGGCATTGGCTACCTTAAGAGAGTCATAGTGCTTTCTGCCAGTTGCTCACCCAAATACACATTTTGAGATACTGCGGCCAGTCTGCCTGAAGCGATACGCCACTAGTTGTGTATCTTAAGAGAAACATCGTTACTCTTGCCAGCGGTTTATTGATTTTGAAGATGTGATTATACTGGTGACGAGATATTGGTTACCCTAAGAGAGTCACAGTGTTTCGTGCCAGTTGGTCACCCAAATACACATTTTTTAGATACTGTTTCCAGTGTGCCTGAAGCGATACGCCACTAGTTGTGTATCTTAAGAGAAACATCGTTACTTTTGCCAGGGGTTTCTAGAAGTTGCTGATTTGATTCTGCTGGTGACGAGGCATTGGCTACCTCAAGAGAGTCATAGAGATTCCTGCCAGTTCTTCACCCAAATACACATTTTTTAGATACTCTTTCCAGTCTGCCTGATAGCTACGCCACTAGTTGTGTATCTTAAGAGTCATTGTAACTTTTGCCAGGGGTTTCTTGAAGTTGCTGATGTGATTATGCTGGTGACGAGGCATTGGCTACCCTATGAGTGTCATAGTGATTCTTGCTAGTTGCTCACCCAAATACACATTTGTTTGATACTTTGGCCAGTCTGCCTCAAGTGACACCCCACTAGCTGTGTATCTTATGAGAAGCTTCGTTACCTTTGCAAGCGGGTTCCTGAAGTTGGTGATGGGATTATGTTGGTGACGAGGCGTTGGCTACCTTAAGAGAGTCATAGTGCTTCCTGCCAGTTGCTCACCCAAATACACATTTTGAGATACTGTGGCCAGTCTGCCTGAAGCGATACGCCACTAGTTGTGTATCTTAAGAGAAACATCGTTACTGTTGCCAGCGGTTTCTTGACTTTGAAGCTGTGATTATACTGGTGACGAGATATTGGTTACCCTAAGAGAGTCACAGTGTTTCGTGCCAGTTGCTCACCCAAATACACATTTTTTAGATACTGTTTCCAGTGTGCCTGAAGCCATACGCCACTAGTTGTGTATCTTAAGAGAAACATCGGTACTTTTGAAAGGAGTTTCTAGAAGTTGCTGATTTGATTCTGCTGGTGACGAAGCATTGGCTACCTCAAGAGAGTCATAGAGATTCCTGCCAGTTCTTCACCCAAATACACATTTTTTAGATACTATTTCCAGTCTGCCTGATAGCTACGCCACTAGTTGTGTATCTTAAGAGTCATTGTAACTTTTGCCAGGGGTTTCTTGAAGTTGCTGATGTGATTATGCTGGTGACGAGGCATTGGCTACCCTATGAGTGTCATAGTGATTCCTGCTAGTTGCTCACCCAAATACACATTTTTTTGATACTTTGGCCAGTCTGCCTCAAGTGACACCCCACTAGCTGTGTATCTTATGAGAAGCTTCGTTACCTTTCCAAGCGGTTTCTTGAAGTTGGTGATGGGATTATGTTGGTGACGAGGCATTGGCTACCTTAAGAGAGTCATAGTGCTTCCTGCCAGTTGCTCACCCAAATACACATTTTGAGATACTGTGGCCAGTCTGCCTGAAGCGATACGCCACTAGTTGTGTATCTTAAGAGAAACATCGTTACTCTTGCCAGTGGTTTCTTGACTTTGAAGATGTGATTATACTGGTGACGAGATATTGGTTACCCTAACAGAGTCACAGTGTTTCGTGCCAGTTGCTCACCGAAATACACATTTTTTAGATACTGTTTCCAGTGTGCCTGAAGCGATACGCCACTAGTTGTGTATCTTAAGAGAAACATCGTTACTCTTGCCAGCGGTTTCTTGACTTTGAAGATGTGATTATACTGGTGACGAGATATTGGCTACCCTAAGAGAGTCACAGTGTTTCCTGCCAGTTGCTCATCCAAATACACATTATTTAGATACTCTTTCCAGTCTGTCTGATAGCTACGCCACTAGTTGTGTATCTTAAGAGTCATTGTAACTTTTGCCAGGGGTTTCTTGAAGTTGCTGATGTGATTATGCTGGTGACGAGGCATTGGCTACCCTATGAGTGTCATAGGGATTCCTGCTAGTTGCTCACCCAAATACACATTTTTTAGATACTGTTTCCAGTGTGCCTGAAGCGATACGCCACTAGTTGTGTATCTTAAGAGAAACATCGTTACTTTTGAAAGGAGTTTCTAGAAGTTGCTGATTTGATTCTGCTGGTGACGAAGCATTGGCTACCTCAAGAGAGTCATAGAGATTCCTGCCAGTTCTTCACCCAAATACACATTTTTTAGATACTATTTCCAGTCTGCCTGATAGCTACGCCACTAGTTGTGTATCTTAAGAGTCATTGTAACTTTTGCCAGGGGTTTCTTGAAGTTGCTGATGTGATTATGCTGGTGACGAGGCATTGGCTACCCTATGAGTGTCATAGTGATTCCTGCTAGTTGCTCACCCAAATACACATTTTTTTGGTACTTTGGCCAGTCTGCCTCAAGTGACACCCCACTAGCTGTGTATCTTATGAGAAGCTTCGATACCTTTGCAAGCGGTTTCTTGAAGTTGGTGATGGGATTATGTTGGTGACGAGGCATTGGCTACCTTAAGAGAGTCATAGTGCTTCCTGCCAGTTGCTCACCCAAATACACATTTTGAGATACTGTGGCCAGTCTGCCTGAAGCGATACGCCACTAGTTGTGTATCTTAAGAGAAACATCGTTACTCTTGCCAGCGGTTTCTTGACTTTGAAGATGTGATTATACTGGTGACGACATATTGGCTACCCTAAGAGAGTCACAGTGTTTCCTGCCAGTTGCTCATCCAAATACACATTTTTTAGATACACTTGCCAGTCTGCCTGATAGCTACGCCACTAGTTGTGTATCTTAAGAGTCATTGTAACTTTTGCCAGGGGTTTCTTGAAGTTGCTGATGTGATTATGCTGGTGACGAGGCATTGGCTACCCTATGAGTGTCATAGTGATTCCTGCTAGTTGCTCACCCAAATACACATTATTTTGATACTTTGGCCAGTCTGCCTCAAGTGACACCCCACTAGCTGTGTATCTTATGAGAAGCTTCGTTACCTTTGCAAGCGGTTTCTTGAAGTTGGTGATGGGATTATGTTGGTGACGAGGCATTGGCTACCTTAAGAGAGTCATAGTGCTTCCTGCCAGTTGCTCACCCAAATACACATTTTGAGATACTGTGGTCAGTCTGCCTGAAGCGATACGCCACTAGTTGTGTATCTTAAGAGAAACATCGTTACTCTTGCCAGTGGTTTCTTGACTTTGAAGATGTGATTATACTGGTGACGAGATATTGGTTACCCTAACAGAGTCACAGTGTTTCGTGCCAGTTGCTCACCGAAATACACATTTTTTAGATACTGTTTCCAGTGTGCCTGAAGCGATACGCCACTAGTTGTGTATCTTAAGAGAAACATCGTTACTCTTGCCAGCGGTTTCTTGACTTTGAAGATGTGATTATACTGGTGACGAGATATTGGCTACCCTAAGAGAGTCACAGTGTTTCCTGCCAGTTGCTCATCCAAATACACATTTTTTAGATACTCTTTCCAGTCTGTCTGATAGCTACGCCACTAGTTGTGTATCTTAAGAGTCATTGTAACTTTTGCCAGGGGTTTCTTGAAGTTGCTGATGTGATTATGCTGGTGACGAGGCATTGGCTACCCTATGAGTGTCATAGGGATTCCTGCTAGTTGCTCACCCAAATACACATTTTTTAGATACTGTTTCCAGTGTGCCTGATAGCTACGTCACTAGTTGTGTATCTTAAGAGAAACATCGTTACTTTTGAAAGGAGTTTCTAGAAGTTGCTGATTTGATTCTGCTGGTGACGAAGCATTGGCTACCTCAAGAGAGTCATAGAGATTCCTGCCAGTTCTTCACCCAAATACACATTTTTTAGATACTATTTCCAGTCTGCCTGATAGCTACGCCACTAGTTGTGTATCTTAAGAGTCATTGTAACTTTTGCCAGGGGTTTCTTGAAGTTGCTGATGTGATTATGCTGGTGACGAGGCATTGGCTACCCTATGAGTGTCATAGTGATTCCTGCTAGTTGCTCACCCAAATACACATTTTTTTGATACTTTGGCCAGTCTGCCTCAAGTGACACCCCACTAGCTGTGTATCTTATGAGAAGCTTCGATACCTTTGCAAGCGGTTTCTTGAAGTTGGTGATGGGATTATGTTGGTGACGAGGCATTGCCTACCTTAAGAGAGTCATAGTGCTTTCTGCCAGTTGCTCACCCAAATACACATTTTGAGATACTGTGGCCAGTCTGCCTGAAGCGATACGCCACTAGTTGTGTATCTTAAGAGAAACATCGTTACTCTTGCCAGCGGTTTCTTGACTTTGAAGATGTGATTATACTGGTGACGACATATTGGCTACCCTAAGAGAGTCACAGTGTTTCCTGCCAGTTGCTCATCCAAATACACATTTTTTAGATACACTTGCCAGTCTGCCTGATAGCTACGCCACTAGTTGTGTATCTTAAGAGTCATTGTAACTTTTGCCAGGGGTTTCTTGAAGTTGCTGATGTGATTATGCTGGTGACGAGGCATTGGCTACCCTATGAGTGTCATAGTGATTCCTGCTAGTTGCTCACCCAAATACACATTTTTTTGATACTTTGGCCAGTCTGCCTCAAGTGACACCCCACTAGCTGTGTATCTTATGAGAAGCTTCGTTACCTTTGCAAGCGGTTTCTTGAAGTTGGTGATGGGATTATGTTGGTGACGAGGCATTGGCTACCTTAAGAGAGTCATAGTGCTTCCTGCCAGTTGCTCACCCAAATACACATTTTGAGATACTGTGGTCAGTCTGCCTGAAGCGATACGCCACTAGTTGTGTATCTTAAGAGAAACATCGTTACTCTTGCCAGTGGTTTCTTGACTTTGAAGATGTGATTATACTGGTGACGAGATATTGGTTACCCTAACAGAGTCACAGTGTTTCGTGCCAGTTGCTCACCGAAATACACATTTTTTAGATACTGTTTCCAGTGTGCCTGAAGCGATACGCCACTAGTTGTGTATCTTAAGAGAAACATCGTTACTCTTGCCAGCGGTTTCTTGACTTTGAAGATGTGATTATACTGGTGACGAGATATTGGCTACCCTAAGAGAGTCACAGTGTTTCCTGCCAGTTGCTCATCCAAATACACATTTTTTAGATACTCTTTCCAGTCTGTCTGATAGCTACGCCACTAGTTGTGTATCTTAAGAGTCATTGTAACTTTTGCCAGGGGTTTCTTGAAGTTGCTGATGTGATTGTGCTGGTGACGAGGCATTGGCTACCCTATGAGTGTCATAGGGATTCCTGCTAGTTGCTCACCCAAATACACATTTTTTAGATACTGTTTCCAGTGTGCCTGATAGCTACGTCACTAGTTGTGTATCTTAAGAGAAACATCGTTACTTTTGAAAGGAGTTTCTAGAAGTTGCTGATTTGATTCTGCTGGTGACGAAGCATTGGCTACCTCAAGAGAGTCATAGAGATTCCTGCCAGTTCTTCACCCAAATACACATTTTTTAGATACTATTTCCAGTCTGCCTGATAGCTACGCCACTAGTTGTGTATCTTAAGAGTCATTGTAACTTTTGCCAGGGGTTTCTTGAAGTTGCTGATGTGATTATGCTGGTGACGAGGCATTGGCTACCCTATGAGTGTCATAGTGATTCCTGCTAGTTGCTCACCCAAATACACATTTTTTTGATACTTTGGCCAGTCTGCCTCAAGTGACACCCCACTAGCTGTGTATCTTATGAGAAGCTTCGATACCTTTGCAAGCGGTTTCTTGAAGTTGGTGATGGGATTATGTTGGTGACGAGGCATTGCCTACCTTAAGAGAGTCATAGTGCTTTCTGCCAGTTGCTCACCCAAATACACATTTTGAGATACTGTGGCCAGTCTGCCTGAAGCGATACGCCACTAGTTGTGTATCTTAAGAGAAACATCGTTACTCTTGCCAGCGGTTTCTTGACTTTGAAGATGTGATTATACTGGTGACGACATATTGGCTACCCTAAGAGAGTCACAGTGTTTCCTGCCAGTTGCTCATCCAAATACACATTTTTTAGATACACTTGCCAGTCTGCCTGATAGCTACGCCACTAGTTGTGTATCTTAAGAGTCATTGTAACTTTTGCCAGGGGTTTCTTGAAGTTGCTGATGTGATTATGCTGGTGACGAGGCATTGGCTACCCTATGAGTGTCATAGTGATTCCTGCTAGTTGCTCACCCAAATACACATTTTTTTGATACTTTGGCCAGTCTGCCTCAAGTGACACCCCACTAGCTGTGTATCTTATGAGAAGCTTCGTTACCTTTGCAAGCGGTTTCTTGAAGTTGGTGATGGGATTATGTTGGTGATGAGGCATTGGCTACCTTAAGAGAGTCACAGTGCTTCCTGCCAGTTGCTCACCCAAATACACATTTTGAGATACTGTGGCCAGTCTGCCTGAAGCGATACGCCACTAGTTGTGTATCTTAAGAGAAACATCGTAACTCTTGCCAGTGGTTTCTTGACTTTGAAGATGTGATTATACTGGTGACGAGATATTGGTTACCCTAACAGAGTCACAGTGTTTCGTGCCAGTTGCTCACCGAAATACACATTTTTTAGATACTGTTTCCAGTGTGCCTGAAGCGATACGCCACTAGTTGTGTATCTTAAGAGAAACATCGTTACTCTTGCCAGCGGTTTCTTGACTTTGAAGATGTGATTATACTGGTGACGAGATATTGGCTACCCTAAGAGAGTCACAGTGTTTCCTGCCAGTTGCTCATCCAAATACACATTTTTTAGATACTCTTTCCAGTCTGTCTGATAGCTACGCCACTAGTTGTGTATCTTAAGAGTCATTGTAACTTTTGCCAGAGGTTTCTTGAAGTTGCTGATGTGATTATGCTGGTGACGAGGCATTGGCTACCCTATGAGTGTCATAGGGATTCCTGCTAGTTGCTCACCCAAATACACCTTTTTTAGATACTGTTTCCAGTGTGCCTGAAGCGATACGCCACTAGTTGTGTATCTTAAGAGAAACATCGTTACTTTTGAAAGGAGTTTCTAGAAGTTGCTGATTTGATTCTGCTGGTGACGAAGCATTGGCTACCTCAAGAGAGTCATAGAGATTCCTGCCAGTTCTTCACCCAAATACACATTTTTTAGATACTATTTCCAGTCTGCCTGATAGCTACGCCACTAGTTGTGTATCTTAAGAGTCATTGTAACTTTTGCCAGGGGTTTCTTGAAGTTGCTGATGTGATTATGCTGGTGACGAGGCATTGGCTACCCTATGAGTGTCATAGTGATTCCTGCTAGTTGCTCACCCAAATACACATTTTTTTGATACTTTGGCCAGTCTGCCTCAAGTGACACCCCACTAGCTGTGTATCTTATGAGAAGCTTCGTTACCTTTGCAAGCGGTTTCTTGAAGTTGGTGATGGGATTATGTTGGTGACGAGGCATTGCCTACCTTAAGAGAGTCATAGTGCTTTCTGCCAGTTGCTCACCCAAATACACATTTTGAGATACTGTGGCCAGTCTGCCTGAAGCGATACGCCACTAGTTGTGTATCTTAAGAGAAACATCGTTACTCTTGCCAGCGGTTTCTTGACTTTGAAGATGTGATTATACTGGTGACGACATATTGGCTACCCTAAGAGAGTCACAGTGTTTCCTGCCAGTTGCTCATCCAAATACACATTTTTTAGATACACTTGCCAGTCTGCCTGATAGCTACGCCACTAGTTGTGTATCTTAAGAGTCATTGTAACTTTTGCCAGGGGTTTCTTGAAGTTGCTGATGTGATTATGCTGGTGACGAGGCATTGGCTACCCTATGAGTGTCATAGTGATTCCTGCTAGTTGCTCACCCAAATACACATTTTTTTGATACTTTGGCCAGTCTGCCTCAAGTGACACCCCACTAGCTGTGTATCTTATGAGAAGCTTCGTTACCTTTGCAAGCGGTTTCTTGAAGTTGGTGATGGGATTATGTTGGTGATGAGGCATTGGCTACCTTAAGAGAGTCACAGTGCTTCCTGCCAGTTGCTCACCCAAATACACATTTTGAGATACTGTGGCCAGTCTGCGTGAAGCGATACGCCACTAGTTGTGTATCTTAAGAGAAACATCGTTACTCTTGCCAGCGGTTTCTTGACTTTGAAGCTGTGATTATACTGGTGACGAGATATTGGCTACCCTAAGAGAGTCACAGTGTTTCGTGCCAGTTGCTCACCCAAATACACATTTTTTAGATACTGTTTCCAGTGTGCCTGAAGCGATACGCCACTAGTTGTGTATCTTAAGTAAAACATCGTTACTTTTGAAAGGAGTTTCTAGAAGTTGCTGATTTGATTCTGCTGGTGACGAAGCATTGGCTACCTCAAGAGAGTCATAGAGATTCCTGCTAGTTGCTCACCCAAATACAAATTTTTTTGATACTTTTGCCAGGCTGCCTCAAGTGACACCCCACTAGCTGTGTATCTTATGAGAAGCTTCGTTACCTTTGCAAGCGGTTTCCTGAAGTTGGTGATAGGATTATGTTGGTGACGAGGCATTGGCTACCTTAAGAGAGTCATAGTGCTTCCTGCCAGTTGCTCACCCAAATACACATTTTGAGATACTGTGGCGTCTGCCTGAAGCGATACGCCACTAGTTGTGTATCTTAAGAGAAACATCGTTACTCTTGCCAGCGGTTTCTTGACTTTGAAGATGTGATTATACTGGTGACGAGATATTGGTTACCCTAACAGAGTCACAGTGTTTCGTGCCAGTTGCTCACCGAAATACACATTTTTTAGATACTGTTTCCAGTGTGCCTGAAGCGATACGCCACTAGTTGTGTATCTTAAGAGAAACATCGTTACTCTTGCCAGCGGTTTCTTGACTTTGAAGATGTGATTATACTGGTGACGAGATATTGGCTACCCTAAGAGAGACACAGTGTTTCCTGCCAGTTGCTCATCCAAATACACATTTTTTTGATACTCTTTCCAGTCTGCCTGATAGCTACGCCACTAGTTGTGTATCTTAAGAGTCATTGTAACTTTTGCCAGGCGTTTCTTGAAGTTGCTGATGTGATTATGCTGGTGACGAGGCATTGGCTACCCTATGAGTGTCATAGTGATTCCTGCTAGTTGCTCACCCAAATACACATTTTTTTGATACTTTGGCCAGTCTGCCTCAAGTGACACCCCACTAGCTGTGTATCTTATGAGAAGCTTCGTTAGCTTTGCAACCGGTTTCTTGAAGTTGGTGATGGGATTATGTTGGTGACGAGGCATTGCCTACTTTAAGAGAGTCATAGTGCTTCCTGCCAGTTGCTCACCCAAATACACATTTTGAGATATTGTGACCAGTCTGCCTGAAGCGATACGCCACTAGTTGTGTATTTTAAGAGAAACATCGTTACTCTTGCCAGCGGTTTCTTGACTTTGAAGATGTGATTATACTGGTGACGAGATATTGGCTACCCTAAGAGAGTCACAGTGTTTCCTGCCAGTTGCTCATCCAAATTCACATTTTTTAGATACTCTTTCCAGTCTGCCTGATAGCTACGCCACTAGTTGTGTATCTTAAGAGTCTTGTAACTTTTGCCAGGGGTTTCTTGAAGTTGCTGATGTGATTATGCTGGTGACGAGGCATTGGCTACCCTATGAGTGTCATAGTGATTCCTGCTAGTTGCTCACCCAAATACACATTTTTTTGATACTTTGGCCAGTCTGCCTCAAGTGACACCCAACTAGCTGTGTATCTTATGAGAAGCTTCGTTACCTTTGCAAGCGGTTTCTTGAAGTTGGTTATGTGATTATGTTGGTGACGAGGCATTGGCTACCTTAAGAGAGTCATAGTGCTTTCTGCCAGTTGCTCACCCAAATACACATTTTGAGATACTGCGGCCAGTCTGCCTGAAGCGATACGCCACTAGTTGTGTATCTTAAGAGAAACATCGTTACTCTTGCCAGCGGTTTATTGATTTTGAAGATGTGATTATACTGGTGACGAGATATTGGTTACCCTAAGAGAGTCACAGTGTTTCGTGCCAGTTGGTCACCCAAATACACATTTTTTAGATACTGTTTCCAGTGTGCCTGAAGCGATACGCCACTAGTTGTGTATCTTAAGAGAAACATCGTTACTTTTGCCAGCGGTTTCTAGAAGTTGCTGATTTGATTCTGCTGGTGACGAGGCATTGGCTACCTCAAGAGAGTCATAGAGATTCCTGCCAGTTCTTCACCCAAATACACATTTTTTAGATACTCTTTCCAGTCTGCCTGATAGCTACGCCACTAGTTGTGTATCTTAAGAGTCAGTGTAACTTTTGCCAGGGGTTTCTTGAAGTTGCTGATGTGATTATGCTGGTGACGAGGCATTGGCTACCCTATGAGTGTCATAGAGATTCCTGCTAGTTGCTCACCCAAATACACATTTTTTTCATACTTTGGCCAGTCTGCCTCAAGTGACACCCCACTAGCTGTGTATCTTATGAGAAGCTTCGTTAATTTGCAAGCGGTTTCTTGAAGTTGGTGATGGGATTATGTTGGTGACGAGGCATTGCCTACCTTAAGAGAGTCATAGTGCTTCCTGCCAGTTGCTCACCCAAATACACATTTTGAGATATTGTGACCAGTCTGCCTGAAGCGATACGCCACTAGTTGTGTATCTTAAGAGAAACATCGTTACTCTTGCCAGCGGTTTCTTGACTTTGAAGATGTGATTATACTGGTGACGACATATTGGCTACCCTAAGAGAGTCACAGTGTTTCCTGCCAGTTGCTCATCCAAATACACATTTTTTAGATACTCTCTCCAGTCTGTCTGATAGCTACGCCACTAGTTGTGTATCTTAAGAGTCATTGTAACTTTTGCCAGGGGTTTCTTGAAGTTGCTGATGTGATTATGCTGGTGACGAGGCATTGGCTACCCTATGAGTGTCATAGTGATTCCTGCTAGTTGCTCACCCAAATACACATTTTTTAGATACTGTTTCCAGTGTGCCTGAAGCGATACGCCACTAGTTGTGTATCTTAAGAGAAACATCGTTACTTTTGAAAGGAGTTTCTAGAAGTTGCTGATTTGATTCTGCTGGTGACGAAGCATTGGCTACCTCAAGAGGGTCATAGAGATTCCTGCCAGTTCTTCACCCAAATACACATTTTTTAGATACTATTTCCAGTCTGCCTGATAGCTACGCCACTAGTTGTGTATCTTAAGAGTCATTGTAACTTTTGCCAGGGGTTTCTTGAAGTTGCTGATGTGATTATGCTGGTGACGAGGCATTGGCTACCCTATGAGTGTCATAGTGATTCCTGCTAGTTGCTCACCCAAATACACATTTTTTTGATACTTTGGCCAGTCTGCCTCAAGTGACACCCCACTAGCTGTGTATCTTATGAGAAGCTTCGTTACCTTTGCAAGCGGTTTCTTGAAGTTGGTGATGGGATTATGTTGGTGACGAGGCATTGCCTACCTTTAGAGAGTCATAGTGCTTTCTGCCAGTTGCTCACCCAAATACACATTTTGAGATACTGTGGCCAGTCTGCCTGAAGCGATACGCCACTAGTTGTGTATCTTAAGAGAAACATCATTACTCTTGCCAGCGGTTTCTTGACTTTGAAGATGTGATTATACTGGTGACGAGATATTGGCTACCCTAAGAGAGTCATAGTGTTTCGTGCCAGTTGCTCACCCAAATACACATTTTTTAGATACTGTTTCCAAAGTGCCTGAAGCTATACGCCTCTAGTTGTGTATCTTAAGAGAAACATCGTTACTGTTGCCAGCGGTTTCTTGACTATGAAGATGTGATTATACTGGTGACGAGATATTGGCTACCCTAAGAGAGTCACAGTGTTTCCTGCCAGTTGCTCATCCAAATACACATTTTTTAGATACTCTTTCCAGTCTGCCTGATAGCTACGCCACTAGCTGTGTATCTTAAGAGTCATTGTAACTTTTGCCAGGGGTTTCTTGAAGTTGCTGATGTGATTATGCTGGTGACGAGGCATTGGCTACCCTCTGAGTGTCAGAGTGATTCCTGCTAGTTGCTCTCCCAAATACACATTTTTTTGATACTTTGGCCAGTCCGCCTCAAGTGACACCCCACTAGCTGTGTATCTTATGAGAAGCTTCGTTACCTTTGCAAGCGGTTTCTTGAAGTTGGTGATGTGATTATGTTGGTGACGAGGCATTGGCTACCTTAAGAGAGTCATAGTGCTTTCTGCCAGTTGCTCACCCAAATACACATTTTGAGATACTTTGGCCAGTCTGCCTGAAGCGATACGCCACTAGTTGTGTATCTTAAGAGAAACATCGTTACTCTTGCCAGCGGTTTCTTGATTTTGAAGATGAGATTATACTGGTGACGAGATATTGGTTACCCTAAGAGAGTCACAGTGTTTCGTGCCAGTTGCTCACCCAAATACACATTTTTTAGATACTGTTTCCAGTGTGCCTGAAGCGATACGCCACTAGTTGTGTATCTTAAGAGAAACATCGTTACTTTTGCCAGGGGTTTCTGGAAGTTGCTGATTTGATTCTGCTGGTGACGAGGCATTGGCTACCTCAAGAGAGTCATAGAGATTCCTGCCAGTTCTTCACCCAAATACACATTTTTTAGATACTCTTTCCAGTCTGCCTGATAGCTACGCCACTAGTTGTGTATCTTAAGAGTCATTGTAACTTTTGCCAGGGGTTTCTTGAAGTTGCTGATGTGATTATGCTGGTGACGAGGCATTGGCTACCCTATGAGTGTCATAGTGATTCGTGCTAGTTGCTCACCCAAATACACACTTTTTTGATACTTTGGCCAGTCCGCCTCAAGTGACACCCCACTAGCTGTGTATCTTATGAGAAGCTTCGTTACCTTTGCAAGCGGTTTCTTGAAGTTGGTGATGTGATTATGTTGGTGACGAGGCATTGGCTACCTTAAGAGAGTCATAGTGCTTTCTGCCAGTTGCTCACCCAAATACACATTTTGAGATACTTTGGCCAGTCTGCCTGAAGCGATACGCCACTAGTTGTGTATCTTAAGAGAAACATCGTTACTCTTGCCAGCGGTTTCTTGATTTTGAAGATGAGATTATACTGGTGAGGAGATATTGGTTACCCTAAGAGAGTCACAGTGTTTCGTGCCAGTTGCTCACCCAAATACACATTTTTTAGATACTGTTTCCAGTCTGCCTGAAGCGATACGCCACTAGTTGTGTATCTTAAGAGAAACATCGTTACTCTTGCCAGCGGTTTCTTGACTTTGAAGATGTGATTATACTGGTGACGAGATATTGGTTACCCTAACAGAGTCACAGTGTTTCGTGCCAGTTGCTCACCGAAATACACATTTTTTAGATACTGTTTCCAGTGTGCCTAAAGCGATACGCCACTAGTTGTGTATCTTAAGAGAAACATCGTTACTCTTGCCAGCGGTTTCTTGACTTTGAAGATGTGATTTTACTGGTGACGAGATATTGGCTACCCTAAGAGAGTCACAGTGTTTCCTGCCAGTTGCTCATCCAAATACACATTTTTTAGATACTCTTTCCAGTCTGCCTGATAGCTACGCCACTAGTTGTGTATCTTAAGAGTCAGTGTAACTTTTGCCAGGGGTTTCTTGAAGTTGCTGATGTGATTATGCTGGTGACGAGGCATTGGCTACCCTATGAGTGTCATAGTTATTCCTGCTAGTTGCTCACCCAAATACACATTTTTTTCATACTTTGGCCAGTCTGCCTCAAGTGACACCCCACTAGCTGTGTATCTTATGAGAAGCTTCGTTAATTTGCAAGCCGTTTCTTGAAGTTGGTGATGGGATTATGTTGGTGACGAGGCATTGCCTACCTTAAGAGAGTCATAGTGCTTCCTGCCAGTTGCTCACCCAAATACACATTTTGAGATATTGTGACCAGTCTGCCTGAAGCGATACGCCACTAGTTGTGTATCTTAAGAGAAACATCGTTACTCTTGCCAGTGGTTTCTTGACTTTGAAGATGTGATTATACTGGTGACGAGATATTGGCTACCCTAAGAGAGTCACAGTGTTTCCTGCCAGTTGCTCATCCAAATTCACATTTTTGGTTACTCTTTCCAGTCTGCCTGATAGCTACGCCACTAGTTGTGTATCTTAAGAGTCTTGTAACTTTTGCCAGGGGTTTCTTGAAGTTGCTGATGTGATTATGCTGGTGACGAGGCATTGGCTACCCTATGAGTGTCATAGTGATTCCTGCTAGTTGCTCACCCAAATACACATTTTTTTGATACTTTGGCCAGTCTGCCTCAAGTGGCACCCAACTAGCTGTGTATCTTATGAGAAGCTTCGTTACCTTTGCAAGCGGTTTCTTGAAGTTGGTGATGTGATTATGTTGGTGACGAGGCATTGGCTACCTTAAGAGAGTCATAGTGCTTCCTGCCAGTTGCTCACCCAAATACACATTTTGAGATATTGTGACCAGTCTGCCTGAAGCGATACGCCACTAGTTGTGTATCTTAAGAGAAACATCGTTACTCTTGCCAGCGGTTTCTTGATTTTGAAGATGTGATTATACTGGTGACGAGATATTGGTTACCCTAAGAGAGTCACAATGTTTCGTGCCAGTTGCTCACCGAAATACACATTTTTTAGATACTGTTTCCAGTGTGCCTGAAGCGATACGCCACTAGTTGTGTATCTTAAGAGAAACATCGTTACTCTTGCCAGCGGTTTCTTGACTTTGAAGATGTGATTATACTGGTGACGAGATATTGGCTACCCTAAGAGAGTCACAGTGTTTCCTGCCAGTTGCTCATCCAAATACACATTTTTTAGATACTCTTTCCAGTCTGTCTGATAGCTACGCCACTAGTTGTGTATCTTAAGAGTCATTGTAACTTTTGCCAGGGGTTTCTTGAAGTTGCTGATGTGATTATGCTGGTGACGAGGCATTGGCTACCCTCTGAGTGTCAGAGTGATTCCTGCTAGTTGCTCTCCCAAATACACATTTTTTTGATACTTTGGCCAGTCCGCCTCAAGTGACACCCCACTAGCTGTGTATCTTATGAGAAGCTTCGTTACCTTTGCAAGCGGTTTCTTGAAGTTGGTGATGTGATTATGTTGGTGACGAGGCATTGGCTACCTTAAGAGAGTCACAGTGTTTCGTGCCAGTTGCTCACCCAAATACACATTTTTTAGATACTGTTTCCAGTGTGCCTGAAGCGATACGCCACTAGTTGTGTATCTTAAGAGAAACATCGTTACTTTTGCCAGGGGTTTCTGGAAGTTGCTGATTTGATTCTGCTGGTGACGAGGCATTGGCTACCTCAAGAGAGTCATAGAGATTCCTGCCAGTTCTTCACCCAAATACACATTTTTTAGATACTCTTTCCAGTCTGCCTGATAGCTACGCCACTAGTTGTGTATCTTAAGAGTCATTGTAACTTTTGCCAGGGGTTTCTTGAAGTTGCTGATGTGATTATGCTGGTGACGAGGCATTGGCTACCCTATGAGTGTCATAGTGATTCCTGCTAGTTGCTCACCCAAATACACATTTTTTTGATACTTTGGCCAGTCTGCCTCAAGTGACACCCCACTAGCTGTGTATCTTATGAGAAGCTTCGTTACCTTTGCAAGCGGTTTCTTGAAGTTGGTGATGGGATTATGTTGGTGATGAGGCATTGGCTACCTTAAGAGAGTCACAGTGCTTCCTGCCAGTTGCTCACCCAAATACACATTTTGAGATACTGTGGCCAGTCTGCGTGAAGCGATACGCCACTAGTTGCGTATCTTAAGAGAAACATCGTTACTCTTGCCAGCGGTTTCTTGACTTTGAAGCTGTGATTATACTGGTGACGAGATATTGGCTACCCTAAGAGAGTCACAGTGTTTCGTGCCAGTTGCTCACCGAAATACACATTTTTTAGATACTGTTTCCAGTGTGCCTGAAGCGATACGCCACTAGTTGTGTATCTTAAGAGAAACATCGTTACTCTTGCCAGCGGTTTCTTGACTTTGAAGATGTGATTATACTGGTGACGAGATATTGGCTACCCTAAGAGAGTCACAGTGTTTTCTGCCAGTTGCTCATCCAAATACACATTTTTTTGATACTCTTTCCAGTCTGCCTGATAGTTACGCCACTAGTTGTGTATCTTAAGAGTCATTGTAACTTTTGCCAGGGGTTTCTTGAAGTTGCTGATGTGATTATGCTGGTGACGAGGCATTGGCTACCCTATGAGTGTCATAGTGATTCCTGCTAGTTGCTCACCCAAATACACATTTTTTTGATACTTTGGCCAGTCTGCCTCAAGTGACACCCCACTAGCTGTGTATCTTATGAGAAGCTTCGTTACCTTTGCAAGCGGTTTCTTGAAGTTGGTGATGGGATTATGTTGGTGACGAGGCATTGCCTACCTTAAGAGAGTCATAGTGCTTCCTGCCAGTTGCTCACCCAAATACACATTTTGAGATATTGTGACCAGTCTGCCTGAAGCGATACGCCACTAGTTGTGTATCTTAAGAGAAACATCGTTACTCTTGCCAGCGGTTTCTTGACTTTGAAGCTGTGATTATACTGGTGACGAGATATTGGCTACCCTAAGAGAGTCACAGTGTTTCGTGCCAGTTGCTCACCCAAATACACATTTTTTAGATACTGTTTCCAGTGTGCCTGAAGCGATACGCCACTAGTTGTGTATCTTAAGAGGAACATCGTTACTCTTGCCAGCGGTTTCTTGACTTTGAAGATGTGATTATACTGGTGACGAGATATTGGCTACCCTAAGGGAGTCACAGTGTTTCCGGCCAGTTGCTCATCCAAATTCACATTTTTTAGATACTCTTTCCAGTCTGCCTGATAGCTACGCCACTAGTTGTGTATCTTAAGAGTCTTGTAACTTTTACCAGGGGTTTCTTGAAGTTGCTGATGTGATTATGCTGGTGACGAGGCATTGGCTACCCTATGAGTGTCATAGTGATTCCTGCTAGTTGCTCACCCAAATACACATTTTTTTGATACTTTGGCCAGTCTGCCTCAAGTGACACCCAACTAGCTGTGTATCTTATGAGAAGCTTCTTTATCTTTGCATGCGGTTTCTTGAAGTTGGTGATGTGATTATGTTGGTGACGAGGCATTGGCTACCTTAAGAGAGTCATAGTGCTTTCTGCCAGTTGCTCACCCAAATACACATTTTGAGATACTGTGGCCAGTCTGCCTGAAGCGATACGCCACTAGTTGTGTATCTTAATAAGAAACATCGTTACTCTTGCCAGCGGTTTCTTGATTTTGAAGATGAGATTATACTGGTGACGAGATATTGGTTACCCTAAGAGAGTCACAGTGTTTCGTGCCAGTTGCTCACCCAAATACACATTTTTTAGATACTGTTTCCAGTGTGCCTGAAGCGATACGCCACTAGTTGTGTATCTTAAGAGAAACATCGTTACTTTTGCCATGGGTTTCTGGAAGTTGCTGATTTGATTCTGCTGGTGACGAGGCATTGGCAACCTCAAGAGAGTCATAGAGATTCCTGCCAGTTCTTCACCCAAATACACGTTTTTTAGATACTCTTTCCAGTCTGCCTGATAGCTACGCCACTAGTTGTGTATCTTAAGAGTCATTGTAACTTTTGCCAGGGGTTTCTTGAAGTTGCTGATGTGATTATGCTGGTGACGAGGCATTGGCTACCCTATGAGTGTCATAGTGATTCCTGCTATTTGCTCTCCCAAATACACATTTTTTTGATACTTTGGCCAGTCTGCCTCAAGTGACACCCCACTAGCTGTGTATCTTATGAGAAGCTTCGTTACCTTTGCAAGCGGTTTCTTGAAGTTGGTGATGGGATTATGTTGGTGACGAGGCATTGCCTACCTTAAGAGAGTCATAGTGCTTTCTGCCAGTTGCTCACCCAAATACACATTTTGAGATACTGTGACCAGTCTGCCTTAAGCGATACGCCACTAGTTGTGTATCTTAAGAGAAACATCGTTACTCTAGCCAGCGGTTTCTTGACTTTGAAGCTGTGATTATACTGGTGACGAGATATTGGCTACCCTAAGAGAGTCACAGTGTTTCGTGCCAGTTGCTCACCGAAATACACAAATTTTAGATACTGTTTCCAGTGTGCCTGAAGCGATACGCCACTAGTTGTGGATCTTAAGAGAAACATCGTTACTCTTGCCAGCGGTTTCTTGACTTTGAAGATGTGATTATACTGGTGACGAGATATTGGCTACCCTAAGAGAGTCACAGTGTTTCCTGCCAGTTGCTCATCCAAATACACATTTTTTAGATACTCTTTCCAGTCTGCCTGATAGCTACGCCACTAGTTGTGTATCTTAAGAGTCATTGTAACTTTTGCCAGGGGTTTCTTGAAGTTGCTGATGTGATTATGCTGGTGACGAAGCATTGGCTACCCTATGAGTGTCATAGTGATTCCTGCTAGTTGCTCACCCAAATACAGATTTTTTTGATACTTTGGACAGTCTGCCTCAAGTGACACCCCACTAGCTGTGTATCTTATGAGAAGCTTCGTTAATTTGCAAGCGGTTTCTTGAAGTTGGTGATGGGATTACGTTGGTGACGAGGCATTGCCTACCTTAAGAGAGTCATAGTGCTTCCTGCCAGTTGCTCACCCAAATACACGTTTTGAGATATTGTGACCAGTCTGCCTGAAGCGATACGCCACTAGTTGTGTATCTTAAGAGAAACATCGTTACTCTTGCCAGCGGTTTCTTGACTTTGAAGCTGTGATTATACTGGTGCCGAGATATTGGCTACCCTAAGAGAGTCACAGTGTTTCGTGCCAGTTGCTCACCCAAATACACATTTTTTAGATACTGTTTCCAGTGTGCCTGAAGCGATACGCCACTAGTTGTGTATCTTAAGAGGAACATCGTTACTCTTGCCAGCGGTTTCTTGACTTTGAAGATGTGATTATACTGGTGACGAGATATTGGCTACCCTAAGAGAGTCACAGTGTTTCCTGCCAGTTGCTCATCCAAATTCACATTTTTTAGATACTCTTTCCAGTCTGCGTGATAGCTACGCCACTAGTTGTGTATCTTAAGAGTCATTGTAACTTTTGCCAGGGGTTTCTTGAAGTTGCTGATTTGATTCTGCTGGTGACGAGGCATTGGCTACCTCAAGAGAGTCATAGAGATTCCTGCCAGTTCTTCACCCAAATACACATTTTTTAGATACTCTTTCCAGTCTGCCTGATAGCTACGCCACTAGTTGTGTATCTTAAGAGAAACATCGTTACTTTTGAAAGGAGTTTCTAGAAGTTGCTGATTTGATTCTGCTGGTGACGAAGCATTGGCTACCTCAAGAGAGTCATAGAGATTCCTGCCAGTTCTTCACCCAAATACACATTTTTTAGATACTATTTCCAGTCTGCCTGATAGCTACGCCACTAGTTGTGTATCTTAAGAGTCATTGTAACTTTTGCCAGGGGTTTCTTGAAGTTGCTGATGTGATTATGCTGGTGACGAGGCATTGGCTACCCTATGAGTGTCATAGTGATTCCTGCTAGTTGCTCACCCAAATACACATTTTTTTGATACTTTGGCCAGTCTGCCTCAAGTGACACCCCACTAGCTGTGTATCTTATGAGAAGCTTCGTTACCTTTGCAAGCGGTTTCTTGAAGTTGGTGATGGGATTATGTTGGTGACGAGGCATTGCCTACCTTAAGAGAGTCAGTGTGCTTTCTGCCAGTTGCTCACCCAAATACACATTATGAGATACTGTGGCCAGTCTGCCTGAAGCGATACGCCACTAGTTGTGTATCTTAAGAGAAACATCGTTACTCTTGCCAGCGGTTTCTTGACTTTGAAGATGTGATTATACTGGTGACGAGATATTGGCTACCCTAAGAGAGTCACAGTGTTTCCTGCCAGTTGCTCATCCAAATACACATTTTTTAGATACACTTGCCAGTCTGCCTGATAGCTACGCCACTAGTTGTGTATCTTAAGAGTCATTGTAACTTTTGCCAGGGGTTTCTTGAAGTTGCTGATGTGATTATGCTGGTGACGAGGCATTGGCTACCCTATGAGTGTCATAGTGATTCCTGCTAGTTGCTCTCCCAAATACACATTTTTTTGATACTTTGGCCAGTCTGCCTCAAGTGACACCCCACTAGCTGTGTATCTTATGAGAAGCTTCGTTACCTTTGCAAGCGGTTTCTTGAAGTGGGTGATGGGATTATGTTGGTGACGAGGCATTGCCTACCTTAAGAGAGTCATAGTGCTTTCTGCCAGTTGCTCACCCAAATACACATTTTGAGATACTGTGACCAGTCTGCCTTAAGCGATACGCCACTAGTTGTGTATCTTAAGAGAAACATCGTTACTCTAGCCAGCGGTTTCTTGACTTTGAAGCTGTGATTATACTGGTGACGAGATATTGGCTACCCTAAGAGAGTCACAGTGTTTCGTGCCAGTTGCTCACCGAAATACACAAATTTTAGATACTGTTTCCAGTGTGCCTGAAGCGATACGCCACTAGTTGTGGATCTTAAGAGAAACATCGTTACTCTTGCCAGCGGTTTCTTGACTTTGAAGATGTGATTATACTGGTGACGAGATATTGGCTACCCTAAGAGAGTCACAGTGTTTCCTGCCAGTTGCTCATCCAAATACACATTTTTTAGATACTCTTTCCAGTCTGCCTGATAGCTACGCCACTAGTTGTGTATCTTAAGAGTCATTGTAACTTTTGCCAGGGGTTTCTTGAAGTTGCTGATGTGATTATGCTGGTGACGAAGCATTGGCTACCCTATGAGTGTCATAGTGATTCCTGCTAGTTGCTCACCCAAATACACATTTTTTTGATACTTTGGACAGTCTGCCTCAAGTGACACCCCACTAGCTGTGTATCTTATGAGAAGCTTCGTTAATTTGCAAGCGGTTTCTTGAAGTTGGTGATGGGATTACGTTGGTGACGAGGCATTGCCTACCTTAAGAGAGTCATAGTGCTTCCTGCCAGTTGCTCACCCAAATACACGTTTTGAGATATTGTGACCAGTCTGCCTGAAGCGATACGCCACTAGTTGTGTATCTTAAGAGAAACATCGTTACTCTTGCCAGCGGTTTCTTGACTTTGAAGCTGTGATTATACTGGTGACGAGATATTGGCTACCCTAAGAGAGTCACAGTGTTTCGTGCCAGTTGCTCACCCAAATACACATTTTTTAGATACTGTTTCCAGTGTGCCTGAAGCGATACGCCACTAGTTGTGTATCTTAAGAGGAACATCGTTACTCTTGCCAGCGGTTTCTTGACTTTGAAGATGTGATTATACTGGTGACGAGATATTGGCTACCCTAAGAGAGTCACAGTGTTTCCTGCCAGTTGCTCATTCAAATTCACATTTTTTAGATACTCTTTTCAGTCTGCGTGATAGCTACGCCACTAGTTGTGTATCTTAAGAGTCATTGTAACTTTTGCCAGGGGTTTCTTGAAGTTGCTGATTTGATTCTGCTGGTGACGAGGCATTGGCTACCTCAAGAGAGTCATAGAGATTCCTGCCAGTTCTTCACCCAAATACACATTTTTTAGATACTCTTTCCAGTCTGCCTGATAGCTACGCCACTAGTTGTGTATCTTAAGAGAAACATCGTTACTTTTGAAAGGAGTTTCTAGAAGTTGCTGATTTGATTCTGCTGGTGACGAAGCATTGGCTACCTCAAGAGAGTCATAGAGATTCCTGCCAGTTCTTCACCCAAATACACATTTTTTAGATACTATTTCCAGTCTGCCTGATAGCTACGCCACTAGTTGTGTATCTTAAGAGTCATTGTAACTTTTGCCAGGGGTTTCTTGAAGTTGCTGATGTGATTATGCTGGTGACGAGGCATTGGCTACCCTATGAGTGTCATAGTGATTCCTGCTAGTTGCTCACCCAAATACACATTTTTTTGATACTTTGGCCAGTCTGCCTCAAGTGACACCCCACTAGCTGTGTATCTTATGAGAAGCTTCGTTACCTTTGCAAGCGGTTTCTTGAAGTTGGTGATGGGATTATGTTGGTGACGAGGCATTGCCTACCTTAAGAGAGTCAGTGTGCTTTCTGCCAGTTGCTCACCCAAATACACATTATGAGATACTGTGGCCAGTCTGCCTGAAGCGATACGCCACTAGTTGTGTATCTTAAGAGAAACATCGTTACTCTTGCCAGCGGTTTCTTGACTTTGAAGATGTGATTATACTGGTGACGAGATATTGGCTACCCTAAGAGAGTCACAGTGTTTCCTGCCAGTTGCTCATCCAAATACACATTTTTTAGATACACTTGCCAGTCTGCCTGATAGCTACGCCACTAGTTGTGTATCTTAAGAGTCATTGTAACTTTTGCCAGGGGTTTCTTGAAGTTGCTGATGTGATTATGCTGGTGACGAGGCATTGGCTACCCTATGAGTGTCATAGTGATTCCTGCTAGTTGCTCTCCCAAATACACATTTTTTTGATACTTTGGCCAGTCTGCCTCAAGTGACACCCCACTAGCTGTGTATCTTATGAGAAGCTTCGTTACCTTTGCAAGCGGTTTCTTGAAGTGGGTGATGGGATTATGTTGGTGACGAGGCATTGCCTACCTTAAGAGAGTCATAGTGCTTTCTGCCAGTTGCTCACCAAAATACACATTTTGAGATACTGTGACCAGTCTGCCTTAAGCGATACGCCACTAGTTGTGTATCTTAAGAGAAACATCGTTACTCTTGCCAGCGGTTTCTTGACTTTGAAGCTGTGATTATACTGGTGACGAGATATTGGTTACCCTAAGAGAGTCACAGTGTTTCGTGCCAGTTGCTCACCCAAATACACATTTTTTAGATACTGTTTCCAGTGTGCCTGAAGCTATACGCCTCTAGTTGTGTATCTTAAGAGAAACATCGTTACTGTTGCCAGCGGTTTCTTGACTATGAAGATGTGATTATACTGGTGACGAGATATTGGCTACCCTAAGAGAGTTACAGTGTTTCCTGCCAGTTGCTCATCCAAATACACATTTTTTAGATACTCTTTCCAGTCTGCCTGATAGCTACGCCACTAGTTGTGTATCTTAAGAGTCATTGTAACTTTTGCCAGGGGTTTCTTTAAGTTGCTGATGTGATTATGCTGGTGACGAGGCATTGGCTACCCTATGAGTGTCATAGTGATTCCTGCTAGTTGCTCACCCAAATACACATTTTTTTGATACTTTGGCCAGTCTGCCTCAAGTGACACCCAACTAGCTGTGTATCTTATGAGAAGCTTCGTTACCTTTGCATGCGGTTTCTTGAAGTTGGTGATGTGATTATGTTGGTGACGAGGCATTGGCTACCTTAAGAGATTCATAGTGCTTTCTGCCAGTTGCTCACCCAAATACACATTTTGAGATACTGTGGCCAGTCTGCGTGATGCGATACGCCACTAGTTGTGTATCTTAAGAGAAACATCGTTACTCTTGCCAGCGGTTTCTTGATTTTGAAGATGAGATTATACTGGTGACGAGATATTGGTTACCCTAAGAGAGTCACAGTGTTTCGTACCAGTTGCTCAACCTAATACACATTTTTTAGATACTGTTTCCAGTGTGCCTGAAGCGATACGCCACTAGTTGTCTATCTTATGAGAAACGTCGTTACTTTTGAAAGGGGTTTCTAGAAGTTGCTGATTTGATTCTGCTGGTGACGAAGCATTGGCTACCTCAAGAGAGTCATAGAGATTCCTGCCAGTTCTTCACCCAAATACACATTTTTTAGATACTCTTTCCAGTCTGGCTGATAGCTACGCCACTAGTTGTGTATCTTAAGAGTCATTGTAACTTTTGCCAGGGGTTTCTTGAAGTTGCTGATGTGATTATGCTGGTGACGAGGCATTCGCTACCCTATGAGTGTCATAGTGATTACTGCTAGTTGCTCACCCAAATACACATTTTTTGATACTTTGGCCAGTCTGCCTCAAGTGACACCCCACTAGCTGTGTATCTTATGAGAAGCTTCGTTACCTTAGCAAGCGGTTTCTTGAAGTTGGTGATGGGATTATGTTGGTGACGAGGCATTGGCTGCCTTAAGAGGGTCATAGTGCTTCCTGCCAGTTGCTCACCCAAATACACATTTTGAGATACTGTGGCCAGTCTGCCTGAAGCGATACGCCACTAGTTGTGTATCTTAAGAGAAACATCGTTACTCTTGCCAGCGGTTTCTTGACTTTGAAGTTGTTATTATACTGGTGACGAGATATTGGCTACCCTAAGAGAGTCACAGTGTTTCGTGCCAGTTGCTCACCCAAATACACATTTTTTAGATACTGTTTCCAGTGTGCCTGAAGCGATACGCCACTAGTTGTCTATCTTATGAGAAACATCGTTACTTTTGAAAGGGGTTTCTAGAAGTTGCTGATTTGATTCTGCTGGTGACGAAGCATTGGCTACCTCAAGAGAGTCATAGAGATTCCTGCCAGTTCTTCACCCAAATACACATTTTTTAGATACTCTTTCCAGTCTGCCTGATAGATACGCCACTAGTTGTGTATCTTAAGAGTCATTGTAACTTTTGCCAGGGGTTTCTCGAAGTTGCTGATGTGATTATGCTGGTGACGAGGCATTGGCTACCCTATGAGTGTCATAGTGATTCCTGCTAGTTGCTCACCCAAATACACATTTTTTTGATACTTTGGCCAGTCTGCCTCAAGTGACACCCAACTAGCTGTGTATCTTATGAGAAGCTTCGTTACCTTTGCAAGCGGTTTCTTGAAGTTGGTGATGTGATTATGTTAGTGACGAGGCATTGGCTACCTTAAGAGAGACATAGTGCTTTCTGCCAGTTGCTCACCCAAATACACATTTTGAGATACTGCGGCCAGTCTGCCTGAAGCGATACGCCACTAGTTGTGTATCTTAAGAGAAACATCGTTACTCTTGCCAGCGGTTTCTTGATTTTGAAGATGTTATTATACTGGTGACGAGATATTGGTTACCCTAAGAGAGTCACAGTGTTTCGTGCCAGTTGGTCACCCAAATACACATTTTTAGATACTGTTTCCAGTGTGCCTGAAGCGATACGCCACTAGTTGTGTATCTTAAGAGAAACATCGTTACTTTTGCCAGGGGTTTCTAGAAGTTGCTGATTTGATTCTGCTGGTGACGAGGCATTGGCTACCTCAAGAGAGTCATAGAGATTCCTGCCAGTTCTTCACCCAAATACACATTTTTTTGATACTCTTTCCAGTCTGCCTGGTAGCTACGCCACTAGTTGTGTATCTTAAGAGTCATTGTAACTTTTGCCAGGGGTTTCTTGAAGTTGCTGATGTGATTATGCTGGTGACGAGGCATTGGGTACCCTATGAGTGTCATAGTGATTCCTGCTAGTTGCTCACCCAAATACACCTTTTTTTGATACTTTGGCCAGTCTGCCTCAAGTGACACCCCACTAGCTGTGTATCTTATGAGAAGCTTCGTTACCTTTGCAAGCGGTTTCTTGAAGTTGGTGATGGGATTATGTTGGTGACGAGGCATTGGCTACCTTAAGAGAGTCATAGTGCTTCCTGCCAGTTGCTCACCCAAATACACATTTTGAGATACTGTGGCCAGTCTGCCTGAAGCGATACGCCACTAGTTGTGTATCTTAAGAGAAACATCGTTACTCTTGCCAGCGGTTTCTTGCCTTTGAAGCTGTGATTATACTGGTGACGAGATATTGGCTACCCTAAGAGAGTCACAGTGTTTCGTGCCAGTTGCTCACCCAAATACACATTTTTTAGATACTGTTTCCAGTGTGCCTGAAGCGATACGCCACTAGTTGTGTATCTTAAGAGAAACATCGTTACTTTTGAAAGGGGTTTCTAGAAGTTGCTGATTTGATTCTGCTGGTGACGAAGCATTGGCTACCTCAAGAGAGTCATAGAGTTTCCTGCCAGTTCTTCACCCAAATACACATTTTTTAGATACTCTTTCCGGTCTGCCTGATAGCTACGCCACTAGTTGTGTATCTTAAGAGTCATTGTAACTTTTGCCAGGGGTTTCTTGAAGTTGCTGATGTGATTATGCTGGTGACGAGGCATTGGCTACCCTATGAGAGTCATAGTGATTCCTGCTAGTTGCTCACCCAAATACATATTTTTTTGATACTTTGGCCAGTCTGCCTCAAGTGACACCCCACTAGCTGTGTATCTTATGAGAAGCTTCGTTACCTTTGCAAGCGGTTTCTTGAAGTTGGTGATGGGATTATGTTGGTGACGATTCATTGGCTACCTTAAGAGAGTCATAGTGCTTCCTGCCAGTTGCTCACCCAAATACACATTTTGAGATACTGTGGCCAGTCTGCGTGAAGCGATACGCCACTAGTTGTGTATCTTAAGAGAAACATCGTTACTCTTGCCAGCGGTTTCTTGACTTTGAAGCTGTGATTATACTGGTGACGAGATATTGGCTACCCTAAGAGAGTCACAGTGTTTCGTGCCAGTTGCTCACCCAAATACACATTTTTTAGATACTGTTTCCAGTGTGCCTGAAGCGATACGCCACTAGTTGTGTATCTTAAGAGAAACATCGTTACTTTTGAAAGGAGTTTCTAGAAGTTGCTGATTTGATTCTGCTGGTGACGAAGCATTGGCTACCTCAAGAGAGTCATAGAGATTCCTGCCAGTTCTTCACCCAAATACACATTTTTTAGATACTCTTTCCAGTCTGCCTGATAGCTACGCCACTAGTTGTGTATCTTAAGAGTCATTGTAACTTTTGCCAGGGGTTTCTTGAAGTTGCTGATGTGATTATGCTGGTGACGAGGCATTGGCTACCCTATGAGAGTCATAGTGATTCCTGCTAGATGCTCACCCAAATACATATTTTTTTGATACTTTGGCCAGTCTGCCTCAAGTGACACCCCACTAGCTGTGTATCTTATGAGAAGCTTCGTTACCTTTGCAAGCGGTTTCTTGAAGTTGGTGATGGGATTATGTTGGTGACGATTCATTGGCTACCTTAAGAGAGTCATAGTGCTTCCTGCCAGTTGCTCACCCAAATACACATTTTGAGATACTGTGGCCAGTCTGCGTGAAGCGATACGCCACTAGTTGTGTATCTTAAGAGAAACATCGTTACTCTTGCCAGCGGTTTCTTGACTTTGAAGCTGTGATTATACTGGTGACGAGATATTGGCTACCCTTAGAGAGTCACAGTGTTTCGTGCCAGTTGCTCACCCAAATACACATTTTTTAGATACTGTTTCCAGTGTGCCTGAAGCGATACGCCACTAGTTGTGTATCTTAAGAGGAACATCGTTACTCTTGCCAGCGGTTTCTTGACTGTGAAGATGTGATTATACTGGTGACGAGATATTGGCTACCCTAAGAGAGTCACAGTGTTTCCTGCCAGTTGCTCATCCAAATTCACATTTTTTAGATACTCTTTCCAGTCTGCCTGATAGCTACACCACTAGTTGTGTATCTTAAGAGTCATTGTAACTTTTGCCAGGGGTTTCTTGAAGTTGCTGATGTGATTATGCTGGTGACGAGGCATTGGCTACCCTATGAGTGTCATAGTGATTCCTGCTAGTTGCTCACCCAAATACACATCTTTTTGATACTTTGGCCAGTCTGCCTCAAGTGACACCCAACTAGCTGTGTATCTTATGAGAAGCTTCGTTACCTTTGCAAGCGGTTTCTTAAAGTTGGTGATGTGATTATGTTGGTGACGAGGCATTGGCTACCTTAAGAGAGTCATAGTGCTTTCTGCCAGTTGCTCATCCAAATACACATTTTGAGATACTGCGGCCAGTCTGCCTGAAGCGATACGCCACTAGTTGTGTATCTTAAGAGAAACATCGTTACTCTTGCCAGCGGTTTCTTGATTTTGAAGATGTGATTATACTGGTGACGAGATATTGGTTACCCTAAGAGAGTCACAGTGTTTCGTGCCAGTTGGTCACCCAAATACACATTTTTTAGATACTGTTTCCAGTGTGCCTGAAGCGATACGCCACTAGTTGTGTATCTTAAGAGAAACATCGTTACTTTTGCCAGGGGTTTCTAGAAGTTGCTGATTTGATTCTGCTGGTGACGAGGCATTGGCTACCTCAAGAGAGTCATAGAGATTCCTGCCAGTTCTTCACACAAATACACATTTTTTAGATACTCTTTCCAGTCTGCCTGATAGCTACGCCACTAGTTGTGTATCTTAAGAGTCATTGTAACTTTTGCCAGGGGTTTCTTGAAGTTGCTGATGTGATTATGCTGGTGACGAGGCATTGGCTACCCTATGAGTGTCATAGTGATTCCTGCTAGTTGCTCACCCAAATACACATTTTTTTGATACTTTGGCCAGTCTACCTCAAGTGACACCCCACTAGCTGTGTATCTTATGAGAAGCTTCGTTACCTTTGCAAGCGGTTTCTTGAAGTTGGTGATGGGATTATGTTGGTGACGAGGCATTCGCTACCTTAAGAGAGTCATAGTGCTACCTGCCAGTTGCTCACCCAAATACACATTTTGAGATACTGTGGCAGTCTGCGTGAGGCGATACGCCACTAGTTGTGTATCTTAAGAGAAACATCGTTACTCTTGCCAGCGGTTTCTTGACTTTGAAGCTGTGATTATACTGGTGACGAGATATTGGCTACCCTAAGAGAGTCACAGTGTGTCGTGCCAGTTGCTCACCCAAATACACATTTTTTAGATACAGTTTCCAGTGTGCCTGAAGCGATACGCCACTAGTTGTGTATCTTAAGAGAAACATCGTTACTTTTGAAAGGGGTTTCTAGAAGTTGCTGATTTGATTCTGCTGGTGACGAAGCATTGGCTACCTCAAGAGAGTCATAGAGATTCCTGCCAGTTCTTCACCCAAATACACAATTTTTAGATACTCTTTCCAGTCTGCCTGATAGCTACGCCACTAGTTGTGTATCTTAAGAGTCATTGTAACTATTGCCAGCGGATTCTTGAAGTTGCTGATGTGATTATGCTGGTGACGAGGCATTGGCTACCCTATGAGTGTCATAGTGATTCCTGCTAGTTGCTCACCCAAATACACATTTTTTTGATACTTTGGCCAGTCTGCCTCAAGTGACACCCCACTAGCTGTGTATCTTATGAGAAGCTTCGTTACCTTTGCAAGCGGTTTCTTGAAGTTGGTGATGGGATTATGTTGGTGACGAGGCATTCGCTACCTTAAGAGAGTCATAGTGCTACCTGCCAGTTGCTCACCCAAATACCATTTTGAGATACTGTGGCAGTCTGCGTGAGGCGATACACCACTAGTTGTGTATCTTAAGAGAAACATCGTTACTCTTGCCAGCGGTTTCTTGACTTTGAAGCTGTGATTATACTGGTGACGAGATATTGGCTACCCTAAGAGAGTCACAGTGTGTCGTGCCAGTTGCTCACCCAAATACACATTTTTTAGATACTGTTTCCAGTGTGCCTGAAGCGATACGCCACTAGTTGTGTATCTTAAGAGAAACATCGTTACTTTTGAAAGGGGTTTCTAGAAGTTGCTGATTTGATTCTGCTGGTGACGAAGCATTGGCTACGTCAAGAGAGTCATAGAGATTCCTGCCAGTTCTTCACCCAAATACACATTTTTTAGATACCCTTTCCAGTCTGCCTGATGGCTGCGCCACTAGTTGTGTATCTTAAGAGTCATTGTATACTTTTGCCAGGGGTTTCTTGAAGTTGCTGATGTGATTATGCTGGTGACGAGGCATTGGCTACCCTATGAGTGTCATAGTGATTCCTGCTAGTTGCTCACCCAAATACACATTTTTTTGATACTTTGGCCAGTCTGCCTCAAGTGACACCCCACTAGCTGTGTATCTTATGAGAAGCTTCGTTACCTTTGCAAGCGGTTTCTTGAAGTTGGTGATGGGATTATGTTGGTGACGAGGCATTGGCTACCTTAAGAGAGTCATAGTGCTTCCTGCCAGTTGCTCACCCAAATACACATTTTGAGATACTGTGGCCAGTCTGCCTGAAGCGATACGCCACTAGTTGTGTATCTTAAGAGAAACATCGTTACTTTTGCCAGGGGTTTCTAGAAGTTGCTGATTTGATTCTGCTGGTGACGAGGCATTGGCTACCTCAAGAGAGTCATAGAGATTCCTGCCAGTTCTTCACACAAATACACATTTTTTAGATACTCTTTCCAGTCTGCCTGATAGCTACGCCACTAGTTGTGTATCTTAAGAGTCATTGTAACTTTTGCCAAGGGTTTCTTGAAGTTGCTGATGTGATTATGCTGGTGACGAGGCATTGGCTACCCTATGAGTGTCATAGTGATTCCTGCTAGTTGCTCACCCAAATACACATTTTTTTGATACTTTGGCCAGTCTGCCTCAAGTGACACCCCACTAGCTGTGTATCTTTTGAGAAGCTTCGTTACCTTTGCAAGCGGTTTCTTGAAGTTGGTGATGGGATTATGTTGGTGACGAGGCATTGGCTACCTTAAGAGAGTCATAGTGCTTCCTGCCAGTTGCTCACCCAAATACACATTTTGAGATACTGTGGCCAGTCTGCCTGAAGCGATACGCCACTAGTTGTGTATCTTAAGAGAAACATCGTTACTCTTGCAGCGGTTTCTTGATTTTGAAGATGTGATTATACTGGTGACGAGATATTGGTTACCCTAAGAGAGTCACAGTGTTTCGTGCCAGTTGGTCACCCAAATACACATTATTTAGATACTGTTTCCAGTGTGCCTGAAGCGATACGCCACTAGTTGTGTATCTTAAGAGAAACACCGTTACTTTTGCCAGGGGTTTCTAGAAGTTGCTGATTTGATTCTGCTGGTGACGAGGCATTGGCTACCTCAAGAGAGTCATAGAGATTCCTGCCAGTTCTTCACACAAATACACATTTTTTAGATACTCTTTCCAGTCTGCCTGATAGCTACGCCACTAGTTGTGTATCTTAAGAGTCATTGTAACTTTTGCCAGGGGTTTCTTGAAGTTGCTGATGTGATTATGCTGGTGACGAGGCATTGGCTACCCTATGAGTGTCATAGTGATTCCTGCTAGTTGCTCACCCAAATACACATTTTTTTGATACTTTGGCCAGTCTACCTCAAGTGACACCCCACTAGCTGTGTATCTTATGAGAAGCTTCGTTACCTTTGCAAGCGGTTTCTTGAAGTTGGTGATGGGATTATGTTGGTGACGAGGCATTCGCTACCTTAAGAGAGTCATAGTGCTACCTGCCAGTTGCTCACCCAAATACACATTTTGAGATACTGTGGCAGTCTGCGTGAGGCGATACGCCACTAGTTGTGTATCTTAAGAGAAACATCGTTACTCTTGCCAGCGGTTTCTTGACTTTGAAGCTGTGATTATACTGGTGACGAGATACTGGCTACCCTAAGAGAGTCACAGTGTGTCGTGCCAGTTGCTCACCCAAATACACATTTTTTAGATACTGTTTCCAGTGTGCCTGAAGCGATACGCCACTAGTTGTGTATCTTAAGAGAAACATCGTTACTTTTGAAAGGGGTTTCTAGAAGTTGCTGATTTGATTCTGCTGGTGACGAAGCATTGGCTACCTCAAGAGAGTCATAGAGATTCCTGCCAGTTCTTCACCCAAATACACATTTTTTAGATACTCTTTCCAGTCTGCCTGATAGCTACGCCACTAGTTGTGTATCTTAAGAGTCATTGTAACTATTGCCAGCGGATTCTGGAAGTTGCTGATGTGATTATGCTGGTGACGAGGCATTGGCTACCCTATGAGTGTCATAGTGATTCCTGCTAGTTGCTCACCCAAATACACATTTTTTTGATACTTTGGCCAGTCTGCCTCAAGTGACACCCCACTAGCTGTGTATCTTATGAGAAGCTTCGTTACCTTTGCAAGCGGTTTCTTGAAGTTGGTGATGGGATTATGTTGGTGACGAGGCATTCGCTACCTTAAGAGAGTCATAGTGCTACCTGCCAGTTGCTCACCCAAATACCATTTTGAGATACTGTGGCAGTCTGCGTGAGGCGATACACCACTAGTTGTGTATCTTAAGAGAAACATCGTTACTCTTGCCAGCGGTTTCTTGACTTTGAAGCTGTGATTATACTGGTGACGAGATATTGGCTACCCTAAGAGAGTCACAGTGTGTCGTGCCAGTTGCTCACCCAAATACACATTTTTTAGATACTGTTTCCAGTGTGCCTGAAGCGATACGCCACTAGTTGTGTATCTTAAGAGAAACATCGTTACTTTTGCCAGGGGTTTCTAGAAGTTGCTGATTTGATTCTGCTGGTGACGAGGCATTGGCTACCTCAAGAGAGTCATAGAGATTCCTGCCAGTTCTTCACACAAATACACATTTTTTAGATACTCTTTCCAGTCTGCCTGATAGCTACGCCACTAGTTGTGTATCTTAAGAGTCATTGTAACTTTTGCCAAGGGTTTCTTGAAGTTGCTGATGTGATTATGCTGGTGACGAGGCATTGGCTACCCTATGAGTGTCATAGTGATTCCTGCTAGTTGCTCACCCAAATACACATTTTTTTGATAATTTGGCCAGTCTGCCTCAAGTGACACCCCACTAGCTGTGTATCTTTTGAGAAGCTTCGTTACCTTTGCAAGCGGTTTCTTGAAGTTGGTGATGGGATTATGTTGGTGACGAGGCATTGGCTACCTTAAGAGAGTCATAGTGCTTCCTGCCAGTTGCTCACCCAAATACACATTTTGAGATACTGTGGCCAGTCTGCCTGAAGCGATACGCCACTAGTTGTGTATCTTAAGAGAAACATCGTTACTCTTCAGCGGTTTCTTGACTTTGAAGATGTGATTATACTGGTGACGAGATATTGGTTACCCTAAGAGAGTCACATTGTTTCGTGCCAGTTGCTCACCCAAATACACATTTTTTAGATACTGTTTCCAGTGTGCCTGAAGCGATACGCCACTAGTTGTGTATCTTAAGAGAAACATCGTTACTCTTGCCAGCGGTTTCTTGACTTTGAAGATGTGATTATACTGGTGACGAGATATTGGTTACCCTAAGAGAGTCACAGTGTTTCGTGCCAGTTGCTCAACCAAATACACATTTTTTAGATACTGTTTCCAGTGTGCCTGAAGCGATACGCCACTAGTTGTGTATCTTAAGAGAAACATCGTTACTTTTGCCATGGGTTTCTAGAAGTTGCTGATTTGATTCTGCTGGTGACGAGGCATTGGCTACCCTATGAGTGTCATAGTGATTCCTGCTAGTTGCTCACCCAAATACACATTTTTTTGATACTTTGGCCAGTCTGCCTCAAGTGACACCCCACTAGCTGTGTATCCTATGAGAAGCTTCGTTATCTTTGCAAGCGGCTTCTTGAAGTTGGTGATGTGATTATGTTGGTGACGAGGCATTGGCTACCTTAAGAGAGTCATAGTGCTTTCTGCCAGTTGCTCACCCAAATACACATTTTGAGATACTGCGGCCAGTCTGCCTCAAGTGACACCCCACTAGCTGTGTATCTTAAGAGAAACATCGTTACTCTTGCCAGCGGTTTCTTGACTTTGAAGATGTGATTATACTGGTGACGAGATATGGGTTACCCTAAGAGAGTCACAGTGTTTCGTGCCAGTTGCTCACCCAAATACACATTTTTTAGATACTGTTTCATGTGTGCCTGAAGCGATACGCCACTAGTTGTGTATATTAAGAGAAACATCGTTACTTTTGAAAGGGGTTTCTAGAAGTTGCTGATTTGATTCTGCTGGTGACGAAGCATTGGCTACCTCAAGAGAGTCATAGAGATTCCTGCCAGTTCTTCACCCAAATACACATTTTTTAGATACTCTTTCCAGTCTGCCTGATAGCTACGCCACTAGTTGTGTATCTTAAGAGTCATTGTAACTTTTGCCAGGGGTTTCTTGAAGTTGCTGATGTGATTATGCTGGTGACGAGGCATTGGCTACCCTATGAGTGTCATAGTGATTCCTGCTAGTTGCTCACCCAAATACACATTTTTTTGATACTTTGGCCAGTCTGCCTCAAGTGACACCCCACTAGCTGTGTATCTTATGAGAAGCGTCGTTACCTTTGCAAGCGGTTTCTTGAAGTTGGTGATGTGATTATGTTGGTGACGAGGCATTGGCTACCTTAAGAGAGTCATAGTGCTTCCTGCCAGTTGCTCACCCAAATACACATTTTGAGATACTGTGGCGTCTGCCTGAAGCGATACGCCACTAGTTGTGTATCTTAAGAGAAACATCGTTACTCTTGCCAGCGGTTTCTTGACATTGAAGCTGTGGTTATACTGGTGACGAGATATTGGCTACCCTAAGAGAGTCACAGTGTTTCGTGCCAGTTGCTCACCCAAATACACATTTTTTAGATACTGTTTCCAGTGTGCCTGAAGCGATACGCCACTAGTTGTGTATCTTAAGAGAAACATCGTTACTCTTGCCAGCGGTTTCTTGACTTTGAAGATGTGATTATACTGGTGACGAGATATTGGTTACCCTAAGAGAGTCACAGTGTTTCGTGCCAGTTGCTCAACCAAATACACATTTTTTAGATACTGTTTCCAGTGTGCCTGAAGCGATACGCCACTAGTTGTGTATCTTAAGAGAAACATCGTTACTTTTGCCATGGGTTTCTAGAAGTTGCTGATTTGATTCTGCTGGTGACGAGGCATTGGCTACCCTATGAGTGTCATAGTGATTCCTGCTAGTTGCTCACCCAAATACACATTTTTTTGATACTTTGGCCAGTCTGCCTCAAGTGACACCCCACTAGCTGTGTATCTTATGAGAAGCTTCGTTATCTTTGCAAGCGGTTTCTTGAAGTTGGTGATGTGATTATGTTGGTGACGAGGCATTGGCTACCTGAAGAGAGTCATAGTGCTTTCTGCCAGTTGCTCACCCAAATACACATTTTGAGATACTGCGGCCAGTCTGCCTCAAGTGACACCCCACTAGCTGTGTATCTTAAGAGAAACATCGTTACTCTTGCCAGCGGTTTCTTGACTTTGAAGATGTGATTATACTGGTGACGAGATATGGGTTACCCTAAGAGAGTCACAGTGTTTCGTGCCAGTTGCTCACCCAAATACACATTTTTTAGATACTGTTTCCAGTGTGCCTGAAGCGATACGCCACTAGTTGTGTATATTAAGAGAAACATCGTTACTGTTGAAAGGGGTTTCTAGAAGTTGCTGATTTGATTCTGCTGGTGACGAAGCATTGGCTACCTCAAGAGAGTCATAGAGATTCCTGCCAGTTCTTCACCCAAATACACATTTTTTAGATACTCTTTCCAGTCTGCCTGATAGATACGCCACTAGTTGTGTATCTTAAGAGTCATTGTAACTTTTGCCAGGGGTTTCTTGAAGTTGCTGATGTGATTATGCTTGTGACGAGGCATTGGCTACCCTATGAGTGTCATAGTGATTCCTGCTAGTTGCTCACCCAAATACACATTTTTTTGATACTTTGGCCAGTCTGCCTCAAGTGACACCCCACTAGCTGTGTATCTTATGAGAAGCTACGTTACCTTTGCAAGCGGTTTCTTGAAGTTGGTGATGGGATTATGTTGGTGACGAGGCATTGGCTACCTTAAGAGAGTCATAGTGCTTCCTGCCAGTTGCTTACCCAAATACACATTTTGAGATACTGTGGCCAGTCTGCCTGAAGCGATACGCCACTAGTTGTGTATCTTAAGAGAAACATCGTTACTCTTGCCAGCGGTTTCTTGACTTTGAAGCTGTGATTATACTGGTGACGAGATATTGGCTACCCTAAGAGAGTCACAGTGTTTCGTGCCAGTTGCTCACCCAAATACACATTTTTTAGATACTGTTTACAGTGTGCCTGACGCGATACGCCACTAGTTGTGTATCTTAAGAGAAACATCGTTACTCTTGCCAGCGGTTTCTTGACTTTGAAGATGTGATTATACTGGTGACGAGATATTGGCTACCCTAAGAGAGTCACAGTGTTTCCTGCCAGTTGCTCATCCAAATACACATTTTTTAGATACTCTTTCCAGTCTGCCTGATAGCTACGCCACTAGTTGTGTATCTTAAGAGTCATTGTAACTTTTGCCAGGGGTTTCTTGAAGTTGCTGATGTGATTATGCTGGTGACGAGGCATTGGCTACCCTATGAGTGTCATAGTGATTCCTGCTAGTTGCTCACGAAAATACACATTTTTTTGATACTTTGGCCAGTCTGCCTCAAGTGACACCCCACTAGCTGTGTATCATATGAGAAGCTTCGTTACCTTTGCAAGCGGTTTCTTGAAGTTGGTGATGTGATTATGTTGGTGACGAGGCATTGGCTATCTTAAGAGAGTCATAGTGCTTTCTGCCAGTTGCTCAACCAAATACACATTTAGAGATACTGTGGCCAGTCTGCCTGAAGCGATACGCCACTAGTTGTGTATCTTAAGAGAAACATCGTTACTCTTGCCAACGGTTTCTTGACTTTGAAGATGTGAGTATACTGGTGACGAGATATTGGTTACCCTAAGAGAGTCACAGTGTTTCGTGCCAGTTGCTCAACCAAATACACATTTTTTAGATACTGTTTCCAGTGTGCCTGAAGCGATACGCCACTAGTTGTGTATCTTAAGAGAAACATCGTTACTTTTGCCATGGGTTTCTAGAAGTTGCTGATTTGATTCTGCTGGTGACGAGGCATTGGCTACCTCAAGAGAGTCATAGAGATTCCTGCCAGTTCTTCACACAAATACACGTTTTTTAGATACTCTTTCCAGTCTGCCTGATAGCTACGCCACTAGTTGTATATCTTAAGAGTCAATGTAACGTTTGCCAGGGGTTTCTTGAAGTTGCTGATGTGATTATGCTGGTGACGAGGCATTGGCTACCCTATGAGTGTCATAGTGATTCCTGCTAGTTGCTCACCCAAATACACATTTTTTTGATACTTTGGCCAGTCTGCCTCAAGTGACACCCCACTAGCTGTGTATCTTATGAGAAGCTTCGTTATCTTTGCAAGCGGTTTCTTGAAGTTGGTGATGTGATTATGTTGGTGACGAGGCATTGTCTACCTTAAGAGAGTCATAGTGCTTTCTGCCAGTTGCTCACCCAAATACACATTTTGAGATACTGTGGCCAGTCTGCCTCAAGTGACACCCCACTAGCTGTGTATCTTAAGAGAAACATCGTTACTCTTACCAGCGGTTTCTTGACTTTGAAGCTGTGATTATACTGGTGACGAGATATTGGCTACCCTAAGAGAGTCACAGTGTTTCGTGCCAGTTGCTCACCCAAATACACATTTTTTAGATACTGTTTCCAGTGTGCCTGAAGCGATACGCCACTAGTTGTGTATCTTAAGAGAAACATCGTTACTTTTGAAAGGGGTTTCTAGAAGTTGCTGATTTGATTCTGCTGGTGACGAAGCATTGGCTACCTCAAGAGAGTCATAGAGATTCCTGCCAGTTCTTCACACAAATACACATTTTTTAGATACACTTTCCAGTCTGCCTGATAGCTACGCCACTAGTTGTGTATCTGAAGAAACATTGTAACTTTTGCCAGGGGTTTCTTGAAGTTGCTGATGTGATTATGCTGGTGACGAGGCATTGGCTACCCTATGAGTGTCATAGTGATTCCTGCTAGTTGCTCACCCAAATACACATTTTTTTGATACTTTGGCCAGTCTGCCTCAAGTGACACCCCACTAGCTGTGTATCTTATGAGAAGCTTCGTTACATTTGCAAGCGGTTTCTTGAAGTTGGTGATGGGATTACGTTGGTGACGAGGCATTCGCTACCTTAAGAGAGTCATAGTGCTTCCTGCCAGTTGCTAACCCAAATACACATTTTGAGATACTGTGGCCAGTCTGCCTGAAGCCATACGCCACTAGTTGTGTATCTTAAGAGAAACATCGTTACTCTTGCCAGCGGTTTCTTGACTTTGAAGATGTGATTATTCTGGTGACGAGATATTGGTTACCCTAAGAGAGTCACAGTGTTTCGTGCCAGTTGCTCACCCAAATACACATTTTTTAGATACTGTTTCCAGTGTCCCTGAAGCGATACGCCACTAGTTGTGTATCTTAAGAGAAACATTGTTACTTTTGCCAGGGGTTTCTAGAAGTTGCTGATTTGATTCTGCTGGTGACGAGGCATTGGCTACCTCAAGAGACTCATAGAGATTCCTGCCAGTTCTTCACCCAAATACACATTTTTTAGATACTCTTTCCAGTCTGCCTGATAGCTACGCCACTAGTTGTGTATCTTAAGAGTCATTGTAACTTTTGCCAGGGGTTTCTTGAAGTTGCTGATGTGATTATGCTGGTGACTAGGCATTGGCTACCCTATGAGTGTCATAGTGATTCCTGCTAGTTGCTCACCCAAATACACATTTTTTTGATACTTTGGCCAGTCTGCCTCAAGTGACACCCCACTAGCTGTGTATCTTATGAGAAGCTTCGTTACCTTTGCAAGCGGTTTCTTGAAGTTGGTGATGGGACTATGTTGGTGACGAGGCATTGGCTACCTTAAGAGAGTCATAGTGCTTCCTGCCAGTTGCTCACCCAAATACACATTTTTAGATACTGTGGCCAGTCTGCCTGAAGCGATACGCCACTAGTTGTGTATCTTAAGAGAAACATCGTTACTCTTGCCAGCGGTTTCTTGACTTTGAAGCTGTGATTATACTGGTGACGAGATATTGGCTACCCTAAGAGAGTCACAGTGTTTCGTGCCAGTTGCTCACCCAAATACACATTTTTTAGATACTGTTTCCAGTGTGCCTGAAGCGATACGCCACTAGTTGTGTATCTTAAGAGAAACATCGTTACTTTTGAAAGGGGTTTCTAGAAGTTGCTGATTTGATTCTGCTGGTGACGAAGCATTGGCTACCTCAAGAGAGTCATAGAGATTCCTGCCAGTTCTTCACCCAAATACAGATTTTTTAGATACATTTTCCAGTCTGCCTGATAGCTACGCCACTAGTTGTGTATCTTATGAGTCATTGTAACTTTTGCCAGGGGTTTCTTGAAGTTGCTGATGTGATTATGCTGGTGACGAGGCATTGGCTACCCTATGAGTGTCATAGTGATTCCTGCTAGTTGCTCACCCAAATACACATTTATTTGATACTTTGGCCAGTCTGCCTCAAGTGACACCCCACTAGCTGTGTATCTTATGAGAAACTTCGTTACCTTTGCAAGCGGTTTCTTGAAGTTGGTGATGGGATTATGTTGGTGACGAGGCATTGGCTACCTTAAGAGAGTCATAGTGCTTCCTGCCAGTTGCTCACCCAAATACACATTTTGAGATACTGTGGCCAGTCTGCCTGAAGCGATACGCCACTAGTTGTGTATCTTAAGAGAAACATCGTTACTCTTGCCAGCGGTTTCTTGACTTTGAAGATGTGATTATACTGGTGACGACATATTGGTTACCCTAAGAGAGTCACAGTGTTTCGTGCCAGTTGCTCACCCAAATACACATTTTTTAGATACTGTTTCCAGTGTGCCTGAAGCGATACGCCACTAGTTGTGTATCTTAAGAGAAACATCGTTACTCTTGCCAGCGGTTTCTTGACTTTGAAGATGTGATTATACTGGTGACGAGATATTGGCTACCCTAAGAGAGTCACAGTGTTTCCTGCCAGTTGCTCATCCAAATACACATTTTTTAGATACTCTTTCCAGTCTGCCTGATAGCTACGCCACTAGTTGTGTATCTTAAGAGTCATTGTAACTTTTGCCAGTAGTTTCTTGAAGTTGCTGATGTGATTATGCTGGTGACGAGGCATTGGCTAACCTATGAGTGTCATAGTGATTCCTGCTAGTTGCTCACCCAAATACACATTTTTTTGATACTTTGGCCAAACTGCCTCAAGTGACACCCCACCAGCTGTGTATCTTATGAAAAGCTTCGTTACCTTTGCAAGCGGTTTCTTGAAGTTGGTGATGGGATTATGTTGGTGACGAGGCATTGGCTACTTTAAGAGAGTCATAGTGCTTTCTGCCAGTTGCTCACCCAAATACACATTTTGAGATACTGTGGCCAGTCTGCCTGAGGCGATACGCCACTAGTTGTGTATCTTAAGAGAAACATCGTTACTCTTGCCAGCGGTTTCTTGACTTTGAAGATGTGATTATACTGGTGACGAGATATTGGCTACCCTAAGAGAGTCACAGTGTTTCCTGCCAGTTGCTCATCCAAATACACATTTTTTAGATACTGTTTCCAGTGTGCCTGAAGCGATACGCCAATAGTTGTGTATCTTAAGAGAAACATCGTTAATTTTGAAAGGGGTTTCTAGAAGTTGCAGATTTGATTCTGCTGGTGACGAAGCATTGGCTACCTCAAGAGAGTCATAGAGATTCCTGCCAGTTCTTCACACAAATACACATTTTTTAGATACTCTTTCCAGTCTGCCTGATAGCTACGCCACTAGTTGTGTATCTTAAGAGTCATTGTAACTTTTGCCAGGGGTTTCTTGAAGTTGCTGATGTGATTATGCTGGTGACGAGGCATTGGCTACCCTACGAGTGTCATAGTGATTCCTGCTAGTTGCTTACCCAAATACACATTTTTTTGATACTTTGGCCAGTCTGCCTCAAGTGACACCCCACTAGCTGTGTATCTTATGAGAAGCTTCGTTACCTTTGAAAGCGGTTTCTTGAAGTTGGTGATCGGATTATGTTGGTGACGAGGCATTGGCTACCTTAAGAGAGTCATAGTGCTTTCTGCCAGTTGCTCACCCAAATACACATTTTGAGATACTGTGGCCAGTCTGCCTGAAGCGATACGCCACTAGTTGTGTATCTTAAGAGAAACATCGTTACTCTTGCCAGCGGTTTCTTGACTTTGAAGATGTGATTATACTGGTGACGAGATATTGGCTACCCTAAGAGAGTCACAGTGTTTCCTGCCAGTTGCTCATCCAAATACACATTTTTTAGATACTGTTTCCAGTGTGCCTGAAGCGATACGCCACTAGTTGTGTATCTTAAGAGAAACATCGTTACTTTTGATAGGGGTTTCTAGAAGTTGCTGATTTGATTCTGCTGGTGACGAAGCATTGGCTACCTCAAGAGAGTCATAGAGATTCCTGCCAGTTCTTCACCCAAATACACATTTTTTTTATCCTTTGGCCAGTCTGCCTCAAGTGAAACCCCACTAGCTGTGTATCTTATGAGAAGCTTCGTTACCTTTGCAAGCGGTTTCTTGAAGTTGGTGATGGGATTATGTTGGTGACGAGGCATTGGCTACCTTAAGAGAATCATAGTGCTTCCTGCCAGTTGCTCACCCAAATACACATTTTTTAGATACTCTTTCCAGTCTGCCTGATAGCTACGCCACTAGTTGTGTATCATAAGAGTCATTGTAACTTTTGCCAGGGGTTTCTTGAAGTTGCTGATGTGATGATGCTGGTGACGAGGCATTGGCTACCCTATGAGTGTCATAGTGATTACTGCTAGTTGCTCACCCAAATACACATTTTTTTGATACTTTGGCCAGTCTGCCTCAAGTGACACCCCACTAGCTGTGTATCTTATGAGAAGCTTCGTTACATTTGCAAGCGGTTTCTTGAAGTTGGTGATGGGATTATGTTGGTGACGAGGCATTCGCTACCTTAAGAGAGTCATAGTGCTTCCTGCCAGTTGCTCACCCAAATACACATTTTGAGATACTGTGGCCAGTCTGCCTGAAGCGATACGCCACTAGTTGTGTATCTTAAGAGAAACATCGTTACTCTTGCTAGCGGTTTCTTGAATTTGGAGATGTGATTATACTGGTGACGACATATTGGTTACCCTAAGAGAGTCACAGTGTTGCCTACCAGGTGCTCATCCAAATACACATTTTTTAGATACTCTTTCCAGTCTGCCTGATAGCTACGCCACTAGTTGTGTATCTTAAGAGTCATTGTAACTATTGCCAGGGGTTTCTTGAAGTTGCTGATGTGATTATGCTGGTGACGAGGCATTGGCTAACCTATGAGTGTCATAGTGATTCCTGCTAGTTGCTCACCCAAATACACATTTTTTTGATACTTTGGCCAAACTGCCTCAAGTGACACCCCACCAGCTGTGTATCTTATGAAAAGCTTCGTTACCTTTGCAAGCGGTTTCTTGAAGTTGGTGATGGGATTATGTTGGTGACGAGGCATTGGCTACTTTAAGAGAGTCATAGTGCTTTCTGCCAGTTGCTCACCCAAATACACATTTTGAGATACTGTGGCCAGTCTGCCTGAAGCGATACGCCACTAGTTGTGTATCTTAAGAGAAACATTGTTACTTTTGCCAGGGGTTTCTAGAAGTTGCTGATTTGATTCTGCTGGTGACGAGGCATTGGCTACCTCAAGAGATTCATTGAGATTCCTGCCAGTTCTTCACCCAAATCCACATTTTTTAGATACTCTTTCCAGTCTGCCTGATAGCTACGCCACTCGTTGTGTATCTTAAGAGTCATTGTAACTTTTGCCAGGGGTTTCTTGAAGTTGCTGATGTGATTATGCTGGTGACGAGGCATTGGCTACCCTATGAGTGTCATAGTGATTCCTGCTAGTTGCTCACCCAAATACACATTTTTTTGATACTTTGGCAAATCTGCCTCAAGTGACACCCCACTAGCTGTGTATCTTATGAGAAGCTTCGTACCTTTGCAAGCGGTTTCTTGAAGTTGGTGATCGGATTATGTTGGTGACGAGGCATTGGCTACCTTAAGAGAGTCATAGTGCTTCCTGCCAGTTGCTCACCCAAATACACATTTTGAGATACTGTGGCCAGTCTGCCTGAAGCGATACGCCTCTAGTTGTGTATCTTAAGAGAAACATCGTTACTCTTGCCAGCGGTTTCTTGACTTTGAAGCTGTGGTTATACTGGTGACGAGATATTGGCTACCCTAAGAGAGTCACAGTGTTTCGTGCCAGTTGCTCACCCAAATACACATTTTTTAGATACTGTTTCCAGTGTGCCTGAAGCGATACGCCACTAGTTGTGTATCTTAAGAGAAACATCGTAACATTTGCCAGGGGTTTCTAGAAGTTGCTGATTTGATTCTGCTGGTGACGAGGCATTGGCTACCTCAAGAGAGTCATAGAGATTCCTGCCAGTTCTTCACCCAAATACACATTTTTTTAGATACTCTTTCCAGTCTGCCTGATAGCTACGCCACTAGTTGTGTATCTTAAGAGTCATTGTAACTTTTGCCAGGGGTTTCTTGAAGTTGCTGATGTGATTATGCTGGTGACTAGGCATTGGCTACCCTATGAGTGTCATAGTGATTCCTGCTAGTTGCTCACACAAATACACATTTTTTTGATACTTTGGCCAGTCTGCCTCAAGTGACACCCCACTAGCTGTGTATCTTATGAGAAGCTTCGTTACCTTTGCAAGCGTTTTCTTGAAGTTGGTGATGGGATTATGTTGGTGACGAGGCATTGGCTACCTTAAGAGAGTCATAGTGCTTCCTGCCAGTTGCTCACCCAAATACACATTTTTTAGATACTCTTTCCAGTCTGCCTGATAGCTACGCCACTAGTTGTGTATCTTAAGAGTCATTGTAACTTTTGCCAGTAGTTTCTTGAAGTTGCTGATGTGATTATGCTGGTGACGAGGCATTGGCTAACCTATGAGTGTCATAGTGATTCCTGCTAGTTGCTCACCCAAATACACATTTTTTTGATACTTTGGCCAAACTGCCTCAAGTGACACCCCACCAGCTGTGTATCTTATGAAAAGCTTCGTTACCTTTGCAAGCGGTTTCTTGAAGTTGGTGATGGGATTATGTTGGTGACGAGGCATTGGCTACTTTAAGAGAGTCATAGTGCTTTCTGCCAGTTGCTCACCCAAATACACATTTTGAGATACTGTGGCCAGTCTGCCTGAAGCGATACGCCACTAGTTGTGTATCTTAAGAGAAACATCGTTACTTTTGAAAGGGGTTTCTAGAAGTTGCTGATTTGATTCTGCTGGTGACGAAGCATTGGCTACCTCAAGAGAGTCATAGAGATTCCTGCCAGTTCTTCACCCAAATACACATTTTTTTTATCCTTTGGCCAGTCTGCCTCAAGTGAAACCCCACTAGCTGTGTATCTTATGAGAAGCTTCGTTACCTTTGCAAGCGGTTTCTTGAAGTTGGTGATGGGATTATGTTGGTGACGAGGCATTGGCTACCTTAAGAGAATCATAGTGCTTCCTGCCAGTTGCTCACCCAAATACACATTTTTTAGATACTCTTTCCAGTCTGCCTGATAGCTACGCCACTAGTTGTGTATCTTAAGAGTCATTGTAACTTTTGGCAGGGGTTTCTTGAAATTGCTGATGTGATGATGCTGGTGACGAGGCATTGGCTACCCTATGAGTGTCATAGTGATTCCTGCTAGTTGCTCACCCAAATACACATTTTTTTGATACTTTGGCCAGTCTGCCTCAAGTGACACCCCACTAGCTGTGTATCTTATGAGAAGCTTCGTTACATTTGCAAGCGGTTTCTTGAAGTTGGTGATGGGATTATGTTGGTGACGAGGCATTCGCTACCTTAAGAGAGTCATAGTGCTTCCTGCCAGTTGCTCACCCAAATACACATTTTGAGATACTGTGGCCAGTCTGCCTGAAGCGATACGCCACTAGTTGTGTATCTTAAGAGAAACATCGTTACTCTTGCTAGCGGTTTCTTGAATTTGAAGATGTGATTATACTGGTGACGACATATTGGTTACCCTAAGAGAGTCACAGTGTTTCCTACCAGTTGCTCATCCAAATACACATTTTTTAGATACTCTTTCCAGTCTGCCTGATAGCTACGCCACTAGTTGTGTATCTTAAGAGTCATTGTAACTATTGCCAGGGGTTTCTTGAAGTTGCTGATGTGATTATGCTGGTGACGAGGCATTGGCTAACCTATGAGTGTCATAGTGATTCCTGCTAGTTGCTCACCCAAATACACATTTTTTTGATACTTTGGCCAAACTGCCTCAAGTGACACCCCACCAGCTGTGTATCTTATGAAAAGCTTCGTTACCTTTGCAAGCGGTTTCTTGAAGTTGGTGATGGGATTATGTTGGTGACGAGGCATTGGCTACTTTAAGAGAGTCATAGTGCTTTCTGCCAGTTGCTCACCCAAATACACATTTTGAGATACTGTGGCCAGTCTGCCTGAAGCGATACGCCACTAGTTGTGTATCTTAAGAGAAACATCGTTACTCTTGCCAGCGGTTTCTTGACTTTGAAGCTGTGGTTATACTGGTGACGAGATATTGGCTACCCTAAGAGAGTCACAGTGTTTCGTGCCAGTTGCTCACCCAAATACACATTTTTTAGATACTGTTTCCAGTGTGCCTGAAGCGATACGCCACTAGTTGTGTATCTTAAGAGAAACATCGTAACATTTGCCAGGGGTTTCTAGAAGTTGCTGATTTGATTCTGCTGGTGACGAGGCATTGGCTACCTCAAGAGAGTCATAGAGATTCCTGCCAGTTCTTCACCCAAATACACATTTTTTTAGATACTCTTTCCAGTCTGCCTGATAGTTACGCCACTAGTTGTGTATCTTAAGAGTCATTGTAACTTTTGCCAGGGGTTTCTTGAAGTTGCTGATGTGATTATGCTGGTGACTAGGCATTGGCTACCCTATGAGTGTCATAGTGATTCCTGCTAGTTGCTCACCCAAATACACATTTTTTTGATACTTTGGCCAGTCTGCCTCAAGTGACACCCCACTAGCTGTGTATCTTATGAGAAGCTTCGTTACCTTTGCAAGCGTTTTCTTGAAGTTGGTGATGGGATTATGTTGGTGACGAGGCATTGGCTACCTTAAGAGAGTCATAGTGCTTCCTGCCAGTTGCTCACCCAAATACACATTTTTTAGATACTCTTTCCAGTCTGCCTGATAGCTACGCCACTAGTTGTGTATCTTAAGAGTCATTGTAACTTTTGCCAGTAGTTTCTTGAAGTTGCTGATGTGATTATGCTGGTGACGAGGCATTGGCTAACCTATGAGTGTCATAGTGATTCCTGCTAGTTGCTCACCCAAATACACATTTTTTTGATACTTTGGCCAAACTGCCTCAAGTGACACCCCACCAGCTGTGTATCTTATGAAAAGCTTCGTTACCTTTGCAAGCGGTTTCTTGAAGTTGGTGATGGGATTATGTTGGTGACGAGGCATTGGCTACTTTAAGAGAGTCATAGTGCTTTCTGCCAGTTGCTCACCCAAATACACATTTTGAGATACTGTGGCCAGTCTGCCTGAAGCGATACGCCACTAGTTGTGTATCTTAAGAGAAACATCGTTACTTTTGAAAGGGGTTTCTAGAAGTTGCTGATTTGATTCTGCTGGTGACGAAGCATTGGCTACCTCAAGAGAGTCATAGAGATTCCTGCCAGTTCTTCACCCAAATACACATTTTTTTAGATACTCTTTCCAGTCTGCCTGATAGCTACGCCACTAGTTGTGTATCTTAAGAGTCATTGTAACTTTTGCCAGGGGTTTCTTGAAGTTGCTGATGTGATTATGCTGGTGACTAGGCATTGGCTACCCTATGAGTGTCATAGTGATTCCTGCTAGTTGCTCACCCAAATACACATTTTTTTGATACTTTGGCCAGTCTGCCTCAAGTGACAGCCCACTAGCTGTGTATCTTATGAGAAGCTTCGTTACATTTGCAAGCGGTTTCTTGAAGTTGGTGTTGGGATTATGTTCGTGACGAGGCATTGGCTCCCTTAAGAGAGTCATAGTGCTTCCTGCCAGTTGCTCACACAAATACACATTTTGAGATACTGCGGCCAGTCTGCCTGAAGCGATACGCCACTAGTTGTGTATCTTAAGAGAAACATCGTTACTCTTGCCAGCAGTTTCTTGATTTTGAAGATGTGATTATACTGGTGACGAGATATTGGCTACCCTAAGAGAGTCACAGTGTTTCGTGCCAGTTGCTCACCCAAATACACCTTTTTTAGATACTGCTTCCAGTGTGCCTGAAGCGATACGCCACTAGTTGTGTATCATAAGAGAAACATCGTTACTTTTGCCAGGGGTTTCTAGAAGTTGCTGATTTGATTCTGCTGGTGACGAGGCATTGGCTACCTCAAGAGAGTCATAGAGATTCCTGCCAGTTCTTCACACAAATACACATTTTTTAGATACTCTTTCCAGTCTGCCTGATAGCTACGCCAGTAGTTGTGTATCTTAAGAGTCATTGTAACTATTGCCAGGGGTTTCTTGAAGTTGCTGATGTGATTATGCTGGTGACGAGGCATTGGCTAACCTATGAGTGTCATAGTGATTCCTGCTAGTTGCTCACCCAAATACACATTTTTTTGATACTTTGGCCAAACTGCCTCAAGTGACACCCCACCAGCTGTGTATCTTATGAAAAGCTTCGTTACCTTTGCAAGCGGTTTCTTGAAGTTGGTGATGGGATTATGTTGGTGACGAGGCATTGGCTACTTTAAGAGAGTCATAGTGCTTTCTGCCAGTTGCTCACCCAAATACACATTTTGAGATACTGTGGCCAGTCTGCCTGAAGCGATACGCCACTAGTTGTGTATCTTAAGAGAAACATTGTTACTTTTGCCAGGGGTTTCTAGAAGTTGCTGATTTGATTCTGCTGGTGACGAGGCATTGGCTACCTCAAGAGAGTCATAGAGATTCCTGCCAGTTCTTCACCCAAATACACATTTTTTAGATACTCTTTCCAGTCTGCCTGATAGCTACGCCACTAGTTGTGTATCTTAAGAGTCATTGTAACTTTTGCCAGGGGTTTCTTGAAGTTGCTGATGTGATTATGCTGGTGACGAGGCATTGGCTACCCTATGAGTGTCATAGTGATTCCTGCTAGTTGCTCACCCAAATACACATTTTTTTGATACTTTGGCAAATCTGCCTCAAGTGACACCCCACTAGCTGTGTATCTTATGAGAAGCTTCGTTACCTTTGCAAGCGGTTTCTTGAAGTTGGTGATCGGATTATGTTGGTGACGAGGCATTGGCTACCTTAAGAGAGTCATAGTGCTTCCTGCCAGTTGCTCACCCAAATACACATTTTGAGATACTGTGGCCAGTCTGCCTGAAGCGATACGCCACTAGTTGTGTATATTAAGAGAAACATCGTTACTCTTGCCAGCGGTTTCTTGACTTTGAAGCTGTGGTTATACTGGTGACGAGATATTGGCTACCCTAAGAGAGTCACAGTGTTTCGTGCCAGTTGCTCACCCAAATACACATTTTTAGATACTGTTTCCAGTGTGCCTGAAGCGATACGCCACTAGTTGTGTATCTTAAGAGAAACATCGTAACTTTTGCCAGGGGTTTCTAGAAGTTGCTGATTTGATTCTGCTGGTGACGAGGCATTGGCTACCTCAAGAGAGTCATAGAGATTCCTGCCAGTTCTTCACCCAAATACACATTTTTTTAGATACTCTTTCCAGTCTGCCTGATAGCTACGCCACCAGTTGTGTATCTTAAGAGTCATTGTAACTTTTGCCAGGGGTTTCTTGAAGTTGCTGATGTGATTATGCTGGTGACTAGGCATTGGCTACCCTATGAGTGTCATAGTGATTCCTGCTAGTTGCTCACCCAAATACACATTTTTTTGATACTTTGGCCAGTCTGCCTCAAGTGACACCCCACTAGCTGTGTATCTTATGAGAAGCTTCGTTACCTTTGCAAGCGTTTTCTTGAAGTTGGTGATGGGATTATGTTGGTGACGAGGCATTGGCTACCTTAAGAGAGTCATAGTGCTTCCTGCCAGTTGCTCACCCAAATACACATATTTTAGATACTCTTTCCAGTCTGCCTGATAGCTACGCCACTAGTTGTGTATCTTAAGAGTCATTGTAACTTTTGCCAGTAGTTTCTTGAAGTTGCTGATGTGATTATGCTGGTGACGAGGCATTGGCTAACCTATGAGTGTCATAGTGATTCCTGCTAGTTGCTCACCCAAATACACATTTTTTTGATACTTTGGCCTAACTGCCTCAAGTGACACCCCACCAGATGTGTATCTTATGAGAAGCTTCGTTACCTTTGCAAGCGGTTTCTTGAAGTTGGTGATGGGATTATGTTGGTGACGAGGCATTGGCTACTTTAAGAGAGTCATAGTGCTTTCTGCCAGTTGCTCACCCAAATACACATATTGAGATACTGTGGCCAGTCTGCCTGAGGCGATACGCCACTAGTTGTGTATCTTAAGAGAAATATCGTTACTCTTGCCAGCGGTTTCTTGACTTTGAAGATGTGATTATACTGGTGACGAGATATAGGTTACCCTAAGAGAGTCACAGTGTTTCGTGCCAGTTGCTCACCCAAATACACATTTTTTAGATACTGTTTCCAGTGTGCCTGAGGCGATACGCCACTAATTGTGTATCTTAAGAGAAACATCGTTACTCTTGCCAGCGGTTTCTTGACTTTGAAGATGTGATTATACTGGTGACGAGATATTGGCTACCCTAAGAGAGTCACAGTGTTTCCTGCCAGTTGCTCATCCAAATACACATTTTTTAGATACTGTTTCCAGTGTGCCTGAAGCGATACGCCACTAGTTGTGTATCTTAAGAGAAACATCGTTACTTTTGAAAGGGGTTTCTAGAAGTTGCTGATTTGATTCTGCTGGTGACGAAGCATTGGCTACCTCAAGAGAGTCATAGAGATTCCTGCCAGTTCTTCACCCAAATACACATTTTTTTAGATACTCTTTCCAGTCTGCCTGATAGCTACGCCACTAGTTGTGTATCTTAAGAGTCATTGTAACTTTTGCCAGGGGTTTCTTGAAGTTGCTGATGTGATTATGCTGGTGACTAGGCATTGGCTACCCTATGAGTGTCATAGTGATTCCTGCTAGTTGCTCACCCAAATACACATTTTTTTGATACTTTGGCCAGTCTGCCTCAAGTTACAGCCCACTAGCTGTGTATCTTATGAGAAGCTTCGTTACATTTGCAAGCGGTTTCTTGAAGTTGGTGTTGGGATTATGTTCGTGACGAGGCATTGGCTACCTTAAGAGAGTCATAGTGCTTCCTGCCAGTTGCTCACCCAAATACACATTTTGAGATACTGCGGCCAGTCTGCGTGAGGCGATACGCCACTAGTTGTGTATCTTAAGAGAAACATCGTTACTCTTGCCAGCGGTTTCTTGATTTTGAAGATGTGATTATACTGGTGACGAGATATTGGCTACCCTAAGAGAGTCACAGTGTTTCGTGCCAGTTGCTCACCCAAATACACCTTTTTTAGATACTGCTTCCAGTGTGCCTGAAGCGATACGCCACTAGTTGTGTATCTTAAGAGAAACATCTTTACTTTTGCCAGGGGTTTCGAGAAGTTGCTGATTTGATTCTGCTGGTGACGAGGCATTGGCTACCTCAAGAGAGTCATAGAGATTCCTGCCAGTTCTTCATACAAATACACATTTTTTAGATACTCTTTCCAGTCTGCCTGATAGCTACGCCACTAGTTGTGTATCTTAAGAGTCATTGTAACTTTTGCCAGGGGTTTCTTGAAGTTGCTGATGTGATTATGCTGGTGACTAGGCATTGGCTACCCTATGAGTGTCATAGTGATTCCTGCTAGTTGCTCACCCAAATACACATTTTTTTGATACTTTGGCCAGTCTGCCTCAAGTGACACCCCACTAGCTGTGTATCTTATGAGAAGCTTCGTTACCTTTGCAAGCGGTTTCTTGAAGTTGGTGATAAGATTATGTTGGTGACGAGGCATTGGCTACCTTAAGAGAGTCATAGTGCTTCCTGCCAGTTGCTCACCCAAATACACATTTTGAGATACTGTGGCCAGTCTGCCTGAAGCGATACGCCACTAGTTGTGTATCTTAAGAGAAACATCGTTACTCTTGCCAGCGGTTTCTTGACTTTGAAGATGTGATTATACTGGTGACGAGATATTGGCTACCCTAAGAGAGTCACAGTGTTTCCTGCCAGTTGCTCGTCCAAATACACATTTTTTAGATACTGTTTCCAGTGTGCCTGAAGCGATACGCCACTAGTTGTGTATCTTAAGAGAAACATCGTTACTTTTGAAAGGGGTTTCTAGAAGTAGCTGATTTGATTCTGCTGGTGACGAAGCATTGGCTACCTCAAGAGAGTCATAGAGATTCCTGCCAGTTCTTCACCCAAATACACATTTTTTAGATACTCTTTCCAGTCTGCCTGATAGCTACGCCACTAGTTGTGTATCTTAAGAGTCATTGTAACTTTTGCCAGGGGTTTCTTGAAGTTGCTGATGTGATGATGCTGGTGACGAGGCATTGGCTACCGTATGAGTGTCATAGTGATTCCTGCCAGTTCTTCACACAAATACACATTTTTTAGATACTCTTTCCAGTCTGCCTGATAGCTACGCCACTAGTTGTGTATCTTAAGAGTCATTGTAACTTTTGCCAGGGGTTTCTTGAAGTTGCTGATGTGATTATGCTGGTGACTAGGCATTGGCTACCCTATGAGTGTCATAGTGATTCCTGCTAGTTGCTCACCCAAATACACATTTTTTGATACTTTGGCCAGTCCGCCTCAAGTGACAGCCCACTAGCTGTGTATCTTATGAGAAGCTTCGTTACATTTTCAAGCGGTTTCTTGAAGGTGGTGTTGGGATTATGTTCGTGACGAGGCATTGGCAACTTTAAGAGAGTCATAGTGCTTTCTGCCAGTTGCTCACCCAAATACACATTTTGAGATACTGCGGCCAGTCTGCCTGAAGCGATACGCCACTAGTTGTGTATCTTAAGAGAAACATCGTTACTCTTGCCAGCGGTTTCTTGATTTTGAAGATGTGATTATACTGGTGACGAGATATTGGCTACCCTAAGAGAGTCACAGTGTTTCGTGCCAGTTGCTCACCCAAATACACATTTTTTAGATACTGTTTCCCATGTGCCTGAAGCGATACGCCACTAGTTGTGTATCTTAAGAGAAACATCGTTACTTTTGCCAGGGGTTTCTAGAAGTTGCTGATTTGATTCTGCTGGTGACGAGGCATTGGCTACCTCAAGAGAGTCATAGAGATTCCTGCCAGTTCTTCACACAAATACACATTCTTTAGATACTCTTTCCAGTCTGCCTGATAGCTACGCCACTAGTTGTGTATCTTAAGAGTCATTGTAACTTTTGCCAGGGGTTTCTTGAAGTTGCTGATGTGATGATGCTGGTGACGAGGCATTGGCTACCGTATGAGTGTCATAGTGATTCCTGCTAGTTGCTCACCCAAATACACATTTTTTTGATACTTTGGCCAGTCTGCCTCAAGTGACACCCCACTAGCTGTGTATCTTAGGAGAAGCTTCGTTACATTTGCAAGCGGTTTCTTGAAGTTGGTGATGGGATTATGTTGGTGACGAGGCATTCGCTACCTTAAGAGAGTCATAGTGCTTCCTGCCAGTTGCTCACCCAAATACACATTTTGAGATACTGTGGCCAGTCTGCCTGAAGCGATACGCCACTAGTTGTGTATCTTAAGAGAAACATCGTTACTCTTGCCAGCGGTTTCTTGAATTTGAAGATGTGATTATACTGGTGACGACATATTGGTTACCCTAAGAGAGTCACAGTGTTTCCTACCAGTTGCTCATCCAAATACACATTTTTTAGATACTCTTTCCAGTCTGCCTGATAGCTACGCCACTAGTTGTGTATCTTAAGAGTCATTGTAACTATTGCCAGGGGTTTCTTGAAGTTGCTGATGTGATTATGCTGGTGACGAGGCATTGGCTAACCTATGAGTGTCATAGTGATTCCTGCTATTTGCTCACCCAAATACACATTTTTTTGATACTTTGGCCAAACTGCCTCAAGTGACACCCCACCATCTGTGTATCTTATGAAAAGCTTCGTTACCTTTGCAAGCGGTTTCTTGAAGTTGGTGATAGGATTATGTTGGTGACGAGGCATTGGCTACTTTAAGAGAGTCATAGTGCTTTCTGCCAGTTGCTCACCCAAATACACATTTTGAGATACTGTGGCCAGTCTGCCTGAAGCGATACGCCACTAGTTGTGTATCTTAAGAGAAACATTGTTACTTTTGCCAGGGGTTTCTAGATCTTGCTGATTTGATTCTGCTGGTGACGAGGCATTGGCTACCTCAAGAGAGTCATAGAGATTCCTGCCAGTTCTTCACCCAAATACACATTTTTTAGATACTCTTTCCAGTCTGCCTGATAGCTACGCCACTAGTTGTGTATCTTAAGAGTCATTGTAACTTTTGCCAGGGGTTTCTTGAAGTTGCTGATTTGATTATGCTGGTGACGAGGCATTGGCTACCCTATGAGTGTCATAGTGATTCCTGCTAGTTGCTCACCCAAATACACATTTTTTTGATACTTTGGCAAATCTGCCTCAAGTGACACCCCACTAGCTGTGTATCTTATGAGAAGCTTCGTTACCTTTGCAAGCGGTTTCTTGAAGTTGGTGATCGGATTATGTAGGTGACGAGGCATTGGCTACCTTAAGAGAGTCATAGTGCTTCCTGCCAGTTGCTCACCCAAATACACATTTTGAGATACTGTGGCCAGTCTGCCTGAAGCGATACGCCACTAGCTGTGTATCTTAAGAGAAACATCGTAACTTTTGCCAGGGGTTTCTAGAAGTTGCTGATTTGATTCTGCTGGTGACGAGGCATTGGCTACCTCAAGAGAGGCATAGAGATTCCTGCCAGTTCTTCACCCAAATACACATTTTTTTAGATACTCTTTCCAGTCTGCCTGATAGCTACGCCACTAGTTGTGTATCTTAAGAGTCATTGTAACTTTTGCCAGGGGTTTCTTGAAGTTGCTGATGTGATTATGCTGGTGACTAGGCATTGGCTACCCTATGAGTGTCATAGTGATTCCTGCTAGTTGCTCACCCAAATACACATTTTTTTGATACTTTGGCCAGTCTGCCTCAAGTGACACCCCACTAGCTGTGTATCTTATGAGAAGCTTCGTTACCTTTGCAAGCGTTTTCTTGAAGTTGGTGATGGGATTATGTTGGTGACGAGGCATTGGCTACCTTAAGAGAGTCATAGTGCTTCCTGCCAGTTGCTCACCCAAATACACATTTTTTAGATACTCTTTCCAGTCTGCCGGATAGCTACGCCACTAGTTGTGTATCTTAAGAGTCATTGTAACTTTTGCCAGTAGTTTCTTGAAGTTGCTGATGTGATTATGCTGGTGACTAGGCATTGGCTAACCTATGAGTGTCATAGTGATTCCTGCTAGTTGCTCACCCAAATACACATTTTTTTTATACTTTGGCCAAACTGCCTCAAGTGACACCCCACCAGCTGTGTATCTTATGAAAAGCTTCGTTACCTTTGCAAGCGGTTTCTTGAAGTTGGTGATGGGATTATGTTGGTGACGAGGCATTGGCTACTTTAAGAGAGTCATAGTGCTTTCTGCCAGTTGCTCACCCAAATACACATTTTGAGATACTGTTGCCAGTCTGCCTGAAGCGATACGCCACTAGTTGTGTATTTTAAGAGAAATATCGTTACTCTTGCCAGCGGTTTCTTGACTTTGAAGATGTGATTATACTGGTGACGAGATATTGGTTACCCTAAGAGAGTCACAGTGTTTCGTGCCAGTTGCTCACCCAAATACACATTTTTTAGATACTGTTTCCAGTGTGCCTGAGGCGATACGCCACTAGTTGTGTATCTTAAGAGAAACATCGTTACTTTTGCCAGGGGTTTCTAGAAGTTGCTGATTTGATTCTGCTGGTGACGAGGCATTGGCTACCTCAAGAGAGTCATAGAGATTCCTGCCAGTTCTTCACACAAATACACATTTTTTAGATACACTTTCCAGTCTGCCTGATAGCTACGCCACTAGTTGTGTATCTTAAGAGTCATTGTAACTTTTGCCAGGGGTTTCTTGAAGTTGCTGATGTGATTATGCTGGTGACTAGGCATTGGCTACCCTATGAGTGTCATAGTGATTCCTGCTAGTTGCTCACCCAAATCCCCTTTTTTTTGATACTTTGGCCAGTCTGCCTCAAGTGACACCCCACTAGCTGTGTATCTTATGAGAAGCTTCGTTACCTTTGCAAGCGGTTTCTTGAAGTTGGTGATGGGATTATGTTGGTGACGAGGCATTGGCTACCTTAAGAGAGTCATAGTTCTTCCTGCCAGTTGCTCACCCAAATACACATTTTGAGATACTGTGGCCAGTCTGCCTGAAGCGATACGCCACTAGTTGTGTATCTTAAGAGAAACATCGTTACTCTTGCCAGCGGTTTCTTGACTTTGAAGCTGTGATTATACTGGTGACGAGATATTGGCTACCCTAAGAGAGTCACAGTGTTTCGTGCCAGTTGCTCACCCAAATACACATTTTTTAGATACTGTTTCCAGTGTGCCTGAAGCGATACGCCACTAGTTGTGTATCTTAAGAGAAACATCGTTACTTTTGAAATGGGTTTCTAGAAGTTGCTGATTTGATTCTGCTGGTGACGAAGCATTGGCTACCTCAAGAGAGTCATAGAGATTCCTGCCAGTTCTTCACACAAATACACATTTTTTAGATACACTTTCCAGTCTGCCTGATAGCTACGCCACTAGTTGTGTATCTTATGAGTCATTGTAACTTTTGCCAGGGGTTTCTTGAAGTTGCTGATGTGATGATGCTGGTGACGAGGCATTGGCTACCCTATGAGTGTCATAGTGATTCCTGCTAGTTGCTCACCCAAATACACATTTTTTTGATACTTTGGCCAGTCTGCCTCAAGTGACACCCCACTAGCTGTGTATCTTATGAGAAGCTTCGTTACATTTGCAAGCGGTTTCTTGAAGTTGGTGATGGGATTATGTTGGTGACGAGGCATTCGCTACCTTAAGAGAGTCATAGTGCTTCCTGCCAGTTGCTCACCCAAATACACATTTTGAGATACTGTGGCCAGTCTGCCTGAAGCGATACGCCACTAGTTGTGTATCTTAAGAGAAACATCGTTACTCTTGCCAGCGGTTTCTTGAATTTGAAGATGTGATTATACTGGTGACGACATATTGGTTACCCTAAGAGAGTCACAGTGTTTCCTGCCAGTTGCTCAACCAAATACACATTTTTTAGATACTCTTTCCAGTCTGCCTGATAGCTACGCCACTAGTTGTGTATCTTAAGAGTCATTGTAACTTTTGCCAGGGGTTTCTTGAAGTTGCTGATGTGATTATGCTGGTGACGAGGCATTGGCTAACCTATGAGTGTCATAGTGATTCCTGCTAGTTGCTCACCCAAATACACATTTCTTTGATACTTTGGCCAAACTGCCTCAAGTGACACCCCACCAGCTGTGTATCTTATGAAAAGCTTCGTTACCTTTGCAAGCGGTTTCTTGAAGTTGCTGATGGGATTATGTTGGTGACGAGGCCTTGGCTACTTTAAGAGAGTCATAGTGCTTTCTGCCAGTTGGTCACCCAAATACACATTTTGAGATCCTGGGCCAGTCTGCCTGAAGCGATACGCCACTAATTGTGTATCTTAAGAGAAACATTGTTACTTTTGCCAGGGGTTTCTAGAAGTTGCTGATTTGATTCTGCTGGTGACGAGGCATTGGCTACCTCAAGAGAGTCATAGAGATTCCTGCCAGTTCTTCACCCAAATACACATTTTTTAGATACTCTTTCCAGTCTGCCTGATAGCTACGCCACTAGTTGTGTATCTTAAGAGTCATTGTAACTTTTGCCAGGGGTTTCTTGAAGTTGCTGATGTGATTATGCTGGTGACGAGGCATTGGCTACCCTACGAGTGTCATAGTGATTCCTGCTAGTTGCTCACCCAAATACTCATTTTTTTGATACTTTGGCCAGTCTGCCTCAAGTGACACCCCACTAGCTGTGTATCTTATGAGAAGCTTCGTTACCTTTGCAAGCGGTTTCTTGAAGTTGGTGATCGGATTATGTTGGTGACGAGGCATTGGCTACCTTAAGAGAGTCATAGTGCTTTCTGCCAGTTGCTCACCCAAATACACATTTTGAGATACTGTGGCCAGTCTGCCTGAAGCGATACGCCACTAGTTGTGTATCTTAAGAGAAACATCGTTACTCTTGCCAGCGGTTTCTTGACTTTGAAGCTGTGGTTATACTGGTGACGAGATATTGGCTACCCTAAGAGAGTCACAGTGTTTCGTGCCAGTTGCTCACCCAAATACACATTTTTTAGATACTGTTTCCAGTGTGCCTGAAGCGATACGCCACTAGTTGTGTATCTTAAGAGAAACATCGTTACTTTTGCCAGGGGTTTCTAGAAGTTGCTGATTTGATTCTGCTGGTGACGAGGCATTGGCTACCTCAAGAGAGTCATAGAGATTCCTGCCAGTTCTTCACACAAATACACATTTTTTAGATACTCTTTCCAGTCTGCCTGATAGCTACGCCACTAGTTGTGTATCTTAAGAGTCATTGTAACTTTTGCCAGGGGTTTCTTGAAGTTGCTGATGTGATTATGCTGGTGACTAGGCATTGGCTACCCTATGAGTGTCATAGTGATTCCTGCTAGTTGCTCACCCAAATACACATTTTTTTGATACTTTGGCCAGTCTGCCTCAAGTGACACCCCACTAGCTGTGTATCTTATGAGAAGCTTCGTTACCTTTGCAAGCGGTTTCTTGAAGTTGGTGATGGGATTATGTTGGTGACGAGGCATTGGCTACCTTAAGAGAGTCATAGTGCTTCCTGCCAGTTGCTCACCCAAATACACATTTTGAGATACTGTGGCCAGTCTGCCTGAAGCGATACGCCACTAGTTGTGTATCTTAAGAGAAACATCGTTACTCTTGCCAGCGGTTTCTTGACTTTGAAGATGTGATTATACTGGTGACGAGATATTGGCTACCCTAAGAGAGTCACAGTGTTTCCTGCCAGTTGCTCGTCCAAATACACATTTTTTAGATACTGTTTCCAGTGTGCCTGAAGCGATACGCCACTAGTTGTGTATCTTAAGAGAAACATCGTTACTTTTGAAAGGGGTTTCTAGAAGTTGCTGATTTGATTCTGCTGGTGACGAAGCATTGGCTACCTCAAGAGAGTCATAGAGATTCCTGCCAGTTCTTCACCCAAATACACATTTTTTAGATACTCTTTCCAGTCTGCCTGATAGCTACGCCACTAGTTGTGTATCTTAAGAGTCATTGTAACTTTTGCCAGGGGTTTCTTGAAGTTGCTGATGTGATTATGCTGGTGACGAGGCATTGGCTACCCTATGAGTGTCATAGTGATTCCTGCTAGTTGCTCACCCAAATACACATTTTTTTGATACTTTGGCCAGTCTGCCTCATGTGACAGCCCACTAGCTGTGTATCTTATGAGAAGCTTCGTTACATTTTCAAGCGGTTTCTTGAAGTTGGTGTTGGGATTATGTTCGTGACGAGGCATTGGCTACCTTAAGAGAGTCATAGTGCTTCCTGCCAGTTGCTCACCCAAATACACATTTTGAGATACTGCGGCTAGTCTGCCTGAAGCGATACGCCACAAGTTGTGTATCTTAAGAGAAACATCGTTACTCTTGCCAGCGGTTTCTTGATTTTGAAGATGTGATTATACTGGTGACGAGATATTGGCTACCCTAAGAGAGTCACAGTGTTTCGTGCCAGTTGCTCACCCAAATACACATTTTTTAGATACTGTTTCCCATGTGCCTGAAGCGATACGCCACTAGTTGTGTATCTTAAGAGAAACATCGTTACTTTTGCCAGGGGTTTCTAGAAGTTGCTGATTTGATTCTGCTGGTGACGAGGCATTGGCTACCTCAAGAGAGTCATAGAGATTCCTGCCAGTTCTTCACACAAATACACATTTTTTAGATACTCTTTCCAGTCTGCCTGATAGCTACGCCACTAGTTGTGTATCTTAAGAGTCATTGTAACTTTTGCCAGGGGTTTCTTGAAGTTGCTGATGTGATGATGCTGGTGACGAGGCATTGGCTACCGTATGAGTGTCATAGTGATTCCTGCTAGATGCTCACCCAAATACACATTTTTTTGATACTTTGGCCAGTCTGCCTCAAGTGACACCCCACTAGCTGTGTATCTTATGAGAAGCTTCGTTACATTTGCAAGCGGTTTCTTGAAGTTGGTGATGGGATTATGTTGGTGACGAGGCATTCGCTACCTTAAGAGAGTCATAGTGCTTCCTGCCAGTTGCTCACCCAAATACACATTTTGAGATACTGTGGCCAGTCTGCCTGAAGCGATACGCCACTAGTTGTGTATCTTAAGAGAAACATCGTTACTCTTGCCAGCGGTTTCTTGAATTTGAAGATGTGATTATACTGGTGACGACATATTGGTTACCCTAAGAGAGTCACAGTGTTTCCTGCCAGTTGCTCATCCAAATACACATTTTTTAGATACTCTTTCCAGTCTGCCTGATAGCTACGCCACTAGTTGTGTATCTTAAGAGTCATTGTAACTTTTGCCAGGGGTTTCTTGAAGTTGCTGATGTGATTATGCTGGTGACGAGGCATTGGCTAACCTATGAGTGTCATAGTGATTCCTGCTAGTTGCTCACCCAAATACACATTTCTTTGATACTTTGGCCAAACTGCCTCAAGTGACACCCCACCAGCTGTGTATCTTATGAAAAGCTTCGTTACCTTTGCAAGCGGTTTCTTGAAGTTGCTGATGGGATTATGTTGGTGACGAGGCCTTGGCTACTTTAAGAGAGTCATAGTGCTTTCTGCCAGTTGGTCACCCAAATACACATTTTGAGATCCTGGGCCAGTCTGCCTGAAGCGATACGCCACTAATTGTGTATCTTAAGAGAAACATTGTTACTTTTGCCAGGGGTTTCTAGAAGTTGCTGATTTGATTCTGCTGGTGACGAGGCATTGGCTACCTCAAGAGAGTCATAGAGATTCCTGCCAGTTCTTCACCCAAATACACATTTTTTAGATACTCTTTCCAGTCTGCCTGATAGCTACGCCACTAGTTGTGTATCTTAAGAGTCATTGTAACTTTTGCCAGGGGTTTCTTGAAGTTGCTGATGTGATTATGCTGGTGACGAGGCATTGGCTACCCTACGAGTGTCATAGTGATTCCTGCTAGTTGCTCACCCAAATACTCATTTTTTTGATACTTTGGCCAGTCTGCCTCAAGTGACACCCCACTAGCTGTGTATCTTATGAGAAGCTTCGTTACCTTTGCAAGCGGTTTCTTGAAGTTGGTGATCGGATTATGTTGGTGACGAGGCATTGGCTACCTTAAGAGAGTCATAGTGCTTTCTGCCAGTTGCTCACCCAAATACACATTTTGAGATACTGTGGCCAGTCTGCCTGAAGCGATACGCCACTAGTTGTGTATCTTAAGAGAAACATCGTTACTCTTGCCAGCGGTTTCTTGACTTTGAAGCTGTGGTTATACTGGTGACGAGATATTGGCTACCCTAAGAGAGTCACAGTGTTTCGTGCCAGTTGCTCACCCAAATACACATTTTTTAGATACTGTTTCCAGTGTGCCTGAAGCGATACGCCACTAGTTGTGTATCTTAAGAGAAACATCGTTACTTTTGCCAGGGGTTTCTAGAAGTTGCTGATTTGATTCTGCTGGTGACGAGGCATTGGCTACCTCAAGAGAGTCATAGAGATTCCTGCCAGTTCTTCACACAAATACACATTTTTTAGATACTCTTTCCAGTCTGCCTGATAGCTACGCCACTAGTTGTGTATCTTAAGAGTCATTGTAACTTTTGCCAGGGGTTTCTTGAAGTTGCTGATGTGATTATGCTGGTGACTAGGCATTGGCTACCCTATGAGTGTCATAGTGATTCCTGCTAGTTGCTCACCCAAATACACATTTTTTTGATACTTTGGCCAGTCTGCCTCAAGTGACACCCCACTAGCTGTGTATCTTATGAGAAGCTTCGTTACCTTTGCAAGCGGTTTCTTGAAGTTGGTGATGGGATTATGTTGGTGACGAGGCATTGGCTACCTTAAGAGAGTCATAGTGCTTCCTGCCAGTTGCTCACCCAAATACACATTTTGAGATACTGTGGCCAGTCTGCCTGAAGCGATACGCCACTAGTTGTGTATCTTAAGAGAAACATCGTTACTCTTGCCAGCGGTTTCTTGACTTTGAAGATGTGATTATACTGGTGACGAGATATTGGCTACCCTAAGAGAGTCACAGTGTTTCCTGCCAGTTGCTCGTCCAAATACACATTTTTTAGATACTGTTTCCAGTGTGCCTGAAGCGATACGCCACTAGTTGTGTATCTTAAGAGAAACATCGTTACTTTTGAAAGGGGTTTCTAGAAGTTGCTGATTTGATTCTGCTGGTGACGAAGCATTGGCTACCTCAAGAGAGTCATAGAGATTCCTGCCAGTTCTTCACCCAAATACACATTTTTTAGATACTCTTTCCAGTCTGCCTGATAGCTACGCCACTAGTTGTGTATCTTAAGAGTCATTGTAACTTTTGCCAGGGGTTTCTTGAAGTTGCTGATGTGATTATGCTGGTGACGAGGCATTGGCTACCCTATGAGTGTCATAGTGATTCCTGCTAGTTGCTCACCCAAATACACATTTTTTTGATACTTTGGCCAGTCTGCCTCATGTGACAGCCCACTAGCTGTGTATCTTATGAGAAGCTTCGTTACATTTTCAAGCGGTTTCTTGAAGTTGGTGTTGGGATTATGTTCGTGACGAGGCATTGGCTACCTTAAGAGAGTCATAGTGCTTCCTGCCAGTTGCTCACCCAAATACACATTTTGAGATACTGCGGCTAGTCTGCCTGAAGCGATACGCCACTAGTTGTGTATCTTAAGAGAAACATCGTTACTCTTGCCAGCGGTTTCTTGATTTTGAAGATGTGATTATACTGGTGACGAGATATTGGCTACCCTAAGAGAGTCACAGTGTTTCGTGCCAGTTGCTCACCCAAATACACATTTTTTAGATACTGTTTCCCATGTGCCTGAAGCGATACGCCACTAGTTGTGTATCTTAAGAGAAACATCGTTACTTTTGCCAGGGGTTTCTAGAAGTTGCTGATTTGATTCTGCTGGTGACGAGGCATTGGCTACCTCAAGAGAGTCATAGAGATTCCTGCCAGTTCTTCACACAAATACACATTTTTTAGATACTCTTTCCAGTCTGCCTGATAGCTACGCCACTAGTTGTGTATCTTAAGAGTCATTGTAACTTTTGCCAGGGGTTTCTTGAAGTTGCTGATGTGATGATGCTGGTGACGAGGCATTGGCTACCGTATGAGTGTCATAGTGATTCCTGCTAGATGCTCACCCAAATACACATTTTTTTGATACTTTGGCCAGTCTGCCTCAAGTGACACCCCACTAGCTGTGTATCTTATGAGAAGCTTCGTTACATTTGCAAGCGGTTTCTTGAAGTTGGTGATGGGATTATGTTGGTGACGAGGCATTCGCTACCTTAAGAGAGTCATAGTGCTTCCTGCCAGTTGCTCACCCAAATACACATTTTGAGATACTGTGGCCAGTCTGCCTGATGCGATACGCCACTAGTTGTGTATCTTAAGAGAAACATCGTTACTCTTGCCAGCGGTTTCTTGAATTTGAAGATGTGATTATACTGGTGACGACATATTGGTTACCCTAAGAGAGTCACAGTGTTTCCTACCAGTTGCTCATCCAAATACACATTTTTTAGATACTCTTTCCAGTCTGCCTGATAGCTACGCCACTAGTTGTGTATCTTAAGAGTCATTGTAACTATTGCCAGGGGTTTCTTGAAGTTGCTGATGTGATTATGCTGGTGACGAGGCATTGGCTAACCTATGAGTGTCATAGTGATTCCTGCTAGTTGCTCACCCAAATACACATTTTTTTGATACTTTGGCCAAACTGCCTCAAGTGACACCCCACCAGCTGTGTATCTTATGAAAAGCTTCGTTACCTTTGCAAGCGGTTTCTTGAAGTTGGTGATGGGATTATGTTGGTGACGAGGCATTGGCTACTTTAAGAGAGTCATAGTGCTTTCTGCCAGTTGCTCACCCAAATACACATTTTGAGATACTGTGGCCAGTCTGCCTGAAGCGATACGCCACTAGTTGTGTATCTTATGAGAAACATTGTTACTTTTGCCAGGGGTTTCTAGAAGTTGCTGATTTGATTCTGCTGGTGACGAGGCATTGGCTACCTCATGAGAGTCATAGAGATTCCTGCCAGTTCTTCACCCAAATACACATTTTTTAGATACTCTTTCCAGTCTGCCTGATAGCTACGCCACTAGTTGTGTATCTTAAGAGTCATTGTAACTTTTGCCAGGGGTTTCTTGAAGTTGCTGATGTGATTGTGCTGGTGACGAGGCATTGGCTACCGTATGAGTGTCATAGTGATTCCTGCTAGTTGCTCACCCAAATACACATTTTTTTGATACTTTGGGAAATCTGCCTCAAGTGACACCCCACTAGCTGTGTATCTTATGAGAAGCTTCGTTACCTTTGCAAGCGGTTTCTTGAAGTTGGTGATCGGATTATGTAGGTGACGAGGCATTGGCTACCTTAAGAGAGTCATAGTGCTTCCTGCCAGTTGCTCACCCAAATACACATTTTGAGATACTGTGGCCAGTCTGCCTGAAGCGATACGCCACTAGTTGTGTATCTTAAGAGAAACATCGTTACTCTTGCCAGCGGTTTCTTGACTTTGAAGCTGTGGTTATACTGGTGACGAGATATTGGCTACCCTAAGAGAGTCACACTGTTTCGTGCCAGTTGCTCACCCAAATACACATTTTTTAGATACTGTTTCCAGTGTGCCTGAAGCGATACGCCACTAGTTGTGTATCTTAAGAGAAACATCGTAACTTTTGCCAGGGGTTTCTAGAAGTTGCTGATTTGATTCTGCTGGTGACGAGGCATTGGCTACCTCAAGAGAGTCATAGAGATTCCTGCCAGTTCTTCACCCAAATACACATTTTTTTAGATACTCTTTCCAGTCTGCCTGATAGCTACGCCACTAGTTGTGTATCTTAAGAGTCATTGTAACTTTTGCCAGGGGTTTCTTGAAGTTGCTGATGTGATTATGCTGGTGACTAGGCATTGGCTACCCTATGAGTGTCATAGTGATTCCTGCTAGTTGCTCACCCAAATACACATTTTTTTGATACTTTGGCCAGTCTGCCTCAAGTGACACCCCACTAGCTGTGTATCTTATGAGAAGCTTCGTTACCTTTGCAAGCGTTTTCTTGAAGTTGGTGATGGGATTATGTTGGTGACGAGGCATTGGCTACCTTAAGAGAGTCATAGTGCTTCCTGCCAGTTGCTCACCCAAATACACATTTTTTACATACTCTTTCCAGTCTGCCTGATAGCTACGCCACTAGTTGTGTATCTTAAGAGTCATTGTAACTTTTGCCAGTAGTTTCTTGAAGTTGCTGATGTGATTATGCTGGTGACTAGGCATTGGCTAACCTATGAGTGTCATAGTGATTCCTGCTAGTTACTCACCCAAATACACATTTTTTTGATACTTTGGCCAAACTGCCTCAAGTGACACCCCACCAGCTGTGTATCTTATGAAAAGCTTCGTTACCTTTGCAAGCGGTTTCTTGAAGTTGGTGATGGGATTATGTTGGTGACGAGGCATCGGCTACTTTAAGAGAGTCATAGTGCTTTCTGCCAGTTGCTCACCCAAATACACATTTTGAGATACTGTGGCCAGTCTGCCTGAAGCGATACGCCACTAGTTGTGTATCTTAAGAGAAATATCGTTACTCTTGCCAGCGGTTTCTTGACTTTGAAGATGTGATTATACTGGTGACGAGATATTGGTTACCCTAAGAGAGTCACAGTGTTTCGTGCCAGTTGCTCACCCAAATACACATTTTTTAGATACTGTTTCCAGTGTGCCTGAGGCGATACGCCACTAGTTGTGTATCTTAAGAGAAACATCGTTACTCTTGCCAGCGGTTTCTTGATTTTGAAGATGTGATTATACTGGTGACGAGATATTGGCTACCCTAAGAGAGTCACAGTGTTTCGTGCCAGTTGCTCACCCAAATACACCTTTTTTAGATACTGCTTCCAGTGTGCCTGAAGCGATACGCCACTAGTCGTGTATCTTAAGAGAAACATCGTTACTCTTGCCAGCGGTTTCTTGAATTTGAAGATGTGATTATACTGGTGACGACATATTGGTTACCCTAAGAGAGTCGGAGTGTTTCCTGCCAGTTGCTCATCCAAATACACATTTTTTAGATACTCTTTCCAGTCTGCCTGATAGCTACGCCACTAGTTGTGTATCTTAAGAGTCATTGTAACTTTTGCCAGGGGTTTCTTGAAGTTGCTGATGTGATTATGCTGGTGACGAGGCATTGGCTAACCTATGAGTGTCATAGTGATTCCTGCTAGTTGCTCACCCAAATACACATTTTTTTGATACTTTGGCCAAACTGCCTCAAGTGACACCCCACCAGCTGTGTATCTTATGAAAAGCTTCGTTACCTTTGCAAGCGGTTTCTTGAAGTTGCTGATGGGATTATGTTGGTGACGAGGCCTTGGCTACTTTAAGAGAGTCATAGTGCTTTCTGCCAGTTGGTCACCCAAATACACATTTTGAGATACTGTGGCCAGTCTGCCTGAAGCGATACACCACTAATTGTGTATCTTAAGAGAAACATTGTTACTTTTGCCAGGGGTTTCTAGAAGTTGCTGATTTGATTCTGCTGGTGACGAGGCATTGGCTACCTCAAGAGAGTCATAGAGATTCCTGCCAGTTCTTCACCCAAATACACATTTTTTAGATACTCTTTCCAGTCTGCCTGATAGCTACGCCACTAGTTGTGTATCTTAAGAGTCATTGTAACTTTTGCCAAGGGTTTCTTGAAGTTGCTGATGTGATTATGCTGGTGACGAGGCATTGGCTACCCTACGAGTGTCATAGTGATTCCTGCTAGTTGCTCACCCAAATACTCATTTTTTTGATACTTTGGCCAGTCTGCCTCAAGTGACACCCCACTAGCTGTGTATATTATGAGAAGCTTCGTTACCTTTGCAAGCGGTTTCTTGAAGTTGGTGATCGGATTATGTTGGTAACGAGGCATTGGCTACCTTAAGAGAGTCATAGTGCTTTCTGCCAGTTGCTCACCCAAATACACATTTTGAGATACTGTTGCCAGTCTGCCTGAAGCGATACGCCACTAGTTGTGTATCTTAAGAGAAACATCGTTACTCTTGCCAGCGGTTTCTTGACTTTGAAGCTGTGGTTATACTGGTGACGAGATATTGGCTACCCTAAGAGAGTCACAGTGTTTCGTGCCAGCTGCTCACCCAATTACACATTTTTTAGATACTGTTTCCAGTGTGCCTGAAGCGATACGCCACTAGTTGTGTATCTTAAGAGAAACATCGTTACTTTTGCCAGGGGTTTCTAGAAGTTGCTGATTTGATTCTGCTGGTGACGAGGCATTGGCTACCCTATGAGTGTCATAGTGATTCCTGCTAGTTGCTCACCCAAATACACATTTTTTTGATCCTTTGGCCAGTCTGCCTCAAGTGAAACCCCACTAGCTGTGTATCTTATGAGAAGCTTCGTTACCTTTGCAAGCGGTTTCTTGAAGTTGGTGATGGGATTATGTTGGTGACGAGGCATTGGCTACCTTAAGAGAGTCATAGTGCTTCCTGCCAGTTGCTCACCCAAATACACATTTTTTAGATACTCTTTCCAGTCTGCCTGATAGCTACGCCACTAGTTGTGTATCTTAAGAGTCATTGTAACTTTTGCCAGTAGTTTCTTGAAGTTGCTGAAGTGATTATGCTGGTGACGAGGCATTGGCTAACCTATGAGTGTCATAGTGATTCCTGCTAGTTGCTCACACAAATACACATTTTTTTGATACTTTGGCCAAACTGCCTCAAGTGACACCCCACCAGCTGTGTATCTTATGAAAAGCTTCGTTACCTTTGCAAGCGGTTTTTGAAGTTGGTGATGGGTTTATGTTGGTGACGAGGCATTGGCTACTTTAAGAGAGTCATAGTGCTTTCTGCCAGTTGCTCACCCAAATACACATTTTGAGATACTGTTGCCAGTCTGCCTGAAGCGATACGCCACTAGTTGTGTATCTTAAGAGAAACATCGTTACTCTTGCCAGCGGTTTCTTGACTTTGAAGATGTGATTATACTGGTGACGAGATATTGGCTACCCTAAGAGAGTCACAGTGTTTCCTGCCAGTTGCTCATCGAAATACACATTTTTTAGATACTGTTTCCAGTGTGCCTGAAGCGATACGCCACTAGTTGTGTATCTTAAGAGAAACATCGTTACTTTTGAAAGGGGTTTCTAGAAGTTGCTGATTTGATTCTGCTGGTGACGAAGCATTGGCTACCTCAAGAGAGTCATAGAGATTCCTGCCAGTTCTTCACCCAAATACACATTTTTTAGATACTCTTTCCAGTCTGCCTGATAGCTACGCCACTAGTTGTGTATCTTAAAAGTCATTGTAACTTTTGCCAGGGGTTTCTTGAAGTTGCTGATGTGATTATGCTGGTGACGAGGCATTGGCTACCCTATGAGTGTCATAGTGATTCCTGTTAGTTGCTCACCCAAATACACATTTTTTTGATACTTTGGCCAGTCTGCCTCAAGTGACAGCCCACTAGCTGTGTATCTTATGAGAAGCTTCGTTACATTTGCAAGCGGTTTCTTGAAGTTGGTGTTGGGATTATGTTCATGACGAGGCATTGGCTACCTTAAGAGAGTCATAGTGCTTCCTGCCAGTTGCTCGCCCAAATACACATTTTGAGATACTGCGGCCAGTCTGCCTGAAGCGATACGCCACTAGTTGTGTATCTTAAGAGAAACATCGTTACTCTTGCCAGCGGTTTCTTGATTTTGAAGATGTGATTATACTGGTGACGAGATATTGGCTACCCTAAGAGAGTCACAGTGTTTCGTGCCAGTTGCTCACCCAAATACACATTTTTTAGATACTGTTTCCAGTGTGCCTGAAGCGATACGCCACTAGTTGTGTATCTTAAGAGAAACATCGTTACTTTTGCCAGGGGTTTCTAGAAGTTGCTGATTTGATTCTGCTGGTGACGAGGCATTGGCTACCCTATGAGTGTCATAGTGATTCCTGCTAGTTGCTCACCCAAATACACATTTTTTTGATCCTTTGGCCAGTCTGCCTCAAGTGAAACCCCACTAGCTGTGTATCTTATGAGAAGCTTCGTTACCTTTGCAAGCGGTTTCTTGAAGTTGGTGATGGGATTATGTTGGTGACGAGGCATTGGCTACCTTAAGAGAGTCATAGTGCTTCCTGCCAGTTGCTCACCCAAATACACATTTTTTAGATACTCTTTCCAGTCTGCCTGATAGCTACGCCACTAGTTGTGTATCTTAAGAGTCATTGTAACTTTTGCCAGTAGTTTCTTGAAGTTGCTGATGTGATTATGCTGGTGACGAGGCATTGGCTAACCTATGAGTGTCATAGTGATTCCTGCTAGTTGCTCACCCAAATACACATTTCTTTGATACTTTGGCCAAACTGCCTCAAGTGACACCCCACAAGCTGTGTATCTTATGAAAAGCTTCGTTACATTTGCAAGCGGTTTCTTGAAGTTGGTGATGGGTTTATGTTGGTGACGAGGCATTGGCTACTTTAAGAGAGTCATAGTGCTTCCTGCCAGTTGCTCACCCAAATACACATTTTGAGATACTGCGGCCAGTCTGCCCTAAGCGATACGATACTAGTTGTGTATCTTAAGCGAAACATCGTTACTCTTGCCAGCGGTTTCTTGATTTTGAAGATGTGATTATACTGGTGACGAGATATTGGCTACCCTAAGAGAGTCACAGTGTTTCGTGCCAGTTGCTCACCCAAATACACATTTTTTAGATACTGTTTCCTATGTGCCTGAAGCGATACGCCACTAGTTGTGTATCTTAAGAGAAACATCGTTACTTTTGCCAGGGGTTTCTAGAAGTTGCTGATTTGATTCTGCTGGTGACGAGGCATTGGCTACCTCAAGAGAGTCATAGAGATTCCTGCCAGTTCTTCACACAAATACACATTTTTTAGATACTCTTTCCAATCTGCCTGATAGCTACGCCACTAGTTGTGTATCTTAAGAGTCATTGTAACTATTGCCAGGGGTTTCTTGAAGTTGCTGATGTGATTATGCTGGTGACGAGGCATTGGCTAACCTATGAGTGTCATAGTGATTCCTGCTAGTTGCTCACCCAAATACACATTTTTTTGATACTTTGGCCATACTGCCTCAAGTGACACCCCACCAGCTGTGTATCTTATGAAAAGCTTCGTTACCTTTGCAAGCGGTTTCTTGAAGTTGGTGATGGGATTATGTTGGTGACGAGGCATTGGCTATTTTAAGAGAGTTATAGTGCTTTCTGCCAGTTGCTCACCCAAATACACATTTCGAGATACTGTGGCCAGTCTGCCTGAAGCGATACGCCACTAGTTGTGTATCTTAAGAGAAACATTGTTACTTTTGCCAGGGGTTTCTAGAAGTTGCTGATTTTATTCTGCTGGTGACGAGGCATTGGCTACCTCAAGAGAGTCATAGAGATTCCTGCCAGTTCTTCACCCAAATACACATTTTTTAGATACTCTTTCCAGTCTGCCTGATAGCTACGCCACTAGTTGTGTATCTTAAGAGTCATTGTAACTTTTGCCAGGGGTTTCTTGAAGTTGCTGATGTGATTATGCTGGTGACGAGGCATTGGCTACCCTATGAGTGTCATAGTGATTCCTGCTAGTTGCTCACCCAAATACACATTTTTTTGATACTTTGGCAAATCTGCCTCAAGTGACACCCCACTAGCTGTGTATCTTATGAGAAGCTTCGGTACCTTTGCAATCGGTTTCTTGAAGTTGGTGATCGGATTATGTTGGTGACGAGGCATTGGCAACCTTAAGAGAGTCATAGTGCTTCCTGCCAGTTGCTCACCCAAATACACATTTTGAGATACTGTGGCCAGTCTGCCTGAAGCGATACGCCACTAGTTGTGTATCTTAAGAGAAACATCGTTACTCTTGCCAGCGGTTTCTTGACTTTGAAGCTGTGGTTATACTGGTGACGAGATATTGGCTACCCTAAGAGAGTCACAGTGTTTCGTGCCAGTTGCTCACCCAAATACACATTTTTTAGATACTGTTTCCAGTGTGCCTGAAGCGATACGCCACTAGTTGTGTATCTTAAGAGAAACATCGTTACTTTTGCCAGGGGTTTCTAGAAGTTGCTGATTTGATTCTGCTGGTGACGAGGCATTGGCTACCTCAAGAGAGTCATAGAGATTCCTGCCAGTTCTTCACCCAAATACACATTTTTTTAGATACTCTTTCCAGTCTGCCTGATAGCTACGCCACTAGTTGTGTATCTTAAGAGTCATTGTAACTTTTGCCAGGGGTTTCTTGAAGTTGCTGATGTGATTATGCTGGTGACTAGGCATTGGCTACCCTATGAGTGTCATAGTGATTCCTGCTAGTTGCTCACCCAAATACACATTTTTTTGATACTTTGGCCAGTCTGCCTCAAGTGACACCCCACTAGCTGTGTATCTTATGAGAAGCTTCGTTACCTTTGCAAGCGTTTTCTTGAAGTTGGTGATGGGATTATGTTGGTGACGAGGCATTGGCTACCTTAAGAGAGTCATAGTGCTTCCTGCCAGTTGCTCCCCCAAATACACATTTTTTAGATACTCTTTCCAGTCTGCCTGATAGCTACGCCACTAGTTGTGTATCTTAAGAGTCATTGTAACTTTTGCCAGTAGTTTCTTGAAGTTGCTGATGTGATTATGCTGGTGACGAGGCATTGGCTAACCTATGAGTGTCATAGTGATTCCTGCCAGTTGCTCATCCAAATACACATTTTTTAGATACTGTTTCCAGTGTGCCTGAAGCGATACGCCACTAGTTGTGTATCTTAAGAGAAATATCGTTACTCTTGCCAGCGGTTTCTTGACTTTGAAGATGTGATTATACTGGTGACGAGATATTGGTTACCCTAAGAGAGTCACAGTGTTTCGTGCCAGTTGCTCACCCAAATACACATTTTTTAGATACTGTTTCCAGTGTGCCTGAGGCGATACGCCACTAGTTGTGTATCTTAAGAGAAACATCGTTACTCTTGCCAGCGGTTTCTTGACTTTGAAGATGTGATTATACTGGTGACGAGATATTGGCTACCCTAAGAGAGTCACAGTGTTTCCTGCCAGTTGCTCATCCAAATACACATTTTTTAGATACTGTTTCCAGTGTGCCTGAAGCGATACGCCACTAGTTGTGTATCTTAAGAGAAACATCGTTACTTTTGAAAGGGGTTTCTAGAAGTTGCTGATTTGATTCTGCTGGTGACGAAGCATTGGCTACCTCAAGAGAGTCATAGAGATTCCTGCCAGTTCTTCACCCAAATACACATTTTTTTAGATACTCTTTCCAGTCTGCCTGATAGCTACGCCACTAGTTGTGTATCTTAAGAGTCATCGTAACTTTTGCCAGGGGTTTCTTGAAGTTGCTGATGTGATTATGCTGGTGACTAGGCATTGGCTACCCTATGAGTGTCATAGTGATTCCTGCTAGTTGCTCACCCAAATACACATTTTTTTGATACTTTGGCCAGTCTGCCTCAAGTGACAGCCCACTAGCTGTGTATCTTATGAGAAGCTTCGTTACATTTGCAAGCGGTTTCTTGAAGTTGGTGATGGGATTATGTTCGTGACGAGGCATTGGCTACCTTAAGAGAGTCATAGTGCTTCCTGCCAGTTGCTCACCCAAATACACATTTTGAGATACTGCGGCCAGTCTGCCTGAAGCGATACGCCACTAGTTGTGTATCTTAAGAGAAACATCGTTACTCTTGCCAGCGGTTTCTTGATTTTGAAGATGTGATTATACTGGTGACGAGATATTGGCTACCCTAAGAGAGTCACAGTGTTTCGTGCCAGTTGCTTACCCAAATACACATTTTTTAGATACTGTTTCCAGTGTGCCTGAAGCGATACGCCACTAGTTGTGTATCTTAAGAGAAACATCGTTACTTTTGCCAGGGGTTTCTAGAAGTTGCTGATTTGATTCTGCTGGTGACGAGGCATTGGCTACCTCAAGAGAGTCATAGAGATTCCTGCCAGTTCTTCACACAAATACACATTTTTTAGATACTCTTTCCAGTCTGCCTGATAGCTACGCCACTAGTTGTGTATCTTAAGAGTCATTGTAACTTTTGCCAGGGGTTTCTTGAAGTTGCTGATGTGATTATGCTGGTGACTAGGCATTGGCTACCCTATGAGTGTCATAGTGATTCCTGCTAGTTGCTCACCCAAATACACATTTTTTTGATACTTTGGCCAGTCTGCCTCAAGTGACACCCCACTAGCTGTGTATCTTATGAGAAGCTTCGTTACCTTTGCAAGCGGTTTCTTGAAGTTGGTGATGGGATTATGTTGGTGACGCGGCATTGGCTACCTTAAGAGAGTCATAGTGCTTCCTGCCAGTTGCTCACCCAAATACACATTTTGAGATACTGTGGCCAGTCTGCCTGAAGCGATACGCCACTAGTTCTGTATCTTAAGAGAAACATCGTTACTCTTGCCAGCGGTTTCTTGACTTTGAAGCTGTGGTTATACTGGTGACGAGATATTGGCTACCCTAAGAGAGTCACAGTGTTTCGTGCCAGTTGCTCACCCAAATACACATTTTTTAGATACTGTTTCCAGTGTGCCTGAAGCGATACGCCACTATTTATGTATCTTAAGAGAAACATCGTTACTTTTGCCAGGGGTTTCTAGAAGTTGCTGATTTGATTCTGCTGGTGACGAGGCATTGGCTACCTCAAGAGAGTCATAGAGATTCCTGCCAGTTCTTCACCCAAATAAACATTTTTTTAGATACTCTTTCCAGTCTGCCTGATAGCTACGCCACTAGTTGTGTATCTTAAGAGTCATTGTAACTTTTGCCAGGGGTTTCTTGAAGTTGCTGATGTGATTATGCTGGTGACTAGGCATTGGCTACCCTATGAGTGTCATAGTGATTCCTGCTAGTTGCTCACCCAAATACACATTTTTTTGATACTTTGGCCAGTCTGCCTCATGTGACACCCCACTAGCTGTGTATCTTATGAGAAGCTTCGTTACCTTTGCAAGCGGTTTCTTGAAGTTGGTGATGGGATTATGTTGGTGACGAGGCATTGCCTACCTTAAGAGAGTCATAGTGCTTCCTGCCAGTTGCTCACCCAAATACACATTTTGAGATACTGTGGCCAGTCTGCCTGAAGCGATACGCCACTAGTTGTGTATCTTAAGAGAAACATCGTTACTCTTGCCAGCGGTTTCTTGACTTTGAAGCTGTGATTATACTGGTGACGAGATATTGGCTACCCTAAGAGAGTCACAGTGTTTCGTGCCAGTTGCTCACCCAAATACACATTTTTTAGATACTGTTTCCAGTGTGCCTGAAGCGATACGCCACTAGTTGTGTATCTTAAGAGAAACATCGTTACTCTTGCCAGCGGTTTCTTGACTTTGAAGATGTGATTATACTGGTGACGAGATATTGGCTACCCTAAGAGAGTCACAGTGTTTCGTGCCAGTTGCTCACCCAAATACACATTTTTTAGATACTGTTTCCAGTGTGCCTGAAGCGATACGCCACTAGTTGTGTATCTTAAGAGAAACATCGTTACTTTTGCCAGGGGTTTCTAGAAGTTGCTGATTTGATTCTGCTGGTGACGAGGCATTGGCTACCCTATGAGTGTCATAGTGATTCCTGCTAGTTGCTCACCCAAATACACATTTTTTTGATCCTTTGGCCAGTCTGCCTCAAGTGAAACCCCACTAGCTGTGTATCTTATGAGAAGCTTCGTTACCTTTGCAAGCGGTTTCTTGAAGTTGGTGATGGGATTATGTTGGTGACGAGGCATTGGCTACCTTAAGAGAGTCATAGTGCTTCCTGCCAGTTGCTCACCCAAATACACATTTTTTAGATACTCTTTCCAGTCTGCCTGATAGCTACGCCACTAGTTGTGTATCTTAAGAGTCATTGTAACTTTTGCCAGTAGTTTCTTGAAGTTGCTGATGTGATTATGCTGGTGACGAGGCATTGGCTAACCTATGAGTGTCATAGTGATTCCTGCTAGTTGCTCACCCAAATACACATTTCTTTGATACTTTGGCCAAACTGCCTCAAGTGACACCCCACAAGCTGTGTATCTTATGAAAAGCTTCGTTACATTTGCAAGCGGTTTCTTGAAGTTGGTGATGGGTTTATGTTGGTGACGAGGCATTGGCTACTTTAAGAGAGTCATAGTGCTTTCTGCCAGTTGCTCACCCAAATACACATTTTGAGATACTGTGGCCAGTCTGCCTGAAGCGATACGCCACTAGTTGTGTATCTTAAGAGAAACATCGTTACTCTTGCCAGCGGTTTCTTGACTTTGAAGATGTGATTATACTGGTGACGAGATATTGGCTACCCTAAGAGAGTCACAGTGTTTCCTGCCAGTTGCTCACCCAAATACACATTTTTTAGATACTGTTTCCAGTGTGCCTGAAGCGATACGCCACTAGTTGTGTATCTTAAGAGAAACATCGTTACTTTTGAAAGGGGTTTCTAGAAGTTGCTGATTTGATTCTGCTGGTGACGAAGCATTGGCTACCTCAAGAGAGTCATAGAGATTCCTGCCAGTTCTTCACCCAAATACACATTTTTTAGATACTCTTTCCAGTCTGCCTGATAGCTACGCCACTAGTTGTGTATCTTAAGAGTCATTGTAACTTTTGCCAGGGGTTTCTTGAAGTTGCTGATGTGATTATGCTGGTGACGAGGCATTGGCTACCCTATGAGTGTCATAGTGATTCCTGCTAGTTGCTCACCCAAATACACATTTTTTTGATACTTTGGCCAGTCTGCCTCAAGTGACAGCCCACTAGCTGTGTATCTTATGAGAAGCTTCGTTACATTTGCAAGCGGTTTCTTGAAGTTGGTGTTGGGATTATGTTCATGACGAGGCATTGGCTTCCTTAAGAGAGTCATAGTGCTTCCTGCCAGTTGCTCACCCAAATACACATTTTGAGATACTGCGGCCAGTCTGCCCTAAGCGATACGCCACTAGTTGTGTATCTTAAGCGAAACATCGTTACTCTTGCCAGCGGTTTCTTGATTTTGAAGATGTGATTATACTGGTGACGAGATATTGGCTACCCTAAGAGAGTCACAGTGTTTCGTGCCAGTTGCTCACCCAAATACACATTTTTTAGATACTGTTTCCTATGTGCCTGAAGCGATACGCCACTAGTTGTGTATCTTAAGAGAAACATCGTTACTTTTGCCAGGGGTTTCTAGAAGTTGCTGATTTGATTCTGCTGGTGACGAGGCATTGGCTACCTCAAGAGAGTCATAGAGATTCCTGCCAGTTCTTCACACAAATACACATTTTTTAGATACTCTTTCCAATCTGCCTGATAGCTACGCCACTAGTTGTGTATCTTAAGAGTCATTGTAACTATTGCCAGGGGTTTCTTGAAGTTGCTGATGTGATTATGCTGGTGACGAGGCATTGGCTAACCTATGAGTGTCATAGTGATTCCTGCTAGTTGCTCACCCAAATACACATTTTTTTGATACTTTGGCCATACTGCCTCAAGTGACACCCCACCAGCTGTGTATCTTATGAAAAGCTTCGTTACCTTTGCAAGCGGTTTCTTGAAGTTGGTGATGGGATTATGTTGGTGACGAGGCATTGGCTACTTTAAGAGAGTCATAGTGCTTTCTGCCAGTTGCTCACCCAAATACACATTTCGAGATACTGTGGCCAGTCTGCCTGAAGCGATACGCCACTAGTTGTGTATCTTAAGAGAAACATTGTTACTTTTGCCAGGGGTTTCTAGAAGTTGCTGATTTTATTCTGCTGGTGACGAGGCATTGGCTACCTCAAGAGAGTCATAGAGATTCCTGCCAGTTCTTCACCCAAATACACATTTTTTAGATACTCTTTCCAGTCTGCCTGATAGCTACGCCACTAGTTGTGTATCTTAAGAGTCATTGTAACTTTTGCCAGGGGTTTCTTGAAGTTGCTGATGTGATTATGCTAGTGACGAGGCATTGGCTACCCTATGAGTGTCATAGTGATTCCTGCTAGTTGCTCACCCAAATACACATTTTTTTGATACTTTGGCAAATCTGCCTCAAGTGACACCCCACTAGCTGTGTATCTTATGAGAAGCTTCGGTACCTTTGCAAGCGGTTTCTTGAAGTTGGTGATCGGATTATGTTGGTGACGAGGCATTGGCAACCTTAAGAGAGTCATAGTGCTTCCTGCCAGTTGCTCACCCAAATACACATTTTGAGATACTGTGGCCAGTCTGCCTGAAGCGATACGCCACTAGTTGTGTATCTTAAGAGAAACATCGTTACTCTTGCCAGCGGTTTCTTGACTTTGAAGCTGTGGTTATACTGGTGACGAGATATTGGCTACCCTAAGAGAGTCACAGTGTTTCGTGCCAGTTGCTCACCCAAATACACATTTTTTAGATACTGTTTCCAGTGTGCCTGAAGCGATACGCCACTAGTTGTGTATCTTAAGAGAAACATCGTTACTTTTGCCAGGGGTTTCTAGAAGTTGCTGATTTGATTCTGCTGGTGACGAGGCATTGGCTACCTCAAGAGAGTCATAGAGATTCCTGCCAGTTCTTCACCCAAATACACATTTTTTTAGATACTCTTTCCAGTCTGCCTGATAGCTACGCCACTAGTTGTGTATCTTAAGAGTCATTGTAACTTTTGCCAGGGGTTTCTTGAAGTTGCTGATGTGATTATGCTGGTGACTAGGCATTGGCTACCCTATGAGTGTCATAGTGATTCCTGCTAGTTGCTCACCCAAATACACATTTTTTTGATACTTTGGCCAGTCTGCCTCAAGTGACACCCCACTAGCTGTGTATCTTATGAGAAGCTTCGTTACCTTTGCAAGCGTTTTCTTGAAGTTGGTGATGGGATTATGTTGGTGACGAGGCATTGGCTACCTTAAGAGAGTCATAGTGCTTCCTGCCAGTTGCTCACCCAAATACACATTTTTTAGATACTCTTTCCAGTCTGCCTGATAGCTACGCCACTAGTTGTGTATCTTAAGAGTCATTGTAACTTTTGCCAGTAGTTTCTTGAAGTTGCTGATGTGATTATGCTGGTGACGAGGCATTGGCTAACCTATGAGTGTCATAGTGATTCCTGCCAGTTGCTCATCCAAATACACATTTTTTAGATACTGTTTCCAGTGTGCCTGAAGCGATACGCCACTAGTTGTGTATCTTAAGAGAAATATCGTTACTCTTGCCAGCGGTTTCTTGACTTTGAAGATGTGATTATACTGGTGACGAGATATTGGTTACCCTAAGAGAGTCACAGTGTTTCGTGGCAGTTGCTCACCCAAATACACATTTTTTAGATACTGTTTCCAGTGTGCCTGAGGCGATACGCCACTAGTTGTGTATCTTAAGAGAAACATCGTTACTCTTGCCAGCGGTTTCTTGACTTTGAAGATGTGATTATACTGGTGACGAGATATTGGCTACCCTAAGAGAGTCACAGTGTTTCCTGCCAGTTGCTCATCCAAATACACATTTTTTAGATACTGTTTCCAGTGTGCCTGAAGCGATACGCCACTAGTTGTGTATCTTAAGAGAAACATCGTTACTTTTGAAAGGGGTTTCTAGAAGTTGCTGATTTGATTCTGCTGGTGACGAAGCATTGGCTACCTCAAGAGAGTCATAGAGATTCCTGCCAGTTCTTCACCCAAATACACATTTTTTTAGATACTCTTTCCAGTCTGCCTGATAGCTACGCCACTAGTTGTGTATCTTAAGAGTCATCGTAACTTTTGCCAGGGGTTTCTTGAAGTTGCTGATGTGATTATGCTGGTGACTAGGCATTGGCTACCCTATGAGTGTCATAGTGATTCCTGCTAGTTGCTCACCCAAATACACATTTTTTTGATACTTTGGCCAGTCTGCCTCAAGTGACAGCCCACTAGCTGTGTATCTTATGAGAAGCTTCGTTACATTTGCAAGCGGTTTCTTGAAGTTGGTGATGGGATTATGTTCGTGACGAGGCATTGGCTACCTTAAGAGAGTCATAGTGCTTCCTGCCAGTTGCTCACCCAAATACACATTTTGAGATACTGCGGCCAGTCTGCCTGAAGCGATACGCCACTAGTTGTGTATCTTAAGAGAAACATCGTTACTCTTGCCAGCGGTTTCTTGATTTTGAAGATGTGATTATACTGGTGACGAGATATTGGCTACCCTAAGAGAGTCACAGTGTTTCGTGCCAGTTGCTTACCCAAATACACATTTTTTAGATACTGTTTCCAGTGTGCCTGAAGCGATACGCCACTAGTTGTGTATCTTAAGAGAAACATCGTTACTTTTGCCAGGGGTTTCTAGAAGTTGCTGATTTGATTCTGCTGGTGACGAGGCATTGGCTACCTCAAGAGAGTCATAGAGATTCCTGCCAGTTCTTCACACAAATACACATTTTTTAGATACTCTTTCCAGTCTGCCTGATAGCTACGCCACTAGTTGTGTATCTTAAGAGTCATTGTAACTTTTGCCAGGGGTTTCTTGAAGTTGCTGATGTGATTATGCTGGTGACTAGGCATTGGCTACCCTATGAGTGTCATAGTGATTCCTGCTAGTTGCTCACCCAAATACACATTTTTTTGATACTTTGGCCAGTCTGCCTCAAGTGACACCCCACTAGCTGTGTATCTTATGAGAAGCTTCGTTACCTTTGCAAGCGGTTTCTTGAAGTTGGTGATGGGATTATGTTGGTGACGCGGCATTGGCTACCTTAAGAGAGTCATAGTGCTTCCTGCCAGTTGCTCACCCAAATACACATTTTGAGATACTGTGGCCAGTCTGCCTGAAGCGATACGCCACTAGTTCTGTATCTTAAGAGAAACATCGTTACTCTTGCCAGCGGTTTCTTGACTTTGAAGCTGTGGTTATACTGGTGACGAGATATTGGCTACCCTAAGAGAGTCACAGTGTTTCGTGCCAGTTGCTCACCCAAATACACATTTTTTAGATACTGTTTCCAGTGTGCCTGAAGCGATACGCCACTATTTATGTATCTTAAGAGAAACATCGTTACTTTTGCCAGGGGTTTCTAGAAGTTGCTGATTTGATTCTGCTGGTGACGAGGCATTGGCTACCTCAAGAGAGTCATAGAGATTCCTGCCAGTTCTTCACCCAAATAAACATTTTTTTAGATACTCTTTCCAGTCTGCCTGATAGCTACGCCACTAGTTGTGTATCTTAAGAGTCATTGTAACTTTTGCCAGGGGTTTCTTGAAGTTGCTGATGTGATTATGCTGGTGACTAGGCATTGGCTACCCTATGAGTGTCATAGTGATTCCTGCTAGTTGCTCACCCAAATACACATTTTTTTGATACTTTGGCCAGTCTGCCTCATGTGACACCCCACTAGCTGTGTATCTTATGAGAAGCTTCGTTACCTTTGCAAGCGGTTTCTTGAAGTTGGTGATGGGATTATGTTGGTGACGAGGCATTGCCTACCTTAAGAGAGTCATAGTGCTTCCTGCCAGTTGCTCACCCAAATACACATTTTGAGATACTGTGGCCAGTCTGCCTGAAGCGATACGCCACTAGTTGTGTATCTTAAGAGAAACATCGTTACTCTTGCCAGCGGTTTCTTGACTTTGAAGATGTGATTATACTGGTGACGAGATATTGGCTACCCTAAGAGAGTCACAGTGTTTCGTGCCAGTTGCTCATCCAAATACACATTTTTTAGATACTCTTTCCAGTCTGCCTGATAGCTACGCCACTAGTTGTGTATCTTAAGAGTCATTGTAACTTTTGCCAGTAGTTTCTTGAAGTTGCTGATGTGATTATGCTGGTGACGAGGCATTGGCTAACCTATGAGTGTCATAGTGATTCCTGCTAGTTGCTCACCCTAATACACATTTTTTTGATACTTTGGCCAAACTGCCTCAAGTGACACCCCACCAGCTGTGTATCTTATGAAAAGCTTCGTTACCTTTGCAAGCGGTTTCTTGAAGTTGGTGATGGGATTATGTTGGTGACGAGGCATTGGCTACTTTAAGAGAGTCATAGTGCTTTCTGCCAGTTGCTCACCCAAATACACATTTTGAGATACTGTGGCCAGTCTGCCTGAAGCGATACGCCACTAGTTGTGTATCTTAAGAGAAACATCGTTACTCTTGCCAGCGGTTTCTTGACTTTGAAGATGTGATTATACTGGTGACGAGATATTGGTTACCCTAAGAGAGTCACAGTGTTTCGTGCCAGTTGCTCACCCAAATACACATTTTTTAGATACTGTTTCCAGTGTGCCTGAGGCGATACGCCACTAGTTGTGTATCTTAAGAGAAACATCGTTACTCTTGCCAGCGGTTTCTTGACTTTGAAGATGTGATTATACTGGTGACAAGATATTGGCTACCCTAAGAGAGTCACAGCGTTTCCTGCCAGTTGCTCATCCAAATACACATTTTTTAGACACTGTTTCCAGTGTGCCTGAAGCGATACGCCACTAGTTGCGTATCTTAAGGGAAACATCGTTACTTTTGAAAGGGGTTTCTAGAAGTTGCTGATTTGATTCTGCTGGTGGCGAAGCATTGGCTACCTCAAGAGAGTCATAGAGATTCCTGCCAGTTCTTCACCCAAATACACATTTTTTAGATACTCTTTCCAGTCTGCCTGATAGCTACGCCACTAGTTGTGTATCTTAAGAGTCATTGTAACTTTTGCCAGGGGTTTCTTGAAGTTGCTGATGTGATTATGCTGGTGACGAGGCATTGGCTACCCTATGAGTGTCATAGTGATTCCTGCTAGTTGCTCACCCAAATACAAATTTTTTTGATACTTTGGCCAGTCTGCCTCAAGTGACACCCCACTAGCTGTGTATCTTATGAGAAGCTTCGTTACATTTGCAAGCGGTTTCTTGAAGTTGGTGTTGGGATTATGTTCGTGACGAGGCATTGGCTACCTTAAGAGAGTCATAGTGCTTCCTACCAGTTGCTCACCCAAATACACATTTTGAGATACTGCGGCCAGTCTGCCTGAAGCGATACGCCACTAGTTGTGTATCTTAAGAGAAACATCGTTACTCTTGCCAGTGGTTTCTTGATTTTGAAGATGTGATTATACTGGTGACGAGATATTGGCTACCCTAAGAGAGTCACAGTGTTTCGTGCCAGTTGCTCACCGAAATACACATTTTTTAGATACTGTTTCCAGTGTGCCTGAAGCGATACGCCACTAGTTGTGTATCTTAAGAGAAACATCGTTACTTTTGCCAGGGGTTTCTAGAAGTTGCTGATTTGATTCTGCTGGTGACGAGGCATTGGCTACCTCAAGAGAGTCATAGAGATTCCTGCCAGTTCTTCACACAAATACACATTTTTTAGATACTCTTTCCAGTCTGCCTGATAGCTACGCCACTAGTTGTGTATCTTAAGAGTCATTGTAACTTTTGCCAGGGGTTTCTTGAAGTTGCTGATGTGATTATGCTGGTGACTAGGCATTGGCTACCCTATGAGTGTCATAGTGATTCCTGCTAGTTACTCACCCAAATATACATTTTTTTGATACTTTGGCCAGTCTGCCTCAAGTGACACCCCACTAGCTGTGTATCTTATGGGAAGCTTCGTTACCTTTGCAAGCGGTTTCTTGAAGTTGGTGATGGGATTATGTTGGTGACGAGGCATTGGCTACCTTAAGAGAGTCATAGTGCTTCCTGCCAGTTGCTCACCCAAATACACATTTTGAGATACTGTGGCCAGTCTGCCTGAAGCGATACGCCACTAGTTGTGTATCTTAAGAGAAACATCGTTACTCTTGCCAGCGGTTTCTTGAATTTGAAGATGTGATTATACTGGTGACGACATACTGTTTACCCTAAGAGAGTCACAGTGTTTCCTGCCAGTTGCTCATCCAAATACACATTTTTTAGATACTCTTTCCAGTCTGCCTGATAGCTACGCCACTAGTTGTGTATCTTAAGAGTCATTGTAACTTTTGCCAGGGGTTTCTTGAAGTTGCTGATGTGATTATGCTGGTGACGAGGCATTGGCTAACCTATGAGTGTCATAGTGATTCCTGCTAGTTGCTCACCCAAATACACATTTTTTTGATGCTTTGGCCAAACTGCCTCAAGTGACACCCCACCAGCTGTGTATCTTATGAAAAGCTTCGTTACCTTTGCAAGCGGTTTCTTGAAGTTGGTGATGGGATTATGTTGGTGACGAGGCATTGGCTACTTTAAGAGAGTCATAGTGCTTTCTGCCAGTTGCTCACCCAAATACACATTTTGAAATACTGTGGCCAGTCTGCCTGAAGCGATACGCCACTAGTTGTGTATCTTAAGAGAAACATCGTTACTCTTGCCAGCGGTTTCTTGACTTTGAAGATGTGATTATACTGGTGACGTGATATTGGTTACCCTAAGAGAGTCACAGTGTTTCGTGCCAGTTGCTCACCCAAATACACATTTTTTAGATACTGTTTCCAGTGTGCCTGAAGCGATACGCCACTAGTTGTGTATCTTAAGAGAAACATCGTTACTCTTGCCAGCGGTTTCTTGACTTTGAAGATGTGATTATACTGGTGACGAGATATTGGCTACCCTAAGAGAGTCACAGTGTTTCCTGCCAGTTGCTTATCCAAATACACATTTTTTAGATACTCTTTCCAGTCTGCCTGATAGCTACGCCACTAGTTGTGTATCTTAAGAGTCATTGTAACTTTTGCCAGGGGTTTCTTGAAGTTGCTGATGTGATTATGCTGGTGACGAGGCATTGTCTGCCCTATGAGTGTCATAGTGATTCCTGCTAGTTGCTAACCCAAATACACATTTTTTTGATACTTTGGCCAGTCTGCCTCAAGTGACACCCCACTAGCTGTGTATCTTATGAGAAGCTTCGTTACCTTTGCAAGCGGTTTCCTGAAGTTGGTGATGGGATTATGTTGGTGACGAGGCATTGGCTACCTTAAGAGAGTCATAGTGCTTTCTGCCAGTTGCTCACCCAAATACACATTTTGAGATACTGTGGCCAGTCTGCCTGAAGCGATACGCCACTAGTTGTGTATCTTAAGAGAAACATCGTTACTCTTGCCAGCGGTTTCTTGACTTTGAAGATGTGATTATACTGGTGACGAGATATTGGCTACCCTAAGAGAGTCACAGTGTTTCCTGCCAGTTACTCATCCAAATACACATTTTTTAGATACTCTTTCCAGTCTGCCTGATAGCTACGCCACTAGTTGTGTATCTTAAGAGTCATTGTAACTTTTGCCAGGGGTTTCTTGAAGTTGCTGATGAGATTATGCTGGTGACGTGGCATTGGCTACCCTATGAGTGTCATAGTGATTCCTGCTAGTTGCTCACCCAAATACACATTTTTTTGATACTTTGGCCAGTCTGCCTCAAGTGACACCCCACTAGCTGTGTATCTTATGAGAAGCTGCAAGCGGTTTCTTGAAGTTGGTGATGTGATTATGTTGGTGACGAGGCATTGGCTACCTTCAGAGAGTCATAGTGCTTTCTGCCAGTTGCTCACCCAAATACACATTTTGAGATACTGTGGCCAGTCTGCCTGAAGCGATATGCCACTAGTTGTGTATCTTAAGAGAAACATCGTTACTCTTGCCAGCGGTTTCTTGACTTTGAAGATGTGATTATACTGGTGACGAGATATTGGTTACCCTAAGAGAGTCACAGTGTTTCGTGCCAGTTTCTCACCCAAATACACATTTTTTAGATACTGTTTCCAGTGTGCCTGAAGCGATACGCCACTAGTTGTGTATCTTAAGAGAAACATCGTTACTTTTGAAAGGGGTTTCTAGAAATTGCTGATTTGATTCTGCTGGTGACGAATCATTGGCTACCTCAAGAGAATCATAGAGATTCCTGCCAGATCTTCACCCAAATACACATTTTTTAGATACTCTTTCCAGTCTGCCTGATAGCTACGCCACTAGTTGTGTATCTTAAGAGTCATTCTAACTTTTGCCAGGGATTTCTTGAAGTTGCTGATGTGATTATGCTGGTGACGAGGCATTGGCTGCCCTATGAGTGTCATAGTGATTCCTGCTAGTTGCTCACCCAAATACACATTTTTTTGATACTTTGGCCAGTCTGCCTCAAGTGACACCCCACTAGCTGTGTATCTTATGAGAAGCTTCGTTACTTTTGCAAGCGGTTTCCTGAAGTTGGTGAAGGGATTATGTTGGTGACGAGGCATTGGCTACCTTAAGAGAGTCATAGTGCTTCCTGCCAGTTGCTCACCCAAATGCACATTTTGAGATTCTGTGGCCAGTCTGCCTGAAGCGATACGCCACTAGTTGTGTATCTTAAGAGAAACATCGTTACTCTTGCCAGCGGTTTCTTGACTTTGAAGATGTGATTATACTGGTGACGAGATATTGGCTACCCTAAGAGAGTCACAGTGTTTCCTGCCAGTTGCTCATCCAAATACACATTTTTTAGATACTCTTTCCAGTCTGCCTGATAGCTACGCCACTAGTTGTGTATCTTAAGAGTCATTGTAACTTTTGCCAGGGGTTTCTTGAAGTTGCTGATGTGATTATGCTGGTGACGAGGCATTGGCCACCCTATGAGTGTCATAGTGATTCCTGCTAGTTGCTCACCCAATTACACATTTTTTTGATACTTTGGCCAGTCTGCCTCAAGTGACACCCCACTAGCTGTGTATCTTATGAGAAGCTGCAAGCGGTTTCTTGAAGTTGGTGATGTGATTATGTTGGTGACGAGGCATTGGCTACCTTCAGAGAGTCATAGTGCTTTCTGCCAGTTGCTCACCCAAATACACATTTTGAGATACTGTGGCCAGTCTGCCTGAAGCGATACGCCACTAGTTGTGTATCTTAAGAGAAACATCGTTACTTTTGAAAGGGGTTTCTAGAAATTGCTGATTTGATTCTGCTGGTGACGAATCATTGGCTACCTCAAGAGAATCATAGAGATTCCTGCCAGTTCTTCACCCAAATACACATTTTTTAGATACTCTTTCCAGTCTGCCTGATAGCTACGCCACTAGTTGTGTATCTTAAGAGTCATTGTAACTTTTGCCAGGGGTTTCTTGAAGTTGCTGATGTGATTATGCTGGTGACGAGGCATTGTCTGCCCTATGAGTGTCATAGTGATTCCTGCTAGTTGCTCACCCAAATACACATTTTTTTGATACTTTGGCCAGTCTGCCTCAAGTGACACCCCACTAGCTGTGTATCTTATGAGAAGCTTCGTTACCTTTGCAAGCGGTTTCCTGAAGTTGGTGATGGGATTATGTTGGTGACGAGGCATTGGCTACCTTAAGAGAGTCATAGTGCTTTCTGCCAGTTGCTCACCCAAATACACATTTTGAGATACTGTGGCCAGTCTGCCTGAAGCGATACGCCACTAGTTGTGTATCTTAAGAGAAACATCGTTACTCTTGCCAGCGGTTTCTTGACTTTGAAGATGTGATTATACTGGTGACGAGATATTGGCTATCCTAAGAGAGTCACAGTGTTTCCTGCCAGTTGCTCATCCAAATACACATTTTTTAGATACTCTTTCCAGTCTGCCTGATAGCTACGCCACTAGTTGTGTATCTTAAGAGTCATTGTAACTTTTGCCAGGGGTTTCTTGAAGTTGCTGATGTGATTATGCTGGTGACGAGGCATTGGCTACCCTATGAGTGTCATAGTGATTCCTGCTAGTTGCTCACCCAAATACACATTTTTTTGATACTTTGGCCAGTTTGCCTCAAGTGACACCCCACTAGCTGTGTATCTTATGAGAAGCTGCAAGCGGTTTCTTGAAGTTGGTGATGTGATTATGTTGGTGACGAGGCATTGGCTACCTTCAGAGAGTCATAGTGCTTTCTGCCAGTTGCTCACCCAAATACACATTTTGAGATACTGTGGCCAGTCTGCCTGAAGCGATACGCCACTAGTTGTGTATCTTAAGAGAAACATCGTTACTTTTGCCAGGGGTTTCTTGAAGTTGCTGATGTGATTATGATGGTGTCGAGGCATTGGCTACCCTATGAGTGTCATAGTGATTCCTGCTAGTTGCTCACCCAAATACACATTTTTTTGATACTTTGGCCAGTCTGCCTCAAGTGACACCCCACTAGCTGTGTATCTTATGAGAAGCTTCGTTACCTTTGCAAGCGGTTTCTTGAAGTTGGTGATGGGATTATGTTGGTGACGAGGCATTGGCTACCTTAAGAGAGTCATAGTGCTTTCTGCCAGTTGCTCACCCAAATACACATTTTGAGATACTGTGGCCAGTCTGCCTGAAGCGATACGCCACTAGTTGTGTATCTTAAGAGAAACATCGTTACTCTTGCCAGCGGTTTCTTGACTTTGAAGATGTGATTATACTGGTGACGAGGTATTGGTTACCCTAAGAGAGTCACAGTGTTTCGTGCCAGTTGCTCACCCAAATACACATTTTTTAGATACTGTTTCCAGTGTGCCTGAAGCGATACGCCACTAGTTGTGTATCTTAAGAGAAACATCGTTACTTTTGAAAGGGGTTTCTAGAAGTTGCTGATTTGATTCTGCTGGTGACGAATCACTGGCTACCTCAAGAGAGTCATAGAGATTCCTGCCAGTTCTTCACCCAAATACACATTTTTTAGATACTCTTTCCAGTCTGCCTGATAGCTACGCCACTAGTTGTGTATCTTAAGAGTCATTGTAACTTTTGCCAGGGGTTTCTTGAAGTTGCTGATGTGATTATGCTGGTGACGAGGCATTGGCTGCCCTATTAGTGTCATAGTGATTCCTGCTAGTTGCTCACCCAAATACACATTTTTTTGATACTTTGGCCAGTCTGCCTCAAGTGACACCCCACTAGCTGTGTATCTTATGAGAAGCTTCGTTACTTTTGCAAGCGGTTTCCTGAAGTTGGTGAAGGGATTATGTTGGTGACGAGGCATTGGCTACCTTAAGAGAGTCATAGTGCTTCCTGCCAGTTGCTCACCCAAATGCACATTTTGAGATTCTGTGGCCAGTCTGCCTGAAGCGATACGCCACTAGTTGTGTATCTTAAGAGAAACATCGTTACTCTTGCCAGCGGTTTCTTGACTTTGAAGATGTGATTATACTGGTGACGAGATATTGGCTACCCTAAGAGAGTCACAGTGTTTCCTGCCAGTTGCTCATCCAAATACACATTTTTTAGATACTCTTTCCAGTCTGCCTGATAGCTACGCCACTAGTTGTGTATCTTAAGAGTCATTGTAACTTTTGCCAGGGGTTTCTTGAAGTTGCTGATGTGATTATGCTGGTGACGAGGCATTGGCTACCCTATGAGTGTCATAGTGATTCCTGCTAGTTGCTCACCCAAATACACATTTTTTTGATACTTTGGCCAGTCTGCCTCAAGTGACACCCCACTAGCTGTGTATCTTATGAGAAGCTTCGTTACCTTTGCAAGCGGTTTCTTGAAGTTGGTGATGTGATTATGTTGGTGACGAGGCATTGGCTACCTTAAGAGAGTCTTAGTGCTTCCTGGCAGTTGCTCACCCAAATACACATTTTGAGATACTGTGGCCAGTCTGCCTGAAGCGATACGCCACTAGTTGTGTATCTTAAGAGAAACATCGTTACTCTTGCCAGCGGTTTCTTGACTTTGAAGATGTGATTATACTGGTGACGAGATATTGGTTACCCTAAGAGAGTCACAGTGTTTCGTGCCAGTTGCTCACCCAAATACACATTTTTTAGATACTGTTTCCAGTGTGCCTGAAGCGATACGCCACTAGTTGTGTATCTTAAGAGAAACATCGTTACTTTTGCCAGGGGTTTCTAGAAGTTGCTGATTTGATTCTGCTGGTGACGAATCATAGGCTACCTCAAGAGAGTCATAGAGATTCCTGCCAGTTCTTCACCCAAATACACATTTTTTAGATACTCTTTCCAGTCTGCCTGATAGCTACGCCACTAGTTGTGTATCTTAAGAGTCATTGTAACTTTTGCCAGGGGTTTCTTGAAGTTGCTGATGTGATTATGCTGGTGACGAGGCATTGTCTGCCCTATGAGTGTCATAGTGATTCCTGCTAGTTGCTCACCCAAATACACATTTTTTTGATACTTTGGCCAGTCTGCCTCAAGTGACACCCCACTAGCTGTGTATCTTATGAGAAGCTTCGTTACCTTTGCAAGCGGTTTCCTGAAGTTGGTGATGGGATTATGTTGGTGACGAGGCATTGGCTACCTTAAGAGAGTCATAGTGCTTTCTGCCAGTTGCTCACCCAAATACACATTTTGAGATACTGTGGCCAGTCTGCCTGAAGCGATACGCCACTAGTTGTGTATCTTAAGAGAAACATCGTTACTCTTGCCAGCGGTTTCTTGACTTTGAAGATGTGATTATACTGGTGACGAGATATTGGCTATCCTAAGAGAGTCACAGTGTTTCCTGCCAGTTGCTCATCCAAATACACATTTTTTAGATACTCTTTCCAGTCTGCCTGATAGCTACGCCACTAGTTGTGTATCTTAAGAGTCATTGTAACTTTTGCCAGGGGTTTCTTGAAGTTGCTGATGTGATTATGCTGGTGACGAGGCATTGGCTACCCTATGAGTGTCATAGTGATTCCTGCTAGTTGCTCACCCAAATACACATTTTTTTGATACTTTGGCCAGTTTGCCTCAAGTGACACCCCACTAGCTGTGTATCTTATGAGAAGCTGCAAGCGGTTTCTTGAAGTTGGTGATGTGATTATGTTGGTGACGAGGCATTGGCTACCTTCAGAGAGTCATAGTGCTTTCTGCCAGTTGCTCACCCAAATACACATTTTGAGATACTGTGGCCAGTCTGCCTGAAGCGATACGCCACTAGTTGTGTATCTTAAGAGAAACATCGTTACTTTTGCCAGGGGTTTCTTGAAGTTGCTGATGTGATTATGATGGTGTCGAGGCATTGGCTACCCTATGAGTGTCATAGTGATTCCTGCTAGTTGCTCACCCAAATACACATTTTTTTGATACTTTGGCCAGTCTGCCTCAAGTGACACCCCACTAGCTGTGTATCTTATGAGAAGCTTCGTTACCTTTGCAAGCGGTTTCTTGAAGTTGGTGATGGGATTATGTTGGTGACGAGGCATTGGCTACCTTAAGAGAGTCATAGTGCTTTCTGCCAGTTGCTCACCCAAATACACATTTTGAGATACTGTGGCCAGTCTGCCTGAAGCGATACGCCACTAGTTGTGTATCTTAAGAGAAACATCGTTACTCTTGCCAGCGGTTTCTTGACTTTGAAGATGTGATTATACTGGTGACGAGATATTGGTTACCCTAAGAGAGTCACAGTGTTTCGTGCCAGTTGCTCACCCAAATACACATTTTTTAGATACTGTTTCCAGTGTGCCTGAAGCGATACGCCACTAGTTGTGTATCTTAAGAGAAACATCGTTACTTTTGAAAGGGGTTTCTAGAAGTTGCTGATTTGATTCTGCTGGTGACGAATCACTGGCTACCTCAAGAGAGTCATAGAGATTCCTGCCAGTTCTTCACCCAAATACACATTTTTTAGATACTCTTTCCAGTCTGCCTGATAGCTACGCCACTAGTTGTGTATCTTAAGAGTCATTGTAACTTTTGCCAGGGGTTTCTTGAAGTTGCTGATGTGATTATGCTGGTGACGAGGCATTGGCTGCCCTATTAGTGTCATAGTGATTCCTGCTAGTTGCTCACCCAAATACACATTTTTTTGATACTTTGGCCAGTCTGCCTCAAGTGACACCCCACTAGCTGTGTATCTTATGAGAAGCTTCGTTACTTTTGCAAGCGGTTTCCTGAAGTTGGTGAAGGGATTATGTTGGTGACGAGGCATTGGCTACCTTAAGAGAGTCATAGTGCTTCCTGCCAGTTGCTCACCCAAATGCACATTTTGAGATTCTGTGGCCAGTCTGCCTGAAGCGATACGCCACTAGTTGTGTATCTTAAGAGAAACATCGTTACTCTTGCCAGCGGTTTCTTGACTTTGAAGATGTGATTATACTGGTGACGAGATATTGGCTACCCTAAGAGAGTCACAGTGTTTCCTGCCAGTTGCTCATCCAAATACACATTTTTTAGATACTCTTTCCAGTCTGCCTGATAGCTACGCCACTAGTTGTGTATCTTAAGAGTCATTGTAACTTTTGCCAGGGGTTTCTTGAAGTTGCTGATGTGATTATGCTGGTGACGAGGCATTGGCCACCCTATGAGTGTCATAGTGATTCCTGCTAGTTGCTCACCCAATTACACATTTTTTTGATACTTTGGCCAGTCTGCCTCAAGTGACACCCCACTAGCTGTGTATCTTATGAGAAGCTGCAAGCGGTTTCTTGAAGTTGGTGATGTGATTATGTTGGTGACGAGGCATTGGCTACCTTCAGAGAGTCATAGTGCTTTCTGCCAGTTGCTCACCCAAATACACATTTTGAGATACTGTGGCCAGTCTGCCTGAAGCGATACGCCACTAGTTGTGTATCTTAAGAGAAACATCGTTACTTTTGAAAGGGGTTTCTAGAAATTGCTGATTTGATTCTGCTGGTGACGAATCATTGGCTACCTCAAGAGAATCATAGAGATTCCTGCCAGTTCTTCACCCAAATACACATTTTTTAGATACTCTTTCCAGTCTGCCTGATAGCTACGCCACTAGTTGTGTATCTTAAGAGTCATTGTAACTTTTGCCAGGGGTTTCTTGAAGTTGCTGATGTGATTATGCTGGTGACGAGGCATTGGCTGCCCTATGAGTGTCATAGTGATTCCTGCTAGTTGCTCACCCAAATACACATTTTTTTGATACTTTGGCCAGTCTGCCTCAAGTGACACCCCACTAGCTGTGTATCTTCTGAGAAGCTTCGTTACCTTTGCAAGCGGTTTCCTGAAGTTGGTGATGGGATTATGTTGGTGACGAGGCATTGGCTACCTTAAGAGAGTCATAGTGCTTCCTGCCAGTTGCTCACCCAAATACACATTTTGAGATTCTGTGGCCAGTCTGCCTGAAGCGATACGCCACTAGTTGTGTATCTTAAGAGAAACATCGTTACTCTTGCCAGCGGTTTCTTGACTTTGAAGATGTGATTATACTGGTGACGAGATATTGGCTACCCTAAGAGAGTCACAGTGTTTCCTGCCAGTTGCTCTTCCAAATACACATTTTTTAGATACTCTTTCCAGTCTGCCTGATAGCTACGCCACTAGTTGTGTATCTTAAGAGTCATTGTAACTTTTGCCAGGGGTTTTTTGAAGTTGCTGATGTGATTATGCTGGTGACGAGGCATTGGCTACCCTATGAGTGTCATAGTGATTCCTGCTAGTTGCTCACCCAAATACACATTTTTTTGATACTTTGGCCAGTCTGCCTCAAGTGACACCCCACTAGCTGTGTATCTTATGAGAAGCTTCGTTACCTTTGCAAGCGGTTTCTTGAAGTTGGTGATGTGATTATGTTGGTGACGAGGCATTGGCTACCTTAAGAGAGTCTTAGTGCTTCCTGGCAGTTGCTCACCCAAATACACATTTTGAGATACTGTGGCCAGTCTGCCTGAAGCGATACGCCACTAGTTGTGTATCTTAAGAGTAACATCGTTACTCTTGCCAGCGGTTTCTTGACTTTGAAGATGTGATTATACTGGTGACGAGATATTGGTTACCCTAAGAGAGTCACAGTGTTTCGTGCCAGTTGCTCACCCAAATACACATTTTTTAGATACTGTTTCCAGTGTGCCTGAAGCGATACGCCACTAGTTGTGTATCTTAAGAGAAACATCGTTACTTTTGCCAGGGGTTTCTAGAAGTTGCTGATTTGATTCTGCTGGTGACGAATCATAGGCTACCTCAAGAGAGTCATAGAGATTCCTGCCAGTTCTTCACCCAAATACACATTTTTTAGATACTCTTTCCAGTCTGCCTGATAGCTACGCCACTAGTTGTGTATCTTAAGAGTCATTGTAACTTTTGCCAGGGGTTTCTTGAAGTTGCTGATGTGATTATGCTGGTGACGAGGCATTGTCTGCCCTATGAGTGTCATAGTGATTCCTGCTAGTTGCTCACCCAAATACACATTTTTTTGATACTTTGGCCAGTCTGCCTCAAGTGACACCCCACTAGCTGTGTATCTTATGAGAAGCTTCGTTACCTTTGCAAGCGGTTTCCTGAAGTTGGTGATGGGATTATGTTGGTGACGAGGCATTGGCTACCTTAAGAGAGTCATAGTGCTTTCTGCCAGTTGCTCACCCAAATACACATTTTGAGATACTGTGGCCAGTCTGCCTGAAGCGATACGCCACTAGTTGTGTATCTTAAGAGTCATTGTAACTTTTGCCAGGGGTTTCTTGAAGTTGCTGATGTGATTATGCTGGTGACGAGGCATTGGCTACCCTATGAGTGTCATAGTGATTCCTGCTAGTTGCTCACCCAAATACACATTTTTTTGATACTTTGGCCAGTTTGCCTCAAGTGACACCCCACTAGCTGTGTATCTTATGAGAAGCTGCAAGCGGTTTCTTGAAGTTGGTGATGTGATTATGTTGGTGACGAGGCATTGGCTACCTTCAGAGAGTCATAGTGCTTTCTGCCAGTTGCTCACCCAAATACACATTTTGAGATACTGTGGCCAGTCTGCCTGAAGCGATACGCCACTAGTTGTGTATCTTAAGAGAAACATCGTTACTTTTGCCAGGGGTTTCTTGAAGTTGCTGATGTGATTATGCTGGTGTCGAGGCATTGGCTACCCTATGAGTGTCATAGTGATTCCTGCTAGTTGCTCACCCAAATACACATTTTTTTGATACTTTGGCCAGTCTGCCTCAAGTGACACCCCACTAGCTGTGTATCTTATGAGAAGCTTCGTTACCTTTGCAAGCGGTTTCTTGAAGTTGGTGATGGGATTATGTTGGTGACGAGGCATTGGCTACCTTAAGAGAGTCATAGTGCTTTCTGCCAGTTGCTCACCCAAATACACATTTTGAGATACTGTGGCCAGTCTGCCTGAAGCGATACGCCACTAGTTGTGTATCTTAAGAGAAACATCGTTACTCTTGCCAGCGGTTTCTTGACTTTGAAGATGTGATTATACTGGTGACGAGATATTGGTTACCCTAAGAGAGTCACAGTGTTTCGTGCCAGTTGCTCACCCAAATACACATTTTTTAGATACTGTTTCCAGTGTGCCTGAAGCGATACGCCACTAGTTGTGTATCTTAAGAGAAACATCGTTACTTTTGAAAGGGGTTTCTAGAAGTTGCTGATTTGATTCTGCTGGTGACGAATCACTGGCTACCTCAAGAGAGTCATAGAGATTCCTGCCAGTTCTTCACCCAAATACACATTTTTTAGATACTCTTTCCAGTCTGCCTGATAGCTACGCCACTAGTTGTGTATCTTAAGAGTCATTGTAACTTTTGCCAGGGGTTTCTTGAAGTTGCTGATGTGATTATGCTGGTGACGAGGCATTGGCTGCCCTATTAGTGTCATAGTGATTCCTGCTAGTTGCTCACCCAAATACACATTTTTTTGATACTTTGGCCAGTCTGCCTCAAGTGACACCCCACTAGCTGTGTATCTTATGAGAAGCTTCGTTACCTTTGCAAGCGGTTTCCTGAAGTTGGTGATGGGATTATGTTGGTGACGAGGCATTGGCTACCTTAAGAGAGTCATAGTGCTTCCTGCCAGTTGCTCACCCAAATACACATTTTGAGATACTGTGGCCAGTCTGCCTGAAGCGATACGCCACTAGTTGTGTATCTTAAGAGAAACATCGTTACTCTTGCCAGCGGTTTCTTGACTTTGAAGATGTGATTATACTGGTGACGAGATATTGGTTACCCTAAGAGAGTCACAGTGTTTCGTGCCAGTTGCTCACCCAAATACACATTTTTTAGATACTGTTTTCAGTGTGCTTGAAGCGATACGCCACTAGTTGTGTATCTTAAGAGAAACATCGTTACTTTTGCCAGGGGTTTCTAGAAGTTGCTGATTTGATTCTGCTGGTGACGAATCATAGGCTACCTCAAGAGAGTCATAGAGATTCCTGCCAGTTCTTCACCCAAATACACATTTTTAGATACTCTTTCCAGTCTGCCTGATAGCTACGCCACTAGTTGTGTATCTTAAGAGTCATTGTAACTTTTGCCAGGGGTTTCTTGAAGTTGCTGATGTGATTATGCTGGTGACGAGGCATTGTCTGCCCTATGAGTGTCATAGTGATTCCTGCTAGTTGCTCACCCAAATACACATTTTTTTGATACTTTGGCCAGTCTGCCTCAAGTGACACCCCACTAGCTGTGTATCTTATGAGAAGCTTCGTTACCTTTGCAAGCGGTTTCCTGAAGTTGGTGATGGGATTATGTTGGTGACGAGGCATTGGCTACCTTAAGAGAGTCATAGTGCTTCCTGCCAGTTGCTCACCCAAATACACATTTTGAGATACTGTGGCCAGTCTGCCTGAAGCGATACGCCACTAGTTGTGTATCTTAAGAGAAACATCGTTACTCTTGCCAGCGGTTTCTTGACTTTGAAGATGTGATTATACTGGTGACGAGATATTGGTTACCCTAAGAGAGTCACAGTGTTTCGTGCCAGTTGCTCACCCAAATACACATTTTTTAGATACTGTTTTCAGTGTGCTTGAAGCGATACGCCACTAGTTGTGTATCTTAAGAGAAACATCGTTACTTTTGCCAGGGGTTTCTAGAAGTTGCTGATTTGATTCTGCTGGTGACGAATCATAGGCTACCTCAAGAGAGTCAAGGAGATTCCTGCCAGTTCTTCACCCAAATACACATTTTTAGATACTCTTTCCAGTCTGCCTGATAGCTACGCCACTAGTTGTGTATCTTAAGAGTCATTGTAACTTTTGCCAGGGGTTTCTTGAAGTTGCTGATGTGATTATGCTGGTGACGAGGCATTGTCTGCCCTATGAGTGTCATAGTGATTCCTGCTAGTTGCTCACCCAAATACACATTTTTTTGATACTTTGGCCAGTCTGCCTCAAGTGACACCCCACTAGCTGTGTATCTTATGAGAAGCTTCGTTACCTTTGCAAGCGGTTTCCTGAAGTTGGTGATGGGATTATGTTGTTGACGAGGCATTGGCTACCTTAAGAGAGTCATAGTGCTTTCTGCCAGTTGCTCACCCAAATACACATTTTGAGATACTGTGGCCAGTCTGCCTGAAGCGATACGCCACTAGTTGTGTATCTTAAGAGAAACATCGTTACTCTTGCCAGCGGTTTCTTGACTTTGAAGATGTGATTATACTGGTGACGAGATATTGGTTACCCTAAGAGAGTCACAGTGTTTCGTGCCAGTTGCTCACCCAAATACACATTTTTTAGATACTGTTTCTAGTGTGCCTGAGGCGATACGCCACTAGTTGTGTATCTTAAGGGAAACATCGTTACTTTTGCCAGGGGTTTCTAGAAGTTGCTGATTTGATTCTGCTGGTGACGAGGCATTGGCTACCTCAAGAGAGTCATAGAGATTCCTGCCAGTTCTTCACCCAAATACACAGTTTTTAGATACTCTTTCCAGTCTGCCTGATAGCTACGCCACTAGTTGTGTATCTTAAGAGTCATTGTAACTTTTGCCAGGGGTTTCTTGAAGTTGCTGATGTGATTATGCTGGTGACGAGGCATTGGCTACCCTATGAGTGTCATAGTGATTCCTGCTAGTTGCTCACCCAAATACACATTTTTTTGATACTTTGGCCAGTCTGCCTCAAGTGACACCCCACTAGCTGTGTATCTTATGAGAAGCTTCGTTACCTTTGCAAGCGGTTTCCTGAAGTTGGTGATGGGATTATGTTGGTGACGAGGCATTGGCTACCTTAAGAGAGTCATAGTGCTTCCTGCCAGTTGCTCACCCAAATACACATTTTGAGATTCTGTGGCCAGTCTGCCTGAAGCGATACGCCACTAGTTGTGTATCTTAAGAGAAACATCGTTACTCTTGCCAGCGGTTTCTTGACTTTGAAGATGTGATTATACTGGTGACGAGATATTGGCTACCCTAAGAGAGTCACAGTGTTTCCTGCCAGTTGCTCATCCAAATACAAATTTTTTAGATACTCTTTCCAGTCTGCCTGATAGCTACGCCACTAGTTGTGTATCTTAAGAGTCATTGTAACTTTTGCCAGGGGTTTCTTGAAGTTGCTGATGTGATTATGCTGGTGACGAGGCATTGGCTACCCTATGAGTGTCATAGTGATTCCTGCTAGTTGCTCACCCAAATACACATTTTTTTGATACTTTGGCCAGTCTGCCTCAAGTGACACCCCACTAGCTGTGTATCTTATGAGAAGCTGCAAGCGGTTTCTTGAAGTTGGTGATGTGATTATGTTGGTGACGAGGCATTGGCTACCTTCAGAGAGTTATAGTGCTTTCTGCCAGTTGCTCACCCAAATACACATTTTGAGATACTGTGGCCAGTCTGCCTGAAGCGATACGCCACTAGTTGTGTATCTTAAGAGAAACATCGTTACTTTTGAAAGGGGTTTCTAGAAGTTGCTGATTTGATTCTGCTGGTGACGAGGCATTGGCTACCTCAAGAGAGTCATAGAGATTCCTGCCAGTTCTTCACCCAAATACACATTTTTTAGATACTCTTTCCAATCTGCCTGATAGCTACGCCACTAGTTGTGTATCTTAAGAGTCATTGTAACTTTTGCCAGGGGTTTCTTGAAGTTGCTGATGTGATTATGCTGGTGACGAGGCATTGGCTACCCTATGAGTGTCATAGTGATTCCTGCTAGTTGCTCATTCAAATACACATTTTTTTGATACTTTGGCCAGTCTGCCTCAAGTGACACCCCACTAGCTGTGTATCTTATGAGAAGCTTCGTTACCTTTGCAAGCGGTTTCTTGAATTTGGTGATGTGAATATGTTGGTGACAAGGCATTGGCTACCTTAAGAGAGTTATAGTGCTTTCTGCCAGTTGCTCACCCAAATACACATTTTGAGATACTGTGGCGTCTGCCTGAAGCGATACGCCACTAGTTGTGTATCTTAAGAGAAACATCGTTGCTCTTGCCAGCGGTTTCTTGACTTTGAAGATGTGATTATACTGGTGACGAGATATTGGTTACCCTAAGAGAGTCACAGTGTTTCGTGCCAGTTGCTCACCCAAATACACATTTTTTAGATACTGTTTCCAGTGTGCCTGAAGCGATACGCCACTAGTTGTGTATCTTAAGAGAAACATCGTTACTTTTGAAAGGGGTTTCTAGAAGTTGCTGATTTGATTCTGCTGGTGACGAATCATTGGCTACCTCAAGAGAGTCATAGAGATTCCTGCCAGTTCTTCACCCAAATACACATTTTTTAGATACTCTTTCCAGTCTGCCTGATAGCTACGCCACTAGTTGTGTATCTTAAGAGTCATTGTAACTTTTGCCAGGGGTTTCTTGAAGTTGCTGATGTGATTATGCTGGTGACGAGGCATTGTCTGCCCTATGAGTGTCATAGTGATTCCTGCTAGTTGCTCACCCAAATACACATTTTTTTGATACTTTGGCCAGTCTGCCTCAAGTGACACCCCACTAGCTGTGTATCTTATGAGAAGCTTCGTTACCTTTGCAAGCGGTTTCCTGAAGTTGGTGATGGGATTATGTTGGTGACGAGGCATTGCCTACCTTAAGAGAGTCATAGTGCTTTCTGCCAGTTGCTCACCCAAATACACATTTTGAGATACTGTGGCCAGTCTGCCTGAAGCGATACGCCACTAGTTGTGTATCTTAAGAGAAACATCGTTACTCTTGCCAGCGGTTTCTTGACTTTGAAGATGTGATTATACTGGTGACGAGATATTGGCTACCCTAAGAGAGTCACAGTGTTTTCTGCCAGTTGCTCATCCAAATACACATTGTTTTGATACTCTTTCCAGTCTGCCTGATAGCTACGCCACTAGTTGTGTATCTTAAGAGTCATTGTAACTTTTGCCAGGGGTTTCTTGAAGTTGCTGATGTGATTATGCTGGTGACGAGGCATTGGCTACCCTATGAGTGTCATAGTGATTCCTCCTAGTTGCTCACCCAAATACACATTTTTTGGATACTTTGGCCAGTCTGCCTCAAGTGACACCCCACTAGCTGTGTATCTTATGAGAAGCTTCGTTACCTTTGCAAGCGGTTTCTTGAAGTTGGTGATGGGATTATGTTGGTGACGAGGCATTGGCTACCTTAAGAGAGTCATAGTGCTTCCTGCCAGTTGCTCACCCAAATACACATTTTGAGATACTGTGGCCAGTCTGCCTGAAGCGATACGCCACTAGTTGTGTATCTTAAGAGAAACATCGTTACTCTTGCCAGCGGTTTCTTGACTTTGAAGCTGTGATTATACTGGTGACGAGATATTGGCTACCCGAAGAGAGTCACAGTGTTTCGTGCCAGTTGCTCACCCAAATACACATTTTTTAGATACTGTTTCCAGTGTGCCTGAAGCGATACGCCACTAGTTGTGTATCTTAAGAGAAACATCGTTACTTTTGCCAGGGGTTTCTAGAAGTTGCTGATTTGATTCTGCTGGTGACGAGGCATTGGCTACCTCAAGAGAGTCATAGAGATTCCTGCCAGTTCTTCACCCAAATACACATTTTTTAGATACTCTTTCCAGTCTGCCTGATAGCTACGCCACTAGTTGTGTATCTTAAGAGTCATTGTAACTTTTCCCAGGGGTTTCTTGAAGTTGCTGATGTGATTATGCTGGTGACGAGGCATTGGCTACCCTATGAGTGTCATAGTGATTCCTGCTAGTTGCACACCCAAATACACATTTTTTTGATACTTCGGCCAGTCTGCCTCAAGTGACACCCCACAAGCTGTGTATCTTATGAGAAGCTTCGTTACCTTTGCAAGCGGTTTCTTGAAGTTGGTGATGGCATTATGTTGGTGACGAGGCATTGGCAACCTTAAGAGAGTCATAGTGCTTTCTGCCAGTTGCTCACCCAAATACACATTTTGAGATACTGTGGCCAGTCTGCCTGAAGCGATACGCCACTAGTTGTGTATCTTAAGAGAAACATCGTCACTCTTGCCAGCGGTTTCTTGACTTTGAAGATGTGATTATACTGGTGACGAGATATTGGTTACCCTAAGAGAGTCACAGTGTTTCGTGCCAGTTGCTCACCCAAATACACATTTTTTAGATATTGTTTCCAGTGTTCCTGAAGCGATACGCCACTAATTGTGTATCTTAAGAGAAACATCGTTACTTTTGAAAGGGGTTTCTAGAAGTTGCTGATTTGATTCTGCTGGTGACGAATCATTGGCTTCCTCAAGAGAGTCATAGAGATTCCTGCCAGTTCTTCACCCAAATACACATTTTTTAGATACTCTTTCCAGTCTGCCTGATAGCTACGCCACTAGTTGTGTATCTTAAGAGTCATTGTAACTTTTGCCAGGGGTTTCTTGAAGTTGCTGATGTGATTATGCTGGTGACGAGGCATTGTCTGCCCTATGAGTGTCATAGTGATTCCTGCTAGTTGCTCACCCAAATACACATTTTTTTGATACTTTAGCCAGTCTGCCTCAAGTGACACCCCACTAGCTGTGTATCTTATGAGAAGCTTCGTTACCTTTGCAAGCGGTTTCTTGAAGTTGGTGATGGCATTCTGTTGGTGACGAGGCATTGGCTACCTTAAGAGAGTCATAGTGCTTTCTGCCAGTTGCTCACCCAAATACACATTTTGAGATACTGTGGCCAGTCTGCGTGAAGCGATACGCCACTAGTTGTGTATCTTAAGAGAAACATCGTTACTCTTGCCAGCGGTTTCTTGACTTTGAAGATGTGATTATACTGGTGACGAGATATTGGTTACCCTAAGAGAGTCACAGTGTTTCGTGCCAGTTGCTCATCCAAATACACATTTTTTAGATATTGTTTCCAGTGTGCCTGAAGCGATACGCCACTAGTTGTGTATCTTAAGAGAAACATCGTTACTTTTGAAAGGGGTTTCTAGAAGTTGCTGATTTGATTCTGCTGGTGACGAATTATTGGCTACCTCAAGAGAGTCATAGAGATTCCTGCCAGTTCTTCACCCAAATACACATTTTTTAGATACTCTTTCCAGTCTGCCTGATAGCTACGCCACTAGTTGTGTATCTTAAGAGTCATTGTAACTTTTGCCAGGGGTTTCTTGAAGTTGCTGATGTGATTATGCTGGTGACGAGGCATTGTCTGCCCTATGAGTGTCATAGTGATTCCTGCTAGTTGCTCACCCAAATACACATTTTTTTGATACTTTGGCCAGTCTGCCTCAAGTGACACCCCACTAGCTGTGAATCTTATGAGAAGCTTCGTTACCTTTGCAAGCGGTTTCCTGAAGTTGGTGATGGGATTATGTTGGTGACGAGGCATTGGCTACCTTAAGAGAGTCATAGTGCTTTCTTCCAGTTGCTCACCCAAATACACATTTTGAGATACTGTGGCCAGTCTGCCTGAAGCGATACGCCACTAGTTGTGTATCTTAAGAGAAACATCGTTACTCTTGCCAGCGGTTTCTTGACTTTGAAGATGTGATTATACTGGCGACGAGATATTGGTTACCCTAAGAGAGTCATAGTGTTTCGTGCCAGTTGCTCACCCAAATACACATTTTTTAGATACTGTTTCCAGTGTGTTTGAAGCGATACGCCACTAGTTGTGTATCTTAAGAGAAACATCGTTACTTTTGAAAGGGGTTTCTAGAAGTTGCTGATTTGATTCTGCTGGTGACGAATCATAGGCTACCTCAAGAGAGTCATAGAGATTCCTGCCAGTTCTTCACCTAAATACACATTTTTTAGATACTCTTTCCAATCTACCTGATAGCTACGCCACTAGTTGTGTATCTTAAGAGTCATTGTAACTTTTGCCAGGGGTTCTTGAAGTTGCTGATGTGATTATGCTGGTGACGAGGCATTGGCTACCTCAAGAGAGTCATAGAGATTCCTGCCAGTTCTTCACCCAAATACACATTTTTTAGATACTCTTTCCAGTCTGCGTGATAGCTACGCCACTAGTTGTGTATCTTAAGAGTCATTGTAACTTTTCCCAGGGGTTTCTTGAAGTTGCTGATGTGATTATGCTGGTGACGAGGCATTGGCTACCCTATGAGTGTCATAGTGATTCCTGCTAGTTGCACACCCAAATACACATTTTTTTGATACTTTGGCCAGTCTGCCTCAAGTGACAACCCACTAGCTGTGTATCTTATGAGAAGCTTCGTTACCTTTGCAAGCGGTTTCTTGAAGTTGGTGATGGCATTATGTTGGTGACGAGGCATTGGCTACCTTAAGAGAGTCATAGTGCTTTCTGCCAGTTGCTCACCCAAATACACATTTTGAGATACTGTGGCCAGTCTGCCTGAAGCGATACGCCACTAGTTGTGTATCTTAAGAGAAACATCGTTACTCTTGCCAGCGGTTTCTTGACTTTGAAGATGTGATTATACTGGTGACGAGATATTGGTTACCCTAAGAGAGTCACAGTGTTTCCTGCCAGTTGCTCACCCAAATACACATTTTTTAGATACTGTTTCCAGTGTGCCTGAAGCGATACGCCACTAGTTGTGTATCTTAAGAGAAACATCGTTACTTTTGAAAGGGGTTTCTAGAAGTTGCTGATTTGATTCTGCTGGTGACGAGGCATTGGCTACCTCAAGAGAGTCATAGAGATTCCTGCCAGTTCTTCACCCAAATACACATTTTTTAGATACTCTTTCCAATCTGCCTGATAGCTACGCCACTAGTTGTGTATCTTAAGAGTCATTGTAACTTTTGCCAGGGGTTTCTTGAAGTTGCTGATGTGATTATGCTGGTGACGAGGCATTGGCTACCCTATGAGTGTCATAGTGATTCCTGCTAGTTGCTCATTCAAATACACATTTTTTTGATACTTTGGCCAGTCTGCCTCAAGTGACACCCCACTAGCTGTGTATCTTATGAGAAGCTTCGTTACCTTTGCAAGCGGTTTCTTGAATTTGGTGATGTGAATATGTTGGTGACGAGGCATTGGCTACCTTAAGAGAGTTATAGTGCTTTCTGCCAGTTGCTCACCCAAATACACATTTTGAGATACTGTGGCCAGTCTGCCTGAAGCGATACGCCACTAGTTGTGTATCTTAAGAGAAACATCGTTGCTCTTGCCAGCGGTTTCTTGACTTTGAAGATGTGATTATACTGGTGACGAGATATTGGTTACCCTAAGAGAGTCACAGTGTTTCGTGCCAGTTGCTCACCCAAATACACATTTTTTAGATACTGTTTCCAGTGTGCCTGAAGCGATACGCCACTAGTTGTGTATCTTAAGAGAAACATCGTTACTTTTGAAAGGGGTTTCTAGAAGTTGCTGATTTGATTCTGCTGGTGACGAATCATTGGCTACCTCAAGAGAATCATAGAGATTCCTGCCAGTTCTTCACCCAAATACACATTTTTTAGATACTCTTTCCAGTCTGCCTGATAGCTACGCCACTAGTTGTGTATCTTAAGAGTCATTGTAACTTTTGCCAGGGGTTTCTTGAAGTTGCTGATGTGATTATGCTGGTGACGAGATATTGGCTACCCTAAGAGAGTCACAGTGTTTCCTGCCAGTTGCTCATCCAAATACACATTTTTTTGATACTCTTTCCAGTCTGCCTGATAGCTACGCCACTAGTTGTGTATCTTAAGAGTCATTGTAACTTTTGCCAGGGGTTTCTTGAAGTTGCTGATGTGATTATGCTGGTGACGAGGCATTGGCTACCCTATGAGTGTCATAGTGATTCCTGCTAGTTGCACACCCAAATACACATTTTTTTGATACTTTGGCCATTCTGCCTCAAGTGACAACCCACTAGCTGTGTATCTTATGAGAAGCTTCGTTACCTTTGCAAGCGGTTTCTTGAAGTTGGTGATGGCATTATGTTGGTGACGAGGCATTGGCTACCTTAAGAGAGTCATAGTGCTTTCTGCCAGTTGCTCACCCAAATACACATTTTGAGATACTGTGGCCAGTCTGCCTGAAGCGATACGCCACTAGTTGTGTATCTTAAGAGAAACATCGTTACTCTTGCCAGCGGTTTCTTGACTTTGAAGATGTGATTATACTGGTGACGAGATATTGGTTACCCTAAGAGAGTCACAGTGTTTCCTGCCAGTTGCTCACCCAAATACACATTTTTTAGATACTGTTTCCAGTGTGCCTGAAGCGATACGCCACTAGTTGTGTATCTTAAGAGAAACATCGTTACTTTTGAAAGGGGTTTCTAGAAGTTGCTGATTTGATTCTGCTGGTGACGAGGCATTGGCTAGCTCAAGAGAGTCATAGAGATTCCTGCCAGTTCTTCACCCAAATACACATTTTTTAGATACTCTTTCCAATCTGCCTGATAGCTACGCCACTAGTTGTGTATCTTAAGAGTCATTGTAACTTTTGCCAGGGGTTTCTTGAAGTTGCTGATGTGATTATGCTGGTGACGAGGCATTGGCTACCCTATGAGTGTCATAGTGATTCCTGCTAGTTGCTCATTCAAATACACATTTTTTTGATACTTTGGCCAGTCTGCCTCAAGTGACACCCCACTAGCTGTGTATCTTATGAGAAGCTTCGTTACCTTTGCAAGCGGTTTCTTGAATTTGGTGATGTGAATATGTTGGTGACGAGGCATTGGCTACCTTAAGAGAGTTATAGTGCTTTCTGCCAGTTGCTCACCCAAATACACATTTTGAGATACTGTGGCGTCTGCCTGAAGCGATACGCCACTAGTTGTGTATCTTAAGAGAAACATCGTTGCTCTTGCCAGCTGTTTCTTGACTTTGAAGATGTGATTATACTGGTGACGAGATATTGGTTACCCTAAGAGAGTCACAGTGTTTCGTGCCAGTTGCTCACCCAAATACACATTTTTTAGATACTGTTTCCAGTCTGCCTGAAGCGATACGCCACTAGTTGTGTATCTTAAGAGAAACATCGTTACTCTTGCCAGCGGTTTCTTGACTTTGAAGATGTGATTATACTGGTGACGAGATATTGGTTACCCTAAGAGAGTCACAGTGTTTCCTGCCAGTTGCTCACCCAAATACACATTTTTTAGATACTGTTTCCAGTGTGCCTGAAGCGATACGCCACTAGTTGTGTATCTTAAGAGAAACATCGTTACTTTTGAAAGGGGTTTCTAGAAGTTGCTGATTTGATTCTGCTGGTGACGAGGCATTGGCTACCTCAAGAGAGTCATAGAGATTCCTGCCAGTTCTTCACCCAAATACACATTTTTTAGATACTCTTTCCAATCTGCCTGATAGCTACGCCACTAGTTGTGTATCTTAAGAGTCATTGTAACTTTTGCCAGGGGTTTCTTGAAGTTGCTGATGTGATTATGCTGGTGACGAGGCATTGGCTACCCTATGAGTGTCATAGTGATTCCTGCTAGTTGCTCATTCAAATACACATTTTTTTGATACTTTGGCCAGTCTGCCTCAAGTGACACCCCACTAGCTGTGTATCTTATGAGAAGCTTCGTTACCTTTGCAAGCGGTTTCTTGAATTTGGTGATGTGAATATGTTGGTGACGAGGCATTGGCTACCTTAAGAGAGTTATAGTGCTTTCTGCCAGTTGCTCACCCAAATACACATTTTGAGATACTGTGGCCAGTCTGCCTGAAGCGATACGCCACTAGTTGTGTATCTTAAGAGAAACATCGTTGCTCTTGCCAGCGGTTTCTTGACTTTGAAGATGTGATTATACTGGTGACGAGATATTGGTTACCCTAAGAGAGTCACAGTGTTTCGTGCCAGTTGCTCACCCAAATACACATTTTTTAGATACTGTTTCCAGTGTGCCTGAAGCGATACGCCACTAGTTGTGTATCTTAAGAGAAACATCGTTACTTTTGAAAGGGGTTTCTAGAAGTTGCTGATTTGATTCTGCTGGTGACGAATCATTGGCTACCTCAAGAGAATCATAGAGATTCCTGCCAGTTCTTCACCCAAATACACATTTTTTAGATACTCTTTCCAGTCTGCCTGATAGCTACGCCACTAGTTGTGTATCTTAAGAGTCATTGTAACTTTTGCCAGGGGTTTCTTGAAGTTGCTGATGTGATTATGCTGGTGACGAGATATTGGCTACCCTAAGAGAGTCACAGTGTTTCCTGCCAGTTGCTCATCCAAATACACATTTTTTTGATACTCTTTCCAGTCTGCCTGATAGCTACGCCACTAGTTGTGTATCTTAAGAGTCATTGTAACTTTTGCCAGGGGTTTCTTGAAGTTGCTGATGTGATTATGCTGGTGACGAGGCATTGGCTACCCTATGAGTGTCATAGTGATTCCTGCTAGTTGCACACCCAAATACACATTTTTTTGATACTTTGGCCATTCTGCCTCAAGTGACAACCCACTAGCTGTGTATCTTATGAGAAGCTTCGTTACCTTTGCAAGCGGTTTCTTGAAGTTGGTGATGGCATTATGTTGGTGACGAGGCATTGGCTACCTTAAGAGAGTCATAGTGCTTTCTGCCAGTTGCTCACCCAAATACACATTTTGAGATACTGTGGCCAGTCTGCCTGAAGCGATACGCCACTAGTTGTGTATCTTAAGAGAAACATCGTTACTCTTGCCAGCGGTTTCTTGACTTTGAAGATGTGATTATACTGGTGACGAGATATTGGTTACCCTAAGAGAGTCACAGTGTTTCCTGCCAGTTGCTCACCCAAATACACATTTTTTAGATACTGTTTCCAGTGTGCCTGAAGCGATACGCCACTAGTTGTGTATCTTAAGAGAAACATCGTTACTTTTGAAAGGGGTTTCTAGAAGTTGCTGATTTGATTCTGCTGGTGACGAGGCATTGGCTAGCTCAAGAGAGTCATAGAGATTCCTGCCAGTTCTTCACCCAAATACACATTTTTTAGATACTCTTTCCAATCTGCCTGATAGCTACGCCACTAGTTGTGTATCTTAAGAGTCATTGTAACTTTTGCCAGGGGTTTCTTGAAGTTGCTGATGTGATTATGCTGGTGACGAGGCATTGGCTACCCTATGAGTGTCATAGTGATTCCTGCTAGTTGCTCATTCAAATACACATTTTTTTGATACTTTGGCCAGTCTGCCTCAAGTGACACCCCACTAGCTGTGTATCTTATGAGAAGCTTCGTTACCTTTGCAAGCGGTTTCTTGAATTTGGTGATGTGAATATGTTGGTGACGAGGCATTGGCTACCTTAAGAGAGTTATAGTGCTTTCTGCCAGTTGCTCACCCAAATACACATTTTGAGATACTGTGGCGTCTGCCTGAAGCGATACGCCACTAGTTGTGTATCTTAAGAGAAACATCGTTGCTCTTGCCAGCTGTTTCTTGACTTTGAAGATGTGATTATACTGGTGACGAGATATTGGTTACCCTAAGAGAGTCACAGTGTTTCGTGCCAGTTGCTCACCCAAATACACATTTTTTAGATACTGTTTCCAGTGTGCCTGAAGCGATACGCCACTAGTTGTGTATCTTAAGAGAAACATCGTTACTTTTGAAAGGGGTTTCTAGAAGTTGCTGATTTGATTCTGCTGGTGACGAATCATTGGCTACCTCAAGAGAATCATAGAGATTCCTGCCAGTTCTTCACCCAAATACACATTTTTTAGATACTCTTTCCAGTCTGCCTGATAGCTACGCCACTAGTTGTGTATCTTAAGAGTCATTGTAACTTTTGCCAGGGGTTTCTTGAAGTTGCTGATGTGATTATGCTGGTGACGAGGCATTGGCTACCCTATGAGTGTCATAGTGATTCCTGCTAGTTGCTCACCCAAATACACATTTTTTTGATACTTTGGCCAGTCTGCCTCAAGTGAAACCCCACTAGCTGTGTATCTTATGAGAAGCTTCGTTACCTTTGCAAGCGGTTTCTTGAAGTTGATGATGTGATTATGTTGGTGACAAGGCATTGGCTACCTTAAGAGAGTCATAGTGCTTCCTGCCAGTTGCTCACCCAAATACACATTTTGAGATACTGTGGCCAGTCTGCCTGAAGCGATACGCCACTAGTTGTGTATCTTAAGAGAAACATCGTTACTCTTGCCAGCGGTTTCTTGACTTTGAAGATATGATTTTACTGGTGACGAGATATTGGTTACCCTAAGAGAGTCACAGTGTTTCGTGCCAGTTGCTCACCCAAATACACATTTTTTAGATACTGTTTCCAGTGTGCCTGAAGCGATACGCCACTAGTTGTGTATCTTAAGAGAAACATCGTTACTTTGGCAGGGGTTTCTAGAAGTTGCTGATTTGATTCTACTGGTGACGAGGCATTGGCTACCTCAAGAGAGTCACAGTGTTTCCTGCCAGTTGCTCATCCAAATACACATTTTTTAGATACTCTTTCCAGTCTGCCTGATAGCTACGCCACTAGTTGTGTATCTTAAGAGTCATTGTAACTTTTGCCAGGGGTTTCTTGAAGTTGCTGATGTGATTATGCTGGTGACGAGGCATTGGCTACCTCAAGAGAGTCATAGAGATTCCTGCCAGTTCTTCACCCAAATACACATTTTTTAGATACTCTTTCCAGTCTGCCTGATAGCTACGCCACTAGTTGTGTATCTTAAGAGTCATTGTAACTTTTGCCAGGGGTTTCTTGAAGTTGCTGATGTGATTATGCTGGTGACGAGGCATTGGCTACCTCAAGAGAGTCATAGAGATTCCTGCCAGTTCTTCACCCAAATACACATTTTTTAGATACTCTTTCCAGTCTGCCTGATAGCTACGCCACTAGTTGTGTATCTTAAGAGTCATTGTAACTTTTGCCAGGGGTTTCTTGAAGTTGCTGATGTGATTATGCTGGTGACGAGGCATTGTCTGCCCTATGAGTGTCATAGTGATTCCTGCTAGTTGCTCACCCAAATACACATTTTTTTGATACTTTGGCCAGTCTGCCTCAAGTGACACCCCACTAGCTGTGTATCTTATGAGAAGCTTCGTTACCTTTGCAAGCGGTTTCCTGAAGTTGGTGATGGGATTATGTTGGTGACGAGGCATTGGCTACCTTAAGAGAGTCATAGTGCTTTCTGCCAGTTGCTCACCCAAATACACATTTTGAGATACTGTGGCCAGTCTGCCTGAAGCGATACGCCACTAGTTGTGTATCTTAAGAGAAACATCGTTACTCTTGCCAGCGGTTTCTTGACTTTGAAGATGTGATTATACTGGTGACGAGATATTGGCTACCCTAAGAGAGTCACAGTGTTTTCTGCCAGTTGCTCATCCAAATACACATTGTTTTGATACTCTTTCCAGTCTGCCTGATAGCTACGCCACTAGTTGTGTATCTTAAGAGTCATTGTAACTTTTGCCAGGGGTTTCTTGAAGTTGCTGATGTGATTATGCTGGTGACGAGGCATTGGCTACCCTATGAGTGTCATAGTGATTCCTCCTAGTTGCTCACCCAAATACACATTTTTTTGATACTTTGGCCAGTCTGCCTCAAGTGACACCCCACTAGCTGTGTATCTTATGAGAAGCTTCGTTACCTTTGCAAGCGGTTTCTTGAAGTTGGTGATGGGATTATGTTGGTGACGAGGCATTGGCTACCTTAAGAGAGTCATAGTGCTTCCTGCCAGTTGCTCACCCAAATACACATTTTGAGATACTGTGGCCAGTCTGCCTGAAGCGATACGCCACTAGTTGTGTATCTTAAGAGAAACATCGTTACTCTTGCCAGCGGTTTCTTGACTTTGAAGCTGTGATTATACTGGTGACGAGATATTGGCTACCCGAAGAGAGTCACAGTGTTTCGTGCCAGTTGCTCACCCAAATACACATTTTTTAGATACTGTTTCCAGTGTGCCTGAAGCGATACGCCACTAGTTGTGTATCTTAAGAGAAACATCGTTACTTTTGCCAGGGGTTTCTAGAAGTTGCTGATTTGATTCTGCTGGTGACGAGGCATTGGCTACCTCAAGAGAGTCATAGAGATTCCTGCCAGTTCTTCACCCAAATACACATTTTTTAGATACTCTTTCCAGTCTGCCTGATAGCTACGCCACTAGTTGTGTATCTTAAGAGTCATTGTAACTTTTCCCAGGGGTTTCTTGAAGTTGCTGATGTGATTATGCTGGTGACGAGGCATTGGCTACCCTATGAGTGTCATAGTGATTCCTGCTAGTTGCACACCCAAATACACATTTTTTTGATACTTCGGCCAGTCTGCCTCAAGTGACACCCCACTAGCTGTGTATCTTATGAGAAGCTTCGTTACCTTTGCAAGCGGTTTCTTGAAGTTGGTGATGGCATTATGTTGGTGACGAGGCATTGGCAACCTTAAGAGAGTCATAGTGCTTTCTGCCAGTTGCTCACCCAAATACACATTTTGAGATACTGTGGCCAGTCTGCCTGAAGCGATACGCCACTAGTTGTGTATCTTAAGAGAAACATCGTTACTCTTGCCAGCGGTTTCTTGACTTTGAAGATGTGATTATACTGGTGACGAGATATTGGTTACCCTAAGAGAGTCACAGTGTTTCGTGCCAGTTGCTCACCCAAATACACATTTTTTAGATATTGTTTCCAGTGTTCCTGAAGCGATACGCCATTAATTGTGTATCTTAAGAGAAACATCGTTACTTTTGAAAGGGGTTTCTAGAAGTTGCTGATTTGATTCTGCTGGTGACGAATCATTGGCTTCCTCAAGAGAGTCATAGAGATTCCTGCCAGTTCTTCACCCAAATACACATTTTTTAGATACTCTTTCCAGTCTGCCTGATAGCTACGCCACTAGTTGTGTATCTTAAGAGTCATTGTAACTTTTGCCAGAGGTTTCTTGAAGTTGATGATGTGATTATGCTGGTGACGAGGCATTGCCTGCCCTATGAGTGTCATAGTGATTCCTGCTAGTTGCTCACCCAAATACACATTTTTTTGATACTTTGGCCAGTCTGCCTCAAGTGACACCTCACTAGCTGTGTATCTTATGAGAAGCTTCGTTACCTTTGCAAGCGGTTTCCTGAAGTTGGTGATGGGATTATGTTGGTGACGAGGCATTGGCTACCTTAAGAGAGTCATAGTGCTTTCTGCCAGTTGCTCACCCAAATACACATTTTGAGATACTGTGGCCAGTCTGCCTGAAGCGATACGCCACTAGTTGTGTATCTTAAGAGAAACATCGTTACTCTTGCCAGCGGTTTCTTGACTTTGAAGATGTGATTATACTGGTGACGAGATATTGGTTACCCTAAGAGAGTCACAGTGTTTCGTGCCAGTTGCTCACCCAAATACACATTTTTTAGATACTGTTTCCAGTGTGCCTGAAGCGATACGCCACTAGTTGTGTATCTTAAGAGAAACATCGTTACTTTTGAAAGGGTTTTCTAGAAGTTGCTGATTTGATTCTGCTGGTGACGAATCATAGGCTACCTCAAGAGAGTCATAGAGATTCCTGCCAGTTCTCCACCCAAATACACATTTTTTAGATACTCTTTCCAATCTGCCTGATAGCTACGCCACTAGTTGTGTATCTTATGAGTCATTGTAACTTTTGCCAGGGGTTTCTTGAAGTTGCTGATGTGATTATGCTGGTGACGAGGCATTGTCTGCCCTATGAGTGTCATAGTGATTCCTGCTAGTTGCTCACCCAAATACACATTTTTTTGATACTTTGGCCAGTCTGCCTCAAGTGACACCCCACTAGCTGTGTATCTTATGAGAAGCTTCGTTACCTTTGCAAGCGGTTTCTTGAAGTTGGTGATAGCATTCTGTTGGTGACGAGGCATTGGCTACCTTAAGAGAGTCATAGTGCTTTCTGCCAGTTGCTCACCCAAATACACATTTTGAGATACTGTGGCCAGTCCGCCTGAAGCGATACGCCACTAGTTGTGTATCTTAAGAGAAACATCGTTACTTTTGCCAGGGGTTTCTAGAAGTTGCTGATTTGATTCTGCTGGTGACGAGGCATTGGCTACCTCAAGAGAGTCATAGAGATTCCTGCCAGTTCTTCACCCAAATACACATTTTTTAGATACTCTTTCCAGTCTGCCTGATAGCTACGCCACTAGTTGTGTATCTTAAGAGTCATTGTAACTTTTGCCAGAGGTTTCTTGAAGTTGATGATGTGATTATGCTGGTGACGAGGCATTGCCTGCCCTATGAGTGTCATAGTGATTCCTGCTAGTTGCTCACCCAAATACACATTTTTTTGATACTTTGGCCAGTCTGCCTCAAGTGACACCCCACTAGCTGTGTATCTTATGAGAAGCTTCGTTACCTTTGCAAGCGGTTTCCTGAAGTTGGTGATGGGATTATGTTGGTGACGAGGCATTGGCTACCTTAAGAGAGTCATAGTGCTTTCTGCCAGTTGCTCACCCAAATACACATTTTGAGATACTGTGGCCAGTCTGCCTGAAGCGATACGCCACTAGTTGTGTATCTTAAGAGAAACATCGTTACTCTTGCCAGCGGTTTCTTGACTTTGAAGATGTGATTATACTGGTGACGAGATATTGGTTACCCTAAGAGAGTCACAGTGTTTCGTGCCAGTTGCTCACCCAAATACACATTTTTTAGATACTGTTTCCAGTGTGCCTGAAGCGATACGCCACTAGTTGTGTATCTTAAGAGAAACATCGTTACTTTTGAAAGGGTTTTCTAGAAGTTGCTGATTTGATTCTGCTGGTGACGAATCATAGGCTACCTCAAGAGAGTCATAGAGATTCCTGCCAGTTCTCCACCCAAATACACATTTTTTAGATACTCTTTCCAATCTGCCTGATAGCTACGCCACTAGTTGTGTATCTTAAGAGTCATTGTAACTTTTGCCAGGGGTTTCTTGAAGTTGCTGATGTGATTATGCTGGTGACGAGGCATTGTCTGCCCTATGAGTGTCATAGTGATTCCTGCTAGTTGCTCACCCAAATACACATTTTTTTGATACTTTGGCCAGTCTGCCTCAAGTGACACCCCACTAGCTGTGTATCTTATGAGAAGCTTCGTTACCTTTGCAAGCGGTTTCTTGAAGTTGGTGATAGCATTCTGTTGGTGACGAGGCATTGGCTACCTTAAGAGAGTCATAGTGCTTTCTGCCAGTTGCTCACCCAAATACACATTTTGAGATACTGTGGCCAGTCTGCCTGAAGCGATACGCCACTAGTTGTGTATCTTAAGAGAAACATCGTTACTCTTGCCAGCGGTTTCTTGACTTTGAAGATGTGATTATACTGGTGACGAGATATTGGTTACCCTAAGAGAGTCACAGTGTTTCGTGCCAGTTGCTCACCCAAATACACATTTTTTAGATATTGTTTCCAGTGTGCCTGAAGCGATACGCCACTAGTTGTGTATCTTAAGAGAAACATCGTTACTTTTGAAAGGGGTTTCTAGAAGTTGCTGATTTGATTCTGCTGGTGACGAATTATTGGCTACCTCAAGAGAGTCATAGAGATTCCTGCCAGTTCTTCACCCAAATACACATTTTTTAGATACTCTTTCCAGTCTGCCTGATAGCTACGCCACTAGTTGTGTATCTTAAGAGTCATTGTAACTTTTGCCAGGGGTTTCTTGAAGTTGCTGATGTGATTATGCTGGTGACGAGGCATTGTCTGCCCTATGAGTGTCATAGTGATTCCTGCTAGTTGCTCACCCAAATACACATTTTTTTGATACTTTGGCCAGTCTGCCTCAAGTGACACCCCACTAGCTGTGTATCTTATGAGAAGCTTCGTTACCTTTGCAAGCGGTTTCCTGAAGTTGGTGATGGGATTATGTTGGTGACGAGGCATTGGCTACCTTAAGAGAGTCATAGTGCTTTCTTCCAGTTGCTCACCCAAATACACATTTTGAGATACTGTGGCCAGTCTGCCTGAAGCGATACGCCACTAGTTGTGTATCTTAAGAGAAACATCGTTACTCTTGCCAGCGGTTTCTTGACTTTGAAGATGTGATTATACTGGCGACGAGATATTGGTTACCCTAAGAGAGTCATAGTGTTTCGTGCCAGTTGCTCACCCAAATACACATTTTTTAGATACTGTTTCCAGTGTGTTTGAAGCGATACGCCACTAGTTGTGTATCTTAAGAGAAACATCGTTACTCGTGCCAGCGGTTTCTTGACTTTGAAGATGTGATTATACTGGTGACGAGATATTGGCTACCCTAAGAGAGTCACAGTGTTTTCTGCCAGTTGCTCATCCAAATACACATTGTTTTGATACTCTTTCCAGTCTGCCTGATAGCTACGCCACTAGTTGTGTATCTTAAGAGTCATTGTAACTTTTGCCAGGGGTTTCTTGAAGTTGCTGATGTGATTATGCTGGTGACGAGGCATTGGCTACCCTATGAGTGTCATAGTGATTCCTCCTAGTTGCTCACCCAAATACACATTTTTTTGATACTTTGGCCAGTCTGCCTCAAGTGACACCCCACTAGCTGTGTATCTTATGAGAAGCTTCGTTACCTTTGCAAGCGGTTTCTTGAAGTTGGTGATGGGATTATGTTGGTGACGAGGCATTGGCTACCTTAAGAGAGTCATAGTGCTTCCTGCCAGTTGCTCACCCAAATACACATTTTGAGATACTGTGGCCAGTCTGCCTGAAGCGATACGCCACTAGTTGTGTATCTTAAGAGAAACATCGTTACTCTTGCCAGCGGTTTCTTGACTTTGAAGCTGTGATTATACTGGTGACGAGATATTGGCTACCCGAAGAGAGTCACAGTGTTTCGTGCCAGTTGCTCACCCAAATACACATTTTTTAGATACTGTTTCCAGTGTGCCTGAAGCGATACGCCACTAGTTGTGTATCTTAAGAGAAACATCGTTACTTTTGCCAGGGGTTTCTAGAAATTGCTGATTTGATTCTGCTGGTGACGAGGCATTGGCTACCTCAAGAGAGTCATAGAGATTCCTGCCAGTTCTTCACCCAAATACACATTTTTTAGATACTCTTTCCAGTCTGCCTGATAGCTACGCCACTAGTTGTGTATCTTAAGAGTCATTGTAACTTCTCCCAGGGGTTTCTTGAAGTTGCTGATGTGATTATGCTGGTGACGAGGCATTGGCTACCCTATGAGTGTCATAGTGATTCCTGCTAGTTGCACACCCAAATACACATTTTTTTGATACTTCGGCCAGTCTGTCTCAAGTGACACCCCACTAGCTGTGTATCTTATGAGAAGCTTCGTTACCTTTGCAAGCGGTTTCTTGAAGTTGGTGATGGCATTATGTTGGTGACGAGGCATTGGCAACCTTAAGAGAGTCATAGTGCTTTCTGCCAGTTGCTCACCCAAATACACATTTTGAGATACTGTGGCCAGTCTGCCTGAAGCGATACGCCACTAGTTGTGTATCTTAAGAGAAACATCGTTACTCTTGCCAGCGGTTTCTTGACTTTGAAGATGTGATTATACTGGTGACGAGATATTGGTTACCCTAAGAGAGTCACAGTGTTTCGTGCCAGTTGCTCACCCAAATACACATTTTTTAGATATTGTTTCCAGTGTTCCTGAAGCGATACGCCACTAATTGTGTATCTTAAGAGAAACATCGTTACTTTTGAAAGGGGTTTCTAGAAGTTGCTGATTTGATTCTGCTGGTGACGAATCATTGGCTTCCTCAAGAGAGTCATAGAGATTCCTGCCAGTTCTTCACCCAAATACACATTTTTTAGATACTCTTTCCAGTCTGCCTGATAGCTACGCCACTAGTTGTGTATCTTAAGAGTCATTGTAACTTTTGCCAGAGGTTTCTTGAAGTTGATGATGTGATTATGCTGGTGACGAGGCATTGCCTGCCCTATGAGTGTCATAGTGATTCCTGCTAGTTGCTCACCCAAATACACATTTTTTTGATACTTTGGCCAGTCTGCCTCAAGTGACACCCCACTAGCTGTGTATCTTATGAGAAGCTTCGTTACCTTTGCAAGCGGTTTCCTGAAGTTGGTGATGGGATTATGTTGGTGACGAGGCATTGGCTATCTTAAGAGAGTCATAGTGCTTTCTGCCAGTTGCTCACCCAAATACACATTTTGAGATACTGTGGCCAGTCTGCCTGAAGCGATACGCCACTAGTTGTGTATCTTAAGAGAAACATCGTTACTCTTGCCAGCGGTTTCTTGACTTTGAAGATGTGATTATACTGGTGACGAGATATTGGTTACCCTAAGAGAGTCACAGTGTTTCGTGCCAGTTGCTCACCCAAATACACATTTTTTAGATACTGTTTCCAGTGTGCCTGAAGCGATACGCCACTAGTTGTGTATCTTAAGAGAAACATCGTTACTTTTGAAAGGGTTTTCTAGAAGTTGCTGATTTGATTCTGCTGGTGACGAATCATAGGCTACCTCAAGAGAGTCATAGAGATTCCTGCCAGTTCTCCACCCAAATACACATTTTTTAGATACTCTTTCCAATCTGCCTGATAGCTACGCCACTAGTTGTGTATCTTAAGAGTCATTGTAACTTTTGCCAGGGGTTTCTTGAAGTTGCTGATGTGATTATGCTGGTGACGAGACATTGTCTGCCCTATGAGTGTCATAGTGATTCCTGCTAGTTGCTCACCCAAATACACATTTTTTTGATACTTTGGCCAGTCTGCCTCAAGTGACACCCCACTAGCTGTGTATCTTATGAGAAGCTTCGTTACCTTTGCAAGCGGTTTCTTGAAGTTGGTGATAGCATTCTGTTGGTGACGAGGCATTGGCTACCTTAAGAGAGTCATAGTGCTTTCTGCCAGTTGCTCACCCAAATACACATTTTGAGATACTGTGGCCAGTCTGCCTGAAGCGATACGCCACTAGTTGTGTATCTTAAGAGAAACATCGTTACTCTTGCCAGCGGTTTCTTGACTTTGAAGATGTGATTATACTGGTGACGAGATATTGGTTACCCTAAGAGAGTCACAGTGTTTCGTGCCAGTTGCTCACCCAAATACACATTTTTTAGATATTGTTTCCAGTGTGCCTGAAGCGATACGCCACTAGTTGTGTATCTTAAGAGAAACATCGTTACTTTTGAAAGGGGTTTCTAGAAGTTGCTGATTTGATTCTGCTGGTGACGAATTATTGGCTACCTCAAGAGAGTCATAGAGATTCCTGCCAGTTCTTCACCCAAATACACATTTTTTAGATACTCTTTCCAGTCTGCCTGATAGCTACGCCACTAGTTGTGTATCTTAAGAGTCATTGTAACTTTTGCCAGGGGTTTCTTGAAGTTGCTGATGTGATTATGCTGGTGACGAGGCATTGTCTGCCCTATGAGTGTCATAGTGATTCCTGCTAGTTGCTCACCCAAATACACATTTTTTTGATACTTTGGCCAGTCTGCCTCAAGTGACACCCCACTAGCTGTGTATCTTATGAGAAGCTTCGTTACCTTTGCAAGCGGTTTCCTGAAGTTGGTGATGGGATTATGTTGGTGACGAGGCATTGGCTACCTTAAGAGAGTCATAGTGCTTTCTTCCAGTTGCTCACCCAAATACACATTTTGAGATACTGTGGCCAGTCTGCCTGAAGCGATACGCCACTAGTTGTGTATCTTAAGAGAAACATCGTTACTCTTGCCAGCGGTTTCTTGACTTTGAAGATGTGATTATACTGGCGACGAGATATTGGTTACCCTAAGAGAGTCATAGTGTTTCGTGCCAGTTGCTCACCCAAATACACATTTTTTAGATACTGTTTCCAGTGTGTTTGAAGCGATACGCCACTAGTTGTGTATCTTAAGAGAAACATCGTTACTCTTGCCAGCGGTTTCTTGACTTTGAAGATGTGATTATACTGGTGACGAGATATTGGCTACCCTAAGAGAGTCACAGTGTTTTCTGCCAGTTGCTCATCCAAATACACATTGTTTTGATACTCTTTCCAGTCTGCCTGATAGCTACGCCACTAGTTGTGTATCTTAAGAGTCATTGTAACTTTTGCCAGGGGTTTCTTGAAGTTGCTGATGTGATTATGCTGGTGACGAGGCATTGGCTACCCTATGAGTGTCATAGTGATTCCTCCTAGTTGCTCACCCAAATACACATTTTTTTGATACTTTGGCCAGTCTGCCTCAAGTGACACCCCACTAGCTGTGTATCTTATGAGAAGCTTCGTTACCTTTGCAAGCGGTTTCTTGAAGTTGGTGATGGGATTATGTTGGTGACGAGGCATTGGCTACCTTAAGAGAGTCATAGTGCTTCCTGCCAGTTGCTCACCCAAATACACATTTTGAGATACTGTGGCCAGTCTGCCTGAAGCGATACGCCACTAGTTGTGTATCTTAAGAGAAACATCGTTACTCTTGCCAGCGGTTTCTTGACTTTGAAGCTGTGATTATACTGGTGACGAGATATTGGCTACCCGAAGAGAGTCACAGTGTTTCGTGCCAGTTGCTCACCCAAATACACATTTTTTAGATACTGTTTCCAGTGTGCCTGAAGCGATACGCCACTAGTTGTGTATCTTAAGAGAAACATCGTTACTTTTGCCAGGGGTTTCTAGAAGTTGCTGATTTGATTCTGCTGGTGACGAGGCATTGGCTACCTCAAGAGATTCATAGAGATTCCTGCCAGTTCTTCACCCAAATACACATTTTTTAGATACTCTTTCCAGTCTGCCTGATAGCTACGCCACTAGTTGTGTATCTTAAGAGTCATTGTAACTTTTCCCAGGGGTTTCTTGAAGTTGCTGATGTGATTATGCTGGTGACGAGGCATTGGCTACCCTATGAGTGTCATAGTGATTCCTGCTAGTTGCACACCCAAATACACATTTTTTTGATACTTTGGCCAGTCTGCCTCAAGTGACACCCCACTAGCTGTGTATCTTATGAGAAGCTTCGTTACCTTTGCAAGCGGTTTCCTGAAGTTGGTGATGGGATTATGTTGGTGACGAGGCATTGGCTACCTTAAGAGAGTCATAGTGCTTTCTGCCAGTTGCTCACCCAAATACACATTTTGAGATACTGTGGCCAGTCTGCCTGAAGCGATACGCCACTAGTTGTGTATCTTAAGAGAAACATCGTTACTCTTGCCAGCGGTTTCTTGACTTTGAAGATGTGATTATACTGGTGACGAGATATTGGTTACCCTAAGAGAGTCACAGTGTTTCGTGCCAGTTGCTCACCCAAATACACATTTTTTAGATACTGTTTCCAGTGTGCCTGAAGCGATACGCCACTAGTTGTGTATCTTAAGAGAAACATAGTTACTTTTGAAAGGGTTTTCTAGAAGTTGCTGATTTGATTCTGCTGGTGACGAATCATAGGCTACCTCAAGAGAGTCATAGAGATTCCTGCCAGTTCTCCACCCAAATACACATTTTTTAGATACTCTTTCCAATCTGCCTGATAGCTACGCCACTAGTTGTGTATCTTAAGAGTCATTGTAACTTTTGCCAGGGGTTTCTTGAAGTTGCTGATGTGATTATGCTGGTGACGAGGCATTGTCTGCCCTATGAGTGTCATAGTGATTCCTGCTAGTTGCTCACCCAAATACACATTTTTTTGATACTTTGGCCAGTCTGCCTCAAGTGACACCCCACTAGCTGTGTATCTTATGAGAAGCTTCGTTACCTTTGCAAGCGGTTTCTTGAAGTTGGTGATGGCATTCTGTTGGTGACGAGGCATTGGCTACCTTAAGAGAGTCATAGTGCTTTCTGCCAGTTGCTCACCCAAATACACATTTTGAGATACTGTGGCCAGTCTGCCTGAAGCGATACGCCACTAGTTGTGTATCTTAAGAGAAACATCGTTACTCTTGCCAGCGGTTTCTTGACTTTGAAGATGTGATTATACTGGTGACGAGATATTGGTTACCCTAAGAGAGTCACAGTGTTTCGTGCCAGTTGCTCACCCAAATACACATTTTTTAGATATTGTTTCCAGTGTGCCTGAAGCGATACGCCACTAGTTGTGTATCTTAAGAGAAACATCGTTACTTTTGAAAGGGGTTTCTAGAAGTTGCTGATTTGATTCTGCTGGTGACGAATTATTGGCTACCTCAAGAGAGTCATAGAGATTCCTGCCAGTTCTTCACCCAAATACACATTTTTTAGATACTCTTTCCAGTCTGCCTGATAGCTACGCCACTAGTTGTGTATCTTAAGAGTCATTGTAACTTTTGCCAGGGGTTTCTTGAAGTTGCTGATGTGATTATGCTGGTGACGAGGCATTGTCTGCCCTATGAGTGTCATAGTGATTCCTGCTAGTTGCTCACCCAAATACACATTTTTTTGATACTTTGGCCAGTCTGCCTCAAGTGACACCCCACTAGCTGTGTATCTTATGAGAAGCTTCGTTACCTTTGCAAGCGGTTTCCTGAAGTTGGTGATGGGATTATGTTGGTGACGAGGCATTGGCTACCTTAAGAGAGTCATAGTGCTTTCTTCCAGTTGCTCACCCAAATACACATTTTGAGATACTGTGGGCAGTCTGCCTGAAGCGATACGCCACTAGTTGTGTATCTTAAGAGAAACATCGTTACTCTTGCCAGCGGTTTCTTGACTTTGAAGATGTGATTATACTGGCGACGAGATATTGGTTACCCTAAGAGAGTCATAGTGTTTCGTGCCAGTTGCTCACCCAAATACACATTTTTTAGATACTGTTTCCAGTGTGTTTGAAGCGATACGCCACTAGTTGTGTATCTTAAGAGAAACATCGTTACTTTTGAAAGGGGTTTCTAGAAGTTGCTGATTTGATTCTGCTGGTGACGAATCATAGGCTACCTCAAGAGAGTCATAGAGATTCCTGCCAGTTCTTCACCTAAATACACATTTTTTAGATACTCTTTCCAATCTACCTGATAGCTACGCCACTAGTTGTGTATCTTAAGAGTCATTGTAACTTTTGCCAGGGGTTTCTTGAAGTTGCTGATGTGATTATGCTGGTGACGAGGCATTGGCTACCTCAAGAGAGTCATAGAGATTCCTGCCAGTTCTTCACCCAAATACACATTTTTTAGATACTCTTTCCAGTCTGCCTGATAGCTACGCCACTAGTTGTGTATCTTAAGAGTCATTGTAACTTTTGCCAGGGGTTTCTTGAAGTTGCTGATGTGATTATGCTGGTGACGAGGCATTGGCTACCCTATGAGTGTCATAGTGATTCCTGCTAGTTGCTCACCCAAATACACATTTTTTTGATACTTTGGCCAGTCTGCCTCAAGTGACACCCCACTAGCTGTGTATCTTATGAGAAGCTTTGTTACCTTTGCAAGCGGTTTCTTGAAGTTGGTGATGGGATTATGTTGGTGACGAGGCATTGGCTACCTTAAGAGAGTCATAGTGCTTCCTGCCAGTTGCTCACCCAAATACACATTTTGAGATACTGCGGCCAGTCTGCCTGAAGCGATACACCACTAGTTGTGTATCTTAAGAGAAACATCGTTACTCTTGCCAGCGGTTTCTTGACTTTGAAGCTGTGATTATACTGGTGACGAGATATTGGTTACCCTAAGAGAGTCACAGTGTTTCGTGCCAGTTGCTCACCCAAATACACATTTTTTAGATACTGTTTCCACTGTGCCTGAAGCGATACGCCACTAGTTGTGTATCTTAAGAGAAACATCGTAACTTTTGAAAGGGGATTCTAGAAGTTGCTGATTTGATTCTGCTGGTGACGAATCACTGGCTACCTCAAGAGAGTCATAGAGATTCCTGCCAGTTCTTCACCCAAATACACATTTTTTAGATACTCTTTCCAGTCTGCCTGATAGCTACGCCACTAGTTGTGTATCTTAAGAGTCATTGTAACTTTTGCCAGGGGTTTCTTGAAGTTGCTGATGTGATTATGCTGGTGACGAGGCATTGGCTGCCCTATGAGTGTCATAGTGATTCCTGCTAGTTGCTCACCTAAATACACATTTTTTTGATACTTTGGCCAGTCTGCCTCAAGTGACACCCCACTAGCTGTGTATCGTATGAGAAGCTTCGTTACCTTTGCAAGCGGTTTCCTGAAGTAGGTGATGGGATTATGTTGGTGACGAGGCATTGGCTACCTTAAGAGAGTCATAGTGCTTCCTGCCAGTTGCTCACCCAAATACACATTTTGAGATACTGTGGCCAGTCTGCCTGAAGCGATACGCCACTAGTTGTGTATCTTAAGAGAAACATCGTTACTCTTGCCAGCGGTTTCTTGACTTTGAAGATGTGATTATACTGGTGACGAGATATTGGCTACCCTAAGAGAGTCACAGTGTTTCCTGCCAGTTGCTCATCCAAATACACATTTTTTTGATACTCTTTCCAGTCTGCCTGATAGATACGCCACTAGTTGTGTATCTTAAGAGTCATTGTAACTTTTGCCAGGGGTTTCTTGAAGTTGCTGATGTGATTATGCTGGTGACGAGGCATAGGCTACCCTATGAGTGTCATAGTGATTCCTGCTAGTTGCTCACCCAAATACACATTTTTTTGATACTTTGGCCAGTCTGCCTCAAGTGACACCCCACTAGCTGTGTATCTTATGAGAAGCTGCGTTACCTTTGCAAGCGGTTTCTTGAAGTTGGTGATGTGATTATGTTGGTGACGAGGCATTGGCTACCTTCAGAGAGTCATAGTTCTTTCTGCCAGTTGCTCACCCAAATACACATTTTGAGATACTGTGGCCAGTCTGCCTGAAGCGATACGCCACTAGTTGTGTATCTTAAGAGAAACATCGTTACTCTTGCCAGCGGTTTCTTGACTTTGAAGATGTGATTGTACTGGTGACGAGATATTGGCAACCCTAAGAGAGTCACAGTGTTTCGTGCCAGTTGCTCACCCAAATACACATTTTTTAGATACTGTTTCCAGTGTGCCTGAAGCGATACGCCACTAGTTGTGTATCTTAAGAGAAACATCGTTACTTTTGAAAGGGGTTTCTAGAAGTTGCTGATTTGATTCTGCTGGTGACGAATCATAGGCTACCTCAAGAGAGTCATAGAGATTCCTGCCAGTTCTTCACACAAATACACATTTTTTAGATACTCTTTCCAGTCTGCCTGATAGCTACGCCACTAGTTGTGTATCTTAAGAGTCATTGTAACTTTTGCCAGGGGTTTCTTGAAGTTGCTGATGTGACTATGCTGGTGACGAGGCATTGTCTGCCCTATGAGTGTCATAGTGATTCCTGCTAGTTGCTCACCCAAATACACATTTTTTTGATACTTTGGCCAGTCTGCCTCAAGTGACACCCCACTAGCTGTGTATCTTATGAGAAGCTTCGTTACCTTTGCAAGCGGTTTCCTGAAGTTGGTGATGGGATTATGTTTGTGACGAGGCATTGGCTACCTTAAGAGAGTCATAGTGCTTTCTGCCAGTTGCTCACCCAAATACACATTTTGAGATACTGTGGCCAGTCTGCCTGAAGCGATACGCCACTAGTTGTGTATCTTAAGAGAAACATCGTTACTCTTGCCAGCGGTTTCTTGACTTTGAAGATGTGATTATACTGGTGACGAGATATTGGTTACCCTAAGAGAGTCACAGTGTTTCGTGCCAGTTGCTCACCCAAATACACATTTTTTAGATACTGTTTCCAGTGTGCCTGAAGCGATACGCCACTAGTTGTGTATCTTAAGAGAAACATCGTTACTTTTGAAAGGGGTTTCTAGAAGTTGCTGATTTGATTCTGCTGGTGACGAATCACTGGCTACCTCAAGAGAGTCATAGAGATTCCTGCCAGTTCTTCACCCAAATACACATTTTTTAGATACTCTTTCCAGTCTGCCTGATAGCTACGCCACTAGTTGTGTATCTTAAGAGTCATTGTAACTTTTGCCAGGGGTTTCTTGAAGTTGCTGATGTGATTATGCTGGTGACGAGGCATTGGCTGCCCTATGAGTGTCATAGAGATTCCTGCTAGTTGCTCACCCAAATACACATTTTTTTGATACTTTGGCCAGTCTGCCTCAAGTGACACCCCACTAGCTGTGTATCGTATGAGAAGCTTCGTTACCTTTGCAAGCGGTTTCCTGAAGTTGGTGATGGGATTATGTTGGTGACCAGGCATTGGCTACCTTAAGAGAGTCATAGTGCTTCCTGCCAGTTGCTCACCCAAATACACATTTTGAGATACTGTGGCCAGTCTGCCTGAAGCGATACGCCACTAGTTGTGTATCTTAAGAGAAACATCGTTACTCTTGCCAGCGGTTTCTTGACTTTGAAGATGTGATTATACTGGTGACGAGATATTGGCTACCCTAAGAGAGTCACAGTGTTTCCTGCCAGTTGCTCATCCAAATACACATTTTTTTGATACTCTTTCCAGTCTGCCTGATAGCTACGCCACTAGTTGTGTATCTTAAGAGACATTGTAACTTTTGCCAGGGGTTTCTTGAAGTTGCTGATGTGATTATGCTGGTGACGAGGCATTGGCTACCCTATGAGTGTCATAGTGATTCCTGCTAGTTGCTCACCCAAATACACATTTTTTTGATACTTTGGCCAGTCTGCCTTAAGTGACACCCCACTAGCTGTGTATCTTATGAGAAGCTGCGTTACCTTGGCAAGCGGTTTCTTGAAGTTGGTGATGTGATTATGTTGGTGACGAGGCATTGGCTACCTTCAGAGAGTCATAGTGCTTTCTGCCAGTTGCTCACCCAAATACACATTTTGAGATACTGTGGCCAGTGTGCCTGAAGCGATACGCCACTAGTTGTGTATCTTAAGAGAAACATCGTTACTTTTGAAAGGGGTTTCTAGAAGTTGCTGATTTGATTCTGCTGGTGACGAATCATAGGCTACCTCAAGAGAGTCATAGAGATTCCTGCCAGTTCTTCACCCAAATACACATTTTTTAGATACTCTTTCCAATCTGCCTGATAGCTACGCCACTAGTTGTGTATCTTAAGAGTCATTGTAACTTTTGCCAGGGGTTTCTTGAAGTGGCTGATGTGATTATGCTGGTGACGAGGCATTGTCTGCCCTATGAGTGTCATAGTGATTCCTGCTAGTTGCTCACCCAAATACACATTTTTTTGATACTTTGGCCAGTCTGCCTCAAGTGACACCCCACTAGCTGTGTATCTTATGAGAAGCTTCGTTACCTTTGCAAGCGGTTTCCTGAAGTTGGTGATGGGATTATGTTGGTGACGAGGCATTGGCTACCTTAAGAGAGTCATAGTGCTTTCTGCCAGTTGCTCACCCAAATACACATTTTGAGATACTGTGGCGTCTGCCTGAAGCGATACGCCACTAGTTGTGTATCTTAAGAGAAACATCGTTACTCTTGCCAGCGGTTTCTTGACTTTGAAGATGTGATTATACTGGTGACGAGATATTGGCTACCCTAAGAGAGTCACAGTGTTTCGTGCCAGTTGCTCATCAAAATACACATTGTTTTGATACTCTTTCCAGTCTGCCTGATAGCTACGCCACTAGTTGTGTATCTTAAGAGTCATTGTAACTTTTGCCAGGGGTTTCTTGAAGTTGCTGATGTGATTATGCTGGTGACGAGGCATTGGCTACCCTATGAGTGTCATAGTGATTCCTGCTAGTTGCTCACCCAAATACACATTTTTTTGATACTTTGGCCAGTCTGCCTCAAGTGACACCCCACTAGCTGTGTATCTTATGAGAAGCTTTGTTACCTTTGCAAGCGGTTTCTTGAAGTTGGTGATGGGATTATGTTGGTGACGAGGCATTGGCTACCTTAAGAGAGTCATAGTGCTTCCTGCCAGTTGCTCACCCAAATACACATTTCGAGATACTGCGGCCAGTCTGCCTGAAGCGATACGCCACTAGTTGTGTATCTTAAGAGAAACATCGTTACTCTTGCCAGCGGTTTCTTGACTTTGAAGCTGTGATTATACTGGTGACGAGATATTGGTTACCCTAAGAGAGTCAGAGTGTTTCGTGCCAGTTGCTCACCCAAATACACATTTTTTAGATACTGTTTCCACTGTGCCTGAAGCGATACGCCACTAGTTGTGTATCTTAAGAGAAACATCGTAACTTTTGAAAGGGGATTCTAGAAGTTGCTGATTTGATTCTGCTGGTGACGAATCACTGGCTACCTCAAGAGAGTCATAGAGATTCCTGCCAGTTCTTCACCCAAATACACATTTTTTAGATACTCTTTCCAGTCTGCCTGATAGCTACGCCACTAGTTGTGTATCTTAAGAGTCATTGTAACTTTTGCCAGGGGTTTCTTGAAGTTGCTGATGTGATTATGCTGGTGACGAGGCATTGGCTGCCCTATGAGTGTCATAGTGATTCCTGCTAGTTGCTCACCTAAATACACATTTTTTTGATACTTTGGCCAGTCTGCCTCAAGTGACACCCCACTAGCTGTGTATCGTATGAGAAGCTTCGTTACCTTTGCAAGCGGTTTCCTGAAGTAGGTGATGGGATTATGTTGGTGACGAGGCATTGGTTACCTTAAGAGAGTCATAGTGCTTCCTGCCAGTTGCTCACCCAAAGACACATTTTGAGATACTGTGGCCAGTCTGCCTGAAGCGATACGCCACTAGTTGTGTATCTTAAGAGAAACATCGTTACTCTTGCCAGCGGTTTCTTGACTTTGAAGATGTGATTATACTGGTGACGAGATATTGGCTACCCTAAGAGAGTCACAGTGTTTCCTGCCAGTTGCTCATCCAAATACACATTTTTTTGATACTCTTTCCAGTCTGCCTGATAGATACGCCACTAGTTGTGTATCTTAAGAGTCATTGTAACTTTTGCCAGGGGTTTCTTGAAGTTGCTGATGTGATTATGCTGGTGACGAGGCATAGGCTACCCTATGAGTGTCATAGTGATTCCTGCTAGTTGCTCACCCAAATACACATTTTTTTGATACTTTGGCCAGTCTGCCTCAAGTGACACCCCACTAGCTGTGTATCTTATGAGAAGCTGCGTTACCTTTGCAAGCGGTTTCTTGAAGTTGGTGATGTGATTATGTTGGTGACGAGGCATTGGCTACCTTCAGAGAGTCATAGTTCTTTCTGCCAGTTGCTCACCCAAATACACATTTTGAGATACTGTGGCCAGTCTGCCTGAAGCGATACGCCACTAGTTGTGTATCTTAAGAGAAACATCGTTACTCTTGCCAGCGGTTTCTTGACTTTGAAGATGTGATTGTACTGGTGACGAGATATTGGCAACCCTAAGAGAGTCACAGTGTTTCGTGCCAGTTGCTCACCCAAATACACATTTTTTAGATACTGTTTCCAGTGTGCCTGAAGCGATACGCCACTAGTTGTGTATCTTAAGAGAAACATCGTTACTTTTGAAAGGGGTTTCTAGAAGTTGCTGATTTGATTCTGCTGGTGACGAATCATAGGCTACCTCAAGAGAGTCATAGAGATTCCTGCCAGTTCTTCACACAAATACACATTTTTTAGATACTCTTTCCAGTCTGCCTGATAGCTACGCCACTAGTTGTGTATCTTAAGAGTCATTGTAACTTTTGCCAGGGGTTTCTTGAAGTTGCTGATGTGACTATGCTGGTGACGAGGCATTGTCTGCCCTATGAGTGTCATAGTGATTCCTGCTAGTTGCTCACCCAAATACACATTTTTTTGATACTTTGGCCAGTCTGCCTCAAGTGACACCCCACTAGCTGTGTATCTTATGAGAAGCTTCGTTACCTTTGCAAGCGGTTTCCTGAAGTTGGTGATGGGATTATGTTTGTGACGAGGCATTGGCTACCTTAAGAGAGTCATAGTGCTTTCTGCCAGTTGCTCACCCAAATACACATTTTGAGATACTGTGGCCAGTCTGCCTGAAGCGATACGCCACTAGTTGTGTATCTTAAGAGAAACATCGTTACTCTTGCCAGCGGTTTCTTGACTTTGAAGATGTGATTATACTGGTGACGAGATATTGGTTACCCTAAGAGAGTCACAGTGTTTCGTGCCAGTTGCTCACCCAAATACACATTTTTTAGATACTGTTTCCAGTGTGCCTGAAGCGATACGCCACTAGTTGTGTATCTTAAGAGAAACATCGTTACTTTTGAAAGGGGTTTCTAGAAGTTGCTGATTTGATTCTGCTGGTGACGAATCACTGGCTACCTCAAGAGAGTCATAGAGATTCCTGCCAGTTCTTCACCCAAATACACATTTTTTAGATACTCTTTCCAGTCTGCCTGATAGCTACGCCACTAGTTGTGTATCTTAAGAGTCATTGTAACTTTTGCCAGGGGTTTCTTGAAGTTGCTGATGTGATTATGCTGGTGACGAGGCATTGGCTGCCCTATGAGTGTCATAGAGATTCCTGCTAGTTGCTCACCCAAATACACATTTTTTTGATACTTTGGCCAGTCTGCCTCAAGTGACACCCCACTAGCTGTGTATCGTATGAGAAGCTTCGTTACCTTTGCAAGCGGTTTCCTGAAGTTGGTGATGGGATTATGTTGGTGACGAGGCATTGGCTACCTTAAGAGAGTCATAGTGCTTCCTGCCAGTTGCTCACCCAAATACACATTTTGAGATACTGTGGCCAGTCTGCCTGAAGCGATACGCCACTAGTTGTGTATCTTAAGAGAAACATCGTTACTCTTGCCAGCGGTTTCTTGACTTTGAAGATGTGATTATACTGGTGACGAGATATTGGCTACCCTAAGAGAGTCACAGTGTTTCCTGCCATTTGCTCATCCAAATACACATTTTTTTGATACTCTTTCCAGTCTGCCTGATAGCTACGCCACTAGTTGTGTATCTTAAGAGTCATTGTAACTTTTGCCAGGGGTTTCTTGAAGTTGCTGATGTGATTATGCTGGTGACGAGGCATTGGCTACCCTATGAGTGTCATAGTGATTCCTGCTAGTTGCTCACCCAAATACACATTTTTTTGATACTTTGGCCAGTCTGCCTTAAGTGACACCCCACTAGCTGTGTATCTTATGAGAAGCTGCGTTACCTTTGCAAGCGGTTTCTTGAAGTTGGTGATGTGATTATGTTGGTGACGAGGCATTGGCTACCTTCAGAGAGTCATAGTGCTTTCTGCCAGTTGCTCACCCAAATACACATTTTGAGATACTGTGGCCAGTCTGCCTGAAGCGATACGCCACTAGTTGTGTATCTTAAGAGAAACATCGTTACTCTTGCCAGCGGTTTCTTGACTTTGAAGATGAGATTGTACTGGTGACGAGATATAGGCAACCCTAAGAGAGTCACAGTGTTTCGTGCCAGTTGCTCACCCAAATACACATTTTTTAGATACTGTTTCCAGTGTGCCTGAAGCGATACGCCACTAATTGTGTATCTTAAGAGAAACATCGTTACTTTTGAAAGGGGTTTCTAGAAGTTGCTGATTTGATTCTGCTGGTGACGAATCATAGGCTACCTCAAGAGAGTCATAGAGATTCCTGCCAGTTCTTCACACAAATACACATTTTTTAGATACTCTTTCCAGTCTGCCTGATAGCTACGCCACTAGTTGTGTATCTTAAGAGTCATTGTAACTTTTGCCAGGGGTTTCTTGAAGTTGCTGATGTGATTATGCTGGTGACGAGGCATTGGCTACCCTATGAGTGTCATAGTGATTCCTGCTAGTTGCTCACCCAAATACACATTTTTTTGATACTTTGGCCAGTCTGCCTCAAGTGACACCCCACTAGCTGTGTATCTTATGAGAAGCTGCGTTACCTTTGCAAGCGGTTGCTTGAAGTTGGTGATGTGATTATGTTGGTGACGAGGCATTGGCTACCTTCAGAGAGTCATAGTGCTTTCTGCCAGTTGCTCACCCAAATACACATTTTGAGATACTGTGGCCAGTCTGCCTGAAGCGATACGCCACTAGTTGTGTATCTTAAGAGAAACATTGTTACTCTTGCCAGCGGTTTCTTGACTTTGAAGATGTGATTGTACTGGTGACGAGATATTGGCAACCCTAAGAGGGTCACAGTGTTTCGTGCCAGTTGCTCACCCAAATACACATTTTTTAGATACTGTTTCCAGTGTGCCTGAAGCGATACGCCACTAGTTGTGTATCTTAAGAGAAACATCGTTACTTTTGAAAGGGGTTTCTAGAAGTTGCTGATTTGATTCTGCTGGTGACGAATCATAGGCTACCTCAAGAGAGTCATAGAGATTCCTGCCAGTTCTTCACACAAATACACATTTTTTAGATACTCTTTCCAGTCTGCCTGATAGCTACGCCACTAGTTGTGTATCTTAAGAGTCATTGTAACTTTTGCCAGGGGTTTCTTGAAGTTGCTGATGTGATTATGCTGGTGACGAGGCATTGTCTGCCCTATGAGTGTCATAGTGATTCCTGCTAGTTGCTCACCCAAATACACATTTTTTTGATACTTTGGCCAGTCTGCCTCAAGTGACACCCCACTAGCTGTGTATCTTATGAGAAGCTTCGTTACCTTTGCAAGCGATTTCCTGAAGTTGGTGATGGGATTATGTTTGTGACGAGGCATTGGCTACCTTAAGAGAGTCATAGTGCTTTCTGCCAGTTGCTCACCCAAATACACATTTTGAGATACTGTGGCCAGTCTGCCTGAAGCGATACGCCACTAGTTGTGTATCTTAAGAGAAACATCGTTACTCTTGCCAGCGGTTTCTTGACTTTGAAGATGTGATTATACTGATGACGAGATATTGGTTACCCTAAGAGAGTCACAGTGTTTCGTGCCAGTTGCTCACCCAAATACACATTTTTTAGATACTGTTTCCAGTGTGCCTGAAGCGATACGCCACTAGTTGTGTATCTTAAGAGAAACATCGTTACTTTTGAAAGGGGTTTCTAGAAGTTGCTGATTTGATTCTGCTGGTGACGAATCACTGGCTACCTCAAGAGAGTCATAGAGATTCCTGCCAGTTCATCACCCAAATACACATTTTTTAGATACTCTTTCCAGTCTGCCTGATAGCTACGCCACTAGTTGTGTATCTTAAGAGTCATTGTATCTTTTGCCAGGGGTTTCTTGAAGTTGCTGATGTGATTATGCTGGTGACGAGGCATTGGCTGCCCTATGAGTGTCATAGTGATTCCTGCTAGTTGCTCACCCAAATACACATTTTTTTGATACTTTGGCCAGTCTGCCTCAAGTGACACCCCACTAGCTGTGTATCTTATGAGAAGCTGCGTTACCTTTGCAAGCGGTTTCCTGAAGTTGGTGATGGGATTATGTTGGTGACGAGGCATTGGCTACCTTAAGAGAGTCATAGTGCTTCCTGCCAGTTGCTCACCCAAATACACATTTTGAGATACTGTGGCCCGTCTGCCTGAAGCGATACGCCACTAGTTGTGTATCTTAAGAGAAACATCGTTACTCTTGCCAGCGGTTTCTTGACTTTGAAGATGTGATTGTACTGGTGACGAGATATTGGCAACCCTAAGAGAGTCACAGTGTTTCGTGGCAGTTGCTCACCCAAATACACATTTTTTAGATACTGTTTCCAGTGTGCCTGAAGCGATACGCCACTAGTTGTGTATCTTAAGAGAAACATCGTTACTTTTGCCAGGGGTTTCTAGAAGTTGCTGATTTGATTCTGCTGGTGACGAGGCATTGGCTACCTCAAGAGAGTCATAGAGATTCCTGCCAGTTCTTCACCCAAATACACATTTTTTAGATACTCTTTCCAGTCTGCCTGATAGCTACGCCACTAGTTGTGTATCTTAAGAGTCATTGTAACTTTTGCCAGGGGTTTCTTGAAGTTGCTGATGTGATTATGCTGGTGACGAGGCATTGGCTACCCTATGAGTGTCATAGTGATTCCTGCTAGTTGCTCACCCAAATACACATTTTTTTGATACTTTGGCCAGTCTGCCTCAAGTGACACCCCACTAGCTGTGTATCTTATGAGAAGCTGCGTTACCTTTGCAAGCGGTTTCTTGAAGTTGGTGATGTGATTATGTTGGTGACGAGGCATTGGCTACCTTCAGAGAGTCATAGTGCTTTCTGCCAGTTGCTCACCCAAATACACATTTTGAGATACTGTTTCCAGTGTGCCTGAAGCGATACGCCACTAGTTGTGTATCTTAAGAGAAACATCGTTACTCTTGCCAGCGGTTTCTTGACTTTGAAGATGTGATTGTACTGGTGACGAGATATTGGCAACCCTAAGAGAGTCACAGTGTTCGTGCCAGTTGCTCACCCAAATACTCATTTTTTAGATACTGTTTCCAGTGTGCCTGAAGCGATACGCCACTAGTTGTGTATCTTAAGAGAAACATCGTTACTTTTGCCAGGGGTTTCTAGAAGTTTCTGATTTGATTCTGCTGGTGACGAGGCATTGGCTACCTCAAGAGAGTCATAGAGATTCCTGCCAGTTCTTCACCCAAATACACATTTTTTAGATACTCTTTCCAGTCTGCCTGATAGCTACGCCACTAGTTGTGTATCTTAAGAGTCATTGTAACTTTTGCCAGGGGTTTCTTGAAGTTGCTGATGTGATTATGCTGGTGACGAGGCATTGGCTACCCTATGAGTGTCATAGTGATTCCTGCTAGTTGCTCACCCAAATACACATTTTTTTGACACTTTGGCCAGTCTGCCTCAAGTGACACCCCACTAGCTGTGTATCTTATGAGAAGCTGCGTTACCTTTGCAAGCGGTTTCTTGAAGTTGGTGATGTGATTATGTTGGTGACGAGGCATTGGCTACCTTCAGAGAGTCATAGTGCTTTCTGCCAGTTGCTCACCCAAATACACATTTTGAGATACTGTTTCCAGTGTGCCTGAAGCGATACGCCACTAGTTGTGTATCTTAAGAGAAACATCGTTACTCTTGCCAGCGGTTTCTTGACTTTGAAGATGTGATTGTACTGGTGACGAGATATTGGCAACCCTAAGAGAGTCACAGTGTTTCGTGCCAGTTGCTCACCCAAATACACATTTTTTAGATACTGTTTCCAGTGTGCCTGAAGCGATACGCCACTAGTTGTGTATCTTAAGAGAAACATCGTTACTTTTGCCAGGGGTTTCTAGAAGTTGCTGATTTGATTCTGCTGGTGACGAGGCATTGGCTACCTCAAGAGAGTCATAGAGATTCCTGCCAGTTCTTCACCCAAATACACATTTTTTAGATACTCTTTCCAGTCTGCCTGATAGCTACGCCACTAGTTGTGTATCTTAAGAGTCATTGTAACTTTTGCCAGGGGTTTCTTGAAGTTGCTGATGTGATTATGCTGGTGACGAGGCATTGGCTACCCTATGAGTGTCATAGTGATTCCTGCTAGTTGCTCACCCAAATACACATTTTTTTGATACTTTGGCCAGTCTGCCTCAAGTGACACCCCACTAACTGTGTATCTTATGAGAAGCTTCGTTACCTTTGCAAGCGGTTTCTTGAAGTTGGTGATGGGATTATGTTGGTGATGCGGCATTGGCTACCTTAAGAGAGTCATAGTGCTTCCTGCCAGTTGCTCACCCAAATACACATTTTGAGATACTGTGGCCAGTCTGCCTGAAGCGATACGCCACTAGTTGTGTATCTTAAGAGAAACATCGTTACTCTTGCCAGCGGTTTCTTGACTTTGAAGATGTGATTGTACTGGTGACGAGATATTGGCAACCCTAAGAGAGTCACAGTGTTTCGTGCCAGTTGCTCACCCAAATACACATTTATTAGATACTGTTTCCAGTGTGCCTGAAGCGATACGCCACTAATTGTGTATCTTAAGAGAAACATCGTTACTTTTGAAAGGGGTTTCTAGAAGTTGGTGATTTGATTCTGCTGGTGACGAATCATAGGCTACCTCTAGAGAGTCATAGAGATTCCTGCCAGTTCTTCACCCAAATACACATTTTTTAGATACTCTTTCCAGTCTGCCTGATAGCTACGCCACTAGTTGTGTATCTTAAGAGTCATTGTAACTTTTGCCAGGGGTTTCTTGAAGTTGCTGATGTGATTATGCTGGTGACGAGGCATTGGCTACCCTATGAGTGTCATAGTGATTCCTGCTAGTTGCTCACCCAAATACACATTTTTTTGATACTTTGGCCAGTCTGCCTCAAGTGACACCCCACTAGCTGTGTATCTTATGAGAAGCTGCGTTACCTTTGCAAGCGGTTTCTTGAAGTTGGTGATGTGATTATGTTGGTGACGAGGCATTGGCTACCTTCAGAGAGTCATAGTGCTTTCTGCCAGTTGCTCACCCAAATACACATTTTGAGATACTGTGGCCAGTCTGCCTGAAGCGATACGCCACTAGTTGTGTATCTTAAGAGAAACATCGTTACTCTTGCCAGCGGTTTCTTGACTTTGAAGATGTGATTGTACTGGTGACGAGATATTGGCAACCCTAAGAGAGTCACAGTGTTTCGTGCCAGTTGCTCACCCAAATACACATTTTTTAGATACTGTTTCCAGTGTGCCTGAAGCGATACGCCACTAGTTGTGTATCTTAAGAGAAACATCGTTACTTTTGAAAGGGGTTTCTAGAAGTTGCTGATTTGATTCTGCTGGTGACGAATCATAGGCTACCTCAAGAGAGTCATAGAGATTCCTGCCAGTTCTTCACACAAATACACATTTTTTAGATACTCTTTCCAGTCTGCCTGATAGCTACGCCACTAGTTGTGTATCTTAAGAGTCATTGTAACTTTTGCCAGGGGTTTCTTGAAGATGCTGATGTGATTATGCTGGTGACGAGGCATTGTCTGCCCTATGAGTGTCATAGTGATTCCTGCTAGTTGCTCACCCAAATACACATTTTTTTGATACTTTGGCCAGTCTGCCTCAAGTGACACCCCACTAGCTGTGTATCTTATGAGAAGCTTCGTTACCTTTGCAAGCGGTTTCCTGAAATTGGTGATGGGATTATGTTTGTGACGAGGCATTGGCTACCTTAAGAGAGTCATAGTGCTTTCTGCCAGTTGCTCACCCAAATACACATTTTGAGATACTGTGGCCAGTCTGCCTGAAGCGATACGCCACTAGTTGTGTATCTTAAGAGAAACATCGTTACTCTTGCCAGCGGTTTCTTGACTTTGAAGATGTGATTGTACTGGTGACGAGATATTGGCAACCCTAAGAGAGTCACAGTGTTTCGTGCCAGTTGCTCACCCAAATACACATTTTTTAGATACTGTTTCCAGTGTGCCTGAAGCGATACGCCACTAGTTGTGTATCTTAAGAGAAACATCGTTACTTTTGCCAGGGGTTTCTAGAAGTTGCTGATTTGATTCTGCTGGTGACGAGGCATTGGCTACCTCAAGAGAGTCATAGAGATTCCTGCCAGTTCTTCACCCAAATACACATTTTTTAGATACTCTTTCCAGTCTGCCTGATAGCTACGCCACTAGTTGTGTATCTTAAGAGTCATTGTAACTTTTGCCAGGGGTTTCTTGAAGTTGCTGATGTGATTATGCTGGTGACGAGGCATTGGCTACCCTATGAGTGTCATAGTGATTCCTGCTAGTTGCTCACCCAAATACACATTTTTTTGATACTTTGGCCAGTCTGCCTCAAGTGACACCCCACTAGCTGTGTATCTTATGAGAAGCTGCGTTACCTTTGCAAGCGGTTTCTTGAAGTTGGTGATGTGATTATGTTGGTGACGAGGCATTGGCTACCTTCAGGATGTCATAGTGCTTTCTGCCAGTTGCTCACCCAAATACACATTTTGAGATACTGTTTCCAGTGTGCCTGAAGCGATACGCCACTAGTTGTGTATCTTAAGAGAAACATCGTTACTCTTGCCAGCGGTTTCTTGACTTTGAAGATGTGATTGTACTGGTGACGAGATATTGGCAACCCTAAGAGAGTCACAGTGTTTCGTGCCAGTTGCTCACCCAAATACACATTTTTTAGATACTGTTTCCAGTGTGCCTGAAGCGATACGCCACTAGTTGTGTATCTTAAGAGAAACATCGTTACTTTTGCCAGGGGTTTCTAGAAGTTGCTGATTTGATTCTGCTGGTGACGAGGCATTGGCTACCTCAAGAGGGTCATAGAGATTCCTGCCAGTTCTTCACCCAAATACACATTTTTTAGATACTCTTTCCAGTCTGCCTGATAGCTACGCCACTAGTTGTGTATCTTAAGAGTCATTGTAACTTTTGCCAGGGGTTTCTTGAAGTTGCTGATGTGATTATGCTGGTGACGAGGCATTGGCTACCCTATGAGTGTCATAGTGATTCCTGCTAGTTGCTCACCCAAATACACATTTTTTTGATACTTTGGCCAGTCTGCCTCAAGTGACACCCCACTAACTGTGTATCTTATGAGAAGCTTCGTTACCTTTGCAAGCGGTTTCTTGAAGTTGGTGATGGGATTATGTTGGTGATGCGGCATTGGCTACCTTAAGAGAGTCATAGTGCTTCCTGCCAGTTGCTCACCCAAATACACATTTTGAGATACTGTGGCCAGTCTGCCTGAAGCGATACGCCACTAGTTGTGTATCTTAAGAGAAACATCGTTACTCTTGCCAGCGGTTTCTTGACTTTGAAGATGTGATTGTACTGGTGACGAGATATTGGCAACCCTAAGAGAGTCACAGTGTTTCGTGCCAGTTGCTCACCCAAATACACATTTATTAGATACTGCTTCCAGTGTGCCTGAAGCGATACGCCACTAATTGTGTATCTTAAGAGAAACATCGTTACTTTTGAAAGGGGTTTCTAGAAGTTGCTGATTTGATTCTGCTGGTGACGAATCATAGGCTACCTCTAGAGAGTCATAGAGATTCCTGCCAGTTCTTCACCCAAATACACATTTTTTAGATACTCTTTCCAGTCTGCCTGATAGCTACGCCACTAGTTGTGTATCTTAAGAGTCATTGTAACTTTTGCCAGGGGTTTCTTGAAGTTGCTGATGTGATTATGCTGGTGACGAGGCATTGGCTACCCTATGAGTGTCATAGTGATTCCTGCTAGTTGCTCACCCAAATACACATTTTTTTGATACTTTGGCCAGTCTGCCTCAAGTGACACCCCACTAGCTGTGTATCTTATGAGAAGCTGCGTTACCTTTGCAAGCGGTTTCTTGAAGTTGGTGATGTGATTATGTTGGTGACGAGGCATTGGCTACCTTCAGAGAGTCATAGTGCTTTCTGCCAGTTGCTCACCCAAATACACATTTTGAGATACTGTGGCCAGTCTGCCTGAAGCGATACGCCAGTAGTTGTGTATCTTAAGAGAAACATCGTTACTCTTGCCAGCGGTTTCTTGACTTTGAAGATGTGATTGTACTGGTGACGAGATATTGGCAACCCTAAGAGAGTCACAGTGTTTCGTGCCAGTTGCTCACCCAAATACACATTTTTTAGATACTGTTTCCAGTGTGCCTGAAGCGATACGCCACTAGTTGTGTATCTTAAGAGAAACATCGTTACTTTTGAAAGGGGTTTCTAGAAGTTGCTGATTTGATTCTGCTGGTGACGAATCATAGGCTACCTCAAGAGAGTCATAGAGATTCCTGCCAGTTCTTCACACAAATACACATTTTTTAGATACTCTTTCCAGTCTGCCTGATAGCTACGCCACTAGTTGTGTATCTTAAGAGTCATTGTAACTTTTGCCAGGGGTTTCTTGAAGATGCTGATGTGATTATGCTGGTGACGAGGCATTGTCTGCCCTATGAGTGTCATAGTGATTCCTGCTAGTTGCTCACCCAAATACACATTTTTTTGATACTTTGGCCAGTCTGCCTCAAGTGACACCCCACTAGCTGTGTATCTTATGAGAAGCTTCGTTACCTTTGCAAGCGGTTTCCTGAAATTGGTGATGGGATTATGTTTGTGACGAGGCATTGGCTACCTTAAGAGAGTCATAGTGCTTTCTGCCAGTTGCTCACCCAAATACACATTTTGAGATACTGTGGCCAGTCTGCCTGAAGCGATACGCCACTAGTTGTGTATCTTAAGAGAAACATCGTTACTCTTGCCAGCGGTTTCTTGACTTTGAAGCTGTGATTATACTGGTGACGAGATATTGGTTACCCTAAGAGAGTCACAGTGTTTCGTGCCAGTTGCTCACCCAAATACACATTTTTTAGATACTGTTTCCAGTGTGCCTGAAGCGATACGCCACTAGTTGTGTATCTTAAGAGAAACATCGTTACTTTTGAAAGGGGTTTCTAGAAGTTGCTGATTTGATTCTGCTGGTGACGAATCACTGGCTACCTCAAGAGAGTCATAGAGATTCCTGCCAGTTCTTCACCCAAATACACATTTTTTAGATACTCTTTCCAGTCTGCCTGATAGCTACGCCACTAGTTGTGTATCTTAAGAGTCATTGTAACTTTTGCCAGGGGTTTCTTGAAGTTGCTGATGTGATTATGCTGGTGACGAGGCATTGGCTGCCCTATGAGTGTCATAGTGATTCCTGCTAGTTGCTCACCCAAATACACATTTTTTTGATACTTTGGCCAGTCTGCCTCAAGTGACACCCCACTAGCTGTGTATCTTATGAGACGCTTCGTTACCTTTGCAAGCGGTTTTCTGAAGTTGGTGATGGGATTATGTTGGTGACGAGGCATTGGCTACCTTCAGAGAGTCATAGTGCTTTCTGCCAGTTGCTCACCCAAATACACATTTTGAGATACTGTGGCCAGTCTGCCTGAAGCGATACGCCACTAGTTGTGTATCTTAAGAGAAACATCGTTACTCTTGCCAGCGGTTTCTTGACTTTGAAGATGTGATTGTACTGGTGACGAGATATTGGCAACCCTAAGAGAGTCACAGTGTTTCGTGCCAGTTGCTCACCCAAATACACATTTTTTAGATACTGTTTCCAGTGTGCCTGAAGCGATACGCCACTAGTTGTGTATCTTAAGAGAAACATCGTTACTTTTGCCAGGGGTTTCTAGAAGTTGCTGATTTGATTCTGCTGGTGACGAGGCATTGGCTACCTCAAGAGAGTCATAGAGATTCCTGCCAGTTCTTCACCCAAATACACATTTTTTAGATACTCTTTCCAGTCTGCCTGATAGCTACGCCACTAGTTGTGTATCTTAAGAGTCATTGTAACTTTTGCCAGGGGTTTCTTGAAGTTGCTGATGTGATTATGCTGGTGACGAGGCATTGGCTACCCTATGAGTGTCATAGTGATTCCTGCTAGTTGCTCACCCAAATACACATTTTTTTGATACTTTGGCCAGTCTGCCTCAAGTGACACCCCACTAGCTGTGTATCTTATGAGAAGCTGCGTTACCTTTGCAAGCGGTTTCTTGAAGTTGGTGATGTGATTATGTTGGTGACGAGGCATTGGCTACCTTCAGGATGTCATAGTGCTTTCTGCCAGTTGCTCACCCAAATACACATTTTGAGATACTGTTTCCAGTGTGCCTGAAGCGATACGCCACTAGTTGTGTATCTTAAGAGAAACATCGTTACTCTTGCCAGCGGTTTCTTGACTTTGAAGATGTGATTGTACTGGTGACGAGATATTGGCAACCCTAAGAGAGTCACAGTGTTTCGTGCCAGTTGCTCACCCAAATACACATTTTTTAGATACTGTTTCCAGTGTGCCTGAAGCGATACGCCACTAGTTGTGTATCTTAAGAGAAACATCGTTACTTTTGCCAGGGGTTTCTAGAAGTTGCTGATTTGATTCTGCTGGTGACGAGGCATTGGCTACCTCAAGAGGGTCATAGAGATTCCTGCCAGTTCTTCACCCAAATACACATTTTTTAGATACTCTTTCCAGTCTGCCTGATAGCTACGCCACTAGTTGTGTATCTTAAGAGTCATTGTAACTTTTGCCAGGGGTTTCTTGAAGTTGCTGATGTGATTATGCTGGTGACGAGGCATTGGCTACCCTATGAGTGTCATAGTGATTCCTGCTAGTTGCTCACCCAAATACACATTTTTTTGATACTTTGGCCAGTCTGCCTCAAGTGACACCCCACTAACTGTGTATCTTATGAGAAGCTTCGTTACCTTTGCAAGCGGTTTCTTGAAGTTGGTGATGGGATTATGTTGGTGATGCGGCATTGGCTACCTTAAGAGAGTCATAGTGCTTCCTGCCAGTTGCTCACCCAAATACACATTTTGAGATACTGTGGCCAGTCTGCCTGAAGCGATACGCCACTAGTTGTGTATCTTAAGAGAAACATCGTTACTCTTGCCAGCGGTTTCTTGACTTTGAAGATGTGATTGTACTGGTGACGAGATATTGGCAACCCTAAGAGAGTCACAGTGTTTCGTGCCAGTTGCTCACCCAAATACACATTTATTAGATACTGTTTCCAGTGTGCCTGAAGCGATACGCCACTAATTGTGTATCTTAAGAGAAACATCGTTACTTTTGAAAGGGGTTTCTAGAAGTTGCTGATTTGATTCTGCTGGTGACGAATCATAGGCTACCTCTAGAGAGTCATAGAGATTCCTGCCAGTTCTTCACCCAAATACACATTTTTTAGATACTCTTTCCAGTCTGCCTGATAGCTACGCCACTAGTTGTGTATCTTAAGAGTCATTGTAACTTTTGCCAGGGGTTTCTTGAAGTTGCTGATGTGATTATGCTGGTGACGAGGCATTGGCTACCCTATGAGTGTCATAGTGATTCCTGCTAGTTGCTCACCCAAATACACATTTTTTTGATACTTTGGCCAGTCTGCCTCAAGTGACACCCCACTAGCTGTGTATCTTATGAGAAGCTGCGTTACCTTTGCAAGCGGTTTCTTGAAGTTGGTGATGTGATTATGTTGGTGACGAGGCATTGGCTACCTTCAGAGAGTCATAGTGCTTTCTGCCAGTTGCTCACCCAAATACACATTTTGAGATACTGTGGCCAGTCTGCCTGAAGCGATACGCCACTAGTTGTGTATCTTAAGAGAAACATCGTTACTCTTGCCAGCGGTTTCTTGACTTTGAAGATGTGATTGTACTGGTGACGAGATATTGGCAACCCTAAGAGAGTCACAGTGTTTCGTGCCAGTTGCTCACCCAAATACACATTTTTTAGATACTGTTTCCAGTGTGCCTGAAGCGATACGCCACTAGTTGTGTATCTTAAGAGAAACATCGTTACTTTTGAAAGGGGTTTCTAGAAGTTGCTGATTTGATTCTGCTGGTGACGAATCATAGGCTACCTCAAGAGAGTCATAGAGATTCCTGCCAGTTCTTCACACAAATACACATTTTTTAGATACTCTTTCCAGTCTGCCTGATAGCTACGCCACTAGTTGTGTATCTTAAGAGTCATTGTAACTTTTGCCAGGGGTTTCTTGAAGATGCTGATGTGATTATGCTGGTGACGAGGCATTGTCTGCCCTATGAGTGTCATAGTGATTCCTGCTAGTTGCTCACCCAAATACACATTTTTTTGATACTTTGGCCAGTCTGCCTCAAGTGACACCCCACTAGCTGTGTATCTTATGAGAAGCTTCGTTACCTTTGCAAGCGGTTTCCTGAAATTGGTGATGGGATTATGTTTGTGACGAGGCATTGGCTACCTTAAGAGAGTCATAGTGCTTTCTGCCAGTTGCTCACCCAAATACACATTTTGAGATACTGTGGCCAGTCTGCCTGAAGCGATACGCCACTAGTTGTGTATCTTAAGAGAAACATCGTTACTCTTGCCAGCGGTTTCTTGACTTTGAAGCTGTGATTATACTGGTGACGAGATATTGGTTACCCTAAGAGAGTCACAGTGTTTCGTGCCAGTTGCTCACCCAAATACACATTTTTTAGATACTGTTTCCAGTGTGCCTGAAGCGATACGCCACTAGTTGTGTATCTTAAGAGAAACATCGTTACTTTTGAAAGGGGTTTCTAGAAGTTGCTGATTTGATTCTGCTGGTGACGAATCACTGGCTACCTCAAGAGAGTCATAGAGATTCCTGCCAGTTCTTCACCCAAATACACATTTTTTAGATACTCTTTCCAGTCTGCCTGATAGCTACGCCACTAGTTGTGTATCTTAAGAGTCATTGTAACTTTTGCCAGGGGTTTCTTGAAGTTGCTGATGTGATTATGCTGGTGACGAGGCATTGGCTGCCCTATGAGTGTCATAGTGATTCCTGCTAGTTGCTCACCCAAATACACATTTTTTTGATACTTTGGCCAGTCTGCCTCAAGTGACACCCCACTAGCTGTGTATCTTATGAGAAGCTTCGTTACCTTTGCAAGCGGTTTCCTGGAGTTGGTGATGGGATTATGTTGGTGACGAGGCATTGGCTACCTTAAGAGAGTCATAGTGCTTCCTGCCAGTTGCTCACCCAAATACACATTTTGAGATACTGTGGCCAGTCTGCCTGAAGCGATACGCCACTAGTTGTGTATCTTAAGAGAAACATCGTTACTCTTGCCAGCGGTTTCTTGACTTTGAAGATGTGATTGTACTGGTGACGAGATATTGGCAACCCTAAGAGAGTCACAGTGTTTCGTGCCAGTTGCTCACCCAAATACACATTTTTTAGATACTGTTTCCAGTGTGCCTGAAGCGATACGCCACTAGTTGTGTATCTTAAGAGAAACATCGTTACTTTTGAAAGGGGTTTCTAGAAGTTGCTGATTTGATTCTGCTGGTGACGAATCATAGGCTACCTCAAGAGAGTCATAGAGATTCCTGCCAGTTCTTCACACAAATACACATTTTTTAGATACTCTTTCCAGTCTGCCTGATAGCTACGCCACTAGTTGTGTATCTTAAGAGTCATTGTAACTTTTGCCAGGGGTTTCTTGAAGATGCTGATGTGATTATGCTGGTGACGAGGCATTGTCTGCCCTATGAGTGTCATAGTGATTCCTGCTAGTTGCTCACCCAAATACACATTTTTTTGATACTTTGGCCAGTCTGCCTCAAGTGACACCCCACTAGCTGTGTATCTTATGAGAAGCTTCGTTACCTTTGCAAGCGGTTTCCTGAAATTGGTGATGGGATTATGTTTGTGACGAGGCATTGGCTACCTTAAGAGAGTCATAGTGCTTTCTGCCAGTTGCTCACCCAAATACACATTTTGAGATACTGTGGCCAGTCTGCCTGAAGCGATACGCCACTAGTTGTGTATCTTAAGAGAAACATCGTTACTCTTGCCAGCGGTTTCTTGACTTTGAAGCTGTGATTATACTGGTGACGAGATATTGGTTACCCTAAGAGAGTCACAGTGTTTCGTGCCAGTTGCTCACCCAAATACACATTTTTTAGATACTGTTTCCAGTGTGCCTGAAGCGATACGCCACTAGTTGTGTATCTTAAGAGAAACATCGTTACTTTTGAAAGGGGTTTCTAGAAGTTGTTGATTTGATTCTGCTGGTGACGAATCACTGGCTACCTCAAGAGAGTCATAGAGATTCCTGCCAGTTCTTCACCCAAATACACATTTTTTAGATACTCTTTCCAGTCTGCCTGATAGCTACGCCACTAGTTGTGTATCTTAAGAGTCATTGTAACTTTTGCCAGGGGTTTCTTGAAGTTGCTGATGTGATTATGCTGGTGACGAGGCATTGGCTGCCCTATGAGTGTCATAGTGATTCCTGCTAGTTGCTCACCCAAATACACATTTTTTTGATACTTTGGCCAGTCTGCCTCAAGTGACACCCCACTAGCTGTGTATCTTATGAGAAGCTTCGTTACCTTTGCAAGCGGTTTCCTGAAGTTGGTGATGGGATTATGTTGGTGACGAGGCATTGGCTTCCTTAAGAGAGTCATAGTGCTTCCTGCCAGTTGCTCACCCAAATACACATTTTGAGATACTGTGGCCAGTCTGCCTGAAGCGATACGCCACTAGTTGTGTATCTTAAGAGAAACATCGTTACTCTTGCCAGCGGTTTCTTGACTTTGAAGATGTGATTGTACTGGTGACGAGATATTGGCAACCCTAAGAGAGTCACAGTGTTTCGTGCCAGTTGCTCACCCAAATACACATTTTTTAGATACTGTTTCCAGTGTGCCTGAAGCGATACGCCACTAGTTGTGTATCTTAAGAGAAACATCTTTACTTTTGCCAGGGGTTTCTAGAAGTTGCTGATTTGATTCTGCTGGTGACGAGGCATTGGCTACCTCAAGAGAGTCATAGAGATTCCTGCCAGTTCTTCACACAAATACACATTTTTAGATACTCTTTCCAGTCTGCCTGATAGCTACGCCACTAGTTGTGTATCTTAAGAGTCATTGTAACTTTTGCCAGGGGTTTCTTGAAGTTGCTGATGTGATTATGCTGGTGACGAGGCATTGTCTGCCCTATGAGTGTCATAGCGATTCCTGCTAGTTGCTCACCCAAATACACATTTTTTTGATACTTTGGCCAGTCTGCCTCAAGTGACACCCCACTAGCTGTGTATCTTATGAGAAGCTTCGTTACCTTTGCAAGCGGTTTCCTGAAGTTGGTGATGGGATTATGTTTGCGACGAGGCATTGGCTACCTTCAGAGAGTCATAGTGCTTTCTGCCAGTTGCTCACCCAAATACACATTTTGAGATACTGTGGCCAGTCTGCCTGAAGCGATACGCCACTAGTTGTGTATCTTAAGAGAAACATCGTTACTCTTGCCAGCGGTTTCTTGACTTTGAAGATGTGATTATACTGGTGACGAGATATTGGTTACCCTAAGAGAGTCACAGTGTTTCGTGCCAGTTGCTCACCCAAATACACATTTTTTAGATACTGTTTCCAGTGTGCCTGAAGCGATACGCCACTAGTTGTGTATCTTAAGAGAAACATCGTTACTTTTGCCAGGGGTTTCTAGAAGTTGCTGATTTGATTCTGCTGGTGACGAGGCATTGGCTACCTCAAGAGAGTCATACAGATTCCTGCCAGTTCTTCAATCAAATACACATTTTTTAGATACTCTTTCCAGTCTGCCTGATAGCTACGCCACTAGTTGTGTATCTTAAGAGTCATTGTAACTTTTGCCAGGGGTTTCTTGAAGTTGCTGATGTGATTATGCTGGTGACGAGGCATTGGCTACCCTATGAGTGTCATAGTGATTCCTGCTAGTTGCTCACCCAAATACACATTTTTTTGATACTTTGGCCAGTCTGCCTCAAGTGACACCCCACTAGCTGTGTATCTTATGAGAAGCTTCGTTACCTTTGCAAGCGGTTTCTTGAAGTTGGTGATGGGATTATGTTGGTGACGAGGCATTGGCTACCTTAAGAGAGTCATAGTGCTTCCTGCCAGTTGCTCACCCAAATACACATTTTGAGATACTGTGGCCAGTCTGCCTGAAGCGATACGCCACTAGTTGTGTATCTTAAGAGAAACATCGTTACTCTTGCCAGCGGTTTCTTGACTTTGAAGATGTGATTGTACTGGTGACGAGATATTGGCAACCCTAAGAGAGTCACAGTGTTTCGTGCCAGTTGCTCACCCAAATACACATTTTTTAGATACTGTTTCCAGTGTGCCTGAAGCGATACGCCACTAATTGTGTATCTTAAGAGAAACATCGTTACTTTTGAAAGGGGTTTCTAGAAGTTGCTGATTTGATTCTGCTGGTGACGAATCATAGGCTACCTCAAGAGAGTCATAGAGATTCCTGCCAGTTCTTCACCCAAATACACATTTTTAGATACTCTTTCCAGTCTGCCTGATAGCTACGCCACTAGTTGTGTATCTTAAGAGTCATTGTAACTTTTGCCAGGGGTTTCTTGAAGTTGCTGATGTGATTATGCTGGTGACGAGGCATTGTCTGCCCTATGAGTGTCATAGCGATACCTGCTAGTTGCTCACCCAAATACACATTTTTTTGATACTTTGGCCAGTCTGCCTCAAGTGACACCCCACTAGATGTGTATCTTATGAGAAGCTTCGTTACCTTTGCAAGCGGTTTCCTGAAGTTGGTGATGGGATTATGTTTGCGACGAGGCATTGGCTACCTTCAGAGAGTCATAGTGCTTTCTGCCAGTTGCTCACCCAAATACACATTTTGAGATACTGTGTCCAGTCTGCCTGAAGCGATACGCCACTAGTTGTGTATCTTAAGAGAAACATCGTTACTCTTGCCAGCGGTTTCTTGACTTTGAAGATGTGATTATACTGGTGACGAGATATTGGTTACCCTAAGAGAGTCACAGTGTTTCGTGCCAGTTGCTCACCCAAATACACATTTTTTAGATACTGTTTCCAGTGTGCCTGAAGCGATACGCCACTAGTTGTGTATCTTAAGAGAAACATCGTTACTTTTGAAAGGGGTTTCTAGAAGTTGCTGATTTGATTCTGCTGGTGACGAGGCATTGGCTACCTCAAGAGAGTCATAGAGATTCCTGCCAGTTCTTCACCCAAATACACATTTTTTAGATACTCTTTCCAGTCTGCCTGATAGCTACGCCACTAGTTGTGTATCTTAAGAGTCATTGTAACTTTTGCCAGGGGTTTCTTGAAGTTGCTGATGTGATTATGCTGGTGACGAGGCATTGGCTACCCTATGAGTGTCATAGTGATTCCTGCTAGTTGCTCACCCAAATACACATTTTTTTGATACTTTGGCCAGTCTGCCTCAAGTGACACCCCACTAGCTGTGTATCTTATGAGAAGCTTCGTTACCTTTGCAAGCGGTTTCTTGAAGTTGGTGATGTGATTATGTTGGTGACGAGGCATTGGCTACCTTAAGAGAGTCATAGTGCTTCCTGCCAGTTGCTCACCCAAATACACATTTTGAGATACTGTGGCCAGTCTGCCTGAAGCGATACGCCACTAGTTGTGTATCTTAAGAGAAACATCGTTACTCTTGCCAGCGGTTTCTTGACTTTGAAGATGTGATTGTACTGGTGACGAGATATTGGCAACCCTAAGAGAGTCACAGTGTTTCGTGCCAGTTGCTCACCCAAATACACATTTTTTAGATACTGTTTCCAGTGTGCCTGAAGCGATACACCACTAATTGTGTATCTTAAGAGAAACATCGTTACTTTTGAAAGGGGTTTCTAGAAGTTGCTGATTTGATTCTGCTGGTGACGAATCATAGGCTACCTCAAGAGAGTCATAGAGATTCCTGCCAGTTCTTCACACAAATACACATTTTTTAGATACTCTTTCCAGTCTGCCTGATAGCTACGCCACTAGTTGTGTATCTTAAGAGTCATTGTAACTTTTGCCAGGGGTTTCTTGAAGTTGCTGATGTGATTATGCTGGTGACGAGGCATTGGCTACCCTATGAGTGTCATAGTGATTCCTGCTAGTTGCTCACCCAAATACACATTTTTTTGATACTTTGGCCAGTCTGCCTCAAGTGACACCCCACTAGCTGTGTATCTTATGAGAAGCTGCGTTACCTTTGCAAGCGGTTTCTTGAAGTTGGTGATGTGATTATGTTGGTGACGAGGCATTGGCTACCTTAAGAGAGTCATAGTGCTTTCTGCCAGTTGCTCACCCAAATACACATTTTGAGATACTGTGGCCAGTCTGCCTGAAGCGATACGCCACTAGTTGTGTATCTTAAGAGAAACATCGTTACTCTTGCCAGCGGTTTCTTGACTTTGAAGCTGTGATTATACTGGTGACGAGATATTGGTTACCCTAAGAGAGTCACAGTGTTTCGTGCCAGTTGCTCACCCAAATACACATTTTTTAGATACTGTTTCCAGTGTGCCTGAAGCGATACGCCACTAGTTGTGTATCTTAAGAGAAACATCGTTACTTTTGAAAGGGGTTTCTAGAAGTTGCTGATTTGATTCTGCTGGTGACGAATCACTGGCTACCTCAAGAGAGTCATAGAGATTCCTGCCAGTTCTTCACCCAAATACACATTTTTTAGATACTCTTTCCAGTCTGGCTGATAGCTACGCCACTAGTTGTGTATCTTAAGAGTCATTGTAACTTTTGCCAGGGGTTTCTTGAAGTTGCTGATGTGATTATGCTGGTGACGAGGCATTGGCTGCCCTATGAGTGTCATAGTGATTCCTGCTAGTTGCTCACCCAAATACACATTTTTTTGATACTTTGGCCAGTCTGCCTCAAGTGACACCCCACTAGCTGTGTATCTTATGAGAAGCTTCGTTACCTTTGGAAGCGGTTTCCTGAAGTTGGTGATGGGATTATGTTGGTGACGAGGCATTGGCTACCTTAAGAGAGTCATAGTGCTTCCTGCCAGTTGCTCACCCAAATACACATTTTGAGATACTGTGGCCCGTCTGCCTGAAGCGATACGCCACTAGTTGTGTATCTTAAGAGAAACATCGTTACTCTTGCCAGCGGTTTCTTGACTTTGAAGATGTGATTGTACTGGTGACGAGATATTGGCAACCCTAAGAGAGTCACAGTGTTTCGTGCCAGTTGCTCACCCAAATACACATTTTTTAGATACTGTTTCCAGTGTGCCTGAAGCGATACGCCACTAGTTGTGTATCTTAAGAGAAACATCGTTACTTTTGAAAGGGGTTTCTAGAAGTTGCTGATTTGATTCTGCTGGTGACGAATCACTGGCTACCTCAAGAGAGTCATAGAGATTCCTGCCAGTTCTTCACCCAAATACACATTTTTTAGATACTCTTTCCAGTCTGCCTGATAGCTACGCCACTAGTTGTGTATCTTAAGAGTCATTGTAACTTTTGCCAGGGGTTTCTTGAAGTTGCTGATGTGATTATGCTGGTGACGAGGCATTGGCTGCCCTATGAGTGTCATAGTGATTCCTGCTAGTTGCTCACCCAAATACACATTTTTTTGATACTTTGGCCAGTCTGCCTCAAGTGACACCCCACTAGCTGTGTATCTTATGAGAAGCTTCGTTACCTTTGCAAGCGGTTTCCTGAAGTTTGTGATGGGATTATGTTGGTGACGAGGCATTGGCTACCTTAAGAGAGTCATAGTGCTTCCTGCCAGTTGCTCACCCAAATACACATTTTGAGATACTGTGGCCAGTCTGCCTGAAGCGATACGCCACTAGTTGTGTATCTTAAGAGAAACATCGTTACTCTTGCCAGCGGTTTCTTGACTTTGAAGATGTGATTATACTGGTGACGAGATATTGGTTACCCTAAGAGAGTCACAGTGTTTCGTGCCAGTTGCTCACCCAAATACACATTTTTTAGATACTGTTTCCAGTGTGCCTGAAGCGATACGCCACTAGTTGTGTATCTTAAGAGAAACATCGTTACTTTTGCCAGGGGTTTCTAGAAGTTGCTGATTTGATTCTGCTGGTGACGAGGCATTGGCTACCTCAAGAGAGTCATAGAGATTCCTGCCAGTTCTTCACCCAAATACACATTTTTTAGATACTCTTTCCAGTCTGCCTGATAGCTACGCCACTAGTTGTGTATCTTAAGAGTCATTGTAACTTTTGCCAGGGGTTTCTTGAAGTTGCTGATGTGATTATGCTGGTGACGAGGCATTGGCTACCCTATGAGTGTCATAGTGATTCCTGCTAGTTGCTCACCCAAATACACATTTTTTTTGATACTTTGGCCAGTCTGCCTCAAGTGACACCCCACTAGCTGTGTATCTTATGAGAAGCTTCGTTACCTTTGCAAGCGGTTTCTTGAAGTTGGTGATGGGATTATGTTGGTGACGAGGCATTGGCTACCTTAAGAGAGTCATAGTGCTTTCTGCCAGTTGGTCACCCAAATACACATTTTGAGATACTGTGGCCAGTCTGCCTGAAGCGATACGCCACTAGTTGTGTATCTTAAGAGAAACATCGTTACTCTTGCCAGCGGTTTCTTGACTTTGAAGATGTGATTGTACTGGTGACGAGATATTGGTTACCCTGAGAGAGTCACAGTGTTTCGTGCCAGTTGCTCACCCAAATACACATTTTTTAGATACTGTTTCCAGTGTGCCTGAAGCGATACGCTACTAATTGTGTATCTTAAGAGAAACATCGTTACTTTTGAAAGGGGTTTCTAGAAGTTGCTGATTTGATTCTGCTGGTGACGAATCATAGGCTACCTCAAGAGAGTCATAGAGATTCCTGCCAGTTCTTCACCCAAATTGTTGTGTCGATTCCCTAAGGTCTCGACACAATGAGTGGCTAGGTGCACGCGAAACTAACGCAGACGGGCGTAAATTCTGAAACAGGAGACTGGATGAAAAACTATAAAGAAAAGAAGAGAGATTGTCATCTACTTAACTTTTAATGATGTTCTTCTTGTTCTTATTGAAATACATCTCTTGCATAGTAGTAAGCAATTAGCAATGATACACATGGCGCCTTGCTAGGTAGTAGCGATGGACTAGCTGAAGGCTATTTAATCTGTCTCTCGGCAAATGAGAGGAATACTTGGTAGGTCTAGTCGCAAGCTATGTCGTCCGTACAACTGGGGCGAGGTCAAGTCCGTGTCTTGTGACCTGCCATGTGGTGGCGCTAGGTTTGCGATTACATAGTGGCGACACGCGGGTCCGACATGTACTACAGGACCGGGGCCGATTTAAGTTACCACCTAGCAAGTGTGGTGTCTAGCGGTGACACCACATTCCTCCCCCGCAAATCGGCGAACGGTCGTGAGATAAGGCTTCCGCCCGCCGTGGGGAGGACCCCATGTTGACGTATGCGATGAGGTGGGGAGCCTAACAACAGGCGAGGCTGTGCCACCCGCACCCGGCCATTCGGTCCGAGGGGAGCTAGGAAACGCCTGCAAACCTAGTCCAGGGTGCACGTCAACATGAGGTGTATGCGCACGTAATGATAGAGGGTCCGCAGGGTCGACCTCCATGTGGTCGGAGCACCCGACGGGCGAAGACGACATCCGGTCCGGAGCGGGCAAGAGGTCCATGGCGGAGGACGGCTGGTCACGGGAAGCAAGCGGCGGCGCGTGACCCAGGGAGGCGCGAGGCGGCTGCAGCGAAGCGTCCGCTGCTGGCGGCGCCGGCGGCGGCTGCGGCGGCGCGACGCCATGAGGCAAAATGGAAGGCATCGTCGGTAACACCTGGGGATGAGGCGAGCCAGTAGATGGGTCCCCAAGGCGCTGACCTGACGGCTCCGTCGCTGAAAGCAGACGGGGAGCGGCAGAACCCAGGCGACGACAGAGGCGCAGCTGATTGAGATGCCGACGCACCTCACCAGAGGCCCCCAAAACCAAATACATCGCGCGGCCGAGGCAGCGAAGAATGCGCTCTGCGAGCCAACGCTGTGAACCGCGATAGTTGCGATAATAGACAACGTCGCCAGGAGCAAAAGCAGGAGACTGCCGCTGCACAGGAACCGGATGTGGCGGATGCAGCAAAGACATCAGGTTGCGATGAGGACGACCGTGGAGCAACTCAGCCGGCGAGCGACCACCGCGAGGCTGAGAGCGATATGAAGACAAAAAGAGCAACAAAGCGTCCTCCCGAGAATGCGACTCTTTCAACTTCAACATCTGTGACTTGAAAGTCCGGACCAATCGTTCAGCGGCACCGTTTGACTGAGGCGAAAACGGCGCGGATGTCAGATGTTGAATACCATTGGCCTTGCAGAACGACTGAAATTCTGCGGACATGAATTGTGGGCCATTGTCGGAAACAATAGTCTGCGGAAGACCTTCAATGCAAAAGATAGCAGACAAGGCTTGGATGGTGGCAGAAGACGTCGTGGAAGACATCCGGACAACAAAAGGAAAATTACTGAAAGCATCGACCACAACCAACCATCGAGCATTCCAGAATGGACCAGCAAAATCGATGTGCAAGCGTTGCCAAGGGGAAGTGGCTTTCGGCCATGCAAAGAATTTCCGCGGCGGTGCGGATTGTTGTTCGGCACACGCCACGCAAGAGGAGCACAGATTCGCAATCGCAGCATCGATTCCGAACCAAGTACAGTGCTGACGAGCAAGTTGTTTAGTTCGCACTATACCCCAATGTCCTTGGTGAAGAAGCTTTAAGACAGAGGACTGTAACGAACGTGGGACCACGACTCGGGATTGATCATTATCGGAACGCAACAACAAAACACCACGTCGGACAAAAAGTCTCTCCTTGTGAGCAAAAAAACGGCGAACCAAAGGATCCTCGATCCGTGACTTTGACAAGGGCCAGTGCGTAGCAACAAAACGCAAAACAGTAGCAAGGACATGGTCAGCAGCTGTGGCCGTAGCTACACGACGAAAATCAATCGGAAACGAGTCGACCACGTCATCGGCTTCCGAATCAATGAACATGCAAGCAAGTTCGGAAGAATCGAATGCTTTATCCTCAGCAACAGGCAAACGGGACAACGCATCAGCGTTTCCGTGCTTAGCAGTGGACCGATACAAGATATCGTAGCGGTACTGCGAGAGAAAAAGTGACCAGCGAATGAATTTCTGCGCTGTACGTGGAGGTACAGGCTTGTTCGGATGAAAAAGTGATGTCAACGGTTTGTGGTCCGTGATGATGGTAAAGTGACGACCATACAAGAAATCGTGAAACTTTGTTACACCAAACACAAGAGCCAAAGCTTCCTTCTCTATTTGTGAATAATTGCGTTGCGCAGATGAGAGCAATTTGGACGCAAAGGCAATAGGGCGATCATGCGAGCCATCTTTGTGTGCAAGCACAGCACCGATCCCGAAATCCGATGCATCTACCATCAACAAAAGGGGTTTCGGGGATCGAATGGCGTAAGGCAAGTATTTGAAAGTAACGCCGATTTCAACTGGCGAAAGGCGCGTTCGCATTCCGTCGTCCAGACGAACGGAACACCTTTACGGCGTAAGCGATGAAGCGGAGCTGAAATGGAAGAAGCATGGCGCACAAACTTTGAATAATAATTTACCTTACCCAGCACACTCTGTAGCTGTTTTAAGTTCTGCGGTGACGGCAAGTCCTGAATGGCACGAAGGTGCTCTGGACTCGGATGTATACCTTGGGCATTTATGACATGCCCCAGGTACGGTAAGTCACGAGCAAAAAACACACATTTGTCCTTCCTCAAGCGAAGACCATTCTGACGCAATACCTGAAATAATGTTCGGAGATTTTGCAAATGTTCTGCTTCTGTCTTTCCTGAGATTACAATATCGTCCAGATAGTTCGCAGCCGTAGGGACCGACGCACAAATAGGTTGTAATTATTGCTGAAACAAAGCAGGGGCGGATGCACACCCGAAAGGCAGTCTTTTGAAGCGATACAAGCCAAGATGCGTGTTTACCACCAAGACGCTCTGGGATTCTTCGTCCACAGGTATTTGCAAGTACGCATCTGCTAGGTCCAATTTTGAAAAATATTTTCCCGGGCACAGTTTGTCAAAAAGATCTTCCGGGCGGGGCAAAGGAAAAGTAGCAGTCACAAGTTGTGGATTCACAGTTGCCTTGAAGTCCACACAAAGTCTCAATTTTCCGGAAGGTTTGGGCAAAATTACTAAGGGTGAGGCCCAGAGAGAAGCCTGCACTCGTTCAATGACACCTTGAGATTCTAATTCGGCTAATGTTCGTGCGACCTCATCACGCAATGCGTGGGGAACATTGCGCGCTCTGAAAAATTTCGGTTGCGCGGTGTCTTTCAGTTCCAAATGCGCTTCATAGTTCTTAGCGCAACCAAGGCCCGGTGCAAAAATGTCTGCAAATTCTTCACAAAGACTAGAAACACTGGCGGAAGGCACAGTCTGATTCACGGATAGGACCTGATTTACTATAGACAAATTAAACAATTGAAACAAATCTAAGCCAAACAAGTTCACTGCACTAGAGGAACGAAGAACATAAAAGGACACAAGTTTTGTCTGTCCCTTGTATGTTGCAATAAGGCTGCACTGTCCCAACACAGGTATATGCTGTCCTGAGTAACTAGTTAACGTAACATTTGCGGCACGCAACGGCGGGGCGCCCAGTTGTGTGTACGTCTCGTGATTGAGCAATGAAACTGCAGCTCCGGTATCGAGCTGGAATGGGATCACTATGCCATCAAAGTCTAAGTCCACAAAAAGTTTATTGTCTTGTTGACGACAAGAGCGACTGTCTCGCGCAATTTGAACTGAGACAGGTACAGAAGCACTTGCGACTTTACGGGATTTCCGGCGACGTCGACGCACACGTTGGGTGGGACGAACACAGTCACTGTTAGCTAAAGTGTCACTGGACGGGTGGGAATGAACCACATGAATGTCCATGGGCGAAGGTCCACGAGCCTGATTGTCCTGGGTTCGATTCCGGCGCGAAGCAAAAGGCCTGGAATTTGTGTGATTGTCTGATCTTAACTTTTTCTGGCAAACACTTTGTACATGTCCTTTCTTTTGACAGTAAAAGCAAATAGCTTGGCGTGACGGGCAATTTTCACGCGAATGTGTAGTTGCACACCGCGGGCAAGATTTCACTGCATTTGCTTGCGTACGCGGCGCACGTGGTTGCAAGCTAGGCGGCCGCAGCGAAGTCGGGCGCGAGGGCCGCTTAGCGTCCCGTGCAGCGGGCCGGGCGGGCCGATTAACGTGACACACTGCTGGCGAAGTTTCAAATGATGCCTGAGCAAAGTCAAGTGTGTCTTGCCTGTCCAATATGTCTATCACTTGTTGCAGGGAGGGATTAACTAGCTTCAAAATCTGTTCCCTTATGCGAACATCAGAAACGTTCTGTGCAATTGCATCACGCACCATAGTATCTGAATATGGGAGGCCACATTCACAGGCAAACGCGCAGTCTCTAGTAAGGCCTTGCAAAGTTGCTACCCACTCCCTATTAGTCTGACCGGCGGTACGTTTTGTACGAAAAAACGTATACCGTTTTGCAACAACATTAACTGTTTCTTTGAAATAGGCATCTAAAGCCGACAAAATTTCCTCGTAGGTCAGAGTTGCTACGTCGCGTCGGGGAAACAATTTCACTATCACCCGGTAGGTAGACACACCGACACAAGAAAGCAAAAACGGCTGCCGCTCTTTACCTTGAATTCCATAAGCAGTGAGGTGGAAGTTGAACTGATCGGCCCACTCAGTCCAGCTTTCGGTTGTGGCCTCGAAGGGCCTAAATGGCGGTGCGACAGCGTTGTGTGGCTGCGGTAGCGAAGAAGCGGCTGCCGCCGCATCGGTTTGCAGCGCACGTTGACCCTGGACGAGCTGTCCAAGGGCTTCCAATAACGCCTGCGTCTGCTGATTCTGCAAGCGAAAAAATTCGGACAGTACATCTGGAGATTGCGGCGAAGCCATGACACAAGCAAATTAGAGCAAGTATAACACAAAGACTGCAACGTGGGCGCGGCACCACTCCTCGGCGCCAAAATATTGTTGTGTCGATTCCCTAAGGTCTCGACACAATGAGTGGCTAGGTGCACGCGAAACTAACGCAGACGGGCGTAAATTCTGAAACAGGAGACTGGATGAAAAACTATAAAGAAAAGAAGAGAGATTGTCATCTACTTAACTTTTAATGATGTTCTTCTTGTTCTTATTGAAATACATCTCTTGCATAGTAGTAAGCAATTAGCACTGATACACATGGCGCCTTGCTAGGTAGTAGCGATGGACTAGCTGAAGGCTATTTAATCTGTCTCTCGGCAAATGAGAGGAATACTTGGTAGGTCTAGTCGCAAGCTATGTCGTCCGTACAACTGGGGCGAGGTCAAGTCCGTGTCTTGTGACCTGCCATGTGGTGGCGCTAGGTTTGCGATTACATAGTGGCGACACGCGGGTCCGACATGTACTACAGGACCGGGGCCGATTTAAGTTACCACCTAGCAAGTGTGGTGTCTAGCGGTGACACCACACAAATACACATTTTTAGATACTCTTTCCAGTCTGCCTGATAGCTACGCCACTAGTTGTGTATCTTAAGAGTCATTGTAACTTTTGCCAGGGGTTTCTTGAAGTTGCTGATGTGATTATGCTGGTGACGAGGCATTGTCTGCCCTATGAGTGTCATAGCGATACCTGCTAGTTGCTCACCCAAATACACATTTTTTTGATACTTTGGCCAGTCTGCCTCAAGTGACACCCCACTAGCTGTGTATCTTATGAGAAGCTTCGTTACCTTTGCAAGCGGTTTCCTGAAGTTGGTGATGGGATTATGTTTGCGACGAGGCATTGGCTACCTTCAGAGAGTCATAGTGCTTTCTGCCAGTTGCTCACCCAAATACACATTTTGAGATACTGTGTCCAGTCTGCCTGAAGCGATACGCCACTAGTTGTGTATCTTAAGAGAAACATCGTTACTCTTGCCGGCGGTTTCTTGACTTTGAAGATGTGATTATACTGGTGACGAGATATTGGTTACCCTAAGAGAGTCACAGTGTTTCGTGCCAGTTGCTCACCCAAATACACATTTTTTAGATACTGTTTCCAGTGTGCCTGAAGCGATACGCCACTAGTTGTGTATCTTAAGAGAAACATCGTTACTTTTGCCAGGGGTTTCTAGAAGTTGCTGATTTGATTCTGCTGGTGACGAGGCATTGGCTACCTCAAGAGAGTCATAGAGATTCCTGCCAGTTCTTCACCCAAATACACATTTTTTAGATACTCTTTCCAGTCTGCCTGATAGCTACGCCACTAGTTGTGTATCTTAAGAGTCATTGTAACTTTTGCCAGGGGTTTCTTGAAGTTGCTGATGTGATTATGCTGGTGACGAGGCATTGGCTACCCTATGAGTGTCATAGTGATTCCTGCTAGTTGCTCACCCAAATACACATTTTTTTGATACTTTGGCCAGTCTGCCTCAAGTGACACCCCACTAGCTGTGTATCTTATGAGAAGCTTCGTTACCTTTGCAAGCGGTTTCTTGAAGTTGGTGATGGGATTATGTTGGTGACGAGGCATTGGCTACCTTAAGAGAGTCATAGTGCTTCCTGCCAGTTGCTCACCCAAATACACATTTTGAGATACTGTGGCCAGTCTGCCTGAAGCGATACGCCACTAGTTGTGTATCTTAAGAGAAACATCGTTACTCTTGCCAGCGGTTTCTTGACTTTGAAGATGTGATTGTACTGGTGACGAGATATTGGCAACCCTAAGAGAGTCACAGTGTTTCGTGCCAGTTGCTCACCCAAATACACATTTTTTAGATACTGTTTCCAGTGTGCCTGAAGCGATACGCCACTAATTGTGTATCTTAAGAGAAACATCGTTACTTTTGAAAGGGGTTTCTAGAAGTTGCTGATTTGATTCTGCTGGTGACGAATCATAGGCTACCTCAAGAGAGTCATAGAGATTCCTGCCAGTTCTTCACCCAAATACACATTTTTTAGATACTCTTTCCAGTCTGCCTGATAGCTACGCCACTAGTTGTGTATCTTAAGAGTCATTGTAACTTTTGCCAGGGGTTTCTTGAAGTTGCTGATGTGATTATGCTGGTGACGAGGCATTGGCTGCCCTATGTGTGTCATAGTGATTCCTGCTAGTTGCTCACCCAAATACACATTTTTTTGAAACTTTGGCCAGTCTGCCTCAAGTGACACCCCACTAGCTGTGTATCTTATGAGAAGCTTCGTTACCTTTGCAAGCGGTTTCCTGAAGTTGGTGATGTGATTATGTTGGTGACGAGGCATTGGCTACCTTAAGAGAGTCATAGTGCTTCCTGCCAGTTGCTCACCCAAATACACATTTTGAGATACTGTGGCCAGTCTGCCTGAAGCGATACGCCACTAGTTGTGTATCTTAAGAGAAACATCGTTACTCTTGCCAGCGGTTTCTTGACTTTGAAGATGTGATTGTACTGGTGACGAGATATTGGCAACCCTAAGAGAGTCACAGTGTTTCGTGCCAGTTGCTCACCCAAATACACATTTTTTAGATACTGTTTCCAGTGTGCCTGAAGCGATACGCCACTAATTGTGTATCTTAAGAGAAACATCGTTACTTTTGAAAGGGGTTTCTAGAAGTTGCTGATTTGATTCTGCTGGTGACGAATCATAGGCTACCTCAAGAGAGTCATAGAGATTCCTGCCAGTTGTTCACACAAATACACATTTTTTAGATACTCTTTCCAGTCTGCCTGATAGCTACGCCACTAGTTGTGTATCTTAAGAGTCATTGTAACTTTTGCCAGGGGTTTCTTGAAGTTGCTGATGTGATTATGCTGGTGACGAGGCATTGTCTGCCCTATGAGTGTCATAGCGATTCCTGCTAGTTGCTCACCCAAATACACATTTTTTTGATACTTTGGCCAGTCTGCCTCAAGTGACACCCCACTAGCTGTGTATCTTATGAGAAGCATCGTTACCTTTGCAAGCGGTTTCCTGAAGTTGGTGATGGGATTATGTTTGCGACGATGCATTGGCTACCTTCAGAGAGTCATAGTGCTTTCTGCCAGTTGCTCACCCAAATACACATTTTGAGATACTGTGGCCAGTCTGCCTGAAGCGATACGCCACTAGTTGTGTATCTTAAGAGAAACATCGTTACTCTTGCCAGCGGTTTCTTGACTTTGAAGATGTGATTATACTGGTGACGAGATATTGGTTACCCTAAGAGAGTCACAGTGTTTCGTGCCAGTTGCTCACCCAAATACACATTTTTTAGATACTGTTTCCAGTGTGCCTGAAGCGATACGCCACTAGTTGTGTATCTTAAGAGAAACATCGTTACTTTTGCCAGGGGTTTCTAGAAGTTGCTGATTTGATTCTGCTGGTGACGAGGCATTGGCTACCTCAAGAGAGTCATAGAGATTCCTGCCAGTTCTTCACCCAAATACACATTTTTTAGATACTCTTTCCAGTCTGCCTGATAGCTACGCCACTAGTTGTGTATCTTAAGAGTCATTGTAACTTTTGCCAGGGGTTTCTTGAAGTTGCTGATGTGATTATGCTGGTGACGAGGCATTGGCTACCCTATGAGTGTCATAGTGATTCCTGCTAGTTGCTCACCCAAATACACATTTTTTTTGATACTTTGGCCAGTCTGCCTCAAGTGACACCCCACTAGCTGTGTATCTTATGAGAAGCTTCGTTACCTTTGCAAGCGGTTTCTTGAAGTTGGTGATGGGATTATGTTGGTGACGAGGCATTGGCTACCTTAAGAGAGTCATAGTGCTTCCTGCCAGTTGCTCACCCAAATACACATTTTGAGATACTGTGGCCAGTCTGCCTGAAGCGATACGCCACTAGTTGTGTATCTTAAGAGAAACATCGTTACTCTTGCCAGCGGTTTCTTGACTTTGAAGATGTGATTGTACTGGTGACGAGATATTGGTTACCCTGAGAGAGTCACAGTGTTTCGTGCCAGTTGCTCACCCAAATACACATTTTTTAGATACTGTTTCCAGTGTGCCTGAAGCGATACGCCACTAATTGTGTATCTTAAGAGAAACATCGTTACTTTTGAAAGGGGTTTCTAGAAGTTGCTGATTTGATTCTGCTGGTGACGAATCATAGGCTACCTCAAGAGAGTCATAGAGATTCCTGCCAGTTCTTCACCCAAATACACATTTTTAGATACTCTTTCCAGTCTGCCTGATAGCTACGCCACTAGTTGTGTATCTTAAGAGTCATTGTAACTTTTGCCAGGGGTTTCTTGAAGTTGCTGATGTGATTATGCTGGTGACGAGGCATTGTCTGCCCTATGAGTGTCATAGCGATACCTGCTAGTTGCTCACCCAAATACACATTTTTTTGATACTTTGGCCAGTCTGCCTCAAGTGACACCCCACTAGCTGTGTATCTTATGAGAAGCTTCGTTACCTTTGCAAGCGGTTTCCTGAAGTTGGTGATGGGATTATGTTTGCGACGACGCATTGGCTACCTTCAGAGAGTCATAGTGCTTTCTGCCAGTTGCTCACCCAAATACACATTTTGAGATACTGTGTCCAGTCTGCCTGAAGCGATACGCCACTAGTTGTGTATCTTAAGAGAAACATCGTTACTCTTGCCAGCGGTTTCTTGACTTTGAAGATGTGATTATACTGGTGACGAGATATTGGTTACCCTAAGAGAGTCACAGTGTTTCGTGCCAGTTGCTCACCCAAATACACATTTTTTAGATACTGTTTCCAGTGTGCCTGAAGCGATACGCCACTAGTTGTGTATCTTAAGAGAAACATCGTTACTTTTGCCAGGGGTTTCTAGAAGTTGCTGATTTGATTCTGCTGGTGACGAGGCATTGGCTACCTCAAGAGAGTCATAGAGATTCCTGCCAGTTCTTCACCCAAATACACATTTTTTAGATACTCTTTCCAGTCTGCCTGATAGCTACGCCACTAGTTGTGTATCTTAAGAGTCATTGTAACTTTTGCCAGGGGTTTCTTGAAGTTGCTGATGTGATTATGCTGGTGACGAGGCATTGGCTACCCTATGAGTGTCATAGTGATTCCTGCTAGTTGCTCACCCAAATACACATTTTTTTGATACTTTGGCCAGTCTGCCTCAAGTGACACCCCACTAGCTGTGTATCTTATGAGAAGCTTCGTTACCTTTGCAAGCGGTTTCTTGAAGTTGGTGATGGGATTATGTTGGTGACGAGGCATTGGCTACCTTAAGAGAGTCATAGTGCTTCCTGCCAGTTGCTCACCCAAATACACATTTTGAGATACTGTGGCCAGTCTGCCTGAAGCGATACGCCACTAGTTGTGTATCTTAAGAGAAACATCGTTACTCTTGCCAGCGGTTTCTTGACTTTGAAGATGTGATTGTACTGGTGACGAGATATTGGCAACCCTAAGAGAGTCACAGTGTTTCGTGCCAGTTGCTCACCCAAATACACATTTTTTAGATACTGTTTCCAGTGTGCCTGAAGCGATACGCCACTAATTGTGTATCTTAAGAGAAACATCGTTACTTTTGAAAGGGGTTTCTAGAAGTTGCTGATTTGATTCTGCTGGTGACGAATCATAGGCTACCTCAAGAGAGTCATAGAGATTCCTGCCAGTTCTTCACCCAAATACACATTTTTTAGATACTCTTTCCAGTCTGCCTGATAGCTACGCCACTAGTTGTGTATCTTAAGAGTCATTGTAACTTTTGCCAGGGGTTTCTTGAAGTTGCTGATGTGATTATGCTGGTGACGAGGCATTGGCTGCCCTATGTGTGTCATAGTGATTCCTGCTAGTTGCTCACCCAAATACACATTTTTTTGAAACTTTGGCCAGTCTGCCTCAAGTGACACCCCACTAGCTGTGTATCTTATGAGAAGCTTCGTTACCTTTGCAAGCGGTTTCCTGAAGTTGGTGATGGGATTTTGTTGGTGACGAGGCATTGGCTACCTTAAGAGAGTCATAGTGCTTCCTGCCAGTTGCTCACCCAAATACACATTTTGAGATACTGTGGCCAGTCTGCCTGAAGCGATACGCCACTAGTTGTGTATCTTAAGAGAAACATCGTTACTCTTGCCAGCGGTTTCTTGACTTTGAAGATGTGATTGTACTGGTGACGAGATATTGGCAACCCTAAGAGAGTCACAGTGTTTCGTGCCAGTTGCTCACCCAAATACACATTTTTTAGATACTGTTTCCAGTGTGCCTGAAGCGATACGCCACTAATTGTGTATCTTAAGAGAAACATCGTTACTTTTGAAAGGGGTTTCTAGAAGTTGCTGATTTGATTCTGCTGGTGACGAATCATAGGCTACCTCAAGAGAGTCATAGAGATTCCTGCCAGTTGTTCACACAAATACACATTTTTTAGATACTCTTTCCAGTCTGCCTGATAGCTACGCCACTAGTTGTGTATCTTAAGAGTCATTGTAACTTTTGCCAGGGGTTTCTTGAAGTTGCTGATGTGATTATGCTGGTGACGAGGCACTGTCTGCCCTATGAGTGTCATAGTGATTCCTGCTAGTTGCTCACCCAAATACACATTTTTTTGATACTTTGGCCAGTCTGCCTCAAGTGACACCCCACTAACTGTGTATCTTATGAGAAGCTTCGTTACCTTTGCAAGCGGTTTCCTGAAGTTGGTGATGGGATTATGTTTGTGACGAGGCATGGCTACCTTAAGAGGGTCATAGTGCTTTCTGCCAGTTGCTCACCCAAATACACATTTTGAGATACTGTGGCCAGTCTGCCTGAAGCGATACGCCACTAGTTGTTTATCTTAAGAGAAACATCGTTACTTTTGCCAGGGGTTTCTAGAAGTTGCTGATTTGATTCTGCTGGTGACGAGGCATTGGCTACCTCAAGAGAGTCATAGAGATTCCTGCCAGTTCTTCACCCAAATACACATTTTTTAGATACTCTTTCCAGTCTGCCTGATAGCTACGCCACTAGTTGTGTATCTTAAGAGTCATTGTAACTTTTGCCAGGGGTTTCTTGAAGTTGCTGATGTGATTATGCTGGTGACGAGGCATTGGCTACCCTATGAGTGTCATAGTGATTCCTGCTAGTTGCTCACCCAAATACACATTTTTTTGATACTTTGGCCAGTCTGCCTCAAGTGACACCCCACTAGCTGTGTATCTTATGAGAAGCTTCGTTACCTTTGCAAGCGGTTTCTTGAAGTTGGTGATGGGATTATGTTGGTGACGAGGCATTGGCTACCTTAAGAGAGTCATAGTGCTTCCTGCCAGTTGCTCACCCAAATACACATTTTGAGATACTGTGGCCAGTCTGCCTGAAGCGATACGCCACTAGTTGTGTATCTTAAGAGAAACATCGTTACTCTTGCCAGCGGTTTCTTGACTTTGAAGATGTGATTGTACTGGTGACGAGATATTGGCAACCCTAAGAGAGTCACAGTGTTTCGTGCCAGTTGCTCACCCAAATACACATTTTTTAGATACTGTTTCCAGTGTGCCTGAAGCGATACGCCACTAATTGTGTATCTTAAGAGAAACATCGTTACTTTTGAAAGGGGTTTATAGAAGTTGCTGATTTGATTCTGCTGGTGACGAATCATAGGCTACCTCAAGAGAGTCATAGAGATTCCTGCCAGTTCTTCACCCAAATACACATTTTTTAGATACTCTTTCCAGTCTGCCTGATAGCTACGCCACTAGTTGTGTATCTTAAGAGTCATTGTAACTTTTGCCAGGGGTTTCTTGAAGTTGCTGATGTGATTATGCTGGTGACGAGGCACTGTCTGCCCTATGAGTGTCATAGTGATTCCTGCTAGTTGCTCACCCAAATACACATTTTTTTGATACTTTGGCCAGTCTGCCTCAAGTGACACCCCACTAACTGTGTATCTTATGAGAAGCTTCGTTACCTTTGCAAGCGGTTTCCTGAAGTTGGTGATGGGATTATGTTTGTGACGAGGCATTGGCTACCTTAAGAGAGTCATAGTGCTTTCTGCCAGTTGCTCACCCAAATACACATTTTGAGATACTGTGGCCAGTCTGCCTGAAGCGATACGCCACTAGTTGTGTATCTTAAGAGAAACATCGTTACTCTTGCCAGCGGTTTCTTGACTTTGAAGATGTGATTATACTGGTGACGAGATATTGGTTACCCTAAGAGAGTCACAGTGTTTCGTGCCAGTTGCTCACCCAAATACACATTTTTTAGATACTGTTTCCAGTGTGCCTGAAGCGATACGCCACTAGTTGTGTATCTTAAGAGAAACATCGTTACTTTTGCCAGGGGTTTCTAGAAGTTGCTGATTTGATTCTGCTGGTGACGAGGCATTGGCTACCTCAAGAGAGTCATAGAGATTCCTGCCAGTTCTTCACCCAAATACACATTTTTTAGATACTCTTTCCAGTCTGCCTGATAGCTACGCCACTAGTTGTGTATCTTAAGAGTCATTGTAACTTTTGCCAGGGGTTTCTTGAAGTTGCTGATGTGATTATGCTGGTGACGAGGCATTGGCTACCCTATGAGTGTCATAGTGATTCCTGCTAGTTGCTCACCCAAATACACATTTTTTTGATACTTTGGCCAGTCTGCCTCAAGTGACACCCCACTAGCTGTGTATCTTATGAGAAGCTTCGTTACCTTTGCAAGCGGTTTCTTGAAGTTGGTGATGGGATTATGTTGGTGACGAGGCATTGGCTACCTTAAGAGAGTCATAGTGCTTCCTGCCAGTTGCTCACCCAAATACACATTTTGAGATACTGTGGCCAGTCTGCCTGAAGCGATACGCCACTAGTTGTGTATCTTAAGAGAAACATCGTTACTCTTGCCAGCGGTTTCTTGACTTTGAAGATGTGATTGTACTGGTGACGAGATATTGGCAACCCTAAGAGAGTCACAGTGTTTCGTGCCAGTTGCTCACCCAAATACACATTTTTTAGATACTGTTTCCAGTGTGCCTGAAGCGATACGCCACTAATTGTGTATCTTAAGAGAAACATCGTTACTTTTGAAAGGGGTTTCTAGAAGTTGCTGATTTGATTCTGCTGGTGACGAATCATAGGCTACCTCAAGAGAGTCATAGAGATTCCTGCCAGTTCTTCACCCAAATACACATTTTTTAGATACTCTTTCCAGTCTGCCTGATAGCTACGCCACTAGTTGTGTATCTTAAGAGTCATTGTAACTTTTGCCAGGGGTTTCTTGAAGTTGCTGATGTGATTATGCTGGTGACGAGGCATTGGCTGCCCTATGTGTGTCATAGTGATTCCTGCTAGTTGCTCACCCAAATACACATTTTTTTGAAACTTTGGCCAGTCTGCCTCAAGTGACACCCCACTAGCTGTGTATCTTATGAGAAGCTTCGTTACCTTTGCAAGCGGTTTCCTGAAGTTGGTGATGGGATTTTGTTGGTGACGAGGCATTGGCTACCTTAAGAGAGTCATAGTGCTTCCTGCCAGTTGCTCACCCAAATACACATTTTGAGATACTGTGGCCAGTCTGCCTGAAGCGATACGCCACTAGTTGTGTATCTTAAGAGAAACATCGTTACTCTTGCCAGCGGTTTCTTGACTTTGAAGATGTGATTGTACTGGTGACGAGATATTGGCAACCCTAAGAGAGTCACAGTGTTTCGTGCCAGTTGCTCACCCAAATACACATTTTTTAGATACTGTTTCCAGTGTGCCTGAAGCGATACGCCACTAATTGTGTATCTTAAGAGAAACATCGTTACTTTTGAAAGGGGTTTCTAGAAGTTGCTGATTTGATTCTGCTGGTGACGAATCATAGGCTACCTCAAGAGAGTCATAGAGATTCCTGCCAGTTGTTCACACAAATACACATTTTTTAGATACTCTTTCCAGTCTGCCTGATAGCTACGCCACTAGTTGTGTATCTTAAGAGTCATTGTAACTTTTGCCAGGGGTTTCTTGAAGTTGCTGATGTGATTATGCTGGTGACGAGGCACTGTCTGCCCTATGAGTGTCATAGTGATTCCTGCTAGTTGCTCACCCAAATACACATTTTTTTGATACTTTGGCCAGTCTGCCTCAAGTGACACCCCACTAACTGTGTATCTTATGAGAAGCTTCGTTACCTTTGCAAGCGGTTTCTTGAAGTTGGTGATGGGATTATGTTTGTGACGAGGCATGGCTACCTTAAGAGGGTCATAGTGCTTTCTGCCAGTTGCTCACCCAAATACACATTTTGAGATACTGTGGCCAGTCTGCCTGAAGCGATACGCCACTAGTTGTGTATCTTAAGAGAAACATCGTTACTTTTGCCAGGGGTTTCTAGAAGTTGCTGATTTGATTCTGCTGGTGACGAGGCATTGGCTACCTCAAGAGAGTCATAGAGATTCCTGCCAGTTCTTCACCCAAATACACATTTTTTAGATACTCTTTCCAGTCTGCCTGATAGCTACGCCACTAGTTGTGTATCTTAAGAGTCATTGTAACTTTTGCCAGGGGTTTCTTGAAGTTGCTGATGTGATTATGCTGGTGACGAGGCATTGGCTGCCCTATGTGTGTCATAGTGATTCCTGCTAGTTGCTCACCCAAATACACATTTTTTTGAAACTTTGGCCAGTCTGCCTCAAGTGACACCCCACTAGCTGTGTATCTTATGAGAAGCTTCGTTACCTTTGCAAGCGGTTTCCTGAAGTTGGTGATGGGATTTTGTTGGTGACGAGGCATTGGCTACCTTAAGAGAGTCATAGTGCTTCCTGCCAGTTGCTCACCCAAATACACATTTTGAGATACTGTGGCCAGTCTGCCTGAAGCGATACGCCACTAGTTGTGTATCTTAAGAGAAACATCGTTACTCTTGCCAGCGGTTTCTTGACTTTGAAGATGTGATTGTACTGGTGACGAGATATTGGCAACCCTAAGAGAGTCACAGTGTTTCGTGCCAGTTGCTCACCCAAATACACATTTTTTAGATACTGTTTCCAGTGTGCCTGAAGCGATACGCCACTAATTGTGTATCTTAAGAGAAACATCGTTACTTTTGAAAGGGGTTTCTAGAAGTTGCTGATTTGATTCTGCTGGTGACGAATCATAGGCTACCTCAAGAGAGTCATAGAGATTCCTGCCAGTTCTTCACCCAAATACACATTTTTTAGATACTCTTTCCAGTCTGCCTGATAGCTACGCCACTACTTGTGTATCTTAAGAGTCATTGTAACTTTTGCCAGGGGTTTCTTGAAGTTGCTGATGTGATTATGCTGGTGACGAGGCACTGTCTGCCCTATGAGTGTCATAGTGATTCCTGCTAGTTGCTCACCCAAATACACATTTTTTTGATACTTTGGCCAGTCTGCCTCAAGTGACACCCCACTAACTGTGTATCTTATGAGAAGCTTCGTTACCTTTGCAAGCGGTTTCCTGAAGTTGGTGATGGGATTATGTTTGTGACGAGGCATTGGCTACCTTAAGAGAGTCATAGTGCTTTCTGCCAGTTGCTCACCCAAATACACATTTTGAGATACTGTGGCCAGTCTGCCTGAAGCGATACGCCACTAGTTGTGTATCTTAAGAGAAACATCGTTACTCTTGCCAGCGGTTTCTTGACTTTGAAGATGTGATTATACTGGTGACGAGATATTGGTTACCCTAAGAGAGTCACAGTGTTTCGTGCCAGTTGCTCACCCAAATACACATTTTTTAGATACTGTTTCCAGTGTGCCTGAAGCGATACGCCACTAGTTGTGTATCTTAAGAGAAACATCGTTACTTTTGCCAGGGGTTTCTAGAAGTTGCTGATTTGATTCTGCTGGTGACGAGGCATTGGCTACCTCAAGAGAGTCATAGAGATTCCTGCCAGTTCTTCACCCAAATACACATTTTTTAGATACTCTTTCCAGTCTGCCTGATAGCTACGCCACTAGTTGTGTATCTTAAGAGTCATTGTAACTTTTGCCAGGGGTTTCTTGAAGTTGCTGATGTGATTATGCTGGTGACGAGGCATTGGCTACCCTATGAGTGTCATAGTGATTCCTGCTAGTTGCTCACCCAAATACACATTTTTTTGATACTTTGGCCAGTCTGCCTCAAGTGACACCCCACTAGCTGTGTATCTTATGAGAAGCTTCGTTACCTTTGCAAGCGGTTTCTTGAAGTTGGTGATGGGATTATGTTGGTGACGAGGCATTGGCTACCTTAAGAGAGTCATAGTGCTTCCTGCCAGTTGCTCACCCAAATACACATTTTGAGATACTGTGGCCAGTCTGCCTGAAGCGATACGCCACTAGTTGTGTATCTTAAGAGAAACATCGTTACTCTTGCCAGCGGTTTCTTGACTTTGAAGATGTGATTGTACTGGTGACGAGATATTGGCAACCCTAAGAGAGTCACAGTGTTTCGTGCCAGTTGCTCACCCAAATACACATTTTTTAGATACTGTTTCCAGTGTGCCTGAAGCGATACGCCACTAGCTGTGTATCTTAAGAGAAACATCGTTACTTTTGAAAGGGCTTTCTAGAAGTTGCTGATTTGATTCTGCTGGTGACGAATCATAGGCTACCTCAAGAGAGTCATAGAGATTCCTGCCAGTTCTTCACACAAATACACATTTTTTAGATACTCTTTCCAGTCTGCCTGATAGCTACGCCACTAGTTGTGTATCTTAAGAGTCATTGTAACTTTTGCCAGGGGTTTCTTGAAGTTGCTGATGTGATTATGCTGGTGACGAGGCATTGTCTGCCCTATGAGTGTCATAGCGATTCCTGCTAGTTGCTCACCCAAATACACATTTTTTTGATACTTTGGCCAGTCTGCCTCAAGTGACACCCCACTAGCTGTGTATCTTATGAGAAGCTTCGTTACCTTTGCAAGCGGTTTCCTGAACTTGGTGATGGGATTATGTTTGTGACGAGGCATTGGCTACCTTAAGAGAGTCATAGTGCTTTCTGCCAGTTGCTCACCCAAATACACATTTTGAGATACTGTGGCCAGTCTGCCTGAAGCGATACGCCACTAGTTGTGTATCTTAAGGGAAACATCGTTACTCTTGCCAGCGGTTTCTTGACTTTGAAGATGTGATTATACTGGTGACGAGATATTGGTTACCCTAAGAGAGCCACAGTGTTTCGTGCCAGTTGCTCACCCAAATACACATTTTTTAGATACTGTTTCCAGTGTGCCTGAAGCGATACGCCACTAGTTGTGTATCTTAAGAGAATCATCGTTACTTTTGCCAGGGGTTTCTAGAAGTTGCTGATTTGATTCTGCTGGTGACGAGGCATTGGCTACCTCAAGAGAGTCATAGAGATTCCTGCCAGTTCTTCACCCAAATACACATTTTTTAGATACTCTTTCCAGTCTGCCTGATAGCTACGCCACTAGTTGTGTATCTTAAGAGTCATTGTAACTTTTGCCAGGGGTTTCTTGAAGTTGCTGATGTGATTATGCTGGTGACGAGGCATTGGCTACCCTATGAGTGTCATAGTGATTCCTGCTAGTTGCTCACCCAAATACACATTTTTTTGATACTTTGGCCAGTCTGCCTCAAGTGACACCCCACTAGCTGTGTATCTTATGAGAAGCTTCGTTACCTTTGCAAGCGGTTTCTTGAAGTTGGTGATGGGATTATGTTGGTGACGAGGCATTGGCTACCTTAAGAGAGTCATAGTGCTTCCTGCCAGTTGCTCACCCAAATACACATTTTGAGATACTGTGGCCAGTCTGCCTGAAGCGATACGCCACTAGTTGTGTATCTTAAGAGAAACATCGTTACTCTTGCCAGCGGTTTCTTGACTTTGAAGATGTGATTGTACTGGTGACGAGATATTGGCAACCCTAAGAGAGTCACAGTGTTTCGTGCCAGTTGCTCACCCAAATACACATTTTTTAGATACTGTTTCCAGTGTGCCTGAAGCGATACGCCACTAATTGTGTATCTTAAGAGAAACATCGTTACTTTTGAAAGGGGTTTCTAGAAGTTGCTGATTTGATTCTGCTGGTGACGAATCATAGGCTACCTCAAGAGAGTCATAGAGATTCCTGCCAGTTCTTCACCCAAATACACATTTTTTAGATACTCTTTCCAGTCTGCCTGATAGCTACGCCACTAGTTGTGTATCTTAAGAGTCATTGTAACTTTTGCCAGGGGTTTCTTGAAGTTGCTGATGTGATTATGCTGGTGACGAGGCATTGGCTACCCTATGAGTGTCATAGTGATTCCTGCTAGTTGCTCACCCAAATACACATTTTTTTGATACTTTGGCCAGTCTGCCTCAAGTGACACCCCACTAGCTGTGTATCTTATGAGAAGCTTCGTTACCTTTGCAAGCGGTTTCCTGAACTTGGTGATGGGATTATGTTTGTGACGAGGCATTGGCTACCTTAAGAGAGTCATAGTGCTTTCTGCCAGTTGCTCACCCAAATACACATTTTGAGATACTGTGGCCAGTCTGCCTGAAGCGATACGCCACTAGTTGTGTATCTTAAGAGAAACATCGTTACTCTTGCCAGCGGTTTCTTGACTTTGAAGATGTGATTGTACTGGTGATGAGATATTGGCAACCCTAAGAGAGTCACCGTGTTTCGTGCCAGTTGCTCACCCAAATACACATTTTTTTGATACTGTTTCCAGTGTGCCTGAAGCGATACGCCACTAGTTGTGTATCTTAAGAGAAACATCGTTACTTTTGAAAGGGGTTTCTAGAAGTTGCTGATTTGATTCTGCTGGTGACGAATCACTGGCTACCTCAAGAGAGTCATAGAGATTCCTGCCAGTTCTTCACCCAAATACACATTTTTTAGATACTCTTTCCAGTCTGCCTGATAGCTACGCCACTAGTTGTGTATCTTAAGAGTCATTGTAACTTTTGCCAGGGGTTTCTTGAAGTTGCTGATGTGATTATGCTGGTGACGAGGCATTGGCTACCCTATGAGTGTCATAGTGATTCCTGCTAGTTGCTCACCCAAATACACATTTTTTTGATACTTTGGCCAGTCTGCCTCAAGTGACACCCCACTAGCTGTGTATCTTATGAGAAGCTTCGTTACCTTTGCAAGCGGTTTCTTGAAGTTGGTGATGGGATTATGTTGGTGACGAGGCATTGGCTACCTTAAGAGAGTCATAGTGCTTCCTGCCAGTTGCTCACCCAAATACACATTTTGAGATACTGTGGCCAGTCTGCCTGAAGCGATACGCCACTAGTTGTGTATCTTAAGAGAAACATCGTTACTCTTGCCAGCGGTTTCTTGACTTTGAAGATGTGATTGTACTGGTGACGAGATATTGGCAACCCTAAGAGAGTCAAAGTGTTTCGTGCCAGTTGCTCACCCAAATACACATTTTTTAGATACTGTTTCCAGTGTGCCTGAAGCGATACGCCACTAGCTGTGTATCTTAAGAGAAACATCGTTACTTTTGAAAGGGCTTTCTAGAAGTTGCTGATTTGATTCTGCTGGTGACGAATCATAGGCTACCTCAAGAGAGTCATAGAGATTCCTGCCAGTTCTTCACACAAATACACATTTTTTAGATACTCTTTCCAGTCTGCCTGATAGCTACGCCACTAGTTGTGTATCTTAAGAGTCATTGTAACTTTTGCCAGGGGTTTCTTGAAGTTGCTGATGTGATTATGCTGGTGACGAGGCATTGTCTGCCCTATGAGTGTCATAGCGATTCCTGCTAGTTGCTCACCCAAATACACATTTTTTTGATACTTTGGCCAGTCTGCCTCAAGTGACACCCCACTAGCTGTGTATCTTATGAGAAGCTTCGTTACCTTTGCAAGCGGTTTCCTGAACTTGGTGATGGGATTATGTTTGTGACGAGGCATTGGCTACCTTAAGAGAGTCATAGTGCTTTCTGCCAGTTGCTCACCCAAATACACATTTTGAGATACTGTGGCCAGTCTGCCTGAAGCGATACGCCACTAGTTGTGTATCTTAAGGGAAACATCGTTACTCTTGCCAGCGGTTTCTTGACTTTGAAGATGTGATTATACTGGTGACGAGACATTGGTTACCCTAAGAGAGCCACAGTGTTTCGTGCCAGTTGCTCACCCAAATACACATTTTTTAGATACTGTTTCCAGTGTGCCTGAAGCGATACGCCACTAGTTGTGTATCTTAAGAGAATCATCGTTACTTTTGCCAGGGGTTTCTAGAAGTTGCTGATTTGATTCTGCTGGTGACGAGGCATTGGCTACCTCAAGAGAGTCATAGAGATTCCTGCCAGTTCTTCACCCAAATACACATTTTTTAGATACTCTTTCCAGTCTGCCTGATAGCTACGCCACTAGTTGTGTATCTTAAGAGTCATTGTAACTTTTGCCAGGGGTTTCTTGAAGTTGCTGATGTGATTATGCTGGTGACGAGGCATTGGCTACCCTATGAGTGTCATAGTGATTCCTGCTAGTTGCTCACCCAAATACACATTTTTTTGATACTTTGGCCAGTCTGCCTCAAGTGACACCCCACTAGCTGTGTATCTTATGAGAAGCTTCGTTACCTTTGCAAGCGGTTTCTTGAAGTTGGTGATGGGATTATGTTGGTGACGAGGCATTGGCTACCTTAAGAGAGTCATAGTGCTTCCTGCCAGTTGCTCACCCAAATACACATTTTGAGATACTGTGGCCAGTCTGCCTGAAGCGATACGCCACTAGTTGTGTATCTTAAGAGAAACATCGTTACTCTTGCCAGCGGTTTCTTGACTTTGAAGATGTGATTGTACTGGTGACGAGATATTGGCAACCCTAAGAGAGTCACAGTGTTTCGTGCCAGTTGCTCACCCAAATACACATTTTTTAGATACTGTTTCCAGTGTGCCTGAAGCGATACGCCACTAATTGTGTATCTTAAGAGAAACATCGTTACTTTTGAAAGGGGTTTCTAGAAGTTGCTGATTTGATTCTGCTGGTGACGAATCATAGGCTACCTCAAGAGAGTCATAGAGATTCCTGCCAGTTCTTCACCCAAATACACATTTTTTAGATACTCTTTCCAGTCTGCCTGATAGCTACGCCACTAGTTGTGTATCTTAAGAGTCATTGTAACTTTTGCCAGGGGTTTCTTGAAGTTGCTGATGTGATTATGCTGGTGACGAGGCATTGGCTACCCTATGAGTGTCATAGTGATTCCTGCTAGTTGCTCACCCAAATACACATTTTTTTGATACTTTGGCCAGTCTGCCTCAAGTGACACCCCACTAGCTGTGTATCTTATGAGAAGCTTCGTTACCTTTGCAAGCGGTTTCCTGAACTTGGTGATGGGATTATGTTTGTGACGAGGCATTGGCTACCTTAAGAGAGTCATAGTGCTTTCTGCCAGTTGCTCACCCAAATACACATTTTGAGATACTGTGGCCAGTCTGCCTGAAGCGATACGCCACTAGTTGTGTATCTTAAGAGAAACATCGTTACTCTTGCCAGCGGTTTCTTGACTTTGAAGATGTGATTGTACTGGTGATGAGATATTGGCAACCCTAAGAGAGTCACCGTGTTTCGTGCCAGTTGCTCACCCAAATACACATTTTTTTGATACTGTTTCCAGTGTGCCTGAAGCGATACGCCACTAGTTGTGTATCTTAAGAGAAACATCGTTACTTTTGAAAGGGGTTTCTAGAAGTTGCTGATTTGATTCTGCTGGTGACGAATCACTGGCTACCTCAAGAGAGTCATAGAGATTCCTGCCAGTTCTTCACCCAAATACACATTTTTTAGATACTCTTTCCAGTCTGCCTGATAGCTACGCCACTAGTTGTGTATCTTAAGAGTCATTGTAACTTTTGCCAGGGGTTTCTTGAAGTTGCTGATGTGATTATGCTGGTGACGAGGCATTGGCTACCCTATGAGTGTCATAGTGATTCCTGCTAGTTGCTCACCCAAATACACATTTTTTTGATACTTTGGCCAGTCTGCCTCAAGTGACACCCCACTAGCTGTGTATCTTATGAGAAGCTTCGTTACCTTTGCAAGCGGTTTCTTGAAGTTGGTGATGGGATTATGTTGGTGACGAGGCATTGGCTACCTTAAGAGAGTCATAGTGCTTCCTGCCAGTTGCTCACCCAAATACACATTTTGAGATACTGTGGCCAGTCTGCCTGAAGCGATACGCCACTAGTTGTGTATCTTAAGAGAAACATCGTTACTCTTGCCAGCGGTTTCTTGACTTTGAAGATGTGATTGTACTGGTGACGAGATATTGGCAACCCTAAGAGAGTCACAGTGTTTCGTGCCAGTTGCTCACCCAAATACACATTTTTTAGATACTGTTTCCAGTGTGCCTGAAGCGATACGCCACTAGCTGTGTATCTTAAGAGAAACATCGTTACTTTTGAAAGGGCTTTCTAGAAGTTGCTGATTTGATTCTGCTGGTGACGAATCATAGGCTACCTCAAGAGAGTCATAGAGATTCCTGCCAGTTCTTCACACAAATACACATTTTTTAGATACTCTTTCCAGTCTGCCTGATAGCTACGCCACTAGTTGTGTATCTTAAGAGTCATTGTAACTTTTGCCAGGGGTTTCTTGAAGTTGCTGATGTGATTATGCTGGTGACGAGGCATTGTCTGCCCTATGAGTGTCATAGCGATTCCTGCTAGTTGCTCACCCAAATACACATTTTTTTGATACTTTGGCCAGTCTGCCTCAAGTGACACCCCACTAGCTGTGTATCTTATGAGAAGCTTCGTTACCTTTGCAAGCGGTTTCCTGAACTTGGTGATGGGATTATGTTTGTGACGAGGCATTGGCTACCTTAAGAGAGTCATAGTGCTTTCTGCCAGTTGCTCACCCAAATACACATTTTGAGATACTGTGGCCAGTCTGCCTGAAGCGATACGCCACTAGTTGTGTATCTTAAGGGAAACATCGTTACTCTTGCCAGCGGTTTCTTGACTTTGAAGATGTGATTATACTGGTGACGAGATATTGGTTACCCTAAGAGAGCCACAGTGTTTCGTGCCAGTTGCTCACCCAAATACACATTTTTTAGATACTGTTTCCAGTGTGCCTGAAGCGATACGCCACTAGTTGTGTATCTTAAGAGAATCATCGTTACTTTTGCCAGGGGTTTCTAGAAGTTGCTGATTTGATTCTGCTGGTGACGAGGCATTGGCTACCTCAAGAGAGTCATAGAGATTCCTGCCAGTTCTTCACCCAAATACACATTTTTTAGATACTCTTTCCAGTCTGCCTGATAGCTACGCCACTAGTTGTGTATCTTAAGAGTCATTGTAACTTTTGCCAGGGGTTTCTTGAAGTTGCTGATGTGATTATGCTGGTGACGAGGCATTGGCTACCCTATGAGTGTCATAGTGATTCCTGCTAGTTGCTCACCCAAATACACATTTTTTTGATACTTTGGCCAGTCTGCCTCAAGTGACACCCCACTAGCTGTGTATCTTATGAGAAGCTTCGTTACCTTTGCAAGCGGTTTCTTGAAGTTGGTGATGGGATTATGTTGGTGACGAGGCATTGGCTACCTTAAGAGAGTCATAGTGCTTCCTGCCAGTTGCTCACCCAAATACACATTTTGAGATACTGTGGCCAGTCTGCCTGAAGCGATACGCCACTAGTTGTGTATCTTAAGAGAAACATCGTTACTCTTGCCAGCGGTTTCTTGACTTTGAAGATGTGATTGTACTGGTGACGAGATATTGGCAACCCTAAGAGAGTCACAGTGTTTCGTGCCAGTTGCTCACCCAAATACACATTTTTTAGATACTGTTTCCAGTGTGCCTGAAGCGATACGCCACTAATTGTGTATCTTAAGAGAAACATCGTTACTTTTGAAAGGGGTTTCTAGAAGTTGCTGATTTGATTCTGCTGGTGACGAATCATAGGCTACCTCAAGAGAGTCATAGAGATTCCTGCCAGTTCTTCACCCAAATACACATTTTTTAGATACTCTTTCCAGTCTGCCTGATAGCTACGCCACTAGTTGTGTATCTTAAGAGTCATTGTAACTTTTGCCAGGGGTTTCTTGAAGTTGCTGATGTGATTATGCTGGTGACGAGGCATTGGCTACCCTATGAGTGTCATAGTGATTCCTGCTAGTTGCTCACCCAAATACACATTTTTTTGATACTTTGGCCAGTCTGCCTCAAGTGACACCCCACTAGCTGTGTATCTTATGAGAAGCTTCGTTACCTTTGCAAGCGGTTTCCTGAACTTGGTGATGGGATTATGTTTGTGACGAGGCATTGGCTACCTTAAGAGAGTCATAGTGCTTTCTGCCAGTTGCTCACCCAAATACACATTTTGAGATACTGTGGCCAGTCTGCCTGAAGCGATACGCCACTAGTTGTGTATCTTAAGAGAAACATCGTTACTCTTGCCAGCGGTTTCTTGACTTTGAAGATGTGATTGTACTGGTGATGAGATATTGGCAACCCTAAGAGAGTCACCGTGTTTCGTGCCAGTTGCTCACCCAAATACACATTTTTTTGATACTGTTTCCAGTGTGCCTGAAGCGATACGCCACTAGTTGTGTATCTTAAGAGAAACATCGTTACTTTTGAAAGGGGTTTCTAGAAGTTGCTGATTTGATTCTGCTGGTGACGAATCACTGGCTACCTCAAGAGAGTCATAGAGATTCCTGCCAGTTCTTCACCCAAATACACATTTTTTAGATACTCTTTCCAGTCTGCCTGATAGCTACGCCACTAGTTGTGTATCTTAAGAGTCATTGTAACTTTTGCCAGGGGTTTCTTGAAGTTGCTGATGTGATTATGCTGGTGACGAGGCATTGGCTACCCTATGAGTGTCATAGTGATTCCTGCTAGTTGCTCACCCAAATACACATTTTTTTGATACTTTGGCCAGTCTGCCTCAAGTGACACCCCACTAGCTGTGTATCTTATGAGAAGCTGCGTTACCTTTGCAAGCGGTTTCTTGAAGTTGGTGATGTGATTATGTTGGTGACGAGGCATTGGCTACCTTCAGAGAGTCATAGTGCTAACTGCCAGTTTCTCACCCAAATACACATTTTGAGATACTGTGGCCAGTCTGCCTGAAGCGATACGCCACTAGTTGTGTATCTTAAGAGAAACATCGTTACTCTTGCCAGCGGTTTCTTGACTTTGAAGATGTGATTGTACTGGTGACGAGATATTGGCAACCCTAAGAGAGTCACAGTGTTTCGTGCCAGTTGCTCACCCAAATACACATTTTTTAGATACTGTTTCCAGTGTGCCTCAAGCGATACGCCACTAGTTGTGTATCTTAAGAGAAACATCGTTACTTTTGAAAGGGGTTTCTAGAAGTTGCTGATTTGATTCTGCTGGTGACGAATCATAGGCTACCTCAAGAGAGTCATAGAGATTCCTGCCAGTTCTTCACACAAATACACATTTTTTAGATACTCTTTCCAGTCTGCCTGATAGCTACGCCACTAGTTGTGTATCTTAAGAGTCATTGTAACTTTTGCCAGGGGTTTCTTGAAGTTGCTGATGTGATTATGCTGGTGACGAGGCATTGTCTGCCCTATGAGAGTCATAGTGATTCCTGCTAGTTGCTCACCCAAATACACATTTTTTTGATACTTTGGCCAGTCTGCCTCAAGTGACACCCCACTAGCTGTGTATCTTATGAGAAGCTTCGTTACCTTTGCAAGCGGTTTCCTGAAGTTGGTGATGGGATTATGTTTGTGACGAGGCATTGGCTACCTTAAGAGAGTCATAGTGCTTCCTGCCAGTTGCTCACCCAAATACACATTTTGAGATACTGTGGCCAGTCTGCCTGAAGCGATACGCCACTAGTTGTGTATCTTAAGAGAAACATCGTTACTCTTGCCAGGGGTTTCTTGACTTTGAAGCTGTGATTATACTGGTGACGAGATATTGGCAACCCTAAGAGAGTCACAGTGTTTCGTGCCAGTTGCTCACCCAAATACACATTTTTTAGATACTGTTTCCAGTGTGCCTGAAGCGATACGCCACTAATTGTGTATCTTAAGAGAAACATCGTTACTTTTGAAAGGGGTTTCTAGAAGTTGCTGATTTGATTGTGCTGGTGACGAATCATAGGCTACCTCATGAGAGTCATAGAGATTCCTGCCAGTTCTTCACCCAAATACACATTTTTTAGATACTCTTTCCAGTCTGCCTGATAGCTACGCCACTAGTTGTGTATCTTAAGAGTCATTGTAACTTTTGCCAGGGGTTTCTTGAAGTTGCTGATGTGATTATGCTGGTGACGAGGCATTGGCTACCCTATGAGTGTCATAGTGATTCCTGCTAGTTGCTCACCCAAATACACATTTTTTTGATACTTTGGCCAGTCTGCCTCAAGTGACACCCCACTAGCTGTGTATCTTATGAGAAGCTGCGTTACCTTTGCAAGCGGTTTCTTGAAGTTGGTGATGTGATTATGTTGGTGACGAGGCATTGGCTACCTTCAGAGAGTCATAGTGCTTTCTGCCAGTTGCTCACCCAAATACACATTTTGAGATACTGTGGCCAGTCTGCCTGAAGCGATACGCCACTAGTTGTGTATCTTAAGAGAAACATCGTTACTCTTGCCAGCGGTTTCTTGACTTTGAAGATGTGATTGTACTGGTGACGAGATATTGGCAACCCTAAGAAAGTCACAGTGTTTCGTGCCAGTTGCTCACCCAAATACACATTTTTAGTTACTGTTTCCAGTGTGCCTGAAGCGATACGCCACTAGTTGTGTATCTTATGAGAAACATCGTTACTTTTGAAAGGGGTTTCTAGAAGTTGCTGATTTGATTCTGCTGGTGACGAATCATAGGCTACCTCAAGAGAGTCATAGAGATTCCTGCCAGTTGTTCACACAAATACACATTTTTTAGATACTCTTTCCAGTCTGCCTGATAGCTACGCCACTAGTTGTGTATCTTAAGAGTCATTGTAACTTTTGCCAGGGGTTTCTTGAAGTTGCTGATGTGATTATGCTGGTGACGAGGCATTGTCTGCCCTATGAGTGTCATAGTGATTCCTGCTAGTTGCTCACCCAAATACACATTTTTTTGATACTTTGGCCAGTCTGCCTCAAGTGACACCCCACTAGCTGTGTATCTTATGAGAAGCTTCGTTAACTTTGCAAGCGGTTTCCTGAAGTTGGTGATGGGATTATGTTTGTGACGAGGCATTGGCTTCTTAAGAGAGTCATAGTGCTTTCTGCCAGTTGCTCACCCAAATACACATTTTGAGATACTGTGGCCAGTCTGCCTGAAGCGATACGCCACTAGTTGTGTATCTTAAGAGAAACATCGTTACTCTTGCCAGCGGTTTCTTGACTTTGAAGATGTGATTATACTGGTGACGAGATATTGGTTACCCTAAGAGAGTCACAGTGTTTCGTGCCAGTTGCTCACCCAAATACACATTTTGTAGATACTGTTTCCAGTGTGCCTGAAGCGATACGCCACTAGTTGTGTATCTTAAGAGAAACATCGTTACTTTTGAAAGGGGTTTCTAGAAGTTGCTGATTTGATTCTGCTGGTGACGAATCACTGGCTACCTCAAGAGAGTCATAGAGATTCCTGCCAGTTCTTCACCCAAATACACATTTTTTAGATACTCTTTCCAGTCTGCCTGATAGCTACGCCACTAGTTGTGTATCTTAAGAGTCATTGTAACTTTTGCCAGGGGTTTCTTGAAGTTGCTGATGTGATTATGCTGGTGACGAGGCATTGGCTGCCCTATGAGTGTCATAGTGATTCCTGCTAGTTGCTCACCCAAATACACATTTTTTTTTGATACTTTGGCCAGTCTGCCTCAAGTGACACCCCACTAGCTGTGTATCTTATGAGAAGCTTCGTTACCTTTGCAAGCGGTTTCCTGAAGTTGGTGATGTGATTATGTTGGTGACGAGGCATTGGCTACCTTCAGAGAGTCATAGTGCTTTCTGCCAGTTGCTCACCCAAATACACATTTTGAGATACTGTGGCCAGTCTGCCTGAAGCGATACGCCACTAGTTGTGTATCTTAAGAGAAACATCGTTACTCTTGCCAGCGGTTTCTTGACTTTGAAGATGTGATTGTACTGGTGACGAGATATTGGCAACCCTAAGAGAGTCACAGTGTTTCGTGCCAGTTGCTCACCCAAATACACATTTTTAGATACTGTTTCCAGTGTGCCTGAAGCGATACGCCACTAGTTGTGTATCTTAAGAGAAACATCGTTACTTTTGAAAGGGGTTTCTAGAAGTTGCTGATTTGATTCTGCTGGTGACGAATCATAGGCTACCTCAAGAGAGTCATAGAGATTCCTGCCAGTTCTTCACACAAATACACATTTTTTAGATACTCTTTCCAGTCTGCCTGATAGCTACGCCACTAGTTGTGTATCTTAAGAGTCATTGTAACTTTTGCCAGGGGTTTCTTGAAGTTGCTGATGTGATTATGCTGGTGACGAGGCATTGTCTGCCCTATGAGTGTCATAGTGATTCCTGCTAGTTGCTCACCCAAATACACATTTTTTTGATACTTTGGCCAGTCTGCCTCAAGTGACACCCCACTAGCTGTGTATCTTATGAGAAGCTTCGTTAACTTTGCAAGCGGTTTTCTGAAGTTGGTGATGGGATTATGTTTGTGACGAGGCATTGGCTACCTTAAGAGAGTCATAGTGCTTTCTGCCAGTTGCTCACCCAAATACACATTTTGAGATACTGTGGCCAGTCTGCCTGAAGCGATACGCCACTAGTTGTGTATCTTAAGAGAAACATCGTTACTCTTGCCAGCGGTTTCTTGACTTTGAAGATGTGATTATACTGGTGACGAGATATTGGTTACCCTAAGAGAGTCACAGTGTTTCGTGCCAGTTGCTCACCCAAATACACATTTTGTAGATACTGTTTCCAGTGTGCCTGAAGCGATACGCCACTAGTTGTGTATCTTAAGAGAAACATCGTTACTTTTGAAAGGGGTTTCTAGAAGTTGCTGATTTGATTCTGCTGGTGACGAATCACTGGCTACCTCAAGAGAGTCATAGAGATTCCTGCCAGTTCTTCACCCAAATACACATTTTTTAGATACTCTTTCCAGTCTGCCTGATAGCTACGCCACTAGTTGTGTATCTTAAGAGTCATTGTAACTTTTGCCAGGGGTTTCTTGAAGTTGCTGATGTGATTATGCTGGTGACGAGGCATTGGCTGCCCTATGAGTGTCATAGTGATTCCTGCTAGTTGCTCACCCAAATACACATTTTTTTTGATACTTTGGCCAGTCTGCCTCAAGTGACACCCCACTAGCTGTGTATCTTATGAGAAGCTTCGTTACCTTTGCAAGCGGTTTCCTGAAGTTGGTGATGTGATTATGTTGGTGACGAGGCATTGGCTACCTTCAGAGAGTCATAGTGCTTTCTGCCAGTTGCTCACCCAAATACACATTTTGAGATACTGTGGCCAGTCTGCCTGAAGCGATACGCCACTAGTTGTGTATCTTAAGAGAAACATCGTTACTCTTGCCAGCGGTTTCTTGACTTTGAAGATGTGATTGTACTGGTGACGAGATATTGGCAACCCTAAGAGAGTCACAGTGTTTCGTGCCAGTTGCTCACCCAAATACACATTTTTAGATACTGTTTCCAGTGTGCCTGAAGCGATACGCCACTAGTTGTGTATCTTAAGAGAAACATCGTTACTTTTGAAAGGGGTTTCTAGAAGTTGCTGATTTGATTCTGCTGGTGACGAATCATAGGCTACCTCAAGAGAGTCATAGAGATTCCTGCCAGTTCTTCACACAAATACACATTTTTTAGATACTCTTTCCAGTCTGCCTGATAGCTACGCCACTAGTTGTGTATCTTAAGAGTCATTGTAACTTTTGCCAGGGGTTTCTTGAAGTTGCTGATGTGATTATGCTGGTGACGAGGCATTGTCTGCCCTATGAGTGTCATAGTGATTCCTGCTAGTTGCTCACCCAAATACACATTTTTTTGATACTTTGGCCAGTCTGCCTCAAGTGACACCCCACTAGCTGTGTATCTTATGAGAAGCTTCGTTAACTTTGCAAGCGGTTTTCTGAAGTTGGTGATGGGATTATGTTTGTGACGAGGCATTGGCTACCTTAAGAGAGTCATAGTGCTTTCTGCCAGTTGCTCACCCAAATACACATTTTGAGATACTGTGGCCAGTCTGCCTGAAGCGATACGCCACTAGTTGTGTATCTTAAGAGAAACATCGTTACTCTTGCCAGCGGTTTCTTGACTTTGAAGATGTGATTATACTGGTGACGAGATATTGGTTACCCTAAGAGAGTCACAGTGTTTCGTGCCAGTTGCTCACCCAAATACACATTTTTTAGATACTGTTTCCAGTGTGCCTGAAGCGATACGCCACTAGTTGTGTATCTTAAGAGAAACATCGTTACTTTTGAAAGGGGTTTCTAGAAGTTGCTGAATTGATTCTGCTGGTGACGAATCACTGGCTACCTCAAGAGAGTCATAGAGATTCCTGCCAGTTCTTCACCCAAATACACATTTTTTAGATACTCTTTCCAGTCTGCCTGATAGCTACGCCACTAGTTGTGTATCTTAAGAGTCATTGTAACTTTTGCCAGGGGTTTCTTGAAGTTGCTGATGTGATGATGCTGGTGACGAGGCATTGGCTGCCCTATGAGTGTCATAGTGATTCCTGCTAGTTGCTCACCCAAATACACATTTTTTTGATACTTTGGCCAGTCTGCCTCAAGTGACACCCCACTAGCTGTGTATCTTATGAGAAGCTTCGTTACCTTTGCAAGCGGTTTCCTGAAGTTGGTGATGGGATTATGTTGGTGACGAGGCATTGGCTACCTTAAGAGAGTCATAGTGCTTCCTGCCAGTTGCTCACCCAAATACACATTTTGAGATACTGTGGCCAGTCTGCCTGAAGCGATACGCCACTAGTTGTGTATCTTAAGAGAAACATCGTTACTCTTGCCAGCGGTTTCTTGACTTTGAAGATGTGATTGTACTGGTGACGAGATATTGGCAACCCTAAGAGAGTCACAGTGTTTCGTGCCAGTTGCTCACCCAAATACACATTTTTAGATACTGTTTCCAGTGTGCCTGAAGCGATACGCCACTAGTTGTGTATCTTAAGAGAAACATCGTTACTTTTGAAAGGGGTTTCTAGAAGTTGCTGATTTGATTCTGCTGGTGACGAATCATAGGCTACCTCAAGAGAGTCATAGAGATTCCTGCCAGTTCTTCACACAAATACACATTTTTTAGATACTCTTTCCAGTCTGCCTGATAGCTACGCCACTAGTTGTGTATCTTAAGAGTCATTGTAACTTTTGCCAGGGGTTTCTTGAAGTTGCTGATGTGATTATGCTGGTGACGAGGCATTGTCTGCCCTATGAGTGTCATAGTGATTCCTGCTAGTTGCTCACCCAAATACACATTTTTTTGATACTTTGGCCAGTCTGCCTCAAGTGACACCCCACTAGCTGTGTATCTTATGAGAAGCTTCGTTAACTTTGCAAGCGGTTTCCTGAAGTTGGTGATGGGATTATGTTTGTGACGAGGCATTGGCTACCTTAAGAGAGTCATAGTGCTTTCTGCCAGTTGCTCACCCAAATACACATTTTGAGATACTGTGGCCAGTCTGCCTGAAGCGATACGCCACTAGTTGTGTATCTTAAGAGAAACATCGTTACTCTTGCCAGCGGTTTCTTGACTTTGAAGATGTGATTATACTGGTGACGAGATATTGGTTACCCTAAGAGAGTCACAGTGTTTCGTGCCAGTTGCTCACCCAAATACACATTTTTTAGATACTGTTTCCAGTGTGCCTGAAGCGATACGCCACTAGTTGTGTATCTTAAGAGAAACATCGTTACTTTTGAAAGGGGTTTCTAGAAGTTGCTGATTTGATTCTGCTGGTGACGAATCACTGGCTACCTCAAGAGAGTCATAGAGATTCCTGCCAGTTCTTCACCCAAATACACATTTTTTAGATACTCTTTCCAGTCTGCCTGATAGCTACGCCACTAGTTGTGTATCTTAAGAGTCATTGTAACTTTTGCCAGGGGTTTCTTGAAGTTGCTGATGTGATTATGCTGGTGACGAGGCATTGGCTGCCCTATGAGTGTCATAGTGATTCCTGCTAGTTGCTCACCCAAATACACATTTTTTTGATACTTTGGCCAGTCTGCCTCAAGTGACACCCCACTAGCTGTGTATCTTATGAGAAGCTTCGTTACCTTTGCAAGCGGTTTCCTGAAGTTGGTGATGGGATTATGTTGGTGACGAGGCATTGGCTACCTTAAGAGAGTCATAGTGCTTCCTGCCAGTTGCTCACCCAAATACACATTTTGAGATACTGTGGCCAGTCTGCCTGAAGCGATACGCCACTAGTTGTATATCTTAAGAGAAACATCGTTACTCTTGCCAGCGGTTTCTTGACTTTGAAGATGTGATTGTACTGGTGACGAGATATTGGCTACCCTAAGAGAGTCACAGTGTTTCCTGCCAGTTGCTCATCCAAATACACATTGTTTTGATACTCTTCCCAGTCTGCCTGATAGCTACGCCACTAGTTGTGTATCTTAAGAGTCATTGTAACTTTTGCCAGGGGTTTCTTGAAGTTGCTGATGTGATTATGCTGGTGACGAGGCATTGGCTACCCTATGAGTGTCGTAGTGATTCCTGCTAGTTGCTCACCCAAATACACATTTTTTTGATACTTTGGCCAGTCTGCCTCAAGTGACACCCCACTAGCTGTGTATCTTATGAGAAGCTTCGTTACCTTTGCAAGCGGTTTCTTGAAGTTGGTGATGGGATTATGTTGGTGACGAGGCATTGGCTACCTTAAGAGAGTCATAGTGCTTCCTGCCAGTTGCTCACCCAAATACACATTTTGAGATACTGTGGCCAGTCTGCCTGAAGCGATACGCCACTAGTTGTGTATCTTAAGAGAAACATCGTTACTCTTGCCAGGGGTTTCTTGACTTTGAAGCTGTGATTATACTGGTGACGAGATATTGGCTACCCGAAGAGAGTCACAGTGTTTCGTGCCAGTTGCTCACCCAAATACACATTTTTTAGATACTGTTTCCAGTGTGCCTGAAGCGATACGCCACTAATTGTGTATCTTAAGAGAAACATCGTTACTTTTGAAAGGGGTTTCTAGAAGTTGCTGATTTGATTGTGCTGGTGACGAATCATAGGCTACCTCAAGAGAGTCATAGAGATTCCTGCCAGTTCTTCACCCAAATACACATTTTTTAGATACTCTTTCCAGTCTGCCTGATAGCTACGCCACTAGTTGTGTATCTTAAGAGTCATTGTAACTTTTGCCAGGGGTTTCTTGAAGTTGCTGATGTGATTATGCTGGTGACGAGGCATTGGCTACCCTATGAGTGTCATAGTGATTCCTGCTAGTTGCTCACCCAAATACACATTTTTTTGATACTTTGGCCAGTCTGCCTCAAGTGACACCCCACTAGCTGTGTATCTTATGAGAAGCTGCGTTACCTTTGCAAGCGGTTTCTTGAAGTTGGTGGTGTGATTATGTTGGTGACGAGGCATTGGCTACCTTCAGAGAGTCATAGTGCTTTCTGCCAGTTGCTCACCCAAATACACATTTTGAGATACTGTGGCCAGTCTGCCTGAAGCGATACGCCACTAGTTGTGTATCTTAAGAGAAACATCGTTACTCTTGCCAGCGGTTTCTTGACTTTGAAGATGTGATTGTACTGGTGACGAGATATTGGCAACCCTAAGAGAGTCACAGTGTTTCGTGCCAGTTGCTCACCCAAATACACATTTTTAGATACTGTTTCCAGTGTGCCTGAAGCGATACGCCACTAGTTGTGTATCTTAAGAGAAACATCGTTACTTTTGAAAGGGGTTTCTAGAAGTTGCTGATTTGATTCTGCTGGTGACGAATCATAGGCTACCTCTAGAGAGTCATAGAGATTCCTGCCAGTTCTTCACACAAATACACATTTTTTAGATACTCTTTCCAGTCTGCCTGATAGCTACGCCACTAGTTGTGTATCTTAAGAGTCATTGTAACTTTTGCCAGGGGTTTCTTGAAGTTGCTGATGTGATTATGCTGGTGACGAGGCATTGTCTGCCCTATGAGTGTCATAGTGATTCCTGCTAGTTGCTCACCCAAATACACATTTTTTTGATACTTTGGCCAGTCTGCCTCAAGTGACACCCCACTAGCTGTGTATCTTATGAGAAGCTTCGTTAACTTTGCAAGCGGTTTCCTGAAGTTGGTGATGGGATTATGTTTGTGACGAGGCATTGGCTTCTTAAGAGAGTCATAGTGCTTTCTGCCAGTTGCTCACCCAAATACACATTTTGAGATACTGTGGCCAGTCTGCCTGAAGCGATACGCCACTAGTTGTGTATCTTAAGAGAAACATCGTTACTCTTGCCAGCGGTTTCTTGACTTTGAAGATGTGATTGTACTGGTGACGAGATATTGGCAACCCTAAGAGAGTCACAGTGTTTCGTGCCAGTTGCTCACCCAAATACACATTTTTAGATACTGTTTCCAGTATGCCTGAAGCGATACGCCACTAGTTGTGTATCTTAAGAGAAACATCGTTACTTTTGAAAGGGGTTTATAGAAGTTGCTGATTTGATTCTGCTGGTGACGAATCATAGGCTACCTCAAGAGAGTCATAGAGATTCCTGCCAGTTCTTCACACAAATACACATTTTTTAGATACTCTTTCCAGTCTGCCTGATAGCTACGCCACTAGTTGTGTATCTTAAGAGTCATTGTAACTTTTGCCAGGGGTTTCTTGAAGTTGCTGATGTGATTATGCTGGTGACGAGGCATTGTCTGCCCTATGAGTGTCATAGTGATTCCTGCTAGTTGCTCACCCAAATACACATTTTTTTGATACTTTGGCCAGTCTGCCTCAAGTGACACCCCACTAGCTGTGTATCTTATGAGAAGCTTCGTTAACTTTGCAAGCGGTTTCCTGAAGTTGGTGATGGGATTATGTTTGTGACGAGGCATTGGCTACCTTAAGAGAGTCATAGTGCTTTCTGCCAGTTGCTCACCCAAATACACATTTTGAGATACTGTGGCCAGTCTGCCTGAAGCGATTCGCCACTAGTTGTGTATCTTAAGAGAAACATCGTTACTCTTGCCAGCGGTTTCTTGACTTTGAAGATGTGATTATACTGGTGACGAGATATTGGTTACCCTAAGAGAGTCACAGTGTTTCGTGCCAGTTGCTCACCCAAATACACATTTTTTAGATACTGTTTCCAGTGTGCCTGAAGCGATACGCCACTAGTTGTGTATCTTAAGAGAAACATCGTTACTTTTGAAAGGGGTTTCTAGAAGTTGCTGATTTGATTCTGCTGGTGACGAATCACTGGCTACCTCAAGAGAGTCATAGAGATTCCTGCCAGTTCTTCACCCAAATACACATTTTTTAGATACTCTTTCCAGTCTGCCTGATAACTACGCCACTAGTTGTGTATCTTAAGAGTCATTGTAACTTTTGCCAGGGGTTTCTTGAAGTTGCTGATGTGATTATGCTGGTGACGAGGCATTGGCTGCCCTATGAGTGTCATAGTGATTCCTGCTAGTTGCTCACCCAAATACACATTTTTTTGATACTTTGGCCTGTCTGCCTCAAGTGACACCCCACTAGCTGTGTATCTTATGAGAAGCTTCGTTACCTTTGCAAGCGGTTTCCTGAAGTTGGTGATGGGATTATGTTGGTGACGAGGCATTGGCTACCTTAAGAGAGTCATAGTGCTTCCTGCCAGTTGCTCACCCAAATACACATTTTGAGATACTGTGGCCAGTCTGCCTGAAGCGATACGCCACTAGTTGTGTATCTTAAGAGAAACATCGTTACTCTTGCCAGCGGTTTCTTGACTTTGAAGATGTGATTGTACTGGTGACGAGATATTGGCAACCCTAAGAGAGTCACAGTGTTTCGTGCCAGTTGCTCACCCAAATACACATTTTTAGATACTGTTTCCAGTGTGCCTGAAGCGATACGCCACTAGTTGTGTATCTTAAGAGAAACATCGTTACTTTTGAAAGGGGTTTCTAGAAGTTGCTGATTTGATTCTGCTGGTGACGAATCATAGGCTACCTCAAGAGAGTCATAGAGATTCCTGCCAGTTCTTCACACAAATACACATTTTTTAGATACTCTTTCCAGTCTGCCTGATAGCTACGCCACTAGTTGTGTATCTTAAGAGTCATTGTAACTTTTGCCAGGGGTTTCTTGAAGTTGCTGATGTGATTATGCTGGTGACGAGGCATTGGCTGCCCTATGAGTGTCATAGTGATTCCTGCTAGTTGCTCACCCAAATACACATTTTTTTGATACTTTGGCCAGTCTGCCTCAAGTGACACCCCACTAGCTGTGTATCTTATGAGAAGCTTCGTTACCTTTGCAAGCGGTTTCCTGAAGTTGGTGATGGGATTATGTTGGTGACGAGGCATTGGCTACCTTAAGAGAGTCATAGTGCTTCCTGCCAGTTGCTCACCCAAATACACATTTTGAGATACTGTGGCCAGTCTGCCTGAAGCGATACACCACTAGTTGTATATCTTAAGAGAAACATCGTTACTCTTGCCAGCGGTTTCTTGACTTTGAAGATGTGATTGTACTGGTGACGAGATATTGGCTACCCTAAGAGAGTCACAGTGTTTCCTGCCAGTTGCTCATCCAAATACACATTGTTTTGATACTCTTCCCAGTCTGCCTGATAGCTACGCCACTAGTTGTGTATCTTAAGAGTCATTGTAACTTTGGCCAGGGGTTTCTTGAAGTTGCTGATGTGATTATGCTGGTGACGAGGCATTGGCTACCCTATGAGTGTCGTAGTGATTCCTGCTAGTTGCTCACCCAAATACACATTTTTTTGATACTTTGGCCAGTCTGCCTCAAGTGACACCCCACTAGCTGTGTATCTTATGAGAAGCTTCGTTACCTTTGCAAGCGGTTTCTTGAAGTTGGTGATGGGATTATGTTGGTGACGAGGCATTGGCTACCTTAAGAGAGTCATAGTGCTTCCTGCCAGTTGCTCACCCAAATACACATTTTGAGATACTGTGGCCAGTCTGCCTGAAGCGATACGCCACTAGTTGTGTATCTTAAGAGAAACATCGTTACTCTTGCCAGGGGTTTCTTGACTTTGAAGCTGTGATTATACTGGTGACGAGATATTGGCAACCCTAAGAGAGTCACAGTGTTTCGTGCCAGTTGCTCACCCAAATACACATTTTTTAGATACTGTTTCCAGTGTGCCTGAAGCGATACGCCACTAATTGTGTATCTTAAGAGAAACATCGTTACTTTTGAAAGGGGTTTCTAGAAGTTGCTGATTTGATTGTGCTGGTGACGAATCATAGGCTACCTCAAGAGAGTCATAGAGATTCCTGCCAGTTCTTCACCCAAATACACATTTTTTAGATACTCTTTCCAGTCTGCCTGATAGCTACGCCACTAGTTGTGTATCTTAAGAGTCATTGTAACTTTTGCCAGGGGTTTCTTGAAGTTGCTGATGTGATTATGCTGGTGACGAGGTTTTGGCTACCCTATGAGTGTCATAGTGATTCCTGCTAGTTGCTCACCCAAATACACATTTTTTTGATACTTTGGCCAGTCTGCCTCAAGTGACACCCCACTAGCTGTGTATCTTATGAGAAGCTGCGTTACCTTTGCAAGCGGTTTCTTGATGTTGGTGATGTGATTATGTTGGTGACGAGGCATTGGCTACCTTCAGAGAGTCATAGTGCTTTCTGCCAGTTGCTCACCCAAATACACATTTTGAGATACTGTGGCCAGTCTGCCTGAAGCGATACGCCACTAGTTGTGTATCTTAAGAGAAACATCGTTACTCTTGCCAGCGGTTTCTTGACTTTGAAGATGTGATTGTACTGGTGACGAGATATTGGCAACCCTAAGAGAGTCACAGTGTTTCGTGCCAGTTGCTCACCCAAATACACATTTTTAGATACTGTTTCCAGTGTGCCTGAAGCGATACGCCACTAGTTGTGTATCTTAAGAGAAACATCGTTACTTTTGAAAGGGGTTTCTAGAAGTTGCTGATTTGATTCTGCTGGTGACGAATCATAGGCTACCTCAAGAGAGTCATAGAGATTCCTGCCAGTTCTTCACACAAATACACATTTTTTAGATACTCTTTCCAGTCTGCCTGATAGCTACGCCACTAGTTGTGTATCTTAAGAGTCATTGTAACTTTTGCCAGGGGTTTCTCGAAGTTGCTGATGTGATTATGCTGGTGACGAGGCATTGTCTGCCCTATGAGTGTCATAGTGATTCCTGCTAGTTGCTCACCCAAATACACATTTTTTTGATACTTTGGCCAGTCTGCCTCAAGTGACACCCCACTAGCTGTGTATCTTATGAGAAGCTGCGTTACCTTTGCAAGCGGTTTCTTGAAGTTGGTGATGTGATTATGTTGGTGACGAGGCATTGGCTACCTTAAGAGAGTCATAGTGCTTCCTGCCAGTTGCTCACCCAAATACACATTTTGAGATACTGTGGCCAGTCTGCCTGAAGCGATACGCCACTAGTTGTGTATCTTAAGAGAAACATCGTTACTCTTGCCAGGGGTTTCTTGACTTTGAAGCTGTGATTATACTGGTGACGAGATATTGGCAACCCTAAGAGAGTCACAGTGTTTCGTGGCAGTTGCTCACCCAAATACACATTTTTTAGATACTGTTTCCAGTGTGCCTGAAGCGATACGCCACTAATTGTGTATCTTAAGAGAAACATCGTTACTTTTGAAAGGGGTTTCTAGAAGTTGCTGATTTGATTGTGCTGGTGACGAATCATAGGCTACCTCAAGAGAGTCATAGAGATTCCTGCCAGTTCTTCACCCAAATACACATTTTTTAGATACTCTTTCCAGTCTGCCTGATAGCTACGCCACTAGTTGTGTATCTTAAGAGTCATTGTAACTTTTGCCAGGGGTTTCTTGAAGTTGCTGATGTGATTATGCTGGTGACGAGGTTTTGGCTACCCTATGAGTGTCATAGTGATTCCTGCTAGTTGCTCACCCAAATACACATTTTTTTGATACTTTGGCCAGTCTGCCTCAAGTGACACCCCACTAGCTGTGTATCTTATGAGAAGTTGCGTTACCTTTGCAAGCGGTTTCTTGAAGTTGGTGATGTGATTATGTTGGTGACGAGGCATTGGCTACCTTCAGAGAGTCATAGTGCTTTCTGCCAGTTGCTCACCCAAATACACATTTTGAGATACTGTGGCCAGTCTGCCTGAAGCGATACGCCACTAGTTGTGTATCTTAAGAGAAACATCGTTACTCTTGCCAGCGGTTTCTTGACTTTGAAGATGTGATTGTACTGGTGACGAGATATTGGCAACCCTAAGAGAGTCACAGTGTTTCGTGCCAGTTGCTCACCCAAATACACATTTTTAGATACTGTTTCCAGTGTGCCTGAAGCGATACGCCACTAGTTGTGTATCTTAAGAGAAACATCGTTACTTTTGAAAGGGGTTTCTAGAAGTTGCTGATTTGATTCTGCTGGTGACGAATCATAGGCTACCTCAAGAGAGTCATAGAGATTCCTGCCAGTTCTTCACACAAATACACATTTTTTAGATACTCTTTCCAGTCTGCCTGATAGCTACGCCACTAGTTGTGTATCTTAAGAGTCATTGTAACTTTTGCCAGGGGTTTCTTGAAGTTGCTGATGTGATTATGCTGGTGACGAGGCATTGTCTGCCCTATGAGTGTCATAGTGATTCCTGCTAGTTGCTCACCCAAATACACATTTTTTTGATACTTTGGCCAGTCTGCCTCAAGTGACACCCCACTAGCTGTGTATCTTATGAGAAGCTTCGTTAACTTTGCAAGCGGTTTCCTGAAGTTGGTGATGGGATTATGTTTGTGACGAGGCATTGGCTTCTTAAGAGAGTCATAGTGCTTTCTGCCAGTTGCTCACCCAAATACACATTTTGAGATACTGTGGCCAGTCTGCCTGAAGCGATACGCCACTAGTTGTGTATCTTAAGAGAAACATCGTTACTCTTGCCAGCGGTTTCTTGACTTTGAAGATGTGATTATACTGGTGACGAGATATTGGTTAAACTAAGAGAGTCACAGTGTTTCGTGCCAGTTGCTCACCCAAATACACATTTTTTAGATACTGTTTCCAGTGTGCCTGAAGCGATACGCCACTAATTGTGTATCTTAAGAGAAACATCGTTACTTTTGAAAGGGGTTTCTAGAAGTTGCTGATTTGATTGTGCTGGTGACGAATCATAGGCTACCTCAAGAGAGTCATAGAGATTCCTGCCAGTTCTTCACCCAAATACACATTTTTTAGATACTCTTTCCAGTCTGCCTGATAGCTACGCCACTAGTTGTGTATCTTAAGAGTCATTGTAACTTTTGCCAGGGGTTTCTTGAAGTTGCTGATGTGATTATGCTGGTGACGAGGTTTTGGCTACCCTATGAGTGTCATAGTGATTCCTGCTAGTTGCTCACCCAAATACACATTTTTTTGATACTTTGGCCAGTCTGCCTCAAGTGACACCCCACTAGCTGTGTATCTTATGAGAAGCTGCGTTACCTTTGCAAGCGGTTTCTTGAAGTTGGTGATGTGATTATGTTGGTGACGAGGCATTGGCTACCTTCAGAGAGTCATAGTGCTTTCTGCCAGTTGCTCACCCAAATACACATTTTGAGATACTGTGGCCAGTCTGCCTGAAGCGATACGCCACTAGTTGTGTATCTTAAGAGAAACATCGTTACTCTTGCCAGCGGTTTCTTGACTTTGAAGATGTGATTGTACTGGTGACGAGATATTGGCAACCCTAAGAGAGTCACAGTGTTTCGTGCCAGTTGCTCACCCAAATACACATTTTTAGATACTGTTTCCAGTGTGCCTGAAGCGATACGCCACTAGTTGTGTATCTTAAGAGAAACATCGTTACTTTTGAAAGGGGTTTCTAGAAGTTGCTGATTTGATTCTGCTGGTGACGAATCATAGGCTACCTCAAGAGAGTCATAGAGATTCCTGCCAGTTCTTCACACAAATACACATTTTTTAGATACTCTTTCCAGTCTGCCTGATAGCTACGCCACTAGTTGTGTATCTTAAGAGTCATTGTAACTTTTGCCAGGGGTTTCTTGAAGTTGCTGATGTGATTATGCTGGTGACGAGGCATTGTCTGCCCTATGAGTGTCATAGTGATTCCTGCTAGTTGCTCACCCAAATACACATTTTTTTGATACTTTGGCCAGTCTGCCTCAAGTGACACCCCACTAGCTGTGTATCTTATGAGAAGCTTCGTTAACTTTGCAAGCGGTTTCCTGAAGTTGGTGATGGGATTATGTTTGTGACGAGGCATTGGCTTCTTAAGAGAGTCATAGTGCTTTCTGCCAGTTGCTCACCCAAATACACATTTTGAGATACTGTGGCCAGTCTGCCTGAAGCGATACGCCACTAGTTGTGTATCTTAAGAGAAACATCGTTACTCTTGCCAGCGGTTTCTTGACTTTGAAGATGTGATTATACTGGTGACGAGATATTGGTTACCCTAAGAGAGTCACAGTGTTTCGTGCCAGTTGCTCACCCAAATACACATTTTTTAGATACTGTTTCCAGTGTGCCTGAAGCGATACGCCACTAGTTGTGTATCTTAAGAGAAACATCGTTACTTTTGAAAGGGGTTTCTAGAAGTTGCTGATTTGATTCTGCTGGTGACGAATCACTGGCTACCTCAAGAGAGTCATAGAGATTCCTGCCAGTTCTTCACCCAAATACACATTTTTTAGATACTCTTTCCAGTCTGCCTGATAGCTACGCCACTAGTTGTGTATCTTAAGAGTCATTGTAACTTTTGCCAGGGGTTTCTTGAAGTTGCTGATGTGATTATGCTGGTGACGAGGCATTGGCTGCCCTATGAGTGTCATAGTGATTCCTGCTAGTTGCTCACCCAAATACACATTTTTTTGATACTTTGGCCAGTCTGCCTCAAGTGACACCCCACTAGCTGTGTATCTTATGAGAAGCTTCGTTACCTTTGCAAGCGGTTTCCTGAAGTTGGTGATGTGATTATGTTGGTGACGAGGCATTGGCTACCTTCAGAGAGTCATAGTGCTTTCTGCCAGTTGCTCACCCAAATACACATTTTGAGATACTGTGGCCAGTCTGCCTGAAGCGATACGCCACTAGTTGTGTATCTTAAGAGAAACATCGTTACTCTTGCCAGCGGTTTCTTGACTTTGAAGATGTGATTGTACTGGTGACGAGATATTGGCAACCCTAAGAGAGTCACAGTGTTTCGTGCCAGTTGCTCACCCAAATACACATTTTTAGATACTGTTTCCAGTGTGCCTGAAGCGATACGCCACTAGTTGTGTATCTTAAGAGAAACATCGTTACTTTTGAAAGGGGTTTCTAGAAGTTGCTGATTTGATTCTGCTGGTGACGAATCATAGGCTACCTCAAGAGAGTCATAGAGATTCCTGCCAGTTCTTCACACAAATACACATTTTTTAGATACTCTTTCCAGTCTGCCTGATAGCTACGCCACTAGTTGTGTATCTTAAGAGTCATTGTAACTTTTGCCAGGGGTTTCTTGAAGTTGCTGATGTGATTATGCTGGTGACGAGGCATTGTCTGCCCTATGAGTGTCATAGTGATTCCTGCTAGTTGCTCACCCAAATACACATTTTTTTGATACTTTGGCCAGTCTGCCTCAAGTGACACCCCACTAGCTGTGTATCTTATGAGAAGCTTCGTTAACTTTGCAAGCGGTTTCCTGAAGTTGGTGATGGGATTATGTTTGTGACGAGGCATTGGCTACCTTAAGAGAGTCATAGTGCTTTCTGCCAGTTGCTCACCCAAATACACATTTTGAGATACTGTGGCCAGTCTGCCTGAAGCGATACGCCACTAGTTGTGTATCTTAAGAGAAACATCGTTACTCTTGCCAGCGGTTTCTTGACTTTGAAGATGTGATTATACTGGTGACGAGATATTGGTTACCCTAAGAGAGTCACAGTGTTTCGTGCCAGTTGCTCACCCAAATACACATTTTTTAGATACTGTTTCCAGTGTGCCTGAAGCGATACGCCACTAGTTGTGTATCTTAAGAGAAACATCGTTACTTTTGAAAGGGGTTTCTAGAAGTTGCTGATTTGATTCTGCTGGTGACGAATCACTGGCTACCTCAAGAGAGTCATAGAGATTCCTGCCAGTTCTTCACCCAAATACACATTTTTTAGATAGTCTTTCCAGTCTGCCTGATAGCTACGCCACTAGTTGTGTATCTTAAGAGTCATTGTAACTTTTGCCAGGGGTTTCTTGAAGTTGCTGATGTGATTATGCTGGTGACGAGGCATTGGCTGCCCTATGAGTGTCATAGTGATTCCTGCTAGTTGCTCACCCAAATACACATTTTTTTGATACTTTGGCCAGTCTGCCTCAAGTGACACCCCACTAGCTGTGTATCTTATGAGAAGCTTCGTTACCTTTGCAAGCGGTTTCCTGAAGTTGGTGATGGGATTATGTTGGTGACGAGGCATTGGCTACCTTAAGAGAGTCATAGTGCTTCCTGCCAGTTGCTCACCCAAATACACATTTTGAGATACTGTGGCCAGTCTGCCTGAAGCGATACGCCACTAGTTGTGTATCTTAAGAGAAACATCGTTACTCTTGCCAGCGGTTTCTTGACTTTGAAGATGTGATTGTACTGGTGACGAGATATTGGCAACCCTAAGAGAGTCACAGTGTTTCGTGCCAGTTGCTCACCCAAATACACATTTTTAGATACTGTTTCCAGTGTGCCTGAAGCGATACGCCACTAGTTGTGTATCTTAAGAGAAACATCGTTACTTTTGAAAGGGGTTTCTAGAAGTTGCTGATTTGATTCTGCTGGTGACGAATCATAGGCTACCTCAAGAGAGTCATAGAGATTCATGCCAGTTCTTCACCCAAATACACATTTTTAGATACTGTTTCCAGTGTGCCTGAAGCGATACGCCACTAGTTGTATATCTTAAGAGAAACATCGTTACTCTTGCCAGCGGTTTCTTGACTTTGAAGATGTGATTGTACTGGTGACGAGATATTGGCTACCCTAAGAGAGTCACAGTGTTTCCTGCCAGTTGCTCATCCAAATACACATTGTTTTGATACTCTTTCCAGTCTGCCTGATAGCTACGCCACTAGTTGTGTATCTTAAGAGTCATTGTAACTTTTGCCAGGGGTTTCTTGAAGTTGCTGATGTGATTATGCTGGTGACGAGGCATTGGCTACCCTATGAGTGTCGTAGTGATTCCTGCTAGTTGCTCACCCAAATACACATTTTTTTGATACTTTGGCCAGTCTGCCTCAAGTGACACCCCACTAGCTGTGTATCTTATGAGAAGCTTCGTTACCTTTGCAAGCGGTTTCTTGAAGTTGGTGATGGGATTATGTTGGTGACGAGGCATTGGCTACCTTAAGAGAGTCATAGTGCTTCCTGCCAGTTGCTCACCCAAATACACATTTTGAGATACTGTGGCCAGTCTGCCTAAAGCGATACGCCACTATTTGTGTATCTTAAGAGAAACATCGTTACTCTTGCCAGCGGTTTCTTGACTTTGAAGCTGTGATTATACTGGTGACGAGATATTGGTTACCCTAAGAGAGTCACAGTGTTTCGTGCCAGTTGCTCACCCAAATACACATTTTTTAGATACTGTTTCCAGTGTGCCTGAAGCGATACGCCACTAGTTGTGTATCTTAAGAGAAACATCGTTACTTTTGAAAGGGGATTCTAGAAGTTGCTGATTTGATTCTGCTGGTGACGAATCACTGGCTACCTCAAGAGAGTCATAGAGATTCCTGCCAGTTCTTCACCCAAATACACATTTTTTAGATACTCTTTCCAGTCTGCCTGATAGCTACGCCACTAGTTGTGTATCTTAAGAGTCATTGTAACTTTTGCCAGGGGTTTCTTGAAGTTGCTGATGTGATTATGCTGGTGACGAGGCATTGGCTACCCTATGAGTGTCATAGTGATTCCTGCTAGTTGCTCACCCAAATACACATTTTTTTGATACTTTGGCCAGTCTGCCTCAAGTGACACCCCACTAGCTGTGTATCTTATGAGAAGCTGCGTTACCTTTGCAAGCGGTTTCTTGAAGTTGGTGATGTGATTATGTTGGTGACGAGGCATTGGCTACCTTCAGAGAGTCATAGTGCTTTCTGCCAGTTGCTCACCCAAATACACATTTTGAGATACTGTGGCCAGTCTGCCTGAAGCGATCCGCCACTAGTTGTGTATCTTAAGAGAAACATCGTTACTCTTGCCAGCGGTTTCTTGACTTTGAAGATGTGATTGTACTGGTGACGAGATATTGGCAACCCTAAGAGAGTCACAGTGTTTCGTGCCAGTTGCTCACCCAAATACACATTTTTTAGATACTGTTTCCAGTGTGCCTCAAGCGATACGCCACTAGTTGTGTATCTTAAGAGAAACATCGTTACTTTTGAAAGGGGTTTCTAGAAGTTGCTGATTTGATTCTGCTGGTGACGGATCATAGGCTACCTCAAGAGAGTCATAGAGATTCCTGCCAGTTCTTCACACAAATACACATTTTTTAGATACTCTTTCCAGTCTGCCTGATAGCTACGCCACTAGTTGTGTATCTTAAGAGTCATTGTAACTTTTGCCAGGGGTTTCTTGAAGTTGCTGATGTGATTATGCTGGTGACGAGGCATTGTCTGCCCTATGAGTGTCATAGTGATTCCTGCTAGTTGCTCACCCAAATACACATTTTTTTGATACTTTGGCCAGTCTGCCTCAGGTGACACCCCACTAGCTGTGTATCTTATGAGAAGCTTCGTTACCTTTGCAAGCGGTTTCCTGAAGTTGGTGATGGGATTATGTTTGTGACGAGGCATTGGCTACCTTAAGAGAGTCATAGTGCTTTCTGCCAGTTGCTCACCCAAATACACATTTTGAGATACTGTGGCCAGTCTGCCTGAAGCGATACGCCACTAGTTGTGTATCTTAAGAGAAACATCGTTACTCTTGCCAGCGGTTTCTTGACTTTGAAGATGTGATTATACTGGTGACGAGATATTGGTTACCCTAAGAGAGTCACAGTGTTTCGTGCCAGTTGCTCACCCAAATACACATTTTTTAGATACTGTTTCCAGTGTGCCTGAAGCGATACGCCACTAGTTGTGTATCTTAAGAGAAACATCTTTACTTTTGCCAGGGGTTTCTAGAAGTTGCTGATTTGATTCTGCTGGTGACGAGGCATTGGCTACCTCAAGAGAGTCATAGAGATTCCTGCCAGTTCTTCACCCAAATACACATTTTTTAGATACTCTTTCCAGTCTGCCTGATAGCTACGCCACTAGTTGTGTATCTTAAGAGTCATTGTAACTTTTGCCAGGGGTTTCTTGAAGTTGCTGATGTGATTATGCTGGTGACGAGGCATTGGCTGCCCAATGAGTGTCATAGTGATTCCTGCTAGTTGCTCACCCAAATACACATTTTTTTGATACTTTGGCCAGTCTGCCTCAAGTGACACCCCACTAGCTGTGTATCTTATGAGAAGCTACGTTACCTTTGCAAGCGGTTTCCTGAAGTTGGTGATGGGATTATGTTGAGGCCGAGGCATTGGCTACCTTAAGAGAGTCATAGTGCTTCCTGCCAGTTGCTCACCCAAATACACATTTTGAGATACTGTGGCCAGTCTGCCTGAAGCGATACGCCACTAGTTGTGTATCTTAAGAGAAACATCGTTACTCTTGCCAGCAGTTTCTTGACTTTGAAGATGTGATTATACTGGTGACGAGATATTGGCTACCCTAAGAGAGTCACAGTGTTTCCTGCCAGTTGCTCATCCAAATACACATTTTTTTGATACTCTTTCCAGTCTGCCTGATAGCTACGCCACTAGTTGTGTATCTTAAGAGTCATTGTAACTTTTGCCAGGGGTTTCTTGAAGTTGCTGATGTGATTATGCTGGTGACGAGGCATTGTCTGCCCTATGAGTGTCATAGTGATTCCTGCTAGTTGCTCACCCAAATACACATTTTTTTGATACTTTGGCCAGTCTGCCTCAAGTGACACCCCACTAGCTGTGTATCTTATGAGAAGCTTCGTTAACTTTGCAAGCGGTTTCCTGAAGTTGGTGATGGGTTTATGTTTGTGACGAGGCATTGGCTTCTTAAGAGAGTCATAGTGCTTTCTGCCAGTTGCTCACCCAAATACACATTTTGAGATACTGTGGCCAGTCTGCCTGAAGCGATACGCCACTAGTTGTGTATCTTAAGAGAAACATCGTTACTCTTGCCAGCGGTTTCTTGACTTTGAAGATGTGATTATACTGGTGACGAGATATTGGTTACCCTAAGAGAGTCACAGTGTTTCGTGCCAGTTGCTCACCCAAATACACATTTTTTAGATACTGTTTGCAGTGTGCCTGAAGCGATACGCCACTAGTTGTGTATCTTAAGAGAAACATCGTTACTTTTGAAAGGGGTTTCTAGAAGTTGCTGATTTGATTCTGCTGGTGACGAATCACTGGCTACCTCAAGAGAGTCATAGAGATTCCTGCCAGTTCTTCACCCAAATACACATTTTTTAGATACTCTTTCCAGTCTGCCTGATAGCTACGCCACTAGTTGTGTATCTTAAGAGTCATTGTAACTTTTGCCAGGGGTTTCTTGAAGTTGCTGATGTGATTATGCTGGTGACGAGGCATTGGCTGCCCTATGAGTGTCATAGTGATTCCTGCTAGTTGCTCACCCAAATACACGTTTTTTTGATACTTTGGCCAGTCTGCCTCAAGTGACACCCCACTAGCTGTGTATCTTATGAGAAGCTTCGTTACCTTTGCAAGCGGTTTCCTGAAGTTGGTGATGTGATTATGTTGGTGACGAGGCATTGGCTACCTTCAGAGAGTCATAGTGCTTTCTGCCAGTTGCTCACCCAAATACACATTTTGAGATACTGTGGCCAGTCTGCCTGAAGCGATACGCCACTAGTTGTGTATCTTAAGAGAAACATCGTTACTCTTGCCAGCGGTTTCTTGACTTTGAAGATGTGATTGTACTGGTGACGAGATATTGGCAACCCTAAGAGAGTCACAGTGTTTCGTGCCAGTTGCTCACCCAAATACACATTTTTAGATACTGTTTCCAGTGTGCCTGAAGCGATACGCCACTAGTTGTGTATCTTAAGAGAAACATCGTTACTTTTGAAAGGGGTTTCTAGAAGTTGCTGATTTGATTCTGCTGGTGACGAATCACTGGCTACCTCAAGAGAGTCATAGAGATTCCTGCCAGTTCTTCACACAAATACACATTTTTTAGATACTCTTTCCAGTCTGCCTGATAGCTACGCCACTAGTTGTGTATCTTAAGAGTCATTGTAACTTTTGCCAGGGGTTTCTTGAAGTTGCTGATGTGATTATGCTGGTGACGAGGCATTGTCTGCCCTATGAGTGTCATAGTGATTCCTGCTAGTTGCTCACCCAAATACACATTTTTTTGATACTTTGGCCAGTCTGCCTCAAGTGACACCCCACTAGCTGTGTATCTTATGAGAAGCTTCGTTAACTTTGCAAGCGGTTTCCTGAAGTTGGTGATGGGATTATGTTTGTGACGAGGCATTGGCTACCTTAAGAGAGTCATAGTGCTTTCTGCCAGTTGCTCACCCAAATACACATTTTGAGATACTGTGGCCAGTCTGCCTGAAGCGATACGCCACTAGTTGTGTATCTTAAGAGAAACATCGTTACTCTTGCCAGCGGTTTCTTGACTTTGAAGATGTGATTATACTGGTGACGAGATATTGGTTACCCTAAGAGAGTCACAGTGTTTCGTGCCAGTTGCTCACGCAAATACACATTTTTTAGATACTGTTTCCAGTGTGCCTGAAGCGATACGCCACTAGTTGTGTATCTTAAGAGAAACATCGTTACTTTTGAAAGGGGATTCTAGAAGTTGCTGATTTGATTCTGCTGGTGACGAATCACTGGCTACCTCAAGAGAGTCATAGAGATTCCTGCCAGTTCTTCACACAAATACACATTTTTTAGATACTCTTTCCAGTCTGCCTGATAGCTACGCCACTAGTTGTGTATCTTAAGAGTCATTGTAACTTTTGCCAGGGGTTTCTTGAAGTTGCTGATGTGATTATGCTGGTGACGAGGCATTGTCTGCCCTATGAGTGTCATAGTGATTCCTGCTAGTTGCTCACCCAAATACACATTTTTTTGATACTTTGGCCAGTCTGCCTCAGGTGACACCCCACTAGCTGTGTATCTTATGAGAAGCTTCGTTACCTTTGCAAGCGGTTTCCTGAAGTTGGTGATGGGATTATGTTTGTGACGAGGCATTGGCTACCTTAAGAGAGTCATAGTGCTTTCTGCCAGTTGCTCACCCAAATACACATTTTGAGATACTGTGGCCAGTCTGCCTGAAGCGATACGCCACTAGTTGTGTATCTTAAGAGAAACATCGTTACTCTTGCCAGCGGTTTCTTGACTTTGAAGATGTGATTATACTGGTGACGAGATATTGGTTACCCTAAGAGAGTCACAGTGTTTCGTGCCAGTTGCTCACCCAAATACACATTTTTTAGATACTGTTTCCAGTGTGCCTGAAGCGATACGCCACTAGTTGTGTATCTTAAGAGAAACATCTTTACTTTTGCCAGGGGTTTCTAGAAGTTGCTGATTTGATTCTGCTGGTGACGAGGCATTGGCTACCTCAAGAGAGTCATAGAGATTCCTGCCAGTTCTTCACCCAAATACACATTTTTTAGATACTCTTTCCAGTCTGCCTGATAGCTACGCCACTAGTTGTGTATCTTAAGAGTCATTGTAACTTTTGCCAGGGGTTTCTTGAAGTTGCTGATGTGATTATGCTGGTGACGAGGCATTGGCTGCCCAATGAGTGTCATAGTGATTCCTGCTAGTTGCTCACCCAAATACACATTTTTTTGATACTTTGGCCAGTCTGCCTCAAGTGACACCCCACTAGCTGTGTATCTTATGAGAAGCTACGTTACCTTTGCAAGCGGTTTCCTGAAGTTGGTGATGGGATTATGTTGAGGCCGAGGCATTGGCTACCTTAAGAGAGTCATAGTGCTTCCTGCCAGTTGCTCACCCAAATACACATTTTGAGATACTGTGGCCAGTCTGCCTGAAGCGATACGCCACTAGTTGTGTATCTTAAGAGAAACATCGTTACTCTTGCCAGCAGTTTCTTGACTTTGAAGATGTGATTATACTGGTGACGAGATATTGGCTACCCTAAGAGAGTCACAGTGTTTCCTGCCAGTTGCTCATCCAAATACACATTTTTTTGATACTCTTTCCAGTCTGCCTGATAGCTACGCCACTAGTTGTGTATCTTAAGAGTCATTGTAACTTTTGCCAGGGGTTTCTTGAAGTTGCTGATGTGATTATGCTGGTGACGAGGCATTGTCTGCCCTATGAGTGTCATAGTGATTCCTGCTAGTTGCTCACCCAAATACACATTTTTTTGATACTTTGGCCAGTCTGCCTCAAGTGACACCCCACTAGCTGTGTATCTTATGAGAAGCTTCGTTAACTTTGCAAGCGGTTTCCTGAAGTTGGTGATGGGTTTATGTTTGTGACGAGGCATTGGCTTCTTAAGAGAGTCATAGTGCTTTCTGCCAGTTGCTCACCCAAATACACATTTTGAGATACTGTGGCCAGTCTGCCTGAAGCGATACGCCACTAGTTGTGTATCTTAAGAGAAACATCGTTACTCTTGCCAGCGGTTTCTTGACTTTGAAGATGTGATTATACTGGTGACGAGATATTGGTTACCCTAAGAGAGTCACAGTGTTTCGTGCCAGTTGCTCACCCAAATACACATTTTTTAGATACTGTTTCCAGTGTGCCTGAAGCGATACGCCACTAGTTGTGTATCTTAAGAGAAACATCGTTACTTTTGAAAGGGGTTTCTAGAAGTTGCTGATTTGATTCTGCTGGTGACGAATCACTGGCTACCTCAAGAGAGTCATAGAGATTCCTGCCAGTTCTTCACCCAAATACACATTTTTTAGATACTCTTTCCAGTCTGCCTGATAGCTACGCCACTAGTTGTGTATCTTAAGAGTCATTGTAACTTTTGCCAGGGGTTTCTTGAAGTTGCTGATGTGATTATGCTGGTGACGAGGCATTGGCTGCCCTATGAGTGTCATAGTGATTCCTGCTAGTTGCTCACCCAAATACACGTTTTTTTGATACTTTGGCCAGTCTGCCTCAAGTGACACCCCACTAGCTGTGTATCTTATGAGAAGCTTCGTTACCTTTGCAAGCGGTTTCCTGAAGTTGGTGATGTGATTATGTTGGTGACGAGGCATTGGCTACCTTCAGAGAGTCATAGTGCTTTCTGCCAGTTGCTCACCCAAATACACATTTTGAGATACTGTGGCCAGTCTGCCTGAAGCGATACGCCACTAGTTGTGTATCTTAAGAGAAACATCGTTACTCTTGCCAGCGGTTTCTTGACTTTGAAGATGTGATTGTACTGGTGACGAGATATTGGCAACCCTAAGAGAGTCACAGTGTTTCGTGCCAGTTGCTCACCCAAATACACATTTTTAGATACTGTTTCCAGTGTGCCTGAAGCGATACGCCACTAGTTGTGTATCTTAAGAGAAACATCGTTACTTTTGAAAGGGGTTTCTAGAAGTTGCTGATTTGATTCTGCTGGTGACGAATCACTGGCTACCTCAAGAGAGTCATAGAGATTCCTGCCAGTTCTTCACACAAATACACATTTTTTAGATACTCTTTCCAGTCTGCCTGATAGCTACGCCACTAGTTGTGTATCTTAAGAGTCATTGTAACTTTTGCCAGGGGTTTCTTGAAGTTGCTGATGTGATTATGCTGGTGACGAGGCATTGTCTGCCCTATGAGTGTCATAGTGATTCCTGCTAGTTGCTCACCCAAATACACATTTTTTTGATACTTTGGCCAGTCTGCCTCAAGTGACACCCCACTAGCTGTGTATCTTATGAGAAGCTTCGTTAACTTTGCAAGCGGTTTCCTGAAGTTGGTGATGGGATTATGTTTGTGACGAGGCATTGGCTACCTTAAGAGAGTCATAGTGCTTTCTGCCAGTTGCTCACCCAAATACACATTTTGAGATACTGTGGCCAGTCTGCCTGAAGCGATACGCCACTAGTTGTGTATCTTAAGAGAAACATCGTTACTCTTGCCAGCGGTTTCTTGACTTTGAAGATGTGATTATACTGGTGACGAGATATTGGTTACCCTAAGAGAGTCACAGTGTTTCGTGCCAGTTGCTCACGCAAATACACATTTTTTAGATACTGTTTCCAGTGTGCCTGAAGCGATACGCCACTAGTTGTGTATCTTAAGAGAAACATCGTTACTTTTGAAAGGGGTTTCTAGAAGTTGCTGATTTGATTCTGCTGGTGACGAATCACTGGCTACCTCAAGAGAGTCATAGAGATTCCTGCCAGTTCTTCACCCAAATACACATTTTTTAGATACTCTTTCCAGTCTGCCTGATAGCTACGCCACTAGTTGTGTATCTTAAGAGTCATTGTAACTTTTGCCAGGGGTTTCTTGAAGTTGCTGATGTGATTATGCTGGTGACGAGGCATTGGCTGCCCTATGAGTGTCATAGTGATTCCTGCTAGTTGCTCACCCAAATACACATTTTTTTGATACTTTGGCCAGTCTGCCTCAAGTGACACCCCACTAGCTTTGTATCTTATGAGAAGCTTCGTTACCTTTGCAAGCGGTTTCCTGAAGTTGGTGATGGGATTATGTTGGTGACGAGGCATTGGCTACCTTAAGAGAGTCATAGTGCTTCCTGCCAGTTGCTCACCCAAATACACATTTTGAGATACTGTGGCCAGTCTGCCTGAAGCGATACGCCACTAGTTGTGTATCTTAAGAGAAACATCGTTACTCTTGCCAGCGGTTTCTTGACTTTGAAGATGTGATTATACTGGTGACGAGATATTGGTTACCCTAAGAGAGTCACAGTGTTTCGTGCCAGTTGCTCACCCAAATACACATTTTTTAGATACTGTTTCCAGTGTGCCTGAAGCGATACGCCACTAGTTGTGTATCTTAAGAGAAACATCGTTACTTTTGAAAGGGGTTTCTAGAAGTTGCTGATTTGATTCTGCTGGTGACGAATCACTGCCTACCTCAAGAGAGTCATAGAGATTCCTGCCAGTTCTTCACCCAAATACACATTTTTTAGATACTCTTACCAGTCTGCCTGATAGCTACGCCACTAGTTGTGTATCTTAAGAGTCATTGTAACTTTTGCCAGGGGTTTCTGGAAGTTGCTGATGTGATTATGCTGGTGACGAGGCATTGTCTGCCCTATGAGTGTCATAGTGATTCCTGCTAGTTGCTCACCCAAATACACATTTTTTTGATACTTTGGCCAGTCTGCCTCAAGTGACACCCCACTAGCTGTGTATCTTATGAGAAGCTTCGTTACCTTTGCAAGCGGTTTCCTGAAGTTGGTGATGGGATTATGTTGGTGACGAGGCATTGGCTACCTTAAGAGAGTCATAGTGCTTCCTGCCAGTTGCTCACCCAAATACACATTTTGAGATACTGTGGCCAGTCTGCCTGAAGCGATACGCCACTAGTTGTATATCTTAAGAGAAACATCGTTACTCTTGCCAGCGGTTTCTTGACTTTGAAGATGTGATTGTACTGGTGACGAGATATTGGCTACCCTAAGAGAGTCACAGTGTTTCCTGCCAGTTGCTCATCCAAATACACATTGTTTTGATACTCTTTCCAGTCTGCCTGATAGCTACGCCACTAGTTGTGTATCTTAAGAGTCATTGTAACTTTTGCCAGGGGTTTCTTGAAGTTGCTGATGTGATTATGCTGGTGACGAGGCATTGGCTACCCTATGAGTGTCGTAGTGATTCCTGCTAGTTGCTCACCCAAATACACATTTTTTTGATACTTTGGCCAGTCTGCCTCAAGTGACACCCCACTAGCTGTGTATCTTATGAGAAGCTTCGTTACCTTTGCAAGCGGTTTCTTGAAGTTGGTGATGGGATTATGTTGGTGACGAGGCATTGGCTACCTTAAGAGAGTCATAGTGCTTCCTGCCAGTTGCTCACCCAAATACACATTTTGAGATACTGTGGCCAGTCTGCCTAAAGCGATACGCCACTATTTGTGTATCTTAAGAGAAACATCGTTACTCTTGCCAGCGGTTTCTTGACTTTGAAGCTGTGATTATACTGGTGACGAGATATTGGTTACCCTAAGAGAGTCACAGTGTTTCGTGCCAGTTGCTCACCCAAATACACATTTTTTAGATACTGTTTCCAGTGTGCCTGAAGCGATACGCCACTAGTTGTGTATCTTAAGAGAAACATCGTTACTTTTGAAAGGGGATTCTAGAAGTTGCTGATTTGATTCTGCTGGTGATGAATCACTGGCTACCTCAAGAGAGTCATAGAGATTCCTGCCAGTTCTTCACCCAAATACACATTTTTTAGATACTCTTTCCAGTCTGCCTGATAGCTACGCCACTAGTTGTGTATCTTAAGAGTCATTGTAACTTTTGCCAGGGGTTTCTTGAAGTTGCTGATGTGATTATGCTGGTGACGAGGCATTGGCTGCCCTATGAGTGTCATAGTGATTCCTGCTAGTTGCTCACCCAAATACACATTTTTTTGATACTTTGGCCAGTCTGCCTCAAGTGACACCCCACTAGCTGTGTATCTTATGAGAAGCTTCGTTACCTTTGCAAGCGGTTTCCTGAAGTTGGTGATGGGATTATGTTGAGGCCGAGGCATTGGCTACCTTAAGAGAGTCATAGTGCTTCCTGCCAGTTGCTCACCCAAATACACATTTTGAGATACTGTGGCCAGTCTGCCTGAAGCAATACGCCACTAGTTGTGTATCTTAAAAGAAACATCGTTACTCTTGCCAGCGGTTTCTTGACTTTGAAGATGTGATTATACTGGTGACGAGATATTGGCTACCCTAAGAGAGTCACAGTGTTTCCTGCCAGTTGCTCATCCAAATACACATTTTTTTGATACTCTTTCCAGTCTGCCTGATAGCTACGCCACTAGTTGTGTATCTTAAGAGTCATTGTAACTTTTGCCAGGGGTTTCTTGAAGTTGCTGATGTGATTATGCTGGTGACGAGGCATTGGCTACCCTATGAGTGTCATAGTGATTCCTGCTAGTTGCTCACCCAAATACACATTTTTTTGATACTTTGGCCAGTCTGCCTCAAGTGACACCCCACTAGCTGTGTATCTTATGAGAAGCTGCGTTACCTTTGCAAGCGGTTTCTTGAAGTTGGTGATGTGATTATGTTGGTCACGAGGCATTGGCTACCTTCAGAGAGTCATAGTGCTTTCTGCCAGTTGCTCACCCAAATACACATTTTGAGATACTGTGGCCAGTCTGCCTGAAGCGATACGCCATTAGTTGTGTATCTTAAGAGAAACATCGTTACTCTTGCCAGCGGTTTCTTGACTTTGAAGATGTGATTGTACTGGTGACGAGATATTGGCAACCCTAAGAGAGTCACAGTGTTTCGTGCCAGTTGCTCACCCAAATACACATTTTTTAGATACTGTTTCCAGTGTGCCTGAAGCGATACGCCACTAATTGTGTATCTTAAGAGAAACATCGTTACTTTTGAAAGGGGTTTCTAGAAGTTGCTGATTTGATTCTGCTGGTGACGAATCATAGGCTACCTCAAGAGAGTCATAGAGATTCCTGCCAGTTCTTCACCCAAATACACATTTTTTAGATACTCTTTCCAGTCTGCCTGATAGCTACGCCACTAGTTGTGTATCTTAAGAGTCATTGTAACTTTTGCCAGGGGTTTCTTGAAGTTGCTGATGTGATTATGCTGGTGACGAGGCATTGGCTACCCTATGAGTGTCATAGTGATTCCTGCTAGTTGCTCACCCAAATACACATTTTTTTGATACTTTGGCCAGTCTGCCTCAAGTGACACCCCACTAGCTGTGTATCTTATGAGAAGCTGCGTTACCTTTGCAAGCGGTTTCTTGAAGTTGGTGATGTGATTATGTTGGTGACGAGGCATTGGCTACCTTCAGAGAGTCATAGTGCTTTCTGCCAGTTGCTCACCCAAATACACATTTTGAGATACTGTGGCCAGTCTGCCTGAAGCGATACGCCACTAGTTGTGTATCTTAAGAGAAACATCGTTACTCTTGCCAGCGGTTTCTTGACTTTGAAGATGTGATTGTACTGGTGACGAGATATTGGCAACCCTAAGAGAGTCACAGTGTTTCGTGCCAGTTGCTCACCCAAATACACATTTTTTAGATACTGTTTCCAGTGTGCCTGAAGCGATACGCCACTAATTGTGTATCTTAAGAGAAACATCGTTACTTTTGAAAGGGGTTTCTAGAAGTTGCTGATTTGATTCTGTTGGTGACGAATCATAGGCTACCTCAAGAGAGTCATAGAGATTCCTGCCAGTTCTTCACCCAAATACACATTTTTTAGATACTCTTTCCAGTCTGCCTGATAGCTACGCCACTAGTTGTGTATCTTAAGAGTCATTGTAACTTTTGCCAGGGGTTTCTTGAAGTTGCTGATGTGATTATGCTGGTGACGAGGCATTGGCTACCCTATGAGTGTCATAGTGATTCCTGCTAGTTGCTCACCCAAATACACATTTTTTTGATACTTTGGCCAGTCTGCCTCAAGTGACACCCCACTAGCTGTGTATCTTATGAGAAGCTGCGTTACCTTTGCAAGCGGTTTCTTGAAGTTGGTGATGTGATTATGTTGGTGACGAGGCATTGGCTACCTTCAGAGAGTCATAGTGCTTTCTGCCAGTTGCTCACCCAAATACACATTTTGAGATACTGTGGCCAGTCTGCCTGAAGCGATACGCCACTAGTTGTGTATCTTAAGAGAAACATCGTTACTCTTGCCAGCGGTTTCTTGACTTTGAAGATGTGATTGTACTGGTGACGAGATATTGGCAACCCTAAGAGAGTCACAGTGTTTCGTGCCAGTTGCTCACCCAAATATACATTTTTTAGATACTGTTTCCAGTGTGCCTCAAGCGATACGCCACTAGTTGTGTATCTTAAGAGAAACATCGTTACTTTTGAAAGGGGTTTCTAGAAGTTGCTGATTTGATTCTGCTGGTGACGAATCATAGGCTACCTCAAGAGAGTCATAGAGATTCCTGCCAGTTCTTCACACAAATACACATTTTTTAGATACTCTTTCCAGTCTGCCTGATAGCTACGCCACTAGTTGTGTATCTTAAGAGTCATTGTAACTTTTGCCAGGGGTTTCTTGAAGTTGCTGATGTGATTATGCTGGTGACGAGGCATTGTCTGCCCTATGAGTGTCATAGTGATTCCTGCTAGTTGCTCACCCAAATACACATTTTTTTGATACTTTGGCCAGTCTGCCTCAGGTGACACCCCACTAGCTGTGTATCTTATGAGAAGCTTCGTTACCTTTGCAAGCGGTTTCCTGAAGTTGGTGATGGGATTATGTTTGTGACGAGGCATTGGCAACCTTAAGAGAGTCATAGTGCTTTCTGCCAGTTGCTCACCCACATACACATTTTGAGATACTGTGGCCAGTCTGCCTGAAGCGATACGCCACTAGTTGTGTATCTTAAGAGAAACATCGTTACTCTTGCCAGCGGTTTCTTGACTTTGAAGATGTGATTATACTGGTGACGAGATATTGGTTACCCTAAGAGAGTCACAGTGTTTCGTGCCAGTTGCTCACCCAAATACACATTTTTTAGATACTGTTTCCAGTGTGCCTGAAGCGATACGCCACTAGTTGTGTATCTTAAGAGAAACATCGTTACTTTTGAAAGGGGTTTCTAGAAGTTGCTGATTTGATTCTGCTGGTGACGAATCACTGGCTACCTCAAGAGAGTCATAGAGATTCCTGCCAGTTCTTCACCCAAATACACATTTTTTAGATACTCTTTCCAGTCTGCCTGATAGCTACGCCACTAGTTGTGTATCTTAAGAGTCATTGTAACTTTTGCCAGGGGTTTCTTGAAGTTGCTGATGTGATTATGCTGGTGACGAGGCATTGGCTGCCCTATGAGTGTCATAGTGATTCCTGCTAGTTGCTCACCCAAATACACATTTTTTTGATACTTTGGCCAGTCTGCCTCAAGTGACACCCCACTAGCTGTGTATCTTATGAGAAGCTTCGTTACCTTTGCAAGCGGTTTCCTGAAGTTGGTGATGGGATTATGTTGAGGCCGAGGCATTGGCTACCTTAAGAGAGTCATAGTGCTTCCTGCCAGTTGCTCACCCAAATACACATTTTGAGATACTGTGGCCAGTCTGCCTGAAGCGATACGCCACTAGTTGTGTATCTTAAGAGAAACATCGTTACTCTTGCCAGCGGTTTCTTGACTTTGAAGATGTGATTATACTGGTGACGAGATATTGGCTACCCTAAGAGAGTCACAGTGTTTCCTGCCAGTTGCTCATCCAAATACACATTTTTTTGATACTCTTTCCAGTCTGCCTGATAGCTACGCCACTAGTTGTGTATCTTAAGAGTCATTGTAACTTTTGCCAGGGGTTTCTTGAAGTTGCTGATGTGATTAAGCTGGTGACGAGGCATTGGCTACCCTATGAGTGTCATAGTGATTCCTGCTAGTTGCTCACCCAAATACACATTTTTTTGATACTTTGGCCAGTCTGCCTCAAGTGACACCCCACTAGCTGTGTATCTTATGAGAAGCTGCGTTACCTTTGCAAGCGGTTTCTTGAAGTTGGTGATGTGATTATGTTGGTCACGAGGCATTGGCTACCTGCAGAGAGTCATAGTGCTTTCTGCCAGTTGCTCACCCAAATACAGATTTTGAGATACTGTGGCCAGTCTGCCTGAAGCGATACGCCACTAGTTGTGTATCTTAAGAGAAACATCGTTACTCTTGCCAGCGGTTTCTTGACTTTGAAGATGTGATTGTACTGGTGACGAGATATTGGCAACCCTAAGAGAGTCACAGTGTTTCGTGCCAGTTGCTCACCCAAATACACATTTTTTAGATACTGTTTCCAGTGTGCCTCAAGCGATACGCCACTAGTTGTGTATCTTAAGAGAAACATCGTTACTTTTGAAAGGGGTTTCTAGAAGTTGCTGATTTGATTCTGCTGGTGACGAATCATAGGCTACCTCAAGAGAGTCATAGAGATTCCTGCCAGTTCTTCACACAAATACACATTTTTTAGATACTCTTTCCAGTCTGCCTGATAGCTACGCCACTAGTTGTGTATCTTAAGAGTCATTGTAACTTTTGCCAGGGGTTTCTTGAAGTTGCTGATGTGATTATGCTGGTGACGAGGCATTGTCTGCCCTATGAGTGTCATAGTGATTCCTGCTAGTTGCTCACCCAAATACACATTTTTTTGATACTTTGGCCAGTCTGCCTCAGGTGACACCCCACTAGCTGTGTATCTTATGAGAAGCTTCGTTACCTTTGCAAGCGGTTTCCTGAAGTTGGTGATGGGATTATGTTTGTGACGAGGCATTGGCAACCTTAAGAGAGTCATAGTGCTTTCTGCCAGTTGCTCACCCACATACACATTTTGAGATACTGTGGCCAGTCTGCCTGAAGCGATACGCCACTAGTTGTGTATCTTAAGAGAAACATCGTTACTCTTGCCAGCGGTTTCTTGACTTTGAAGATGTGATTATACTGGTGACGAGATATTGGTTACCCTAAGAGAGTCACAGTGTTTCGTGCCAGTTGCTCACCCAAATACACATTTTTTAGATACTGTTTCCAGTGTGCCTGAAGCGATACGCCACTAGTTGTGTATCTTAAGAGAAACATCGTTACTTTTGAAAGGGGTTTCTAGAAGTTGCTGATTTGATTCTGCTGGTGACGAATCACTGGCTACCTCAAGAGAGTCATAGAGATTCCTGCCAGTTCTTCACCCAAATACACATTTTTTAGATACTCTTTCCAGTCTGCCTGATAGCTACGCCACTAGTTGTGTATCTTAAGAGTCATTGTAACTTTTGCCAGGGGTTTCTTGAAGTTGCTGATGTGATTATGCTGGTGACGAGGCATTGGCTGCCCTATGAGTGTCATAGTGATTCCTGCTAGTTGCTCACCCAAATACACATTTTTTTGATACTTTGGCCAGTCTGCCTCAAGTGACACCCCACTAGCTGTGTATCTTATGAGAAGCTTCGTTACCTTTGCAAGCGGTTTCCTGAAGTTGGTGATGGGATTATGTTGAGGCCGAGGCATTGGCTACCTTAAGAGAGTCATAGTGCTTCCTGCCAGTTGCTCACCCAAATACACATTTTGAGATACTGTGGCCAGTCTGCCTGAAGCGATACGCCACTAGTTGTGTATCTTAAGAGAAACATCGTTACTCTTGCCAGCGGTTTCTTGACTTTGAAGATGTGATTATACTGGTGACGAGATATTGGCTACCCTAAGAGAGTCACAGTGTTTCCTGCCAGTTGCTCATCCAAATACACATTTTTTTGATACTCTTTCCAGTCTGCCTGATAGCTACGCCACTAGTTGTGTATCTTAAGAGTCATTGTAACTTTTGCCAGGGGTTTCTTGAAGTTGCTGATGTGATTAAGCTGGTGACGAGGCATTGGCTACCCTATGAGTGTCATAGTGATTCCTGCTAGTTGCTCACCCAAATACACATTTTTTTGATACTTTGGCCAGTCTGCCTCAAGTGACACCCCACTAGCTGTGTATCTTATGAGAAGCTGCGTTACCTTTGCAAGCGGTTTCTTGAAGTTGGTGATGTGATTATGTTGGTCACGAGGCATTGGCTACCTGCAGAGAGTCATAGTGCTTTCTGCCAGTTGCTCACCCAAATACAGATTTTGAGATACTGTGGCCAGTCTGCCTGAAGCGATACGCCACTAGTTGTGTATCTTAAGAGAAACATCGTTACTCTTGCCAGCGGTTTCTTGACTTTGAAGATGTGATTGTACTGGTGACGAGATATTGGCAACCCTAAGAGAGTCACAGTGTTTCGTGCCAGTTGCTCACCCAAATACACATTTTTTAGATACTGTTTCCAGTGTGCCTCAAGCGATACGCCACTAGTTGTGTATCTTAAGAGAAACATCGTTACTTTTGAAAGGGGTTTCTAGAAGTTGCTGATTTGATTCTGCTGGTGACGAATCATAGGCTACCTCAAGAGAGTCATAGAGATTCCTGCCAGTTCTTCACACAAATACACATTTTTTAGATACTCTTTCCAGTCTGCCTGATAGCTACGCCACTAGTTGTGTATCTTAAGAGTCATTGTAACTTTTGCCAGGGGTTTCTTGAAGTTGCTGATGTGATTATGCTGGTGACGAGGCATTGTCTGCCCTATGAGTGTCATAGTGATTCCTGCTAGTTGCTCACCCAAATACACATTTTTTTGATACTTTGGCCAGTCTGCCTCAGGTGACACCCCACTAGCTGTGTATCTTATGAGAAGCTTCGTTACCTTTGCAAGCGGTTTCCTGAAGTTGGTGATGGGATTATGTTTGTGACGAGGCATTGGCTACCTTAAGAGAGTCATAGTGCTTTCTGCCAGTTGCTCACGCAAATACACATTTTGAGATACTGTGGCCAGTCTGCCTGAAGCGATACGCCACTAGTTGTGTATCTTAAGAGAAACATCGTTACTCTTGCCAGCGGTTTCTTGACTTTGAAGATGTGATTATACTGGTGACGAGATATTGGTTACCCTAAGAGAGTCACAGTGTTTCGTGCCAGTTGCTCACCCAAATACACATTTTTTAGATACTGTTTCCAGTGTGCCTGAAGCGATACGCCACTAGTTGTGTATCTTAAGAGAAACATCGTTACTTTTGAAAGGGGTTTCTAGAAGTTGCTGATTTGATTCTGCTGGTGACGAATCACTGGCTACCTCAAGAGAGTCATAGAGATTCCTGCCAGTTCTTCACCCAAATACACATTTTTTAGATACTCTTTCCAGTCTGCCTGATAGCTACGCCACTAGTTGTGTATCTTAAGAGTCATTGTAACTTTTGCCAGGGGTTTCTTGAAGTTGCTGATGTGATTATGCTGGTGACGAGGCATTGGCTGCCCTATGAGTGTCATAGTGATTCCTGCTAGTTGCTCACCCAAATACACATTTTTTTGATACTTTGGCCAGTCTGCCTCAAGTGACACCCCACTAGCTGTGTATCTTATGAGAAGCTTCGTTACCTTTGCAAGCGGTTTCCTGAAGTTGGTGATGGGATTATGTTGAGGCCGAGGCATTGGCTACCTTAAGAGAGTCATAGTGCTTCCTGCCAGTTGCTCACCCAAATACACATTTTGAGATACTGTGGCCAGTCTGCCTGAAGCGATACGCCACTAGTTGTGTATCTTAAGAGAAACATCGTTACTCTTGCCAGCGGTTTCTTGACTTTGAAGATGTGATTATACTGGTGACGAGATATTGGCTACCCTAAGAGAGTCACAGTGTTTCCTGCCAGTTGCTCATCCAAATACACATTTTTTTGATACTCTTTCCAGTCTGCCTGATAGCTACGCCACTAGTTGTGTATCTTAAGAGTCATTGTAACTTTTGCCAGGGTTTCTTGAAGTTGCTGATGTGATTATGCTGGTGACGAGGCATTGGCTACCCTATGAGTGTCATAGTGATTCCTGCTAGTTGCTCACCCAAATACACATTTTTTTGATACTTTGGCCAGTCTGCCTCAAGTGACACCCCACTAGCTGTGTATCTTATGAGAAGCTGCGTTACCTTTGCAAGCGGTTTCTTGAAGTTGGTGATGTGATTATGTTGGTGACGAGGCATTGGCTACCTTCAGAGAGTCATAGTGCTTTCTGCCAGTTGCTCACCCAAATACAGATTTTGAGATACTGTGGCCAGTCTGCCTGAAGCGATACGCCACTAGTTGTGTATCTTAAGAGAAACATCGTTACTCTTGCCAGCGGTTTCTTGACTTTGAAGATGTGATTGTACTGGTGACGAGATATTGGCAACCCTAAGAGAGTCACAGTGTTTCGTGCCAGTTGCTCACCCAAATACACATTTTTTAGATACTGTTTCCAGTGTGCCTGAAGCGATACGCCACTAGTTGTGTATCTTAAGAGAAACATCGTTACTTTTGAAAGGGGTTTCTAGAAGTTGCTGATTTGATTCTGCTGGTGACGAATCACTGGCTACCTCAAGAGAGTCATAGAGATTCCTGCCAGTTCTTCACACAAATACACATTTTTTAGATACTCTTTCCAGTCTGCCTGATAGCTACGCCACTAGTTGTGTATCTTAAGAGTCATTGTAACTTTTGCCAGGGGTTTCTTGAAGTTGCTGATGTGATTATGCTGGTGACGAGGCATTGGCTACCCTATGAGTGTCGTAGTGATTCCTGCTAGTTGCTCACCCAAATACACATTTGTTTGATACTTTGGCCAGTCTGCCTCAAGTGACACCCCACTAGCTGTGTATCCTATGAGAAGCTTCGTTAACTTTGCAAGCGGTTTCCTGAAGTTGGTGATGGGATTATGTTTGTGACGAGGCATTGGCTACCTTAAGAGAGTCATAGTGCTTTCTGCCAGTTGCTCACCCAAATACACATTTTGAGATACTGTGGCCAGTCTGCCTGAAGCGATACGCCACTAGTTGTGTATCTTAAGAGAAACATCGTTACTCTTGCCAGCGGTTTCTTGACTTTGAAGATGTGATTATACTGGTGACGAGATATTGGTTACCCTAAGAGAGTCACAGTGTTTCGTGCCAGTTGCTCACCCAAATACACATTTTTTAGATACTGTTTCCAGTGTGCCTGAAGCGATACGCCACTAGTTGTGTATCTTAAGAGAAACATCGTTACTTTTGAAAGGGGTTTCTAGAAGTTGCTGATTTGATTCTGCTGGTGACGAATCACTGGCTACCTCAAGAGAGTCATAGAGATTCCTGCCAGTTCTTCACCCAAATACACATTGTGTAGATACTCTTTCCAGTCTGCCTGATAGCTACGCCACTAGTTGTGTATCTTAAGAGTCATTGTAACTTTTGCCAGGGGTTTCTTGAAGTTGCTGATGTGATTATGCTGGTGACGAGGCATTGGCTGCCCTATGAGTGTCATAGTGATTCCTGCTAGTTGCTCACCCAAATACACATTTTTTTGATACTTTGGCCAGTCTGCCTCAAGTGACACCCCACTAGCTGTGTATCTTATGAGAAGCTTCGTTACCTTTGCAAGCGGTTTCCTGAAGTTGGTGATGGGATTATGTTGGTGAGGAGGCATTGGCTACCTTAAGAGAGTCATAGTGCTTCCTGCCAGTTGCTCACCCAAATACACATTTTGAGATACTGTGGCCAGTCTGCCTGAAGCGATACGCCACTAGTTGTGTATCTTAAGAGAAACATCGTTACTCTTGCCAGCGGTTTCTTGACTTTGAAGATGTGATTGTACTGGTGACGAGATATTGGCAACCCTAAGAGAGTCACAGTGTTTCGTGCCAGTTGCTCACCCAAATACACATTTTTAGATACTGTTTCCAGTGTGCCTGAAGCGATACGCCACTAGTTGTGTATCTTAAGAGAAACATCGTTACTTTTGAAAGGGGTTTCTAGAAGTTGCTGATTTGATTCTGCTGGTGACGAATCATAGGCTACCTCAAGAGAGTCATAGAGATTCCTGCCAGTTCTTCACACAAATACACATTTTTTAGATACTCTTTCCAGTCTGCCTGATAGCTACGCCACTAGTTGTGTATCTTAAGAGTCATTGTAACTTTTGCCAGGGGTTTCTTGAAGTTGCTGATGTGATTATGCTGGTGACGAGGCATTGTCTGCCCTATGAGTGTCATAGTGATTCCTGCTAGTTGCTCACCCAAATACACATTTTTTTGATACTTTGGCCAGTCTGCCTCAAGTGACACCCCACTAGCTGTGTATCTTATGAGAAGCTTCGTTAACTTTGCAAGCGGTTTCCTGAAGTTGGTGATGGGATTATGTTTGTGACGAGGCATTGGCTACCTTAAGAGAGTCATAGTGCTTTCTGCCAGTTGCTCACCCAAATACACATTTTGAGATACTGTGGCCAGTCTGCCTGAAGCGATACGCCACTAGTTGTGTATCTTAAGAGAAACATCGTTACTCTTGCCAGCGGTTTCTTGACTTTGAAGATGTGATTATACTGGTGACGAGATATTGGTTACCCTAAGAGAGTCACAGTGTTTCGTGCCAGTTGCTCACCCAAATACACATTTTTTAGATACTGTTTCCAGTGTGCCTGAAGCGATACGCCACTAGTTGTGTATCTTAAGAGAAACATCGTTACTTTTGAAAGGGGTTTCTAGAAGTTGCTGATTTGATTCTGCTGGTGACGAATCACTGGCTACCTCAAGAGAGTCATAGAGATTCCTGCCAGTTCTTCACACAAATACACATTTTTAGATACTCTTTCCAGTCTGCCTGATAGCTACGCCACTAGTTGTGTATCTTAAGAGTCATTGTAACTTTTGCCAGGGGTTTCTTGAAGTTGCTGATGTGATTATGCTGGTGACGAGGCATTGGCTACCCTATGAGTGTCGTAGTGATTCCTGCTAGTTGCTCACCCAAATACACATTTGTTTGATACTTTGGCCAGTCTGCCTCAAGTGACACCCCACTAGCTGTGTATCGTATGAGAAGCTTCGTTACCTTTGCAAGCGGTTTCTTGAAGTTGGTGATGGGATTATGTTGGTGACGAGGCATTGGCTACCTTAAGAGAGTCATAGTGCTTCCTGCCAGTTGCTCACCCAAATACACATTTTGAGATACTGTGGCCAGTCTGCCTGAAGCGATACGCCACTAGTTGTGTATCTTAAGAGAAACATCGTTACTCTTGCCAGCGGTTTCTTGACTTTGAAGATGTGATTATACTGGTGACGAGATATTGGTTACCCTAAGAGAGTCACAGTGTTTCGTGCCAGTTGCTCACCCAAATACACATTTTTTAGATACTGTTTCCAGTGTGCCTGAAGCGATACGCCACTAGTTGTGTATCTTAAGAGAAACATCGTTACTTTTGAAAGGGGTTTCTAGAAGTTGCTGATTTGATTCTGCTGGTGACGAATCACTGGCTACCTCAAGAGAGTCATAGAGATTCCTGCCAGTTCTTCACCCAAATACACATTGTGTAGATACTCTTTCCAGTCTGCCTGATAGCTACGCCACTAGTTGTGTATCTTAAGAGTCATTGTAACTTTTGCCAGGGGTTTCTTGAAGTTGCTGATGTGATTATGCTGGTGACGAGGCATTGGCTGCCCTATGAGTGTCATAGTGATTCCTGCTAGTTGCTCACCCAAATACACATTTTTTTGATACTTTGGCCAGTCTGCCTCAAGTGACACCCCACTAGCTGTGTATCTTATGAGAAGCTTCGTTACCTTTGCAAGCGGTTTCCTGAAGTTGGTGATGGGATTATGTTGGTGAGGAGGCATTGGCTACCTTAAGAGAGTCATAGTGCTTCCTGCCAGTTGCTCACCCAAATACACATTTTGAGATACTGTGGCCAGTCTGCCTGAAGCGATACGCCACTAGTTGTGTATCTTAAGAGAAACATCGTTACTCTTGCCAGCGGTTTCTTGACTTTGAAGATGTGATTGTACTGGTGACGAGATATTGGCAACCCTAAGAGAGTCACAGTGTTTCGTGCCAGTTGCTCACCCAAATACACATTTTTAGATACTGTTTCCAGTGTGCCTGAAGCGATACGCCACTAGTTGTGTATCTTAAGAGAAACATCGTTACTTTTGAAAGGGGTTTCTAGAAGTTGCTGATTTGATTCTGCTGGTGACGAATCATAGGCTACCTCAAGAGAGTCATAGAGATTCCTGCCAGTTCTTCACACAAATACACATTTTTTAGATACTCTTTCCAGTCTGCCTGATAGCTACGCCACTAGTTGTGTATCTTAAGAGTCATTGTAACTTTTGCCAGGGGTTTCTTGAAGTTGCTGATGTGATTATGCTGGTGACGAGGCATTGTCTGCCCTATGAGTGTCATAGTGATTCCTGCTAGTTGCTCACCCAAATACACATTTTTTTGATACTTTGGCCAGTCTGCCTCAAGTGACACCCCACTAGCTGTGTATCTTATGAGAAGCTTCGTTAACTTTGCAAGCGGTTTCCTGAAGTTGGTGATGGGATTATGTTTGTGACGAGGCATTGGCTACCTTAAGAGAGTCATAGTGCTTTCTGCCAGTTGCTCACCCAAATACACATTTTGAGATACTGTGGCCAGTCTGCCTGAAGCGATACGCCACTAGTTGTGTATCTTAAGAGAAACATCGTTACTCTTGCCAGCGGTTTCTTGACTTTGAAGATGTGATTATACTGGTGACGAGATATTGGTTACCCTAAGAGAGTCACAGTGTTTCGTGCCAGTTGCTCACCCAAATACACATTTTTTAGATACTGTTTCCAGTGTGCCTGAAGCGATACGCCACTAGTTGTGTATCTTAAGAGAAACATCGTTACTTTTGAAAGGGGTTTCTAGAAGTTGCTGATTTGATTCTGCTGGTGACGAATCACTGGCTACCTCAAGAGAGTCATAGAGATTCCTGCCAGTTCTTCACACAAATACACATTTTTAGATACTCTTTCCAGTCTGCCTGATAGCTACGCCACTAGTTGTGTATCTTAAGAGTCATTGTAACTTTTGCCAGGGGTTTCTTGAAGTTGCTGATGTGATTATGCTGGTGACGAGGCATTGGCTACCCTATGAGTGTCGTAGTGATTCCTGCTAGTTGCTCACCCAAATACACATTTGTTTGATACTTTGGCCAGTCTGCCTCAAGTGACACCCCACTAGCTGTGTATCGTATGAGAAGCTTCGTTACCTTTGCAAGCGGTTTCTTGAAGTTGGTGATGGGATTATGTTGGTGACGAGGCATTGGCTACCTTAAGAGAGTCATAGTGCTTCCTGCCAGTTGCTCACCCAAATACACATTTTGAGATACTGTGGCCAGTCTGCCTGAAGCGATACGCCACTAGTTGTGTATCTTAAGAGAAACATCGTTACTCTTGCCAGCGGTTTCTTGACTTTGAAGATGTGATTATACTGGTGACGAGATATTGGTTACCCTAAGAGAGTCACAGTGTTTCGTGCCAGTTGCTCACCCAAATACACATTTTTTAGATACTGTTTCCAGTGTGCCTGAAGCGATACGCCACTAGTTGTGTATCTTAAGAGAAACATCGTTACTTTTGAAAGGGGTTTCTAGAAGTTGCTGATTTGATTCTGTTGGTGACGAATCACTGGCTACCTCAAGAGAGTCATAGAGATTCCTGCCAGTTCTTCACCCAAATACACATTGTGTAGATACTCTTTCCAGTCTGCCTGATAGCTACGCCACTAGTTGTGTATCTTAAGAGTCATTGTAACTTTTGCCAGGGGTTTCTTGAAGTTGCTGATGTGATTATGCTGGTGACGAGGCATTGGCTGCCCTATGAGTGTCATAGTGATTCCTGCTAGTTGCTCACCCAAATACACATTTTTTTGATACTTTGGCCAGTCTGCCTCAAGTGACACCCCACTAGCTGTGTATCTTATGAGAAGCTTCGTTACCTTTGCAAGCGGTTTCCTGAAGTTGGTGATGGGATTATGTTGGTGAGGAGGCATTGGCTACCTTAAGAGAGTCATAGTGCTTCCTGCCAGTTGCTCACCCAAATACACATTTTGAGATACTGTGGCCAGTCTGCCTGAAGCGATACGCCACTAGTTGTGTATCTTAAGAGAAACATCGTTACTCTTGCCAGCGGTTTCTTGACTTTGAAGATGTGATTGTACTGGTGACGAGATATTGGCAACCCTAAGAGAGTCACAGTGTTTCGTGCCAGTTGCTCACCCAAATACACATTTTTAGATACTGTTTCCAGTGTGCCTGAAGCGATACGCCACTAGTTGTGTATCTTAAGAGAAACATCGTTACTTTTGAAAGGGGTTTCTAGAAGTTGCTGATTTGATTCTGCTGGTGACGAATCATAGGCTACCTCAAGAGAGTCATAGAGATTCCTGCCAGTTCTTCACACAAATACACATTTTTTAGATACTCTTTCCAGTCTGCCTGATAGCTACGCCACTAGTTGTGTATCTTAAGAGTCATTGTAACTTTTGCCAGGGGTTTCTTGAAGTTGCTGATGTGATTATGCTGGTGACGAGGCATTGTCTGCCCTATGAGTGTCATAGTGATTCCTGCTAGTTGCTCACCCAAATACACATTTTTTTGATACTTTGGCCAGTCTGCCTCAAGTGACACCCCACTAGCTGTGTATCTTATGAGAAGCTTCGTTAACTTTGCAAGCGGTTTCCTGAAGTTGGTGATGGGATTATGTTTGTGACGAGGCATTGGCTACCTTAAGAGAGTCATAGTGCTTTCTGCCAGTTGCTCACCCAAATACACATTTTGAGATACTGTGGCCAGTCTGCCTGAAGCGATACGCCACTAGTTGTGTATCTTAAGAGAAACATCGTTACTCTTGCCAGCGGTTTCTTGACTTTGAAGATGTGATTATACTGGTGACGAGATATTGGTTACCCTAAGAGAGTCACAGTGTTTCGTGCCAGTTGCTCACCCAAATACACATTTTTTAGATACTGTTTCCAGTGTGCCTGAAGCGATACGCCACTAGTTGTGTATCTTAAGAGAAACATCGTTACTTTTGAAAGGGGTTTCTAGAAGTTGCTGATTTGATTCTGCTGGTGACGAATCACTGGCTACCTCAAGAGAGTCATAGAGATTCCTGCCAGTTCTTCACACAAATACACATTTTTAGATACTCTTTCCAGTCTGCCTGATAGCTACGCCACTAGTTGTGTATCTTAAGAGTCATTGTAACTTTTGCCAGGGGTTTCTTGAAGTTGCTGATGTGATTATGCTGGTGACGAGGCATTGGCTACCCTATGAGTGTCGTAGTGATTCCTGCTAGTTGCTCACCCAAATACACATTTGTTTGATACTTTGGCCAGTCTGCCTCAAGTGACACCCCACTAGCTGTGTATCGTATGAGAAGCTTCGTTACCTTTGCAAGCGGTTTCTTGAAGTTGGTGATGGGATTATGTTGGTGACGAGGCATTGGCTACCTTAAGAGAGTCATAGTGCTTCCTGCCAGTTGCTCACCCAAATACACATTTTGAGATACTGTGGCCAGTCTGCCTAAAGCGATACGCCACTATTTGTGTATCTTAAGAGAAACATCGTTACTCTTGCCAGCGGTTTCTTGACTTTGAAGCTGTGATTATACTGGTGACGAGATATTGGTTACCCTAAGAGAGTCACAGTGTTTCGTGCCAGTTGCTCACCCAAATACACATTTTTTAGATACTGTTTCCAGTGTGCCTGAAGCGATACGCCACTAGTTGTGTATCTTAAGAGAAACATCGTTACTTTTGAAAGGGAATTCTAGAAGTTGCTGATTTGATTCTGCTGGTGACGAATCACTGGCTACCTCAAGAGAGTCATAGAGATTCCTGCCAGTTCTTCACCCAAATACACATTTTTTAGATACTCTTTCCAGTCTGCCTGATAGCTACGCCACTAGTTGTGTATCTTAAGAGTCATTGTAACTTTTGCCAGGGGTTTCTTGAAGTTGCTGATGTGATTATGCTGGTGACGAGGCATTGGCTGCCCTATGAGTGTCATAGTGATTCCTGCTAGTTGCTCACCCAAATACACATTTTTTTGATACTTTGGCCAGTCTGCCTCAAGTGACACCCCACTAGCTGTGTATCTTATGAGAAGCTTCGTTACCTTTGCAAGCGGTTTCCTGAAGTTGGTGATGGGATTATGTTGAGGCCGAGGCATTGGCTACCTTAAGAGAGTCATAGTGCTTCCTGCCAGTTGCTCACCCAAATACACATTTTGAGATACTGTGGCCAGTCTGCCTGAAGCGATACGCCACTAGTTGTGTATCTTAAGAGAAACATCGTTACTCTTGCCAGCGGTTTCTTGACTTTGAAGATGTGATTGTACTGGTGACGAGATATTGGCAACCCTAAGAGAGTCACAGTGTTTCGTGCCAGTTGCTCACCCAAATACACATTTTTTAGATACTGTTTCCAGTGTGCCTGAAGCGATACGCCACTAATTGTGTATCTTAAGAGAAGCATCGTTACTTTTGAAAGGGGTTTCTAGAAGTTGCTGATTTGATTCTGCTGGTGACGAATCATAGGCTACCTCAAGAGAGTCATAGAGTTTCCTGCCAGTTCTTCACACAAATACACATTTTTTAGATACTCTTTCCAGTCTGCCTAATAGCTACGCCACTAGTTGTGTATCTTAAGAGTCATTGTAACTTTTGCCAGGGGTTTCTTGAAGTTGCTGATGTGATTATGCTGGTGACGAGGCATTGGCTACCCTATGAGTGTCATAGTGATTCCTGCTAGTTGCTCACCCAAATACACATTTTTTTGATACTTTGGCCAGTCTGCCTCAAGTGACACCCCACTAGCTGTGTATCTTATGAGAAGCTGCGTTACCTTTGCAAGCGGTTTCTTGAAGTTGGTGATGTGATTATGTTGGTGACGAGGCATTGGCTACCTTCAGAGAGTCATAGTGCTTTCTGCCAGTTGCTCACCCAAATACACATTTTGAGATACTGTGGCCAGTCTGCCTGAAGCGATACGCCACTAGTTGTGTATCTTAAGAGAAACATCGTTACTCTTGCCAGCGGTTTCTTGACTTTGAAGATGTGATTGTACTGGTGACGAGATATTGGCAACCCTAAGAGAGTCACAGTGTTTCGTGCCAGTTGCTCACCCAAATACACATTTTTTAGATACTGTTTCCAGTGTGCCTCAAGCGATACGCCACTAGTTGTGTATCTTAAGAGAAACATCGTTACTTTTGAAAGGGGTTTCTAGAAGTTGCTGATTTGATTCTGCTGGTGACGAATCATAGGCTACCTCAAGAGAGTCATAGAGATTCCTGCCAGTTCTTCACACAAATACACATTTTTTAGATACTCTTTCCAGTCTGCCTGATAGCTACGCCACTAGTTGTGTATCTTAAGAGTCATTGTAACTTTTGCCAGGGGTTTCTTGAAGTTGCTGATGTGATTATGCTGGTGACGAGGCATTGTCTGCCCTATGAGTGTCATAGTGATTCCTGCTAGTTGCTCACCCAAATACACATTTTTTTGATACTTTGGCCAGTCTGCCTCAGGTGACACCCCACTAGCTGTGTATCTTATGAGAAGCTTCGTTACCTTTGCAAGCGGTTTCCTGAAGTTGGTGATGGGATTATGTTTGTGAAGAGGCATTGGCTACCTTAAGAGAGTCATAGTGCTTTCTGCCAGTTGCTCACCCAAATACACATTTTGAGATACTGTGGCCAGTCTGCCTGAAGCGATACGCCACTAGTTGTGTATCTTAAGAGAAACATCGTTACTCTTGCCAGCGGTTTCTTGACTTTGAAGATGTGATTATACTGGTGACGAGATATTGGTTACCCTAAGAGAGTCACAGTGTTTCGTGCCAGTTGCTCACCCAAATACACATTTTTTAGATACTGTTTCCAGTGTGCCTGAAGCGATACGCCACTAGTTGTGTATCTTAAGAGAAACATCGTTACTTTTGATAGGGGTTTCTAGAAATTGCTGATTTGATTCTGCTGGTGACGAATCACTGGCTACCTCAAGAGAGTCATAGAGATTCCTGCCAGTTCTTCACCCAAATACACATTTTTTAGATACTCTTTCCAGTCTGCCTGATAGCTACGCCACTAGTTGTGTATCTTAAGAGTCATTGTAACTTTTGCCAGGGGTTTCTTGAAGTTGCTGATGTGATTATGCTGGTGACGAGGCATTGGCTGCCCTATGAGTGTCATAGTGATTCCTGCTAGTTGCTCACCCAAATACACATTTTTTTGATACTTTGGCCAGTCTGCCTCAAGTGACACCCCACTAGCTGTGTATCTTATGAGAAGCTTCGTTACCTTTGCAAGCGGTTTCCTGAAGTTGGTGATGGGATTATGTTGAGGCCGAGGCATTGGCTACCTTAAGAGAGTCATAGTGCTTTCTGCCAGTTGCTCACCCAAATACACATTTTGAGATACTGTGGCCAGTCTGCCTGAAGCGATACGCCACTAGTTGTGTATCTTAAGAGAAACATCGTTACTCTTGCCAGCGGTTTCTTGACTTTGAAGATGTGATTATACTGGTAACGAGATATTGGCTACCCTAAGAGAGTCACAGTGTTTCCTGCCAGTTGCTCATCCAAATACACATTTTTTTGATACTCTTTCCAGTCTGCCTGATAGCTACGCCACTAGTTGTGTATCTTAAGAGTCATTGTAACTTTTGCCAGGGGTTTCTTGAAGTTGCTGATGTGATTATGCTGGTGACGAGGCATTGGCTACCCTATGAGTGTCATAGTGATTCCTGCTAGTTGCTCACCCAAATACACATTTTTTTGATACTTTGGCCAGTCTGCCTCAAGTGACACCCCACTAGCTGTGTATCTTATGAGAAGCTGCGTTACCTTTGCAAGCGGTTTCTTGAAGTTGGTGATGTGATTATGTTGGTGACGAGGCATTGGCTACCTTCAGAGAGTCATAGTGCTTTCTGCCAGTTGCTCACCCAAATACAGATTTTGAGATACTGTGGCCAGTCTGCCTGAAGCGATACGCCACTAGTTGTGTATCTTAAGAGAAACATCGTTACTCTTGCCAGCGGTTTCTTGACTTTGAAGATGTGATTGTACTGGTGACGAGATATTGGCAACCCTAAGAGAGTCACAGTGTTTCGTGCCAGTTGCTCACCCAAATACACATTTTTTAGATACTGTTTCCAGTGTGCCTGAAGCGATACGACACTAATTGTGTATCTTAAGAGAAACATCGTTACTTTTGAAAGGGGTTTCTAGAAGTTGCTGATTTGATTCTGCTGGTGACGAATCATAGGCTACCTCAAGAGAGTCATAGAGATTCCTGCCAGTTCTTCACCCAAATACACATTTTTTAGATACTCTTTCCAGTCTGCCTGATAGCTACGCCACTAGTTGTGTATCTTAAGAGTCATTGTAACTTTTGCCAGGGGTTTCTTGAAGTTGCTGATGTGATTATGCTGGTGACGAGGCATTGTCTGCCCTATGAGTGTCATAGTGATTCCTGCTAGTTGCTCACCCAAATACACATTTTTTTGATACTTTGGCCAGTCTGCCTCAAGTGACACCCCACTAGCTGTGTATCTTATGAGAAGCTTCGTTAACTTTGCAAGCGGTTTCCTGAAGTTGGTGATGGGATTATGTTTGTGACGAGGCATTGGCTACCTTAAGAGAGTCATAGTGCTTTCTGCCAGTTGCTCACCCAAATACACATTTTGAGATACTGTGGCCAGTCTGCCTGAAGCGATACGCCACTAGTTGTGTATCTTAAGAGAAACATCGTTACTCTTGCCAGCGGTTTCTTGACTTTGAAGATGTGATTATACTGGTGACGAGATATTGGTTACCCTAAGAGAGTCACAGTGTTTCGTGCCAGTTGCTCACCCAAATACACATTTTTTAGATACTGTTTCCAGTGTGCCTGAAGCGATACGCCACTAGTTGTGTATCTTAAGAGAAACATCGTTACTTTTGAAAGGGGTTTCTAGAAGTTGCTGATTTGATTCTGCTGGTGACGAATCACTGGCTACCTCAAGAGAGTCATAGAGATTCCTGCCAGTTCTTCACCCAAATACACATTTTTTAGATACTCTTTCCAGTCTGCCTGATAGCTACGCCACTAGTTGTGTATCTTAAGAGTCATTGTAACTTTTGCCAGGGGTTTCTTGAAGTTGCTGATGTGATAATGCTGGTGACGAGGCATTGGCTGCCCTATGAGTGTCACAGTGATTCCTGCTAGTTGCTCACCCAAATACACATTTTTTTGATACTTTGGCCAGTCTGCCTCAAGTGACACCCCACTAGCTGTGTATCTTATGAGAAGCTTCGTTACCTTTGCAAGCGGTTTCCTGAAGTTGGTGATGGGATTATGTTGGTGACGAGGCATTGGCTACCTTAAGAGAGTCATAGTGCTTCCTGCCAGTTGCTCACCCAAATACACATTTTGAGATACTGTGGCCAGTCTGCCTGAAGCGATACTCCACTAGTTGTGTATCTTAAGAGAAACATCGTTACTCTTGCCAGCGGTTTCTTGACTTTGAAGATGTGATTGTACTGGTGACGAGATATTGGCAACCCTAAGAGAGTCACAGTGTTTCGTGCCAGTTGCTCACCCAAATACACATTTTTAGATACTGTTTCCAGTGTGCCTGAAGCGATACGCCACTAGTTGTGTATCTTAAGAGAAACATCGTTACTTTTGAAAGGGGTTTCTAGAAGTTGCTGATTTGATTCTGCTGGTGACGAATCATAGGCTACCTCAAGAGAGTCATAGAGATTCCTGCCAGTTCTTCACACAAATACACATTTTTTAGATACTCTTTCCAGTCTGCCTGATAGCTACGCCACTAGTTGTGTATCTTAAGAGTCATTGTAACTTTTGCCAGGGGTTTCTTGAAGTTGCTGATGTGATTATGCTGGTGACGAGGCATTGTCTGCCCTATGAGTGTCATAGTGATTCCTGCTAGTTGCTCACCCAAATACACATTTTTTTGATACTTTGGCCAGTCTGCCTCAAGTGACACCCCACTAGCTGTGTATCTTATGAGAAGCTTCGTTAACTTTGCAAGCGGTTTCCTGAAGTTGGTGATGGGATTATGTTTGTGACGAGGCATTGGCTACCTTAAGAGAGTCATAGTGCTTTCTGCCAGTTGCTCACCCAAATACACATTTTGAGATACTGTGGCCAGTCTGCCTGAAGCGATACGCCACTAGTTGTGTATCTTAAGAGAAACATCGTTACTCTTGCCAGCGGTTTCTTGACTTTGAAGATGTGATTATACTGGTGACGAGATATTGGTTACCCTAAGAGAGTCACAGTGTTTCGTGCCAGTTGCTCACCCAAATACACATTTTTTAGATACTCTTTCCAGTGTGCCTGAAGCGATACGCCACTAGTTGTGTATCTTAAGAGAAACATCGTTACTTTTGAAAGGGGTTTCTAGAAGTTGCTGATGTGATTATGCTGGTGACGAGGCATTGTCTGCCCTGTGAGTGTCATAGTGATTCCTGCTAGTTGCTCACCCAAATACACATTTTTTTGATACTTTGGCCAGTCTGCCTCAAGTGACACCCCACTAGCTGTGTATCTTATGAGAAGCTTCGTTAACTTTGCAGCGGTTTCCTGAAGTTGGTAATGGGATTATGTTTGTGACGAGGCATTGGCTACCTTAAGAGAGTCATAGTGCTTTCTGCCAGTTGCTCACCCAAATACACATTTTGAGATACTGTGGCCAGTCTGCCTGAAGCGATACGCCACTAGTTGTGTATCTTAAGAGAAACATCGTTACTCTTGCCAGCGGTTTCTTGACTTTGAAGATGTGATTATACTGGTGACGAGATATTGGTTACCCTAAGAGAGTCACAGTGTTTCGTGCCAGTTGCTCACCCAAATACACATTTTTTAGATACTGTTTCCAGTGTGCCTGAAGCGATACGCCACTAGTTGTGTATCTTAAGAGTCATTGTAACTTTTGCCAGGGGTTTCTTGAAGTTGCTGATGTGATTATGCTGGTGACGAGGCATTGGCTACCCTATGAGTGTCGTAGTGATTCCTGCTAGTTGCTCACCCAAATACACATTTTTTTGATACTTTGGCCAGTCTGCCTCAAGTGACACCCCACTAGCTGTGTATCTTATGAGAAGCTTCGTTACCTTTGCAAGCGGTTTCTTGAAGTTGGTGATGGGATTATGTTGGTGACGAGGCATTGGCTACCTTAAGAGAGTCATAGTGCTTCCTGCCAGTTGCTCACCCAAATACACATTTTGAGATACTGTGGCCAGTCTGCCTAAAGCGATACGCCACTATTTGTGTATCTTAAGAGAAACATCGTTACTCTTGCCAGCGGTTTCTTGACTTTGAAGCTGTGATTATACTGGTGACGAGATATTGGTTACCCTAAGAGAGTCACAGTGTTTCGTGCCAGTTGCTCACCCAAATACACATTTTTAGATACTGTTTCCAGTGTGCCTGAAGCGATACGCCACTAGTTGTGTATCTTAAGAGAAACATCGTTACTTTTGAAAGGGGTTTCTACAAGTTGCTGATTTGATTCTGCTGGTGACGAATCATAGGCTACCTCAAGAGAGTCATAGAGATTCCTGCCAGTTCTTCACACAAATACACATTTTTTAGATACTCTTTCCAGTCTGCCTGATAGCTACGCCACTAGTTGTGTATCTTAAGAGTCATTGTAACTTTTGCCAGGGGTTTCTTGAAGTTGCTGATGTGATTATGCTGGTGACGAGGCATTGTCTGCCCTATGAGTGTCATAGTGATTCCTGCAAGTTGCTCACCCAAATACACATTTTTTTGATACTTTGGCCAGTCTGCCTCAAGTGACACCCCACTAGCTATGTATCTTATGAGAAGCTTCGTTAACTTTGCAAGCGGTTTCCTGAAGTTGGTGATGGGATTATGTTTGTGACGAGGCATTGGCTACCTTAAGAGAGTCATAGTGCTTTCTGCCAGTTGCTCACCCAAATACACATTTTGAGATACTGTGGCCAGTCTGCCTGAAGCGATACGCCACTAGTTGTGTATCTTAAGAGAAACATCGTTACTCTTGCCAGCGGTTTCTTGACTTTGAAGATGTGATTATACTGGTGACGAGATATTGGTTACCCTAAGAGAGTCACAGTGTTTCGTGCCAGTTGCTCACCCAAATACACATTTTTTAGATACTGTTTCCAGTGTGCCTGAAGCGATACGCCACTAGTTGTGTATCTTAAGAGTCATTGTAACTTTTGCCAGGGGTTTCTTGAAGTTGCTGATGTGATTATGCTGGTGACGAGGCATTGGCTACCCTATGAGTGTCGTAGTGATTCCTGCTAGTTGCTCACCCAAATACACATTTTTTTGATACTTTGGCCAGTCTGCCTCAAGTGACACCCCACTAGCTGTGTATCTTATGAGAAGCTTCGTTACCTTTGCAAGCGGTTTCTTGAAGTTGGTGATGGGATTATGTTGGTGACGAGGCATTGGCTACCTTAAGAGAGTCATAGTGCTTCCTGCCAGTTGCTCACCCAAATACACATTTTGAGATACTGTGGCCAGTCTGCCTAAAGCGATACGCCACTATTTGTGTATCTTAAGAGAAACATCGTTACTCTTGCCAGCGGTTTCTTGACTTTGAAGCTGTGATTATACTGGTGACGAGATATTGGTTACCCTAAGAGAGTCACAGTGTTTCGTGCCAGTTGCTCACCCAAATACACATTTTTTAGATACTGTTTCCAGTGTGCCTGAAGCGATACGCCACTAGTTGTGTATCTTAAGAGAAACATCGTTACTTTTGAAAGGGGATTCTAGAAGTTGCTGATTTGATTCTGCTGGTGACGAATCACTGGCTACCTCAAGAGAGTCATAGAGATTCCTGCCAGTTCTTCACCCAAATACACATTTTTTAGATACTCTTTCCAGTCTGCCTGATAGCTACGCCACTAGTTGTGTATCTTAAGAGTCATTGTAACTTTTGCCAGGGGTTTCTTGAAGTTGCTGATGTGATTATGCTGGTGACGAGGCATTGGCTGCCCTATGAGTGTCATAGTGATTCCTGCTAGTTGCTCACCCAAATACACATTTTTTTGATACTTTGGCCAGTCTGCCTCAAGTGACACCCCACTAGCTGTGTATCTTATGAGAAGCTTCGTTACCTTTGCAAGCGGTTTCCTGAAGTTGGTGATGGGATTATGTTGAGGCCGAGGCATTGGCTACCTTAAGAGAGTCATAGTGCTTCCTGCCAGTTGCTCACCCAATTACACATTTTGAGATACTGTGGCCAGTCTGCCTGAAGCGATACGCCACTAGTTGTGTATCTTAAGAGAAACATCGTTACTCTTGCCAGCGGTTTCTTGACTTTGAAGATGTGATTATACTGGTGACGAGATATTGGCTACCCTAAGAGAGTCACAGTGTTTCCTGCCAGTTGCTCATCCAAATACACATTTTTTTGATACTCTTTCCAGTCTGCCTGATAGCTACGCCACTAGTTGTGTATCTTAAGAGTCATTGTAACTTTTGCCAGGGGTTTCTCGAAGTTGCTGATGTGATTATGCTGGTGACGAGGCATTGGCTACCCTATGAGTGTCATAGTGATTCCTGCTAGTTGCTCACCCAAATACACATTTTTTTGATACTTTGGCCAGTCTGCCTCAAGTGACACCCCACTAGCTGTGTATCTTATGAGAAGCTGCGTTACCTTTGCAAGCGGTTTCTTGAAGTTGGTGATGTGATTATGTTGGTGACGAGGCATTGGCTACCTTCAGAGAGTCATAGTGCTTTCTGCCAGTTGCTCACCCAAATACACATTTTGAGATACTGTGGCCAGTCTGCCTGAAGCGATACGCCACTAGTTGTGTATCTTAAGAGAAACATCGTTACTTTTGAAAGGGGTTTCTAGAAGTTGCTGATGTGATTATGCTGGTGACGAGGCATTGTCTGCCCTATGAGTGTCATAGTGATTCCTGCTAGTTGCTCACCCAAATACACATTTTTTTGATACTTTGGCCAGTCTGCCTCAAGTGACACCCCACTAGCTGTGTATCTTATGAGAAGCTTCGTTAACTTTGCAAGCGGTTTCCTGAAGTTGGTGATGGGATTATGTTTGTGACGAGGCATTGGCTACCTTAAGAGAGTCATAGTGCTTTCTGCCAGTTGCTCACCCAAATACACATTTTGAGATACTGTGGCCAGTCTGCCTGAAGCGATACGCCACTAGTTGTGTATCTTAAGAGAAACATCGTTACTCTTGCCAGCGGTTTCTTGACTTTGAAGATGTGATTATACTGGTGACGAGATATTGGTTACCCTAAGAGAGTCACAGTGTTTCGTGCCAGTTGCTCACCCAAATACACATTTTTTAGATACTGTTTCCAGTGTGCCTGAAGCGATACGCCACTAGTTGTGTATCTTAAGAGTCATTGTAACTTTTGCCAGGGGTTTCTTGAAGTTGCTGATGTGATTATGCTGGTGACGAGGCATTGTCTGCCCTATGAGTGTCATAGTGATTCCTGCTAGTTGCTCACCCAAATACACATTTTTTTGATACTTTGGCCAGTCTGCCTCAAGTGACACCCCACTAGCTGTGTATCTTATGAGAAGCTTCGTTAACTTTGCAAGCGGTTTCCTGAAGTTGGTGATGGGATTATGTTTGTGACGAGGCATTGGCTACCTTAAGAGAGTCATAGTGCTTTCTGCCAGTTGCTCACCCAAATACACATTTTGAGATACTGTGGCCAGTCTGCCTGAAGCGATACGCCACTAGTTGTGTATCTTAAGAGAAACATCGTTACTCTTGCCAGCGGTTTCTTGACTTTGAAGATGTGATTATACTGGTGACGAGATATTGGTTACCCTAAGAGAGTCACAGTGTTTCGTGCCAGTTGCTCACCCAAATACACATTTTTTAGATACTGTTTCCAGTGTGCCTGAAGCGATACGCCACTAGTTGTGTATCTTAAGAGAAACATCGTTTCTTTTGAAAGGGGTTTCTAGAAGTTGCTGATGTGATTATGCTGGTGACGAGGCATTGTCTGCCCTATGAGTGTCATAGTGATTCCTGCTAGTTGCTCACCCAAATACACATTTTTTTGATACTTTGGCCAGTCTGCCTCAAGTGACACCCCACTAGCTGTGTATCTTATGAGAAGCTTCGTTAACTTTGCAAGCGGTTTCCTGAAGTTGGTGATGGGATTATGTTTGTGACGAGGCATTGGCTACCTTAAGAGAGTCATAGTGCTTTCTGCCAGTTGCTCACCCAAATACACATTTTGAGATACTGTGGCCAGTCTGCCTGAAGCGATCCGCCACTAGTTGTGTATCTTAAGAGAAACATCGTTACTCTTGCCAGCGGTTTCTTGACTTTGAAGATGTGATTATACTGGTGACGAGATATTGGTTACCCTAAGAGAGTCACAGTGTTTCGTGCCAGTTGCTCACCCAAATACACATTTTTTAGATACTGTTTCCAGTGTGCCTGAAGCGATACGCCACTAGTTGTGTATCTTAAGAGTCATTGTAACTTTTGCCAGGGGTTTCTTGAAGTTGCTGATGTGATTATGCTGGTGACGAGGCATTGGCTACCCTATGAGTGTCGTAGTGATTCCTGCTAGTTGCTCACACAAATACACATTTTTTTGATACTTTGGCCAGTCTGCCTCAAGTGACACCCCACTAGCTGTGTATCTTATGAGAAGCTTCGTTACCTTTGCAAGCGGTTTCTTGAAGTTGGTGATGGGATTATGTTGGTGACGAGGCATTGGCTACCTTAAGAGAGTCATAGTGCTTCCTGCCAGTTGCTCACCCAAATACACATTTTGAGATACTGTGGCCAGTCTGCCTAAAGCGATACGCCACTATTTGTGTATCTTAAGAGAAACATCGTTACTCTTGCCAGCGGTTTCTTGACTTTGAAGCTGTGATTATACTGGTGACGAGATATTGGTTACCCTAAGAGAGTCACAGTGTTTCGTGCCAGTTGCTCACCCAAATACACATTTTTTAGATACTGTTTCCAGTGTGCCTGAAGCGATACGCCACTAGTTGTGTATCTTAAGAGAAACATCGTTACTTTTGAAAGGGGATTCTAGAAGTTGCTGATTTGATTCTGCTGGTGACGAATCACTGGCTACCTCAAGAGAGTCATAGAGATTCCTGCCAGTTCTTCACCCAAATACACATTTTTTAGATACTCTTTCCAGTCTGCCTGATAGCTACGCCACTAGTTGTGTATCTTAAGAGTCATTGTAACTTTTGCCAGGGGTTTCTTGAAGTTGCTGATGTGATTATGCTGGTGACGAGGCATTGGCTGCCCAATGAGTGTCATAGTGATTCCTGCTAGTTGCTCACCCAAATACACATTTTTTTGATACTTTGGCCAGTCTGCCTCAAGTGACACCCCACTAGCTGTGTATCTTATGAGAAGCTACGTTACCTTTGCAAGCGGTTTCCTGAAGTTGGTGATGGGATTATGTTGAGGCCGAGGCATTGGCTACCTTAAGAGAGTCATAGTGCTTCCTGCCAGTTGCTCACCCAAATACACATTTTGAGATACTGTGGCCAGTCTGCCTGAAGCGATACGCCACTAGTTGTGTATCTTAAGAGAAACATCGTTACTCTTGCCAGCGGTTTCTTGACTTTGAAGATGTGATTATACTGGTGACGAGATATTGGCTACCCTAAGAGAGTCACAGTGTTTCCTGCCAGTTGCTCATCCAAATACACATTTTTTTGATACTCTTTCCAGTCTGCCTGATAGCTACGCCACTAGTTGTGTATCTTAAGAGTCATTGTAACTTTTGCCAGGGGTTTCTTGAAGTTGCTGATGTGATTATGCTGGTGACGAGGCATTGGCTACCCTATGAGTGTCATAGTGATTCCTGCTAGTTGCTCACCCAAATACACATTTTTTTGATACTTTGGCCAGTCTGCCTCAAGTGACACCCCACTAGCTGTGTATCTTATGAGAAGCTGCGTTACCTTTGCAAGCGATTTCTTGAAGTTGGTGATGTGATTATGTTGGTCACGAGGCATTGGCTACCTTCAGAGAGTCATAGTGCTTTCTGCCAGTTGCTCACCCAAATACACATTTTGAGATACTGTGGCCAGTCTGCCTGAAGCGATACGCCACTAGTTGTGTATCTTAAGAGAAACATCGTTACTCTTGCCAGCGGTTTCTTGACTTTGAAGATGTGATTGTACTGGTGACGAGATATTGGCAACCCTAAGAGAGTCACAGTGTTTCGTGCCAGTTGCTCACCCAAATACACATTTTTTAGATACTGTTTCCAGTGTGCCTGAAGCGATACGCCACTAATTGTGTATCTTAAGAGAAACATCGTTACTTTTGAAAGGGGTTTCTAGAAGTTGCTGATTTGATACTGCTGGTGACGAATCATAGGCTACCTCAAGAGAGTCATAGAGATTCCTGCCAGTTCTTCACCCAAATACACATTTTTTAGATACTCTTTCCAGTCTGCCTGATAGCTACGCCACTAGTTGTGTATCTTAAGAGTCATTGTAACTTTTGCCAGGGGTTTCTTGAAGTTGCTGATGTGATTATGCTGGTGACGAGGCATTGGCTACCCTATGAGTGTCATAGTGATTCCTGCTAGTTGCTCACCCAAATACACATTTTTTTGATACTTTGGCCAGTCTGCCTCAAGTGACACCCCACTAGCTGTGTATCTTATGAGAAGCTGCGTTACCTTTGCAAGCGGTTTCTTGAAGTTGGTGATGTGATTATGTTGGTGACGAGGCATTGGCTACCTTCAGAGAGTCATAGTGCTTTCTGCCAGTTGCTCACCCAAATACACATTTTGAGATACTGTGGCCAGTCTGCCTGAAGCGATACGCCACTAGTTGTGTATCTTAAGAGAAACATCGTTACTCTTGCCAGCGGTTTCTTGACTTTGAAGATGTGATTGTACTGGTGACGAGATATTGGCAACCCTAAGAGAGTCACAGTGTTTCCTGCCAGTTGCTCATCCAAATACACATTTTTTTGATACTCTTTCCAGTCTGCCTGATAGCTACGCCACTAGTTGTGTATCTTAAGAGTCATTGTAACTTTTGCCAGGGGTTTCTCGAAGTTGCTGATGTGATTATGCTGGTGACGAGGCATTGGCTACCCTATGAGTGTCATAGTGATTCCTGCTAGTTGCTCACCCAAATACACATTTTTTTGATACTTTGGCCAGTCTGCCTCAAGTGACACCCCACTAGCTGTGTATCTTATGAGAAGCTGCGTTACCTTTGCAAGCGGTTTCTTGAAGTTGGTGATGTGATTATGTTGGTGACGAGGCATTGGCTACCTTCAGAGAGTCATAGTGCTTTCTGCCAGTTGCTCACCCAAATACACATTTTGAGATACTGTGGCCAGTCTGCCTGAAGCGATACGCCACTAGTTGTGTATCTTAAGAGAAACATCGTTACTTTTGAAAGGGGTTTCTAGAAGTTGCTGATGTGATTATGCTGGTGACGAGGCATTGTCTGCCCTATGAGTGTCATAGTGATTCCTGCTAGTTGCTCACCCAAATACACATTTTTTTGATACTTTGGCCAGTCTGCCTCAAGTGACACCCCACTAGCTGTGTATCTTATGAGAAGCTTCGTTAACTTTGCAAGCGGTTTCCTGAAGTTGGTGATGGGATTATGTTTGTGACGAGGCATTGGCTACCTTAAGAGAGTCATAGTGCTTTCTGCCAGTTGCTCACCCAAATACACATTTTGAGATACTGTGGCCAGTCTGCCTGAAGCGATACGCCACTAGTTGTGTATCTTAAGAGAAACATCGTTACTCTTGCCAGCGGTTTCTTGACTTTGAAGATGTGATTATACTGGTGACGAGATATTGGTTACCCTAAGAGAGTCACAGTGTTTCGTGCCAGTTGCTCACCCAAATACACATTTTTTAGATACTGTTTCCAGTGTGCCTGAAGCGATACGCCACTAGTTGTGTATCTTAAGAGTCATTGTAACTTTTGCCAGGGGTTTCTTGAAGTTGCTGATGTGATTATGCTGGTGACGAGGCATTGTCTGCCCTATGAGTGTCATAGTGATTCCTGCTAGTTGCTCACCCAAATACACATTTTTTTGATACTTTGGCCAGTCTGCCTCAAGTGACACCCCACTAGCTGTGTATCTTATGAGAAGCTTCGTTAACTTTGCAAGCGGTTTCCTGAAGTTGGTGATGGGATTATGTTTGTGACGAGGCATTGGCTACCTTAAGAGAGTCATAGTGCTTTCTGCCAGTTGCTCACCCAAATACACATTTTGAGATACTGTGGCCAGTCTGCCTGAAGCGATACGCCACTAGTTGTGTATCTTAAGAGAAACATCGTTACTCTTGCCAGCGGTTTCTTGACTTTGAAGATGTGATTATACTGGTGACGAGATATTGGTTACCCTAAGAGAGTCACAGTGTTTCGTGCCAGTTGCTCACCCAAATACACATTTTTTAGATACTGTTTCCAGTGTGCCTGAAGCGATACGCCACTAGTTGTGTATCTTAAGAGAAACATCGTTTCTTTTGAAAGGGGTTTCTAGAAGTTGCTGATGTGATTATGCTGGTGACGAGGCATTGTCTGCCCTATGAGTGTCATAGTGATTCCTGCTAGTTGCTCACCCAAATACACATTTTTTTGATACTTTGGCCAGTCTGCCTCAAGTGACACCCCACTAGCTGTGTATCTTATGAGAAGCTTCGTTAACTTTGCAAGCGGTTTCCTGAAGTTGGTGATGGGATTATGTTTGTGACGAGGCATTGGCTACCTTAAGAGAGTCATAGTGCTTTCTGCCAGTTGCTCACCCAAATACACATTTTGAGATACTGTGGCCAGTCTGCCTGAAGCGATACGCCACTAGTTGTGTATCTTAAGAGAAACATCGTTACTCTTGCCAGCGGTTTCTTGACTTTGAAGATGTGATTATACTGGTGACGAGATATTGGTTACCCTAAGAGAGTCACAGTGTTTCGTGCCAGTTGCTCACCCAAATACACATTTTTTAGATACTGTTTCCAGTGTGCCTGAAGCGATACGCCACTAGTTGTGTATCTTAAGAGTCATTGTAACTTTTGCCAGGGGTTTCTTGAAGTTGCTGATGTGATTATGCTGGTGACGAGGCATTGGCTACCCTATGAGTGTCGTAGTGATTCCTGCTAGTTGCTCACCCAAATACACATTTTTTTGATACTTTGGCCAGTCTGCCTCAAGTGACACCCCACTAGCTGTGTATCTTATGAGAAGCTTCGTTACCTTTGCAAGCGGTTTCTTGAAGTTGGTGATGGGATTATGTTGGTGACGAGGCATTGGCTACCTTAAGAGAGTCATAGTGCTTCCTGCCAGTTGCTCACCCAAATACACATTTTGAGATACTGTGGCCAGTCTGCCTAAAGCGATACGCCACTATTTGTGTATCTTAAGAGAAACATCGTTACTCTTGCCAGCGGTTTCTTGACTTTGAAGCTGTGATTATACTGGTGACGAGATATTGGTTACCCTAAGAGAGTCACAGTGTTTCGTGCCAGTTGCTCACCCAAATACACATTTTTTAGATACTGTTTCCAGTGTGCCTGAAGCGATACGCCACTAGTTGTGTATCTTAAGAGAAACATCGTTACTTTTGAAAGGGGATTCTAGAAGTTGCTGATTTGATTCTGCTGGTGACGAATCACTGGCTACCTCAAGAGAGTCATAGAGATTCCTGCCAGTTCTTCACCCAAATACACATTTTTTAGATACTCTTTCCAGTCTGCCTGATAGCTACGCCACTAGTTGTGTATCTTAAGAGTCATTGTAACTTTTGCCAGGGGTTTCTTGAAGTTGCTGATGTGATTATGCTGGTGACGAGGCATTGGCTGCCCAATGAGTGTCATAGTGATTCCTGCTAGTTGCTCACCCAAATACACATTTTTTTGATACTTTGGCCAGTCTGCCTCAAGTGACACCCCACTAGCTGTGTATCTTATGAGAAGCTACGTTACCTTTGCAAGCGGTTTCCTGAAGTTGGTGATGGGATTATGTTGAGGCCGAGGCATTGGCTACCTTAAGAGAGTCATAGTGCTTCCTGCCAGTTGCTCACCCAAATACACATTTTGAGATACTGTGGCCAGTCTGCCTGAAGCGATACGCCACTAGTTGTGTATCTTAAGAGAAACATCGTTACTCTTGCCAGCGGTTTCTTGACTTTGAAGATGTGATTATACTGGTGACGAGATATTGGCTACCCTAAGAGAGTCACAGTGTTTCCTGCCAGTTGCTCATCCAAATACACATTTTTTTGATACTCTTTCCAGTCTGCCTGATAGCTACGCCACTAGTTGTGTATCTTAAGAGTCATTGTAACTTTTGCCAGGGGTTTCTTGAAGTTGCTGATGTGATTATGCTGGTGACGAGGCATTGGCTACCCTATGAGTGTCATAGTGATTCCTGCTAGTTGCTCACCCAAATACACATTTTTTTGATACTTTGGCCAGTCTGCCTCAAGTGACACCCCACTAGCTGTGTATCTTATGAGAAGCTGCGTTACCTTTGCAAGCGATTTCTTGAAGTTGGTGATGTGATTATGTTGGTCACGAGGCATTGGCTACCTTCAGAGAGTCATAGTGCTTTCTGCCAGTTGCTCACCCAAATACACATTTTGAGATACTGTGGCCAGTCTGCCTGAAGCGATACGCCACTAGTTGTGTATCTTAAGAGAAACATCGTTACTCTTGCCAGCGGTTTCTTGACTTTGAAGATGTGATTGTACTGGTGACGAGATATTGGCAACCCTAAGAGAGTCACAGTGTTTCGTGCCAGTTGCTCACCCAAATACACATTTTTTAGATACTGTTTCCAGTGTGCCTGAAGCGATACGCCACTAGTTGTGTATCTTAAGAGAAACATCGTTACTTTGAAAGGGGTTTCTAGAAGCTGCTGATTTGATTCTGCTGGTGACGAATCATAGGCTACCTCAAGAGAGTCATAGAGATTCCTGCCAGTTCTTCACACAAATACACATTTTTTAGATACTCTTTCCAGTCTGCCTGATAGCTACGCCACTAGTTGTGTATCTTAAGAGTCATTGTAACTTTTGCCAGGGGTTTCTTGAAGTTGCTGATGTGATTATGCTGGTGACGAGGCATTGTCTGCCCTATGAGTGTCATAGTGATTCCTGCTAGTTGCTCACCCAAATACACATTTTTTTGATACTTTGGCCAGTCTGCCTCAGGTGACACCCCACTAGCTGTGTATCTTATGAGAAGCTTCGTTACCTTTGCAAGCGGTTTCCTGAAGTTGGTGATGGGATTATGTTTGTGACGAGGCATTGGCTACCTTAAGAGAGTCATAGTGCTTTCTGCCAGTTGCTCACCCAAATACACATTTTGAGATACTGTGGCCAGTCTGCCTGAGGCGATACGCCACTAGTTGTGTATCTTAAGAGAAACATCGTTACTCTTGCCAGCGGTTTCTTGACTTTGAAGATGTGATTATACTGGTGACGAGATATTGGTTACCCTAAGAGAGTCACAGTGTTTCGTGCCAGTTGCTCACCCAAATACACATTTTTTAGATACTGTTTCCAGTGTGCCTGAAGCGATACGCCACTAGTTGTGTATCTTAAGAGAAACATCTTTACTTTTGCCAGGGGTTTCTAGAAGTTGCTGATTTGATTCTGCTGGTGACGAGGCATTGGCTACCTCAAGAGAGTCATAGAGATTCCTGCCAGTTCTTCACCCAAATACACATTTTTTAGATACTCTTTCCAGTCTGCCTGATAGCTACGCCACTAGTTGTGTATCTTAAGAGTCATTGTAACTTTTGCCAGGGGTTTCTTGAAGTTGCTGATGTGATTATGCTGGTGACGAGGCATTGGCTGCCCTATGAGTGTCATAGTGATTCCTGCTAGTTGCTCACCCAAATACACATTTTTTTGATACTTTGGCCAGTCTGCCTCAAGTGACACCCCACTAGCTGTGTATCTTATGAGAAGCTTCGTTACCTTTGCAAGCGGTTTCCTGAAGTTGGTGATGGGATTATGTTGAGGCCGAGGCATTGGCTACCTTAAGAGAGTCATAGTGCTTCCTGCCAGTTGCTCACCCAAATACACATTTTGAGATACTGTGGCCAGTCTGCCTGAAGCGATACGCCACTAGTTGTGTATCTTAAGAGAAACATCGTTACTCTTGCCAGCGGTTTCTTGACTTTGAAGATGTGATTATACTGGTGACGAGATATTGGCTACCCTAAGAGAGTCACAGTGTTTCCTGCCAGTTGCTCATCCAAATACACATTTTTTTGATACTCTTTCCAGTCTGCCTGATAGCTACGCCACTAGTTGTGTATCTTAAGAGTCATTGTAACTTTTGCCAGGGGTTTCTTGAAGTTGCTGATGTGATTATGCTGGTGACGAGGCATTGGCTACCCTATGAGTGTCATAGTGATTCCTGCTAGTTGCTCACCCAAATACACATTTTTTTGATACTTTGGCCAGTCTGCCTCAAGTGACACCCCACTAGCTGTGTATCTTATGAGAAGCTGCGTTACCTTTGCAAGCGATTTCTTGAAGTTGGTGATGTGATTATGTTGGTCACGAGGCATTGGCTACCTTCAGAGAGTCATAGTGCTTTCTGCCAGTTGCTCACCCAAATACACATTTTTTAGATACTGTGGCCAGTCTGCCTGAAGCGATACGCCACTAGTTGTGTATCTTAAGAGAAACATCGTTACTCTTGCCAGCGGTTTCTTGACTTTGAAGATGTGATTGTACTGGTGACGAGATATTGGCAACCCTAAGAGAGTCACAGTGTTTCGTGCCAGTTGCTCACCCAAATACACATTTTTTAGATACTGTTTCCAGTGTGCCTGAAGCGATACGCCACTAATTGTGTATCTTAAGAGAAACATCGTTACTTTTGAAAGGGGTTTCTAGAAGTTGCTGATTTGATACTGCTGGTGACGAATCATAGGCTACCTCAAGAGAGTCATAGAGATTCCTGCCAGTTCTTCACACAAATACACATTTTTTAGATACTCTTTCCAGTCTGCCTGATAGCTACGCCACTAGTTGTGTATCTTAAGAGTCATTGTAACTTTTGCCAGGGGTTTCTTGAAGTTGCTGATGTGATTATGCTGGTGACGAAGCATTGGCTACCCTATGAGTGTCATAGTGATTCCTGCTAGTTGCTCACCCAAATACACATTTTTTTGATACTTTGGCCAGTCTGCCTCAAGTGACACCCCACTAGCTGTGTATCTTATGAGAAGCTGCGTTACCTTTGCAAGCGGTTTCTTGAAGTTGGTGATGTGATTATGTTGGTGACGAGGCATTGGCTACCTTCAGAGAGTCATAGTGCTTTCTGCCAGTTGCTCACCCAAATACACATTTTGAGATACTGTGGCCAGTCTGCCTGAAGCGATACGCCACTAGTTGTGTATCTTAAGAGAAACATCGTTACTCTTGCCAGCGGTTTCTTGACTTTGAAGATGTGATTGTACTGGTGACGAGATATTGGCAACCCTAAGAGAGTCACAGTGTTTCGTGCCAGTTGCCCACCCAAATACACATTTTTTAGATACTGTTTCCAGTGTGCCTGAAGCGATACGCCACTAGTTGTGTATCTTAAGAGAAACATCGTTACTTTTGAAAGGGGTTTCTAGAAGTTGCTGATTTGATTCTGCTGGTGACGAATCATAGGCTACCTCAAGAGAGTCATAGAGATTCCTGCCAGTTCTTCACACAAATACACATTTTTTAGATACTCTTTCCAGTCTGCCTGATAGCTACGCCACTAGTTGTGGTTCTTAAGAGTCATTGTAACTTTTGCCAGGGGTTTCTTGAAGTTGCTGATGTGATTATGCTGGTGACGAGGCATTGTCTGCCCTATGAGTGTCATAGTGATTCCTGCTAGTTGCTCACCCAAATACACATTTTTTTGATACTTTGGCCAGTCTGCCTCAGGTGACACCCCACTAGCTGTGTATCTTATGAGAAGCTTCGTTACCTTTGCAAGCGGTTTCCTGAAGTTGGTGATGGGATTATGTTTGTGACGAGGCATTGGCTACCTTAAGAGAGTCATAGTGCTTTCTGCCAGTTGCTCACCCAAATACACATTTTGAGATACTGTGGCCAGTCTGCCTGAAGCGATACGCCACTAGTTGTGTATCTTAAGAGAAACATCGTTACTCTTGCCAGCGGTTTCTTGACTTTGAAGATGTGATTATACTGGTGACGAGATATTGGTTACCCTAAGAGAGTCACAGTGTTTCGTGCCAGTTGCTCACCCAAATACACATTTTTTAGATACTGTTTCCAGTGTGCCTGAAGCGATACGCCACTAGTTGTGTATCTTAAGAGAAACATCTTTACTTTTGCCAGGGGTTTCTAGAAGTTGCTGATTTGATTCTGCTGGTGACGAGGCATTGGCTACCTCAAGAGAGTCATAGAGATTCCTGCCAGTTCTTCACCCAAATACACATTTTTTAGATACTCTTTCCAGTCTGCCTGATAGCTACGCCACTACTTGTGTATCTTAAGAGTCATTGTAACTTTTGCCAGGGGTTTCTTGAAGTTGCTGATGTGATTATGCTGGTGACGAGGCATTGGCTGCCCTATGAGTGTCATAGTGATTCCTGCTAGTTGCTCACCCAAATACACATTTTTTTGATACTTTGGCCAGTCTGCCTCAAGTGACACCCCACTAGCTGTGTATCTTATGAGAAGCTTCGTTACCTTTGCAAGCGGTTTCCTGAAGTTGGTGATGGGATTATGTTGAGGCCGAGGCATTGGCTACCTTAAGAGAGTCATAGTGCTTCCTGCCAGTTGCTCACCCAAATACACATTTTGAGATACTGTGGCCAGTCTGCCTGAAGCGATACGCCACTAGTTGTGTATCTTAAGAGAAACATCGTTACTCTTGCCAGCGGTTTCTTGACTTTGAAGATGTGATTATACTGGTGACGAGATATTGGCTACCCTAAGAGAGTCACAGTGTTTCCTGCCAGTTGCTCATCCAAATACACATTTTTTTGATACTCTTTCCAGTCTGCCTGATAGCTACGCCACTAGTTGTGTATCTTAAGAGTCATTGTAACTTTTGCCAGGGGTTTCTTGAAGTTGCTGATGTGATTATGCTGGTGACGAGGCATTGGCTACCCTATGAGTGTCATAGTCATTCCTGCTAGTTGCTCACCCAAATACACATTTTTTTGATACTTTGGCCAGTCTGCCTCAAGTGACTACCCACTAGCTGTGTATCTTATGAGAAGCTGCGTTACCTTTGCAAGCGGTTTCTTGAAGTTTGTGATGTGATTATGTTGGTGACGAGGCATTGGCTACCTTCAGAGAGTCATAGTGCTTTCTGCCAGTTGCTCACCCAAATACACATTTTGAGATACTGTGGCCAGTCTGCCTGAAGCGATACGCCACTAGTTGTGTATCTTAAGAGAAACATCGTTACTCTTGCCAGCGGTTTCTTGACTTTGAAGATGTGATTGTACTGGTGACGAGATATTGGCAACCCTAAGAGAGTCACAGTGTTTCGTGCCAGTTGCTCACCCAAATACACATTTTTTAGATACTGTTTCCAGTGTGCCTGAAGCGATACGCCACTAATTGTGTATCTTAAGAGAAACATCGTTACTTTTGAAAGGGGTTTCTAGAAGTTGCTGATTTGATTCTGTTGGTGACGAATCATAGGCTACCTCAAGAGAGTCATAGAGATTCCTGCCAGTTCTTCACCCAAATACACATTTTTTAGATACTCTTTCCAGTCTGCCTGATAGCTACGCCACTAGTTGTGTATCTTAAGAGTCATTGTAACTTTTGCCAGGGGTTTCTTGAAGTTGCTGATGTGATTATGCTGGTGACGAGGCATTGGCTACCCTATGAGTGTCATAGTGATTCCTGCTAGTTGCTCACCCAAATACACATTTTTTTGATACTTTGGCCAATCTGCCTCAAGTGACACCCCACTAGCTGTGTATCTTATGAGAAGCTGCGTTACCTTTGCAAGCGGTTTCTTGAAGTTGGTGATGTGATTATGTTGGTGACGAGGCATTGGCTACCTTCAGAGAGTCATAGTGCTTTCTGCCAGTTGCTCACCCAAATACACATTTTGAGATACTGTGGCCAGTCTGCCTGAAGCGATACGCCACTAGTTGTGTATCTTAAGAGAAACATCGTTACTCTTGCCAGCGGTTTCTTGACTTTGAAGATGTGATTGTACTGGTGACGAGATATTGGCAACCCTAAGAGAGTCACAGTGTTTCGTGCCAGTTGCTCACCCAAATACACATTTTTTAGATACTGTTTCCAGTGTGCCTCAAGCGATACGCCACTAGTTGTGTATCTTAAGAGAAACATCGTTACTTTTGAAAGGGGTTTCTAGAAGTTGCTGATTTGATTCTGCTGGTGACGAATCATAGGCTACCTCAAGAGAGTCATAGAGATTCCTGCCAGTTCTTCACACAAATACACATTTTTTAGATACTCTTTCCAGTCTGCCTGATAGCTACGCCACTAGTTGTGTATCTTAAGAGTCATTGTAACTTTTGCCAGGGGTTTCTTGAAGTTGCTGATGTGATTATGCTGGTGACGAGGCATTGTCTGCCCTATGAGTGTCATAGCGATTCCTGCTAGTTGCTCACCCCAATACACATTTTTTTGATACTTTGGCCAGTCTGCCTCAAGTGACACCCCACTAGCTGTGTATCTTATGAGAAGCTTCGTTACCTTTGCAAGCGGTTTCTTGAAGTTGGTGATGGGATTATGTTGGTGACGAGGCATTGGCTACCTTAAGAGAGTCATAGTGCTTCCTGCCAGTTGCTCACCCAAATACACATTTTGAGATACTGTGGCCAGTCTGCCTGAAGCGATACGCCACTAGTTGTGTATCTTAAGAGAAACATCGTTACTCTTGCCAGCGGTTTCTTGACTTTGAAGATGTGATTGTACTGGTGACGAGATATTGGCAACCCTAAGAGAGTCACAGTGTTTCGTGCCAGTTGCTCACCCAAATACACATTTTTTAGATACTGTTTCCAGTGTGCCTGAAGCGATACGCCACTAATTGTGTATCTTAAGAGAAACATCGTTACTTTTGAAAGGGGTTTCTAGAAGTTGCTGATTTGATTCTGCTGGTGACGAATCATAGGCTACCTCAAGAGAGTCATAGAGATTCCTGCCAGTTCTTCACCCAAATACACATTTTTTAGATACTCTTTCCAGTCTGCCTGATAGCTACGCCACTAGTTGTGTATCTTAAGAGTCATTGTAACTTTTGCCAGGGGTTTCTTGAAGTTGCTGATGTGATTATGCTGGTGACGAGGCATTGGCTGCCCTATGAGTGTCATAGTGATTCCTGCTAGTTGCTCACCCAAATACACATTTTTTTGATACTTTGGCCAGTCTGCCTCAAGTGACACCCCACTAGCTGTGTATCTTATGAGAAGCTGCGTTACCTTTGCAAGCGGTTTCTTGAAGTTGGTGATGTGATTATGTTGGTGACGAGGCATTGGCTACCTTCAGAGAGTCATAGTGCTTTCTGCCAGTTGCTCACCCAAATACACATTTTGAGATACTGTGGCCAGTCTGCCTGAAGCGATACGCCACTAGTTGTGTATCTTAAGAGAAACATCGTTACTCTTGCCAGCGGTTTCTTGACTTTGAAGATGTGATTGTACTGGTGACGAGATATTGGCAACCCTAAGAGAGTCACAGTTTTTCGTGCCAGTTGCTCACCCAAATACACATTTTTTAGATACTGTTTCCAGTGTGCCTCAAGCGATACGCCACTAGTTGTGTATCTTAAGAGAAACATCGTTACTTTTGAAAGGGGTTTCTAGAAGTTGCTGATTTGATTCTGCTGGTGACGAATCATAGGCTACCTCAAGAGAGTCATAGAGATTCCTGCCAGTTCTTCACACAAATACACATGTTTTAGATACTCTTTCCAGTCTGCCTGATAGCTACGCCACTAGTTGTGTATCTTAAGAGTCATTGTAACTTTTGCCAGGGGTTTCTTGAAGTTGCTGATGTGATTATGCTGGTGACGAGGCACTGTCTGCCCTATGAGTGTCATAGTGATTCCTGCTAGTTGCTCACCCAAATACACATTTTTTTGATACTTTGGCCAGTCTGCCTCAAGTGACACCCCACTAGCTATGTATCTTATGAGAAGCTTCGTTACCTTTGCAAGCGGTTTCCTGAAGTTGGTGATGGGATTATGTTTGTGACGAGGCATTGGCTACCTTAAGAGAGTCATAGTGCTTTCTGCCAGTTGCTCACCCAAATACACATTTTGAGATACTGTGGCAAGTCTGCCTGAAGCGATACGCCACTAGTTGTGTATCTTAAGAGAAACATCGTTACTCTTGCCAGCGGTTTCTTGACTTTGAAGATGTGATTATACTGGTGACGAGATATTGGTTACCCTAAGAGAGTCACAGTGTTTCGGCCAGTTGCTCACCCAAATACACATTTTTTAGATACTGTTTCCAGTGTGCCTGAAGCGATACGCCACTAGTTGTGTATCTTAAGAGAAACATCGTTACTTTTGAAAGGGGTTTCTAGAAGTTGCTGATTTGATTCTGCTGGTGACGAATCATAGGCTACCTCAAGAGAGTCATAGAGATTCCTGCCAGTTCTTCACACAAATACACATTTTTTAGATACTCTTTCCAGTCTGCCTGATAGCTACGCCACTAGTTGTGTATCTTAAGAGTCATTGTAACTTTTGCCAGGGGTTTCTTGAAGTTGCTGATGTGATTATGCTGGTGACGAGGCATTGGCTACCCCATGAGTGTCATAGTCATTCCTGCTAGTTGCTCACCCAAATACACATTTTTTTGATACTTTGGCCAGTCTGCCTCAAGTGACACCCCACTAGCTGTGTATCTTATGAGAAGCTTCGTTACCTTTGCAAGCGGTTTCTTGAAGTTGGTGATGGGATTATGTTGGTGACGAGGCATTGGCTACCTTAAGAGAGTCATAGTGCTTCCTGCCAGTTGCTCACCCAAATACACATTTTGAGATACTGTGGCCAGTCTGCCTGAAGCGATACGCCACTAGTTGTGTATCTTAAGAGAAACATCGTTACTCTTGCCAGCGGTTTCTTGACTTTGAAGATGTGATTGTACTGGTGACGAGATATTGGCAACCCTAAGAGAGTCACAGTGTTTCGTGCCAGTTGCTCACCCAAATACACATTTTTTAGATACTGTTTCCAGTGTGCCTGAAGCGATACGCCACTAATTGTGTATCTTAAGAGAAACATCGTTACTTTTGAAAGGGGTTTCTAGAAGTTGCTGATTTGATTCTGCTGGTGACGAATCATAGGCTACCTCAAGAGAGTCATAGAGATTCCTGCCAGTTCTTCACCCAAATACACATTTTTTAGATACTCTTTCCAGTCTGCCTGATAGCTACGCCACTAGTTGTGTATCTTAAGAGTCATTGTAACTTTTGCCAGGGGTTTCTTGAAGTTGCTGATGTGATTATGCTGGTGACGAGGCATTGGCTGCCCTATGAGTGTCATAGTGATTCCTGCTAGTTGCTCACCCAAATACACATTTTTTTGATACTTTGGCCAGTCTGCCTCAAGTGACACCCCACTAGCTGTGTATCTTATGAGAAGCTGCGTTACCTTTGCAAGCGGTTTCTTGAAGTTGGTGATGTGATTATGTTGGTGACGAGGCATTGGCTACCTTCAGAGAGTCATAGTGCTTTCTGCCAGTTGCTCACCCAAATACACATTTTGAGATACTGTGGCCAGTCTGCCTGAAGCGATACGCCACTAGTTGTGTATCTTAAGAGAAACATCGTTACTCTTGCCAGCGGTTTCTTGACTTTGAAGATGTGATTGTACTGGTGACGAGATATTGGCAACCCTAAGAGAGTCACAGTTTTTCGTGCCAGTTGCTCACCCAAATACACATTTTTTAGATACTGTTTCCAGTGTGCCTCAAGCGATACGCCACTAGTTGTGTATCTTAAGAGAAACATCGTTACTTTTGAAAGGGGTTTCTAGAAGTTGCTGATTTGATTCTGCTGGTGACGAATCATAGGCTACCTCAAGAGAGTCATAGAGATTCCTGCCAGTTCTTCACACAAATACACATGTTTTAGATACTCTTTCCAGTCTGCCTGATAGCTACGCCACTAGTTGTGTATCTTAAGAGTCATTGTAACTTTTGCCAGGGGTTTCTTGAAGTTGCTGATGTGATTATGCTGGTGACGAGGCACTGTCTGCCCTATGAGTGTCATAGTGATTCCTGCTAGTTGCTCACCCAAATACACATTTTTTTGATACTTTGGCCAGTCTGCCTCAAGTGACACCCCACTAGCTATGTATCTTATGAGAAGCTTCGTTATCTTTGCAAGCGGTTTCCTGAAGTTGGTGATGGGATTATGTTTGTGACGAGGCATTGGCTACCTTAAGAGAGTCATAGTGCTTTCTGCCAGTTGCTCACCCAAATACACATTTTGAGATACTGTGGCAAGTCTGCCTGAAGCGATACGCCACTAGTTGTGTATCTTAAGAGAAACATCGTTACTCTTGCCAGCGGTTTCTTGACTTTGAAGATGTGATTATACTGGTGACGAGATATTGGTTACCCTAAGAGAGTCACAGTGTTTCGGCCAGTTGCTCACCCAAATACACATTTTTTAGATACTGTTTCCAGTGTGCCTGAAGCGATACGCCACTAGTTGTGTATCTTAAGAGAAACATCGTTACTTTTGAAAGGGGTTTCTAGAAGTTGCTGATTTGATTCTGCTGGTGACGAATCATAGGCTACCTCAAGAGAGTCATAGAGATTCCTGCCAGTTCTTCACCCAAATACACATTTTTTAGATACTCTTTCCAGTCTGCCTGATAGCTACGCCACTAGTTGTGTATCTTAAGAGTCATTGTAACTTTTGCCAGGGGTTTCTTGAAGTTGCTGATGTGATTATGCTGGTGACGAGGCATTGTCTGCCCTATGAGTGTCATAGCGATTCCTGCTAGTTGCTCACCCAAATACACATTTTTTTGATACTTTGGCCAGTCTGCCTCAAGTGACACCCCACTAGCTGTGTATCTTATGAGAAGCTTCGTTACCTTTGCAAGCGGTTTCTTGAAGTTGGTGATGGGATTATGTTGGTGACGAGGCATTGGCTACCTTAAGAGAGTCATACTGCTTCCTGCCAGTTGCTCACCCAAATACACATTTTGAGATAGTGTGGCCAGTCTGCCTGAAGCGATACGCCACTAGTTGTGTATCTTAAGAGAAACATCGTTACTCTTGCCAGCGGTTTCTTGACTTTGAAGATGTGATTGTACTGGTGACGAGATATTGGCAACCCTAAGAGAGTCACAGTGTTTCGTGCCAGTTGCTCACCCAAATACACATTTTTTAGATACTGTTTCCAGTGTGCCTGAAGCGATACGCCACTAATTGTGTATCTTAAGAGAAACATCGTTACTTTTGAAAGGGGTTTCTAGAAGTTGCTGATTTGATTCTGCTGGTGACGAATCATAGGCTACCTCAAGAGAGTCATAGAGATTCCTGCCAGTTCTTCACCCAAATACACATGTTTTAGATACTCTTTCCAGTCTGCCTGATAGCTACGCCACTAGTTGTGTATCTTAAGAGTCATTGTAACTTTTGCCAGGGGTTTCTTGAAGTTGCTGATGTGATTATGCTGGTGACGAGGCACTGTCTGCCCTATGAGTGTCATAGTGATTCCTGCTAGTTGCTCACCCAAATACACATTTTTTTGATACTTTGGCCAGTCTGCCTCAAGTGACACCCCACTAGCTATGTATCTTATGAGAAGCTTCGTTACCTTTGCAAGCGGTTTCTTGAAGTTGGTGATGTGATTATGTTGGTGACGAGGCATTGGCTACCTTCAGAGAGTCATAGTGCTTTCTGCCAGTTGCTCACCCAAATACACATTTTGAGATACTGTGGCCAGTCTGCCTGAAGCGATACGCCACTAGTTGTGTATCTTAAGAGAAACATCGTTACTCTTGCCAGGGGTTTCTTGACTTTGAAGCTGTGATTATACTGGTGACGAGATATTGGCAACCCTAAGAGAGTCACAGTGTTTCGTGCCAGTTGCTCACCCAAATACACATTTTTTAGATACTGTTTCCAGTGTGCCTGAAGCGATACGCCACTAATTGTGTATCTTAAGAGAAACATCGTTACTTTTGAAAGGGGTTTCTAGAAGTTGCTGATTTGATTCTGCTGGTGACGAATCATAGGCTACCTCAAGAGAGTCATAGAGATTCCTGCCAGTTCTTCACCCAAATACACATTTTTTAGATACTCTTTCCAGTCTGCCTGATAGCTACGCCACTAGTTGTGTATCTTAAGAGTCATTGTAACTTTTGCCAGGGGTTTCTTGAAGTTGCTGATGTGATTATGCTGGTGACGAGGCATTGGCTACCCTATGAGTGTCATAGTGATTCCTGCTAGTTGCTCACCCAAATACACATTTTTTTGATACATTGGCCAGTCTGCCTCAAGTGACACCCCACTAGCTGTGTATCTTATGAGAAGCTGCGTTACCTTTGCAAGCGGTTTCTTGAAGTTGGTGATGTGATTATGTTGGTGACGAGGCATTGGCTACCTTAAGAGAGTCATAGTGCTTCCTGCCAGTTGCTCACCCAAATACACATTTTGAGATACTGTGGCCAGTCTGCCTGAAGCGATACGCCACTAGTTGTGTATCTTAAGAGAAACATCGTTACTCTTGCCAGCGGTTTCTTGACTTTGAAGATGTGATTGTACTGGTGACGAGATATTGGCAACCCTAAGAGAGTCACAGTGTTTCGTGCCAGTTGCTCACCCAAATACACATTTTTTAGATACTCTTTCCAGTCTGCCTGATAGCTACGCCACTAGTTGTGTATCTTAAGAGTCATTGTAACTTTTGCCATGGGTTTCTTGAAGTTGCTGATGTGATTATGCTGGTGACGAGGCATTGGCTACCCTATGAGTGTCATAGTGATTCCTGCTAGTTGCTCACCCAAATACACATTTTTTTGATACTTTGGCCAGTCTGCCTCAAGTGACACCCCACTAGCTGTGTATCTTATGAGAAGCTGCGTTACCTTTGCAAGCGGTTTCTTGAAGTTGGTGATGTGATTATGTTGGTGACGAGGCATTGGCTACCTTAAGAGAGTCATAGTGCTTCCTGCCAGTTGCTCACCCAAATACACATTTTGAGATACTGTGGCCAGTCTACCTGAAGCGATACGCCACTAGTTGTGTATCTTAAGAGAAACATCGTTACTCTTGCCAGCATTTTCTTGACTTTGAAGATGTGATTATACTGGTGACGAGATATTGGCTACCCTAAGAGAGTCACAGTGTTTCCTGCCAGTTGCTCATCCAAATACACATTTTTTTGATACTCTTTCCAGTCTGCCTGATAGCTACGCCACTAGTTGTGTATCTTAAGAGTCATTGTAACTTTTGCCAGGGGTTTCTTGAAGTTGCTGATGTGATTATGCTGGTGACGAGGCATTGGCTACCCTATGAGTGTCATAGTGATTCCTGCTAGTTGCTCACCCAAATACACATTTTTTTGATACTTTGGCCAGTCTGCCTCAAGTGACACCCCACTAGCTGTGTATCTTATGAGAAGCTGCGTTACCTTTGCAAGCGGTTTCTTGAAGTTGGTGATGTGATTATGTTGGTGACGAGGCATTGGCTACCTTCAGAGACTCATAGTGCTTTCTGCCAGTTGCTCACCCAAATACACATTTTGAGATACTGTGGCCAGTCTGCCTGAAGCGATACGCCACTAGTTGTGTATCTTAAGAGAAACATCGTTACTCTTGCCAGCGGTTTCTTGACTTTGAAGATGTGATTGTACTGGTGACGAGATATTGGCAACCCTAAGAGAGTCACAGTGTTTCGTGCCAGTTGCTCACCCAAATACACATTTTTTAGATACTCTTTCCAGTCTGCCTGATAGCTACGCCACTAGTTGTGTATCTTAAGAGTCATTGTAACTTTTGCCAGGGGTTTCTTGAAGTTGCTGATGTGATTATGCTGGTGACGAGGCATTGGCTACCCTATGAGTGTCATAGTGATTCCTGCTAGTTGCTCACCCAAATACACATTTTTTTGATACTTTGGCCAGTCTGCCTCAAGTGACACCCCACTAGCTGTGTATCTTATGAGAAGCTGCGTTACCTTTGCAAGCGGTTTCTTGAAGTTGGTGATGTGATTATGTTGGTGACGAGGCATTGGCTACCTTAAGAGAGTCATAGTGCTTCCTGCCAGTTGCTCACCCAAATACACATTTTGAGATACTGTGGCCAGTCTACCTGAAGCGATACGCCACTAGTTGTGTATCTTAAGAGAAACATCGTTACTCTTGCCAGCATTTTCTTGACTTTGAAGATGTGATTATACTGGTGACGAGATATTGGCTACCCTAAGAGAGTCACAGTGTTTCCTGCCAGTTGCTCATCCAAATACACATTTTTTTGATACTCTTTCCAGTCTGCCTGATAGCTACGCCACTAGTTGTGTATCTTAAGAGTCATTGTAACTTTTGCCAGGGGTTTCTTGAAGTTGCTGATGTGATTATGCTGGTGACGAGGCATTGGCTACCCTATGAGTGTCATAGTGATTCCTGCTAGTTGCTCACCCAAATACACATTTTTTTGATACTTTGGCCAGTCTGCCTCAAGTGACACCCCACTAGCTGTGTATCTTATGAGAAGCTGCGTTACCTTTGCAAGCGGTTTCTTGAAGTTGGTGATGTGATTATGTTGGTGACGAGGCATTGGCTACCTTCAGAGAGTCATAGTGCTTTCTGCCAGTTGCTCACCCAAATACACATTTTGAGATACTGTGGCCAGTCTGCCTGAAGCGATACGCCACTAGTTGTGTATCTTAAGAGAAACATCGTTACTCTTGCCAGCGGTTTCTTGACTTTGAAGATGTGATTGTACTGGTGACGAGATATTGGCAACCCTAAGAGAGTCACAGTGTTTCGTGCCAGTTGCTCACCCAAATACACATTTTAGATACTGTTTCCAGTGTGCCTGAAGCGATACGCCACTAATTGTGTATCTTAAGAGAAACATCGTTACTTTTGAAAGGGGTTTCTAGAAGTTGCTGATTTGATTCTGCTGGTGACGAATCATAGTCTACCTCAAGAGAGTCATAGAGATTCCTGCCAGTTCTTCACCCAAATACACATTTTTTAGATACTCTTTCCAGTCTGCCTGATAGCTACGCCACTAGTTGTGTATCTTAAGAGTCATTGTAACTTTTGCCAGGGGTTTCTTGAAGTTGCTGATGTGATTATGCTGGTGACGAGGCATTGGCTACCCTATGAGTGTCATAGTGATTCCTGCTAGTTGCTCACCCAAATACTCATTTTTTTGATACTTTGGCCAGTCTGCCTCAAGTGACACCCCACTAGCTGTGTATCTTATGAGAAGCTGCGTTACCTTTGCAAGCGGTTTCTTGAAGTTGGTGATGTGATTATGTTGGTGACGAGGCATTGGCTACCTTCAGAGAGTCATAGTGCTTTCTGCCAGTTGCTCACCCAAATACACATTTTGAGATACTGTGGCCAGTCTGCCTGAAGCGATACGCCACTAGTTGTGTATCTTAAGAGATACATCGTTACTCTTGCCAGCGGTTTCTTGACTTTGAAGATGTGATTGTACTGGTGACGAGATATTGGCAACCCTAAGAGAGTCACAGTGTTTCGTGCCAGTTGCTCACCCAAATACACATTTTTTAGATACTGTTTCCAGTGTGCCTGAAGCGATACGCCACTAGTTGTGTATCTTAAGAGAAACATCGTTACTTTTGAAAGGGGTTTCTAGAAGTTGCTGATTTGATTCTGCTGGTGACGAATCATAGGCTACCTCAAGAGAGTCATAGAGATTCCTGCCAGTTCTTCACACAAATACACATTTTTTAGATACTCTTTCCAGTCTGCCTGATAGCTACGCCACTAGTTGTGTATCTTAAGAGTCATTGTAACTTTTGCCAGGGGTTTCTTGAAGTTGCTGATGTGATTATGCTGGTGACGAGGCATTGTCTGCCCTATGAGTGTCATAGCGATTCCTGCTAGTTGCTCACCCAAATACACATTTTTTTGATACTTTGGCCAGTCTGCCTCAAGTGACACCCCACTAGCTGTGTATCTTATGAGAAGCTGCGTTACCTTTGCAAGCGGTTTCTTGAAGTTGGTGATGGGATTATGTTGGTGACGAGGCATTGGCTACCTTAAGAGAGTCATAGTGCTTCCTGCCAGTTGCTCACCCAAATACACATTTTGAGATACTGTGGCCAGTCTGCCTGAAGCGATACGCCACTAGTTGTGTATCTTAAGAGAAACATCGTTACTCTTGCCAGGGGTTTCTTGACTTTGAAGATGTGATTGTACTGGTGACGAGATATTGGCAACCCTAAGAGAGTCACAGTGTTTCGTGCCAGTTGCTCACCCAAATACACATTTTTTAGATACTGTTTCCAGTGTGCCTGAAGCGATACGCCACTAGTTGTGTATCTTAAGAGAAACATCGTTACTTTTGAAAGGGGTTTCTAGAAGTTGCTGATTTGATTCTGCTGGTGACGAATCATAGGCTACCTCAAGAGAGTCATAGAGATTCCTGCCAGTTCTTCACCCAAATACACATTTTTTAGATACTCTTTCCAGTCTGCCTGATAGCTACGCCACTAGTTGTGTATCTTAAGAGTCATTGTAACTTTTGCCAGGGGTTTCTTGAAGTTGCTGATGTGATTATGCTGGTGACGAGGCATTGGCTACCCTATGAGTGTCATAGTGATTCCTGCTAGTTGCTCACCCAAATACACATTTTTTTGATACTTTGGCCAGTCTGCCTCAAGTGACACCCCACTAGCTGTGTATCTTATGAGAAGCTGCGTTACCTTTGCAAGCGGTTTCTTGAAGTTGGTGATGTTATTATGTTGGTGACGAGGCATTGGCGACCTTCAGAGAGTCATAGTGCTTTCTGCCAGTTGCTCACCCAAATACACATTTTGAGATACTGTGGCCAGTCTGCCTGAAGCGATACGCCACTAGTTGTGTATCTTAAGAGAAACATCGTTACTCTTGCCAGCGGTTTCTTGACTTTGAAGATGTGATTGTACTGGTGACGAGATATTGGCAACCCTAAGAGAGTCACAGTGTTTCCTGCCAGTTGCTCACCCAAATACACATTTTTTAGATACTGTTTCCAGTGTGCCTCAAGCGATACGCCACTAGTTGTGTATCTTAAGAGAAACATCGTTACTTTTGAAAGGGGTTTCTAGAAGTTGCTGATTTGATTCTGCTGGTGACGAATCATAGGCTACCTCAAGAGAGTCATAGAGATTCCTGCCAGTTCTTCACACAAATACACATTTTTTAGATACTCTTTCCAGTCTGCCTGATAGCTACGCCACTAGTTGTGTATCTTAAGAGTCATTGTAACTTTTGCCAGGGGTTTCTTGAAGTTGCTGATGTGATTATGCTGGTGACGAGGCACTGTCTGCCCTATGAGTGTCATAGTGATTCCTGCTAGTTGCTCACCCAAATACACATTTTTTTGATACTTTGGCCAGTCTGCCTCAAGTGACACCCCACTAGCTGTGTATCTTATGAGAAGCTGCGTTACCTTTGCAAGCGGTTTCTTGAAGTTGGTGATGTGATTATGTTGGTGACGAGGCATTGGCTACCTTCAGAGAGTCATAGTGCTTTCTGCCAGTTGCTCACCCAAATACACATTTTGAGATACTGTGGCCAGTCTGCCTGAAGCGATACGCCACTAGTTGTGTATCTTAAGAGAAACATCGTTACTCTTGCCAGCGGTTTCTTGACTTTGAAGATGTGATTGTACTGGTGACGAGATATTGGCAACCCTAAGAGAGTCACAGTGTTTCGTGCCAGTTGCTCACCCAAATACACATTTTAGATACTGTTTCCAGTGTGCCTGAAGCGATACGCCACTAATTGTGTATCTTAAGAGAAACATCGTTACTTTTGAAAGGGGTTTCTAGAAGTTGCTGATTTGATTCTGCTGGTGACGAATCATAGGCTACCTCAAGAGAGTCATAGAGATTCCTGCCAGTTCTTCACCCAAATACACATTTTTTAGATACTCTTTCCAGTCTGCCTGATAGCTACGCCACTAGTTGTGTATCTTAAGAGTCATTGTAACTTTTGCCAGGGGTTTCTTGAAGTTGCTGATGTGATTATGCTGGTGACGAGGCATTGGCTACCCTATGAGTGTCATAGTGATTCCTGCTAGTTGCTCACCCAAATACACATTTTTTTGATACTTTGGCCAGTCTGCCTCAAGTGACACCCCACTAGCTGTGTATCTTATGAGAAGCTGCGTTACCTTTGCAAGCGGTTTCTTGAAGTTGGTGATGTGATTATGTTGGTGACGAGGCATTGGCTACCTTCAGAGAGTCATAGTGCTTTCTGCCAGTTGCTCACCCAAATACACATTTTGAGATACTGTGGCCAGTCTGCCTGAAGCGATACGCCACTAGTTGTGTATCTTAAGAGAAACATCGTTACTCTTGCCAGCGGTTTCTTGACTTTGAAGATGTGATTGTACTGGTGACGAGATATTGGCAACCCTAAGAGAGTCACAGTGTTTCGTGCCAGTTGCTCACCCAAATACACATTTTTTAGATACTGTTTCCAGTGTGCCTCAATCGATACGCCACTAGTTGTGTATCTTAAGAGAAACATCGTTACTTTTGAAAGGGGTTTCTAGAAGTTGCTGATTTGATTCTGCTGGTGACGAATCATAGGCTACCTCAAGAGAGTCATAGAGATTCCTGCCAGTTCTTCACACAAATACACATTTTTTAGATACTCTTTCCAGTCTGCCTGATAGCTACGCCATTAGTTGTGTATCTTAAGAGTCATTGTAACTTTTGCCAGGGGTTTCTTGAAGTTGCTGATGTGATTATGCTGGTGACGAGGCACTGTCTGCCCTATGAGTGTCATAGTGATTCCTGCTAGTTGCTCACCCAAATACACATTTTTTTGATACTTTGGCCAGTCTGCCTCAAGTGACACCCCACTAGCTGTGTATCTTATGAGAAGCTTCGTTACCTTTGCAAGCGGTTTCTTGAAGTTGGTGATGGGATTATGTTTGTGACGAGGCATTGGCTACCTTAAGAGAGTCATAGTGCTTTCTGCCAGTTGCTCACCCAAATACACATTTTGAGATACTGTGGCCAGTCTGCCTGAAGCGATACGCCACTAGTTGTGTATCTTAAGAGAAACATCGTTACTCTTGCCAGCGGTTTCTTGACTTTGAAGATGTGATTATACTGGTGACGAGATACTGGTTACCCTAAGAGAGTCACAGTGTTTCGGCCAGTTGCTCACCCAAATACACATTTTTTAGATACTGTTTCCAGTGTGCCTGAAGCGATACGCCACTAGTTGTGTATCTTAAGAGAAACATCGTTACTTTTGAAAGGGGTTTCTAGAAGTTGCTGATTTGATTCTGCTGGTGACGAATCATAGGCTACCTCAAGAGAGTCATAGAGATTCCAGCCAGTTCTTCACACAAATACACATTTTTAGATACTCTTTCCAGTCTGCCTGATAGCTACGCCACTAGTTGTGTATCTTAAGAGTCATTGTAACTTTTGCCAGGGGTTTCTTGAAGTTGCTGATGTGATTATGCTGGTGACGAGACATTGGCTACCCTATGAGTGTCATAGTGATTCCTGCTAGTTGCTCACCCAAATACACATTTTTTTGATACTTTGGCCAGTCTGCCTCAAGTGACACCCCACTAGCTGTGTATCTTATGAGAAGCTTCGTTACCTTTGCAAGCGGTTTCTTGAAGTTGGTGATGGGATTATGTTGGTGACGAGGCATTGGCTACCTTAAGAGAGTCATAGTGCTTCCTCCCAGTTGCTCACCCAAATACACATTTTGAGATACTGTGGCCAGTCTGCCTGAAGCGATACGCCACTAGTTGTGTATCTTAAGAGAAACATCGTTACTCTTGCCAGGGGTTTCTTGACTTTGAAGCTGTGATTATACTGGTGACGAGATATTGGCAACCCTAAGAGAGTCACAGTGTTTCGTGCCAGTTGCTCACCCAAATACACATTTTTTAGATACTGTTTCCAGTGTGCCTGAAGCGATACGCCACTAATTGTGTATCTTAAGAGAAACATCGTTACTTTTGAAAGGGGTTTCTAGAAGTTGCTGATTTGATTCTGCTGGTGACGAATCATAGGCTACCTCAAGAGAGTCATAGAGATTCCTGCCAGTTCTTCACCCAAATACACATTTTTTAGATACTCTTTCCAGTCTGCCTGATAGCTACGCCACTAGTTGTGTATCTTAAGAGTCATTGTAACTTTTGCCAGGGGTTTCTTGAAGTTGCTGATGTGATTATGCTGGTGACGAGGCATTGGCTACCCTATGAGTGTCATAGTGATTCCTGCTAGTTGCTCACCCAAATACACATTTTTTTGATACTTTGGCCAGTCTGCCTCAAGTGACACCCCACTAGCTGTGTATCTCATGAGAAGCTGCGTTACCTTTGCAAGCGGTTTCTTGAAGTTGGTGATGTGATTATGTTGGTGACGAGGCATTGGCTACCTTAAGAGAGTCATAGTGCTTCCTGCCAGTTGCTTACCCAAATACACATTTTGAGATACTGTGGCCAGTCTGCCTGAAGCGATACGCCACTAGTTGTGTATCTTAAGAGAAACATCGTTACTCTTGCCGGGGGTTTCTTGACTTTGAAGCTGTGATTATACTGGTGACGAGATATTGGCAACCCTAAGAGAGTCACAGTGTTTCGTGCCAGTTGCTCACCCAAATACACATTTTTTAGATACTGTTTCCAGTGTGCCTGAAGCGATACGCCACTAATTGTGTATCTTAAGAGAAACATCGTTACTTTTGAAAGGGGTTTCTAGAAGTTGCTGATTTGATTCTGCTGGTGACGAATCATAGGCTACCTCAAGAGAGTCATAGAGATTCCTGCCAGTTCTTCACCCAAATACACATTTTTTAGATACTCTTTCCAGTCTGCCTGATAGCTACGCCACTAGTTGTGTATCTTAAGAGTCATTGTAACTTTTGCCAGGGGTTTCTTGAAGTTGCTGATGTGATTATGCTGGTGACGAGGCATTGGCTACCCTATGAGTGTCATAGTGATTCCTGCTAGTTGCTCACCCAAATACACATTTTTTTGATACTTTGGCCAGTCTGCCTCAAGTGACACCCCACTAGCTGTGTATCTTATGAGAAGCTGCGTTACCTTTGCAAGCGGTTTCTTGAAGTTGGTGATGTGATTATGTTGGTGACGAGGCATTGGCTACCTTCAGAGAGTCATAGTGCTTTCTGCCAGTTGCTCACCCAAATACACATTTTGAGATACTGTGGCCAGTCTGCCTGAAGCGATACGCCACTAGTTGTGTATCTTAAGAGAAACATCGTTACTCTTGCCAGCGGTTTCTTGACTTTGAAGATGTGATTGTACTGGTGACGAGATATTGGCAACCCTAAGAGAGTCACAGTGTTTCGTGCCAGTTGCTCACCCAAATACACATTTTTAGATACTGTTTCCAGTGTGCCTGAAGCGATACGCCACTAGTTGTGTATCTTAAGAGAAACATCGTTACTTTTGAAAGGGGTTTCTAGAAGTTGCTGATTTGATTCTGCTGGTGACGAATCATAGGCTACATCAAGAGAGTCATAGAGATTCCTGCCAGTTCTTCACACAAATACACATTTTTTAGATACTCTTTCCAGTCTGCCTGATAGCTACGCCACTAGTTGTGTATCTTAAGAGTCATTGTAACTTTTGCCAGGGGTTTCTTGAAGTTGCTGATGTGATTATGCTGGTGACGAGGCACTGTCTGCCCTATGAGTGTCATAGTGATTCCTGCTAGTTGCTCACCCAAATACACATTTTTTTGATACTTTGGCCAGTCTGCCTCAAGTGACACCCCACTAGCTGTGTATCTTATGAGAAGCTTCGTTACCTTTGCAAGCGGTTTCCTGAAGTTGGTGATGGGATTATGTTTGTGACGAGGCATTGGCTACCTTAAGAGAGTCATAGTGCTTTCTGCCAGTTGCTCACCCAAATACACATTTTGAGATACTGTGGCCAGTCTGCCTGAAGCGATACGCCACTAGTTGTGTATCTTAAGAGAAACATCGTTACTCTTGCCAGCGGTTTCTTGACTTTGAAGATGTGATTATACTGGTGACGAGATATTGGTTACCCTAAGAGAGTCACAGTGTTTCGGAAAGTTGCTCACCCAAATACACATTTATTAGATACTGTTTCCAGTGTGCCTGAAGCGATACGCCACTAGTTGTGTATCTTAAGAGAAACATCGTTACTTTTGAAAGGGGTTTCTAGAAGTTGCTGATTTGATTCTGCTGGTGACGAATCATAGGCTACCTCAAGAGAGTCATAGAGATTCCTGCCAGTTCTTCACACAAACACACATTTTTTAGATACTCTTTCCAGTCTGCCTGATAGCTACGCCACTAGTTGTGTATCTTAAGAGTCATTGTAACTTTTGCCAGGGGTTTCTTGAAGTTGCTGATGTGATTATGCTGGTGACGAGGCATTGGCTACCCTATGAGTGTCATAGTCATTCCTGCTAGTTGCTCACCCAAATACACATTTTTTTGATACTTTGGCCAGTCTGCCTCAAGTGACACCCCACTAGCTGTGTATCTTATGAGAAGCTTCGTTACCTTTGCAAGCGGTTTCTTGAAGTTGGTGATGGGATTATGTTGGTGACGAGGCATTGGCTACCTTAAGAGAGTCATAGTGCTTCCTGCCAGTTGCTCACCCAAATACACATTTTGAGATACTGTGGCCAGTCTGCCTGAAGCGATACGCCACTAGTTGTGTATCTTAAGAGAAACATCGTTACTCTTGCCAGGGGTTTCTTGACTTTGAAGCTGTGATTATACTGGTGACGAGATATTGGCAACCCTAAGAGAGTCACAGTGTTTCGTGCCAGTTGCTCACCCAAATTCACATTTTTTAGATACTGTTTCCAGTGTGCCTGAAGCGATACGCCACTAATTGTGTATCTTAAGAGAAACATCGTTACTTTTGAAAGGGGTTTCTAGAAGTTGCTGATTTGATTCTGCTGGTGACGAATCATAGGCTACCTCAAGAGAGTCATAGAGATTCCTGCCAGTTCTTCACCCAAATACACATTTTTTAGATACTCTTTCCAGTCTGCCTGATAGCTACGCCACTAGTTGTGTATCTTAAGAGTCATTGTAACTTTTGCCAGGGGTTTCTTGAAGTTGCTGATGTGATTATGCTGGTGACGAGGCATTGGCTACCCTATGAGTGTCATAGTGATTCCTGCTAGTTGCTCACCCAAATACACATTTTTTTGATACTTTGGCCAGTCTGCCTCAAGTGACACCCCACTAGCTGTGTATCTTATGAGAAGCTGCGTTACCTTTGCAAGCGGTTTCTTGAAGTTGGTGATGTGATTATGTTGGTGACGAGGCATTGGCTACCTTCAGAGAGTCATAGTGCTTTCTGCCAGTTGCTCACCCAAATACACATTTTGAGATACTGTGGCCAGTCTGCCTGAAGCGATACGCCACTAGTTGTGTATCTTAAGAGAAACATCGTTACTCTTGCCAGCGGTTTCTTGACTTTGAAGATGTGATTGTACTGGTGACGAGATATTGGCAACCCTAAGAGAGTCACAGTGTTTCGTGCCAGTTGCTCACCCAAATACACATTTTTAGATACTGTTTCCAGTGTGCCTGAAGCGATACGCCACTAGTTGTGTATCTTAAGAGAAACATCGTTACTTTTGAAAGGGGTTTCTAGAAGTTGCTGATTTGATTCTGCTGGTGACGAATCATAGGCTACCTCAAGAGAGTCATTGAGATTCCTGCCAGTTCTTCACACAAATACACATTTTTTAGATACTCTTTCCAGTCTGCCTGATAGCTACGCCACTAGTTGTGTATCTTAAGAGTCATTGTAACTTTTGCCAGGGGTTTCTTGAAGTTGCTGATGTGATTATGCTGGTGACGAGGCATTGTCTGCCCTATGAGTGTCATAGTGATTCCTGCTAGTTGCTCACCCAAATACACATTTTTTTGATACTTTGGCCAGTCTGCCTCAAGTGACACCCCACTAGCTGTGTATCTTATGAGAAGCTTCGTTAACTTTGCAAGCGGTTTCCTGAAGTTGGTGAAGGGATTATGTTTGTGACGAGGCATTGGCTACCTTAAGAGAGTCATAGTGCTTTCTGCCAGTTGCTCACCCAAATACACATTTTGAGATACTGTGGCCAGTCTGCCTGAAGCGATACGCCACTAGTTGTGTATCTTAAGAGAAACATCGTTACTCTTGCCAGCGGTTTCTTGACTTTGAAGAAGTGATTGTACTGGTGACGAGATATTGGCAACCCTAAGAGAGTCACAGTGTTTCGTGCCAGTTGCTCACCCAAATACACATTTTTTAGATACTGTTTCCAGTGTGCCTGAAGCGATACGCCACTAATTGTGTATCTTAAGAGAAACATCGTTACTTTTGAAAGGGGTTTCTAGAAGTTGCTGATTTGATTCTGCTGGTGACGAATCATAGGCTACCTCAAGAGAGTCATAGAGATTCCTGCCAGTTCTTCACCCAAATACACATTTTTTAGATACTCTTTCCAGTCTGCCTGATAGCTACGCCACTAGTTGTGTATCTTAAGAGTCATTGTAACTTTTGCCAGGGGTTTCTTGAAGTTGCTGATGTGATTATGCTGGTGACGAGGCATTGGCTACCCTATGAGTGTCATAGTGATTCCTGCTAGTTGCTCACCCAAATACACATTTTTTTGATACTTTGGCCAGTCTGCCTCAAGTGACACCCCACTAGCTGTGTATCTTATGAGAAGCTGCGTTACCTTTGCAAGCGGTTTCTTGAAGTTGGTGATGTGATTATGTTGGTGACGAGGCATTGGCTACCTTCAGAGAGTCATAGTGCTTTCTGCCAGTTGCTCACCCAAATACACATTTTGAGATACTGTGGCCAGTCTGCCTGAAGCGATACGCCACTAGTTGTGTATCTTAAGAGAAACATCGTTACTCTTGCCAGCGGTTTCTTGACTTTGAAGATGTGATTGTACTGGTGACGAGATATGGGCAACCCTAAGAGAGTCACAGTGTTTCGTGCCAGTTGCTCACCCAAATACACATTTTTAGATACTGTTTCCAGTGTGCCTGAAGCGATACGCCACTAGTTGTGTATCTTAAGAGAAACATCGTTACTTTTGAAAGGGGTTTCTAGAAGTTGCTGATTTGATTCTGCTGGTGACGAATCATAGGCTACCTCAAGAGAGTCATTGAGATTCCTGCCAGTTCTTCACACAAATACACATTTTTTAGATACTCTTTCCAGTCTGCCTGATAGCTACGCCACTAGTTGTGTATCTTAAGAGTCATTGTAACTTTTGCCAGGGGTTTCTTGAAGTTGCTGATGTGATTATGCTGGTGACGAGGCATTGTCTGCCCTATGAGTGTCATAGTGATTCCTGCTAGTTGCTCACCCAAATACACATTTTTTTGATACTTTGGCCAGTCTGCCTCAAGTGACACCCCACTAGCTGTGTATCTTATGAGAAGCTTCGTTAACTTTGCAAGCGGTTTCCTGAAGTTGGTGAAGGGATTATGTTTGTGACGAGGCATTGGCTACCTTAAGAGAGTCATAGTGCTTTCTGCCAGTTGCTCACCCAAATACACATTTTGAGATACTGTGGCCAGTCTGCCTGAAGCGATACGCCACTAGTTGTGTATCTTAAGAGAAACATCGTTACTCTTGCCAGCGGTTTCTTGACTTTGAAGAAGTGATTGTACTGGTGACGAGATATTGGCAACCCTAAGAGAGTCACAGTGTTTCGTGCCAGTTGCTCACCCAAATACACATTTTTAGATACTGTTTCCAGTGTGCCTGAAGCGATACGCCACTAGTTGTGTATCTTAAGAGAAACATCGTTACTTTTGAAAGGGGTTTCTAGAAGTTGCTGATTTGATTCTGCTGGTGACGAATCATAGGCTACCTCAAGAGAGTCATAGAGATTCCTGCCAGTTCTTCACACAAACACACATTTTTTAGATACTCTTTCCAGTCTGCCTGATAGCTACGCCACTAGTTGTGTATCTTAAGAGTCATTGTAACTTTTGCCAGGGGTTTCTTGAAGTTGCTGATGTGATTATGCTGGTGACGAGGCATTGGCTACCCTATGAGTGTCATAGTGATTCCTGCTAGTTGCTCACCCAAATACACATTTTTTTGATACTTTGGCCAGTCTGCCTCAAGTGACACCCCACTAGCTGTGTATCTTATGAGAAGCTGCGTTACCTTTGCAAGCGGTTTCTTGAAGTTGGTGATGTGATTATGTTGGTGACGAGGCATTGGCTACCTTCAGAGAGTCATAGTGCTTTCTGCCAGTTGCTCACCCAAATACACATTTTGAGATACTGTGGCCAGTCTGCCTGAAGCGATACGCCACTAGTTGTGTATCTTAAGAGAAACATCGTTACTCTTGCCAGCGGTTTCTTGACTTTGAAGATGTGATTGTACTGGTGACGAGATATTGGCAACCCTAAGAGAGTCACAGTGTTTCGTGCCAGTTGCTCACCCAAGTACACATTTTTAGATACTGTTTCCAGTGTGCCTGAAGCGATACGCCAGTAGTTGTGTATCTTAAGAGAAACATCGTTACTTTTGAAAGGGGTTTCTAGAAGTTGCTGATTTGATTCTGCTGGTGACGAATCATAGGCTACCTCAAGAGAGTCATAGAGATTCCTGCCAGTTCTTCACCCAAATACACATTTTTTAGATACTCTTTCCAGTCTGCCTGATAGCTACGCCACTAGTTGTGTATCTTAAGAGTCATTGTAACTTTTGCCAGGGGTTTCTTGAAGTTGCTGATGTGATTATGCTGGTGACGAGGCATTGTCTGCCCTATGAGTGTCATAGTGATTCCTGCTAGTTGCTCACCCAAATACACATTTTTTTGATACTTTGGCCAGTCTGCCTCAAGTGACACCCCACTAGCTGTGTATCTTATGAGAAGCTTCGTTAACTTTGCAAGCGGTTTCCTGAAGTTGGTGATGGGATTATGTTTGTGACGAGGCATTGGCTACCTTAAGAGAGTCATAGTGCTTTCTGCCAGTTGCTCACCCAAATACACATTTTGAGATACTGTGGCCAGTCTGCCTGAAGCGATACGCCACTAGTTGTGTATCTTAAGAGAAACATCGTTACTCTTGCCAGCGGTTTCTTGACTTTGAAGATGTGATTATACTGGTGACGAGATATTGGTTACCCTAAGAGAGTCACAGTGTTTCGTGCCAGTTGCTCACCCAAATACACATTTTCTAGATACTGTTTCCAGTGTGCCTGAAGCGATACGCCACTAGTTGTGTATCTTAAGAGAAACATCGTTACTTTTGAAAGGGGTTTCTAGAAGTTGCTGATTTGATTCTGCTGGTGACGAATCACTGGCTACCTCAAGAGAGTCATAGAGATTCCTGCCAGTTCTTCACCCAAATACACATTTTTTAGATACTCTTTCCAGTCTGCCTGATAGCTACGCCACTAGCTGTGTATCTTAAGAGTCATTGTAACTTTTGCCAGGGGTTTCTTGAAGTTGCTGATGTGATAATGCTGGTGACGAGGCATTGGCTGCCCTATGAGTGTCATAGTGATTCCTGCTAGTTGCTCACCCAAATACACATTTTTTTGATACTTTGGCCAGTCTGCCTCAAGTGACACCCCACTAGCTGTGTATCTTATGAGAAGCTTCGTTACCTTTGCAAGCGGTTTCCTGAAGTTGGTGATGGGATTATGTTGGTGACGAGGCATTGGCTACCTTAAGAGAGTCATAGTGCTTCCTGCCAGTTGCTTACCCAAATACACATTTTGAGATACTGTGGCCAGTCTGCCTGAAGCGATACGCCACTAGTTGTGTATCTTAAGAGAAACATCGTTACTCTTGCCGGGGGTTTCTTGACTTTGAAGCTGTGATTATACTGGTGACGAGATATTGGCAACCCTAAGAGAGTCACAGTGTTTCGTGCCAGTTGCTCACCCAAATACACATTTTTTAGATACTGTTTCCAGTGTGCCTGAAGCGAAACGCCACTAATTGTGTATCTTAAGAGAAACATCGTTACTTTTGAAAGGGGTTTCTAGAAGTTGCTGATTTGATTCTGCTGGTGACGAATCATAGGCTACCTCAAGAGAGTCATAGAGATTCCTGCCAGTTCTTCACCCAAATACACATATTTTAGATACTCTTTCCAGTCTGCCTGATAGCTACGCCACTAGTTGTGTATCTTAAGAGTCATTGTAACTTTTGCCAGGGGTTTCTTGAAGTTGCTGATGTGATTATGCTGGTGACGAGGCATTGGCTACCCTATGAGTGTCATAGTGATTCCTGCTAGTTGCTCACCCAAATACACATTTTTTTGATACTTTGGCCAGTCTGCCTCAAGTGACACCCCACTAGCTGTGTATCTTATGAGAAGCTGCGTTACCTTTGCAAGCGGTTTCTTGAAGTTGGTGATGTGATTATGTTGGTGACGAGGCATTGGCTACCTTCAGAGAGTCATAGTGCTTTCTGCCAGTTGCTCACCCAAATACACATTTTGAGATACTGTGGCGTCTGCCTGAAGCGATACGCCACTAGTTGTGTATCTTAAGAGAAACATCGTTACTCTTGCCAGCGGTTTCTTGACTTTGAAGATGTGATTGTACTGGTGACGAGATATTGGCAACCCTAAGAGAGTCACAGTGTTTCGTGCCAGTTGCTCACCCAAATACACATTTTTAGATACTGTTTCCAGTGTGCCTGAAGCGATACGCCACTAGTTGTGTATCTTAAGAGAAACATCGTTACTTTTGAAAGGGGTTTCTAGAAGTTGCTGATTTGATTCTGCTGGTGACGAATCATAGGCTACCTCAAGAGAGTCATAGAGATTCCTGCCAGTTCTTCACACAAATACACATTTTTTAGATACTCTTTCCAGTCTGCCTGATAGCTACGCCACTAGTTGTGTATCTTAAGAGTCATTGTAACTTTTGCCAGGGGTTTCTTGAAGTTGCTGATGTGATTATGCTGGTGACGAGGCATTGTCTGCCCTATGAGTGTCATAGTGATTCCTGCTAGTTGCTCACCCAAATACACATTTTTTTGATACTTTGGCCAGTCTGCCTCAAGTGACACCCCACTAGCTGTGTATCTTATGAGAAGCTTCGTTACCTTTGCAAGCGGTTTCCTGAAGTTGGTGATGGGATTATGTTGGTGACGAGGCATTGGCTACCTTAAGAGAGTCATAGTGCTTCCTGCCAGTTGCTCACCCAAATACACATTTTGAGATACTGTGGCCAGTCTGCCTGAAGCGATACGCCACTAGTTGTGTATCTTAAGAGAAACATCGTTACTCTTGCCAGCGGTTTCTTGACTTTGAAGATGTGATTGTACTGGTGACGAGATATTGGCAACCCTAAGAGAGTCACAGTGTTTCGTGCCAGTTGCTCACCCAAATACACATTTTTAGATACTGTTTCCAGTGTGCCTGAAGCGATACGCCACTAGTTGTGTATCTTAAGAGAAACATCGTTACTTTTGAAAGGGGTTTCTAGAAGTTGCTGATTTGATTCTGCTGGTGACGAATCATAGGCTACATCAAGAGAGTCATAGAGATTCCTGCCAGTTCTTCACACAAATACACATTTTTTAGATACTCTTTCCAGTCTGCCTGATAGCTACGCCACTAGTTGTGTATCTTAAGAGTCATTGTAACTTTTGCCAGGGGTTTCTTGAAGTTGCTGATGTGATTATGCTGGTGACGAGGCATTGTCTGCCCTATGAGTGTCATAGTGATTCCTGCTAGTTGCTCACCCAAATACACATTTTTTTGATACTTTGGCCAGTCTGCCTCAAGTGACACCCCACTAGCTGTGTATCTTATGAGAAGCTTCGTTAACTTTGCAAGCGGTTTCCTGAAGTTGGTGATGGGATTATGTTTGTGACGAGGCATTGGCTACCTTCAGAGAGTCATAGTGCTTTCTGCCAGTTGCTCACCCAAATACACATTTTTAGATACTGTTTCCAGTCTGCCTGAAGCGATACGCCACTAGTTGTGTATCTTAAGAGAAACATCGTTACTCTTGCCAGGGGTTTCTTGACTTTGAAGCTGTGATTATACTGGTGACGAGATATTGGCAACCCTAAGAGAGTCACAGTGTTTCGTGCCAGTTGCTCACCCAAATACACATTTTTTAGATACTGTTTCCAGTGTGCCTGAAGCGATACGCCACTAATTGTGTATCTTAAGAGAAACATCGTTACTTTTGAAAGGGGTTTCTAGAAGTTGCTGATTTGATTCGGCTGGTGACGAATCATAGGCTACCTCAATAGAGTCATAGAGATTCCTGCCAGTTCTTCACCCAAATACACATTTTTTAGATACTCTTTCCAGTCTGCCTGATAGCTACGCCACTAGTTGTGTATCTTAAGAGTCATTGTAACTTTTGCCAGGGGTTTCTTGAAGTTGCTGATGTGATTATGCTGGTGACGAGGCATTGGCTACCCTATGAGTGTCATAGTCATTCCTGCTAGTTGCTCACCCAAATACACATTTTTTTGATACTTTGGCCAGTCTGCCTCAAGTGACACCCCACTAGCTGTGTATCTTATGAGAAGCTTCGTTACCTTTGCAAGCGGTTTCTTGAAGTTGGTGATGGGATTATGTTGGTGACGAGGCATTGGCTACCTTAAGAGAGTCATAGTGCTTCCTGCCAGTTGCTCACCCAAATACACATTTTGAGATACTGTGGCCAGTCTGCCTGAAGCGATACGCCACTAGTTGTGTATCTTAAGAGAAACATCGTTACTCTTGCCAGGGGTTTCTTGACTTTGAAGCTGTGATTATACTGGTGACGAGATATTGGCAACCCTAAGAGAGTCACAGTGTTTCGTGCCAGTTGCTCACCCAAATACACATTTTTTAGATACTGTTTCCAGTGTGCCTGAAGCGATACGCCACTAATTGTGTATCTTAAGAGAAACATCGTTACTTTTGAAAGGGGTTTCTAGAAGTAGCTGATTTGATTCTGCTGGTGACGAATCATAGGCTACCTCAAGAGAGTCATAGAGATTCCTGCCAGTTCTTCACCCAAATACACATTTTTTAGATACTCTTTCCAGTCTGCCTGATAGCTACGCCACTAGTTGTGTATCTTAAGAGTCATTGTAACTTTTGCCAGGGGTTTCTTGAAGTTGCTGATGTGATTATGCTGGTGACGAGGCATTGTCTGCCCTATGAGTGTCATAGTGATTCCTGCTAGTTGCTCACCCAAATACACATTTTTTTTATACTTTGGCCAGTCTGCCTCAAGTGACACCCCACTAGCTGTGTATCTTATGAGAAGCTTCGTTACCTTTGCAAGCGGTTTCCTGAAGTTGGTGATGGGATTATGTTGGTGACGAGGCATTGGCTACCTTAAGCGAGTCATAGTGCTTCCTGGAAGTTGCTTACCCAAATACACATTTTGAGATACTGTGGCCAGTCTGCCTGAAGCGATACGCCACTAGTTGTGTATCTTAAGAGAAACATCGTTACTCTTGCCAGCGGTTTCTTGACTTTGAAGATGTGATTGTACTGGTGACGAGATATTGGCAACCCTAAGAGAGTCACAGTGTTTCGTGCCAGTTGCTCACCCAAATACACATTTTTAGATACTGTTTCCAGTGTGCCTGAAGCGATACGCCACTAGTTGTGTATCTTAAGAGAAACATCGTTACTTTTGAAATGGGTTTCTAGAAGTTGCTGATTTGATTCTGCTGGTGACGAATCATAGGCTACCTCAAGAGAGTCATAGAGATTCCTGCCAGTTCTTCACACAAATACACATTTTTTAGATACTCTTTCCAGTCTGCCTGATAGCTACGCCACTAGTTGTGTATCTTAAGAGTCATTGTAACTTTTGCCAGGGGTTTCTTGAAGTTGCTGATGTGATTATGCTGGTGACGAGGCATTGTCTGCCCTATGAGTGTCATAGTGATTCCTGCTAGTTGCTCACCCAAATACACATTTTTTTGATACTTTGGCCAGTCTGCCTCAAGTGACACCCCACTAGCTGTGTATCTTATGAGAACCTTCGTTAACTTTGCAAGCGGTTTCCTGAAGTTGGTGATGGGATTATGTTTGTGACGAGGCATTGGCTACCTTAAGAGAGTCATAGTGCTTTCTGCCAGTTGCTCACCCAAATACACATTTTGAGATACTGTGGCCAGTCTGCCTGAAGCGATACGCCACTAGTTGTGTATCTTAAGAGAAACATCGTTACTCTTGCCAGCGGTTTCTTGACTTTGAAGATGTGATTATACTGGTGACGAGATATTGGTTACCCTAAGAGAGTCACAGTGTTTCGTGCCAGTTGCTCACCCAAATACACATTTTTTAGATACTGTTTCCAGTGTGCCTGAAGCGATACGCCACTAGTTGTGTATCTTAAGAGAAACATCGTTACTTTTGAAAGGGGTTTCTAGAAGTTGCTGATTTGATTCTGCTGGTGACGAATCACTGGCTACCTCAAGAGAGTCATAGAGATTCCTGCCAGTTCTTCACACAAATACACATTTTTTAGATACTCTTTCCAGTCTGCCTGATAGCTACGCCACTAGTTGTGTATCTTAAGAGTCATTGTAACTTTTGCCAGGGGTTTCTTGAAGTTGGTGATGTGATTATGCTGGTGACGAGGCATTGGCTGCCCTATGAGTGTCATAGTGATTCCTGCTAGTTGCTCACCCAAATACACATTTTTTTGATACTTTGGCCAGTCTGCCTCAAGTGACACCCCACTAGCTGTGTATCTTATGAGAAGCTTCGTTACCTTTGCAAGCGGTTTCCTGAAGTTGGTGATGGGATTATGTTGGTGACGAGGCATTGGCTACCTTAAGCGAGTCATAGTGCTTCCTGGAAGTTGCTTACCCAAATACACATTTTGAGATACTGTGGCCAGTCTGCCTGAAGCGATACGCCACTAGTTGTGTATCTTAAGAGAAACATCGTTACTCTTGCCAGCGGTTTCTTGACTTTGAAGATGTGATTGTACTGGTGACGAGATATTGGCAACCCTAAGAGAGTCACAGTGTTTCGTGCCAGTTGCTCACCCAAATACACATTTTTTAGATACTGTTTCCAGTGTGCCTGAAGCGATACGCCACTAGTTGTGTATCTTAAGAAAACATCGTTACTTTTGAAAGGGGTTTCTAGAAGTTGCTGATTTGATTCTGCTGGTGACGAATCACTGGCTACCTCAAGAGAGTCATAGAGATTCCTGCCAGTTCTTCACACAAACACACATTTTTTAGATACTCTTTCCAGTCTGCCTGATAGCTACGCCACTAGTTGTGTATCTTAAGAGTCATTGTAACTTTTGCCAGGGGTTTCTTGAAGTTGGTGATGTGATTATGCTGGTGACGAGGCATTGGCTGCCCTATGAGTGTCATAGTGATTCCTGCTAGTTGCTCACCCAAATACACATTTTTTTGATACTTTGGCCAGTCTGCCTCAAGTGACACCCCACTAGCTGTGTATCTTATGAGAAGCTTCGTTACCTTTGCAAGCGGTTTCCTGAAGTTGGTGATGGGATTATGTTGGTGACGAGGCATTGGCTACCTTAAGAGAGTCATAGTGCTTCCTGCCAGTTGCTCACCCAAATACACATTTTGAGATACTGTGGCCAGTCTGCCTGAAGCGATACGCCACTAGTTGTGTATCTTAAGAGAAACATCGTTACTCTTGCCAGGGGTTTCTTGAGTTTGAAGCTGTGATTATACTGGTGACGAGATATTGGCAACCCTAAGAGAGTCACAGTGTTTCGTGCCAGTTGCTCACCCAAATACACATTTTTTAGATACTGTTTCCAGTGTGCCTGAAGCGATACGCCACTAATTGTGTATCTTAAGAGAAACATCGTTACTTTTGAAAGGGGTTTCTAGAAGTTGCTGATTTGATTCTGCTGGTGACGAATCATAGGCTACCTCAAGAGAGTCATAGAGATTCCTGCCAGTTCTTCACACAAATACACATTTTTTAGATACTCTTTCCAGTCTGCCTGATAGCTACGCCACTAGTTGTGTATCTTAAGAGTCATTGTAACTTTTGCCAGGGGTTTCTTGAAGTTGCTGATGTGATTATGCTGGTGACGAGGCATTGTCTGCCCTATGAGTGTCATAGTGATTCCTGCTAGTTGCTCACCCAAATACACATTTTTTTGATACTTTGGCCAGTCTGCCTCAAGTGACACCCCACTAGCTGTGTATCTTATGAGACGCTTCGTTACCTTTGCAAGCGGTTTCCTGAAGTTGGTGATGGCATTATGTTGGTGACGAGGCATTGGCTACCTTAAGAGAGTCATAGTGCTTCCTGGAAGTTGCTTACCCAAATACACATTTTGAGATACTGTGGCCAGTCTGCCTGAAGCGATACGCCACTAGTTGTGTATCTTAAGAGAAACATCGTTACTCTTGCCAGCGGTTTCTTGACTTTGAAGATGTGATTGTACTGGCGACGAGATATTGGCAACCCTAAGAGAGTCACAGTGTTTCGTGCCAGTTGCTCACCCAAATACACATTTTTAGATACTGTTTCCAGTGTGCCTGAAGCGATACGCCACTAGTTGTGTATCTTAAGAGAAACATCGTTACTTTTGAAAGGGGTTTCTAGAAGTTGCTGATTTGATTCTGCTGGTGACGAATCATAGGCTACCTCAAGAGAGTCATAGAGATTCCTGCCAGTTCTTCACACAAATACACATTTTTTAGATACTCTTTCCAGTCTGCCTGATAGCTACGCCACTAGTTGTGTATCTTAAGAGTCATTGTAACTTTTGCCAGGGGTTTCTTGAAGTTGCTGATGTGATTATGCTGGTGACGAGGCATTGTCTGCCCTATGAGTGTCATAGTGATTCCTGCTAGTTGCTCACCCAAATACACATTTTTTTGATACTTTGGCCAGTCTGCCTCAAGTGACACCTAACTAGCTGTGTATCTTATGAGAAGCTTCGTTAACTTTGCAAGCGGTTTCCTGAAGTTGGTGATGGGATTATGTTTGTGACGAGGCATTGGCTACCTTCAGAGAGTCATAGCGCTTTCTGCCAGTTGCTCACCCAAATACACATTTTGAGATACTGTGGCCAGTCTGCCTGAAGCGATACGCCACTAGTTGTGTATCTTAAGAGAAACATCGTTACTCTTGCCAGCGGTTTCTTGACTTTGAAGATGTGATTATACTGGTGACGAGATATTGGTTACCCTAAGAGAGTCACAGAGTTTCGTGCCAGTTGCTCACCCAAATACACATTTTTTAGATACTGTTTCCAGTGTGCCTGAAGCGATACGCCACTAGTTGTGTATCTTAAGAGAAACATCGTTACTTTTGAAAGGGGTTTCTAGAAGTTGCTGATTTGATTCTGCTGGTGACGAATCACTGGCTACCTCAAGAGAGTCATAGAGATTCCTGCCAGTTCTTCACCCAAATACACATTTTTTAGATACTCTTTCCAGTCTGCCTGATAGCTACGCCACTAGTTGTGTATCTTAAGAGTCATTGTAACTTTTGCCAGGGGTTTCTTGAAGTTGCTGATGTGATTATGCTGGTGACGAGGCATTGGCTGCCCTATGAGTGTCATAGTGATTCCTGCTAGTTGCTCACCCAAATACACATTTTTTTGATACTTTGGCCAGTCTGCCTCAAGTGACACCCCACTAGCTGTGTATCTTATGAGAAGCTTCGTTACCTTTGCAAGCGGTTTCCTGAAGTTGGTGATGGGATTATGTTGGTGACGAGGCATTGGCTACCTTAAGAGAGTCATAGTGCTTCCTGCCAGTTGCTCACCCAAATACACATTTTGAGATACTGTGGCCAGTCTGCCTGAAGCGATACGCCACTAGTTGTGTATCTTAAGAGAAACATCGTTACTCTTGCCAGCGGTTTCTTGACTTTGAAGATGTGATTGTACTGGTGACGAGATATTGGCTACCCTAAGAGAGTCACAGTGTTTCCTGCCAGTTGCTCATCCAAATACACATTGTTTTGATACTCTTTCCAGTCTGCCTGATAGCTACGCCACTAGTTGTGTATCTTAAGAGTCATTGTAACTTTTGCCAGGGGTTTCTTGAAGTTGCTGATGTGATTATGCTGGTGACGAGGCATTGGCTACCCTATGAGTGTCATAGTGATTCCTGCTAGTTGCTCACCCAAATACACATTTTTTTGATACTTTGGCCAGTCTGCCTCAAGTGACACCCCACTAGCTGTGTATCTTATGAGAAGCTGCGTTACCTTTGCAAGCGGTTTCTTGAAGTTGGTGATGTGATTATGTTGGTGACGAGGCATTGGCTACCTTCAGAGAGTCATAGTGCTTTCTGCCAGTTGCTCACCCAAATACACATTTTGAGATACTGTGGCCAGTCTGCCTGAAGCGATACGCCACTAGTTGTGTATCTTAAGAGAAACATCGTTACTCTTGCCAGCGGTTTCTTGACTTTGAAGATGTGATTGTACTGGTGACGAGATATTGGCAACCCTAAGAGAGTCACAGTGTTTCGTGCCAGTTGCTCACCCAAATACACATTTTTAGATACTGTTTCCAGTGTGCCTGAAGCGATACGCCACTAGTTGTGTATCTTAAGAGAAACATCGTTACTTTTGAAAGGGGTTTCTAGAAGTTGCTGATTTGATTCTGCTGGTGACGAATCATAGGCTACCTCAAGAGAGTCATAGAGATTCCTGCCAGTTCTTCACACAAATACACATTTTTTAGATACTCTTTCCAGTCTGCCTGATAGCTACGCCACTAGTTGTGTATCTTAAGAGTCATTGTAACTTTTGCCAGGGGTTTCTTGAAGTTGCTGATGTGATTATGCTGGTGACGAGGCATTGTCTGCCCTATGAGTGTCATAGTGATTCCTGCTAGTTGCTCACCCAAATACACATTTTTTTGATACTTTGGCCAGTCTGCCTCAAGTGACACCCCACTAGCTGTGTATCTTATGAGAAGCTTCGTTAACTTTGCAAGCGGTTTCCTGAAGTTGGTGATGGGATTATGTTTGTGACGAGGCATTGGCTACCTTAAGAGCGTCATAGTGCTTTCTGCCAGTTGCTCACCCAAATACACATTTTGAGATACTGTGGCCAGTCTGCCTGAAGCGATACGCCACTAGTTGTGTATCTTAAGAGAAACATCGTTACTCTTGCCAGCGGTTTCTTGACTTTGAAGATGTGATTATACTGGTGACGAGATATTGGTTACGCTAAGAGAGTCACAGTGTTTCGTGCCAGTTGCTCACCCAAATACACATTTTTTAGATACTGTTTCCAGTGTGCCTGAAGCGATACGCCACTAGTTGTGTATCTTAAGAGAAACATCGTTACTTTTGAAAGGGGTTTCTAGAAGTTGCTGATTTGATTCTGCTGGTGACGAATCACTGGCTACCTCAAGAGAGTCATAGAGATTCCTGCCAGTTCTTCACCCAAATACACATTTTTTAGATACTCTTTCCAGTCTGCCTGATAGCTACGCCACTAGTTGTGTATCTTAAGAGTCATTGTAACTTTTGCCAGGGGTTTCTTGAAGTTGCTGATGTGATTATGCTGGTGACGAGGCATTGGCTGCCCTATGAGTGTCATAGTGATTCCTGCTAGTTGCTCACCCAAATACACATTTTTTTGATACTCTTTCCAGTCTGCCTGATAGCTACGCCACTAGTTGTGTATCTTAAGAGTCATTGTAACTTTTGCCAGGGGTTTCTTGAAGTTGCTGATGTGATTATGCTGGTGACGAGGCATTGGCTACCCTATGAGTGTCATAGTGATTCCTGCTAGTTGCTCACCCAAATACACATTTTTTTGATACTTTGGCCAGTCTGCCTCAAGTGACACCCCACTAGCTGTGTATCTTATGAGAAGCTGCGTTACCTTTGCAAGCGGTTTCTTGAAGTTGGTGATGTGATTATGTTGGTGACGAGGCATTGGCTACCTTCAGAGAGTCATAGTGCTTTCTGCCAGTTGCTCACCCAAATACACATTTTGAGATACTGTGGCCAGTCTGCCTGAAGCGATACGCCACTAGTTGTGTATCTTAAGAGAAACATCGTTACTCTTGCCAGCGGTTTCTTGACTTTGAAGATGTGATTGTACTGGTGACGAGATATTGGCAACCCTAAGAGAGTCACAGTGTTTCGTGCCAGTTGCTCACCCAAATACACATTTTTAGATACTGTTTCCAGTGTGCCTGAAGCGATACGCCACTAGTTGTGTATCTTAAGAGAAACATCGTTACTTTTGAAAGGGGTTTCTAGAAGTTGCTGATTTGATTCTGCTGGTGACGAATCATAGGCTACCTCAAGAGAGTCATAGAGATTCCTGCCAGTTCTTCACACAAATACACATTTTTTAGATACTCTTTCCAGTCTGCCTGATAGCTACGCCACTAGTTGTGTATCTTAAGAGTCATTGTAACGTTTGCCAGGGGTTTCTTGAAGTTGCTGATGTGATTATGCTGGTGACGAGGCATTGTCTGCCCTATGAGTGTCATAGTGATTCCTGCTAGTTGCTCACCCAAATACACATTTTTTTGATACTTTGGCCAGTCTGCCTCAAGTGACACCCCACTAGCTGTGTATCTTATGAGAAGCTTCGTTAACTTTGCAAGCGGTTTCCTGAAGTTGTTGATGGGATTATGTTTGTGACGAGGCATTGGCTACCTTAAGAGCGTCATAGTGCTTTCTGCCAGTTGCTCACCCAAATACACATTTTGAGATACTGTGGCCAGTCTGCCTGAAGCGATACGCCACTAGTTGTGTATCTTAAGAGAAACATCGTTACTCTTGCCAGCGGTTTCTTGACTTTGAAGATGTGATTATACTGGTGACGAGATATTGGTTACCCTAAGAGAGTCACAGTGTTTCGTGCCAGTTGCTCATCCAAATACACATTGTTTTGATACTCTTTCCAGTCTGCCTGATAGCTACGCCACTAGTTGTGTATCTTAAGAGTCATTGTAACTTTTGCCAGGGGTTTCTTGAAGTTGCTGATGTGATTATGCTGGTGACGAGGCATTGGCTACCCTATGAGTGTCGTAGTGATTCCTGCTAGTTGCTCACCCAAATACACATTTTTTTGATACTTTGGCCAGTCTGCCTCAAGTGACACCCCACTAGCTGTGTATCTTATGAGAAGCTTCGTTACCTTTGCAAGCGGTTTCTTGAAGTTGGTGATGGGATTATGTTGGTGACGAGGCATTGGCTACCTTAAGAGAGTCATAGTGCTTCCTGCCAGTTGCTCACCCAAATACACATTTTGAGATACTGTGGCCAGTCTGCCTAAAGCGATACGCCACTAGTTGTGTATCTTAAGAGAAACATCGTTACTCTTGCCAGCGGTTTCTTGACTTTGAAGCTGTGATTATACTGGTGACGAGATATTGGTTACCCTAAGAGAGTCACAGTGTTTCGTGCCAGTTGCTCACCCAAATACACATTTTTTAGATACTGTTTCCAGTGTGCCTGAAGCGATACGCCACTAGTTGTGTATCTTAAGAGAAACATCGTTACTTTTGAAAGGGGATTCTAGAAGTTGCTGATTTGATTCTGCTGGTGACGAATCACTGGCTACCTCAAGAGAGTCATAGAGATTCCTGCCAGTTCTTCACCCAAATACACATTTTTTAGACACTCTTTCCAGTCTGCCTGATAGCTACGCCACTAGTTGTGTATCTTAAGAGTCATTGTAACTTTTGCCAGGGGTTTCTTGAAGTTGCTGATGTGATTATGCTGGTGACGAGGCATTGGCTGCCCTATGAGTGTCATAGTGATTCCTGCTAGTTGCTCACCCAAATACACATTTTTTTGATACTTTGGCCAGTCTGCCTCAAGTGACACCCCACTAGCTGTGTATCTTATGAGAAGCTTCGTTACCTTTGCAAGCGGTTTCCTGAAGTTGGTGATGGGATTATGTTGAGGCCGAGGCATTGGCTACCTTAAGAGAGTCATAGTGCTTCCTGCCAGTTGCTCACCCAAATACAAATTTTGAGATACTGTGGCCAGTCTGCCTGAAGCGATACGCCACTAGTTGTGTATCTTAAGAGAAACATCGTTACTCTTGCCAGCGGTTTCTTGACTTTGAAGATGTGATTATACTGGTGACGAGATATTGGCTACCCTAAGAGAGTCACAGTGTTTCCTGCCAGTTGCTCATCCAAATACACATTTTTTTGATACTCTTTCCAGTCTGCCTGATAGCTACGCCACTAGTTGTGTATCTTAAGAGTCATTGTAACTTTTGCCAGGGGTTTCTTGAAGTTGCTGATGTGATTATGCTGGTGACGAGGCATTGGCTACCCTATGAGTGTCATAGTGATTCCTGCTAGTTGCTCACCCAAATACACATTTTTTTGATACTTTGGCCAGTCTGCCTCAAGTGACACCTAACTAGCTGTGTATCTTATGAGAAGCTGCGTTACCTTTGCAAGCGGTTTCTTGAAGTTGGTGATGTGATTATGTTGGTGACGAGGCATTGGCTACCTTCAGAGAGTCATAGTGCTTTCTGCCAGTTGCTCACCCAAATACACATTTTGAGATACTGTGGCCAGTCTGCCTGAAGCGATACGCCACTAGTTGTGTATCTTAAGAGAAACATCGTTACTCTTGCCAGCGGTTTCTTGACTTTGAAGATGTGATTGTACTGGTGACGAGATATTGGCAACCCTAAGAGAGTCACAGTGTTTCGTGCCAGTTGCTCACCCAAATACACATTTTTTAGATACTGTTTCCAGTGTGCCTGAAGCGATACGCCACTAATTGTGTATCTTAAGAGAAACATCGTTACTTTTGAAAGGGGTTTCTAGAAGTTGCTGATTTGATTCTAATGGTGACGAATCATAGGCTACCTCAAGAGAGTCATAGAGATTCCTGCCAGTTCTTCACCCAAATACACATTTTTTAGATACTCTTTCCAGTCTGCCTGATAGCTACGCCACTAGTTGTGTATCTTAAGAGTCATTGTAACTTTTGCCAGGGGTTTCTTGAAGTTGCTGTTGTGATTATGCTGGTGACGAGGCATTGGCTACCCTATGAGTGTCATAGTGATTCCTGCTAGTTGCTCACCCAAATACACATTTTTTTGATACTTTGGCCAGTCTGCCTCAAGTGACACCCCACTAGCTGTGTATCTTATGAGAAGCTGCGTTACCTTTGCAAGCGGTTTCTTGAAGTTGGTGATGTGATTATGTTGGTGACGAGGCATTGGCTACCTTCAGAGAGTCATAGTGCTTTCTGCCAGTTGCTCACCCAAATACACATTTTGAGATACTGTGGCCAGTCTGCCTGAAGCGATACGCCACTAGTTGTGTATCTTAAGAGAAACATCGTTACTCTTGCCAGCGGTTTCTTGACTTTGAAGATGTGATTGTACTGGTGACGAGATATTGGTTACCCTAAGAGAGTCACAGTGTTTCGTGCCAGTTGCTCACCCAAATACACATTTTTTAGATACTGTTTCCAGTGTGCCTGAAGCGATACGCCACTAGTTGTGTATCTTAAGAGAAACATCGTTACTTTTGAAAGTGGATTCTAGAAGTTGCTGATTTGATTCTGCTGGTGACGAATCACTGGCTACCTCAAGAGAATCATAGAGATTCCTGCCAGTTCTTCACCCAAATACACATTTTTTAGACACTCTTTCCAGTCTGCCTGATAGCTACGCCACTAGTTGTGTATCTTAAGAGTCATTGTAACTTTTGCCAGGGGTTCCTTGAAGTTGCTGATGTGATTATGCTGGTGACGAGGCATTGGCTGCCCTATGAGTGTCATAGTGATTCCTGCTAGTTGCTCACCCAAATACACATTTTTTTGATACTTTGGCCAGTCTGCCTCAAGTGACACCCCACTAGCTGTGTATCTTATGAGAAGCTTCGTTACCTTTGCAAGCGGTTTCCTGAAGTTGGTGATGGGATTATGTTGAGGCCGAGGCATTGGCTACCTTAAGAGAGTCATAGTGCTTCCTGCCAGTTGCTCACCCAAATACACATTTTGAGATACTGTGGCCAGTCTGCCTGAAGCGATACGCCACTAGTTGTGTATCTTAAGAGAAACATCGTTACTCTTGCCAGCGGTTTCTTGACTTTGAAGATGTGATTATACTGGTGACGAGATATTGGCTACCCTAAGAGAGTCACAGTGTTTCCTGCCAGTTGCTCATCCAAATACACATTTTTTTGATACTCTTTCCAGTCTGCCTGATAGCTACGCCACTAGTTGTGTATCTTAAGAGTCATTGTAACTTTTGCCAGGGGTTTCTTGAAGTTGCTGATGTGATTATGCTGGTGACGAGGCATTGGCTACCCTATGAGTGTCATAGTGATTCCTGCTAGTTGCTCACCCAAATACACATTTTTTTGATACTTTGGCCAGTCTGCCTCAAGTGACACCTAACTAGCTGTGTATCTTATGAGAAGCTGCGTTACCTTTGCAAGCGGTTTCTTGAAGTTGGTGATGTGATTATGTTGCTGACGAGGCATTGGCTACCTTCAGAGAGTCATAGTGCTTTCTGCCAGTTGCTCACCCAAATACACATTTTGAGATACTGTGGCCAGTCTGCCTGAAGCGATACGCCACTAGTTGTGTATCTTAAGAGAAACATCGTTACTCTTGCCAGCGGTTTCTTGACTTTGAAGATGTGATTGTACTGGTGACGAGATATTGGCAACCCTAAGAGAGTCACAGTGTTTCGTGCCAGTTGCTCACCCAAATACACATTTTTTAGATACTGTTTCCAGTGTGCCTGAAGCGATACGCCACTAATTGTGTATCTTAAGAGAAACATCGTTACTTTTGAAAGGGGTTTCTAGAAGTTGCTGATTTGATTCTAATGGTGACGAATCATAGGCTACCTCAAGAGAGTCATAGAGATTCCTGCCAGTTCTTCACCCAAATACCCATTTTTTAGATACTCTTTCCAGTCTGCCTGATAGCTACGCCACTAGTTGTGTATCTTAAGAGTCATTGTAACTTTTGCCAGGGGTTTCTTGAAGTTGCTGATGTGATTATGCTGGTGACGAGGCATTGGCTACCCTATGAGTGTCATAGTGATTCCTGCTAGTTGCTCACCCAAATACACATTTTTTTGATACTTGGCCAGTCTGCCTCAAGTGACACCCCACTAGCTGTGTATCTTATGAGAAGCTGCGTTACCTTTGCAAGCAGTTTCTTGAAGTTGGTGATGTGATTAAGTTGGTGACGAGGCATTGGCTACCTTCAGAGAGTCATAGTGCTTTCTGCCAGTTGCTCACCCAAATACACATTTTGAGATACTGTGGCCAGTCTGCCTGAGGCGATACGCCACTAGTTGTGTATCTTAAGAGAAACATCGTTACTCTTGCCAGCGGTTTCTTGACTTTGAAGATGTGATTGTACTGGTGACGAGATATTGGCAACCCTAAGAGAGTCACAGTGTTTCGTGCCAGTTGCTCACCCAAATACACATTTTGAGATACTGTGGCCAGTCTGCCTGAAGCGATACGCCACTAATTGTGTATCCTAAGAGAAACATCGTTACTTTTGAAAGGGGTTTCTAGAAGTTGCTGATTTGATTCTGCTGGTGACGAATCATAGGCTACCTCAAGAGAGTCAAAGAGATTCCTGCCAGTTCTTCACCCAAATACACATTTTTTTGATACTCTTTCCAGTCTGCCTGATAGCTACGCCACTAGTTGTGTATCTTAAGAGTCATTGTAACTTTTGCCAGGGGTTTCTTGAAGTTGCTGATGTGATTATGCTGGTGACGAGGCATTGGCTACCCTATGAGTGTCATAGTGATTCCTGCTAGTTGCTCACCCAAATACACATTTTTTTGATACTTTGGCCAGTCTGCCTCAAGTGACACCCCACTAGCTGTGTATCTTATGAGAAGCTGCGTTACCTTTGCAAGCGGTTTCTTGAAGTTGGTGATGTGATTATGTTGGTGACGAGGCATTGGCTACCTTCAGAGAGTCATAGTGCTTTCTGCCAGTTGCTCACCCAAATACACATTTTGAGATACTGTGGCCAGTCTGCCTGAAGCGATACGCCACTAGTTGTGTATCTTAAGAGAAACATCGTTACTCTTGCCAGCGGTTTCTTGACTTTGAAGATGTGATTGTACTGGTGACGAGATATTGGCAACCCTAAGAGAGTCACAGTGTTTCGTGCCAGTTGCTCACCCAAATACACATTTTTTAGATACTGTTTCCAGTGTGCCTGAAGCGATACGCCACTAATTGTGTATCTTAAGAGAAACATCGTTACTTTTGAAAGGGGTTTCTAGAAGTTGCTGATTTGATTCTGCTGGTGACGAATCATAGGCTACCTCAAGAGAGTCATAGAGATTCCTGCCAGTTCTTCACCCAAATACACATTTTTTAGATACTCTTTCCAGTCTGCCTGATAGCTACGCCACTAGTTGTGTATCTTAAGAGTCATTGTAACTTTTGCCAGGGGTTTCTTGAAGTTGCTGATGTGATTATGCTGGTGACGAGGCATTGGCTACCCTATGAGTGTCATAGTTATTCCTGCTAGTTGCTCACCCAAATACACATTTTTTTGATACTTTGGCCAGTCTGCCTCAAGTGACACCTAACTAGCTGTGTATCTTATGAGAAGCTGCGTTACCTTTGCAAGCGGTTTCTTGAAGTTGGTGATGTGATTATGTTGGTGACGAGGCATTGGCTACCTTCAGAGAGTCATAGTGCTTTCTGCCAGTTGCTCACCCAAATACACATTTTGAGATACTGTGGCCAGTCTGCCTGAAGCGATACGCCACTAGTTGTGTATCTTAAGAGAAACATCGTTACTCTTGCCAGCGGTTTCTTGACTTTGAAGATGTGATTGTACTGGTGACGAGATATTGGCAACCCTAAGAGAGTCACAGTGTTTCGTGCCAGTTGCTCACCCAAATACACATTTTTTAGATACTGTTTCCAGTGTGCCTGAAGCGATACGCCACTAATTGTGTATCTTAAGAGAAACATCGTTACTTTTGAAAGGGGTTTCTAGAAGTTGCTGATTTGATTCTAATGGTGACGAATCATAGGCTACCTCAAGAGAGTCATAGAGATTCCTGCCAGTTCTTCACCCAAATACACATTTTTTAGATACTCTTTCCAGTCTGCCTGATAGCTACGCCACTAGTTGTGTATCTTAAGAGTCATTGTAACTTTTGCCAGGGGTTTCTTGAAGTTGCTGTTGTGATTATGCTGGTGACGAGGCATTGGCTACCCTATGAGTTTCATAGTGATTCCTGCTAGTTGCTCACCCAAATACACATTTTTTTGATACTTTGGCCAGTCTGCCTCAAGTGACACCCCACTAGCTGTGTATCTTATGAGAAGCTGCGTTACCTTTGCAAGCGGTTTCTTGAAGTTGGTGATGTGATTATGTTGGTGACGAGGCATTGGCTACCTTCAGAGAGTCATAGTGCTTTCTGCCAGTTGCTCACCCAAATACACATTTTGAGATACTGTGGCCAGTCTGCCTGAAGCGATACGCCACTAGTTGTGTATCTTAAGAGAAACATCGTTACTCTTGCCAGCGGTTTCTTGACTTTGAAGATGTGATTGTACTGGTGACGAGATATTGGTTACCCTAAGAGAGTCACAGTGTTTCGTGCCAGTTGCTCACCCAAATACACATTTTTTAGATACTGTTTCCAGTGTGCCTGATAGCTACGCCACTAGTTGTGTATCTTAAGAGAAACATCGTTACTTTTGAAAGGGGATTCTAGAAGTTGCTGATTTGATTCTGCTGGTGACGAATCACTGGCTACCTCAAGAGAATCATAGAGATTCCTGCCAGTTCTTCACCCAAATACACATTTTTTAGACACTCTTTCCAGTCTGCCTGATAGCTACGCCACTAGTTGTGTATCTTAAGAGTCATTGTAACTTTTGCCAGGGGTTTCTTGAAGTTGCTGATGTGATTATGCTGGTGACGAGGCATTGGCTGCCCTATGAGTGTCATAGTGATTCCTGCTAGTTGCTCACCCAAATACACATTTTTTTGATACTTTGGCCAGTCTGCCTCAAGTGACACCCCACTAGCTGTGTATCTTATGAGAAGCTTCGTTACCTTTGCAAGCGGTTTCCTGAAGTTGGTGATGGGATTATGTTGAGGCCGAGGCATTGGCTACCTTAAGAGAGTCATAGTGCTTCCTGCCAGTTGCTCACCCAAATACACATTTTGAGATACTGTGGCCAGTCTGCCTGAAGCGATACGCCACTAGTTGTGTATCTTAAGAGAAACATCGTTACTCTTGCCAGCGGTTTCTTGACTTTGAAGATGTGATTATACTGGTGACGAGATATTGGCTACCCTAAGAGAGTCACAGTGTTTCCTGCCAGTTGCTCATCCAAATACACATTTTTTTGATACTCTTTCCAGTCTGCCTGATAGCTACGCCACTAGTTGTGTATCTTAAGAGTCATTGTAACTTTTGCCAGGGGTTTCTTGAAGTTGCTGATGTGATTATGCTGGTGACGAGGCATTGGCTACCCTATGAGTGTCATAGTGATTCCTGCTAGTTGCTCACCCAAATACACATTTTTTTGATACTTTGGCCAGTCTGCCTCAAGTGACACCTAACTAGCTGTGTATCTTATGAGAAGCTGCGTTACCTTTGCAAGCGGTTTCTTGAAGTTGGTGATGTGATTATGTTGCTGACGAGGCATTGGCTACCTTCAGAGAGTCATAGTGCTTTCTGCCAGTTGCTCACCCAAATACACATTTTGAGATACTGTGGCCAGTCTGCCTGAAGCGATACGCCACTAGTTGTGTATCTTAAGAGAAACATCGTTACTCTTGCCAGCGGTTTCTTGACTTTGAAGATGTGATTGTACTGGTGACGAGATATTGGCAACCCTAAGAGAGTCACAGTGTTTCGTGCCAGTTGCTCACCCAAATACACATTTTTTAGATACTGTTTCCAGTGTGCCTGAAGCGATACGCCACTAATTGTGTATCTTAAGAGAAACATCGTTACTTTTGAAAGGGGTTTCTAGAAGTTGCTGATTTGATTCTAATGGTGACGAATCATAGGCTACCTCAAGAGAGTCATAGAGATTCCTGCCAGTTCTTCACCCAAATACCCATTTTTTAGATACTCTTTCCAGTCTGCCTGATAGCTACGCCACTAGTTGTGTATCTTAAGTCATTGTAACTTTTGCCAGGGGTTTCTTGAAGTTGCTGATGTGATTATGCTGGTGACGAGGCATTGGCTACCCTATGAGTGTCATAGTGATTCCTGCTAGTTGCTCACCCAAATACACATTTTTTTGATACTTGGCCAGTCTGCCTCAAGTGACACCCCACTAGCTGTGTATCTTATGAGAAGCTGCGTTACCTTTGCAAGCAGTTTGTTGAAGTTGGTGATGTGATTAAGTTGGTGACGAGGCATTGGCTACCTTCAGAGAGTCATAGTGCTTTCTGCCAGTTGCTCACCCAAATACACATTTTGAGATACTGTGGCCAGTCTGCCTGAGGCGATACGCCACTAGTTGTGTATCTTAAGAGAAACATCGTTACTCTTGCCAGCGGTTTCTTGACTTTGAAGATGTGATTGTACTGGTGACGAGATATTGGCAACCCTAAGAGAGTCACAGTGTTTCGTGCCAGTTGCTCACCCAAATACACATTTTTTAGATACTGTTTCCAGTGTGCCTGAAGCGATACGCCACTAGTTGTGTATCTTAAGAGAACCATCGTTACTTTTGAAAGGGGTTTCTAGAAGTTGCTGATTTGATTCTGCTGGTGACGAATCATAGGCTACCTCAAGAGAGTCAAAGAGATTCCTGCCAGTTCTTCACCCAAATACACATTTTTTTGATACTCTTTCCAGTCTGCCTGATAGCTACGCCACTAGTTGTGTATCTTAAGAGTCATTGTAACTTTTGCCAGGGGTTTCTTGAAGTTGCTGATGTGATTATGCTGGTGACGAGGCATTGGCTACCCTATGAGTGTCATAGTGATTCCTGCTAGTTGCTCACCCAAATACACATTTTTTTGATACTTTGGCCAGTCTGCCTCAAGTGACACCCCACTAGCTGTGTATCTTATGAGAAGCTGCGTTACCTTTGCAAGCGGTTTCTTGAAGTTGGTGATGTGATTATGTTGGTGACGAGGCATTGGCTACCTTCAGAGAGTCATAGTGCTTTCTGCCAGTTGCTCACCCAAATACACATTTTGAGATACTGTGGCCAGTCTGCCTGAAGCGATACGCCACTAGTTGTGTATCTTAAGAGAAACATCGTTACTCTTGCCAGCGGTTTCTTGACTTTGAAGATGTGATTGTACTGGTGACGAGATATTGGCAACCCTAAGAGAGTCACAGTGTTTCGTGCCAGTTGCTCACCCAAATACACATTTTTTAGATACTGTTTCCAGTGTGCCTGAAGCGATACGCCACTAATTGTGTATCTTAAGAGAAACATCGTTACTTTTGAAAGGGGTTTCTAGAAGTTGCTGATTTGATTCTGCTGGTGACGAATCATAGGCTACCTCAAGAGAGTCATAGAGATTCCTGCCAGTTCTTCACCCAAATACACATTTTTTAGATACTCTTTCCAGTCTGCCTGATAGCTACGCCACTAGTTGTGTATCTTAAGAGTCATTGTAACTTTTGCCAGGGGTTTCTTGAAGTTGCTGATGTGATTATGCTGGTGACGAGGCATTGGCTACCCTATGAGTGTCATAGTGATTCCTGCTAGTTGCTCACCCAAATACACATTTTTTTGATACTTTGGCCAGTCTGCCTCAAGTGACACCCCACTAGCTGTGTATCTTATGAGAAGCTGCGTTACCTTTGCAAGCAGTTTCTTGAAGTTGGTGATGTGATTATGTTGGTGACGAGGCAATGGCTACCTTCAGAGAGTCATAGTGCTTTCTGCCAGTTGCTCACCCAAATACACATTTTGAGATACTGTGGCCAGTCTGCCTGAGGCGATACGCCACAAGTTGTGTATCTTAAGAGAAACATCGTTACTCTTGCCAGCGGTTTCTTGACTTTGAAGATGTGATTGTACTGGTGACGAGATATTGGCAACCCTAAGAGAGTCACAGTGTTTCGTGCCAGTTGCTCACCCAAATACACATTTTTTAGATACTGTTTCCAGTGTGCCTGAAGCGATACGCCATTAGTTGTGTATCTTAAGAGAAACATCGTTACTTTTGAAAGGGGTTTCTAGAAGTTGCTGATTTGATTCTGCTGGTGACGAATCATAGGCTACCTCAAGAGAGTCATAGAGATTCCTGCCAGTTCTTCACCCAAATACACATTTTTTAGATACTCTTTCCAGTCTGCCTGATAGCTACGCCACTAGTTGTGTATCTTAAGAGTCATTGTAACTTTTGCCAGGGGTTTCTTGAAGTTGCTGATGTGATTATGCTGGTGACGAGGCATTAGCTACCCTATGAGTGTCATAGTGATTCCTGCTAGTTGCTCACCCAAATACACATTTTTTTGATACTTTGGCCAGTCTGCCTCAAGTGACACCCCACTAGCTGTGTATCTTATGAGAAGCTGCGTTACCTTTGCAAGCGGTTTCTTGAAGTTGGTGATGTGATTATGTTGGTGACGAGGCATTGGCTACCTTCAGAGAGTCATAGTGCTTTCTGCCAGTTGCTCACCCAAATACACATTTTGAGATACTGTGGCCAGTCTGCCTGAAGCGATACGCCACTAGTTGTGTATCTTAAGAGAAACATCGTTACTCTTGCCAGCGGTTTCTTGACTTTGAAGATGTGATTGTACTGGTGACGAGATATTGGCAACCCTAAGAGAGTCACAGTGTTTCGTGCCAGTTGCTCACCCAAATACACATTTTTTAGATACTGTTTCCAGTGTGCCTGAAGCGATACGCCACTAATTGTGTATCTTAAGAGAAACATCGTTACTTTTGAAAGGGGTTTCTAGAAGTTGCTGATTTGATTCTGCTGGTGACGAATCATAGGCTACCTCAAGAGAGTCGTAGAGATTCCTGCCAGTTCTTCACCCAAATAAACATTTTTTAGATACTCTTTCCAGTCTGCCTGATAGCTACGCCACTAGTTGTGTATCTTAAGAGTCATTGTAACTTTTGCCAGGGGTTTCTTGAAGTTGCTGATGTGATTATGCTGGTGACGAGGCATTGGCTACCCCATGAGTGTCATAGTGATTCCTGCTAGTTGCTCACCCAAATACACATTTTTTTGATACTTTGGCCAGTCTGCCTCAAGTGACACCCCACTAGCTGTGTATCTTATGAGAAGCTGCGTTACCTTTGCAAGCGGTTTCTTGAAGTTGGTGATGTGATTATGTTGGTGACGAGGCATTGGCTACCTTCAGAGAGTCATAGTGCTTTCTGCCAGTTGCTCACCCAAATACACATTTTGAGATACTGTGGCCAGTCTGCCTGAAGCGATACGCCACTAGTTGTGTATCTTAAGAGAAACATCGTTACTCTTGCCAGCGGTTTCTTGACTTTGAAGATGTGATTGTACTGGTGACTAGATATTGGCAACCCTAAGAGAGTCACAGTGTTTCGTGCCAGTTGCTCACCCAAATACACATTTTTTAGATACTGTTTCCAGTGTGCCTGAAGCGATACGCCACTAGTTGTGTATCTTAAGATAAACATCGTTACTTTTGAAAGGGGTTTCTAGAAGTTGCTGATTTGATTCTGCTGGTGACGAATCATAGGCTACCTCAAGAGAGTCATAGAGATTCCTGCCAGTTCTTCACACAAATACACATTTTTTAGATACTCTTTCCAGTCTGCCTGATAGCTACGCCACTAGTTGTGTATCTTAAGAGTCATTGTAACTTTTGCCAGGGGTTTCTTGAAGTTGCTGATGTGATTATGCTGGTGACGAGGCATTGTCTGCCCTATGACTGTCATAGCGATTCCTGCTAGTTGCTCACCCAAATACACATTTTTTTGATACTTTGGCCAGTCTGCCTCAAGTGACACCCCACTAGCTGTGTATCTTATGAGAAGCTTCGTTACCTTTGCAAGCGGCTTCTTGAAGTTGGTGATGGGATTATGTTGGTGACGAGGCATTGGCTACTTTAAGAGAGTCATAGTGCTTCCTGCCAGTTGCTCACCCAAATACACATTTTGAGATACTGTGGCCAGTCTGCCTGAAGCGATACGCCACTAGTTGTGTATCTTAAGAGAAACATCGTTACTCTTGCCAGCGGTTTCTTGACTTTGAAGATGTGATTGTACTGGTGACGAGATATTGGCAACCCTAAGAGAGTCACAGTGTTTCGTGCCAGTTGCTCACCCAAATACACATTTTTTAGATACTGTTTCCAGTGTGCCTGAAGCGATACGCCTCTAATTGTGTATCTTAAGAGAAACATCGTTACTTTTGAAAGGGGTTTCTAGAAGTTGCTGATTTGATTCTGCTGGTGACGAATCATAGGCTACCTCAAGAGAGTCATAGAGATTCCTGCCAGTTCTTCACCCAAATACACATTTTTTAGATACTCTTTCCAGTCTGCCTGATAGCTACGGCACTAGTTGTGTATCTTAAGGGTCATTGTAACTTTTGCCAGGGGTTTCTTGAAGTTGCTGATGTGATTATGCTGGTGACGAGGCATTGGCTACCCTATGAGTGTCATAGTGATTCCTGCTAGTTGCTCACCCAAATACACATTTTTTTGATACTTTGGCCAGTCTGCCTCAAGTGACACCCCACTAGCTGTGTATCTTATGAGAAGCTGCGTTACCTTTGCAAGCGGTTTCTTGAAGTTGGTGATGTGATTATGTTGGTGACGAGGCATTGGCTACCTTCAGAGAGTCATAGTGCTTTCTGCCAGTTGCTCACCCAAATACACATTTTGAGATACTGTGGCCAGTCTGCCTGAAGCGATACGCCACTAGTTGTGTATCTTAAGAGAAACATCGTTACTCTTGCCATCGGTTTCTTGACTTTGAAGATGTGATTGTACTGGTGACGAGATATTGGCAACCCTAAGAGAGTCACAGTGTTTCGTGCCAGTTGCTCACACAAATACAAATTTTTTAGATACTGTTTCCAGTGTGCCTCAAGCGATACGCCACTAGTTGTGTATCTTAAGAGAAACATCGTTACTTTTGAAAGGGGTTTCTAGAAGTTGCTGATTTGATTCTGCTGGTGACGAATCATAGGCTACCTCAAGAGAGTCATAGAGATTCCTGCCAGTTCTTCACCCAAATACACATTTTTTAGATACTCTTTCCAGTCTGCCTGATAGCTACGCCACTAGTTGTGTATCTTAAGAGTCATTGTAACTTTTTCCAGGGGTTTCTTGAAGTTGCTGATGTGATTATGCTGGTGACGAGGCATTGTCTGCCCTATGAGTGTCATAGTGATTCCTGCTAGTTGCTCACCCAAATACACATTTTTTTGATACTTTGGCCAGTCTGCCTCAAGTGACACCCCACTAGCTGTGTATCTTATGAGAAGCTTCGTTAACTTTGCAAGCGGTTTCCTGAAGTTGGTGATGGGATTATGTTGGTAACGAGGCATTGGCTACCTTAAGAGAGTCATAGTGCTTTCTGCCAGTTGCTCACCCAAATACACATTTTGAGATACTGTGGCCAGTCTGCCTGAAGCGATACGCCACTAGTTGTGTATCTTAAGAGAAACATCGTTACTCTTGCCAGCGGTTTCTTGACTTTGAAGATGTGATTATACTGGTGACGAGATATTGGTTACCCTAAGAGAGTCACAGTGTTTCGTGCCAGTTGCTCACCCAAATACACATTTTTAGATACTGTTTCCAGTGTGCCTGAAGCGATACGCCACTAGTTGTGTATCTTAAGAGAAACATCGTTACTTTTGAAAGGGGTTTCTAGAAGTTGCTGATTTGATTCTGCTGGTGACGAATCACTGGCTACCTCAAGAGAGTCATAGAGATTCCTGCCAGTTCTTCACCCAAATACACATTTTTTAGATACTCTTTCCAGTCTGCCTGATAGCTACGCCACTAGTTGTGTATCTTAAGAGTCATTGTAACTTTTGCCAGGGGTTTCTTGAAGTTGCTGATGTGATTATGCTGGTGACGAGGCATTGGCTACCCTATGAGTGTCATAGTGATTCCTGCTAGTTGCAAACCCAAATACACATTTTTTTGATACTTTGGCCAGTCTGCCTCAAGTGACACCCCACTAGCTGTGTATCTTATGAGAAGCTTCGTTACCTTTGCAAGCGGTTTCTTGAAGTTGGTGATAGCATTATGTTGGTGACGAGGCATTGGCTACCTTAAGAGAGTCATAGTGCTTTCTGCCAGTTGCTCACCCAAATACACATTTTGAGATACTGTGGCCTGTCTGCCTGAAGCGATACGCCACTAGTTGTGTATCTTAAGAGAAACATCGTTACTCTTGCCAGCGGTTTCTTGACTTTGAAGATGTGATTATACTGGTGACGAGATATTGGTTACCCTAAGAGAGTCACAGTGTTTCGTGCCAGTTGCTCACCCAAATACACATTTTTTAGATATTGTTTCCAGTGTGCCTGAAGCGATACGCCACTAGTTGTGTATCTTAAGAGAAACATCGTTACTTTTGAAAGGGGTTTCTAGAAGTTGCTGATTTGATTCTGCTGGTGACGAATCATTGGCTACCTCAAGAGAGTCATAGAGATTCCTGCCAGTTCTTCACCCAAATACACATTTTTTAGATACTCTTTCCAGTCTGCCTGATAGCTACGCCACTAGTTGTGTATCTTAAGAGTCATTGTAACTTTTGCCAGGGGTTTCTTGAAGTTGCTGATGTGATTATGCTGGTGACGAGGCATTGGCTACCCTATGAGTGTCATAGTGATTCCTGCTAGTTGCTCACCCAAATACACATTTTTTTGATACTTTGGCCAGCCTGCCTCAAGTGACACCCCATTAGCTGTGTATCTTATGAGAAGCTTCGTTACCTTTGCAAGCGGTTTCCTGAAGTTGGTGATGGGATTATGTTGGTGACGAGGCATTGGCTACCTTAAGAGAGTCATAGTGCTTTCTGCCAGTTGCTAACCCAAATACACATTTTGAGATACTGTGGCCAGTCTGCCTGAAGCCATACGCCACTAGTTGTGTATCTTAAGAGAAACATCGTTACTCTTGCCAGCGGTTTCTTGACTTTGAAGATGTGATTATACTGGTGACGAGATATTGGCTACCCTAAGAGAGTCACAGTGTTTCCTGCCAGTTGCTCATCCAAATACACATTGTTTTGATACTCTTTCCAGTCTGCCTGATAGCTACGCCACTAGTTGTGTATCTTAAGAGTCATTGTAACTTTTGCCAGGGGTTTCTTGAAGTTGCTGATGTGATTATGCTGGTGACGAGGCATTGGCTACCCTATGAGTGTCATAGTGATTCCTGCTAGTTGCTCACCCAAATACACATTTTTTTGATACTTTGGCCAGTCTGCCTCAAGTGACACCCCACTAGCTGTGTATCTTATGAGAAGCTGCGTTACCTTTGCAAGCGGTTTCTTGAAGTTGGTGATGTGATTATGTTGGTGACGAGGCATTGGCTACCTTCAGAGAGTCATAGTGCTTTCTGCCAGTTGCTCACCCAAATACACATTTTGAGATACTGTGGCCAGTCTGCCTGAAGCGATACGCCACTAGTTGTGTATCTTAAGAGAAACATCGTTACTCTTGCCAGCGGTTTCTTGACTTTGAAGATGTGATTGTACTGGTGACGAGATATTGGTTACCCTAAGAGAGTCACAGTGTGTCGTGCCAGTTGCTCACCCAAATACACATTTTTAGATACTGTTTCCAGTGTGCCTGAAGCGATACGCCACTAGTTGTGTATCTTAAGAGAAACATTGTTACTTTTGAAAGGGGTTTCTAGAAGTTGCTGATTTGATTCTGCTGGTGACGAATCACTGGCTACCTCAAGAGAGTCATAGAGATTCCTGCCAGTTCTTCACCCAAATACACATTTTTTAGATACTCTTTCCAGTCTGCCTGATAGCTACGCCACTAGTTGTGTATCTTAAGAGTCATTGTAACTTTTGCCAGGGGTTTCTTGAAGTTGCTGATGTGATTATGCTGGTGACGAGGCATTGGCTACCCTATGAGTGTCATAGTGATTCCTGCTAGTTGCAAACCCAAATACACATTTTTTTGATACTTTGGCCAGTCTGCCTCAAGTGACACCCCACTAGCTGTGTATCTTATGAGAAGCTTCGTTACCTTTGCAAGCGGTTTCTTGAAGTTGGTGATAGCATTATGTTGGTGACGAGGCATTTTCTACCTTAAGAGAGTCATAGTGCTTTCTGCCAGTTGCTCACCCAAATACACATTTTGAGATACTGTGGCATGTCTGCCTGAAGCGATACGCCACTAGTTGTGTATCTTAAGAGAAACATCGTTACTCTTGCCAGCGGTTTCTTGACTTTGAAGATGTGATTATACTGGTGACGAGATATTGGTTACCCTAAGAGAGTCACAGTGTTTCGTGCCAGTTGCTCACCCAAATACACATTTTTTAGATATTGTTTCCAGTGTTCCTGAAGCGATACGCCACTAGTTGTGTATCTTAAGAGAAACATCGTTACTTTTGAAAGGGGTTTCTAGAAGTTGCTGATTTGATTCTGCTGGTGACGAATCACTGGCTACCTCAAGAGAGTCATAGAGATTCCTGCCAGTTCTTCACCCAAATACACATTTTTTAGATACTCTTTCCAGTCTGCCTGATAGCTACGCCACTAGTTGTGTATCTTAAGAGTCATTGTAACTTTTGCCAGGGGTTTCTTGAAGTTGCTGATGTGATTATGCTGGTGACGAGGCATTGGCTACCCTATGAGTGTCATAGTGATTCCTGCTAGTTGCAAACCCAAATACACATTTTTTTGATACTTTGGCCAGTCTGCCTCAAGTGACACCCCACTAGCTGTGTATCTTATGAGAAGCTTCGTTACCTTTGCAAGCGGTTTCTTGAAGTTGGTGATAGCATTATGTTGGTGACGAGGCATTGGCTACCTTAAGAGAGTCATAGTGCTTTCTGCCAGTTGCTCACCCAAATACACATTTTGAGATACTGTGGCCTGTCTGCCTGAAGCGATACGCCACTAGTTGTGTATCTTAAGAGAAACATCGTTACTCTTGCCAGCGGTTTCTTGACTTTGAAGATGTGATTATACTGGTGACGAGATATTGGTTACCCTAAGAGAGTCACAGTGTTTCGTGCCAGTTGCTCACCCAAATACACATTTTTTAGATATTGTTTCCAGTATGCCTGAAGCGATACGCCACTAGTTGTGTATCTTAAGAGAAACATCGTTACTTTTGAAAGGGGTTTCTAGAAGTTGCTGATTTGATTCTGCTGGTGACGAATCATTGGCTACCTCAAGAGAGTCATAGAGATTCCTGCCAGTTCTTCACCCAAATACACATTTTTTAGATACTCTTTCCAGTCTGCCTGATAGCTACGCCACTAGTTGTGTATCTTAAGAGTCATTGTAACTTTTGCCAGGGGTTTCTTGAAGTTGCTGATGTGATTATGCTGGTGACGAGGCATTGGCTACCCTATGAGTGTCATAGTGATTCCTGCTAGTTGCTCACCCAAATACACATTTTTTTGATACTTTGGCCAGTCTGCCTCAAGTGACACCCCATTAGCTGTGTATCTTATGAGAAGCTTCGTTACCTTTGCAAGCGGTTTCCTGAAGTTGGTGATGGGATTATGTTGGTGACGAGGCATTGGCTACCTTAAGAGAGTCATAGTGCTTTCTGCCAGTTGCTAACCCAAATACACATTTTGAGATACTGTGGCCAGTCTGCCTGAAGCCATACGCCACTAGTTGTGTATCTTAAGAGAAACATCGTTACTCTTGCCAGCGGTTTCTTGACTTTGAAGATGTGATTATACTGGTGACGAGATATTGGCTACCCTAAGAGAGTCACAGTGTTTCCTGCCAGTTGCTCATCCAAATACACATTGTTTTGATACTCTTTCCAGTCTGCCTGATAGCTACGCCACTAGTTGTGTATCTTAAGAGTCATTGTAACTTTTGCCAGGGGTTTCTTGAAGTTGCTGATGTGATTATGCTGGTGACGAGGCATTGGCTACCCTATGAGTGTCATAGTGATTCCTGCTAGTTGCTCACCCAAATACACATTTTTTTGATACTTTGGCCAGTCTGCCTCAAGTGACACCCCACTAGCTGTGTATCTTATGAGAAGCTGCGTTACCTTTGCAAGCGGTTTCTTGAAGTTGGTGATGTGATTATGTTGGTGACGAGGCATTGGCTACCTTCAGAGAGTCATAGTGCTTTCTGCCAGTTGCTCACCCAAATACACATTTTGAGATACTGTGGCCAGTCTGCCTGAAGCGATACGCCACTAGTTGTGTATCTTAAGAGAAACATCGTTACTCTTGCCAGCGGTTTCTTGACTTTGAAGATGTGATTCTACTGGTGACGAGATATTGGTTACCCTAAGAGAGTCACAGTGTTTCGTGCCAGTTGCTCACCCAAATACACATTTTTAGATACTGTTTCCAGTGTGCCTGAAGCGATACGCCACTAGTTGTGTATCTTAAGAGAAACATCGTTACTTTTGAAAGGGGTTTCTAGAAGTTGCTGATTTGATTCTGCTGGTGACGAATCACTGGCTACCTCAAGAGAGTCATAGAGATTCCTGCCAGTTCTTCACCCAAATACACATTTTTTAGATACTCTTTCCAGTCTGCCTGATAGCTACGCCACTAGTTGTGTATCTTAAGAGTCATTGTAACTTTTGCCAGGGGTTTCTTGAAGTTGCTGATGTGATTATGCTGGTGACGAGGCATTGGCTACCCTATGAGTGTCATAGTGATTCCTGCTAGTTGCAAACCCAAATACACATTTTTTTGATACTTTGGCCAGTCTGCCTCAAGTGACACCCCACTAGCTGTGTATCTTATGAGAAGCTTCGTTACCTTTGCAAGCGGTTTCTTGAAGTTGGTGATAGCATTATGTTGGTGACGAGGCATTGGCTACCTTAAGAGAGTCATAGTGCTTTCTGCCAGTTGCTCACCCAAATACACATTTTGAGATACTGTGGCCTGTCTGCCTGAAGCGATACGCCACTAGTTGTGTATCTTAAGAGAAACATCGTTACTCTTGCCAGCGGTTTCTTGACTTTGAAGATGTGATTATACTGGTGACGAGATATTGGTTACCCTAAGAGAGTCACAGTGTTTCGTGCCAGTTGCTCACCCAAATACACATTTTTTAGATATTGTTTCCCGTGTTCCTGAAGCGATACGCCACTAGTTGTGTATCTTAAGAGAAACATCGTTACTTTTGAAAGGGGTTTCTAGAAGTTGCTGATTTGATTCTGCTGGTGACGAATCATTGGCTACCTCAAGAGAGTCATAGAGATTCCTGCCAGTTCTTCACCCAAATACACATTTTTTAGATACTCTTTCCAGTCTGCCTGATAGCTACGCCACTAGTTGTGTATCTTTAGAGTCATTGTAACTTTTGCCAGGGGTTTCTTGAAGTTGCTGATGTGATTATGCTGGTGACGAGGCATTGGCTACCCTATGAGTGTCATAGTGATTCCTGCTAGTTGCTCACCCAAATACACATTTTTTTGATACTTTGGCCAGTCTGCCTCAAGTGACACCCCATTAGCTATGTATCTTATGAGAAGCTTCGTTACCTTTGCAAGCGGTTTCCTGAAGTTGGTGATGGGATTATGTTGGTGACGAGGCATTGGCTACCTTAAGAGAGTCATAGTGCTTTCTGCCAGTTGCTAATCCAAATACACATTTTGAGATACTGTGGCCAGTCTGCCTGAAGCCATACGCCACTAGTTGTGTATCTTAAGAGAAACATCGTTACTCTTGCCAGCGGTTTCTTGACTTTGAAGATGTGATTATACTGGTGACGAGATATTGGCTACCCTAAGAGAGTCACAGTGTTTCCTGCCAGTTGCTCATCCAAATACACATTGTTTTGATACTCTTTCCAGTCTGCCTGATAGCTACGCCACTAGTTGTGTATCTTAAGAGTCATTGTAACTTTTGCCAGGGGTTTCTTGAAGTTGCTGATGTGATTATGCTGGTGACGAGGCATTGGCTACCCTATGAGTGTCATAGTGATTCCTGCTAGTTGCTCACCCAAATACACATTTTTTTGATACTTTGGCCAGTCTGCCTCAAGTGACACCCCATTAGCTGTGTATCTTATGAGAAGCTTCGTTACCTTTGCAAGCGGTTTCCTGAAGTTGGTGATGGGATTATGTTGGTGACGAGGCATTGGCTACCTTAAGAGAGTCATAGTGCTTTCTGCCAGTTGCTAACCCAAATACACATTTTGAGATACTGTGGCCAGTCTGCCTGAAGCCATACGCCACTAGTTGTGTATCTTAAGAGAAACATCGTTACTCTTGCCAGCGGTTTCTTGACTTTGAAGATGTGATTATACTGGTGACGAGATATTGGCTACCCTAAGAGAGTCACAGTGTTTCCTGCCAGTTGCTCATCCAAATACACATTGTTTTGATACTCTTTCCAGTCTGCCTGATAGCTACGCCACTAGTTGTGTATCTTAAGAGTCATTGTAACTTTTGCCAGGGGTTTCTTGAAGTTGCTGATGTGATTATGCTGGTGACGAGGCATTGGCTACCCTATGAGTGTCATAGTGATTCCTGCTAGTTGCTCACCCAAATACACATTTTTTTGATACTTTGGCCAGTCTGCCTCAAGTGACACCCCACTAGCTGTGTATCTTATGAGAAGCTGCGTTACCTTTGCAAGCGGTTTCTTGAAGTTGGTGATGTGATTATGTTGGTGACGAAGCATTGGCTACCTTCAGAGAGTCATAGTGCTTTCTGCCAGTTGCTCACCCAAATACACATTTTGAGATACTGTGGCCAGTCTGCCTGAAGCGATACGCCACTAGTTGTGTATCTTAAGAGAAACATCGTTACTCTTGCCAGCGGTTTCTTGACTTTGAAGATGTGATTGTACTGGTGACGAGATATTGGCAACCCTAAGAGAGTCACAGTGTTTCGTGCCAGTTGCTCACCCAAATACACATTTTTTAGATACTGTTTCCAGTGTGCCTGAAGCGATACGCCACTAATTGTGTATCTTAAGAGAAACATCGTTACTTTTGAAAGGGGTTTCTAGAAGTTGCTGATTTGATTCTGCTGGTGACGAATCATAGGCTACCTCAAGAGAGTCATAGAGATTCCTGCCAGTTCTTCACCCAAATACACATTTTTTAGATACTCTTTCCAGTCTGCCTGATAGCTACGCCACTAGTTGTGTATCTTAAGAGTCATTGTAACTTTTGCCAGGGGTTTCTTGAAGTTGCTGATGTGATTATGCTGGTGACGAGGCATTGGCTACCCTATGAGTGTCATAGTGATTCCTGCTAGTTGCTCACCCAAATACACATTTTTTTGATACTTTGGCCAGTCTGCCTCAAGTGACACCCCACTAGCTGTGTATCTTATGAGAAGCTGCGTTACCTTTGCAAGCGGTTTCTTGAAGTTGGTAATGTGATTATGTTGGTGACGAGGCATTGGCTACCTTCAGAGAGTCATAGTGCTTTCTGCCAGTTGCTCACCCAAATACACATTTTGAGATACTGTGGCCAGTCTGCCTGAAGCGATACGCCACTAGTTGTGTATCTTAAGAGAAACATCGTTACTCTTGCCAGCGGTTTCTTGACTTTGAAGATGTGATTGTACTGGTGACGAGATATTGGCAACCCTAAGAGAGTCACAGTGTTTCGTGCCAGTTGCTCACCCAAATACACATTTTTTAGATACTGTTTCCAGTGTGCCTGAAGCGATATGCCACTAGTTGTGTATCTTAAGAGAAACATCGTTACTTTTGAAAGGGGTTTCTAGAAGTTGCTGATTTGATTCTGCTGGTGACGAATCATAGGCAACCTCAAGAGAGTCATAGAGATTCCTGCCAGTTCTTCACACAAATACACATTTTTTAGATACCCTTTCCAGTCTGCCTGATAGCTACGCCACTAGTTGTGTATCTTAAGAGTCATTGTAACTTTTGCCAGGGGTTTCTTGAAGTTGCTGATGTGATTATGCTGGTGACGAGGCATTGTCTGCCCTATGAGTGTCTTAGTGATTCCTGCTAGTTACTCACCCAAATACACATTTTTTTGATACTTTGGCCAGTCTGCCTCAAGTGACACCCCACTAGCTGTGTATCTTATGAGAAGCTTCGTTACCTTTGCAAGCGGTTTCCTGAAGTTGGTGATGGGATTATGTTTGTGACGAGGCATTGGCTACCTTAAGAGAGTCATAGTGCTTTCTGCCAGTTGCTCACCCAAATACACATTTTGAGATACTGTGGCCAGTCTGCCTGAAGCGATACGCCACTAGTTGTGTATCTTAAGAGAAACATCGTTACTCTTGCCAGCGGTTTCTTGACTTTGAAGATGTGATTATACTGGTGACGAGATATTGGTTACCCTAAGAGAGTCACAGTGTTTCGTGCCAGTTGCTCACCCAAATACACATTTTTTAGATACTGTTTCCAGTGTGCGTGAAGCGATACGCCACTAGTTGTTTATCTTAAGAGAAACATCGTTACTTTTGAAAGGGGTTTCTAGAAGTTGCTGATTTGATACTGCTGGTGACGAATCACTGGCTACCTCAAGAGAGTCATAGAGATTCCTGCCAGTTCTTCACCCAAATACACATTTTTTAGATACTCTTTCCAGTCTGCCTGATAGCTACGCCACTAGTTGTGTATCTTAAGAGTCATTGTAACTTTTGCCAGGGGTTTCTTGAAGTTGCTGATGTGATTATGCTGGTGACGAGGCATTGGCTGCCCTATGAGTGTCATAGTGATTCCTGCTAGTTGCTCACCCAAATACACATTTTTTTGAAACTTTGGCCAGTCTGCCTCAAGTGACACCCCACTAGCTGTGTATCTTATGAGAAGCTTCGTTACCTTTGCAAGCGGTTTCCTGAAGTTGGTGATGGGATTATGTTGAGGCCGAGGCATTGGCTACCTTAAGAGTGTCATAGTGCTTCCTGCCAGTTGCTCACCCAAATACACATTTTGAGATACTGTGGCCAGTCTGCCTAAAGCTATACGCCACTAGTTGTGTATCTCAAGAGAAACATCGTTACTCTTGCCAGCGGTTTCTTGACTTTGAAGATGTGATTATACTGGTGACGAGATATTGGCTACCCTAAGAGAGTCACAGTGTTTCCTGCCAGTTGCTCATCCAAATACACATTTTTTTGATACTCTTTCCAGTCTGCCTGATAGCTACGCCACTAGTTGTGTATCTTAAGAGTCATTGTAACTGTTGCCAGGGGTTTCTTGAAGTTGCTGATGTGATTATGCTGGTGACGAGGCATTGGCTACCCTATGAGTGTCATAGTGATTCCTGCTTGTTGCTCACCCAAATACACATTTTTTTGATACTTTGGCCAGTCTGCCTCAAGTGACACCCCACTAGCTGTGTATCTTATGAGAAGCTGCGTTACCTTTGCAAGCGGTTTCTTGAAGTTGGTGATGTGATTACGTTGGTGACGAGGCATTGGCTACCTTCAGAGAGTCATAGTGCTTTTTGCCAGTTGCTCACCCAAATACACATTTTGAGATACTGTTTCCAGTGTGCCTGAAGCGATACGCCACTAGTTGTGTATCTTAAGAGAAACATCGTTACTCTTGCCAGCGGTTTCTTGACTTTGAAGATGTGATTGTACTGGTGACGAGATATTGCCAACCCTAAGAGAGTCACAGTGTTTCCTGCCAGTTGCTCACCCAAATACACATTTTTTAGATACTGTTTCCAGTGTGCCTGAAGCGATACGCCACTAGTTGTGTATCTTAAGAGAAACATCGTTACTTTTGCCAGGGGTTTCTAGAAGTTGCTGATTTGATTCTGCTGGTGACGAGGCATTGGCTACCTCAAGAGAGTCATAGAGATTCCTGCCAGTTCTTCACCCAAATACACATTTTTTAGATACTCTTTCCTGTCTGCCTGATAGCTACGCCACTAGTTGTGTATCTTAAGAGTCATTGTAACTTTTGCCAGGGGTTTCTTGAAGTTGCTGATGTGATTATGCTGGTGACGAGGCATTGGCTACTCTATGAGTGTCATAGTGATTCCGTCTAGTTGCTCACCCAAATACACATTTTTTTGATACTTTGGCCAGTCTGCCTCAAGTGACACCCCACTAGCTGTGTATCTTATGAGAAGCTTCGTTACCTATGCAAGCGGTTTCTTGAAGTTGGTGATGGGATTATGTTGGTGACGAGGCATTGGCTACCTTAAGAGAGTCATAGTGCTTCCTGCCAGTTGCTCACCCAAATAGACATTTTGAGATACCGTGGCCAGTCTGCCTGAAGCGATACGCCACTAGTTGTGTATCTTAAGAGAAACATCGTTACTCTTGCCAGCGGTTTCTTGACTTTGAAGATGTGATTGTACTGGTGACGAGATATTGGCAACCCTAAGAGAGTCACAGTGTTTCGTGCCAGTTGCTCACCCAAATACACATTTTTTAGATATTGTTTCCAGTGTGCCTCAAGCGATACGCCACTAGTTGTGTATCTTAAGAGAAACATCGTTACTTTTGAAAGGGGTTTCTAGAAGTTGCTGATTTGATTCTGCTGGTGACGAATCATAGGCTACCTCAAGAGAGTCATAGAGATTCCTGCCAGTTCTTCACACAAATACACATTTTTTAGATACTCTTTCCAGTCTGCCTGATAGCTACGCCACTAGTTGTGTATCTTAAGAGTCATTGTAACTTTTGCCAGGGGTTTCTTGAAGTTGCTGATGTGATTATGCTGGTGACGAGGCATTGGCTGCCCTATGAGTGTCATAGTGATTCCTGCTAGTTGCTCACCCAAATACACATTTTTTTGATACTTTGGCCAGTCTGCCTCAAGTGACACCCCACTAGCTGTGTATCTTATGAGAAGCTTCGTTAACTTTGCAAGCGGTTTCCTGAAGTTGGTGATGGGATTATGTTTGTGACGAGGCATTGGCTAACTTAAGAGAGTCATAGTGCTTTCTGCCAGTTGCTCACCCAAATACACATTTTGAGATACTGTGGCCAGTCTGCCTGAAGCGATACGCCACTAGTTGTGTATCTTAAGAGAAACATCGTTACTCTTGCCAGCGGTTTCTTGACTTTGAAGATGTGATTATACTGGTGACGAGATATTGGTTACCCTAAGACAGTCACAGTGTTTCGTGCCAGTTGCTCACCCAAATACACATTTTTAGATACTGTTTCCAGTGTGCCTGAAGCGATACGCCACTAGTTGTGTATCTTAAGAGAAACATCGTTACTTTTGAAAGGGGTTTCTAGAAGTTGCTGATTTGATTCTGCTGGTGACGAATCACTGGCTACCTCAAGAGAGTCATAGAGATTCCTGCCAGTTCTTCACCCAAATACACATTTTTTAGATACTCTTTCCAGTCTGCCTGATAGCTACGCCACTAGTTGTGTATCTTAAGAGTCATTGTAACTTTTGCCAGGGGTTTCTTGAAGTTGCTGATGTGATTATGCTGGTGACGAGGCATTGGCTACCCTATGAGTGTCATAGTGATTCCTGCTAGTTGCACACCCAAATACACATTTTTTTGATACTTTGGCCAGTGTGCCTCAAGTGACACCCCACTAGCTGTGTATCTTATGAGAAGCTTCGTTACCTTTGCAAGCGGTTTCTTGAAGTTGGTGATAGCATTATGTTGGTGACGAGGCATTGGCTACCTTAAGAGAGTCATAGTGCTTTCTGCCAGTTGCTCACCCAAATACACATTTTGAGATACTGTGGCCTGTCTGCCTGAAGCGATACGCCACTAGTTGTGTATCTTAAGAGAAACATCGTTACTCTTGCCAGCGGTTTCTTGACTTTGAAGATGTGATTATACTGGTGACGAGATATTGGTTACCCTAAGAGAGTCACAGTGTTTCGTGCCAGTTGCTCACCCAAATACACATTTTTTAGATATTGTTTCCAGTGTGCCTGAAGCGATACGCCACTAGTTGTGTATCTTAAGAGAAACATCGTTACTTTTGAAAGGGGTTTCTAGAAGTTGCTGATTTGATTCTGCTGGTGACGAATCATTGGCTACCTCAAGAGAGTAAATAGATATTCCTGCCAGTTCTTCACCCAAATACACATTTTTTAGATACTCTTTCCTGTCTGCCTGATAGCTACGCCACTAGTTGTGTATCTTAAGAGTCATTGTAACTTTTGCCAGGGGTTTCTTGAAGTTGCTGATGTGATTATGCTGGTGACGAGGCATTGGCTACCCTATGAGTGTCATAGTGATTCCTGCTAGTTGCTCACCCAAATACACATTTTTTTGATACTTTGGCCAGTCTGCCTCAAGTGACACCCTATTAGCTGTGTATCTTATGAGAAGCTTCGTTACCTTTGCAAGCGGTTTCCTGAAGTTGGTGATGGGATTATGTTGGTGACGAGGCATTGGCTACCTTAAGAGAGTCATAGTGCTTTCTGCCAGTTGCTAACCCAAATACACATTTTGAGATACTGTGGCCAGTCTGCCTGAAGCCATACGCCACTAGTTGTGTATCTTAAGAGAAACATCGTTACTCTTGCCAGCGGTTTCTTGACTTTGAAGATGTGATTATACTGGTGACGAGATATTGGCTACCCTAAGAGAGTCACAGTGTTTCCTGCCAGTTGCTCATCCAAATACACATTGTTTTGATACTCTTTCCAGTCTGCCTGATAGCTACGCCACTAGTTGTGTATCTTAAGAGTCATTGTAACTTTTGCCAGGGGTTTCTTGAAGTTGCTGATGTGATTATGCTGGTGACGAGGCATTGGCTACCCTATGAGTGTCATAGTGATTCCTGCTGGTTGCTCACCCAAATACACATTTTTTTGATACTTTGGCCAGTCTGCCTCAAGTGACACCCCACTAGCTGTGTATCTTATGAGAAGCTTCGTTACCTTTGCAAGCGGTTTCCTGAAGTTGGTGATGGGATTATGTTGAGGCCGAGGCATTGGCTACCTTAAGAGAGTCATAGTGCTTCCTGCCAGTTGCTCACCCAAATACACATTTTGAGATACTGTGGCCAGTCTGCCTAAAGCGATACGCCACTAGTTGTGTATCTCAAGAGAAACATCGTTACTCTTGCCAGCGGTTTCTTGACTTTGAAGATGTGATTATACTGGTGACGAGATATTGGCTACCCTAAGAGAGTCACAGTGTTTCCTGCCAGTTGCTCATCGAAATACACATTTTTTTGATACTCTTTCCAGTCTGCCTGATAGCTACGCCACTAGTTGTGTATCTTAAGAGTCATTGTAACTGTTGCCAGGGGTTTCTTGAAGTTGCTGATGTGATTATGCTGGTGACGAGGCATTGGCTACCCTATGAGTGTCATAGTGATTCCTGCTAGTTGCTCACCCAAATACACATTTTTTTGATACTTTGGCCAGTCTGCCTCAAGTGACACCCCAGTAGCTGTGTATCTTATGAGAAGCTGCGTTACCTTTGCAAGCGGTTTCTTGAAGTTGGTGATGTGATTATGTTGGTGACGAGGCATTGGCTACCTTCAGAGAGTCATAGTGCTTTTTGCCAGTTGCTCACCCAAATACACATTTTGAGATACTGTGCCCAGTCTGCCTGAAGCGATACGCCACTAGTTGTGTATCTTAAGAGAAACATCGTTACTCTTGCCAGCGGTTTCTTGACTTTGAAGATGTGATTATACTGGTGACGAGATATTGGTTACCCTAAGAGAGTCACAGTGTTTCGTGCCAGTTGCTCACCCAAATACACATTTTTTAGATACTGTTTCCAGTGTGCCTGAAGCGATACGCCACTAGTTGTGTATCTTAAGAGAAACATCGTTACTTTTGAAATGGGTTTCTAGAAGTTGCTGATTTGATTCTGCTGGCGACGAATCACTGGCTACCTCAAGAGAGTCATAGAGATTCCTGCCAGTTCTTCACCCAAATACACATTTTTTAGATACTCTTTCCAGTCTGCCTGATAGCTACGCCACTAGTTGTGTATCTTAAGAGTCATTGTAACTTTTGCCAGGGGTTTCTTGAAGTTGCTGATGTGATTATGCTGGTGACGAGGCATTGGCTGCCCTATGAGTGTCATAGTGATTCCTGCTAGTTGCTCACCCAAATACACATTTTTTTGATACTTTGGCCAGTCTGCCTCAAGTGACACCCCACTAGCTGTGTATCTTATGAGAAGCTTCGTTACCTTTGCAAGTGGTTTCCTGAAGTTGGTGATGGGATTATGTTGGTGACGAGGCATTGGCTACCTTAAGAGAGTCATAGTGCTTCCTGCCAGTTGCTCACCCAAATACACATTTTGAGATACTGTGGCCAGTCTGCCTGAAGCGATACGCCACTAGTTGTGTATCTTAAGAGAAACATCGTTACTCTTGCCAGCGGTTTCTTGACTTTGAAGATGTGATTGTACTGGTGACGAGATATTGGCAACCCTAAGAGAGTCACAGTGTTTCGTGACAGTTGCTCACCCAAATACACATTTTTTAGATACTGTTTCCAGTGTGCCTGAAGCGATACGCCACTAGTTGTGTATCTTAAGAGAAACATCGTTACTTTTGCCAGGGGTTTCTAGAAGTTGCTGATTTGATTCTGCTGGTGACGAGGCATTGGCTACCTCAAGAGAGTCATAGAGATTCCTGCCAGTTCTTCACCCAAATACACATTTTTTAGATACTCCTTCCTGTCTGCCTGATAGCTACGCCACTAGTTGTGTATCTTAAGAGTCATTGTAACTTTTGCCAGGGGTTTCTTGAAGTTGCTGATGTGATTATGCTGGTGACGAGGCATTGGCTACTCTATGAGTGTCATAGTGATTCCGTCTAGTTGCTCACCCAAATACACATTTTTTTGATACTTTGGCCAGTCTGCCTCAAGTGACACCCCACTAGCTGTGTATCTTATGAGAAGCTTCGTTACCTATGCAAGCGGTTTCTTGAAGTTTATGATGGGATTATGTTGGTGACGAGGCATTGGCTACCTTAAGAGAGTCATAGTGCTTCCTGCCAGTTGCTCACCCAAATAGACATTTTGAGATACCGTGGCCAGTCTGCCTGAAGCGATACGCCACTAGTTGTGTATCTTAAGAGAAACATCGTTACTCTTGCCAGCGGTTTCTTGACTTTGAAGCTGTGATTATACTGGTGACGAGATATTGGCTACCCTAAGAGAGTCACAGTGTTTCGTGCCAGTTGCTCACCCAAATACACATTGTTTAGATACTGTTGCCAGTGTGCCTGAAGCGATACGCCACTAGTTGTGTATCTTAAGAGAAAATCGTTACTTTTGAAAGGGGTTTCTAGAAGTTGCTGATTTGATTCTGCTGGTGACGAATCATTGGCTACCGCAAGAGAGTCATAGAGATTCCTGCCAGTTCTTCACCCAAATACACATTTTTAGATACTCTTTCCAGTCTGCCTCACAGCTACGCCACTAGTTGTGTATCTTAAGAGTCATTGTAACTTTTGCCAGGGGTTTCTTGAAGTTGCTGATGTGATTATGCTGGTGACGAGGCATTGGCTGCCCTATGAGTGTCATAGTGATTCCTGCTAGTTGCTCACCCAAATACACATTTTTTTGATACTTTGGCCAGTCTGCCTCAAGTGACACCCCACTAGCTGTGTATCTTATGAGAAGCTTCGTTACCTATGCAAGCGGTTTCTTGAAGTTGGTGATGGGATTATGTTGGTGACGAGGCATTGGCAACCTTAAGAGAGTCATAGTGCTTCCTGCCAGTTGCTCACCCAAATACACATTTTGAGATACTGTGGCCAGTCTGCCTGAAGCGATACGCCACTAGTTGTGTATCTTAAGAGAAACATCGTTACTCTTGCCAGCGGTTTCTTGACTTTGAAGATGTGATTATACTGGTGACGAATTATTGGCTACCTCAAGAGAGTCATAGAGATTCCTGCCAGTTCTTCACCCAAATACACATTTTTTAGATACTGTTTCCAGTGTGCCTGAGGCGATACGCCACCAGTTGTGTATCTTAAGAGAAACATCGTTACTTTTGAAAGGGGTTTCTAGAAGTTGCTGATTTGATTCTGCTGGTGACGAAGCATTGGCTACCTCAAGAGAGTCATAGAGTTTCCTGCCAGTTCTTCACCCAAATACACATTTTTTAGATACTCTTTACAGTCTGCCTGATAGCTACGCCACTAGTTGTGTATCTTAAGAGTCATTGTAACTTTTGCCAGGGGTTTCTTGAAGTTGCTGATGTGATTATGCTGGTGACGAGGCATTGGCTACCCTATGAGTGTCATAGTGATTCCTGCTAGTTGCTCACCCAAATACACATTTTTTAAATACTTTGGCCAATCTGCCCAAAGTGACACCCCACTAGCTGTGTATCTTATGAGAAGCTTCGTTACCTTTGCAAGCGGTTTCCTGAAGTTGGTGATGGGATTATGTTGGTGACGAGGCATTGGCTATCTTAAGAGAGTCATAGTGCTTCCTGCCCGTTGCTCACCCAAATACACATTTAGAGATACTGTGGCCAGTCTGCCTGAAGCGATACGCCACTAGTTGTGTATCTTAAGAAAAACATCGTTACTCTTGCCAGCGGTTTCTTGACTTTGAAGATGTGATTATACTGGTGACGAGATATTGGCTACCCTAAGAGAGTCACAGTGTTTCGTGCCAGTTGCTCACCCAAATACACATTTTTTAGATACTGTTTCTAGTGTGCCTGAAGCGATACGCCACTAGTTGTGTATCTTAAGAGAAACATCGTTACTTTTGCCAGGGGTTCTAGAAGTTGCTGATTTGATTCTGCTGGTGACGAGGCATTGGCTACCTCAAGAGAGTCATAGAGATTCCTGCCAGTTCTTCACCCAAATACACATTTTTTAGATACTCTTTACAGTCTGCCTGATAGCTACGCCACTAGTTGTGTATCTTAAGAGTCATTGTAACTTTTGCCAGGGGTTTCTTGAAGTTGCTGATGTGATTATGCTGGTGACGAGGCATTGGCTACCCTATGAGTGTCATAGTGATTCCTGCTAGTTGCTCACCCAAATACACATTTTTTTGATACTTTGGCCAGTCTGCCTCAAGTGACACCCCACTAGCTGTGTATCTTATGAGAAGCTTCGTTACCTTTGCAAGCGGTTTCTTGAAGTTGGTGATGGGATTATGTTGGTGACGAGGCATTAGCTACCTTAAGAGAGTCATAGTGCTTCCTGCCAGTTGCTCACCCAAATACACATTTTGAGATACTGTGGCCAGTCTGCCTGAAGCGATAGGCCACTAGTTGTGTATCTTAAGAGAAACATCGTTACTCTTGCCAGCAGTTTCTTGACTTGGAAGATGTGATTATACTGGTGACGAGATATTGGCTACACTAAGAGAGTCACAGTGTTTCCTGCCAGTTGCTCATCCAAATACACATTTTTTAGATACTCTTTCCAGTGTGCCTGATAGCTACGCCACTAGTTGTGTATCTTAAGAGTCATTGTAACTTTTGCTTGGGGTTTCTTGAAGTTGCTGATGTGATTATGCTCGTGACGAGGCATTGGCTACCCTATGAGTGTCATTGTGATTCCTGCTAGTTGCTCACCCAAATACAAATTTTTTTGATACTTTGGCCAGTCTGCCTCAAGTGACACCCCACTAGCTGTGTATCTTATGAGAAGCTTCGTTACCTTTGCAAGCGGTTTCTTGAAGTTGGTGATGTGATTATGTTGGTGACGAGGCATTGGCTACCTTAAGAGAGTCATAGTGCTTACTGCCAGTTGCTCACCCAATGACACATTTTGAGATACAGTGGCCAGTCTGCCTGAAGCGATACGCCACTAGTTGTGTATCTTAAGAGAAACATCGTTACTCTTGCCAGCGGTTTCTTGACTTTGAAGATGTGATTATACTGGTGACGAGATATTGGCTACCCTAAGAGAGTCACAGTGTTTCGTGCCAGTTGCTCACCCAAATACACATTTTTTAGATACTGTTTCCAGTGTGCCTGAAGCGATACGCCACTAGTTGTGTATCTTAAGAGAAACATCGTTACTTTTGAAAGGGGTTTCTAGAAGTTGCTGATTTGATTCTGCTGGCGACGAATCATTGGCTACCTCAAGAGAGTCATAGAGATTCCTGCCAGTTCTTCACCCAAATACACATTTTTTAGATACTCTTTCCAGTCTGCCTGATAGCTACGCCACTAGTTGTGTATCTTAAGAGTCATTGTAACTTTTGCCAGGGGTTTCTTGAAGTTGCTGATGTGATTATGCTGGTGACGAGGCATTGGCTACCCTATGAGTGTCATAGTGATTCCTGCTAGTTGCTCACCCAAATACACATTTTTTTGATACTTTGGCCAGTCTGCCTCAAGTGACACCCCACTAGCTGTGTATCTTATGAGAAGCTGCGTTACCTTTGCAAGCGGTTTCTTGAAGTTGGTGATGTGATTATGTTGGTGACGAGGCATTGGCTACCTTCAGAGAGTCATAGTGCTTTTTGCCAGTTGCTCACCCAAATACACATTTTGAGATACTGTGGCCAGTCTGCCTGAAGCGATACGCCACTAGTTGTGTATCTTAAGAGAAACATCGTTACTCTTGCCAGCGGTTTCTTGACTTTGAAGATGTGATTATACTGGTGACGAGATATTGGTTACCCTAAGAGAGTCACAGTGTTTCGTGCCGGTTGCTCACCCAAATACACATTTTTTAGATACTGTTTCCAGTGTGCCTGAAGCGATACGCCACTAGTTGTGTATCTTAAGAGAAACATCGTTACTTTTGAAAGGGGTTTCTAGAAGTTGCTGATTTGATTCTGCTGGTGACGAATCACTGGCTACCTCAAGAGAGTCATAGAGATTCCTGCCAGTTCTTCACCCAAATACACATTTTTTAGATACTCTTTACAGTCTGCCTGATAGCTACGCCACTAGTTGTGTATCTTAAGAGTCATTGTAACTTTTGCCAGGGGTTTCTTGAAGTTGCTGATGTGATTATGCTGGTGACGAGGCATTGGCTACCCTATGAGTGTCATAGTGATTCCTGCTAGTTGCTCACCCAAATACACATTTTTTTGATACTTTGGCCAGTCTGCCTCAAGTGACACCCCACTAGCTGTGTATCTTATGAGAAGCTTCGTTACCTTTGCAAGCGGTTTCTTGAAGTTGGTGATGGGATTATGTTGGTGACGAGGCATTAGCTACCTTAAGAGAGTCATAGTGCTTCCTGCCAGTTGCTCACCCAAATACACATTTTGAGATACTGTGGCCAGTCTGCCTGAAGCGATAGGCCACTAGTTGTGTATCTTAAGAGAAACATCGTTACTCTTGCCAGCAGTTTCTTGACTTGGAAGATGTGATTATACTGGTGACGAGATATTGGCTACACTAAGAGAGTCACAGTGTTTCCTGCCAGTTGCTCATCCAAATACACATTTTTTAGATACTCTTTCCAGTGTGCCTGATAGCTACGCCACTAGTTGTGTATCTTAAGAGTCATTGTAACTTTTGCTTGGGGTTTCTTGAAGTTGCTGATGTGATTATGCTCGTGACGAGGCATTGGCTACCCTATGAGTGTCATTGTGATTCCTGCTAGTTGCTCACCCAAATACAAATTTTTTTGATACTTTGGCCAGTCTGCCTCAAGTGACACCCCACTAGCTGTGTATCTTATGAGAAGCTTCGTTACCTTTGCAAGCGGTTTCTTGAAGTTGGTGATGTGATTATGTTGGTGACGAGGCATTGGCTACCTTAAGAGAGTCATAGTGCTTACTGCCAGTTGCTCACCCAATGACACATTTTGAGATACAGTGGCCAGTCTGCCTGAAGCGATACGCCACTAGTTGTGTATCTTAAGAGAAACATCGTTACTCTTGCCAGCGGTTTCTTGACTTTGAAGCTGTGATTATACTGGTGACGAGATATTGGCTACCCTAAGAGAGTCACAGTGTTTCGTGCCAGTTGCTCACCCAAATACACATTTTTTAGATACTGTTTCCAGTGTGCCTGAAGCGATACGCCACTAGTTGTGTATCTTAAGAGAAACATCGTTACTTTTGAAAGGGGTTTCTAGAAGTTGCTGATTTGATTCTGCTGGCGACGAATCATTGGCTACCTCAAGAGAGTCATAGAGATTCCTGCCAGTTCTTCACCCAAATACACATTTTTTAGATACTCTTTCCAGTCTGCCTGATAGCTACGCCACTAGTTGTGTATCTTAAGAGTCATTGTAACTTTTGCCAGGGGTTTCTTGAAGTTGCTGATGTGATTATGCTGGTGACGAGGCATTGGCTACCCTATGAGTGTCATAGTGATTCCTGCTAGTTGCTCACCCAAATACACATTTTTTTGATACTTTGGCCAGTCTGCCTCAAGTGACACCCCACTAGCTGTGTATCTTATGAGAAGCTGCGTTACCTTTGCAAGCGGTTTCTTGAAGTTGGTGATGTGATTATGTTGGTGACGAGGCATTGGCTACCTTCAGAGAGTCATAGTGCTTTTTGCCAGTTGCTCACCCAAATACACATTTTGAGATACTGTGGCCAGTCTGCCTGAAGCGATACGCCACTAGTTGTGTATCTTAAGAGAAACATCGTTACTCTTGCCAGCGGTTTCTTGACTTTGAAGATGTGATTATACTGGTGACGAGATATTGGTTACCCTAAGAGAGTCACAGTGTTTCGTGCCGGTTGCTCACCCAAATACACATTTTTTAGATACTGTTTCCAGTGTGCCTGAAGCGATACGCCACTAGTTGTGTATCTTAAGAGAAACATCGTTACTTTTGAAAGGGGTTTCTAGAAGTTGCTGATTTGATTCTGCTGGTGACGAATCACTGGCTACCTCAAGAGAGTCATAGAGATTCCTGCCAGTTCTTCACCCAATTCACATTTTTTAGATACTCTTTCCAGTCTGCCTGATAGCTACGCCACTAGTTGTGTATCTTAAGAGTCATTGTAACTTTTGCCAGGGGTTTCTTGAAGTTGCTGATGTGATTATGCTGGTGACGAGGCATTGGCTGCCCTATGAGTGTCATAGTGATTCCTGCTAGTTGCTCACCCAAATACACATTTTTTGATACTTTGGCCAGTCTGCCTCAAGTGACACCCCACTAGCTGTGTATCTTATGAGAAGCTTCGTTACCTTTGCAAGTGGTTTCCTGAAGTTGGTGATGGGATTATGTTGGTGACGAGGCATTGGCTACCTTAAGAGAGTCATAGTGCTTCCTGCCAGTTGCTCACCCAAATACACATTTTGAGATACTGTGGCCAGTCTGCCTGAAGCGATACGCCACTAGTTGTGTATCTTAAGAGAAACATCGTTACTCTTGCCAGCGGTTTCTTGACATTGAAGATGTGATTGTACTGGTGACGAGATATTGGCAACCCTAAGAGAGTCACAGTGTTTCGTGCCAGTTGCTCACCCAAATACACATTTTTTAGATACTGTTTCCAGTGTGCCTGAAGCGATACGCCACTAGTTGTGTATCTTAAGAGAAACATCGTTACTTTTGCCAGGGGTTTCTAGAAGTTGCTGATTTGATTCTGCTGGTGACGAGGCATTGGCTACCTCAAGAGAGTCATAGAGATTCCTGCCAGTTCTTCACCCAAATACACATTTTTTAGATACTCTTTCCTGTCTGCCTGATAGCTACGCCACTAGTTGTGTATCTAAAGAGTCATTGTAACTTTTGCCAGGGGTTTCTTGAAGTTGCTGATGTGATTATGCTGGTGACGAGGCATTGGCTACTCTATGAGTGTCATAGTGATTCCGTCTAGTTGCTCACCCAAATACACATTTTTTTGATACTTTGGCCAGTCTGCCTCAAGTGACACCCCACTAGCTGTGTATCTTATGAGAAGCTTCGTTACCTATGCAAGCGGTTTCTTGAAGTTGGTGATGGGATTATGTTGGTGACGAGGCATTGGCTACCTTAAGAGAGTCATAGTGCTTCCTGCCAGTTGCTCACCCAAATAGACATTTTGAGATACCGTGGCCAGTCTGCCTGAAGCGATACGCCACTAGTTGTGTATCTTAAGAGAAACATCGTTACTCTTGCCAGCGGTTTCTTGACTTTGAAGCTGTGATTATACTGGTGACGAGATATTGGCTACCCTAAGAGAGTCACAGTGTTTCGTGCCAGTTGCTCACCCAAATACACATTTTTTAGATACTGTTGCCAGTGTGCCTGAAGCGATACGCCACTAGTTGTGTATCTTAAGAGAAAATCGTTACTTTTGAAAGGGGTTTCTAGAAGTTGCTGATTTGATTCTGCTGGTGACGAATCATTGGCTACCTCAAGAGAGTCATAGAGATTCCTGCCAGTTCTTCACCCAAATACACATTTTTAGATACTCTTTCCAGTCTGCCTCATAGCTACGCCACTAGTTGTGTATCTTAAGAGTCATTGTAACTTTTGCCAGGGGTTTCTTGAAGTTGCTGATGTGATTATGCTGGTGACGAGGCATTGGCTGCCCTATGAGTGTCATAGTGATTCCTGCTAGTTGCTCACCCAAATACACATTTTTTTGATACTTTGGCCAGTCTGCCTCAAGTGACACCCCACTAGCTGTGTATCTTATGAGAAGCTTCGTTACCTATGCAAGCGGTTTCTTGAAGTTGGTGATGGGATTATGTTGGTGACGAGGCATTGGCTACCTTAAGAGAGTCATAGTGCTTCCTGCCAGTTGCTCACCCAAATACACATTTTGAGATACTGTGGCCAGTCTGCCTGAAGCGATACGCCACTAGTTGTGTATCTTAAGAGAAACATCGTTACTCTTGCCAGCGGTTTCTTGACTTTGAAGATGTGATTATACTGGTGACGAATTATTGGCTACCTCAAGAGAGTCATAGAGATTCCTGCCAGTTCTTCACCCAAATACACATTTTTTAGATACTGTTTCCAGTGTGCCTGAGGCGATACGCCACTAGTTGTGTATCTTAAGAGAAACATCGTTACTTTTGAAAGGGGTTTCTAGAAGTTGCTGATTTGATTCTGCTGGTGACGAAGCATTGGCTACCTCAAGAGAGTCATAGAGATTCCTGCCAGTTCTTCACCCAAATACACATTTTTTAGATACTCTTTACAGTCTGCCTGATAGCTACGCCACTAGTTGTGTATCTTAAGAGTCATTGTAACTTTTGCCATGGGTTTCTTGAAGTTGCTGATGTGATTATGCTGGTGACGAGGCATTGGCTACCCTATGAGTGTCATAGTGATTCCTGCTAGTTGCTCACCCAAATACACATTTTTTAGATACTTTGGCCAGTCTGCCTAAAGTGACACCCCACTAGCTGTGTATCTTATGAGAAGCTTCGTTACCTTTGCAAGCGGTTTCCTGAAGTTGGTGATGGGATTATGTTGGTGACGAGGCATTGGCTTTCTTAAGAGAGTCATAGTGCTTCCTGCGCGTTGCTCACCCAAATACACATTTTGAGATACTGTGGCGTCTGCCTGAAGCGATACGCCACTAGTTGTGTATCTTAAGAGAAACATCGTTACTCTTGCCAGCGGTTTCTTGACTTTGAAGATGTGATTATACTGGTGACGAGATATTGGCTACCCTAAGAGAGTCACAGTGTTTCCTGCCAGTTGCTCATCCAAATACACATTTTTTAGATACTCTTTCCAGTCTGCCTGATAGCTACGCCACTAGTTGTGTATCTTAAGAGTCATTGTAACTTTTGCCAGGGGGTTTCTTGAAGTTGCTGATGTGATTATGCTGGTGACGAGGCATTGGCTACCCTATGAGTGTCATAGTGATTCCTGCTAGTTGCTCACCCAAATACACATTTTTTTGATACTTTGGCCAGTCTGCCTCAAGTGACACCCCACTAGCTGCGTATCTTATGAGAAGCTTCGTTACCTTTGCAAGCGGTTTCTTGAAGTTGGTGATGGGATTATGTTGGTGACGAGGCATTGGCTTCCTTAAGAGAGTCATAGTGCTTCTTGCCAGTTGCTCACCCAAATACACATTTCGAGATACTGTGGCCAGTCTGCCTGAAGCGATACGCCACTAGTTGTGTATCTAAAGAGAAACATCGTTACTCTTGCCAGCGGTTTCTTGACTTTGAAGCTGTGATTATACTGGTGACGAGATATTGGCTACCCTAAGAGAGTCACAGTGTTTCGTGCCAGTTGCTCACCCAAATACACATTTTTTAGATACTGTTTCCAGTGTGCCTGAAGCGATACGCCACTAGTTGTGTATCTTAAGAGAAACATCGTTACTTTTGAAAGGGGTTTCTAGAAGTTGCTGATTTGATTCTGCTGGTGACGAATCATTGGCTACCTCAAGAGAGTCATTGAGATTCCTGCCAGTTCTTCACCCAAATACACATTTTTTAGATACTCTTTCCAGTCTGCCTGATAGCTACGCCACTAGTTGTGTATCTTAAGAGTCATTGTAACTTTTGCCAGGGGTTTCTTGAAGTTGCTGATGTGATTATGCTGGTGACGAGGCATTGGCTGCCCTATGAGTGTCATAGTGATTCCTGCTAGTTGCTCACCCAAATACACATTTTTTTGATACTTTGGCCAGTCTGCCTCAAGTGACACCCCACTAGCTGTGTATCTTATGAGAAGCTTCGTTACCTTTGCAAGCGGTTTCCTGAAGTTGGTGATGGGATTATGTTGGTGACAAGGCATTGGCTACCTTAAGAGAGTCATAGTGCTTCCTGCCAGTTGCTCACCCAAATACACATTTTGAGATACTGTGGCCAGTCTGCCTGAAGCGATACGCCACTAGTTGTGTATCTTAAGAGAAACATCGTTACTCTTGCCAGCAGTTTCTTGACTTTGAAGATGTGATTATACTGGTGACGAGATATTGGTTACCCTAAGAGAGTCACAGTGTTTCGTGCCAGTTGCTCACCCAAATACACATTTTTTAGATACTGTTTCTAGTGTGCCTGAAGCGATACGCCACTAGTTGTGTATCTTAAGAGAAACATCGTTACTTTTGCCAGGGGTTCTAGAAGTTGCTGATTTGATTCTGCTGGTGACGAGGCATTGGCTACCTCAAGAGAGTCATAGAGATTCCTGCCAGTTCTTCACCCAAATACACATTTTTTAGATACTCTTTACAGTCTGCCTGATAGCTACGCCACTAGTTGTGTATCTTAAGAGTCATTGTAACTTTTGCCAGGGGTTTCTTGAAGTTGCTGATGTGATTATGCTGGTGACGAGGCATTGGCTACTCTATGAGTGTCATAGTGATTCTGTCTAGTTGCTCACCCAAATACACATTTTTTTGATACTTTGGCCAGTCTGCCTCAAGTGACACCCCACTAGCTGTGTATCTTATGAGAAGCTTCGTTACCTATGCAAGCGGTTTCTTGAAGTTGGTGATGGGATTATGTTGGTGACGAGGCATTGGCTACCTTAAGAGAGTCATAGTGCTTCCTGCCAGTTGCTCACCCAAATAGACATTTTGAGATACCGTGGCCAGTCTGCCTGAAGCGATACGCCACTAGTTGTGTATCTTAAGAGAAACATCGTTACTCTTGCCAGCGGTTTCTTGACTTTGAAGCTGTGATTATACTGGTGACGAGATATTGGCTACCCTAAGAGAGTCACAGTGTTTCGTGCCAGTTGCTCACCCAAATACACATTTTTTAGATACTGTTGCCAGTGTGCCTGAAGCGATACGCCACTAGTTGTGTATCTTAAGAGAAAATCGTTACTTTTGAAAGGGGTTTCTAGAAGTTGCTGATTTGATTCTGCTGGTGACGAATCATTGGCTACCTCAAGAGAGTCATTGAGATTCCTGCCAGTTCTTCACCCAAATACACATTTTTTAGATACTCTTTCCAGGCTGCCTGATAGCTACGCCACTAGTTGTGTATCTTAAGAGTCATTGTAACTTTTGCCAGGGGTTTCTTGAAGTTGCTGATGTGATTATGCTGGTGACGAGGCATTGGCTGCCCTATGAGTGTCATAGTGATTCCTGCTAGTTGCTCACCCAAATACACATTTTTTTGATACTTTGGCCAGTCTGCCTCAAGTGACACCCCACTAGCTGTGTATCTTATGAGAAGCTTCGTTACCTTTGCAAGCGGTTTCCTGAAGTTGGTGATGGGATTATGTTGGTGACAAGGCATTGGCTACCTTAAGAGAGTCATAGTGCTTCCTGCCAGTTGCTCACCCAAATACACATTTTGAGATACTGTGGCCAGTCTGCCTGAAGCGATACGCCACTAGTTGTGTATCTTAAGAGAAACATCGTTACTCTTGCCAGCAGTTTCTTGACTTTGAAGATGTGATTATACTGGTGACGAGATATTGGTTACCCTAAGAGAGTCACAGTGTTTCGTGCCAGTTGCTCACCCAAATACACATTTTTTAGATACTGTTTCTAGTGTGCCTGAAGCGATACGCCACTAGTTGTGTATCTTAAGAGAAACATCGTTACTTTTGCCAGGGGTTCTAGAAGTTGCTGATTTGATTCTGCTGGTGACGAGGCATTGGCTACCTCAAGAGAGTCATAGAGATTCCTGCCAGTTCTTCACCCAAATACACATTTTTTAGATACTCTTTACAGTCTGCCTGATAGCTACGCCACTAGTTGTGTATCTTAAGAGTCATTGTAACTTTTGCCAGGGGTTTCTTGAAGTTGCTGATGTGATTATGCTGGTGACGAGGCATTGGCTACTCTATGAGTGTCATAGTGATTCTGTCTAGTTGCTCACCCAAATACACATTTTTTTGATACTTTGGCCAGTCTGCCTCAAGTGACACCCCACTAGCTGTGTATCTTATGAGAAGCTTCGTTACCTATGCAAGCGGTTTCTTGAAGTTGGTGATGGGATTATGTTGGTGACGAGGCATTGGCTACCTTAAGAGAGTCATAGTGCTTCCTGCCAGTTGCTCACCCAAATAGACATTTTGAGATACCGTGGCCAGTCTGCCTGAAGCGATACGCCACTAGTTGTGTATCTTAAGAGAAACATCGTTACTCTTGCCAGCGGTTTCTTGACTTTGAAGCTGTGATTATACTGGTGACGAGATATTGGCTACCCTAAGAGAGTCACAGTGTTTCGTGCCAGTTGCTCACCCAAATACACATTTTTTAGATACTGTTGCCAGTGTGCCTGAAGCGATACGCCACTAGTTGTGTATCTTAAGAGAAAATCGTTACTTTTGAAAGGGGTTTCTAGAAGTTGCTGATTTGATTCTGCTGGTGACGAATCATTGGCTACCTCAAGAGAGTCATAGAGATTCCTGCCAGTTCTTCACCCAAATACACATTTTTAGATACTCTTTCCAGTCTGCCTCATAGCTACGCCACTAGTTGTGTATCTTAAGAGTCATTGTAACTTTTGCCAGGGGTTTCTTGAAGTTGCTGATGTGATTATGCTGGTGACGAGGCATTGGCTGCCCTATGAGTGTCATAGTGATTCCTGCTAGTTGCTCACCCAAATACACATTTTTTTGATACTTTGGCCAGTCTGCCTCAAGTGACACCCCACTAGCTGTGTATCTTATGAGAAGCTTCGTTACCTATGCAAGCGGTTTCTTGAAGTTGGTGATGGGATTATGTTGGTGACGAGGCATTGGCTACCTTAAGAGAGTCATAGTGCTTCCTGCCAGTTGCTCACCCAAATACACATTTTGAGATACTGTGGCCAGTCTGCCTGAAGCGATACGCCACTAGTTGTGTATCTTAAGAGAAACATCGTTACTCTTGCCAGCGGTTTCTTGACTTTGAAGATGTGATTATACTGGTGACGAATTATTGGCTACCTCAAGAGAGTCATAGAGATTCCTGCCAGTTCTTCACCCAAATACACATTTTTTAGATACTGTTTCCAGTGTGCCTGAGGCGATACGCCACTAGTTGTGTATCTTAAGAGAAACATCGTTACTTTTGAAAGGGGTTTCTAGAAGTTGCTGATTTGATTCTGCTGGTGACGAAGCATTGGCTACCTCAAGAGAGTCATAGAGATTCCTGCCAGTTCTTCACCCAAATACACATTTTTTAGATACTCTTTACAGTCTGCCTGATAGCTACGCCACTAGTTGTGTATCTTAAGAGTCATTGTAACTTTTGCCAGGGGTTTCTTGAAGTTGCTGATGTGATTATGCTGGTGACGAGGCATTGGCTACCCTATGAGTGTCATAGTGATTCCTGCTAGTTGCTCACCCAAATACACATTTTTTAGATACTTTGGCCAGTCTGCCTAAAGTGACACCCCACTAGCTGTGTATCTTATGAGAAGCTTCGTTACCTTTGCAAGCGGTTTCCTGAAGTTGGTGATGGGATTATGTTGGTGACGAGGCATTGGCTTTCTTAAGAGAGTCATAGTGCTTCCTGCCCGTTGCTCACCCAAATACACATTTTGAGATACTGTGGCCAGTCTGCCTGAAGCGATACGCCACTAGTTGTGTATCTTAAGAGAAACATCGTTACTCTTGCCAGCGGTTTCTTGACTTTGAAGATGTGATTATACTGGTGACGAGATATTGGCTACCCTAAGAGAGTCACAGTGTTTCCTGCCAGTTGCTCATCCAAATACACATTTTTTAGATACTCTTTCCAGTCTGCCTGATAGCTACGCCACTAGTTGTGTATCTTAAGAGTCATTGTAACTTTTGCCAGGGGGTTTCTTGAAGTTGCTGATGTGATTATGCTGGTGACGAGGCATTGGCTACCCTATGAGTGTCATAGTGATTCCTGCTAGTTGCTCACCCAAATACACATTTTTTTGATACTTTGGCCAGTCTGCCTCAAGTGACACCCCACTAGCTGCGTATCTTATGAGAAGCTTCGTTACCTTTGCAAGCGGTTTCTTGAAGTTGGTGATGGGATTATGTTGGTGACGAGGCATTGGCTTCCTTAAGAGAGTCATAGTGCTTCCTGCCAGTTGCTCACCCAAATACACATTTTGAGATACTGTGGCCAGTCTGCCTGAAGCGATACGCCACTAGTTGTGTATCTAAAGAGAAACATCGTTACTCTTGCCAGCGGTTTCTTGACTTTGAAGCTGTGATTATACTGGTGACGAGATATTGGCTACCCTAAGAGAGTCACAGTGTTTCGTGCCAGTTGCTCACCCAAATACACATTTTTTAGATACTGTTTCCAGTGTGCCTGAAGCGATACGCCACTAGTTGTGTATCTTAAGAGAAACATCGTTACTTTTGAAAGGGGTTTCTAGAAGTTGCTGATTTGATTCTGCTGGTGACGAATCATTGGCTACCTCAAGAGAGTCATTGAGATTCCTGCCAGTTCTTCACCCAAATACACATTTTTTAGATACTCTTTCCAGTCTGCCTGATAGCTACGCCACTAGTTGTGTATCTTAAGAGTCATTGTAACTTTTGCCAGGGGTTTCTTGAAGTTGCTGATGTGATTATGCTGGTGACGAGGCATTGGCTGCCCTATGAGTGTCATAGTGATTCCTGCTAGTTGCTCACCCAAATACACATTTTTTTGATACTTTGGCCAGTCTGCCTCAAGTGACACCCCACTAGCTGTGTATCTTATGAGAAGCTTCGTTACCTTTGCAAGCGGTTTCCTGAAGTTGGTGATGGGATTATGTTGGTGACAAGGCATTGGCTACCTTAAGAGAGTCATAGTGCTTCCTGCCAGTTGCTCACCCAAATACACATTTTGAGATACTGTGGCCAGTCTGCCTGAAGCGATACGCCACTAGTTGTGTATCTTAAGAGAAACATCGTTACTCTTGCCAGCGGTTTCTTGACTTTGAAGATGTGATTATACTGGTGACGAGATATTGGTTACCCTAAGAGAGTCACAGTGTTTCGTGCCAGTTGCTCACCCAAATACACATTTTTTAGATACTGTTTCTAGTGTGCCTGAAGCGATACGCCACTAGTTGTGTATCTTAAGAGAAACATCGTTACTTTTGCCAGGGGTTCTAGAAGTTGCTGATTTGATTCTGCTGGTGACGAGGCATTGGCTACCTCAAGAGAGTCATAGAGATTCCTGCCAGTTCTTCACACAAATACACATTTTTTAGATACTCTTTACAGTCTGCCTGATAGCTACATCACTAGTTGTGTATCTTAAGAGTCATTGTAACTTTTGCCAGGGGTTTCTTGAAGTTGCTGATGTGATTATGCTGGTGACGAGGCATTGGCTACCCTATGAGTGTCATAGTGAATCCTGCTAGTTGCTCACCCAAATACACATTTTTTTGATACTTTGGCCAGTGTGCCTCAAGTGACACCCCACTAGCTGTGTATCTTATGAGAAGCTTCGTTACCTTTGCAAGCGGTTTCTTGAAGTTGGTGATGGGATTATGTTGGTGACGAGGCATTAGCTACCTTAAGAGAGTCATAGTGCTTCCTGCCAGTTGCTCACCCAAATACACATTTTGAGATACTGTGGCCAGTCTGCCTGAAGCGATACGCCACTAGTTGTGTATCTTAAGAGAAACATCGTTACTCTTGCCAGCAGTTTCTTGACTTTGAAGATGTGATTATACTGGTGACGAGATATTGGCTACCCTAAGAGAGTCACAGTGTTTCCTGCCAGTTGCTCATCCAAATACACATTTTTTAGATACTGTTGCCAGTGTGCCTGAAGCGATACGCCACTAGTTGTGTATCTTAAGAGAAAATCGTTACTTTTGAAAGGGGTTTCTAGAAGTTGCTGATTTGATTCTGCTGGTGACGAATCATTGGCTACCTCAAGAGAGTCATAGAGATTCCTGCCAGTTCTTCACCCAAATACACATTTTTAGATACTCTTTCCAGTCTGCCTCATAGCTACGCCACTAGTTGTGTATCTTAAGAGTCATTGTAACTTTTGCCAGGGGTTTCTTGAAGTTGCTGATGTGATTATGCTGGTGACGAGGCATTGGCTGCCCTATGAGTGTCATAGTGATTCCTGCTAGTTGCTCACCCAAATACACATTTTTTTGATACTTTGGCCAGTCTGCCTCAAGTGACACCCCACTAGCTGTGTATCTTATGAGAAGCTTCGTTACCTATGCAAGCGGTTTCTTGAAGTTGGTGATGGGATTATGTTGGTGACGAGGCATTGGCTACCTTAAGAGAGTCATAGTGCTTCCTGCCAGTTGCTCACCCAAATACACATTTTGAGATACTGTGGCCAGTCTGCCTGAAGCGATACGCCACTAGTTGTGTATCTTAAGAGAAACATCGTTACTCTTGCCAGCGGTTTCTTGACTTTGAAGATGTGATTATACTGGTGACGAATTATTGGCTACCTCAAGAGAGTCATAGAGATTCCTGCCAGTTCTTCACCCAAATACACATTTTTTAGATACTGTTTCCAGTGTGCCTGAGGCGATACGCCACTAGTTGTGTATCTTAAGAGAAACATCGTTACTTTTGAAAGGGGTTTCTAGAAGTTGCTGATTTGATTCTGCTGGTGACGAAGCATTGGCTACCTCAAGAGAGTCATAGAGATTCCTGCCAGTTCTTCACCCAAATACACATTTTTTAGATACTCTTTACAGTCTGCCTGATAGCTACGCCACTAGTTGTGTATCTTAAGAGTCATTGTAACTTTTGCCAGGGGTTTCTTGAAGTTGCTGATGTGATTATGCTGGTGACGAGGCATTGGCTACCCTATGAGTGTCATAGTGATTCCTGCTAGTTGCTCACCCAAATACACATTTTTTAGATACTTTGGCCAGTCTGCCTAAAGTGACACCCCACTAGCTGTGTATCTTATGAGAAGCTTCGTTACCTTTGCAAGCGGTTTCCTGAAGTTGGTGATGGGATTATGTTGGTGACGAGGCATTGGCTTTCTTAAGAGAGTCATAGTGCTTCCTGCCCGTTGCTCACCCAAATACACATTTTGAGATACTGTGGCCAGTCTGCCTGAAGCGATACGCCACTAGTTGTGTATCTTAAGAGAAACATCGTTACTCTTGCCAGCGGTTTCTTGACTTTGAAGATGTGATTATACTGGTGACGAGATATTGGCTACCCTAAGAGAGTCACAGTGTTTCCTGCCAGTTGCTCATCCAAATACACATTTTTTAGATACTCTTTCCAGTCTGCCTGATAGCTACGCCACTAGTTGTGTATCTTAAGAGTCATTGTAACTTTTGCCAGGGGGTTTCTTGAAGTTGCTGATGTGATTATGCTGGTGACGAGGCATTGGCTACCCTATGAGTGTCATAGTGATTCCTGCTAGTTGCTCACCCAAATACACATTTTTTTGATACTTTGGCCAGTCTGCCTCAAGTGACACCCCACTAGCTGCGTATCTTATGAGAAGCTTCGTTACCTTTGCAAGCGGTTTCTTGAAGTTGGTGATGGGATTATGTTGGTGACGAGGCATTGGCTTCCTTAAGAGAGTCATAGTGCTTCCTGCCAGTTGCTCACCCAAATACACATTTTGAGATACTGTGGCCAGTCTGCCTGAAGCGATACGCCACTAGTTGTGTATCTAAAGAGAAACATCGTTACTCTTGCCAGCGGTTTCTTGACTTTGAAGCTGTGATTATACTGGTGACGAGATATTGGCTACCCTAAGAGAGTCACAGTGTTTCGTGCCAGTTGCTCACCCAAATACACATTTTTTAGATACTGTTTCCAGTGTGCCTGAAGCGATACGCCACTAGTTGTGTATCTTAAGAGAAACATCGTTACTTTTGAAAGGGGTTTCTAGAAGTTGCTGATTTGATTCTGCTGGTGACGAATCATTGGCTACCTCAAGAGAGTCATTGAGATTCCTGCCAGTTCTTCACCCAAATACACATTTTTTAGATACTCTTTCCAGTCTGCCTGATAGCTACGCCACTAGTTGTGTATCTTAAGAGTCATTGTAACTTTTGCCAGGGGTTTCTTGAAGTTGCTGATGTGATTATGCTGGTGACGAGGCATTGGCTGCCCTATGAGTGTCATAGTGATTCCTGCTAGTTGCTCACCCCAATACACATTTTTTTGATACTTTGGCCAGTCTGCCTCAAGTGACACCCCACTAGCTGTGTATCTTATGAGAAGCTTCGTTACCTTTGCAAGCGGTTTCCTGAAGTTGGTGATGGGATTATGTTGGTGACAAGGCATTGGCTACCTTAAGAGAGTCATAGTGCTTCCTGCCAGTTGCTCACCCAAATACACATTTTGAGATACTGTGGCCAGTCTGCCTGAAGCGATACGCCACTAGTTGTGTATCTTAAGAGAAACATCGTTACTCTTGCCAGCGGTTTCTTGACTTTGAAGATGTGATTATACTGGTGACGAGATATTGGTTACCCTAAGAGAGTCACAGTGTTTCGTGCCAGTTGCTCACCCAAATACACATTTTTTAGATACTGTTTCTAGTGTGCCTGAAGCGATACGCCACTAGTTGTGTATCTTAAGAGAAACATCGTTACTTTTGCCAGGGGTTCTAGAAGTTGCTGATTTGATTCTGCTGGTGACGAGGCATTGGCTACCTCAAGAGAGTCATAGAGATTCCTGCCAGTTCTTCACCCAAATACACATTTTTTAGATACTCTTTACAGTCTGCCTGATAGCTACGCCACTAGTTGTGTATCTTAAGAGTCATTGTAACTTTTGCCAGGGGTTTCTTGAAGTTGCTGATGTGATTATGCTGGTGACGAGGCATTGGCTACCCTATGAGTGTCATAGTGAATCCTGCTAGTTGCTCACCCAAATACACATTTTTTTGATACTTTGGCCAGTCTGCCTCAAGTGACACCCCACTAGCTGTGTATCTTATGAGAAGCTTCGTTACCTTTGCAAGCGGTTTCTTGAAGTTGGTGATGGGATTATGTTGGTGACGAGGCATTAGCTACCTTAAGAGAGGCATAGTGCTTCCTGCCAGTTGCTCACCCAAATACACATTTTGAGATACTGTGGCCAGTCTGCCTGAAGCGATACGCCACTAGTTGTGTATCTTAAGAGAAACATCGTTACTCTTGCCAGCAGTTTCTTGACTTTGAAGATGTGATTATACTGGTGACGAGATATTGGCTACCCTAAGAGAGTCACAGTGTTTCCTGCCAGTTGCTCATCCAAATACACATTTTTTAGATACTCTTTCCAGTGTGCCTGATAGCTACGCCACTAGTTGTGTATCTTAAGAGTCATTGTAACTTTTGCTTGGGGTTTCTTGAAGTTGCTGATGTGATTATGCTCGTGACGAGGCATTGGCTACCCTATGAGTGTCATAGTGATTCCTGCTAGTTGCTCACCCAAATACAAATTTTTTTTATACTTTGGCCAGTCTGCCTCAAGTGACACCCCACTAGCTGTGTATCTTATGAGAAGCTTCGTTACCTTTGCAAGCGGTTTCTTGAAGTTGGTGATGTGATTATGTTGGTGACGAGGCATTGGCTACCTTAAGAGAGTCATTGTGCTTAGTGCCAGTTGCTCACCCAATGACACATTTTGAGATACAGTGGCCAGTCTGCCTGAAGCGATACGCCACTAGTTGTGTATCTTAAGAGAAACATCGTTACTCTTGCCAGCGGTTTCTTGACTTTGAAGCTGTGATTATACTGGTGACGAGATATTGGCTACCCTAAGAGAGTCACAGTGTTTCGTGCCAGTTGCTCACCCAAATACACATTTTTTAGATACTGTTTCCAGTGTGCCTGAAGCGATACGCCACTAGTTGTGTATCTTAAGAGAAACATCGTTACTTTTGAAAGGGTTTTCTAGAAGTTGCTGATTTGATTCTGCTGGTGACGAATCATTGGCTACCTCAAGAGAGTCATAGAGATTCCTGCCAGTTCTTCACCCAAATACACATTTTTTAGATACTCTTTCCAGTCTGCCTGATAGCTACGCCACTAGTTGTGTATCTTAAGAGTCATTGTAACTTTTGCCAGGGGTTTCTTGAAGTTGCTGATGTGATTATGCTGGTGACGAGGCATTGGCTGCCCTATGAGTGTCATAGTGATTCCTGCTAGTTGCTCACCCAAATACACATTTTTTGATACTTTGGCCAGTCTGCCTCAAGTGACACCCCACTAGCTGTGTATCTTATGAGAAGCTTCGTTACCTTTGCAAGCGGTTTCCTGAAGTTGGTGATGGGATTATGTTGGTGACAAGGCATTGGCTACCTTAAGAGAGTCATAGTGCTTCCTGCCAGTTGCTCACCCAAATACACATTTTGAGATACTGTGGCCAGTCTGCCTTAAGCGATACGCCACTAGTTGTGTATCTTAAGAGAAACATCGTTACTCTTGCCAGCGGTTTCTTGACTTTGAAGATGTGATTATACTGGTGACGAGATATTGGCTACCCTAAGAGAGTCCCAGTGTTTCCTGCCAGTTGCTCATCCAAATACAAATTTTTTAGATACTCTTTCCAGTCTGCCTGATAGCTACGCCACTAGTTGTGTATCTTAAGAGTCATTGTAACTTTTGCCAGGGGTTTCTTGAAGTTGCTGATGTGATTATGCTGGTGACGAGGCATTGGCTACCCTATGAGTGTCATAGTGATTCCTGCTAGTTGCTCACCCAAATACACATTTTTTTGATACTTTGGCCAGTCTGCCTAAAGTGACACCCCACTAGCTGTGTATCTTATGAGAAGCTTCGTTACCTTTGCAAGCGGTTTCCTGAAGTTGGTGATGGGATTATGTTGGTGACGAGGCATTGGCTACCTTAAGAGAGTCATAGTGCTTCCTGCCAGTTGCTCACCCAAATACACATTTTGAGATACTGTGGCCAGTCTGCCTGAAGCGATACGCCACTAGTTGTGTATCTTAAGAGAAACATCGTTACTCTTGCCAGCGGTTTCTTGACTTTGAAGATGTGATTATACTGGTGACGAGATATTGGTTACCCTAAGAGAGTCACAGTGTTTCGTGCCAGTTGCTCACCCAAATACACATTTTTTAGATACTGTTTCCAGTGTGCCTGAGGCGATACGCCACTAGTTGTGTATCTTAAGAGAAACATCGTTACTTTTGAAAGGGGTTTCTAGAAGTTGCTGATTTGATTCTACTGGTGACGAAGCATTGGCTACCTCAAGAGAGTCATAGAGATTCCTGCCAGTTCTTCACCCAAATACACATTCTTTAGATACTCTTCACAGTCTGCCTGATAGCTACGCCACTAGTTGTGTATCTTAAGAGTCATTGTAACTTTTGCCAGGGGTTTCTTGAAGTTGCTGATGTGATTATGCTGGTGACGAGGCATTGGCTACCCTATGAGTGTCATAGTGATTCCTGCTAGTTGCTCACCCAAATACACATTTTTTTGATACTTTGGCCAGTCTGCCTAAAGTGACACCCCACTAGCTGTGTATCTTATGAGAAGCTTCGTTACCTTTGCAAGCGGTTTCCTGAAGTTGGTGATGGGATTTGTTGGTGACGAGGCATTGGCTACCTTAAGAGAGTCATAGTGCTTCCTGCCAGTTGCTCACCCAAATACACATTTTGAGATACTGTGGCCAGTCTGCCTGAAGCGATACGCCACTAGTTGTGTATCTTAAGAGAAACATCGTTACTCTTGCCAGCGGTTTCTTGACTTTGAAGATGTGATTATACTGGTGACGAGATATTGGCTACCCTAAGAGAGTCACAGTGTTTCCTGCCAGTTGCTCATCCAAATACACATTTTTTAGATACTCTTTCCAGTCTGCCTGATAGCTACGCCACTAGTTGTGTATCTTAAGAGTCATTGTAACTTTTGCCAGGGGGTTTCTTGAAGTTGCTGATGTGATTATGCTGGTGACGAGGCATTGGCTACCCTATGAGTGTCATAGTGATTCCTGCTAGTTGCTCACCCAAATACACATTTTTTTGATACTTTGGCCAGTCTGCCTCAAGTGACACCCCACTAGCTGCGTATCTTATGAGAAGCTTCGTTACCTTTGCAAGCGGTTTCTTGAAGTTGGTGATGGGATTATGTTGGTGACGAGGCATTGGCTTCCTTAAGAGAGTCATAGTGCTTCCTGCCAGTTGCTCACCCAAATACACATTTTGAGATACTGTGGCCAGTCTGCCTGAAGCGATACGCCACTAGTTGTGTATCTAAAGAGAAACATCGTTACTCTTGCCAGCGGTTTCTTGACTTTGAAGCTGTGATTATACTGGTGACGAGATATTGGCTACCCTAAGAGAGTCACAGTGTTTCGTGCCAGTTGCTCACCCAAATACACATTTTTTAGATACTGTTTCCAGTGTGCCTGAAGCGATACGCCACTAGTTGTGTATCTTAAGAGAAACATCGTTACTTTTGAAAGGGGTTTCTAGAAGTTGCTGATTTGATTCTGCTGGTGACGAATCATTGGCTACCTCAAGAGAGTCATTGAGATTCCTGCCAGTTCTTCACCCAAATACACATTTTTTAGATACTCTTTCCAGTCTGCCTGATAGCTACGCCACTAGTTGTGTATCTTAAGAGTCATTGTAACTTTTGCCAGGGGTTTCTTGAAGTTGCTGATGTGATTATGCTGGTGACGAGGCATTGGCTGCCCTATGAGTGTCATAGTGATTCCTGCTAGTTGCTCACCCAAATACACATTTTTTTGATACTTTGGCCAGTCTGCCTCAAGTGACACCCCACTAGCTGTGTATCTTATGAGAAGCTTCGTTACCTTTGCAAGCGGTTTCCTGAAGTTGGTGATGGGATTATGTTGGTGACAAGGCATTGGCTACCTTAAGAGAGTCATAGTGCTTCCTGCCAGTTGCTCACCCAAATACACATTTTGAGATACTGTGGCCAGTCTGCCTGAAGCGATACGCCACTAGTTGTGTATCTTAAGAGAAACATCGTTACTCTTGCCAGCGGTTTCTTGACTTTGAAGATGTGATTATACTGGTGACGAGATATTGGTTACCCTAAGAGAGTCACAGTGTTTCGTGCCAGTTGCTCACCCAAATACACATTTTTTAGATACTGTTTCTAGTGTGCCTGAAGCGATACGCCACTAGTTGTGTATCTTAAGAGAAACATCGTTACTTTTGCCAGGGGTTTCTTGAAGTTGCTGATGTGATTATGCTGGTGACGAGGCATTGGCTACCCTATGAGTGTCATAGTGATTCCTGCCAGTTGCTCACCCAAATACACATTTTGAGATACTGTGGCCAGTCTGCCTGAAGCGATACGCCACTAGTTGTGTATCTTAAGAGAAACATCGTTACTCTTGCCAGCAGTTTCTTGACTTTGAAGATGTGATTATACTGGTGACGAGATATTGGCTACCCTAAGAGAGTCACAGTGTTTCCTGCCAGTTGCTCATCCAAATACACATTTTTTAGATACTCTTTCCAGTGTGCCTGATAGCTACGCCACTAGATGTGTATCTTAAGAGTCATTGTAACTTTTGCTTGGGGTTTCTTGAAGTTGCTGATGTGATTATGCTCGTGACGAGGCATTGGCTACCCTATGAGTGTCATAGTGATTCCTGCTAGTTGCTCACCCAAATACAAATTTTTTTGATACTTTGGCCAGTCTGCCTCAAGTGACACCCCACTAGCTGTGTATCTTATGAGAAGCTTCGTTACCTTTGCAAGCGGTTTCTTGAAGTTGGTGATGTGATTATGTTGGTGACGAGGCATTGGCTACCTTAAGAGAGTCATAGTGCTTACTGCCAGTTGCTCACCCAATGACACATTTTGAGATACAGTGGCCAGTCTGCCTGAAGCGATACGCCACTAGTTGTGTATCTTAAGAGAAACATCGTTACTCTTGCCAGCGGTTTCTTGACTTTGAAGCTGTGATTATACTGGTGACGAGATATTGGCTACCCTAAGAGAGTCACAGTGTTTCGTGCCAGTTGCTCACCCAAATACACATTTTTTAGATACTGTTTCCAGTGTGCCTGAAGCGATACGCCACTAGTTGTGTATCTTAAGAGAAACATCGTTACTTTTGAAAGGGTTTTCTAGAAGTTGCTGATTTGATTCTGCTGGTGACGAATCATTGGCTACCTCAAGAGAGTCATAGAGATTCCTGCCAGTTCTTCACCCAAATACACATTTTTAGATACTCTTTCCAGTCTGCCTGATAGCTACGCCACTAGTTGTGTATCTTAAGAGTCATTGTAACTTTTGCCAGGGGTTTCTTGAAGTTGCTGATGTGATTATGCTGGTGACGAGGCATTGGCTGCCCTATGAGTGTCATAGTGATTCCTGCTAGTTGCTCACCCAAATACACATTTTTTTGATACTTTGGCCAGTCTGCCTCAAGTGACACCCCACTAGCTGTGTATCTTATGAGAAGCTTCGTTACCTTTGCAAGCGGTTTCCTGAAGTTGGTGATGGGATTATGTTGGTGACAAGGCATTGGCTACCTTAAGAGAGTCATAGTGCTTCCTGCCAGTTGCTCACCCAAATACACATTTTGAGATACTGTGGCCAGTCTGCCTTAAGCGATACGCCACTAGTTGTGTATCTTAAGAGAAACATCGTTACTCTTGCCAGCGGTTTCTTGACTTTGAAGATGTGATTATACTGGTGACGAGATATTGGCTACCCTAAGAGAGTCCCAGTGTTTCCTGCCAGTTGCTCATCCAAATACAAATTTTTTAGATACTCTTTCCAGTCTGCCTGATAGCTACGCCACTAGTTGTGTATCTTAAGAGTCATTGTAACTTTTGCCAGGGGTTTCTTGAAGTTGCTGATGTGATTATGCTGGTGACGAGGCATTGGCTACCCTATGAGTGTCATAGTGATTCCTGCTAGTTGCTCACCCAAATACACATTTTTTTGATACTTTGGCCAGTCTGCCTAAAGTGACACCCCACTAGCTGTGTATCTTATGAGAAGCTTCGTTACCTTTGCAAGCGGTTTCCTGAAGTTGGTGATGGGATTATGTTGGTGACGAGGCATTGGCTACCTTAAGAGAGTCATAGTGCTTCCTGCCAGTTGCTCACCCAAATACACATTTTGAGATACTGTGGCCAGTCTGCCTGAAGCGATACGCCACTAGTTGTGTATCTTAAGAGAAACATCGTTACTCTTGCCAGCGGTTTCTTGACTTTGAAGATGTGATTATACTGGTGACGAGATATTGGTTACCCTAAGAGAGTCACAGTGTTTCGTGCCAGTTGCTCACCCAAATACACATTTTTTAGATACTGTTTCCAGTGTGGCTGAGGCGATACGCCACTAGTTGTGTATCTTAAGAGAAACATCGTTACTTTTGAAAGGGGTTTCTAGAAGTTGCTGATTTGATTCTGCTGGTGACGAAGCATTGGCTACCTCAAGAGAGTCATAGAGATTCCTGCCAGTTCTTCACCCAAATACACATTCTTTAGATACTCTTCACAGTCTGCCTGATAGCTACGCCACTAGTTGTGTATCTTAAGAGTCATTGTAACTTTTGCCAGGGGTTTCTTGAAGTTGCTGATGTGATTATGCTGGTGACGAGGCATTGGCTACCCTATGAGTGTCATAGTGATTCCTGCTAGTTGCTCACCCAAATACACATTTTTTTGATACTTTGGCCAGTCTGCCTAAAGTGACACCCCACTAGCTGTGTATCTTATGAGAAGCTTCGTTACCTTTGCAAGCGGTTTCCTGAAGTTGGTGATGGGATTTGTTGGTGACGAGGCATTGGCTACCTTAAGAGAGTCATAGTGCTTCCTGCCAGTTGCTCACCCAAATACACATTTTGAGATACTGTGGCCAGTCTGCCTGAAGCGATACGCCACTAGTTGTGTATCTTAAGAGAAACATCGTTACTCTTGCCAGCGGTTTCTTGACTTTGAAGATGTGATTATACTGGTGACGAGATATTGGTTACCCTAAGAGAGTCACAGTGTTTCGTGCCAGTTGCTCACGCAAATACACATTTTTTAGATACTGTTTCTAGTATGCCTGGGCGATACGCCACTAGTTGTGTATCTTAAGAGAAACATCGTTACCTTTGCCAGGGGTTTCTAGAAGTTGCTGATTTGATTCTGCTGGTGACGAGGCATTGGCTACCTCAGGAGAGTCATAGAGATTCCTGCCAGTTCTTCACCCAAATACACATTTTTTAGATACTCTTTCCAGTCTGCCTGATAGCTACGCCACTAGTTGTGTATCTTAAGAGTCATTGTAACTTTTGCCAGGGGTTTCTAGAAAGTTGCTGATGTGATTATGCTGGTGACGAGGCATTGGCTACCCTATGAGTGTCATAGTGATTCCTGCTAGTTGCTCACCCAAATACACATTTTTTTGATACTTTGGCCAGTCTGCCTCAAGTGACACCCCACTAGCTGTGTATCTTATGAGAAGCTTCGTTACCTTTGCAAGCGGTTTCTTGAAGTTGGTGATGGGATTATGTTGGTGACGAGGCATTAGCTACCTTAAGAGAGTCATAGTGCTTCCTGCCAGTTTCTCACCCAAATACACATTTTGAGATACTGTGGCCAGTCTGCCTGAAGCGATACGCCACTAGTTGTGTATCTTAAGAGAAACATCGTTACTCTTGCCAGCAGTTTCTTGACTTTGAAGATGTGATTATACTGGTGACGAGATATTGGCTACCCTAAGAGAGTCACAGTGTTTCCTGCCAGTTGCTCATCCAAATACACATTTTTTAGATACTCTTTCCAGTTTGCCTGATAGATACGCCTCTAGTTGTGTATCTTAAGAGTCATTGTAACTTTTGCCAGGGGTTTCTTGAAGTTGCTGATGTGATTATGCTGGTGACGAGGCATTGGCTGCCCTATGAGTGTCATAGTGATTCCTGCTAGTTGCTCACCCAAATACACATTTTTTTGATACTTTGGCCAGTCTGCCTCAAGTGACACCCCACTAGCTGTGTATCTTATGAGAAGCTTCGTTACCTTTGCAAGCGGTTTCCTGAAGTTTGTGATGGGATTATGTTGGTGACTAGGCATTGGCTACCTTAAGAGAGTCTAGTGCTTCCTGCCAGTTGCTCACCCAAATACACATTTTGAGATAATGTGGCCAGTCTGCCTGATGCGATACGCCACTAGTTGTGTATCTTAAGAGAAACATCGTTACTCTTGCCAGCGGTTTCTTGACTTTGAAGATGTGATTATACTGGTGACGAGATATTGGTTACCCTAAGAGAGTCACAGTTTTTCGTGCCAGTTGCTCACCCAAATACACATTTTTTAGATACTGTTTCCAGTGTGCCTGAAGCGATACGCCACTAGTTGTGTATCTTAAGAGAAACATCGTTACTTTTGCCAGGGGTTTCTAGAAGTTGCTGATTTGATTCTGCTGGTGACGAGGCATTGGCTACCTCAAGAGAGTCATAGAGATTCCTGCCAGTTCTTCACACAAATACACATTTTTTAGATACTCTTTACAGTCTGCCTGATAGCTACGCCACTAGTTGTGTATCTTAAGAGTCATTGTAACTTTTGCCAGGGGTTTCTTGAAGTTGCTGATGTGATTATGCTGGTGATGAGGCATTGGCTACCCTATGAGTGTCATAGTGATTCCTGCTAGTTGCTCACCCAAATACACATTTTTTTGATACTTTGGCCAGTCTGCCTCAAATGACACCCCACTAGCTGTGTATCTTATGAGAAGCTTCGTTACCTTTGCCAGCGGTTTTCTGAAGCTGGTGATGGGATTATGTTGGTGACTAGGCATTGACTACCTTAAGAGAGTCATAGTGCTTCCTGCCAGTTGCTCAAACAAATACACATTTTGAGTTACTGTGGCCAGTCTGCCTGAAGCGATACGCCACTAGTTGTGTATCTTAAGAGAAACATCGTTACTCTTGCCAGCGGTTTCTTGACTTTGAACATGTGATTATACTGGTGACGTAGCATTGGCTACCCTATGAGTGTCATAGTGATTCCTGCTAGTTGCTCACCCAAATACACATTTTTTTGATACTTTGGCCAGTCTGCCTAAAGTGACACCCCACTAGCTGTGTATCTTATGAGAAGCTTCGTTACCTTTGCAAGCGGTTTCTTGAAGTTGGTGATGTGATAATGTTGGTGACGAGGCATTGGCTACCTTAAGAGAGTCATAGTGCTTTCTGCCAGTTGCTCACCCAAATACACATTTTGAGATACTGTGGCCAGTCTGCCTGAAGCGATACGCCACTAGTTGTGTATCTTAAGAGAAACATCGTTACTCTTGCCAGCGGTTTCTTGACTTTGAAGATGTGATTATACTGGTGACGAGATATTGGTTACCCTAAGAGAGTCACAGTGTTTCGTGCCAGTTGCTCACCCAAATACACATTTTTAGTTACTGTTTCCAGTGTGCCTGAAGCGATACGCCACTAGTTGTGTATCTTAAGAGAAACATCGTTACTTTTGAAAGGGTTTTCTAGAAGTTGCTGATTTGATTCTGCTGGTGACGAAGCATTGGCTACCTCAAGAGAGTCATAGAGATTCCTGCCAGTTCTTCACCCAAATACACCTTTTTTAGATACTCTTTCCAGTCTGCCTGATAGCTACGCCACTAGTTGTGTATCTTAAGAGTCATTGTAACTTTTGCCAGGGGTTTCTTGATGTAGCTGATGTCATTATGCTGGTGACGAGGCATTGGCTGCCCTATGAGTGTCATAGTGATTCCTGCTAGTTGCTCACCCAAATACACATTTTTTTGATACTTTGGCCAGTCTGCCTCAAGTGATACCCCACTAGCTATGTATCTTATGAGAAGCTTCGTTACCTTTGCAAGCGGTTTCCTGAAGTTGGTGATGGGATTATGTTGGTGACTAGGCATTGGCTACCTTAAGAGAGTCATAGTGCTTCCTGCCAGTTGCTCACCCAAATACACATTTTGAGTTACTGTGGCCAGTCTGCCTGAGGCGATACGCCACTAGTTGTGTATCTTAAGAGAAACATCGTTACTCTTGCCAGCGGTTTCTTGACTTTGAAGATGTGATTATACTGGTGACGAGATATTGGTTACCCTAAGAGAGTCACAGTTTTTCGTGCCAGTTGCTCATCCAAATACACATTTTTTAGATACTGTTTCCAGTCTGCCTGAGGCGATACGCCACTAGTTGTGTATCTTAAGAGAAACATCGTTACTCTTGCCAGCGGTTTCTTCACTTTGAAGATGTGATTATACTGGTGACGTAGCATTGGCTACCCTATGAGTGTCATAGTGATTCCTGCTAGTTGCTCACCCAAATACACATTTTTTTGATACTTTGGCCAGTCTGCATAAAAAGACACCCCACTAGCTGGGTATCTTATGAGAAGCTTCGTTACCTTTGCAAGCGGTTTCTTGAAGTTGGTGATGTGATAATGTTGGTGACGAGGCATTGCCTACCTTAAGAGAGTCATAGTGCTTTCTGCCAGTTGCTCACCCAAATACACATTTTGAGATACTGTGGCCAGTCTGCCTGAAGCGATACGCCACTGGTTGTGTATCTTAAGAGAAACATCGTTACTCTTGCCAGCGGTTTCTTGACATTGAAGATGTGATTATACTGGTGACGAGATATTGGTTACCCTAAGAGAGTCACAGTATTTCGTGCCAGTTGCTCACCCAAATACACATTTTTTAGATACTGTTTCCAGTGTGCCTGAAGCGATACGCCACTAGTTGTGTATCTTAAGAGAAACATCGTTACTTTTGAAAGGGTTTTCTAGAAGTTGCTGATTTGATTCTGCTGGTGACGAAGCATTGGCTACCTCTAGAGAGTCATAGAGATTCCTGCCAGTTCTTCACCCAAATACACCTTTTTTAGATACTCTTTCCAGTCTGCCTGATAGCTACGCCACTAGTTGTGTATCTTAAGAGTCATTGTAACTTTTGCCAGGGGTTTCTTGAAGTTGCTGATGTGATTATGCTGGTGACGAGGCATTGGCTACCCTATGAGTGTCATAGTGATTCCTGCTAGTTGCTCACCCAAATACACATTTTTTTGATACTTTGGCCAGTCTGCCTCGAGTGACACCCCACTAGCTGTGTATCTTATGAGAAGCTTCGTTACCTTTGCAAGCGGTTTCCTGAAGTTGGTGATGGGATTATGTTGGTGACGAGGCATTGGCTTCCTTAAGAGAGTCATAGTGCTTATTGCCAGTTGCTCACCCAAATACACATTTTGAGATACTGTGGCCAGTCTGCCTGAAGCGATACGCCACTAGTTGTGTATCTAAAGAGAAACATCGTTACTCTTGCCAGCGGTTTCTTGACTTTGAAGATGTGATTATACTGGTGACGAGATATTGGCTACCCTAAGAGAGTCACAGTGTTTCCTGCCAGTTGCTCATTTAAATACACATTTTTGGATACTCTTTCCAGTCTGCCTGATAGCTACGCCACTAGTTGTGTATCTTAAGAGTCATTGTAACTTTTGCCAGGGGTTTCTTGAAGTTGCTGATGTGATTATGCTGGTGATGAGGCATTGGCTACCCTATGAGTGTCATAGTGATTCCTGCTAGTTGCTCACCCAAATACACATTTTTTTGATACTTTGGCCAGTCTGCCTCAAGTGACACCCCACTAGTTGTGTATCTTATGAGAAGCTTCGTTACCTTTGCAAGCGGTTTCTTGAAGTTGGTGATGTGATTATGTTGGTGACGAGGCTTTGGCTACGTTAAGAGAGTCATTGTGCTTTCTGCCAGTTGCTCACCCAAATACACATTTAGAGATACTGTGGCCAGTCTGCCTGAAGCGATACGCCACTAGTTGTGTATCTTAAGAGAAACATCGTTACTCTTGCCAGCGGTTTCTTGACTTTGAAGATGTGATTATACTGGTGACGAGATATTGGTTACCCTAAGAGAGTCACAGTGTTTCGTGCTAGTTGCTCACCCAAATACACATTTTCTAGATACTGTTTCCAGTGTGCCTGAAGCGATACGCCACTAGTTGTGTATCTTCAGAGAAACATCGTTACTATTGCCAGGGGTTTCTAGAAGTTGCTGATTTGATTCTGCTGGTGACGAGGCATTGGCTACCTCAAGAGAGTCATAGAGATTCCTGCCAGTTCATCACCCAAATACACATTTTTTAGATACTCTTTCCAGTCTGCCTAATAGCTACGCCACTAGTTGAGTATCTTAAGAGTCATTGTAACTTTTGCCAGGGGTTTCTAGAAGTTGCTGATGTGATTATGCTGGTGACGAGGCATTGGCTGCCCTATGAGTGTCATAGTGATTCCTGCTAGTTGCTCACCCAAATACACATTTTTTTGATACTTTGGCAAGTCTCCTCAAGTGACACCCCACTAGCTGTGTATCTTATGAGAAGCTTCGTTAGCTTTGCAAGCGGTTTCCTGAAGTTGGTGATGGGATTATGTTGGTGACTAGGCATTGGCTACCTTAAGAGAGTCATAGCGCTTCCTGCCAGTTGCTCACCCAAATACACATTTTGAGATACTGTGGCGTGTGTGCCTGAAGCGATACGCCACTAGTTGTGTATCTTAAGAGAAACATCGTTACTTTTGCCAGGGGTTTATAGAAGTTGCTGATTTGATTCTGCTGGTGACGAGGCATTGGCTACCTTAAGAGAGTCATAGATCTTCCTGCCAGTTGCTCACCAAAGTACACATTTTGAGATACTGTGGCCAGTCTGCCTGAAGCGATACGCTACTAGTTGTGTATCTTAAGAGAAACATCGTTACTCTTGCCAGCGGTTTCTTGACTTTGAAGCTGTGATTATACTGGTGACGAGATCTTGGCTACCCTAAGAGAGTCACAGTGTTTCGTGCCAGTTGCTCACCCAAATACACATTTTTTAGATACTGTTTCCAGTGTGCCTGAAGCGATACGCCACTAGTTGTGTATCTGAAGAGAAACATCGTTACTTTTGAAAGGGTTTCTAGAAGTTGCTGATTTGATTCTGCTGGTGACGAAGCACTGGCTACCTCAAGAGAGTCATAGAGATTCCTGCCAGTTCTTCACCCAAATACACATTTTTTAGATACTCTTTTCAGTCTGCCTGATAGCTACGCCACTAGTTGTGTATCTTAAGAGTCATTGTAACTCTTGCCAGGGGTTTCTTGAAGTTGCTGATGTGATTATGCTGGTGACGAGGCATTGGCTACCCTATGAGTGTCATAGTGATTCCTGCTAGTTGCTCACCCAAATACACATTTTTTTGATACTTTGGCCAGTCTGCCTCAAGTGACACCCCACTAGCTGTGTATCTTATGAGAAGCTTCGTTACCTTTGCAAGCGGTTTCCGGAAGTTTGTGATGGGATTATGTTGGTGAAGAGGCATTGGCTACTTTAAGAGAGTCTAATTGTATATTGCCATTGCTCACCCAAATACCCATTTTGAGATACTGTGGCCAGTCTGCCTGAAGCGATACGCCAATAGTTGTGTATCTTAAGAGAAACATCGTTACTCTTGCCAGCGGTTTCTTGACTTTGAAGATGTGATTATACTGGTGACGAGATATTGGCTACCCTAAGAAGGTCACAGTGTTTCCTGCCAGTTGCTCATCCAAATACACATTTTTTAGATACTCTTTACAGTCTGCCTCATAGCTACGCCACTAGTTGTGTATCTTAAGAGTCATTGTAACTTTTGCCAGGGGTTTCTTGAAGTTGCTGATGTGATTATGCTGGTGACGAGGCATTGGCTACCCTATGAGTGTCATAGTGATTCCTGCTAGTTGCTCAAACAAATACACATTTTTTTGATACTTTGTCCAGTCTGCCTCAAGTGACACCCCACTAGCTGTGTATCTTATGAGAAGCTTCGTTACCTTTGCAAGCGGTTTCCTGAAGTTGGTGATGGGATTATGTTGGTGACTAGGCATTGGCAACCTTAAGAGAGTCATAGTGCTTCCTGCCATTTGCTCACCCAAATACACATTTTGAGATACTGTGGCCAGTCTGCCTGAAGCGATACGCCACTAGTTGTGTATCTTAAGAGAAACATCGTTACTCTTGCCAGCGGTTTCTTGACTTTGAAGCTGTGATTATACTGGTGACGAGATATTGGCTACCCTAAGAGAGTCACAGTGTTTCGTGCCAGTTGCTCACCCAAATACACATTTTTTAGATACTGTTTCCAGTGTGCCTGAAGCGATACGCCACTAGTTGTGTATCTTAAGAGAAACATCGTTACTTTTGAAAGGGGTTCTAGAAGTTGCTGATTTGATTCTGCTGGTGACGAAGCACTGGCTACCTCAAGAGAGTCATAGAGATTCCTGCGAGTTCTTCACCCAAATACACATTTTTTAGATACTCTTTCCAGTCTGCCTGATAGCTACGCCACTAGTTGTGTATCTTAAGAGTCATTGTAACTTTTGCCAGGGGTTTCTTGAAGTTGCTGATGTGATTATGCTGGTGACGAGGCATTGGCCACCCTATGAGTGTCATAGTGATTCCTGCTAGTTGCTCACCCAAATACACATTTTTTTGATACTTTGTCCAGTCTGCCTCAAGTGACACCCCACTAGCTGTGTATCTTATGAGAAGCTTCGTTACCTTTGCAAGCGGTTTCCTGAATTTGGTGATGGGATTATGTTGGTGACGAGGCATTGGCTACCTTAAGAGAGTCATAGTGCTTATTGCCATTGCTCACCCAAATACACATTTTGAGATACTGTGGCCAGTCTGCCTGAAGCGATTCGCCACTAGTTGTGTAGCTTAAGAGAAACATCGTTACTCTTGCCAGCGGTTTCTTGACTTTGAAGATGTGATTATACTGGTGACGAGATATTGGCTACCCTAAGAGAGTCACAGTGTTTCCTGCCAGTTGCTCATCCAAATACACATTTTTTAGATACTGTTTCCAGTGTGCCTGATAGCTACGCCACTAGTTGTGTATCTTAAGAGTCATTGTAACTTTTGCCAGGGGTTTCTTGAAGTTGCTGATGTGATTATGCTGGTGACGAGGCATTGGCTGCCCTATGAGTGTCATAGTGATTCCTGCTAGTTGCTCACCCAAATACACATTTTTTTGATACTTTGGCCAGTCTGCCTCAAGTGACACCCCACTAGCTGTGTATCTTATGAGAAGCTTCGTTACCTTTGCAAGCGGTTTCTTGAAGTTGGTGATGGGATTATGTTGGTGACGAGGCATTGGCTACCTTAAGAGAGTCATAGTGCTTCCTGCCAGTTGCTCACCGAAATACACATTTTGAGATACTGTGGCCAGTCTGCCTGAAGCGATACGCCACTAGTTGTGTATCTTAAGAGAAACATCGTTACTCTTGCCAGCGGTTCCATGACTTTGAGGATGTGATTATACTGGTGACGAGATATTGGTTACCCTAAGGGAGTCACAGTGTTTCGTGCCAGTTGCTCACCCAAATACACATTTTTTAGATACTGTTTCCAGTGTGCCTGAAGCGATACGCCACTAGTTGTGTATCTTAAAAGAAACATCGTTACTCTTGCCAGCGGTTTCTTGACTTTGAAGATGTGATTATACTGGTGACGAGATATTGGCTACCCTAAGAGAGTCACAGTGTTTCCTGCCAGTTGCTCATCCAAATACACATTTTTTAGATACTCTTTACAGTCTGCCTGATAGCTACGCCACTAGTTGTGTATCTTAAGAGTCATTGTTACTTTTGCCAGGGGTTTCTTGAAGTTGCTGATGTGATTATGCTGGTGACGAGGCATTGGCTGCCCTATGAGTGTCATAGTGATTCCTGCTAGTTGCTCACCCAAATACACATTTTTTTGATACTTTGGCCAGTCTGCCTCAAGTGACACCCCACTAGCTGTGTATCTTATGAGAAGCTTCGTTACCTTTGCAAGCGGTTTCTTGAAGTTGGTGATGGGATTATGTTGGTGACGAGGCATTGGCTACCTTAAGAGAGTCATAGTGCTTCCTGCCAGTTGCTCACCCAAATACACATTTTGAGATACTGTGGCCAGTCTGCCTGAAGCGATACGCCACTAGTTGTGTATCTTAAGAGAAACATCGTTACTCTTGCCAGCGGTTTCTTGACTTTGCAGCTGTGATAATACTGGTGACGAGATATTGGCTACCCTAAGAGAGTCACAGTGTTTCGTGCCAGTTGCTCACCCAAATACACATTTTTTAGATACTGTTTCCAGTGTGCCTGAAGCGATACGCCACTAGTTGTGTATCTTAAGAGAAACATCGTTACTTTTGAAAGGGGTTCTAGAAGTTGCTGATTTGATTCTGCTGGTGACGAAGCACTGGCTACCTCAAGAGAGTCATAGAGATTCCTGCGAGTTCTTCACCCAAATACACATTTTTTAGATACTCTTCCCAGTCTGCCTGATAGCTACGCCACTAGTTGTGTATCTTAAGAGTCATTGTAACTTTTGCCAGGGGTTTCTTGAAGTTGCTGATGTGATTATGCTGGTGACGAGGCATTGGCTACCCTATGAGTGTCATAGTGATTCCTGCTAGTTGCTCACCCAAATACACATTTTTTTGAAACTTTGTCCAGTCTGCCTCAAGTGACACCCCACTAGCTGTGTATCTTATGAGAAGCTTCGTTACCTTTGCAAGCGGTTTCCTGAAGTTGGTGATGGGATTATGTTGGTGACGAGGCATTGGCTACCTTAAGAGAGTCATAGTGCTTATTGCCATTGCTCACCCAAATACACATTTTGAGATACTGTGGCCAGTCTGCCTGAAGCGATACGCCACTAGTTGTGTAGCTTAAGAGAAACATCGTTACTCTTGCCAGCGGTTTCTTGACTTTGAAGATGTGATTATACTGGTGACGAGATATTGGCTACCCTAAGAGAGTCACAGTGTTTCCTGCCAGTTGCTCATCCAAATACACATTTTTTAGATACTGTTTCCAGTGTGCCTGATAGCTACGCCACTAGTTGTGTATCTTAAGAGTCATTGTAACTTTTGCCAGGGGTTTCTTGAAGTTGCTGATGTGATTATGCTGGTGACGAGGCATTGGCTGCCCTATGAGTGTCATAGTGATTCCTGCTAGTTGCTCACCCAAATACACATTTTTTTGATACTTTGGCCCGTCTGCCTCAAGTGACACCCCACTAGCTGTGTATCTTATGAGAAGCTTCGTTACCTTTGCAAGCGGTTTCTTGAAGTTGGTGATGGGATTATGTTGGTGACGAGGCATTGGCTACCTTAAGAGAGTCATAGTGCTTCCTGCCAGTTGCTCACCGAAATACACATTTTGAGATACTGTGGCCAGTCTGCCTGAAGCGATACGCCACTAGTTGTGTATCTTAAGAGAAACATCGTTACTCTTGCCAGCGGTTCCATGACTTTGAGGATGTGATTATACTGGTGACGAGATATTGGTTACCCTAAGGGAGTCACAGTGTTTCGTGCCAGTTGCTCACCCAAATACACATTTTTTAGATACTGTTTCCAGTGTGCCTGAAGCGATACGCCACTAGTTGTGTATCTTAAAAGAAACATCGTTACTCTTGCCAGCGGTTTCTTGACTTTGAAGATGTGATTATACTGGTGACGAGATATTGGCTACCCTAAGAGAGTCACAGTGTTTCCTGCCAGTTGCTCATCCAAATACACATTTTTTAGATACTCTTTACAGTCTGACTGATAGCTACGCCACTAGTTGTGTATCTTAAGAGTCATTGTTACTTTTGCCAGGGGTTTCTTGATGTTGCTGATGTGATTATGCTGGTGACGAGGCATTGGCTACCCTATGAGTGTCATAGTGATTACTGCTATTTGCTCACCCAAATACACATTTTTTGATACTTTGGCCAGTCTGCCTCAAGTGACACCCCACTAGCTGTGTATCTTATGAGAAGCTTCGTTACCTTTGCAAGCGGTTTCTTGAAGTTGGTGATGTGATTATGTTGGTGACGAGGCATTGACTACCTTAAGAGAGTCATAGTGCTTCCTGCCAGTTGCTCACCCAAATACACATTTTGAGATACTGTGGCCAGTCTGCCTGAGGCGATACGCCACTAGTTGTGTATCTTAAGAGAAACATCGTTACTCTTGCCAGCGGTTTCTTGACTTTGAAGATGTGATTATACTGGTGACGAGATATTGGTTTCCCTAAGAGAGTCACAGTTTTTCGTGCCAGTTGCTCACCCAAATACACATTTTTTAGATACTGTTTCCAGTGTGCCTGAAGCGATACGCCACTAGTTGTGTATCTTAAGAGAAACATCGTTACTTTGGCCAGGGGTTTCTAGAAGTTGCTGATTTGATTCTGCTGGTGACGAGGCATTGGCTACCTCAAGAGAGTCATAGAGATTCCTGCCAGTTCTTCACCCAAATACACATTTTTTAGATACTCTTTACAGTCTGCCTGATAGCTACGCCACTAGTTGTGTATCTTAAGAGTCATTGTAACTTTTGCCAGGGGTTTCTTGAAGTTGCTGATGTGATAATGCTGGTGACGAGGCATTGGCTACCCTATGAGTGTCATAGTGATTCCTGCTAGTTGCTCACCCAAATACACATTTTTTGATACTTTGGCCAGTCTGCCTCAAGTGACACCCCACTAGCTGTGTATCTTATGAGAAGCTTCGTTACCTTTGCAAGCGGTTTCCTGAAGTTGGTGATGGGATTATGTTGGTGACTAGGCATTGGCTACCTTAAGAGAGTCATAGTGCTTCCTGCCAGTTGCTCACCCAAATACACATTTTGAGATACTGTGGCCAGTCTGCCTGAAGCGATACGCCACTAGTTGTGTATCTTAAGAGAAACATCGTTACTCTTGCCAGCGGTTTCTTGACTTTGAAGATGTGATTATACTGGTGACGAGTTATTGGCTACCCTAAGAGAGTCACAGTGTTTCCTGCCAGTTGCTCATCCAAATACACATTTTTTAGATACTCTTTCCAGTCTGCCTGATAGCTACGCCACTAGTTGTGTATCTTAAGAGTCATTGTAACTTTTGCCAGGGGTTTCTTGAAGTTGCTGATGTGATTATGCTGGTGACGAGGCATTGGCTGCCCTATGAGTGTCATAGTGATTCCTGCTAGTTGCTCACCCAAATACACATTTTCTTGATACTTTGGCCAGTCTGCCTCAAGTGACACCCCACTAGCTGTGTATCTTATGAGAAGCTTCGTTACCTTTGCAAGCGGTTTCTTGAAGTTGGTGATGGGATTATGTTGGTGACGAGGCATTGGCTACCTTAAGAGAGTCATAGTGCTTCCTGCCAGTTGCTCACCCAAATACACATTTTGAGATACTGTGGCCAGTCTGCCTGAAGCGATACGCCACTAGTTGTGTATCTTAAGAGAAACATCGTTACTCTTGCCAGCGGTTCCTTGACTTTGAAGCTGTGATTATACTGGTGACGAGATATTGGCTACCCTAAGAGAGTGACAGTGTTTCGTGCCAGTTGCTCACCCAAATACACATTTTTTAGATACTGTTTCCAGTGTGCCTGAAGCGATACGCCAGTAGTTGTGTATCTTAAGAGAAACATCGTTACTTTTGAAAGGGGTTTCTAGAAGTTGCTGATTTGATTCTGCTGGTGACGAGGCATTGGCTACCTCAAGAGAGCCATAGAGATTCCTGCCAGTTCTGAACCCAAATACACATTTTTTACATACTCTTTACAGTCTGCCTGATAGCTACGCCACTAGTTGTGTATCTTAAGAGTCATTGTAACTTTTGCCAGGGGTTTCTTGAAGTTGCTGATGTGATTATGCTGGTGACGAGGCATTGGCTGCCCTATGAGTGTGATAGTGATTCCTGCTAGTTGCTCACCCAAATACACATTTTTTTGATACTTTGGCCAGTCTGCCTCAAGTGACACCCCACTAGCTGTGTATCTTATGAGAAGCTTCGTTACCTTTGCAAGCGGTTTCCTGAAGTTGGTGATGGGATTATGTTGGTGACTAGGCATTGGCTACCTTAAGAGAGTCATAGTGCTTCCTGCCAGTTGCTCACCCAAATACATATTTTGAGATACTGTGGCCAGTCTGCCTGAAGCGATACGCCACTAGTTGTGTATCTTAAGAGAAACATCGTTACTCTTGCCAGCGGTTTCTTGACTTTGAAGATGTGATTATACTGGTGACGAGATATTGGTTACCCTAAGAGAGTCACAGTTTTTCGTGCCAGCTGCTCACCCAAATACACATTTTTTAGATACTGTTTCCAGTGTGCCTGAAGCGATACGCCACTAGTTGTGTATCTTAAGAGAAACATCGTTACTTTGGCCAGGGGTTTCTAGAAGTTGCTGATTTGATTCTGCTGGTGACGAGGCATTGGCTACCTCAAGAGAGTCATAGAGATTCCTGCCAGTTCTTCACCCAAATACACATTTTTTAGATACTCTTTCCAGTCTGCCTGATAGCTACGCCACTAGTTGTGTATCTTAAGAGTCATTGTAACTTTTGCCAGGGGTTTCTTGAAGTTGCTGATGTGATTATGCTGGTGACGAGGCATTGGCTACCCTATGAGTGTCATAGTGATTCCTGCTAGTTGCTCACCCAAATACACATTTTTTTGATACTTTGGCCAGTCTGCCTCAAATAACACCCCACTAGCTGTGTATCTTATGAGAAGCTTCGTTACCTTTGCAAGCGGTTTCCTGAAGTTGGTGATGGGATTATGTTGGTGACTAGGCATTGGCTACCTTAAGAGAGTCATAGTGCTTCCTGCCAGTTGCTCACCCAAATACACATTTTGAGATACTGTGGCCAGTCTGCCTGAAGCGATACGCCACTAGTTGTGTATCTTAAGAGAAACATCGTTACTCTTGCCAGCGGTTTCTTGACTTTGAAGATGTGATTATACTGGTGACGAGATATTGGCTACCCTAAGAGAGTCACAGTGTTTCGTGCCAGTTGCTCACCCAAATACACATTTTTTAGATACTGTTTCCAGTGTGCCTGAAGCGATACGCCACTAGTTGTGTATCTTAAGAGAAACATCGTTACTTTTGAAAGGGTTTTCTAGAAGTTGCTGATTTGATTCTGCTGGTGACGAAGCATTGGCTACCTCAAGAGAGTCATAGAGATTCCTGCCAGTTCTTCACCCAAATACACATTTTTTAGATACTCTTTCCAGTCTGCCTGATAGCTACGCCACTAGTTGTGTATCTTAAGAGTCATTGTAACTTTTGCCAGGGGTTTCTTGAAGTTGCTGATGTGATTATGCTGGTGACGAGGCATTGGCTACCCTATGAGTGTCATAGTGATTCCTGCTAGTTGCTCACCCAAATACACATTTTTTTGATACTTTGGCCAGTCTGCCTCAAGTGACACCCCACTAGCTGTGTATCTTATGAGAAGCTTCGTTACCTTTGCAAGCGGTTTCCTGAAGTTGGTGATGGGATTATGTTGGTGACGAGGCATTGGCTTCCTTAAGAGAGTCATAGTGCTTATTGCCAGTTGCTCACCCAAATACACATTTTGAGATACTGTGGCCAGTCTGCCTGAAGCGATACGCCACTAGTTGTGTATCTTAAGAGAAACATCGTTACTCTTGCCAGCGGTTTCTTGACTTTGAAGATGTGATTATACTGGTGACGAGATATTGGCTACCCTAAGAGAGTCACAGTGTTTCCTGCCAGTTGCTCATCCAAATACAAATTTTTAGATACTCTTTCCAGTCTGCCTGATAGCTACGCCACTAGTTGTGTATCTTTAGAGTCATTGTAACTTTTGCCAGGGGTTTCTTGAAGTTGCTGATGTGATTATGCTGGTGACGAGGCATTGGCTACCCTATGAGTGTCATAGTGATTCCTGCTAGTTGCTCACCCAAATACACATTTTTTTGATACTTTGGCCAGTCTGCCTCAAGTGACACCCCACTAGTTGTGTATCTTATGAGAAGCTTCGTTACCTTTGCAAGCGGTTTCTTGAAGTTGATGATGTGATTATGTTGGTGACGAGGCTTTGGCTACGTTAAGAGGGTCATAGTGCTTTCTGCCAGTTGCTTACCCAAATACACATTTTGAGATACTGTGGCCAGTCTGCCTGAAGCGATACGCCACTAGTTGTGTATCTTAAGAGAAACATCGTTACTCTTGCCAGCGGTTTCTTGACTTTGAAGATGTGATTATACTGGTGACGAGATATCGGTTACCCTAAGAGAGTCACAGTGTTTCGTGCTAGTTGCTCACCCAAATACACATTTTTTAGATACTGTTTCCAGTGTGCCAGAAGCGATACGCCACTAGTTGTGTATCTTAAGAGAAACATCGTTACTTTTGCCAGGGGTTTCTAGAAGTTGCTGATTTGATTCAGCTGGTGACGAGGCATTGCCTACCTCAAGAGAGTCATAGAGATTCCTGCCAGTTCTTCACCCAAATACACATTTATTAGATACTCTTTCCAGTCTGCCTGATAGCTACGCCACTAGTTGTGTATCTTAAGAGTCATTGTAACTTTTGCCAGGGGTTTCTAGAAGTTGCTGATGTGATTATGCTGGTGACGAGGCATTGGCTACCCTATGAGTGTCATAGTGATTCCTGCTAGTTGCTCACCCAAATACACATTTTTTTGATACTTTGGCCAGTCTGCCTCAAGTGACACCCCACTAGCTGTGTATCTTATGAGAAGCTTCGTTACCTTTGCAAGCGGTTTCTTGAAGTTGGTGATGGGATTATGTAGGTGACGAGGCATTGGCTACCTTAAGAGAGTCAGAGTGCTTCCTGCCAGTTGCTCACCAAAATACACATTTTGAGATACTGTGGCCAGTCTGCCTGAAGCGATACGCCACTAGTTGTGTATCTTAAGAGAAACATCGTTACTCTTGCCAGCGGTTTCTTGACTTTGAAGCTGTGATTGTACTGGTGACGAGATATTGGTTACCCTAAGAGAGTCACAGTGTTTCGTGCCGGTTGCTCACCCAAATACACATTTTTTAGATACTGTTTCGTGTGCCTGAAGCGATACGCCACTAGTTGTGTATCTTAAGAGAAACATCGTTACTTTTGCCAGGGGTTTCTAGAAGTTGCTGATTTGATTCTGCTGGTGACGAGGCATTGGCTACCTCAAGAGAGTCATAGAGCTTCCTGCCAGTTCTTCACCCAAATACACATTTTTTAGATACTCTTTCCAGTCTGCCTGATAGCTACGCCACTAGTTGTGTATCTTAAGAGTCATTGTAACTTTTCCCAGGGGTTTCTTGAAGTTGCTGATGTGATTATGCTGGTGACGAGGCATTGTCTGCCCTATGAGTGTCATAGTGATTCCTGCTAGTTGCTCACCCAAATACACATTTTTTTGATACTTTGGCAAGTCTCCTCAAGTGACACCCCACTAGCTGAGTATCTCATGAGAAGCTTCGTTAGCTTTGCAAGCGGTTTCCTGAAGTTGGTGATGGGATTATGTTGGTGACTAGGCATTGGCTACCTTAAGAGAGTCATAGCGCTTCCTGCCAGTTGCTCACCCAAATACACATTTTGAGATACTGTGGCCAGTGTGCCTGAAGCGATACGCCACTAGTTGTGTATCTTAAGAGAAACATCGTTACTTTTGCCAGGGGTTTCTAGAAGTTGCTGATTTGATTCTGCTGGTGACGAGGCATTGGCTACCTCAAGAGAGTCATAGAGATTCCTGCCAGTTCTTCACCCAAATACACATTTTTGAGATACTCTTTCCAGTCTGCCTGATAGCTACGCCACTAGTTGTGTATCTTAAGAGTCATTGTAACTTTTGCCAGGGGTTTCATGAAGTTGCTGATGTGATTATGCTGGTGACGAGGCATTGGCTACCCTATGAGTGTCATAGTGATTCCTGCTAGTTGCTCACCCAAATACACATTTTTTTGATACTTTGGCCAGTCTGCCTCAAGTGACACCCCACTAGCTGTGTATCTTATGAGAAGCTTCGTTACCTTTGCAAGCGGTTTCTTGAAGTTGGTGATGGGATTATGTTGGTGACGAGGCATTGGCTACCTTAAGAGAGTCATAGTGCTCTCTGCCAGTTGCTCACCCATATACACATTTTGAGATACTGTGGCCAGTCTGCCTGAAGCGATACGCCACTAGTTGTGTATCTTAAGAGAAACATCGTTACTCTTGCCAGCGGTTTCTTGACTTTGAGGATGTGATTATACTGGTGACGAGATATTGGTTACCCTAAGAGAGTCACAGTGTTTCGTGCCAGTTGCTCACCCAAATACACATTTTTTAGATACTGTTTCCAGTGTGCCTGAAGCGATACGCCACTAGTTGTGTATCTTAAGAGAAACATCGTTACTCTTGAAAGCGGTTTCTTGACTTTGAAGATGTGATTATACTGGTGACGAGATATTGGCTACCCTAAGAGAGTCACAGTGTTTCCTGCCAGTTGCTCATCCAAATACACATTTTTTAGATACTCTTTCCAGTCTGCCTGATAGCTACGCCACTAGTTGTGTATCTTAAGAGTCATTGTAACTTTTGCCAGGGGTTTCTTGAAGTTGCTGATGTGATTATGCTGGTGACGAGGCATTGGCTACCCTATGAGTGTCATAGTGATTCCTGCTATTTGCTCACCCAAATACACATTTTTTTGATACTTTGGCCAGTCTGCCTCAAGTGACACCCCACTAGCTGTGTATCTTATGATAAGCTTCGTTACCTTTGCAAGCGGTTTCTTGAAGTTGGTGATGTGATTATGTTGGTGACGAGGCATTGACTACCTTAAGAGAGTCATAGTGCTTCCTGCCAGTTGCTCACCCAAATACACATTTTGAGATACTGTGGCCAGTCTGCCTGAAGCGATACGCCACTAGTTGTGTATCTTAAGAGAAACATCGTTACTCTTGCCAGCGGTTTCTTGACTTTGAAGATGTGATTATACTGGTGACGAGATATTGGTTACCCTAAGAGAGTCACAGCGTTTCGTGCCAGTTGCTCACCCAAATACACATTTTTTAGATACTGTTTCCAGTGTGCCTGAAGCGATACGCCACTAGTTGTGTATCTTAAGAGAAACATCGTTACTTTTGCCTGGGGTTTCTAGAAGTTGCTGATTTGATTCTGCTGGTGACGAGGCATTGGCTACCTCAAGAGAGTCATAGAGATTCCTGCCAGTTCTTCACCCAAATACACATTTTTTAGATACTCTTTCCAGTCTGCCTGATAGCTACGCCACTAGTTGTGTATCTTAAGAGTCATTGTAACTTTTGCCAGGGGTTTCTTGAAGTTGCTGATGTGATTATGCTGGTGACGAGGCATTGGCTACCCTATGAGTGTCATAGTGATTCCTGCTAGTTGCTCACCCAAATACACATTTTTTGATACTTTGTCCAGTCTGCCTCAAGTGACACCCCACTAGCTGTGTATCTTATGAGAAGCTTCGTTTCCTTTGCAAGCGGTTTCCTGAAGTTGGTGATGGGATTATGTTGGTGACGATGCATTGGCTACCTTAAGAGAGTCATAGTGGTTATTGCCATTGCTCACCCAAATGCACATTTTGAGATACTGTGGCCAGTCTGCCTGAAGCGATACGCCACTAGTTGTGTATCTTAAGAAAAACATCGTTACTCTTGCCAGCTGTTTCTTGACTTTGAAGATGTGATTATAGTGGTGACGAGATATTGGCTACCCTAAGAGAGTCACAATGTTTCGTGCCAGTTGCTTACCCATATACACATTTTTTAGATACTGTTTCCAGTGTGCCTGAAGCGATACGCCACTAGTTGTGTATCTTAAGAGAAACATCGTTACTTTTGAAAGGGGTTTCTAGAAGTTGCTGATTTGATTCTGCTGGTGACGAATTATTGGCTACCTCAAGAGAGTCATAGAGATTCCTGCCAGTTCTTCACCCAAATACACATTTTTTAGATACTCTTTCCAGTCTGCCTGATAGCTACGCCACTAGTTGTGTATCTTAAGAGTCATTGTAACTTTTGCCAGGGGTTTCTTGAAGTTGCTGATGTGATTATGCTGGTGACGAGGCATTGGCTACCCTATGAGTGTCATAGTGATTCCTGCTAGTTGCTCAACCAAATACACATTTTTTTGATACTTTGGCCAGTCTGCCTCAAGTGACACCCCACTAGCTGTGTATCTTATGAGAAGCTTCGTTACCTTTGCAAGCGGTTTCTTGAAGTTGGTGATGTGATTATGTTGGTAACGAGGCATTGGCTACCTTAAGAGAGTCATAGTGCTTTCTGCCAGTTGCTCACCCAAATACACAATTTGAGATACTGTGGCTAGTCTGCCTGAAGCGATACGCCACTAGTTGTGTATCTTAAGAGAAACATCGTTACTCTTGCCAGCGGTTTCTTGACTTTGAGGATGTGATTATACTGGTGACGAGATATTGGTTACCCTAAGAGAGTCACAGTGTTTCGTGCCAGTTGCTCACCCAAATACACATTTTTTAAATACTGTTTCCAGTGTGCCTGAAGCGATACGCCACTAGTTGTGTATCTTAAGAGAAACATCGTTACTTTTGAAAGGGGTTTCTAGAAGTTGCTGATTTGATTCTGCTGGTGACGAATTATTGGCTACCTCAAGAGAGTCATAGAGATTCCTGCCAGTTCTTCACCCAAATACACATTTTTTAGATACTCTTTCCAGTCTGCCTGATAGCTACGCCACTAGTTGTGTATCTTAAGAGTCATTGTAACTTTTGCCAGGGGTTTCTTGAAGTTGCTGATGTGATTATGCTGGTGACGAGGCATTGGCTACCCTATGAGTGTCATAGTGATTCATGCTAGTTGCTCACCCAAATACACATTTTTTTAATACTTTGGCCAGTCTGCCTCAAGTGACACCCCACTAGCTGTGTATCTTATGAGAAGCTTCGTTACCTTTGCAAGCGGTTTCTTGAAGTTGGTGATGTGATTATGTTGGTGACGAGGCATTGGCTACCTTAAGAGAGTCATAGTGCTTTCTGCCAGTTGCTCACCCAAATACACATTTTGAGATACTGTGGCCAGTCTGCCTGAAGCGATACGCCACTAGTTGTGTATCTTAAGAGAAACATCGTTACTCTTGCCAGCGGTTTCTTGACTTTGAGGATGTGATTATACTGGTGACGAGATATTGGTTACCCTAAGAGAGTCACAGTGTTTCGTGCCAGTTGCTCACCCAAATACACATTTTTTAGATACTGTTTCCAGTGTGCCTGAAGCGATACGAAACTAGTTGTGTATCTTAAGAGAAACATCGTTACTTTTGAAAGGGGTTCTAGAAGTTGCTGATTTGATTCTGCTGGTGACGAAGCACTGGCTACCTCAAGAGAGTCATAGAGATTCCTGCCAGTTCTTCACCAAACACACATTTTTTAGATACTCCTTCCAGTCTGCCTGATAGCTACGCCACTAGTTGTGTATCTTAAGAGTCATTGTAACTTTTGCCAGGGGTTTCTTGAAGTTGCTGATGTGATTATGCTGGTGACGAGGCATTGGCTACCCTATGAGTGTCATAGTGATTCCTGCTAGTTGCTCACCCAAATACACATTTTTTTGATACTTTGTCCAGTCTGCCTCAAGTGACACCCCACTAGCTGTGTATCTTATGAGAAGCTTCATTACCTTTGCAAGCGGTTTCCTGAAGTTGGTGATGGGATTATGTTGGTGACGAGGCATTGGCTACCTTAAGAGAGTCATAGTGCTTATTGCCATTGCTCACCCAAATGCACATTTTGAGATACTGTGGCCAGTCTGCCTGAAGCGATACGCCACTAGTTGTGTATCTTAAGAGAAACATCGTTACTTTTGAAAGGGGTTTCTAGAAGTTGCTGATTTGATTCTGCTGGTGACGAATTATTGGCTACCTCAAGAGAGTCATAGAGATTCCTGCCAGTTCTTCACCCAAATACACATTTTTTAGATACTCTTTCCAGTCTGCCTGATAGCTACGCCACTAGTTGTGTATCTTAAGAGTCATTGTAACTTTTGCCAGGGGTTTCTTGAAGTTGCTGATGTGATTATGCTGGTGACGAGGCATTGGCTACCCTATGAGTGTCATAGTGATTCCTGCTAGTTGCTCACCCAAATACACATTTTTTTGATACTTTGGCCAGTCTGCCTCAAGTGACACCCCACTAGCTGTGTATCTTATGAGAAGCTTCGTTACCTTTGCAAGCGGTTTCTTGAAGTTGGTGATGTGATTATGTTGGTGACGAGGCATTGGCTACCTTAAGAGAGTCATAGTGCTTTCTGCCAGTTGCTCACCCAAATACACATTTTGAGATACTGTGGCCAGTCTGCCTGAAGCGATACGCCACTAGTTGTGTATCTTAAGAGAAACATCGTTACTCTTGCCAGCGGTTTCTTGACTTTGAAGATGTGATTATACTGGTGACGAGATATTGGTTTCCCTAAGAGAGTCACAGTGTTTCGTGCCAGTTGCTCACCCAAATACACATTTTTTAGATACTGTTTCCAGTGTGCCTGAAGCGATACGCCACTAGTTGTGTATCTTAAGAGAAACATCGTTACTTTTGAAAGGGGTTCTAGAAGTTGCTGATTTGATTCTGCTGGTGACGAAGCACTGGCTACCTCAAGAGAGTCATAGAGATTCCTGCCAGTTCTTCACCAAACACACATTTTTTAGATACTCCTTCCAGTCTGCCTGATAGCTACGCCACTAGTTGTGTATCTTAAGAGTCATTGTAACTTTTGCCAGGGGTTTCTTGAAGTTGCTGATGTGATTATGCTGGTGACGAGGCATTGGCTACCCTATGAGTGTCATAGTGATTCCTGCTAGTTGCTCACCCAAATACACATTTTTTTGATACTTTGTCCAGTCTGCCTCAAGTGACACCGCACTAGCTGTGTATCTTATGAGAAGCTTCGTTACCTTTGCAAGCGGTTTCTTGAAGTTGGTGATGTGATTATGTTGGTGACGGGGCATTGGCTACCTTAAGAGAGTCATAGTGCTTTCTGCCAGTTGCTCACCCAAATACACATTTTGAGATACTGTGGCCAGTCTGCCTGAAGCGATACGCCACTAGTTGTGTATCTTAAGAGAAACATCGTTACTCTTGCCAGCGGTTTCTTGACTTTGAAGATGTGATTATACTGGTGACGAGATATTGGTTACCCTAAGAGAGTCACAGTGTTTCGTGCCAGTTGCTCACCCAAATACACATTTTTTAGATACTGTTTCCAGTGTGCCTGAAGCGATACGCCACTAGTTGTGTATCTTAAGAGAAACATCGTTACTTTTGAAAGGGGTTTCTAGAAGTTGCTGATTTGATTCTGCTGGTGACGAATTATTGGCTACCTCAAGAGAGTCATAGAGATTCCTGCCAGTTCTTCACCCAAATACACATTTTTTAGATACTCTTTCCAGTCTGCCTGATAGCTACGCCACTAGTTGTGTATCTTAAGAGTCATTGTAACTTTTGCCAGGGGTTTCTTGAAGTTGCTGATGTGATTATGCTGGTGACGAGGCATTGGCTACCCTATGAGTGTCATAGTGATTCCTGATATTTGCTCACCCAAATACACATTTTTCTGATACTTTGGCCAGTCTGCCTCAAGTGACACCCCACTAGCTGTGTATCTTATGAGAAGCTTCGTTACCTTTGCAAGCGGTTTCTTGAAGTTGGTGATGTGATTATGTTGGTGACGAGGCATTGACTACCTTCAGAGAGTCATAGTGCTTCCAGCCAGTTGCTCACCCAAATACACATTTTGAGATACTGTGGCCAGTCTGCCTGAAGCGATACGCCACTAGTTGTGTATCTTAAGAGAAACATCGTTACTCTTGCCAGCGGTTTCTTGACTTTGAGGATGTGATTATACTGGTGACGAGATATTGGTTACCCTAAGAGAGTCACAGTGTTTCGTGCCAGTTGCTCACCCAAATACACATTTTTTAGATACTGTTACCCAGTGTGCCTGAAGCGATACGAAACTAGTTGTGCATCTTAAGAGAAACATCGTTACTTTTGAAAGGGGTTCTAGAAGTTGCTGATTTGATTCTGCTGGTGACGAAGCACTGGCTACCTCAAGAGAGTCATAGAGATTCCTGCCAGTTCTTCACCAAACACACATTTTTTAGATACTCCTTCCAGTCTGCCTGATAGCTACGCCACTAGTTGTGTATCTTAAGAGTCATTGTAACTTTTGCCAGGGGTTTCTTGAAGTTGCTGATGTGATTATGCTGGTGACGAGGCATTGGCTACCCTATGAGTGTCATAGTGATTCCTGCTAGTTGCTCACCCAAATACACATTTTTTTTGATACTTTGTCCAGTCTGCCTCAAGTGACACCCCACTAGCTGTGTATCTTATGAGAAGCTTCATTACCTTTGCAAGCGGTTTCCTGAAGTTGGTGATGGGATTATGTTGGTGACGAGGCATTGGCTACCTTAAGAGAGTCATAGTGCTTATTGCCATTGCTCACCCAAATGCACATTTTGAGATACTGTGGCCAGTCTGCCTGAAGCGATACGCCACTAGTTGTGTATCTTAAGAGAAACATCGTTACTTTTGAAAGGGGTTTCTAGAAGTTGCTGATTTGATTCTGCTGGTGACGAATTATTGGCTACCTCAAGAGAGTCATAGAGATTCCTGCCAGTTCTTCACCCAAATACACATTTTTTAGATACTCTTTCCAGTCTGCCTGATAGCTACGCCACTAGTTGTGTATCTTAAGAGTCATTGTAACTTTTGCCAGGGGTTTCTTGAAGTTGCTGATGTGATTATGCTGGTGACGAGGCATTGGCTACCCTATGAGTGTCATAGTGATTCCTGCTAGTTGCTCACCCAAATACACATTTTTTTGATACTTTGGCCAGTCTGCCTCAAGTGACACCCCACTAGCTGTGTATCTTATGAGAAGCTTCGTTACCTTTGCAAGCGGTTTCTTGAAGTTGGTGATGTGATTATGTTGGTGACGAGGCATTGGCTACCTTAAGAGAGTCATAGTGCTTTCTGCCAGTTGCTCACCCAAATACACATTTTGAGATACTGTGGCCAGTCTGCCTGAAGCGATACGCCACTAGTTGTGTATCTTAAGAGAAACATCGTTACTCTTGCCAGCGGTTTCTTGACTTTGAAGATGTGATTATACTGGTGACGAGATATTGGTTACCCTAAGAGAGTCACAGTGTTTCGTGCCAGTTGCTCACCCAAATACATATTTTTTAGATACTGTTTCCAGTGTGCCTGAAGCGATACGCCACTAGTAGTGTATCTTAAGAGAAACATCGTTACTCTTGCCAGCGGTTTCTTGACTTTGAAGATGTGATTATACTGGTGACGAGATATTGGCTACCCTAAGAGAGTCACAGTGTTTCCTGCCAGTTGCTCATCCAAATACACATTTTTTAGATACTCTTTACAGTCTGCCTGATAGCTACGCCACTAGTTGTGTATCTTAAGAGTCATTGTAACTTTTGCCAGGGGTTTCTTGAAGTTGCTGATGTGATTATGCTGGTGACGAGGCATTGGCTACCCTATGAGTGTCATAGTGATTCCTGATATTTGCTCACCCAAATACACATTTTTCTGATACTTTGGCCAGTCTGCCTCAAGTGACACCCCACTAGCTGTGTATCTTATGAGAAGCTTCGTTACCTTTGCAAGCGGTTTCTTGAAGTTGGTGATGTGATTATGTTGGTGACGAGGCATTGACTACCTTCAGAGAGTCATAGTGCTTCCAGCCAGTTGCTCACCCAAATACACATTTTGAGATACTGTGGCCAGTCTGCCTGAAGCGATACGCCACTAGTTGTGTATCTTAAGAGAAACATCGTTACTCTTGCCAGCGGTTTCTTGACTTTGAGGATGTGATTATACTGGTGACGAGATATTGGTTACCCTAAGAGAGTCACAGTGTTTCGTGCCAGTTGCTCACCCAAATACACATTTTTTGGATACTGTTTCCAGTGTGCCTGAAGCGATACGAAACTAGTTGTGTATCTTAAGAGAAACATCGTTACTTTTGAAAGGGGTTCTAGAAGTTGCTGATTTGATTCTGCTGGTGACGAAGCACTGGCTACCTCAAGAGAGTCATAGAGATTCCTGCCAGTTCTTCACCAAACACACATTTTTTAGATACTCCTTCCAGTCTGCCTGAAGCGATACGCCACTAGTTGTGTATCTTAAGAGAAACATCGTTACTCTTGCCAGCGGTTTCTTGACTTTGAAGATGTGATTATACTGGTGACGAGATATTGGTTACCCTAAGAGACTCACAGTGTTTCGTGCCAGTTGCTCACCCAAATACATATTTTTTAGATACTGTTTCCAGTGTGCCTGAAGCGATACGCCACTAGTAGTGTATCTTAAGAGAAACATCGTTACTCTTGCCAGCGGTTTCTTGACTTTGAAGATGTGATTATACTGGTGACGAGATATTGGCTACCCTAAGAGAGTCACAGTGTTTCCTGCCAGTTGCTCATCCAAATACACATTTTTTAGATACTCTTTACAGTCTGCCTGATAGCTACGCCACTAGTTGTGTATCTTAAGAGTCATTGTAACTTTTGCCAGGGGTTTCTTGAAGTTGCTGATGTGATTATGCTGGTGACGAGGCATTGGCTACCCTATGAGTGTCATAGTGATTCCTGATATTTGCTCACCCAAATACACATTTTTCTGATACTTTGGCCAGTCTGCCTCAAGTGACACCCCACTAGCTGTGTATCTTATGAGAAGCTTCGTTACCTTTGCAAGCGGTTTCTTGAAGTTGGTGATGTGATTATGTTGGTGACGAGGCATTGACTACCTTCAGAGAGTCATAGTGCTTCCAGCCAGTTGCTCACCCAAATACACATTTTGAGATACTGTGGCCAGTCTGCCTGAAGAGATACGCCACTAGTTGTGTATCTTAAGAGAAACATCGTTACTCTTGCCAGCGGTTTCTTGACTTTGAGGATGTGATTATACTGGTGACGAGATATTGGTTACCCTAAGAGAGTCACAGTGTTTCGTGCCAGTTGCTCACCCAAATACACATTTTTTGGATACTGTTTCCAGTGTGCCTGAAGCGATACGAAACTAGTTGTGTATCTTAAGAGAAACATCGTTACTTTTGAAAGGGGTTCTAGAAGTTGCTGATTTGATTCTGCTGGTGACGAAGCACTGGCTACCTCAAGAGAGTCATAGAGATTCCTGCCAGTTCTTCACCAAACACACATTTTTTAGATACTCCTTCCAGTCTGCCTGAAGCGATACGCCACTAGTTGTGTATCTTAAGAGAAACATCGTTACTCTTGCCAGCGGTTTCTTGACTTTGAAGATGTGATTATACTGGTGACGAGATATTGGTTACCCTAAGAGAGTCACAGTGTTTCGTGCCAGTTGCTCACCCAAATACATATTTTTTAGATACTGTTTCCAGTGTGCCTGAAGCGATACGCCACTAGTAGTGTATCTTAAGAGAAACATCGTTACTCTTGCCAGCGGTTTCTTGACTTTGAAGATGTGATTATACTGGTGACGAGATATTGGCTACCCTAAGAGAGTCACAGTGTTTCCTGCCAGTTGCTCATCCAAATACACATTTTTTAGATACTCTTTACAGTCTGCCTGATAGCTACGCCACTAGTTGTGTATCTTAAGAGTCATTGTAACTTTTGCCAGGGGTTTCTTGAAGTTGCTGATGTGATTATGCTGGTGACGAGGCATTGGCTACCCTATGAGTGTCATAGTGATTCCTGATATTTGCTCACCCAAATACACATTTTTCTGATACTTTGGCCAGTCTGCCTCAAGTGACACCCCACTAGCTGTGTATCTTATGAGAAGCTTCGTTACCTTTGCAAGCGGTTTCTTGAAGTTGGTGATGTGATTATGTTGGTGACGAGGCATTGACTACCTTCAGAGAGTCATAGTGCTTCCAGCCAGTTGCTGACCCAAATACACATTTTGAGATACTGTGGCCAGTCTGCCTGAAGCGATACGCCACTAGTTGTGTATCTTAAGAGAAACATCGTTACTCTTGCCAGCGGTTTCTTGACTTTGAGGATGTGATTATACTGGTGACGAGATATTGGTTACCCTAAGAGAGTCACAGTGTTTCGTGCCAGTTGCTCACCCAAATACACATTTTTTAGATACTGTTTCCAGTGTGCCTGAAGCGATACGAAACTAGTTGTGTATCTTAAGAGAAACATAGTTACTTTTGAAAGGGGTTCTAGAAGTTGCTGATTTGATTCTGCTGGTGACGAAGCACTGGCTACCTCAAGAGAGTCATAGAGATTCCTGCCAGTTCTTCACCAAACACACTTTTTTTAGATACTCCTTCCAGTCTGCCTGATAGCTACGCCACTAGTTGTGTATCTTAAGAGTCATTGTAACTTTTGCCAGGGGTTTCTTGAAGTTGCTGATGTGATTATGCTGGTGACGAGGCATTGGCTACCCTATGAGTGTCATAGTGATTCCTGCTAGTTGCTCACCCAAATACACATTTTTTTGATACTTTGTCCAGTCTGCCTCAAGTGACACCCCACTAGCTGTGTATCTTATGAGAAGCTTCATTACCTTTGCAAGCGGTTTCCTGAAGTTGGTGATGGGATTATGTTGGTGACGAGGCATTGGCTACCTTAAGAGAGTCATAGTGCTTATTGCCATTGCTCACCCAAATGCACATTTTGAGATACTGTGGCCAGTCTGCCTGAAGCGATACGCCACTAGTTGTGTATCTTAAGAGAAACATCGTTACTTTTGAAAGGGGTTTCTAGAAGTTGCTGATTTGATTCTGCTGGTGACGAATTATTGGCTACCTCAAGAGAGTCATAGAGATTCCTGCCAGTTCTTCACCCAAATATACATTATTTAGATACTCTTTCCAGTCTGCCTGATAGCTACGCCACTAGTTGTGTATCTTAAGAGTCATTGTAACTTTTGCCAGGGGTTTCTTGAAGTTGCTGATGTGATTATGCTGGTGACGAGGCATTGGCTACCCTATGAGTGTCATAGTGATTCCTGCTAGTTGCTCACCCAAATACACATTTTTTTGATACTTTGGCCAGTCTGCCTCAAGTGACACCCCACTAGCTGTGTATCTTATGAGAAGCTTCGTTACCTTTGCAAGCGGTTTCTTGAAGTTGGTGATGTGATTATGTTGGTGACGAGGCATTGGCTACCTTAAGAGAGTCATAGTGCTTTCTGCCAGTTGCTCACCCAAATACACATTTTGAGATACTGTGGCCAGTCTGCCTGAAGCGATACGCCACTAGTTGTGTATCTTAAGAGAAACATCGTTACTCTTGCCAGCGGTTTCTTGACTTTGAAGATGTGATTATACTGGTGACGAGATATTGGTTACCCTAAGAGAGTCACAGTGTTTCGTGCCAGTTGCTCACCCAAATACACATTTTTTAGTTACTGTTTCCAGTGTGCCTGAAGCGATACGCCACTAGTTGTGTATCTTAAGAGAAACATCGTTACTTTTGAAAGGGGTTTCTAGAAGTTGCTGATTTGATTCTGCTGGTGACGAATTATTGGCTACCTCAAGAGAGTCATAGAGATTCCTGCCAGTTCTTCACCCAAATACACATTTTTTAGATACTCTTTCCAGTCTGCCTGATAGCTACGCCACTAGTTGTGTATCTTAAGAGTCATTGTAACTTTTGCCAGGGGTTTCTTGAAGTTGCTGATGTGATTATGCTGGTGACGAGGCATTGGCTACCCTATGAGTGTCATAGTGATTCATGCTAGTTGCTCACCCAAATACACATTTTTTTGATACTTTGGCCAGTCTGCCTCAAGTGACACCCCACTAGCTGTGTATCTTATGAGAAGCTTCGTTACCTTTGCAAGCGGTTTCTTGAAGTTGGTGATGTGATTATGTTGGTGACGAGGCATTGGCTACCTTAAGAGAGTCATAGTGCTTTCTGCCAGTTGCTCACCCAAATACACATTTTGAGATACTGTGGCCAGTCTGCCTGAAGCGATACGCCACTAGTTGTGTATCTTAAGAGAAACATCGTTACTCTTGCCAGCGGTTTCTTGACTTTGAGGATGTGATTATACTGGTGACGAGATATTGGTTACCCTAAGAGAGTCACAGTGTTTCGTGCCAGTTGCTCACCCAAATACACATTTTTTAGATACTGTTTCCAGTGTGCCTGAAGCGATACGAAACTAGTTGTGTATCTTAAGAGAAACATCGTTACTTTTGAAAGGGGTTCTAGAAGTTGCTGATTTGATTCTGCTGGTGACGAAGCACTGGCTACCTCAAGAGAGTCATAGAGATTCCTGCCAGTTCTTCACCAAACACACATTTTTTAGATACTCCTTCCAGTCTGCCTGATAGCTACGCCACTAGTTGTGTATCTTAAGAGTCATTGTAACTTTTGCCAGGGGTTTCTTGAAGTTGCTGATGTGATTATGCTGGTGACGAGGCATTGGCTACCCTATGAGTGTCATAGTGATTCCTGCTAGTTGCTCACCCAAATACACATTTTTTTGATACTTTGTCCAGTCTGCCTCAAGTGACACCCCACTAGCTGTGTATCTTATGAGAAGCTTCATTACCTTTGCAAGCGGTTTCCTGAAGTTGGTGATGGGATTATTTTGGTGACGAGGCATTGGCTACCTTAAGAGAGTCATAGTGCTTATTGCCATTGCTCACCCAAATGCACATTTTGAGATACTGTGGCCAGTCTGCCTGAAGCGATACGCCACTAGTTGTGTATCTTAAGAGAAACATCGTTACTTTTGAAAGGGGTTTCTAGAAGTTGCTGATTTGATTCTGCTGGTGACGAATTATTGGCTACCTCAAGAGAGTCATAGAGATTCCTGCCAGTTCTTCACCCAAATACACATTTTTTAGATACTCTTTCCAGTCTGCCTGATAGCTACGCCACTAGTTGTGTATCTTAAGAGTCATTGTAACTTTTGCCAGGGGTTTCTTGAAGTTGCTGATGTGATTATGCTGGTGACGAGGCATTGGCTACCCTATGAGTGTCATAGTCATTCCTGCTAGTTGCTCACCCAAATACACATTTTTTTGATACTTTGGCCAGTCTGCCTCAAGTGACACCCCACTAGCTGTGTATCTTATGAGAAGCTTCGTTACCTTTGCAAGCGGTTTCTTGAAGTTGGTGATGTGATTATGTTGGTGACGAGGCATTGGCTACCTTAAGAGAGTCATAGTGCTTTCTGCCAGTTGCTCACCCAAATACACATTTTGAGATACTGTGGCCAGTCTGCCTGAAGCGATACGCCACTAGTTGTGTATCTTAAGAGAAACATCGTTACTCTTGCCAGCGGTTTCTTGACTTTGAAGATGTGATTATACTGGTGACGAGATATTGGTTACCCTAAGAGAGTCACAGTGTTTCGTGCCAGTTGCTCACCCAAATACATATTTTTTAGATACTGTTTTCAGTGTGCCTGAAGCGATACGTCACTAGTTGTGTATCTTAAGAGAAACATCGTTACTCTTGCCAGCGGTTTCTTGACTTTGAAGATGTGATTATACTGGTGACGAGATATTGGCTACCCTAAGAGAGTCACAGTGTTTCCTGCCAGTTGCTCATCCAAATACACATTTTTTAGATACTCTTTACAGTCTGCCTGATAGCTACGCCACTAGTTGTGTATCTTAAGAGTCATTGTAACTTTTGCCAGGGGTTTCTTGAAGTTGCTGATGTGATTATGCTGGTGACGAGGCATTGGCTACCCTATGAGTGTCATAGTGATTCCTGCTAGTTGCTCACCCAAATACACATTTTTTTGATACTTTGGCCAGTCTGCCTCAAGTGACACCCCACTAGCTGTGTATCTTATGAGAAGCTTCGTTACCTTTGCAAGCGGTTTCTTGAAGTTGGTGATGTGATTATGTTGGTGACGAGGCATTGGCTACCTTAAGAGAGTCATAGTGCTTTCTGCCAGTTGCTCACCCAAATACACATTTTGAGATACTGTGGCCAGTCTGCCTGAAGAGATACGCCACTAGTTGTGTATCTTAAGAGAAACATCGTTACTCTTGCCAGCGGTTTCTTGACTTTGAGGATGTGATTATACTGGTGACGAGATATTGGTTACCCTAAGAGAGTCACAGTGTTTCGTGCCAGTTGCTCACCCAAATACACATTTTTTGGATACTGTTTCCAGTGTGCCTGAAGCGATACGAAACTAGTTGTGTATCTTAAGAGAAACATCGTTACTTTTGAAAGGGGTTCTAGAAGTTGCTGATTTGATTCTGCTGGTGACGAAGCACTGGCTACCTCAAGAGAGTCATAGAGATTCCTGCCAGTTCTTCACCAAACACACATTTTTTAGATACTCCTTCCAGTCTGCCTGAAGCGATACGCCACTAGTTGTGTATCTTAAGAGAAACATCGTTACTCTTGCCAGCGGTTTCTTGACTTTGAAGATGTGATTATACTGGTGACGAGATATTGGTTACCCTAAGAGAGTCACAGTGTTTCGTGCCAGTTGCTCACCCAAATACATATTTTTTAGATACTGTTTCCAGTGTGCCTGAAGCGATACGCCACTAGTAGTGTATCTTAAGAGAAACATCGTTACTCTTGCCAGCGGTTTCTTGACTTTGAAGATGTGATTATACTGGTGACGAGATATTGGCTACCCTAAGAGAGTCACAGTGTTTCCTGCCAGTTGCTCATCCAAATACACATTTTTTAGATACTCTTTACAGTCTGCCTGATAGCTACGCCACTAGTTGTGTATCTTAAGAGTCATTGTAACTTTTGCCAGGGGTTTCTTGAAGTTGCTGATGTGATTATGCTGGTGACGAGGCATTGGCTACCCTATGAGTGTCATAGTGATTCCTGATATTTGCTCACCCAAATACACATTTTTCTGATACTTTGGCCAGTCTGCCTCAAGTGACACCCCACTAGCTGTGTATCTTATGAGAAGCTTCGTTACCTTTGCAAGCGGTTTCTTGAAGTTGGTGATGTGATTATGTTGGTGACGAGGCATTGACTACCTTCAGAGAGTCATAGTGCTTCCAGCCAGTTGCTGACCCAAATACACATTTTGAGATACTGTGGCCAGTCTGCCTGAAGCGATACGCCACTAGTTGTGTATCTTAAGAGAAACATCGTTACTCTTGCCAGCGGTTTCTTGACTTTGAGGATGTGATTATACTGGTGACGAGATATTGGTTACCCTAAGAGAGTCACAGTGTTTCGTGCCAGTTGCTCACCCAAATACACATTTTTTAGATACTGTTTCCAGTGTGCCTGAAGCGATACGAAACTAGTTGTGTATCTTAAGAGAAACATAGTTACTTTTGAAAGGGGTTCTAGAAGTTGCTGATTTGATTCTGCTGGTGACGAAGCACTGGCTACCTCAAGAGAGTCATAGAGATTCCTGCCAGTTCTTCACCAAACACACTTTTTTTAGATACTCCTTCCAGTCTGCCTGATAGCTACGCCACTAGTTGTGTATCTTAAGAGTCATTGTAACTTTTGCCAGGGGTTTCTTGAAGTTGCTGATGTGATTATGCTGGTGACGAGGCATTGGCTACCCTATGAGTGTCATAGTGATTCCTGCTAGTTGCTCACCCAAATACACATTTTTTTGATACTTTGTCCAGTCTGCCTCAAGTGACACCCCACTAGCTGTGTATCTTATGAGAAGCTTCATTACCTTTGCAAGCGGTTTCCTGAAGTTGGTGATGGGATTATGTTGGTGACGAGGCATTGGCTACCTTAAGAGAGTCATAGTGCTTATTGCCATTGCTCACCCAAATGCACATTTTGAGATACTGTGGCCAGTCTGCCTGAAGCGATACGCCACTAGTTGTGTATCTTAAGAGAAACATCGTTACTTTTGAAAGGGGTTTCTAGAAGTTGCTGATTTGATTCTGCTGGTGACGAATTATTGGCTACCTCAAGAGAGTCATAGAGATTCCTGCCAGTTCTTCACCCAAATATACATTATTTAGATACTCTTTCCAGTCTGCCTGATAGCTACGCCACTAGTTGTGTATCTTAAGAGTCATTGTAACTTTTGCCAGGGGTTTCTTGAAGTTGCTGATGTGATTATGCTGGTGACGAGGCATTGGCTACCCTATGAGTGTCATAGTGATTCCTGCTAGTTGCTCACCCAAATACACATTTTTTTGATACTTTGGCCAGTCTGCCTCAAGTGACACCCCACTAGCTGTGTATCTTATGAGAAGCTTCGTTACCTTTGCAAGCGGTTTCTTGAAGTTGGTGATGTGATTATGTTGGTGACGAGGCATTGGCTACCTTAAGAGAGTCATAGTGCTTTCTGCCAGTTGCTCACCCAAATACACATTTTGAGATACTGTGGCCAGTCTGCCTGAAGCGATACGCCACTAGTTGTGTATCTTAAGAGAAACATCGTTACTCTTGCCAGCGGTTTCTTGACTTTGAAGATGTGATTATACTGGTGACGAGATATTGGTTACCCTAAGAGAGTCACAGTGTTTCGTGCCAGTTGCTCACCCAAATACACATTTTTTAGTTACTGTTTCCAGTGTGCCTGAAGCGATACGCCACTAGTTGTGTATCTTAAGAGAAACATCGTTACTTTTGAAAGGGGTTTCTAGAAGTTGCTGATTTGATTCTGCTGGTGACGAATTATTGGCTACCTCAAGAGAGTCATAGAGATTCCTGCCAGTTCTTCACCCAAATACACATTTTTTAGATACTCTTTCCAGTCTGCCTGATAGCTACGCCACTAGTTGTGTATCTTAAGAGTCATTGTAACTTTTGCCAGGGGTTTCTTGAAGTTGCTGATGTGATTATGCTGGTGACGAGGCATTGGCTACCCTATGAGTGTCATAGTGATTCATGCTAGTTGCTCACCCAAATACACATTTTTTTGATACTTTGGCCAGTCTGCCTCAAGTGACACCCCACTAGCTGTGTATCTTATGAGAAGCTTCGTTACCTTTGCAAGCGGTTTCTTGAAGTTGGTGATGTGATTATGTTGGTGACGAGGCATTGGCTACCTTAAGAGAGTCATAGTGCTTTCTGCCAGTTGCTCACCCAAATACACATTTTGAGATACTGTGGCCAGTCTGCCTGAAGCGATACGCCACTAGTTGTGTATCTTAAGAGAAACATCGTTACTCTTGCCAGCGGTTTCTTGACTTTGAGGATGTGATTATACTGGTGACGAGATATTGGTTACCCTAAGAGAGTCACAGTGTTTCGTGCCAGTTGCTCACCCAAATACACATTTTTTAGATACTGTTTCCAGTGTGCCTGAAGCGATACGAAACTAGTTGTGTATCTTAAGAGAAACATCGTTACTTTTGAAAGGGGTTCTAGAAGTTGCTGATTTGATTCTGCTGGTGACGAAGCACTGGCTACCTCAAGAGAGTCATAGAGATTCCTGCCAGTTCTTCACCAAACACACATTTTTTAGATACTCCTTCCAGTCTGCCTGATAGCTACGCCACTAGTTGTGTATCTTAAGAGTCATTGTAACTTTTGCCAGGGGTTTCTTGAAGTTGCTGATGTGATTATGCTGGTGACGAGGCATTGGCTACCCTATGAGTGTCATAGTGATTCCTGCTAGTTGCTCACCCAAATACACATTTTTTTGATACTTTGTCCAGTCTGCCTCAAGTGACACCCCACTAGCTGTGTATCTTATGAGAAGCTTCATTACCTTTGCAAGCGGTTTCCTGAAGTTGGTGATGGGATTATTTTGGTGACGAGGCATTGGCTACCTTAAGAGAGTCATAGTGCTTATTGCCATTGCTCACCCAAATGCACATTTTGAGATACTGTGGCCAGTCTGCCTGAAGCGATACGCCACTAGTTGTGTATCTTAAGAGAAACATCGTTACTTTTGAAAGGGGTTTCTAGAAGTTGCTGATTTGATTCTGCTGGTGACGAATTATTGGCTACCTCAAGAGAGTCATAGAGATTCCTGCCAGTTCTTCACCCAAATACACATTTTTTAGATACTCTTTCCAGTCTGCCTGATAGCTACGCCACTAGTTGTGTATCTTAAGAGTCATTGTAACTTTTGCCAGGGGTTTCTTGATGTTGCTGATGTGATTATGCTGGTGACGAGGCATTGGCTACCCTATGAGTGTCATAGTCATTCCTGCTAGTTGCTCACCCAAATACACATTTTTTTGATACTTTGGCCAGTCTGCCTCAAGTGACACCCCACTAGCTGTGTATCTTATGAGAAGCTTCGTTACCTTTGCAAGCGGTTTCTTGAAGTTGGTGATGTGATTATGTTGGTGACGAGGCATTGGCTACCTTAAGAGAGTCATAGTGCTTTCTGCCAGTTGCTCACCCAAATACACATTTTGAGATACTGTGGCCAGTCTGCCTGAAGCGATACGCCACTAGTTGTGTATCTTAAGAGAAACATCGTTACTCTTGCCAGCGGTTTCTTGACTTTGAAGATGTGATTATACTGGTGACGAGATATTGGTTACCCTAAGAGAGTCACAGTGTTTCGTGCCAGTTGCTCACCCAAATACATATTTTTTAGATACTGTTTTCAGTGTGCCTGAAGCGATACGTCACTAGTTGTGTATCTTAAGAGAAACATCGTTACTCTTGCCAGCGGTTTCTTGACTTTGAAGATGTGATTATACTGGTGACGAGATATTGGCTACCCTAAGAGAGTCACAGTGTTTCCTGCCAGTTGCTCATCCAAATACACATTTTTTAGATACTCTTTACAGTCTGCCTGATAGCTACGCCACTAGTTGTGTATCTTAAGAGTCATTGTAACTTTTGCCAGGGGTTTCTTGAAGTTGCTGATGTGATTATGCTGGTGACGAGGCATTGGCTACCCTATGAGTGTCATAGTGATTCCTGCTAGTTGCTCACCCAAATACACATTTTTTTGATACTTTGGCCAGTCTGCCTCAAGTGACACCCCACTAGCTGTGTATCTTATGAGAAGCTTCGTTACCTTTGCAAGCGGTTTCTTGAAGTTGGTGATGTGATTATGTTGGTGACGAGGCATTGGCTACCTTAAGAGAGTCATAGTGCTTTCTGCCAGTTGCTCACCCAAATACACATTTTGAGATACTGTGGCCAGTCTGCCTGAAGCGATACGCCACTAGTTGTGTATCTTAAGAGAAACATCGTTACTCTTGCCAGCGGTTTCTTGACTTTGAGGATGTGATTATACTGCTGACGAAATATTGGTTACCCTAAGAGAGTCACAGTGTTTCGTGCCAGTTGCTCACCCAAATACACGTTTTTTAGATACTGTTTCCAGTGTGCCTGAAGCGATACGCCACTAGTTGTGTATCTTAAGAGAAACATCGTTTCTCTTGCCAGCGGTTTCTTGACTTTGAAGATGTGATTATACTGGTGACGAGATATTGGCTACCCTAAGAGAGTCACAGTGTTTCCTGCCAGTTGCTCATCCAAATACACATTTTTTAGATACTCTTTACAGTCTGCCTGATAGCTACGCCACTAGTTGTGTATCTTAAGAGTCAATGTAACTTTTGGCAGGGGTTTCTTGAAGTTGCTGATGTGATTATGCTGGTGACGAGGCATTGGCTACCCTATGAGTGTCATAGTGATTCCTGCTAGTTGCTCACCCAAATACACATTTTTTTGATACTTTGTCCAGTCTGCCTCAAGTGACACCCCACTAGCTGTGTATCTTATGAGAAGCTTCATTACCTTTGCAAGCGGTTTCCTGAAGTTGGTGATGGGATTATGTTGGTGACGAGGCATTGGCTACCTTAAGAGAGTCATAGTGCTTATTGCCATTGCTCACCCAAATGCACATTTTGAGATACTGTGGCCAGTCTGCCTGAAGCGATACGCCACTAGTTGTGTATCTTAAGAGAAACATCGTTACTTTTGAAAGGGGTTTCTAGAAGTTGCTGATTTGATTCTGCTGGTGACGAATTATTGGCTACCTCAAGAGAGTCATAGAGATTCCTGCCAGTTCTTCACCCAAATATACATTATTTAGATACTCTTTCCAGTCTGCCTGATAGCTACGCCACTAGTTGTGTATCTTAAGAGTCATTGTAACTTTTGCCAGGGGTTTCTTGAAGTTGCTGATGTGATTATGCTGGTGACGAGGCATTGGCTACCCTATGAGTGTCATAGTGATTCCTGCTAGTTGCTCACCCAAATACACATTTTTTTGATACTTTGGCCAGTCTGCCTCAAGTGACACCCCACTAGCTGTGTATCTTATGAGAAGCTTCGTTACCTTTGCAAGCGGTTTCTTGAAGTTGGTGATGTGATTATGTTGGTGACGAGGCATTGGCTACCTTAAGAGAGTCATAGTGCTTTCTGCCAGTTGCTCACCCAAATACACATTTTGAGATACTGTGGCCAGTCTGCCTGAAGCGATACGCCACTAGTTGTGTATCTTAAGAGAAACATCGTTACTCTTGCCAGCGGTTTCTTGACTTTGAAGATGTGATTATACTGGTGACGAGATATTGGTTACCCTAAGAGAGTCACAGTGTTTCGTGCCAGTTGCTCACCCAAATACACATTTTTTAGTTACTGTTTCCAGTGTGCCTGAAGCGATACGCCACTAGTTGTGTATCTTAAGAGAAACATCGTTACTTTTGAAAGGGGTTTCTAGAAGTTGCTGATTTGATTCTGCTGGTGACGAATTATTGGCTACCTCAAGAGAGTCATAGAGATTCCTGCCAGTTCTTCACCCAAATACACATTTTTTAGATACTCTTTCCAGTCTGCCTGATAGCTACGCCACTAGTTGTGTATCTTAAGAGTCATTGTAACTTTTGCCAGGGGTTTCTTGAAGTTGCTGATGTGATTATGCTGGTGACGAGGCATTGGCTACCCTATGAGTGTCATAGTGATTCATGCTAGTTGCTCACCCAAATACACATTTTTTTGATACTTTGGCCAGTCTGCCTCAAGTGACACCCCACTAGCTGTGTATCTTATGAGAAGCTTCGTTACCTTTGCAAGCGGTTTCTTGAAGTTGGTGATGTGATTATGTTGGTGACGAGGCATTGGCTACCTTAAGAGAGTCATAGTGCTTTCTGCCAGTTGCTCACCCAAATACACATTTTGAGATACTGTGGCCAGTCTGCCTGAAGCGATACGCCACTAGTTGTGTATCTTAAGAGAAACATCGTTACTCTTGCCAGCGGTTTCTTGACTTTGAGGATGTGATTATACTGGTGACGAGATATTGGTTACCCTAAGAGAGTCACAGTGTTTCGTGCCAGTTGCTCACCCAAATACACATTTTTTAGATACTGTTTCCAGTGTGCCTGAAGCGATACGAAACTAGTTGTGTATCTTAAGAGAAACATCGTTACTTTTGAAAGGGGTTCTAGAAGTTGCTGATTTGATTCTGCTGGTGACGAAGCACTGGCTACCTCAAGAGAGTCATAGAGATTCCTGCCAGTTCTTCACCAAACACACATTTTTTAGATACTCCTTCCAGTCTGCCTGATAGCTACGCCACTAGTTGTGTATCTTAAGAGTCATTGTAACTTTTGCCAGGGGTTTCTTGAAGTTGCTGATGTGATTATGCTGGTGACGAGGCATTGGCTACCCTATGAGTGTCATAGTGATTCCTGCTAGTTGCTCACCCAAATACACATTTTTTTGATACTTTGTCCAGTCTGCCTCAAGTGACACCCCACTAGCTGTGTATCTTATGAGAAGCTTCATTACCTTTGCAAGCGGTTTCCTGAAGTTGGTGATGGGATTATTTTGGTGACGAGGCATTGGCTACCTTAAGAGAGTCATAGTGCTTATTGCCATTGCTCACCCAAATGCACATTTTGAGATACTGTGGCCAGTCTGCCTGAAGCGATACGCCACTAGTTGTGTATCTTAAGAGAAACATCGTTACTTTTGAAAGGGGTTTCTAGAAGTTGCTGATTTGATTCTGCTGGTGACGAATTATTGGCTACCTCAAGAGAGTCATAGAGATTCCTGCCAGTTCTTCACCCAAATACACATTTTTTAGATACTCTTTCCAGTCTGCCTGATAGCTACGCCACTAGTTGTGTATCTTAAGAGTCATTGTAACTTTTGCCAGGGGTTTCTTGAAGTTGCTGATGTGATTATGCTGGTGACGAGGCATTGGCTACCCTATGAGTGTCATAGTCATTCCTGCTAGTTGCTCACCCAAATACACATTTTTTTGATACTTTGGCCAGTCTGCCTCAAGTGACACCCCACTAGCTGTGTATCTTATGAGAAGCTTCGTTACCTTTGCAAGCGGTTTCTTGAAGTTGGTGATGTGATTATGTTGGTGACGAGGCATTGGCTACCTTAAGAGAGTCATAGTGCTTTCTGCCAGTTGCTCACCCAAATACACATTTTGAGATACTGTGGCCAGTCTGCCTGAAGCGATACGCCACTAGTTGTGTATCTTAAGAGAAACATCGTTACTCTTGCCAGCGGTTTCTTGACTTTGAAGATGTGATTATACTGGTGACGAGATATTGGTTACCCTAAGAGAGTCACAGTGTTTCGTGCCAGTTGCTCACCCAAATACATATTTTTTAGATACTGTTTTCAGTGTGCCTGAAGCGATACGTCACTAGTTGTGTATCTTAAGAGAAACATCGTTACTCTTGCCAGCGGTTTCTTGACTTTGAAGATGTGATTATACTGGTGACGAGATATTGGCTACCCTAAGAGAGTCACAGTGTTTCCTGCCAGTTGCTCATCCAAATACACATTTTTTAGATACTCTTTACAGTCTGCCTGATAGCTACGCCACTAGTTGTGTATCTTAAGAGTCATTGTAACTTTTGCCAGGGGTTTCTTGAAGTTGCTGATGTGATTATGCTGGTGACGAGGCATTGGCTACCCTATGAGTGTCATAGTGATTCCTGCTAGTTGCTCACCCAAATACACATTTTTTTGATACTTTGGCCAGTCTGCCTCAAGTGACACCCCACTAGCTGTGTATCTTATGAGAAGCTTCGTTACCTTTGCAAGCGGTTTCTTGAAGTTGGTGATGTGATTATGTTGGTGACGAGGCATTGGCTACCTTAAGAGAGTCATAGTGCTTTCTGCCAGTTGCTCACCCAAATACACATTTTGAGATACTGTGGCCAGTCTGCCTGAAGCGATACGCCACTAGTTGTGTATCTTAAGAGAAACATCGTTACTCTTGCCAGCGGTTTCTTGACTTTGAGGATGTGATTATACTGCGACGAAATATTGGTTACCCTAAGAGAGTCACAGTGTTTCGTGCCAGTTGCTCACCCAAATACACGTTTTTTAGATACTGTTTCCAGTGTGCCTGAAGCGATACGCCACTAGTTGTGTATCTTAAGAGAAACATCGTTTCTCTTGCCAGCGGTTTCTTGACTTTGAAGATGTGATTATACTGGTGACGAGATATTGGCTACCCTAAGAGAGTCACAGTGTTTCCTGCCAGTTGCTCATCCAAATACACATTTTTTAGATACTCTTTACAGTCTGCCTGATAGCTACGCCACTAGTTGTGTATCTTAAGAGTCAATGTAACTTTTGGCAGGGGTTTCTTGAAGTTGCTGATGTGATTATGCTGGTGACGAGGCATTGGCTACCCTATGAGTGTCATAGTGATTCCTGCTATTTGCTCACCCAAATACACATTTTTCTGATACTTTGGCCAGTCTGCCTCAAGTGACACCCCACTAGCTGTGTATCTTATGAGAAGCTTCGTTACCTTTGCAAGCGGTTTCTTGAAGTTGGTGATGTGATTATGTTGGTGACGAGGCATTGGCTACCTTAAGAGAGTCATAGTGCTTTCTGCCAGTTGCTCACCCAAATACACATTTTGAGATACTGTGGCCAGTCTGCCTGAAGCGATACGCCACTAGTTGTGTATCTTAAGAGAAACATCGTTACTCTTGCCAGCGGTTTCTTGACTTTGAGGATGTGATTATACTGCTGACGAAATATTGGTTACCCTAAGAGAGTCACAGTGTTTCGTGCCAGTTGCTCACCCAAATACACATTTTTTAGATACTGTTTCCAGTGTGCCTGAAGCGATACGCCACTAGTTGTGTATCTTAAGAGAAACATCGTTTCTCTTGCCAGCGGTTTCTTGACTTTGAAGATGTGATTATACTGGTGACGAGATATTGGCTACCCTAAGAGAGTCACAGTGTTTCCTGCCAGTTGCTCATCCAAATACACATTTTTTAGATACTCTTTACAGTCTGCCTGATAGCTACGCCACTAGTTGTGTATCTTAAGAGTCATTGTTACTTTTGCCAGGGGTTTCTTGAAGTTGCTGATGTGATTATGCTGGTGACGAGGCATTGGCTACCCTATGAGTGTCATAGTGATTCCTGCTATTTGCTCACCCAAATACACATTTTTTTGATACTTTGGCCAGTCTGCCTCAAGTGACACCCCACTAGCTGTGTATCTTATGAGAAGCTTCGTTACCTTTGCAAGCGGTTTCTTGAAGTTGGTGATGTGATTATGTTGGTGACGAGGCATTGACTACCTTAAGAGAGTCATAGTGCTTCCTGCCAGTTGCTCACCCAAATACACATTTTGAGATACTGTGGCCAGTCTGCCTGAGGCGATACGCCACTAGTTGTGTATCTTAAGAGAAACTTCGTTACTCTTGCCAGCGGTTTCTTGACTTTGAAGATGTGATTATACTGGTGACGAGATATTGGTTTCCCTAAGAGAGTCACAGTGTTTCGTGCCAGTTGCACACCCAAATACACATTTTTTAGATACTGTTTCCAGTGTGCCTGAAGCGATACGCCACTAGTTGTGTATCTTAAGAGAAACATCGTTACTTTTAAAAGGGGTTTCTAGAAGTTGCTGATTTGATTCTGCTGGTGACGAATCATTGGCTACCTCAAGAGAGTCATAGAGATTCCTGCCAGTTCTTCACCCAAATACACATTTTTTAGATACTCTTTCCAGTCTGCCTGATAGCTACGCCACTAGTTGTGTATCTTAAGATCCATTGTAACTTTTGCCAGGGGTTTCTTGAAGTTGCTGATGTGATTATGCTGGTGACGAGGCATTGGCTGCCCTATGAGTGTCATAGTGATTCCTGCTAGTTGCTCACCCAAATACACCTTTTTTTGATACTTTGGCAAGTCTCCTCAAGTGACACCCCACTAGCTGTGTATCTTATGAGAAGCTTCGTTAGCTTTGCAAGCGGTTTCCTGAAGTTGGTGATGGGATTATGTTGGTGACTAGGCATTGGCTACCTTAAGAGAGTCATAGTGCTTCCTGCCAGTTGCTCACCCAAATACACATTTTGAGATACTGTGGCCAGTCTGCCTGAAGCGATACGCCACTAGTTGTGTATCTTAAGAGAAACATCGTTACTCTTGCCAGCGGTTTCTTGACTTTGAAGATGTGATTATACTGGTGACGAGATATTGGATACCCTAAGAGAGTCACAGTGTTTCCTGCCAGTTGCTCATCCAAATACACATTTTTTAGATACCCTTTCCAGTCTGCCTGATAGCTACGCCACTAGTTGTGTATCTTAAGAGTCATTGTAACTTTTGCCAGGGGTTTCTTGAAGTTGCTGATGTGATTATGCTGGTGACGAGGCATTGGCTACCCTATGAGTGTCATAGTGATTCCTGCTAGTTGCTCACCCAAATACACATTTTTTTGATACTTTGGCCAGTCTGCCTCAAGTGACACCCCACTAGCTGTGTATCTTATGAGAAGCTTCGTTACCTTTGCAAGCGGTTTCTTGAAGTTGGTGATGTGATTATGTTGGTGACCAGGCATTGGCTACCTTAAGAGAGTCATAGTGCTTTCTGCCAGTTGCTCACCCAAATACACCTTTTGAGATACTGTGGCCAGTCTGCCTGAAGCGATACGCCACTAGTTGTGTATCTTAAGAGAAACATCGTTACTCTTGCCAGCGGTTTCTTGACTTTGATGATGTGATTATACTGGTGACGAGATATTGGTTACCCTAAGAGAGTCACAGTGTTTCGTGCCAGTTGCTCACCCAAATACACATTTTTTAGATACTGTTTCCAGTGTGCCTGAAGCGATACGCCACTAGTTGTGTATCTTAAGAGAAACATCGTTACTCTTGCCAGCGGTTTCTTGACTTTGAAGATGTGATTATACTGGTGACAAGATATTGGCTACCCTAAGAGAGTCACAGTGTTTCCTGCCAGTTGCTCATCCAAATACACATTTTTTAGATACTCTTTACAGTCTGCCTGATAGCTACGCCACTAGTTGTGTATCTTAAGAGTCATTGTAACTTTTGCCAGGGGTTTCTTGAAGTTGCTGATGTGATTATGCTGGTGACGAGGCATTGGCTACCCTATGAGTGTCATAGTGATTCCTGCTAGTTGCTCACCCAAATACACATTTTTTTGATACTTTGGCCAGTCTGCCTCAAGTGACACCCCACTAGCTGTGTATCTTATGAGAAGCTTCGTTACCTTTGCAAGCGGTTTCTTGAAGTTGGTGATGTGATTATGTTGGTGACGAGGCATTGACTACCTTAAGAGAGTCATAGTGCTTCCTGCCAGTTGCTCACCCAAATACACATTTTGAGATACTGTGGCCAGTCTGCCTGAAGCGATACGCCACTAGTTGTGTATCTTAAGAGAAACATCGTTACTCTTGCCAGCGGTTTCTTGACTTTGAAGATGTGATTATACTGGTGACGAGATATTGGTTTCCCTAAGAGAGTCACAGTGTTTCGTGCCAGTTGCTCACCCAAATACACATTTTTTAGATACTGTTTCCAGTGTGCCTGAAGCGATACGCCACTAGTTGTGTATCTTAAGAGAAACATCGTTACTTTTGAAAGGGGTTTCTAGAAGTTGCTGATTTGATTCTGCTGTTGACGAATCATTGGCTACCTCAAGAGAGTCATAGAGATTCCTGCCAGTTCTTCACCCAAATACACATTTTTTAGATACTCTTTCCAGTCTGCCTGATAGCTACGCCACTAGTTGTGTATCTTAAGAGTCATTGTAACTTTTGCCAGGGGTTTCTTGAAGTTGCTGATGTGATTATGCTGGTGACGAGGCATTGGCTACCCTATGAGTGTCATAGTGATTCCTGCTAGTTGCTCACCCAAATACACATTTTTTTGATACTTTGGCCAGTCTGCCTCAAGTGACACCCCACTAGCTGTGTATCTTATGAGAAGCTTCGTTACCTTTGCAAGCGGTTTCTTAAAGTTGGTGATGTGATTATGTTGGTGACGAGGCATTGGCTACCGTAAGAGAGTCATAGTGCTTCCTGCCAGTTGCTCACCCAAATACACATTTTGAGATACTTTGGCCAGTCTGCCTCAAGTGACACCCCACTAGCTGTGTATCTTATGAGAAGCTTCGTTACCTTTGCAAGCGGTTTCTTGAAGTTGGTGATGTGATTATGTTGGTGACGAGGCATTGGCTACCTTAAGAGAGTCATAGTGCTTTCTGCCAGTTGCTCACCCAAATACACATTTTGAGATACTGTGGCCAGTCTGCCTGAAGCGATACGCCACTAGTTGTGTATCTTAAGAGAAACATCGTTACTCTTGCCAGCGGTTTCTTGACTTTGAAGATGTGATTATACTGGTGACGAGATATTGGTTACCCTAAGAGAGTCACAGTGTTTCGTGCCAGTTGCTCACCCAAATACACATTTTTTAGATACTGTTTCCAGTGTGCCTGAAGCGATACGCCACTAGTTGTGTATCTTAAGAGAAACATCGTTACTTTTGCCAGGGGTTTCTAGAAGTTGCTGATTTGTTTCTGCTGGTGACGAGGCATTGGCTACCTCAAGAGAGTCATAGAGATTCCTGCCAGTTCTTCACCCAAATATACATTATTTAGATACTCTTTCCAGTCTGCCTGATAGCTACGCCACTAGTTGTGTATCTTAAGAGTCATTATAACTTTTGCCAGGGGTTTCTTGAAGTTGCTGATGTGATTATGCTGGTGACGAGGCATTGGCTACCCTATGAGTGTCATAGTGATTCCTGCTAGTTGCTCACCCAAATACACATTTTTTTGATACTTTGGCCAGTCTGCCTCAAGTGACACCCCACTAGCTGTGTATCTTATGAGAAGCTTCGTTACCTTTGGAAGCGGTTTCTTGAAGTTGGTGATGTGATTATGTTGGTGATGAGGCATTGGCTACCTTAAGAGAGTCATAGTGCTTTCTGCCAGTTGCTCACCCAAATACACATTTTGAGATACTGTGGCCAGTCTGCCTGAAGCGATACGCCACTAGTTGTGTATCTTAAGAGAAACATCGTTACTCTTGCCAGCGGTTTCTTGACTTTGAGGATGTGATTATACTGGTGTCGAGATATTGGTTACCCTAAGAGAGTCACAGTGTTTCGTGCCAGTTGCTCACCCAAATACACATTTTTTAGATACTGTTTCCAGTGTGCCTGAAGCGATACGCCACTAGTTGTGTATCTTAAGAGAAACATCGTTACTCTTGCCAGCGGTTTCTTGACTTTGAAGATGTGATTATACTGGCGACGAGATATTGGCTACCCTAAGAGAGTCACAGTGTTTCCTGCCGGTTGCTCATCCAAATACACATTTTTTAGATACTCTTTACAGTCTGCCTGATAGCTACGCCACTAGTTGTGTATCTTAAGAGTCATTGTAACTTTTGCCAGGGGTTTCTTGAAGTTGCTGATGTGATTATGCTGGTGACGAGGCATTGGCTACCCTATGAGTGTCATAGTGATTCCTGCTATTTGCTCACCCAAATACACATTTTTTTGATACTTTGGCCAGTTTGCCTCAAGTGACACCCCACTAGCTGTGTATCTTATGAGAAGCTTCGTTACCTTTGCAAGCGGTTTCTTGAAGTTGGTGATGTGATTATGTTGGTGACGAGGCATTGACTACCTTAAGAGAGTCATAGTGCTTCCTGCCAGTTGCTCACCCAAATACACATTTTGAGATACTGTGGCCAGTCTGCCTGAAGCGATACGCCACTAGTTGTGTATCTTAAGAGAAACATCGTTACTCTTGCCAGCGGTTTCTTGACTTTGAAGATGTGATTATACTGGTGACGAGATATTGGTTTCCCTAAGAGAGTCACAGTGTTTCGTGCCAGTTGCTCACCCAAATACACATTTTTTAGATACTGTTTCCAGTGTGCCTGAAGCGATACGCCACTAGTTGTGTATCTTAAGAGAAACATCGTTACTTTTGAAAGGGGTTTCTAGAAGTTGCTGATTTGATTCTGCTGTTGACGAATCATTGGCTACCTCAAGAGGGTCATAGAGATTCCTGCCAGTTCTTCACCCAAATACACATTTTTTAGATACTCTTTCCAGTCTGCCTGATAGCTATGCCACTAGTTGTGTATCTTAAGAGTCATTGTAACATTTGCCAGGGGTTTCTTGAAGTTGCTGATGTGATTATGCTGATGACGAGGCATTGGCTGCCCTATGAGTGTCATAGTGATTCCTGCTAGTTGCTCACCCAAATACACATTTTTTTGATACTTTGGCAAGTCTCCTCAAGTGACACCCCACTAGCTGTGTATCTTATGAGAAGCTTCGTTAGCTTTGCAAGCGGTTTCCTGAAGTTGGTGATGGAATTATGTTGGTGACTAGGCATTGGCTACCTTAAGAGAGTCATAGTGCTTCCTGCCAGTTGCTCACCCAAATACACATTTTGAGATACTGTGGCCAGTCTGCCTGAAGCGATACGCCACTAGTTGTGTATCTTAAGAGAAACATCGTTACTCTTGCCAGCGGTTTCTTGACTTTGAAGATGTGATTATACTGGTGACGAGATATTGGCTACCCTAAGAGAGTCACAGTGTTTCGTGCCAGTTGCTCACCCAAATACACATTTTTTAGATACTGTTTCCAGTGTGCCTAAAGCGATACGCCACTAGTTGTGTATCTTAAGAGAAATATCGTTACTCTTGCCAGCGGTTTCTTGACTTTGAAGATGTGATTATACTGGTGACGAGATATTGGCTACCCTAAGAGAGTCACAGTGTTTCCTGCCAGTTGCTCATCCAAATACACATTTTTTAGATACTCTTTCCAGTCTGCCTGATAGCTACGCCACTAGTTGTGTATCTTAAGAGTCATTGTAACTTTTGCCAGGGGTTTCTTGAAGTTGCTGATGTGATTATGCTGGTGACGAGGCATTGGCTACCCTATGAGTGGTATAGTGATTCCTGCTATTTGCTCACCCAAATACACATTTTTTTGTTACTTTGGCCAGTCTGCCTCAAGTGACACCCCACTAGCTGTGTATCTTATGAGAAGCTTCGTTACCTTTGCAAGCGGTTTCTTGAAGTTGGTGATGTGATTATGTTGGTGACGAGGCATTGACTACCTTAAGAGAGTCATAGTGCTTCCTGCCAGTTGCTCACCCAAATACACATTTTGAGATACTGTGGCCAGTCTGCCTGAAGCGATACGCCACTAGTTGTGTATCTTAAGAGAAACATCGTTACTCTTGCCAGCGGTTTCTTGACTTTGAAGATGTGATTATACTGGTGACGAGATATTGGTTTCCCTAAGAGAGTCACAGTGTTTCGTGCCAGTTGCTCACCCAAATACACATTTTTTAGATACTGTTTCCAGTGTGCCTGAAGCGATACGCCACTAGTTGTGTATCTTAAGAGAAACATCGTTACTTTTGAAAGGGGTTTCTAGAAGTTGCTGATTTGATTCTGCTGTTGACGAATCATTGGCTACCTCAAGAGAGTCATAGAGATTCCTGCCAGTTCTTCACCCAAATACACATTTTGTAGATACTCTTTCCAGTCTGCCTGATAGCTACGCCACTAGTTGTGTATCTTAAGAGTCATTGTAACTTTTGCCAGGGGTTTCTTGAAGTTGCTGATGTGATTATGCTGATGACGAGGCATTGGCTGCCCTATGAGTGTCATAGTGATTCCTGCTAGTTGCTCACCCAAATACACATTTTTTTGATACTTTGGCAAGTCTCCTCAAGTGACACCCCACTAGCTGTGTATCTTATGAGAAGCTTCGTTAGCTTTGCAAGCGGTTTCCTGAAGTTGGTGATGGAATTATGTTGGTGACTAGGCATTGGCTACCTTAAGAGAGTCATAGTGCTTCCTGCCAGTTGCTCACCCAAATACACATTTTGAGATACTGTGGCCAGTCTGCCTGAAGCGATACGCCACTAGTTGTGTATCTTAAGAGAAACATCGTTACTCTTGCCAGCGGTTTCTTGACTTTGAAGATGTGATTATACTGGTGACGAGATATTGGCTACCCTAAGAGAGTCACAGTGTTTCCTGCCAGTTGCTCATCCAAATACACATTTTTTAGATACTCTTTACAGTCTGCCTGATAGCTACGCCACTAGTTGTGTATCTTAAGAGTCATTGTAACTTTTGCCAGCTGTTTCTTGAAGTTGCTGATGTGATTATGCTGGTGACGAGGCATTGGCTACCCTATGAGTGTCATAGTGATTCCTGCTATTTGCTCACCCAAATACACATTTTTTTGATACTTTGGCCAGTCTGCCTCAAGTGACACCCCACTAGCTGTGTATCTTATGAGAAGCTTCGTTACCTTTGCAAGCGGTTTCTTGAAGTTGGTGATGTGATTATGTTGGTGACGAGGCATTGGCTACCTTAAGAGAGTCATAGTGCTTTCTGCCAGTTGCTCACCCAAATACACATTTTGAGATACTGTGGCGTCTGCCTGAAGCGATACGCCACTAGTTGTGTATCTTAAGAGAAACATCGTTACTCTTGCCAGCGGTTTCTTGACTTTGAAGATGTGATTATACTGGTGACGAGATATTGGCTACCCTAAGAGAGTCACAGTGTTTCCTGCCAGTTGCTCATCCAAATACACATTTTTTAGATACTGTTTCCAGTGTGCCTGAAGCGATACGCCACTAGTTGTGTATCTTAAGAGAAACATCGTTACTTTTGAAAGGGGTTTCTAGAAGTTGCTGATTTGATTCTGCTGGTGACGAATTATTGGCTACCTCAAGAGAGTCATAGAGATTCCTGCCAGTTCTTCACCCAAATATACATTATTTAGATACTCTTTCCAGTCTGCCTGATAGCTACGCCACTAGTTGTGTATCTTAAGAGTCATTATAACTTTTGCCAGGGGTTTCTTGAAGTTGCTGATGTGATTATGCTGGTGACGAGGCATTGGCTACCCTATGAGTGTCATAGTGATTCCTGCTAGTTGCTCACCCAAATACACATTTTTTTGATACTTTGGGCAGTCTGCCTCAAGTGACACCCCACTAGCTGTGTATTTTATCAGAAGCTTCGTTACCTTTGGAAGCGGTTTCTTGAAGTTGGTGATGTGATTATGTTGGTGATGATGCATTGGCTACCTTAAGAGAGTCATAGTGCTTTCTGCCAGTTGCTCACCCAAATACACATTTTGAGATACTGTGGCCAGTCTGCCTGAAGCGATACGCCACTAGTTGTGTATCTTAAGAGAAACATCGTTACTCTTGCCAGCGGTTTCTTGACTTTGAGGATGTGATTATACTGGTGTCGAGATATTGGTTACCCTAAGAGAGTCACAGTGTTTCGTGCCAGTTGCTCACCCAAATACACATTTTTTAGATACTGTTTCCAGTGTGCCTGAAGCGATACGCCACTAGTTGTGTATCTTAAGAGAAACATCGTTACTCTCGCCAGCGGTTTCTTGACTTTGAAGCTGTGATTATACTGGTGACGAGATATTGGCTACCCTAAGAGAGTCACAGTGTTTCGTGCCAGTTGCTTACACAAATACACATTTTTTAGATACTGTTTCCAGTCTGCCTGAAGCGATACGCCACTAGTTGTGTATCTTAAGAGAAACATCGTTACTCTTGCCAGCGGTTTCTTGACTTTGAAGATATGATTATACTGGTGACGAGATATTGGCTACCCTAAGAGAGTCACAGTGTTTCGTGCCAGTTGCTCATCCAAATACACTTTTTTTAGATACTCTTTCCAGTCTGCCTGATAGCTACGCCACTAGTTGTGTATCTTAAGAGTCATTGTAACTTTTGAAAGGGGCTTCTTGAAGTTGCTGATGTGATTATGCTGGTGACGAGGCATTGGCTACCCTATGAGTGTCATAGTGATTCCTGCTAGTTGCTCACCCAAATACACATTTTTTTGATACTTTGGCCAGTCTGCCTCAAGTGACACCCCACTAGCTGTGTATCTTATGAGAAGCTTCGTTACCTTTGCAAGCGGTTTCTTGAAGTTGGTGATGTGATTATGTTGGTGACGAGGCATTGGCTACCTTAAGAGAGTCATAGTGCTTTCTGCCCGTTGCTCACCCAAATACACATTTTGAGATACTGTGGCCAGTCTGCCTGAAGCGATACGCCACTAGTTGTGTATCTTAAGATAAACATCGTTACTCTTGCCAGCGGTTTCTTGACTTTGAAGATGTGATTATACTGGTGACGAGATATTGGTTACCCTAAGAGAGTCACAGTGTTTCGTGCCAGTTGCTCACCCAAATACACATTTTTTAGATACTGTTTCCAGTGTGCCTGAAGCGATACGCCACTAGTTGTGTATCTTAAGAGAAACATCGTTACTTTTGCCAGGGGTTTCTAGAAGTTGCTGATTTGTTTCTGCTGGTGACGAGGCATTGGCTACCTCAAGAGAGTCATAGAGATTCCTGCCAGTTCTTCACCCAAATATACATTATTTAGATACTCTTTCCAGTCTGCCTGATAGCTACGCCACTAGTTGTGTATCTTAAGAGTCATTATAACTTTTGCCAGGGGTTTCTTGAAGTTGCTGATGTGATTATGCTGGTGACGAGGCATTGGCTACCCTATGAGTGTCATAGTGATTCCTGCTAGTTGCTCACCCAAATACACATTTTTTTGATACTTTGGCCAGTCTGCCTCAAGTGACACCCCACTAGCTGTGTATCTTATGAGAAGCTTCGTTACCTTTGGAAGCGGTTTCTTGAAGTTGGTGATGTGATTATGTTGGTGATGAGGCATTGGCTACCTTAAGAGAGTCATAGTGCTTTCTGCCAGTTGCTCACCCAAATACACATTTTGAGATACTGTGGCCAGTCTGCCTGAAGCGATACGCCACTAGTTGTGTATCTTAAGAGAAACATCGTTACTCTTGCCAGCGGTTTCTTGACTTTGAGGATGTGATTATACTGGTGTCGAGATATTGGTTACCCTAAGAGAGTCACAGTGTTTCGTGCCAGTTGCTCACCCAAATACACATTTTTTAGATACTGTTTCCAGTGTGCCTGAAGCGATACGCCACTAGTTGTGTATCTTAAGAGAAACATCGTTACTCTTGCCAGCGGTTTCTTGACTTTGAAGATGTGATTATACTGGCGACGAGATATTGGCTACCCTAAGAGAGTCACAGTGTTTCCTGCCGGTTGCTCATCCAAATACACATTTTTTAGATACTCTTTACAGTCTGCCTGATAGCTACGCCACTAGTTGTGTATCTTAAGAGTCATTGTAACTTTTGCCAGGGGTTTCTTGAAGTTGCTGATGTGATTATGCTGGTGACGAGGCATTGGCTACCCTATGAGTGTCATAGTGATTCCTGCTATTTGCTCACCCAAATACACATTTTTTTGATACTTTGGCCAGTTTGCCTCAAGTGACACCCCACTAGCTGTGTATCTTATGAGAAGCTTCGTTACCTTTGCAAGCGGTTTCTTGAAGTTGGTGATGTGATTATGTTGGTGACGAGGCATTGACTACCTTAAGAGAGTCATAGTGCTTCCTGCCAGTTGCTCACCCAAATACACATTTTGAGATACTGTGGCCAGTCTGCCTGAAGCGATACGCCACTAGTTGTGTATCTTAAGAGAAACATCGTTACTCTTGCCAGCGGTTTCTTGACTTTGAAGATGTGATTATACTGGTGACGAGATATTGGTTTCCCTAAGAGAGTCACAGTGTTTCGTGCCAGTTGCTCACCCAAATACACATTTTTTAGATACTGTTTCCAGTGTGCCTGAAGCGATACGCCACTAGTTGTGTATCTTAAGAGAAACATCGTTACTTTTGAAAGGGGTTTCTAGAAGTTGCTGATTTGATTCTGCTGTTGACGAATCATTGGCTACCTCAAGAGGGTCATAGAGATTCCTGCCAGTTCTTCACCCAAATACACATTTTTTAGATACTCTTTCCAGTCTGCCTGATAGCTATGCCACTAGTTGTGTATCTTAAGAGTCATTGTAACATTTGCCAGGGGTTTCTTGAAGTTGCTGATGTGATTATGCTGATGACGAGGCATTGGCTGCCCTATGAGTGTCATAGTGATTCCTGCTAGTTGCTCACCCAAATACACATTTTTTTGATACTTTGGCCAGTCTCCTCAAGTGACACCCCACTAGCTGTGTATCTTATGAGAAGCTTCGTTAGCTTTGCAAGCGGTTTCCTGAAGTTGGTGATGGAATTATGTTGGTGACTAGGCATTGGCTACCTTAAGAGAGTCATAGTGCTTCCTGCCAGTTGCTCACCCAAATACACATTTTGAGATACTGTGGCCAGTCTGCCTGAAGCGATACGCCACTAGTTGTGTATCTTAAGAGAAACATCGTTACTATTGCCAGCGGTTTCTTGACTTTGAAGATGTGATTATACTGGTGACGAGATATTGGCTACCCTAAGAGAGTCACAGTGTTTCCTGCCAGTTGCTCATCCAAATACACATTTTTTAGATACTCTTTACAGTCTGCCTGATAGCTACGCCACTAGTTGTGTATCTTAAGAGTCATTGTAACTTTTGCCAGGGGCTTCTTGAAGTTGCTGATGTGATTATGCTGGTGACGAGGCATTGGCTACCATATGAGTGTCATAGTGATTCCTGCTAGTTGCTCACCCAAATACACATTTTTTTGATACTTTGGCCAGTCTGCCTCAAGTGACACCCCACTAGCTGTGTATCTTATGAGAAGCTTCGTTACCTTTGCAAGCGGTTTCTTGAAGTTGGTGATGTGATTATGTTGGTGACGAGCCATTGGCTACCTTAAGAGAGTCATAGTGCTTTCTGCCAGTTGCTCACCCAAATACACATTTTGAGATACTGTGGCCAGTCTGCCTGAAGCGATACGCCACTAGTTGTGTATCTTAAGAGAAACATCGTTACTCTTGCCAGCGGTTTCTTGACTTTGAAGATGTGATTATACTGGTCACGAGATATTGGTTACCCTAAGAGAGTCACAGTGTTTCGTGCCAGTTGCTCACCCAAATACACATTTTTTAGATACTGTTTCCAGTGTGCCTGAAGCGATACGCCACTAGTTGTGTATCTTAAGAGGAACATCGTTACTTTTCCCAGGGGTTTCTAGAAGTTGCTGATTTGATTCTGCTGGTGACGAGGCATTGGCTACCTCAAGAGAGTCATAGAGATTCCTGCCAGTTCTTCACCCAATTACACATTTTTTAGATACTCTTTCCAGTCTGCCTGATAGCTACGCCACTAGTTGTGTATCTTAAGAGTCATTGTAACTTTTGCCAGGGATTTCTTGAAGTTGCTGATGTGATTATGCTGGTGACGAGGCATTGGCTACCCTATGAGTCTCATAGTGATTCCTGCTAGTTGCTCACCCAAATACACATTCTTTTGATACTTTGGCCAGTCTGCCTCAAGTGACACCCCACTAGCTGTGTATCTTATGAGAAGCTTCGTTACCTTTGCAAGCGGTTTCTTGAAGTTGGTGATGGGATTATGTTGGTGACGAGGCATTGGCTACCTTAAGAGTGTCATAGTGCTTCCTGCCAGTTGCTCACCGAAATACACATTTTGAGATACTGTGGCCAGTCTGCCTGAAGCGATACGCCACTAGTTGTGTATCTTAAGAGAAACATCGTTACTTTTACCAGGGGTTTCCAGAAGTTGCTGATTTGATTCTGCTGGTGACGAGGCATTGGCTACCTCAAGAGAGTCATAGAGATTCCTGCCAGTTCTTCACCCAAATACACATTTTTTAGATACTCTTTCCAGTCTGCCTGATAGCTACGCCACTAGTTGTGTATCTCAAGAGTCATTGTAACTTTTGCCAGGGGTTTCTTGAAGTTGCTGATGTGATTATGCTGGTGACGAGGCATTGGCTACCCTATGAGTGTCATAGTGATTCCTGCTAGTTGCTCACCCAAATACACATTTTTTTGATACTTTGGCCAGTCTGCCTCAAGTGACACGCCACTAGCTGCTTATCTTATGAGAAGCTTCGTTACCTTTGCAAACGGTTTCTTGAAGTTGGTGATGGGATTATGTTGGTGACGAGGCATTGGCTACCTTAAGAGAGTCATAGTGCTTCCTGCCAGTTGCTCACACAAATACACATTTTGAGATACTGTGGCGTCTGCCTGAAGCGATACGCCACTAGTTGTGTATCTTAAGAGAAACATCGTTACTCTTGCCAGCGGTTTCTTGACTTTGAAGCTGTGATTATACTGGTGACGAGATATTGGCTACCCTAAGAGAGTCACAGTGTTTCGTGCCAGTTGCTCACCCAAATACACATTTTTTAGATACTGTTTCCAGTGTGCCTGAAGCGATACGCCACTAGTTGTGTATCTTAAGAGAAACATCGTTACTTTTGAAAGGGGTTTCTAGAAGTTGCTGATTTGATCTGCTGGTGACGAATCATTGGATACCTCAAGAGAGTCATAGAGATTCCTGCAAGTTCTTCACCCAAATACACATTTTTTAGATACTCTTTCCAGTCTGCCTGATAGCTACGCCACTAGTTGTGTATCTTAAGAGTCATTGTAACTTTTGCCAGGGGTTTCTTGAAGTTGCTGATGTGATTATGCTGGTGACGAGGCATTGGCTGCCGTATGAGTGTCATAGTGATTCCTGCTAGTTGCTCACCCAAATACACATTTTTTTGATACTTTGGCCAGTCTGCCTCAAGTGACACCCCACTAGCTGTGTATCTTATGAGAAGCTTCGTTACCTTTGCAAGCGGTTTCTTGAAGTTGGTGATGTGATTATGTTGGTTTCGAGGCATTGGCTACCTTAAGAGAGTCATAGTGCTTCCTGCCAGTTGCTCACCCAAATACACATTTTGAGACACTGTGGCCAGTCTGCCTGAAGCAATACGCCACTAGTTTTGTATCTTAAGAGAAACATCGTTACTCTTGCCAGCGGTTTCTTGACTTTGAAGCTGTGATTATACTGGTGACGAGATATTGGCTACCCTAAGAGAGTCACAGTGTTTCGTGCCAGTTGCTTACCCCATTACACATTTTTTAGATACTGTTTCCAGTGTGCCTGAAGCGATACGCAACTAGTTGTGTATCTTAAGAGAAAGATCGTTACTTTTGAAAGGGGTTTCTAGAAGTTGCTGATTTGATTCTGCTGGTGATGAATTATTGGCTACCTCAAGAGAGTCATAGAGATTCCTGCCAGTTCTTCACCCAAATACACATTTTTTAGATACTCTTTCCAGTCTGCCTGATAGCTACGTCACTAGTTGTGTATCTTAAGAGTCATTGTAACTTTTGCCAGGGGTTTCTTGAAGTAGCTGATGTGATTATGGTGGTGACGAGGCATTGGCTGCCCTATGAGTGTCATAGTGATTCCTGCTAGTTGCTCACCCAAATACACATTTTTTTGATACTTTGGCCAGTCTGCCTCAAGTGACACCCCACTAGCTGTGTATCTTATGAGAAGCTTCGTTACCTTTGCAAGCGGTTTCTTGAAGTTGGTGATGTGATTATGTTGGTGACGAGGCATTGGCTACCTTAAGAGAGTCATAGTGCTTTCGCCCAGTTGCTCACCCAAATACACATTTTGAGATACTGTGGCCAGTCTGCCTGAAGCGATACGCCACTAGTTGTGTATCTTAAGAGAAACATCGTTACTTTTGCCAGGGGTTTCTAGAAGTTGCTGATTTGATTCTGCTGGTGACGAGGCATTGGCTACCTCAAGAGAGTCATAGAGATTCCTGCCAGTTCTTCACCCAAATACACATTTTTTTGATACTCTTTCCAGTCTGCCTGATAGCTACGCCACTAGTTGTGTATCTTAAGAGTCATTGTAACTTTTGCCAGGGGTTTCTTGAAGTTGCTGATGTGATTATGCTGGTGACGAGGCATTGGCTACCCTATGAGTGTCATAGTGATTCCTGCTAGTTGCTCACCAAAATACACATTTTTTTGATACTTTGGCCAGTCTGCATCAAGTGACACCCCACTAGCTGTGTATCTTATGAGAAGCTTCGTTACCTTTGCAAGCGGTTTCTTGAAGTTGGGGATGGGATTATGTTGGTGACGAGGCATTGGCAACCTTAAGAGAGTCATAGTGCTTCCTGCCAGTTGCTCACACAAATACACACTTTGAGATACTGTTGCCAGTCTGCCTGAAGCGATACGCCACTAGTTGTGTATCTTAAGAGAAACATCGTTACTCTTGCCAGCGGTTTCTTGACTTTGAAGCTGTGATTATACCGGTGACGAGATATTGGCTACCCTAAGAGAGTCACAGTGTTTCTTGCCAGTTGCTCACCCAAATACACATTTTTTAGATACTGTTTCCAGTGTGCCTGAAGCGATGCGCCACTAGTTGTGTATCTTAAGAGAAACATCGTTACTCTTGCCAGCGGTTTCTTGACTTTGAAGATGTGATTATACTGGTGACGAGATATTGGTTACCCTAAGAGAGTCACAGTGTTTCGTGCCAGTTGCTCACCCAAATACACATTTTTTAGATACTGTTTCCAGTGTGCCTGAAGCGATACGCCACTAGTTGTGTATCTTAAGAGAAACATCGTTAGTTTTGCCAGGGGTTTCTAGAAGTTGCTGATTTGATTCTGCTGGTGACGAGGCATTGGCTACCTCAAGAGAGTCATAGAGATTCCTCCCAGTTCTTCACACAAATACACATTTTTTAGATACTCTTTCCAGTCTGCCTGATAGCTACGCCACTAGTTGTGTATCTTAAGAGTCATTGTAACTTTTGCCAGGGGTTTCTTGAAGTTGCTGATGTGATTATGCTGGTGACGAGGCATTGGCTGCCCTATGAGTGTCATAGTGATTCCTGCTAGTTGCTCACCCAAATACAGATTTTTTTGATACTTTGGCCAGTCTGCCTCAAGTGACACCCCACTAGCTGTGTATCTTATGAGAAGCTTCGTTACCTTTGCAAGCGGTTTCCTGAAGTTGGTGATGGGATTATGTTGGTGACGAGGCATTGGCTACCTTAAGAGAGTCATAGTGCTTCCTGCCAGTTGCTCACCCAAATACACATTTTGAGATACTGTGGCCCGTCTGCCTGAAGCGATACGCCACTAGTTGTGTATCTTAAGAGAAACATCGTTACTCTTGCCAGCGGTTTCTTGACTTTGAAGATGTGATTATACTGGTGACGAGATATTGGCTACCCTAAGAGAGTCACAGTGTTTCCTGCCAGTTGCTCATCCAAATACACATTTTTTAGATACTCTTTCCAGTCTGCCTGATAGCTACGCCACTAGTTGTGTATCTTAAGAGAAACATCGTTACTTTTGAACGGGGTTTCTAGAAGTTGCTGATTTGATTCTGCTGGTGACGAATTATTGGCTACCTCAAGAGAGTCATAGAGATTCCTGCCAGTTCTTCACCCAAATATACATTATTTAGATACTCTTTCCAGTCTGCCTGATAGCTACGCCACTAGTTGTGTATCTTAAGAGTCATTATAACTTTTGCCAGGGGTTTCTTGAAGTTGCTGATGTGATTATGCTGGTGACGAGGCATTGGCTACCCTATGAGTGTCATAGTGATTCCTGCTAGTTGCTCACCCAAATACACATTTTTTTGATACTTTGGCCAGTCTGCCTCAAGTGACACCCCACTAGCTGTGTATCTTATGAGAAGCTTCGTTACCTTTGGAAGCGGTTTCTTGAAGTTGGTGATGTGATTATGTTGGTGATGAGGCATTGGCTACCTTAAGAGAGTCATAGTGCTTTCTGCCAGTTGCTCACCCAAATACACATTTTGAGATACTGTGGCCAGTCTGCCTGAAGCGATACGCCACTAGTTGTGTATCTTAAGAGAAACATCGTTACTCTTGCCAGCGGTTTCTTGACTTTGAGGATGTGATTATACTGGTGTCGAGATATTGGTTACCCTAAGAGAGTCACAGTGTTTCGTGCCAGTTGCTCACCCAAATACACATTTTTTAGATACTGTTTCCAGTGTGCCTGAAGCGATACGCCACTAGTTGTGTATCTTAAGAGAAACATCGTTACTCTTGCCAGCGGTTTCTTGACTTTGAAGATGTGATTATACTGGCGACGAGATATTGGCTACCCTAAGAGAGTCACAGTGTTTCCTGCCGGTTGCTCATCCAAATACACATTTTTTAGATACTCTTTACAGTCTGCCTGATAGCTACGCCACTAGTTGTGTATCTTAAGAGTCATTGTAACTTTTGCCAGGGGTTTCTTGAAGTTGCTGATGTGATTATGCTGGTGACGAGGCATTGGCTACCCTATGAGTGTCATAGTGATTCCTGCTATTTGCTCACCCAAATACACATTTTTTTGATACTTTGGCCAGTTTGCCTCAAGTGACACCCCACTAGCTGTGTATCTTATGAGAAGCTTCGTTACCTTTGCAAGCGGTTTCTTGAAGTTGGTGATGTGATTATGTTGGTGACGAGGCATTGACTACCTTAAGAGAGTCATAGTGCTTCCTGCCAGTTGCTCACCCAAATACACATTTTGAGATACTGTGGCCAGTCTGCCTGAAGCGATACGCCACTAGTTGTGTATCTTAAGAGAAACATCGTTACTCTTGCCAGCGGTTTCTTGACTTTGAAGATGTGATTATACTGGTGACGAGATATTGGTTTCCCTAAGAGAGTCACAGTGTTTCGTGCCAGTTGCTCACCCAAATACACATTTTTTAGATACTGTTTCCAGTGTGCCTGAAGCGATACGCCACTAGTTGTGTATCTTAAGAGAAACATCGTTACTTTTGAAAGGGGTTTCTAGAAGTTGCTGATTTGATTCTGCTGTTGACGAATCATTGGCTACCTCAAGAGGGTCATAGAGATTCCTGCCAGTTCTTCACCCAAATACACATTTTTTAGATACTCTTTCCAGTCTGCCTGATAGCTATGCCACTAGTTGTGTATCTTAAGAGTCATTGTAACATTTGCCAGGGGTTTCTTGAAGTTGCTGATGTGATTATGCTGATGACGAGGCATTGGCTGCCCTATGAGTGTCATAGTGATTCCTGCTAGTTGCTCACCCAAATACACATTTTTTTGATACTTTGGCCAGTCTCCTCAAGTGACACCCCACTAGCTGTGTATCTTATGAGAAGCTTCGTTAGCTTTGCAAGCGGTTTCCTGAAGTTGGTGATGGAATTATGTTGGTGACTAGGCATTGGCTACCTTAAGAGAGTCATAGTGCTTCCTGCCAGTTGCTCACCCAAATACACATTTTGAGATACTGTGGCCAGTCTGCCTGAAGCGATACGCCACTAGTTGTGTATCTTAAGAGAAACATCGTTACTATTGCCAGCGGTTTCTTGACTTTGAAGATGTGATTATACTGGTGACGAGATATTGGCTACCCTAAGAGAGTCACAGTGTTTCCTGCCAGTTGCTCATCCAAATACACATTTTTTAGATACTCTTTACAGTCTGCCTGATAGCTACGCCACTAGTTGTGTATCTTAAGAGTCATTGTAACTTTTGCCAGGGGCTTCTTGAAGTTGCTGATGTGATTATGCTGGTGACGAGGCATTGGCTACCATATGAGTGTCATAGTGATTCCTGCTAGTTGCTCACCCAAATACACATTTTTTTGATACTTTGGCCAGTCTGCCTCAAGTGACACCCCACTACCTGTGTATCTTATGAGAAGCTTCGTTACCTTTGCAAGCGGTTTCTTGAAGTTGGTGATGTGATTATGTTGGTGACGAGCCATTGGCTACCTTAAGAGAGTCATAGTGCTTTCTGCCAGTTGCTCACCCAAATACACATTTTGAGATACTGTGGCCAGTCTGCCTGAAGCGATACGCCACTAGTTGTGTATCTTAAGAGAAACATCGTTACTCTTGCCAGCGGTTTCTTGACTTTGAAGATGTGATTATACTGGTCACGAGATATTGGTTACCCTAAGAGAGTCACAGTGTTTCGTGCCAGTTGCTCACCCAAATACACATTTTTTAGATACTGTTTCCAGTGTGCCTGAAGCGATACGCCACTAGTTGTGTATCTTAAGAGGAACATCGTTACTTTTCCCAGGGGTTTCTAGAAGTTGCTGATTTGATTCTGCTGGTGACGAGGCATTGGCTACCTCAAGAGAGTCATAGAGATTCCTGCCAGTTCTTCACCCAATTACACATTTTTTAGATACTCTTTCCAGTCTGCCTGATAGCTACGCCACTAGTTGTGTATCTTAAGAGTCATTGTAACTTTTGCCAGGGATTTCTTGAAGTTGCTGATGTGATTATGCTGGTGACGAGGCATTGGCTACCCTATGAGTCTCATAGTGATTCCTGCTAGTTGCTCACCCAAATACACATTCTTTTGATACTTTGGCCAGTCTGCCTCAAGTGACACCCCACTAGCTGTGTATCTTATGAGAAGCTTCGTTACCTTTGCAAGCGGTTTCTTGAAGTTGGTGATGGGATTATGTTGGTGACGAGGCATTGGCTACCTTAAGAGTGTCATAGTGCTTCCTGCCAGTTGCTCACCGAAATACACATTTTGAGATACTGTGGCCAGTCTGCCTGAAGCGATACGCCACTAGTTGTGTATCTTAAGAGAAACATCGTTACTTTTACCAGGGGTTTCCAGAAGTTGCTGATTTGATTCTGCTGGTGACGAGGCATTGGCTACCTCAAGAGAGTCATAGAGATTCCTGCCAGTTCTTCACCCAAATACACATTTTTTAGATACTCTTTCCAGTCTGCCTGATAGCTACGCCACTAGTTGTGTATCTTAAGAGTCATTGTAACTTTTGCCAGGGGTTTCTTGAAGTTGCTGATGTGATTATGCTGGTGACGAGGCATTGGCTACCCTATGAGTGTCATAGTGATTCCTGCTAGTTGCTCACCCAAATACACATTTTTTTGATACTTTGGCCAGTCTGCCTCAAGTGACACGCCACTAGCTGCTTATCTTATGAGAAGCTTCGTTACCTTTGCAAACGGTTTCTTGAAGTTGGTGATGGGATTATGTTGGTGACGAGGCATTGGCTACCTTAAGAGAGTCATAGTGCTTCCTGCCAGTTGCTCACACAAATACACATTTTGAGATACTGTGGCGTCTGCCTGAAGCGATACGCCACTAGTTGTGTATCTTAAGAGAAACATCGTTACTCTTGCCAGCGGTTTCTTGACTTTGAAGCTGTGATTATACTGGTGACGAGATATTGGCTACCCTAAGAGAGTCACAGTGTTTCGTGCCAGTTGCTCACCCAAATACACATTTTTTAGATACTGTTTCCAGTGTGCCTGAAGCGATACGCCACTAGTTGTGTATCTTAAGAGAAACATCGTTACTTTTGAAAGGGGTTTCTAGAAGTTGCTGATTTGATCTGCTGGTGACGAATCATTGGATACCTCAAGAGAGTCATAGAGATTCCTGCAAGTTCTTCACCCAAATACACATTTTTTAGATACTCTTTCCAGTCTGCCTGATAGCTACGCCACTAGTTGTGTATCTTAAGAGTCATTGTAACTTTTGCCAGGGGTTTCTTGAAGTTGCTGATGTGATTATGCTGGTGACGAGGCATTGGCTGCCGTATGAGTGTCATAGTGATTCCTGCTAGTTGCTCACCCAAATACACATTTTTTTGATACTTTGGCCAGTCTGCCTCAAGTGACACCCCACTAGCTGTGTATCTTATGAGAAGCTTCGTTACCTTTGCAAGCGGTTTCTTGAAGTTGGTGATGTGATTATGTTGGTTTCGAGGCATTGGCTACCTTAAGAGAGTCATAGTGCTTCCTGCCAGTTGCTCACCCAAATACACATTTTGAGACACTGTGGCCAGTCTGCCTGAAGCTATACGCCACTAGTTTTGTATCTTAAGAGAAACATCGTTACTCTTGCCAGCGGTTTCTTGACTTTGAAGCTGTGATTATACTGGTGACGAGATATTGGCTACCCTAAGAGAGTCACAGTGTTTCGTGCCAGTTGCTTACCCCATTACACATTTTTTAGATACTGTTTCCAGTGTGCCTGAAGCGATACGCAACTAGTTGTGTATCTTAAGAGAAAGATCGTTACTTTTGAAAGGGGTTTCTAGAAGTTGCTGATTTGATTCTGCTGGTGATGAATTATTGGCTACCTCAAGAGAGTCATAGAGATTCCTGCCAGTTCTTCACCCAAATACACATTTTTTAGATACTCTTTCCAGTCTGCCTGATAGCTACGTCACTAGTTGTGTATCTTAAGAGTCATTGTAACTTTTGCCAGGGGTTTCTTGAAGTAGCTGATGTGATTATGGTGGTGACGAGGCATTGGCTGCCCTATGAGTGTCATAGTGATTCCTGCTAGTTGCTCACCCAAATACACATTTTTTTGATACTTTGGCCAGTCTGCCTCAAGTGACACCCCACTAGCTGTGTATCTTATGAGAAGCTTCGTTACCTTTGCAAGCGGTTTCTTGAAGTTGGTGATGTGATTATGTTGGTGACGAGGCATTGGCTACCTTAAGAGAGTCATAGTGCTTTCGCCCAGTTGCTCACCCAAATACACATTTTGAGATACTGTGGCCAGTCTGCCTGAAGCGATACGCCACTAGTTGTGTATCTTAAGAGAAACATCGTTACTTTTGCCAGGGGTTTCTAGAAGTTGCTGATTTGATTCTGCTGGTGACGAGGCATTGGCTACCTCAAGAGAGTCATAGAGATTCCTGCCAGTTCTTCACCCAAATACACATTTTTTTGATACTCTTTCCAGTCTGCCTGATAGCTACGCCACTAGTTGTGTATCTTAAGAGTCATTGTAACTTTTGCCAGGGGTTTCTTGAAGTTGCTGATGTGATTATGCTGGTGACGAGGCATTGGCTACCCTATGAGTGTCATAGTGATTCCTGCTAGTTGCTCACCAAAATACACATTTTTTTGATACTTTGGCCAGTCTGCATCAAGTGACACCCCACTAGCTGTGTATCTTATGAGAAGCTTCGTTACCTTTGCAAGCGGTTTCTTGAAGTTGGGGATGGGATTATGTTGGTGACGAGGCATTGGCAACCTTAAGAGAGTCATAGTGCTTCCTGCCAGTTGCTCACACAAATACACACTTTGAGATACTGTTGCCAGTCTGCCTGAAGCGATACGCCACTAGTTGTGTATCTTAAGAGAAACATCGTTACTCTTGCCAGCGGTTTCTTGACTTTGAAGCTGTGATTATACCGGTGACGAGATATTGGCTACCCTAAGAGAGTCACAGTGTTTCTTGCCAGTTGCTCACCCAAATACACATTTTTTAGATACTGTTTCCAGTGTGCCTGAAGCGATGCGCCACTAGTTGTGTATCTTAAGAGAAACATCGTTACTCTTGCCAGCGGTTTCTTGACTTTGAAGATGTGATTATACTGGTGACGAGATATTGGTTACCCTAAGAGAGTCACAGTGTTTCGTGCCAGTTGCTCACCCAAATACACATTTTTTAGATACTGTTTCCAGTGTGCCTGAAGCGATACGCCACTAGTTGTGTATCTTAAGAGAAACATCGTTAGTTTTGCCAGGGGTTTCTAGAAGTTGCTGATTTGATTCTGCTGGTGACGAGGCATTGGCTACCTCAAGAGAGTCATAGAGATTCCTCCCAGTTCTTCACACAAATACACATTTTTTAGATACTCTTTCCAGTCTGCCTGATAGCTACGCCACTAGTTGTGTATCTTAAGAGTCATTGTAACTTTTGCCAGGGGTTTCTTGAAGTTGCTGATGTGATTATGCTGGTGACGAGGCATTGGCTGCCCTATGAGTGTCATAGTGATTCCTGCTAGTTGCTCACCCAAATACAGATTTTTTTGATACTTTGGCCAGTCTGCCTCAAGTGACACCCCACTAGCTGTGTATCTTATGAGAAGCTTCGTTACCTTTGCAAGCGGTTTCCTGAAGTTGGTGATGGGATTATGTTGGTGACGAGGCATTGGCTACCTTAAGAGAGTCATAGTGCTTCCTGCCAGTTGCTCACCCAAATACACATTTTGAGATACTGTGGCCCGTCTGCCTGAAGCGATACGCCACTAGTTGTGTATCTTAAGAGAAACATCGTTACTCTTGCCAGCGGTTTCTTGACTTTGAAGATGTGATTATACTGGTGACGAGATATTGGCTACCCTAAGAGAGTCACAGTGTTTCCTGCCAGTTGCTCATCCAAATACACATTTTTTAGATACTCTTTCCAGTCTGCCTGATAGCTACGCCACTAGTTGTGTATCTTAAGAGAAACATCGTTACTTTTGAACGGGGTTTCTAGAAGTTGCTGATTTGATTCTGCTGGTGACGAATTATTGGCTACCTCAAGAGAGTCATAGAGATTCCTGCCAGTTCTTCACCCAAATACACATTATTTAGATACTCTTTCCAGTCTGCCTGATAGCTACGCCACTAGTTGTGTATCTTAAGAGTCATTATAACTTTTGCCAGGGGTTTCTTGAAGTTGCTGATGTGATTATGCTGGTGACGAGGCATTGGCTACCCTATGAGTGTCATAGTGATTCCTGCTAGTTGGTCACCCAAATACACATTTTTTTGATACTTTGGCCAGTCTGCCTCAAGTGACACCCCACTAGCTGTGTATCTTATGAGAAGCTTCGTTACCTTTGCAAGCGGTTTCTTGAAGTTGGTGATGTGATTATGTTGGTGACGAGGCATTGGCTACCTTAAGAGAGTCATAGTGCTTTCTGCCAGTTGCTCACCCAAATACACATTTTGAGATACTGTGGCCAGTCTGCCTGAAGCGATACGCCACTAGTTGTGTATCTTAAGAGAAACATCGTTACTCTTGCCAGCGGTTTCTTGACTTTGAGGAAGTGATTTTACTGGTGACGAGATATTGGTTACCCTAAGAGAGTCACAGTGTTTCGTGCCAGTTGCTCACCCAAATACACATTTTTTAGATACGGTTTCCAGTGTGCCTGAAGCGATACGCCACTAGTTGTGTATCTTAAGAGAAACATCGTTACTCTTGCCAGCGGTTTCTTGACTTTGAAGATGTGATTATACTGGTGACGAGATATTGGCTACCCTAAGAGAGTCACTGTGTTTCCTGCCAGTTGCTCATCCAAATACACATTTTTTAGATACTCTTTCCAGTCTGCCTGATAGCTACGCCACTAGTTGTGTATCTTAAGAGTCATTGTAACTTTTGCCAGGGGTTTCTTGAAGTTGCTGATGTGATTATGCTGGTGACGAGGCATTGGGTACCCTATGAGTGTCATAGTGATTGCTGCTAGTTGCTCACCCAAATACACATTTTTTTGATACTTTGGCCAGTCTGCCTCAAGTGACACCCCACTAGCTGTGTATCTTATGAGAAGCTTCGTTACCTTTGCAAGCGGTTTCTTGAAGTTGGTGATGTGATTATGTTGGTGACAAGGCATTGGCTACCTTAAGAGAGTCATAGTGATTTCTGCCAGTTGCTCACCCAAATACACATTTTGAGATACTGTGGCCAGTCTGCCTGAAGCGATACGCCACTAGTTGTGTATCTTAAGATAAACATCGTTACTCTTGCCAGCGGTTTCTTGACTTTGAAGATGTGAATATACTGGTGACGAATTATTGGCTAACTCAAGAGTGTCATAGAGATTCCTGCCAGTTCTTCACCCAAATACACATTTTTTAGATACTCTTTCCAGTCTGCCTGATAGCTACGTCACTAGTTGTGTATCTTAAGAGTCATTGTAACTTTTGCCAGGGGTTTCTTGAAGTTGCTGATGTGATTATGCTGGTGACGAGGCATTTGCTACCCTATGAGTGTCATAGTGATTCCTGCTAGTTGCTCACCCAAATACACATTTTTTTGATACTTTGGCCAGTCTGCCTCAAGTGACACCCCACTAGCTGTGTATCTTATGAGAAGCTTCGTTACCTTTGCAAGCGGTTTCCTGAAGTTGGTGATGGGATTATGTTGGTGACGAGGCATTGGCTACCTTAAGAGAGTCATAGTGCTTCCTGCCAGTTGCTCACCCAAATACACATTTTGAGATACTGTGGCCAGTCTGCCTGAAGCGATACGCCACTAGTTGTGTATCTTAAGAGAAACATCGTTACTCTTGCCAGCGGTTTCTTGACTTTGAAGCTGTGATTATACTGGTGACGAGATATTGGCTACCCTAAGAGAGTCACAGTGTTTCCTGCCAGTTGCTCACCCAAATACACATTTTTTAGATACTGTTTCCTGTGTGCCTGAAGCGATACGCCACTAGTTGTGTATCTTAAGAGAAACATCGTTACTCTTGCCAGCGGTTTCTTGACTTTGAAGATGTGATTATACTGGTGACGAGATATTGGTTACCCTAAGAGAGTCACAGTGTTTCGTGCCAGTTGCTCACCCAAATACACATTTTTTAGATACTGTTTGTAGTGTGCCTGAAGCGATACGCCACTAGTTGTGTATCTTAAGAGAAACATCGTTACTTTTGCCAGGGGTTTCTAGAAGTTGCTGATTTGATTCTGCTGGTGACGAGGCATTGGCTACCTCAAGAGAGTCATAGAGATTCCTGCCAGTTCTTCACCCAAATACACATTTTTTAGATACTCTTTCCAGTCTGCCTGATAGCTACGCCACTAGTTGTGTATCTTAAGAGTCATTGTAACTTTTGCCAGGGGTTTCTTGAAGTTGCTGATGTGATTATGCTGGTGACGAGGCATTGGCTACCCTATGAGTGTCATAGTGATTCCTGCTAGTTGCTCACCCAAATACACATTTTTTTGATACTTTGGCCAGTCTGCCTCAAGTGACACCCCACTAGCTGTGTATCTTATGAGAAGCTTCGTTACCTTTGCAAGCGGTTTCCTGAAGTTGGCGATGGGATTATGTTGGTGACAAGGCATTGGCTACCTTAAGAGAGTCATAGTGCTTCCAGCCAGTTGCTCACCCAAATACACATTTTGAGATACTGTGGCCAGTCTGCCTGAAGCGATACGCCACTAGTTGTGTATCTTAAGAGAAACATCGTTACTCTTGCCAGCGGTTTCTTGACTTTGAAGCTGTGATTATACTGGTGACGAGATATTGGCTACCCTAAGAGAGTCACAGTGTTTCCTGCCAGTTGCTCACCCAAATACACATTTTTTAGATACTGTTTCCAGTGTGCCTGAAGCGATACGCCACTAGTTGTGTATCTTAAGAGAAACATCGTTACTCTTGCCAGCGGTTTCTTGACTTTGAAGATGTGATTATACTGGTGACGAGATATTGGTAACCCTAAGAGAGTCACAGTGTTTCGTGCCAGTTGCTCACCCAAATTCACATTTTTTAGATACTGTTTCTAGTGTGCCAGAAGCGATACGCCACTAGTTGTGCATCTTAAGAGAAACATCGTTACTTTTGCCAGGGGTTTCTAGAAGTTGCTGATTTGATTCTGCTGGTGACGAGGCATTGGCTACCTCAAGAGAGTCATAGAGATTCCTGCCAGTTCTTCACCCAAATACACATTTTTTAGATACTCTTTCCAGTCTGCCTGATAGCTACGCCACTAGTTGTGTATCTTAAGAGTCATTGTAACTTTTGCCAGGGGTTTCTTGAAGTTGCTGATGTGATTATGCTGGTGACGAGGCATTGGCTACCCTATGAGTGTCATAGTGATTCCTGCTAGTTGCTCACCCAAATACACATTTTTGATACTTTGGCCAGTCTGCCTCAAGTGACACCCCACTAGCTGTGTATCTTATGAGAAGCTTCGTTACATTTGCAAGCGGTTTCTTGAAGTTGGTGATGGGATTATGTTGGTGACGAGGCATTCGCTACCTTAAGAGAGTCATAGTGCTTCCTGCCAGTTGCACACCCAAATACACATTTTGAGATACTGTGGCCAGTCTGCCTGAAGCGATACGCCACTAGTTGTGTATCTTAAGAGAAACATCGTTACTCTTGCCAGCGGTTTCTTGACTTTTAAGCTGTGATTATACTGGTGACGAGATATTGGTTACCCTAAGGGAGTCACAGTGTTTCGTGCCAGTTGCTCACCCAAATACACATTTTTTAGATACGGTTTCCAGTGTGCCTGAAGCGATACGCCACTAGTTGTGTATCTTAAGAGAAACATCGTTACTCTTGCCAGCGGTTTCTTGACTTTGAAGATGTGATTATACTGGTGACGAGATATTGGCTACCCTAAGAGAGTCACAGTGTTTTCTGCCAGTTGCTCATCCAAATACACATTTTTTAGATACTCTTTCCAGTCTGCCTGATAGCTACGCCACTAGTTGTGTATCTTAAGAGTCATTGTAACTTTTGCCAGGGGTTTCTTGAAGTTGCTGATGTGATTAAGCTGGTGACGAGGCATTGGCTACCCTATGAGTGTCATAGTGATTGCTGCTAGTTGCTCACCCAAATACACATTTTTTTGATACTTTGGCCAGTCTGCCTCAAGTGACACCCCACTAGCTGTGTATCTTATGAGAAGCTTCGTTACCTTTGCAAGCGGTTTCTTGAAGTTGGTGATGTGATTATGATGGTGACAAGGCATTGGCTACCTTAAGAGAGTCATAGTGATTTCTGCCAGTTGCTCACCCAAATACACATTTTGAGATACTGTGGCCAGTCTGCCTGAAGCGATACGCCACTAGTTGTGTATCTTAAGAGAAACATCGTTACTCTTGCCAGCGGTTTCTTGACTTTGAAGATGTGAATATACTGGTGACGAATTATTGGCTAACTCAAGAGAGTCATAGAGATTCCTGCCAGTTCTTCACCCAAATACACATTTTTTAGATACTCTTTCCAGTCTGCCTGATAGCTACGTCACTAGTTGTGTATCTTAAGAGTCATTGTAACTTTTGCCAGGGGTTTCTTGAAGTTGCTGATGTGATTATGCTGGTGACGAGGCATTTGCTACCCTATGAGTGTCATAGTGATTCCTGCTAGTTGCTCACCCAAATACACATTTTTTGATACTTTGGCCAGTCTGCCTCAAGTGACACCCCACTAGCTGTGTATCTTATGAGAAGCTTCGTTACCTTTGCAAGCGGTTTCCTGAAGTTGGTGATGTGATTATGTTGGTGACGATGCATTGGCTACCTTAAGAGAGTCATAGTGCTTCCTGCCAGTTGCTCACCCAAATACACATTTTGAGATACTGTGGCCAGTCTGCCTGAAGCGATACGCCACTAGTTGTGTATCTTAAGAGAAACATCGTTACTCTTGCCAGCGGTTTCTTGACTTTTAAGCTGTGATTATACTGGTGACGAGATATTGGTTACCCTAAGGGAGTCACAGTGTTTCGTGCCAGTTGCTCACCCAAATACACATTTTTTAGATACTGTTTCCAGTGTGCCTGAAGCGATACGCCACTAGTTGTGTATCTTAAGAGAAACATCGTTACTTTTGCCAGGGGTTTCTAGAAGTTGCTGATTTGATTCTGCTGGTGACGAGGCATTGGCTACCTCAAGAGAGTCATAGAGATTCCTGCCAGTTCTTCACCCAAATACACATTTTTTAGATACTCTTTCCAGTCTGCCTGATAGCTACGCCACTAGTTGTATATCTTAAGAGTCATTGTAACTTTTGCCAGGGGTTTCTTGAAGTTGCTGATGTGATTATGCTGGTGACGAGGCATTGGCTACCCTATGAGTGTCATAGTGATTCCTGCTAGTTGCTCACCCAAATACACATTTTTTTGATACTTTGGCCAGTCTGCCTCAAGTGACACCCCACTAGCTGTGTATCTTATGAGAAGCTTCATTACCTTTGCAAGCGGTTTCCTGAAGTTGGCGATGGGATTATGTTGGTGACGAGGCATTGGCTACCTTAAGAGAGTCATAGTGCTTCCTGCCAGTTGCTCACCCAAATACACATTTTGAGATACTGTGGCGTCTGCCTGAAGCGATACGCCACTAGTTGTGTATCTTAAGAGAAACATCGTTACTCTTGCCAGCGGTTTCTTGACTTTGAAGATGTGATTATACTGGTGACGAGATATTGGTAACCCTAAGAGAGTCACAGTGTTTCGTGCCAGTTGCTCACCCAAATTCACATTTTTTAGATACTGTTTCTAGTGTGCCAGAAGCGATACGCCACTAGTTGTGCATCTTAAGAGAAACATCGTTACTTTTGCCAGGGGTTTCTAGAAGTTGCTGATTTGATTCTGCTGGTGACGAGGCATTGGCTACCTCAAGAGAGTCATAGAGATTCCTGCCAGTTCTTCACCCAAATACACATTTTTTAGATACTCTTTCCAGTCTGCCTGATAGCTACGCCACTAGTTGTGTATCTTAAGAGTCATTGTAACTTTTGCCAGGGGTTTCTTGAAGTTGCTGATGTGATTATGCTGGTGACGAGGCATTGGCTACCCTATGAGTGTCATAGTGATTCCTGCTAGTTGCTCACCCAAATACACATTTTTTGATACTTTGGCCAGTCTGCCTCAAGTGACACCCCACTAGCTGTGTATCTTATGAGAAGCTTCGTTACATTTGCAAGCGGTTTCTTGAAGTTGGTGATGGGATTATGTTGGTGACGAGGCATTCGCTACCTTAAGAGAGTCATAGTGCTTCCTGCCAGTTGCACACCCAAATACACATTTTGAGATACTGTGGCCAGTCTGCCTGAAGCCATACGCCACTAGTTGTGTATCTTAAGAGAAACATCGTTACTCTTGCCAGCGGTTTCTTGACTTTTAAGCTGTGATTATACTGGTGACGAGATATTGGTTACCCTAAGGGAGTCACAGTGTTTCGTGCCAGTTGCTCACCCAAATACACATTTTTTAGATACGGTTTCCAGTGTGCCTGAAGCGATACGCCACTAGTTGTGTATCTTAAGAGAAACATCGTTACTCTTGCCAGCGGTTTTTTGACTTTGAAGATGTGATTATACTGGTGACGAGATATTGGTTACCCTAAGAGAGTCACAGTGTTTCGTGCCAGTTGCTCACCCAAATACACATTTTTTAGATACTGTTTCTAGTGTGCCTGAAGCGATACGCCACTAGTTGTGTATCTTAAGAGAAACATCGTTACTTTTGCCAGGGGTTTCTAGAAGTTGCTGATTTGATTCTGCTGGTGACGAGGCATTGGCTACCTCAAGAGAGTCATAGAGATTCCTGCCAGTTCTTCACCCAAATACACATTTATTAGATACTCTTTCCAGTCTGCCTGATAGCTACGCCACTAGTTGTGTATCTTAAGAGTCATTGTAACTTTTGCCAGGGGTTTCTTGAAGTTGCTGATGTGATTATGCTGGTGACGAGGCATTGGCTACCCTATGAGTGTCATAGTGATTCCTGCTAGTTGCTCACCCAAATACACATTTTTTTGATACTTTGGCCAGTCTGCCTCAAGTGACACCCCACTAGCTGTGTATCTTATGAGAAGCTTCGTTACCTTTGCAAGCGGTTTCCTGAAGTTGGCGATGGGATTATGTTGGTGACGAGGCATTGGCTACCTTAAGAGAGTCATAGTGCTTCCAGCCAGTTGCTCACCCAAATACACATTTTGAGATACTGTGGCCAGTCTGCCTGAAGCGATACGCCACTAGTTGTGTATCTTAAGAGAAACATCGTTACTCTTGCCATCGGTTTCTTGACTTTGAAGCTGTGATTATACTGGTGACGAGATATTGGCTACCCTAAGAGAGTCACAGTGTTTCCTGCCAGTTGCTCACCCAAATACACATTTTTTAGATACTGTTTCCAGTGTGCCTGAAGCGATACGCCACTAGTTGTGTATCTTAAGAGAAACATCGTTACTCTTGCCAGCGGTTTCTTGACTTTGAAGATGTGATTATACTGGTGACGAGATATTGGTTACCCTAAGAGAGTCACAGTGTTTCGTGCCAGTTGCTCACCCAAATACACATTTTTTAGATACGGTTTCCAGTGTGCCTGAAGCGATACGCCACTAGTTGTGTATCTTAAGAGAAACATCGTTACTCTTGCCAGCGGTTTCTTGACTTTGAAGATGTGATTATACTGGTGACGAGATATTGGTTACCCTAAGAGAGTCACAGTGTTTCGTGCCAGTTGCTCACCCAAATACACATTTTTTAGATACTGTTTCTAGTGTGCCTGAAGCGATACGCCACTAGTTGTGTATCTTAAGAGAAACATCGTTACTTTTGCCAGGGGTTTCTAGAAGTTGCTGATTTGATTCTGCTGGTGACGAGGCATTGGCTACCTCAAGAGAGTCATAGAGATTCCTGCCAGTTCTTCACCCAAATACACATTTATTAGATACTCTTTCCAGTCTGCCTGATAGCTACGCCACTAGTTGTGTATCTTAAGAGTCATTGTAACTTTTGCCAGGGGTTTCTTGAAGTTGCTGATGTGATTATGCTGGTGACGAGGCATTGGCTACCCTATGAGTGTCATAGTGATTCCTGCTATTTGCTCACCCAAATACACATTTTTTGATACTTTGGCCAGTCTGCCTCAAGTGACACCCCACTAGCTGTGTATCTTATGAGAAGCTTCGTTACATTTGCAAGCGGTTTCTTGAAGTTGGTGATGGGATTATGTTGGTGACGAGGCATTCGCTACCTTAAGAGAGTCATAGTGCTTCCTGCCAGTTGCACACCCAAATACACATTTTGAGATACTGTGGCCAGTCTGCCTGAAGCGATACGCCACTAGTTGTGTATCTTAAGAGAAACATCGTTACTCTTGCCAGCGGTTTCTTGACTTTTAAGCTGTGATTATACTGGTGACGAGATATTGGATACCCTAAGGGAGTCACAGTGTTTCGTGCCAGTTGCTCACCCAAATACACATTTTTTAGATACGGTTTCCAGTGTGCCTGAAGCGATACGCCACTAGTTGTGTATCTTAAGAGAAACATCGTTACTCTTGCCAGCGGTTTCTTGACTTTGAAGATGTGATTCTACTGGTGACGAGATATTGGTTACCCTAAGAGAGTCACAGTGTTTCGTGCCAGTTGCTCACCCAAATACACATTTTTTAGATACTGTTTCTAGTGTGCCTGAAGCGATACGCCACTAGTTGTGTATCTTAAGAGAAACATCGTTACTTTTGCCAGGGGTTTCTAGAAGTTGCTGATTTGATTCTGCTGGTGACGAGGCATTGGCTACCTCAAGAGAGTCATAGAGATTCCTGCCAGTTCTTCACCCAAATACACATTTATTAGATACTCTTTCCAGTCTGCCTGATAGCTACGCCACTAGTTGTGTATCTTAAGAGTCATTGTAACTTTTGCCAGGGGTTTCTTGAAGTTGCTGATGTGATTATGCTGGTGACGAGGCATTGGCTACCCTATGAGTGTCATAGTGATTCCTGCTAGTTGCTCACCCAAATACACATTTTTTGATACTTTGGCCAGTCTGCCTCAAGTGACACCCCACTAGCTGTGTATCTTATGAGAAGCTTCGTTACCTTTGCAAGCGGTTTCCTGAAGTTGGTGATGGGATTATGTTGGTGACGAGGCATTGGCTACCTTAAGAGAGTCATAGTGCTTCCAGCCAGTTGCTCACCCAAATACACATTTTGAGATACTGTGGCCAGTCTGCCTGAAGCGATACGCCACTAGTTGTGTATCTTAAGAGAAACATCGTTACTCTTGCCAGCGGTTTCTTGACTTTGAAGATGTGATTATACTGGTGACGAGATATTGGTAACCCTAAGAGAGTCACAGTGTTTCGTGCCAGTTGCTCACCCAAATTCACATTTTTTAGATACTGTTTCCAGTGTGCCAGAAGCGATACGCCACTAGTTGTGCATCTTAAGAGAAACATCGTTACTTTTGCCAGGGGTTTCTAGAAGTTGCTGATTTGATTCTGCTGGTGACGAGGCATTGGCTACCTCAAGAGAGTCATAGAGATTCCTGCCAGTTCTTCACCCAAATACACATTTTTTAGATACTCTTTCCAGTCTGCCTGATAGCTACGCCACTAGTTGTGTATCTTAAGAGTCATTGTAACTTTTGCCAGGGGTTTCTTGAAGTTGCTGATGTGATTATGCTCGTGGCGAGGCATTGCTACCCTATGAGTGTCATAGTGATTCCTGCTAGTTGCTCACCCAAATACACATTTTTTTGATACTTTGGCCAGTCTGCCTCAAGTGACACCCCACTAGCTGTGTATCTTATGAGAAGCTTCATTACCTTTGCAAGCGGTTTCCTGAAGTTGGCGATGGGATTATGTTGGTGACGAGGCATTGGCTACCTTAAGAGAGTCATAGTGCTTCCTGCCAGTTGCTCACCCAAATACACATTTTGAGATACTGTGGCCAGTCTGCCTGAAGCGATACGCCACTAGTTGTGTATCTTAAGAGAAACATCGTTACTCTTGCCAGCGGTTTCTTGACTTTGAAGATGTGATTATACTGGTGACGAGATATTGGTAACCCTAAGAGAGTCACAGTGTTTCGTGCCAGTTGCTCACCCAAATTCACATTTTTTAGATACTGTTTCTAGTGTGCCAGAAGCGATACGCCACTAGTTGTGCATCTTAAGAGAAACATCGTTACTTTTGCCAGGGGTTTCTAGAAGTTGCTGATTTGATTCTGCTGGTGACGAGGCATTGGCTACCTCAAGAGAGTCATAGAGATTCCTGCCAGTTCTTCACCCAAATACACATTTTTTAGATACTCTTTCCAGTCTGCCTGATAGCTACGCCACTAGTTGTGTATCTTAAGAGTCATTGTAACTTTTGCCAGGGGTTTCTTGAAGTTGCTGATGTGATTATGCTCGTGGCGAGGCATTGCTCCCCTATGAGTGTCATAGTGATTCCTGCTAGTTGCTCACCCAAATACACATTTTTTTGATACTTTGGCCAGTCTGCCTCAAGTGACACCCCACTAGCTGTGTATCTTATGAGAAGCTTCGTTACCTTTGCAAGCGGTTTCCTGAAGTTGGTGATGTGATTATGTTGGTGACGAGGCATTGGCTACCTTAAGAGAGTCATAGTGCTTCCTGCCAGTTGCTCACCCAAATACACATTTTGAGATACTGTGGCCAGTCTGCCTGAAGCGATACGCCACTAGTTGTGTATCTTAAGAGAAACATCGTTACTCTTGCCAGTGGTTTCTTGACTTTGAAGCTGTGATTATACTGGTGACGAGATATTGGCTACCCTAAGAGAGTCACAGTGTTTCCTGCCAGTTGCTCACCCAAATACACATTTTTTAGATACTGTTTCCAGTGTGCCTGAAGCGATACGCCACTAGTTGTGTATCTTAAGAGAAACATCGTTACTCTTGCCAGCGGTTTCTTGACTTTGAAGATGTGATTATACTGGTGACGAGATATTGGTTACCCTAAGAGAGTCACAGTGTTTCGTGCCAGTTGCTCACCCAAATACACATTTTTTAGATACTGTTTCTAGTGTGCCTGAAGCGATACGCCACTAGTTGTGTATCTTAAGAGAAACATCGTTACTTTTGCCAGGGGTTTCTAGAAGTTGCTGATTTGATTCTGCTGGTGACGAGGCATTGGCTACCTCAAGAGAGTCATAGAGATTCCTGCCAGTTCTTCACCCAAATACACCTTTTTTTAGATACTCTTTCCAGTCTGCCTGATAGCTACGCCACTAGTTGTGTATCTTAAGAGTCATTGTAACTTTTGCCAGGGGTTTCTTGAAGTTGCTGATGTGATTATGCTGGTGACGAGGCATTGGCTACCCTATGAGTGTCATAGTGATTCCTGCTAGTTGCTCACCCAAATACACATTTTTTTGATACTTTGGCCAGTCTGCCTCAAGTGACACCCCACTAGCTGTGTATCTTATGAGAAGCTTCGTTACCTTTGCAAGCGGTTTCCTGAAGTTGGCGATGGGATTATGTTGGTGACGAGGCATTGGCTACCTTAAGAGAGTCATAGTGCTTCCTGCCAGTTGCTCACCCAAATACACATTTTGAGATACTGTGGCCAGTCTGCCTGAAGCGATACGCCACTAGTTGTGTATCTTAAGAGAAACATCGTTACTCTTGCCAGCGGTTTCTTGACTTTGAAGATGTGATTATACTGGTGACGAGATATTGGTAACCCTAAGAGAGTCACAGTGTTTCGTGCCAGTTGCTCACCCAAATACACATTTTTTAGATACTGTTTCTAGTGTGCCTGAAGCGATACGCCACTAGTTGTGTATCTTAAGAGAAACATCGTTACTTTTACCAGGGGTTTCTAGAAGTTGCTGATTTGATTCTGCTGGTGACGAGGCATTGGCTACCTCAAGAGAGTCATAGAGATTCCTGCCAGTTCTTCACCCAAATACACATTTTTTAGATACTCTTTCCAGTCTGCCTGATAGCTACGCCACTAGTTGTGTATCTTAAGAGTCATTGTAACTTTTGCCAGGGGTTTCTTGAAGTTGCTGATGTGATTATGCTGGTGGCGAGGCATTGGCTACCCTATGAGTGTCATAGTGATTCCTGCTAGTTGCTCACCCAAATACACATTTTTTTGATACTTTGGCCAGTCTGCCTCAAGTGACACCCCACTAGCTGTGTATCTTATGAGAAGTTTCGTTACCTTTGCAAGCGGTTTCCTGAAGTTGGTGATATGATTATGTTGGTGACGAGGCATTGGCTACCTTAAGAGAGTCATAGTGCTTCCTGCCAGTTGCTCACCCAAATACACATTTTGAGATACTGTGGCCAGTCTGCCTGAAGCGATACGCCACTAGTTGTGTATCTTAAGAGAAACATCGTTGCTCTTGCCAGCGGTTTCTTGACTTTGAAGATGTGATTATACTGGCGACGAGATATTGGCTACCCTAAGAGAGTCATAGAGATTCCTGCCAGTTCTTCACACAAATACACATTTATAGATACTCTTTCCAGTCTGCCTGATAGCTACGCCACTAGTTGTGTATCTTAAGAGTCATTGTAACTTTTGCCAGGGGTTTCTTGAAGTTGCTGATGTGATTATGCTGGTGACGAGGCATTGGCTACCCTATGAGTGTCATAGTGATTCCTGCTAGTTGCTCACCCAAATACACATTTTTTTGATACTTTGGCCAGTCTGCCTCAAGTGACACCCCACTAGCTGTGTATCTTATGAGAAGCTTCGTTACCTTTGCAAGCGGTTTCTTGTAGTTGGTGATGTGATTATGTCGGTGACGAGGCATTGGCTACCTTAAGAGAGTCATATTGCTTTCTGCCAGTTGCTCACCCAAATACACATTTTGAGATATTGTGGCCAGTCTGCCTGAAGCGATACGCCACTAGTTGTGTATCTTAAGAGAAACATCGTTACTCTTGCCAGCGGTTTCTTGACTTTGAAGATGTGATTATACTGGTGATGAGATATTGGTTTCCCTAAGAGAGTCGCAGTGTTTCGTGCCAGTTGCTCACCCAAATACACATTTTTTAGATACTGTTTCCAGTGTGCCTGAAGCGATACGCCACTAGTTGTGTATCTTAAGAGAAACATCGTTACTTTTGAAAGGGATTTCTAGAAGTTGCTGATTTGATTCTGCTGGTGACGAAGCATTGGCTACCTCAAGAGAGTCATAGAGATTCCTGCCAGTTCTTCACCCAAATACACATTTTTTAGATTCTCTTTCCACTCTGCCTGATAGCTACGCCACTAGTTGTGTATCTTAAGAGTCATTGTAACTTTTGCCAGGGATTTCTTGAAGTTGCTGATGTGATTATGCTGGTGACGAGTCATTGGCTACCCTATGAGTGTCATAGTGATTCCTGCTAGTTGCTCACCCAAATACACAATTCTTTGATACTTTGGCCAGTCTGCCTCAAGTGACACCCCACTAGCTGTGTATCTTATGAGAAGCTTCGTTACCTTTGCAAGCGGTTTCTTGAAGTTGGTGATGTGATTATGTCGGTGACGAGGCATTGGCTACCTTAAGAGAGTCATATGGTTTTCTGCCAGTTGCTCACCCAAATACACATTTTGAGATACTGTGGCCAGTCTGCCTGAAGCGATACGCCACTAGTTGTGTATCTTAAGAGAAACATCGTTACTCTTGCCAGCGGTTTCTTGACTTTGAAGATGTGATTATACTGGTGACGAGATATTGGTAACCCTAAGAGAGTCACAGTGTTTCGTGCCAGTTGCTCACCCAAATTCACATTTTTTAGATACTGTTTCTAGTGTGCCAGAAGCGATACGCCACTAGTTGTGCATCTTAAGAGAAACATCGTTACTTTTGCCAGGGGTTTCTAGAAGTTGCTGATTTGATTCTGCTGGTGACGAGGCATTGGCTACCTCAAGAGAGTCATAGAGATTCCTCCCAGTTCTTCACCCAAATACACATTTTTTAGATACTCTTTCCAGTCTGCCTGATAGCTACGCCACTAGTTGTGTATCTTAAGAGTCATTGTAACTTTTGCCAGGGGTTTCTTGAAGTTGCTGATGTGATTATGCTCGTGGCGAGGCATTGCTCCCCTATGAGTGTCATAGTGATTCCTGCTAGTTGCTCACCCAAATACACATTTTTTTGATACTTTGGCCAGTCTGCCTCAAGTGACACCCCACTAGCTGTGTATCTTATGAGAAGCTTCGTTACCTTTGCAAGCGGTTTCCTGAAGTTGGTGACGTGATTATGTTGGTGACGAGGCATTGGCTACCTTAAGAGAGTCATAGTGCTTCCTGCCAGTTGCTCACCCAAATACACATTTTGAGATACTGTGGCCAGTCTGCCTGAAGCGATACGCCACTAGTTGTGTATCTTAAGAGAAACATCGTTACTCTTGCCAGTGGTTTCTTGACTTTGAAGCTGTGATTATACTGGTGACGAGATATTGGCTACCCTAAGAGAGTCACAGTGTTTCCTGCCAGTTGCTCACCCAAATACACATTTTTTAGATACTGTTTCCAGTGTGCCTGAAGCGATACGCCACTAGTTGTGTATCTTAAGAGAAACATCGTTACTCTTGCCAGCGGTTTCTTGACTTTGAAGATGTGATTATACTGGTGACGAGATATTGGTTACCCTAAGAGAGTCACAGTGTTTCGTGCCAGTTGCTCACCCAAATACACATTTTTTAGATACTGTTTCTAGTGTGCCTGAAGCGATACGCCACTAGTTGTGTATCTTAAGAGAAACATCGTTACTTTTGCCAGGGGTTTCTAGAAGTTGCTGATTTGATTCTGCTGGTGACGAGGCATTGGCTACCTCAAGAGAGTCATAGAGATTCCTGCCAGTTCTTCACCCAAATACACATTTTTTAGATACTCTTTCCAGTCTGCCTGATAGCTACGCCACTAGTTGTGTATCTTAAGAGTCATTGTAACTTTTGCCAGGGGTTTCTTGAAGTTGCTGATGTGATTATGCTGGTGACGAGGCATTGGCTACCCTATGAGTGTCATAGAGATTCCTGCTAGTTGCTCACCCAAATACACATTTTTTTGATACTTTGGCCAGTCTGCCTCAAGTGACACCCCACTAGCTGTGTATCTTATGAGAAGCTTCGTTACCTTTGCAAGCGGTTTCCTGAAGTTGGCGATGGGATTATGTTGGTGACGAGGCATTGGCTACCTTAAGAGAGTCATAGTGCTTCCTGCCAGTTGCTCACCCAAATACACATTTTGAGATACTGTGGCCAGTCTGCCTGAAGCGATACGCCACTAGTTGTGTATCTTAAGAGAAACATCGTTACTCTTGCCAGCGGTTTCTTGACTTTGAAGATGTGATTATACTGGTGACGAGATATTGGTAACCCTAAGAGAGTCACAGTGTTTCGTGCCAGTTGCTCACCCAAATACACATTTTTTAGATACTGTTTCTAGTGTGCCTGAAGCGATACGCCACTAGTTGTGTATCTTAAGAGAAACATCGTTACTTTTGCCAGGGGTTTCTAGAAGTTGCTGATTTGATTCTGCTGGTGACGAGGCATTGGCTACCTCAAGAGAGTCATAGAGATTCCTGCCAGTTCTTCACCCAAATACACATTTTTTAGATACTCTTTCCAGTCTGCCTGATAGCTACGCCACTAGTTGTGTATCTTAAGAGTCATTGTAACTTTTGCCAGGGGTTTCTTGAAGTTGCTGATGTGATTATGCTGGTGGCGAGGCATTGGCTACCCTATGAGTGTCATAGTGATTCCTGCTAGTTGCTCACCCAAATACACATTTTTTTGATACTTTGGCCAGTCTGCCTCAAGTGACACCCCACTAGCTGTGTATCTTATGAGAAGCTTCGTTACCTTTGCAAGCGGTTTCCTGAAGTTGGTGATGTGATTATGTTGGTGACGAGGCATTGGCTACCTTAAGAGAGTCATAGTGCTTCCTGCCAGTTGCTCACCCAAATACACATTTTGAGATACTGTGGCCAGTCTGCCTGAAGCGATACGCCACTAGTTGTGTATCTTAAGAGAAACATCGTTGCTCTTGCCAGCGGTTTCTTGACTTTGAAGATGTGATTATACTGGCGACGAGATATTGGCTACCCTAAGAGAGTCATAGAGATTCCTGCCAGTTCTTCACACAAATACACATTTATAGATACTCTTTCCAGTCTGCCTGATAGCTACGCCACTAGTTGTGTATCTTAAGAGTCATTGTAACTTTTGCCAGGGGTTTCTTGAAGTTGCTGATGTGATTATGCTGGTGACGAGGCATTGGCTACCCTATGAGTGTCATAGTGATTCCTGCTAGTTGCTCACCCAAATACACATTTATTTGATACTTTGGCCAGTCTGCCTCAAGTGACACCCCACTAGCTGTGTATCTTATGAGAAGCTTCGTTACCTTTGCAAGCGGTTTCTTGAAGTTGGTGATGTGATTATGTCGGTGACGAGGCATTGGCTACCTTAAGAGAGTCATATTGCTTTCTGCCAGTTGCTCACCCAAATACACATTTTGAGATATTGTGGCCAGTCTGCCTGAAGCGATACGCCACTAGTTGTGTATCTTAAGAGAAACATCGTTACTCTTGCCAGCGGTTTCTTGACTTTGAAGATGTGATTATACTGGTGACGAGATATTGGTTTCCCTAAGAGAGTCGCAGTGTTTCGTGCCAGTTGCTCACCCAAATACACATTTTTTAGATACTGTTTCCAGTGTGCCTGAAGCGATACGCCACTAGTTGTGTATCTTAAGAGAAACATCGTTACTTTTGAAAGGGATTTCTAGAAGTTGCTGATTTGATTCTGCTGGTGACGAAGCATTGGCTACCTCAAGAGAGTCATAGAGATTCCTGCCAGTTCTTCACCCAAATACACATTTTTTAGATTCTCTTTCCACTCTGCCTGATAGCTACGCCACTAGTTGTGTATCTTAAGAGTCATTGTAACTTTTGCCAGGGATTTCTTGAAGTTGCTGATGTGATTATGCTGGTGACGAGTCATTGGCTACCCTATGAGTGTCATAGTGATTCCTGCTAGTTGCTCACCCAAATACACAATTCTTTGATACTTTGGCCAGTCTGCCTCAAGTGACACCCCACTAGCTGTGTATCTTATGAGAAGCTTCGTTACCTTTGCAAGCGGTTTCTTGAAGTTGGTGATGTGATTATGTCGGTGACGAGGCATTGGCTACCTTAAGAGAGTCATATGGTTTTCTGCCAGTTGCTCACCCAAATACACATTTTGAGATACTGTGGCCAGTCTGCCTGAAGCGATACGCCACTAGTTGTGTATCTTAAGAGAAACATCGTTACTCTTGCCTGCGGTTTCTTGACTTTGAAGATGTGATTATACTGGTGACGAGATATTGGTAACACTAAGAGAGTCACAGTGTTTCGTGCCAGTTGCTCACCCAAATACACATTTTTTAGATACTGTTTCTAGTGTGCCTGAAGCGATACGCCACTAGTTGTGTATCTTAAGAGAAACATCGTTACTTTTGCCAGGGGTTTCTAGAAGTTGCTGATTTGATTCTGCTGGTGACGAAGCATTGGCTACCTCAAGAGAGTCATAGAGATTCCTGCCAGTTCTTCACCCAAATACACATTTTTTAGATTCTCTTTCCACTCTGCCTGATAGCTACGCCACTAGTTGTGTATCTTAAGAGTCATTGTAACTTTTTCCAGGGGTTTCTTGAAGTTGCTGATGTGATTATGCTGGTGACGAGTCATTGGCTACCCTATGAGTGTCATAGTGATTCCTGCTAGTTGCTCACCCAAATACACAATTCTTTGATACTTTGGCCAGTCTGCCTCAAGTGACACCCCACTAGCTGTGTATCTTATGAGAAGCTTCGTTACCTTTGCAAGCGGTTTCTTGAAGTTGGTGATGTGATTATGTCGGTGACGAGGCATTGGCTACCTTAAGAGAGTCATATGGTTTTCTGCCAGTTGCTCACCCAAATACACATTTTGAGATACTGTGGCCAGTCTGCCTGAAGCGATACGCCACTAGTTGTGTATCTTAAGAGAAACATCGTTACTCTTGCCTGCGGTTTCTTGACTTTGAAGATGTGATTACACTGGTGACGAGATATTGGTAACACTAAGAGAGTCACAGTGTTTCGTGCCAGTTGCTCACCCAAATACACATTTTTTAGATACTGTTTCTAGTGTGCCTGAAGCGATACGCCACTAGTTGTGTATCTTAAGAGAAACATCGTTACTTTTGCCAGGGGTTTCTAGAAGTTGCTGATTTGATTCTGCTGGTGACGAGGCATTGGCTACCTCAAGAGAGTCATAGAGATTCCTGCCAGTTCTTCACCCAAATACACATTTTTTAGATACTCTTTCTAGTCTGCCTGAAGCGATACGCCACTAGTTGTATATCTTAAGAGAAACATCGTTACTCTTGCCAGCGGTTTCTTGACTTTGAAGATGTGATTATACTGGTGACGAGATATTGGCTACCCTGAGAGAGTCACAGTGTTTCCTGCCAGTTGCTCATCCCAATACACATTTTTTAGATACTCTTTCCAGTCTGCCTGATAGCTACGCCACTAGTTGTGTATCTTAAGAGTCATTGTAACTTTTGCCAGGGGTTTCTTGAAGTTGCTGATGTGATTATGCTGGTGACGAAGCATTGGCTACCCTATGAGTGTCATAGTGATTCCTGCTAGTTGCTCACCCAAATACACATTTTTTTGATACTTTGGCCAGTCTGCCTCAAGTGACACTCCACTAGCTGTGTATCTTATGAGAAGCTTCGTTACCTTTGCAAGCGGTTTCTTGAAGTTGGTGATGTGATTATGTCGGTGACGAGGCATTGGCTACCTTAAGAGAGTCATATTGCGCTCTGCCAGTTGCTCACCCAAATACACATTTTGAGATACTGTGGCCAGTCTGCCTGAAGCGATACGCCACTAGTTGTGTATCTTAAGAGAAACATCGTTACTCTTGCCAGCGGTTTCTTGACTTTGAAGATGTGATTATACTGTTGACGAGATATTGGTTTCCCTAAGAGAGTCACAGTGTTTCGTGCCAGTTGCTCACCCAAATACACATTTTTTAGATACTGTTTCCAGTGTGCCTGAAGCGATACGCCACTAGTTGTGTATCTTAAGAGAAACATCGTTACTTTTGCCAGGGGTTTCTAGAAGTTGCTGATTTGATTCTGCTGGTGACGAAGCATTGGCTACCTCAAGAGAGTCATAGAGATTCCTGCCAGTTCTTCACCCAAATACACATTTTTTACATACTCTTTCCAGTCTGCCTGATAGCTACGCCACTAGTTGTATATCTTAAGAGTCATTGTAACTTTTGCCAGGGGTTTCTTGAAGTTGCTGATGTGATTATGCTGGTGACGAGGCATTGGCTACCCTATGAGTGTCATAGTGATTCCTGCTAGTTGCTCACCCAAATACACATTTTTTTGATACTTTGGCCAGTCTGCCTCAAGTGACACCCCACTAGCTGTGTATCTTATGAGAAGCTTCATTACCTTTGCAAGCGGTTTCCTGAAGTTGGCGATGGGATTATGTTGGTGACGAGGCATTGGCTACCTTAAGAGAGTCATAGTGCTTCCTGCCAGTTGCTCACCCAAATACACATTTTGAGATACTGTGGCCAGTCTGCCTGAAGCGATACGCCACTAGTTGTGTATCTTAAGAGAAACATCGTTACTCTTGCCAGCGGTTTCTTGACTTTGAAGATGTGATTATACTGGTGACGAGATATTGGTAACCCTAAGAGAGTCACAGTGTTTCGTGCCAGTTGCTCACCCAAATTCACATTTTTTAGATACTGTTTCTAGTGTGCCAGAAGCGATACGCCACTAGTTGTGCATCTTAAGAGAAACATCGTTACTTTTGCCAGGGGTTTCTAGAAGTTGCTGATTTGATTCTGCTGGTGACGAGGCATTGGCTACCTCAAGAGAGTCATAGAGATTCCTGCCAGTTCTTCACCCAAATACACATTTTTTAGATACTCTTTCCAGTCTGCCTGATAGCTACGCCACTAGTTGTGTATCTTAAGAGTCATTGTAACTTTTGCCAGGGGTTTCTTGAAGTTGCTGATGTGATTATGCTCGTGGCGAGGCATTGCTCCCCTATGAGTGTCATAGTGATTCCTGCTAGTTGCTCACCCAAATACACATTTTTTTGATACTTTGGCCAGTCTGCCTCAAGTGACACCCCACTAGCTGTGTATCTTATGAGAAGCTTCGTTACCTTTGCAAGCGGTTTCCTGAAGTTGGTGATGTGATTATGTTGGTGACGAGGCATTGGCTACCTTAAGAGAGTCATAGTGCTTCCTGCCAGTTGCTCACCCAAATACACATTTTGAGATACTGTGGCCAGTCTGCCTGAAGCGATACGCCACCAGTGTGTATCTTAAGAGAAACATCGTTACTCTTGCCAGTGGTTTCTTGACTTTGAAGCTGTGATTATACTGGTGACGAGATATTGGCTACCCTAAGAGAGTCACAGTGTTTCCTGCCAGTTGCTCACCCAAATACACATTTTTTAGATACTGTTTCCAGTGTGCCTGAAGCGATACGCCACTAGTTGTGTATCTTAAGAGAAACATCGTTACTCTTGCCAGCGGTTTCTTGACTTTGAAGATGTGATTATACTGGTGACGAGATATTGGTTACCCTAAGAGAGTCACAGTGTTTCGTGCCAGTTGCTCACCCAAATACACATTTTTTAGATACTGTTTCTAGTGTGCCTGAAGCGATACGCCACTAGTTGTGTATCTTAAGAGAAACATCGTTACTTTTGCCAGGGGTTTCTAGAAGTTGCTGATTTGATTCTGCTGGTGACGAGGCATTGGCTACCTCAAGAGAGTCATAGAGATTCCTGCCAGTTCTTCACCCAAATACACATTTTTTAGATACTCTTTCCAGTCTGCCTGATAGCTACGCCACTAGTTGTGTATCTTAAGATTCATTGTAACTTTTGCCAGGGGTTTCTTGAAGTTGCTGATGTGATTATGCTGGTGACGAGGCATTGGCTACCCTATGAGTGTCATAGTGATTCCTGCTAGTTGCTCACCCAAATACACATTTTTTTGATACTTTGGCCAGTCTGCCTCAAGTGACACCCCACTAGCTGTGTATCTTATGAGAAGCTTCGTTACCTTTGCAAGCGGTTTCCTGAAGTTGGCGATGGGATTATGTTGGTGACGAGGCATTGGCTACCTTAAGAGAGTCATAGTGCTTCCTGCCAGTTGCTCACCCAAATACACATTTTGAGATACTGTGGCCAGTCTGCCTGAAGCGATACGCCACTAGTTGTGTATCTTAAGAGAAACATCGTTACTCTTGCCAGCGGTTTCTTGACTTTGAAGATGTGATTATACTGGTGACGAGATATTGGTAACCCTAAGAGAGTCACAGTGTTTCGTGCCAGTTGCTCACCCAAATACACATTTTTTAGATACTGTTTCTAGTGTGCCTGAAGCGATACGCCACTAGTTGTGTATCTTAAGAGAAACATCGTTACTTTTGCCAGGGGTTTCTAGAAGTTGCTGATTTGATTCTGCTGGTGACGAGGCATTGGCTACCTCAAGAGAGTCATAGAGATTCCTGCCAGTTCTTCACGCAAATACACATTTTTTAGATACTCTTTCCAGTCTGCCTGATAGCTACGCCACTAGTTGTGTATCTTAAGAGTCATTGTAACTTTTGCCAGGGGTTTCTTGAAGTTGCTGATGTGATTATGCTGGTGGCGAGGCATTGGCTACCCTATGAGTGTCATAGTGATTCCTGCTAGTTGCTCACCCAAATACACATTTTTTTGATACTTTGGCCAGTCTGCCTTAAGTGACACCCCACTAGCTGTGTATCTTATGAGAAGCTTCGTTACCTTTGCAAGCGGTTTCCTGAAGTTGGTGATGTGATTATGTTGGTGACGAGGCATTGGCTACCTTAAGAGAGTCATAGTGCTTCCTGCCAGTTGCTCACCCAAATACACATTTTGAGATACTGTGGCCAGTCTGCCTGAAGCGATACGCCACTAGTTGTGTATCTTAAGAGAAACATCGTTGCTCTTGCCAGCGGTTTCTTGACTTTGAAGATGTGATTATACTGGCGACGAGATATTGGCTACCCTAAGAGAGTCATAGAGATTCCTGCCAGTTCTTCACACAAATACACATTTATAGATACTCTTTCCAGTCTGCCTGATAGCTACGCCACTAGTTGTGTATCTTAAGAGTCATTGTAACTTTTGCCAGGGGTTTCTTGAAGTTGCTGATGTGATTATGCTGGTGACGAGGCATTGGCTACCCTATGAGTGTCATAGTGATTCCTGCTAGTTGCTCACCCAAATACACATTTTTTTGATACTTTGGCCAGTCTGCCTCAAGTGACACCCCACTAGCTGTGTATCTTATGAGAAGCTTCGTTACCTTTGCAAGCGGTTTCTTGAAGTTGGTGATGTGATTATGTCGGTGACGAGGCATTGGCTACCTTAAGAGAGTCATATTGCTTTCTGCCAGTTGCTCACCCAAATACACATTTTGAGATATTGTGGCCAGTCTGCCTGAAGCGATACGCCACTAGTTGTGTATCTTAAGAGAAACATCGTTACTCTTGCCAGCGGTTTCTTGACTTTGAAGATGTGATTATACTGGTGACGAGATATTGGTTTCCCTAAGAGAGTCGCAGTGTTTCGTGCCAGTTGCTCACCCAAATACACATTTTTTAGATACTGTTTCCAGTGTGCCTGAAGCGATACGCCACTAGTTGTGTATCTTAAGAGAAACATCGTTACTTTTGAAAGGGATTTCTAGAAGTTGCAGATTTGATTCTGCTGGTGACGAAGCATTGGCTACCTCAAGAGAGTCATAGAGATTCCTGCCAGTTCTTCACCCAAATACACATTTTTTAGATTCTCTTTCCACTCTGCCTGATAGCTACGCCACTAGTTGTGTATCTTAAGAGTCATTGTAACTTTTGCCAGGGGTTTCTTGAAATTGCTGATGTGATTATGCTGGTGACGAGTCATTGGCTACCCTATGAGTGTCATAGTGATTCCTGCTAGTTGCTCACCCAAATACACAATTCTTTGATACTTTGGCCAGTTTGCCTCAAGTGACACCCCACTAGCTGTGTATCTTATGAGAAGCTTCGTTACCTTTGCAAGCGGTTTCTTGAAGTTGGTGATGTGATTATGTCGGTGACGAGGCATTGGCTACCTTAAGAGAGTCATATGGTTTTCAGCCAGTTGCTCACCCAAATACACATTTTGAGATACTGTGGCCAGTCTGCCTGAAGCGATACGCCACTAGTTGTGTATCTTAAGAGAAACATCGTTACTCTTGCCTGCGGTTTCTTGACTTTGAAGATGTGATTATACTGGTGACGAGATATTGGTAACACTAAGAGAGTCACAGTGTTTCGTGCCAGTTGCTCACCCAAATACACATTTTTTAGATACTGTTTCTAGTGTGCCTGAAGCGATACGCCACTAGTTGTGTATCTTAAGAGAAACATCGTTACTTTTGCCAGGGGTTTCTAGAAGTTGCTGATTTGATTCTGCTGGTGACGAAGCATTGGCTACCTCAAGAGAGTCATAGAGATTCCTGCCAGTTCTTCACCCAAATACACATTTTTTAGATTCTCTTTCCAGTCTGCCTGATAGCTACGCCACTAGTTGTGTATCTTAAGAGTCATTGTAACTTTTGCCAGGGGTTTCTTGAAGTTGCTGATGTGATTATGCTGGTGACGAGTCATTGGCTACCCTATGAGTGTCATAGTGATTCCTGCTAGTTGCTCACCCAAATACACAATTCTTTGATACTTTGGCCAGTCTGCCTCAAGTGACACCCCACTAGCTGTGTATCTTATGAGAAGCTTCGTTACCTTTGCAAGCGGTTTCTTGAAGTTGGTGATGTGATTATGTCGGTGACGAGGCATTGGCTACCTTAAGAGAGTCATATGGTTTTCTGCCAGTTGCTCACCCAAATACACATTTTGAGATACTGTGGCCAGTCTGCCTGAAGCGATACGCCACTAGTTGTGTATCTTAAGAGAAACATCGTTACTCTTGCCTGCGGTTTCTTGACTTTGAAGATGTGATTATACTGGTGACGAGATATTGGTAACACTAAGAGAGTCACAGTGTTTCGTGCCAGTTGCTCACCCAAATACACATTTTTTAGATACTGTTTCTAGTGTGCCTGAAGCGATACGCCACTAGTTGTGTATCTTAAGAGAAACATCGTTACTTTTGCCAGGGGTTTCTAGAAGTTGCTGATTTGATTCTGCTGGTGACGAGGCATTGGCTACCTCAAGAGAGTCATAGAGATTCCTGCCAGTTCTTCACCCAAATACACATTTTTTAGATACTCTTTCTAGTCTGCCTGAAGCGATACGCCACTAGTTGTATATCTTAAGAGAAACATCGTTACTCTTGCCAGCGGTTTCTTGACTTTGAAGATGTGATTATACTGGTGACGAGATATTGGCTACCCTGAGAGAGTCACAGTGTTTCCTGCCAGTTGCTCATCCCAATACACATTTTTTAGATACTCTTTCCAGTCTGCCTGATAGCTACGCCACTAGTTGTGTATCTTAAGAGTCATTGTAACTTTTGCCAGGGGTTTCTTGAAGTTGCTGATGTGATTATGCTGGTGACGAAGCATTGGCTACCCTATGAGTGTCATAGTGATTCCTGCTAGTTGCTCACCCAAATACACATTTTTTTGATACTTTGGCCAGTCTGCCTCAAGTGACACCCCACTAGCTGTGTATCTTATGAGAAGCATCGTTACCTTTGCAAGCGGTTTCTTGAAGTTGGTGATGGGATTATGTTGGTGACGAGGCATTGGCTACCTTATGAGAGTCATAGTGCTTCCTGCCAGTTGCTCACCCAAATACACATTTTGAGATACTGTGGCCAGTCTGCCTGAAGCGATACGCCACTAGTTGTGTATCTTAAGGGAAACATCGTTGCTCTTGCCAGCGGTTTCTTGACTTTGAAGATGTGATTATACTGGTGACGAGATATTGGCTACCCTAAGAGAGTCATAGAGATTCCTGCCAGTTCTTCACCCAAATACACATTTATAGATACTCTTTCCAGTCTGCCTGATAGCTACGCCACTAGTTGTGTATCTTAAGAGTCATTGGAACTTTTGCCAGGGGTTTCTTGAAGTTGCTGACGTGATTATGCTGGTGACGAGGCATTGGCTACCCTATGAGTGTCATAGTGATTCCTGCTAGTTGCTCACCCAAATACACATTTTTTTGATACTTTGGCCAGTCTGCCTCAAGTGACACGCCACTAGCTGTGTATCTTATGAGAAGCTTCGTTACCTTTGCAAGCGGTTTCTTGAAGTTGGTGATGGGATTATGTTGGTGACGAGGCATTGGCTACCTTAAGAGAGTCATAGTGCTTCCTGCCAGTTGCTCACCCAAATACACATTTTGAGATACAGTCTGCCTGAAGCGATACGCCACTAGTTGTGTATCTTAAGAGAAACATCGTTACTCTTGCCAGCGGTTTCTTGACTTTGAAGCTGTGATTATACTGGTGACGAGATATTGGCTACCCTAAGAGAGTCACAGTGTTTCGTGCCAGTTGCTCACCCAAATACACATTTTTTAGATACTGTTTCCAGTGTGCCTGAAGCGATACGCCACTAGTTGTGTATCTTAAGAGAAACATCGTTACTTTTGAAAGGGGTTTCTAGAAGTTGCTGATTTGATTCTGCTGGTGACGAGGCATTGGCTACCTCAAGAGAGTCATAGAGATTCCTGCCAGTTCTTCACCCAAATACACATTTTTTAGATACTCTTTCCAGTCTGCCTGATAGCTACGCCACTAGTTGTGTATCTTAAGAGTCATTGTAACTTTTGCCAGGGGTTTCTTGAAGTTGCTGATGTGATTATGCTGGTGATGAGGCATTGGCTACCTCAAGAGAGTCATAGAGATTCCTGCCAGTTCTTCACCCAAATACACATCTTTTAGATACTTTTTCCAGTCTGCCTGATAGCTACGCCACTAGTTGTGTATCTTAAGAGTCATTGTAACTTTTGCCAGAGGTTTCTTGAAGTTGCTGATGTGATTATGCTGGTGACGAGGCATTGGCTACCCTATGAGTGTCATAGTGATTCCTGCTAGTTGCTCACCCAAATACACATTTTTTTGATACTTTGGCCAGTCTGCCTCAAGTGACACGCCACTATCTGTGTATCTTATGAGAAGCTTCGTTACCTTTGCAAGCGGTTTCTTGAAGTTGGTGATGGGATTATGTTGGTGACGAGGCATTGGCTACCTTAAGAGAGTCATAGTGCTTCCTGCCAGTTGCTCACCCAAATACACATTTTGAGATACTGTGGCCAGTCTGCCTGAAGCGATACGCCACTAGTTGTGTATCTTAAGAGAAACATCATTACTTTTGAAAGGGGTTTCTAGAAGTTGCTGATTTGATTCTGCTGGTGACGAGGCATTGGCTACCTCAAGAGAGTTATAGAGATTCCTGCCAGTTCTTCACCCAAATACACATTTTTTAGATACTCTTTCCAGTCTGCCTGATAGCTACGCCACTAGTTGTGTATCTTAAGAGTCATTGTAACTTTTGCGAGGGGTTTCTTGAGGTTGCTGATGTGATTATGCTGGTGACGAGGCATTGGCTACCCTATGAGTGTCATAGTGATTCCTGCTAGTTGCTCACCCAAATACACATTTTTTTGATACTTTGGCCAGTCTGCCTCAAGTGACACCCCACTAGCTGTGTATCTTATGAGAAGCTTCGTTACCTTTGCAAGCGGTTTCTTGAAGTTGGTGATGGTATTATGTTGGTGACGAGGCATTGGCTACCTTAAGAGAGTCCTAGTGCTTCCTGCCAGTTGCTCACCCAAATACACATTTTGAGATACTGTGGCCACTCTGCCTGAAGCGATACGCCACTAATTGTGTATCTTAAGAGAAACATCGTTACTCTTGCCAGCGGTCTCTTGACTTTGAAGATGTGATTATACTGGTGACGAGATATTGGCTACCCTAAGAGAGTCACAGTGTTTCGTGCCAGTTGCTCACCCAAATACACATTTTTTAGATACTGTTTCCAGTGTGCCTGAAGCGATACGCCACTAGTTGTGTATCTTAAGAGAAACATCGTTACTTTTGTTAGGGGTTTCTAGAAGTTGCTGATTTGATTCTGCTGGTGACGAGGTATTGGCTACCTTAAGAGAGTCATAGTGCTTCCTGCCAGTTGCTCACCCAAATACACATTTTGAGATACTGTGGCCAGTCTGCCTGAAGCGATACGCCACTAGTTGTGTATCTTAAGAGAAACATCGTTGCTCTTGCCAGCGGTTTCTTGACTTTGAAGATGTGATTATACTGGTGACGAGATATTGGCTACCCTAAGAGAGTCATAGAGATTCCTGCCAGTTCTTCACCCAAATACACATTTATAGATACTCTTTCCAGTCTGCCTGATAGCTACGCCACTAGTTGTGTATCTTAAGAGTCATTGTAACTTTTGCCAGGGATTTCTTGAAGTTGCTGATGTGATTATGCTGGTGACGAGGCATTGGCTACCCTATGAGTGTCATAGTGATTCCTGCTAGTTGCTCACCCAAATACACATTTTTTTGATACTTTGGCCAGTCTGCCTCAAGTGACACCCCACTAGCTGTGTATCTTATGAGAAGCTTCGTTAACTTTGCAAGCGGTTTCCTGAAGTTGGTGATGTGATTATGTTGGTGACGAGGCATTGGCTACCTGAAGAGAGTCATAGTGCTTCCTGCCAGTTGCTCACCCAAATACACATTTTGAGATACTGTGGCCAGTCTGCCTGAAGCGATACGCAACTAGTTGTGTATCTTAAGAGAAACATCGTTACTCTTGCCAGCGGTTTCTTGACTTTGAAGATGTGATTATACTGGTGACGAGATATTGGCTACCCTAAGAGAGTCATAGAGATTCCTGCCAGTTCTTCACCCAAATACACATTTTTTACATACTCTTTCCAGTCTGCCTGATAGCTACGCCACTAGTTGTGTATCTTAAGAGTCATTGTAACTTTTGCCAGGGGTTTCTTGAAGTTGCTGATGTGATTATGCTGGTGACGAGGCATTGGTTACCCTATGAGTGTCATAGTGATTCCTGCTAGTTGCTCACCCAAATACACATTTTTTTGATACTTTGGCCAGTCTGCCTCAAGTGACACCCCACTAGCTGTGTATCTTATGAGAAGCATCGTTACCTTTGCAAGCGGATTCTTGAAGTTGGTGATGGGATTATGTTGGTGACGAGGAATTGGCTACCTTAAGAGAGTCATAGTGCTTCCTGCCAGTTGCTCACCCAAATACACATTTTGAGATACAGTCTGCCTGAAGCGATACGCCACTAGTTGTGTATCTTAAGAGAAACATCGTTACTCTTGCCAGCGGTTTCTTGACTTTGAAGCTGTGATTATACTGGTGACGAGATATTGGCTACCCTAAGAGAGTCACAGTGTTTCGTGCCAGTTGCTCACCCAAATACACATTTTTTAGATACTGTTTCCAGTGTGCCTGAAGCGATACGCCACTAGTTGTGTATCTTAAGAGAAACATCGTTACTTTTGAAAGGGTTTTCTAGAAGTTGCTGATTCGATTCTGCTGGTGACGAGGCATTGGCTACCTCAAGAGAGTCATAGAGATTCCGGCCAGTTCTTCACCCAAATACACATTTTTTAGATACTCTTTCCAGTCTGCCTGATAGCTACGCCACTTGTTGTGTATCTAAAGAGTCATTGTAACTTTTGCCAGGGGTTTCTTGAAGTTGCTGATGTGATTATGCTGGTGACGAGGCATTGGCTACCTCAAGAGAATCATAGAGATTCCTGCCAGTTCTTCACCCAAATACACATCTTTTAGATACTCTTTCCAGTCTGCCTGATAGCTACGCCACTAGTTGTGTATCTTAAGAGTCATTGTAACTTTTGCGAGGGGTTTCTTGAAGTTGCTGATGTGATTATGCTGGTGACGAGTCATTGGCTACCCTATGAGTGTCGTAGTGATTCCTGCTAGTTGCTCACCCAAATACACATTTTTTTGATACTTTGGCCAGTCTGCCTCAAGTGACACCCCACTAGCTGTGTATCTTATGAGAAGCTTCGTTACCTTTGCAAGCGGTTTCTTGAAGTTGGTGATGGGATTATGTTGGTGACGAGGCATTGGCTACCTTAAGAGAGTCCTAGTGCTTCCTGCCAGTTGCTCACCCAAATACACATTTTGAGATACTGTGGCCACTCTGCCTGAAGCGATACGCCACTAATTGTGTATCTTAAGAGAAACATCGTTACTCTTGCCAGCGGTTTCTTGATTTTGAAGATGTGATTATACTGGTGACGAGATATTGGCTACCCTAAGAGAGTCACAGTGTTTCGTGCCAGTTGCTCACCCAAATACACATTTTTTAGATACTGTTTCCAGTGTGCCTGAAGCGATACGCCACTAGTTGTGTATCTTAAGAGAAACATCGTTACTTTTGTTAGGGGTTCTAGAAGTTGCTGATTTGATTCTGCTGGTGACGAGGCATTGGCTACCTCAAGAGAGTCATAGTGATTCCTGCCAGTTCTTCACCCAAATACACATTTTTTAGATACTCTTTCCAGTATGCCTGATAGCTACGCCACTAGTTGTGTATCTTAAGAGTCATTGTAACTTTTGCCAGGGGTTTCTTGAAGTTGCTGATGTGATTATGCTGGTGACGAGGCATTGGCTACCCTATGAGTGTCATAGTGATTCCTGCTAGTTGCTCACCCAAATACACATTTTTTTGATACTTTGGCCAGTCTGCCTCAAGTGACACGCCACTAGCTGCTTATCTTATGAGAAGCTTCGTTACCTTTGCAAACGGTTTCTTGAAGTTGGTGATGGGATTATGTTGGTGACGAGATATTGGCTACCCTAAGAGAGTCATAGAGATTCCTGCCAGTTCTTCACCCAAATACACATTTATAGATACTCTTTCCAGTCTGCCTGATAGCTACGCCACTAGTTGTGTATCTTAAGAGTCATTGGAACTTTTGCCAGGGGTTTCTTGAAGTTGCTGACGTGATTATGCTGGTGACGAGGCATTGGCTACCCTATGAGTGTCATAGTGATTCCTGCTAGTTGCTCACCAAAATACACATTTTTTTGATACTTTGGCCAGTCTGCCTCAAGTGACACGCCACTAGCTGTGTATCTTATGAGAAGCTTCGTTACCTTTGCAAGCGGTTTCTTGAAGTTGGTGATGGGATTATGTTGGTGACGAGGCATTGGCTACCTTAAGAGAGTCATAGTGCTTCCTGCCAGTTGCTCACCCAAATACACATTTTGAGATACAGTCTGCCTGAAGCGATACGCCACTAGTTGTGTATCTTAAGAGAAACATCGTTACTCTTGCCAGCGGTTTCTTGACTTTGAAGCTGTGATTATACTGGTGACGAGATATTGGCTACCCTAAGAGAGTCACAGTGTTTCGTGCCAGTTGCTCACCCAAATACACATTTTTTAGATACTGTTTCCAGTGTGCCTGAAGCGATACGCCACTAGTTGTGTATCTTAAGAGAAACATCGTTACTTTTGAAAGGGGTTTCTAGAAGTTGCTGATTTGATTCTGCTGGTGACGAGGCATTGGCTACCTCAAGAGAGTCATAGAGATTCCTGCCAGTTCTTCACCCAAATACACATTTTTTAGATACTCTTTCCAGTCTGCCTGATAGCTACGCCACTAGTTGTGTATCTTAAGAGTCATTGTAACTTTTGCCAGGGGTTTCTTGAAGTTGCTGATGTGATTATGCTGGTGACGAGGCATTGGCTACCTCAAGAGAGTCATAGAGATTCCTGCCAGTTCTTCACCCAAATACACATCTTTTAGATACTCTTTCCAGTCTGCCTGATAGCTACGCCACCAGTTGTGTATCTTAAGAGTCATTGTAACTTTTGCCAGGTGTTTCTTGAAGTTGCTGATGTGATTATGCTGGTGACGAGGCATTGGCTACCCTATGAGTGTCATAGTGATTCCTGCTAGTTGCTCACCCAAATACACATTTTTTTGATACTTTGGCCAGTCTGCCTCAAGTGACACCCCACTAGCTGTGTATCTTATGAGAAGCTTCGTTACCTTTGCAAGCGGTTTCTTGAAGTTGGTGATGGGATTATGTTGGTGACGAGGCATTGGCTACCTTAAGAGAGTCATAGTGCTTCCTGCCAGTTGCTCACCCAAATACACATTTTGAGATACAGTCTGCCTGAAGCGATACGCCACTAGTTGTGTATCTTAAGAGAAACATCGTTACTCTTGCCAGCGGTTTCTTGACTTTGAAGCTGTGATTATACTGGTGACGAGATATTGGCTACCCTAAGAGAGTCACAGTGTTTCGTGCCAGTTGCTCACCCAAATACACATTTTTTAGATACTGTTTCCAGTGTGCCTGAAGCGATACGCCACTAGTTGTGTATCTTAAGAGAAACATCGTTACTTTTGAAAGGGGTTTCTAGAAGTTGCTGATTTGATTCTGCTGGTGACGAGGCATTGGCTACCTCAAGAGAGTCATAGAGATTCCTGCCAGTTCTTCACCCAAATACACATTTTTTAGATACTCTTTCCAGTCTGCCTGATAGCTACGCCACTAGTTGTGTATCTTAAGAGTCATTGTAACTTTTGCCAGGGGTTTCTTGAAGTTGCTGATGTGATTATGCTGGTGACGAGGCATTGGCTACCTCAAGAGAGTCATAGAGATTCCTGCCAGTTCTTCACCCAAATACACATCTTTTAGATACTCTTTCCAGTCTGCCTGATAGCTACGCCACTAGTTGTGTATCTTAAGAGTCATTGTAACTTTTGCCAGAGGTTTCTTGAAGTTGCTGATGTGATTATTCTGGTGACGAGGCATTGGCTACCCTATGAGTGTCATAGTGATTCCTGCGAGTTGCTCACCCAAATACACATTTTTTTGATACTTTGGCCAGTCTGCCTCAAGTGACACCCCACTAGCTGTGTATCTTATGAGAAGCTTCGTTACCTTTGCAAGCGGTTTCTTGAAGTTGGTGATGTGATTATGTCGGTGACGAGGCATTGGCTACCTTAAGAGAGTCATATTGCTTTCTGCCAGTTGCTCACCCAAATACACATTTTGAGATACTGTGGCCAGTCTGCCTGAAGCGATACGCCACTAGTTGTGTATCTTAAGAGAAACATCGTTACTCTTGCCATCGGTTTCTTGACTTTGAAGATGTGATTATACTGGTGACGAGATATTTGCTACCCTGAGAGAGTCACAGTGTTTCCTGCCAGTTGCTCATCCCAATACACTTTTTTAGATACTCTTTCCAGTCTGCCTGATAGCTACGCCACTAGTTGTGTATCTTAAGAGTCATTGTAACTTTTGCCAGGGGTTTCTTGAAGTTGCTGATGTGATTATGCTGGTGACGAAGCATTGGCTACCCTATGAGTGTCATAGTGATTCCTGCTAGTTGCTCACCCAAATACACATTTTTTTGATACTTTGGCCAGTCTGCCTCAAGTGACACCCCACTAGCTGTGTATCTTATGAGAAGCTTCGTTACCTTTGCAAGCGGTTTCTTGAAGTTGGTGATGTGATTATGTCGGTGACGAGGCATTGGCTACCTTAAGAGAGTCATATTGCTTTCTGCCAGTTGCTCACCCAAATACACATTTTGAGATACTGTGGCCAGTCTGCCTGAAGCGATACGCCACTAGTTGTGTATCTTAAGAGAAACATCGTTACTCTTGCCAGCGGTTTCTTGACTTTGAAGATGTGATTATACTGGTGACGAGATATTGGCTACCCTAAGAGAGTCACAGTGTTTCGTGCCAGTTGCTCACCCAAATACACATTTTTTAGATACTGTTTCCAGTGTGCCTGAAGCGATACGCCACTAGTTGTGTATCTTAAGAGAAACATAGTTACTTTTGAAAGGGGTTTCTAGAAGTTGCTGATTTGATTCTGCTGGTGACGAGGCATTGCCTACCTCAAGAGAGTCATAGAGATTCCTGCGAGTTCTTCACCCAAATACACATTTTTTAGATACTCTTTCCAGTCTGCCTGATAGCTACGCCACTAGTTGTGTATCTTAAGAGTCATTGTAACTTTTGCCAGTTGTTTCTTGAAGTTGCTGATGTGATTATGCTGGTGACGAGGCATTGGCTACCTCAAGAGAGTCATAGAGATTCCTGCCAGTTCTTCACCCAAATACACATCTTTTAGATACTCTTTCCAGTCTGCCTGATAGCTACGCCACTAGTTGTGTATCTTAAGAGTCATTGTAACTTTTGCCAGAGGTTTCTTGAAGTTGCTGATGTGATTATGCTGGTGACGAGGCATTGGCTACCCTATGAGTGTCATAGTGATTCCTGCTAGTTGCTCACCCAAATACACATTTTTTTGATACTTTGGCCAGTCTGCCTCAAGTGACACCCCCCTAGCTGTGTATCTTATGAGAAGCATCGTTACCTTTGCAAGCGGTTTCTTGAAGTTGGTGATGGGATTATGTTGGTGACGAGGCATTGGCTACCTTAAGAGAGTCATAGTGCTTCCTGCCAGTTGCTCACCCAAATACACATTTTGAGATACTGTGGCCAGTCTGCCTGAAGCGATACGCCACTAGTTGTGTATCTTAAGGGAAACATCGTTGCTCTTGCCAGCGGTTTCTTGACTTTGAAGATGTGATTATACTGGTGACGAGATATTGGCTACCCTAAGAGAGTCATAGAGATTCCTGCCAGTTCTTCACCCAAATACACATTTATAGAAACTCTTTCCAGTCTGCCTGATAGCTACGCCACTAGTTGTGTATCTTAAGAGTCATTGGAACTTTTGCCAGGGGTTTCTTGAAGTTGCTGACGTGATTATGCTGGTGACGAGGCATTGGCTACCCTATGAGTGTCATAGTGATTCCTGCTAGTTGCTCACCCAAATACACATTTTTTTGATACTTTGGCCAGTCTGCCTCAAGTGACACGCCACTAGCTGTGTATCTTATGAGAAGCTTCGTTACCTTTGCAAGCGGTTTCTTGAATTTGGTGATGGGATTATGTTGGTGACGAGGCATTGGCTACCTTAAGAGAGTCATAGTGTTTCCTGCCAGTTGCTCACCCAAATACACATTTTGAGATACAGTCTGCCTGAAGCGATACGCCACTAGTTGTGTATCTTAAGAGAAACATCGTTACTCTTGCCAGCGGTTTCTTGACTTTGAAGCTGTGATTATACTGGTGACGAGATATTGGCTACCCTAAGAGAGTCACAGTGTTTCGTGCCAGTTGCTCACCCAAATACACATTTTTTAGATACTGTTTCCAGTGTGCCTGAAGCGATACGCCACTAGTTGTGTATCTTAAGAGAAACATCGTTACTTTTGAAAGGGGTTTCTAGAAGTTGCTGATTTGATTCTGCTGGTGACGAGGCATTGGCTACCTCAAGAGAGTCATAGAGATTCCTGCCAGTTCTTCACCCAAATACACATTTTTTAGATACTCTTTCCAGTCTGCCTGATAGCTACGCCACTAGTTGTGTATCTTAAGAGTCATTGTAACTTTTGCCAGGGGTTTCTTGAAGTTGCTGATGTGATTATGCTGGTGACGAGGCATTGGCTACCTCAAGAGAGTCATAGAGATTCCTGCCAGTTCTTCACCCAAATACACATCTTTTAGATACTCTTTCCAGTGTGCCTGATAGCTACGCCACTAGTTGTGTATCTTAAGAGTCATTGTAATTTTTGCCAGAGGTTTCTTGAAGTTGCTGATGTGATTATGCTGGTGACGAGGCATTGGCTACCCTATGAGTGTCATAGTGATTCCTGCTAGTTGCTCACCCAAATACACATTTTTTTGATACTTTGGCCAGTCTGCCTCAAGTGACACGCCACTATCTGTGTATCTTATGAGAAGCTTCGTTACCTTTGCAAGCGGTTTCTTGAAGTTGGTGATGGGATTATGTTGGTGACGAGGCATTGGCTACCTTAAGAGAGTCATAGTGCTTCCTGCCAGTTGCTCACCCAAATACACATTTTGAGATACTGTGGCAAGTCTGCCTGAAGCGATACGCCACTAGTTGTGTATCTTAAGAGAAACATCATTACTTTTGAAAGGGGTTTCTAGAAGTTGCTGATTTGATTCTGCTGGTGACGAGGCATTGGCTACCTCAAGAGAGTTATAGAGATTCCTGCCAGTTCTTCACCCAAATACACATTTTTTAGATACTCTTTCCAGTCTGCCTGATAGCTACGCCACTAGTTGTGTTTCTTAAGAGTCATTGTAACTTTTGCGAGGGGTTTCTTGAGGTTGCTGATGTGATTATGCTGGTGACGAGGCATTGGCTACCCTATGAGTGTCATAGTGATTCCTGCTAGTTGCTCACCCAAATACACATTTTTTTGATACTTTGGCCAGTCTGCCTCAAGTGACACCCCACTAGCTGTGTATCTTATGAGAAGCTTCGTTACCTTTGCAAGCGGTTTCTTGAAGTTGGTGATGGGATTATGTTGGTGACGAGGCATTGGCTACCTTAAGAGAGTCCTAGTGCTTCCTGCCAGTTGCTCACCCAAATACACATTTTGAGATACTGTGGCCACTCTGCCTGAAGCGATACGCCACTAATTGTGTATCTTAAGAGAAACATCGTTACTCTTGCCAGCGGTTTCTTGACTTTGAAGATGTGATTATACTGGTGACGAGATATTGGCTACCCTAAGAGAGTCACAGTGTTTCGTGCCAGTTGCTCACCCAAATACACATTTTTTAGATACTGTTTCCAGTGTGCCTGAAGCGATACGCCACTAGTTGTGTATCTTAAGAGAAACATCGTTACTTTTGTTAGGGTTTTCTAGAAGTTGCTGATTTGATTCTGCTGGTGACGAGGCATTGGCTACCTTAAGAGAGTCATAGTGCTTCCTGCCAGTTGCTCACCCAAATACACATTTTGAGATACTGTGGCCAGTCTGCCTGAAGCGATACGCCACTAGTTGTGTATCTTAAGAGAAACATCGTTGCTCTTGCCAGCGGTTTCTTGACTTTGAAGATGTGATTATACTGGTGACGAGATATTGGCTACCCTAAGAGAGTCATAGAGATTCCTGCCAGTTCTTCACCCAAATACACATTTATAGATACTCTTTCCAGTCTGCCTGATAGCTACGCCACTAGTTGTGTATCTTAAGAGTCATTGTAACTTTTGCCAGGTGTTTCTTGAAGTTGCTGATGTGATTATGCTGGTGACGAGGCTTTGGCTACCCTATGAGTGTCATAGTGATTCCTGCTAGTTGCTCACCCAAATACACATTTTTTTGATACTTTGGCCAGTCTGCCTCAAGTGACACCCCACTAGCTGTGTATCTTATGAGAAGCTTCGTTACCTTTGCAAGCGGTTTCCTGAAGTTGGTGATGTGATTATGTTGGTGACGAGGCATTGACTACCTTAAGAGAGTCATAGTGCTTCCTGCCAGTTGCTCACCCAAATACACATTTTGAGATACTGTGGCCAGTCTGCCTGAAGCGATACGCCACTAGTTGTGTATCTTAAGAGAAACATCGTTGCTCTTGCCAGCGGTTTCTTGACTTTGAAGCTGTGATTATACTGGTGACGAGATATTGGCTACCCTAAGAGAGGCATAGAGATTCCTGCCAGTTCTTCACCCAAATACACATCTTTTAGATACTCTTTCCAGTCTGCCTGATAGCTACGCCACTAGTTGTGTATCTTAAGGGTCATTGTAACTTTTGCCAGTGGTTTCTTGAAGTTGCTGATGTGATTATGCTGGTGACGAGGCATTGACTACCCTATGAGTGTCATAGTGATTCCTGCTAGTTGCTCACTCAAATACACATTTTTTTGATACTTTAGCCAGTCTGCCTCAAGTGACACGCCACTATCTGTGTATCTTATGAGAAGCTTCGTTACCTTTGCAAGCGGTTTCTTGAAGTTGGTGATGGGATTATGTTGGTGACGAGGCATTGGCTACCTTAAGAGAGTCATAGTGCTTCCTGCCAGTTGCTCACCCAAATACACATTTTGAGATACTGTGGCCAGTCTGCCTGATGCGATACGCCACTAGTTGTGTATCTTAAGAGAAACATCATTACTTTTGAAAGGGGTTTCTAGAAGTTGCTGATTTGATTCTGCTGGTGACGAGGCATTGGCTACCTCAAGAGAGTCATAGAGATTCCTGCCAGTTCTTCACCCAAATACACATTTTTTAGATACTCTTTCCAGTCTGCCTGATAGCTACGCCACTAGTTGTGTATCTTAAGAGTCATTGTAACTTTTGCGAGGGGTTTCTTGAAGTTGCTGATGTGATTATGCTGGTGACGAGTCATTGGCTACCCTATGAGTGTCATAGTGATTCCTGCTAGTTGCTTACCCAAATACTCATTTTTTTGATACTTTGGCCAGTCCGCCTCAAGTGACACGCCACTAGCTGCTTATCTTATGAGAAGCTTCGTTACCTTTGCAAACGGTTTCTTGAAGTTGGTGATGGGATTATGTTGGTGTCGAGATATTGGCTACCCTAAGAGAGTCATAGAGATTCCTGCCAGTTCTTCACCCAAATACACATTTATAGATACCCTTTCCAGTCTGCCTGATAGCTACGCCACTAGTTGTGTATCTTAAGAGTCATTGGAACTTTTGCCAGGGGTTTCTTGAAGTTGCTGACGTGATTATGCTGGTGACGAGGCATTGGCTACCCTATGAGTGTCATAGTGATTCCTGCTAGTTGCTCACCCAAATACATATTTTTTTGATACTTTGGCCAGTCTGCCTCAAGTGACACGCCACTAGCTGTGTATCTTATGAGAAGCTTCGTTACCTTTGCAAGCGGTTTCTTGAAGTTGGTGATGGGATTATGTTGGTGACGAGGCATTGGCTACCTTAAGAGAGTCATAGTGCTTCCTGCCAGTTGCTCACCCAAATACACATTTTGAGATACAGTCTGCCTGAAGCGATACGCCACTAGTTGTGTATCTTAAGAGAAACATCGTTACTCTTGCCAGCGGTTTCTTGACTTTGAAGCTGTGATTATACTGGTGACGAGATATTGGCTACCCTAAGAGAGTCACAGTGTTTCGTGCCAGTTGCTCACCCAAATACACATTTTTTAGATACTGTTTCCAGTGTGCCTGAAGCGATACGCCACTAGTTGTGTATCTTAAGAGAAACATTGTTACTTTTGAAAGGGGTTTCTAGAAGTTGCTGATTTGATTCTGCTGGTGACGAGGCATTGGCTACCTCAAGAGAGTCATAGAGATTCCTGCCAGTTCTTCACCCAAATACACATTTTTTAGATACTCTTTCCAGTCTGCCTGATAGCTACGCCACTAGTTGTGTATCTTAAGAGTCATTGTAACTTTTGCCAGGGGTTTCTTGAAGTTGCTGATGTGATTATGCTGGTGACGAGGCATTGGCTACCTCAAGAGAGTCATAGAGATTCCTGCCAGTTCTTCACCCAAATACACATCTTTTAGATACTTTTACCAGTCTGCCTGATAGCTACGCCACTAGTTGTGTATCTTAAGAGTCATTGTAACTTTTGCCAGAGGTTTCTTGAAGTTGCTGATGTGATTATGCTGGTGACGAGGCATTGGCTACCCTATGGGTGTCATAGTGATTCCTGCTAGTTGCTCACCCAAATACACATTTTTTTGATACTTTGGCCAGTCTGCCTCAAGTGACACGCCACTATCTGTGTATCTTATGAGAAGCTTCGTTACCTTTGCAAGCGGTTTCTTGAAGTTGCTGATTTGATTCTGCTGGTGACGAGGTATTGGCTACCTTAAGAGAGTCATAGTGCTTCCTGCTAGTTGCTCACCCAAATACACATTTTGAGATACTGTGGCCAGTCTGCCTGAAGCGATACGCCACTAGTTGTGTATCTTAAGAGAAACATCGTTGCTCTTGCCAGCGGTTTCTTGACTTTGAAGATGTGATTATACTGGTGACGAGATATTGGCTACCCTAAGAGAGTCATAGAGATTCCTGCCAGTTCTTCACCCAAATACACATTTATAGATACTCTTTCCAGTCTGCCTGATAACTACGCCACTAGTTGTGTATCTTAAGAGTCATTGTAACTTTTGCCAGGGGTTTCTTGAAGTTGCTGATGTGATTATGCTGGTGACGAGGCATTGGCTACCCTATGAGTGTCATAGTGATTCCTGCTAGTTGCTCACCCAAATACACATTTTTTTGATACTTTGGCCAGTCTGCCTCAAGTGACACCCCACTAGCTGTGTATCTTATGAGAAGCTTCGTTACCTTTGCAAGCGGTTTCCTGAAGTTGGTGATGTGATTATGTTGGTGACGAGGCATTGGCTACCTTAAGAGAGTCATAGTGCTTCCTGCCAGTTGCTCACCCAAATACACATTTTGAGATACTGTGGCCAGTCTGCCTGAAGCGATACGCCACTAGTTGTGTATCTTAAGAGAAACATCGTTGCTCTTGCCAGCGGTTTCTTGACTTTGAAGCTGTGATTATACTGGTGACGAGATATTGGCTACCCTAAGAGAGTCATAGAGATTCCTGCCAGTTCTTCGACCAAATACACATTTTTTACATACTCTTTCCAGTCTGCCTGATAGCTACGCCACTAGTTGTGTATCTTAAGAGTCATTGTATCTTTTGCCAGGGGTGTCTTGAAGTTGCTGATGTGATTATGCTGGTGACGAGGCATTGGTTACCCTATGAGTGTCATAGTGATTCCTGCTAGTTGCTCACCCAAATACACATTTTTTTGATACTTTGGCCAGTCTGCCTCAAGTGACACCCCACTAGCTGTGTATCTTATGAGAAGCATCGTTACCTTTGCAAGCGGATTCTTGAAGTTGGTGATGGGATTATGTTGGTGACGAGGCATTGGCTACCTTAAGAGAGTCATAGTGCTTCCTGCCAGTTGCTCACCCAAATACACATTTTGAGATACAGTCTGCCTGAAGCGATACGCCACTAGTTGTGTATCTTAAGAGAAACATCGTTACTCTTGCCAGCGGTTTCTTGACTTTGAAGCTGTGATTATACTGGTGACGAGATATTGGCTACCCTAAGAGAGTCACAGTGTTTCGTGCCAGTTGCTCACCCAAATACACATTTTTTAGATACTGTTTCCAGTGTGCCTGAAGCGATACGCCACTAGTTGTGTATCTTAAGAGAAACATCGTTACTTTTGAAAGGGGTTTCTAGAAGTTGCTGATTTGATTCTGCTGGTGACGAGGCATTGGCTACCTCAAGAGAGTCATAGAGATTCCTGCCAGTTCTTCACACAAATACACATCTTTTAGATACTCTTTCCAGTCTGCCTGATACTACGCCACTAGTTGTGTATCTTAAGAGTCATTGTAACTTTTGCCAGGGGTTTCTTGAAGTTGCTGATGTGATTATGCTGGTGACGAGGCATTGGCTACCTCAAGAGAATCATAGAGATTCCTGCCAGTTCTTCACACAAATACACATCTTTTAGATACTCTTTCCAGTCTGCCTGATAGCTACGCCACTAGTTGTGTATCTTAAGAGTCATTGTAAATTTTGCGAGGGGTTTCTTGAAGTTGCTGATGTGATTATGCTGGTGACGAGTCATTGGCTACCCTATGAGTGTCATAGTGATTCCTGCTAGTTGCTCACCCAAATACACATTTTTTTGATACTTTGGCCAGTCTGCCTCAAGTGACACCCCACTAGCTGTGTATCTTATGAGATGCATCGTTACCTTTGCAAGCGGATTCTTGAAGTTGGTGATGGGATTATGTTGGTGACGAGGCATTGGCTACCTTAAGAGAGTCCTAGTGCTTCCTGCCAGTTGCTCACCCAAATACACATTTTGAGATACTGTGGCCACTCTGCCTGAAGCGATACGCCACTAATTGTGTATCTTAAGAGAAACATCGTTACTCTTGCCAGCGGTTTCTTGATTTTGAAGATGTGATTATACTGGTGACGAGATATTGGCTACCCTAAGAGAGTCACAGTGTTTCGTGCCAGTTGCTCACCCAAATACACATTTTTTAGATACTGTTTCCAGTGTGCCTGAAGCGATACGCCACTAGTTTTGTATCTTAAGAGAAACATCGTTACTTTTGTTAGGGGTTTCTAGAAGTTGCTGATTTGATTCTGCTGGTGACGAGGCATTGGCTACCTCAAGAGAGTCATAGAGATTCCTGCCAGTTCTTCACCCAAATACACATTTTTTAGATACTCTTTCCAGTATGCCTGATAGCTACGCCACTAGTTGTGTATCTTAAGAGTCATTGTAACTTTTGCCAGGGGTTTCTTGAAGTTGCTGATGTGATTATGCTGGTGACGAGGCATTGGCTACCCTATGAGTGTCATAGTGATTCCTGCTAGTTGCTCACCCAAATACACATTTTTTTGATACTTTGGCCAGTCTGCCTCAAGTGACACGCCACTAGCTGCTTATCTTATGAGAAGCTTCGTTACCTTTGCAAACGGTTTCTTGAAGTTGGTGATGGGATTATGTTGGTGACGAGATATTGGCTACCCTAAGAGAGTCATAGAGATTCCTGCCAGTTCTTCACCCAAATACACATTTATAGATACTCTTTCCAGTCTGCCTGATAGCTACGCCACTAGTTGTGTATCTTCAGAGTCATTGGAACTTTTGCCAGGGTTTTCTTGAAGTTGCTGACGTGATTATGCTGGTGACGAGGCATTGGCTACCCTATGAGTGTCATAGTGATTCCTGCTAGTTGCTCACCCAAATACACATTTTTTTGATACTTTGGCCAGTCTGCCTCAAGTGACACGCCACTAGCTGTGTATCTTATGAGAAGCTTCGTTACCTTTGCAAGCGGTTTCTTGAAGTTGGTGATGGGATTATGTTGGTGACGAGGCATTGGCTTCCTGCCAGTTGCTCACCCAAATACACATTTTGAGATACAGTCTGCCTGAAGCGATACGCCACTAGTTGTGTATCTTAAGAGAAACATCGTTACTCTTGCCAGCGGTTTCTTGACTTTGAAGCTGTGATTATACTGGTGACGAGATATTGGCTACCCTAAGAGAGTCACAGTGTTTCGTGCCAGTTTCTCACCCAAATACACATTTTTTAGATACTGTTTCCAGTGTGCCTGAAGCGATACGCCACTAGTTGTGTATCTTAAGAGAAACATCGTTACTTTTGAAAGGGGTTTCTAGAAGTTGCTGATTTGATTATGCTGGTGACGAGGCATTGGCTACCTCAAGAGAGTCATAGAGATTCCTGCCAGTTCTTCACCCAAATACACATTTTTTAGATACTCTTTCCAGTCTGCCTGATAGCTACGCCACTAGTTGTGTATCTTAAGAGTCATTGTAACTTTTGCCAGGGGTTTCTTGAAGTTGCTGATGTGATTATGCTGGTGACGAGGCATTGGCTACCTCAAGAGAGTCATAGAGATTCCTGCCAGTTCTTCACCCAAATACACATCTTTTAGATACTCTTTCCAGTCTGCCTGATAGCTACGCCACTAGTTGTGTATCTTAAGAGTCATTGTAACTTTTGCCAGAGGTTTCTTGAAGTTGCTGATGTGATTATGCTGGTGACGAGGCATTGGCTACCCTATGAGTGTCATAGTGATTCCTGCTAGTTGCTCACCCAAATACACATTTTTTTGATACTTTGGCCAGTCTGCCTCAAGTGACACGCCACTATCTGTGTATCTTATGAGAAGCTTCGTTACCTTTGCAAGCGGTTTCTTGAAGTTGCTGATTTGATTCTGCTGGTGACGAGGTATTGGCTACCTTAAGAGAGTCATAGTGCTTCCTGCCAGTTGCTCACCCAAATACACATTTTGAGATACTGTGGCCAGTCTGCCTGAAGCGATACGCCACTAGTTGTGTATCTTAAGAGAAACATCGTTGCTCTTGCCAGCGGTTTCTTGACTTTGAAGATGTGATTATACTGGTGACGAGATATTGGCTACCCTAAGAGAGTCATAGAGATTCCTGCCAGTTCTTCACCCAAATACACATTTATAGATACTCTTTCCAGTCTGCCTGATAGCTACGCCACTAGTTGTGTATCTTAAGAGTCATTGTAACTTTTGCCAGGGGTTTCTTGAAGTAGCTGATGTGATTATGCTGGTGACGAGGCATTGGCTACCCTATGAGTGTCATAGTGATTCCTGCTAGTTGCTCACCCAAATACACATTTTTTTGATACTTTGGCCAGTCTGCCTCAAGTGACACCCCACTAGCTGTGTATCTTATGAGAAGCTTCGTTACCTTTGCAAGCGGTTTCCTGAAGTTGGTGATGTGATTATGTTGGTGACGAGGCATTGGCTACCTTAAGAGAGTCATAGTGCTTCCTGCCAGTTGCTCACCCAAATACACATTTTGAGATACTGTGGCCAGTCTGCCTGAAGCGATACGCCACTAGTTGTGTATCTTAAGAGAAACATCGTTGCTCTTGCCAGCGGTTTCTTGACTTTGAAGATGTGATTATACTGGTGACGAGATATTGGCTACCCTAAGAGAGTCATAGAGATTCCTGCCAATTCTTCACCCAAATACACATTTTTTACATACTCTTTCCAGTCTGCCTGATAGCTACGCCACTAGTTGTGTATCTTAAGAGTCATTGTAACTTTTGGCAGGGGTTTCTTGAAGTTGCTGATGTGATTATGCTGGTGACGAGGCATTGGTTACCCTATGAGTGTCATAGTGATTCCCGCTAGTTGCTCACCCAAATACACATTTTTTTGATACTTTGGCCAGTCTGCCTCAAGTGACACCCCACTAGCTGTGTATCTTATGAGATGCATCGTTACCTTTGCAAGCGGATTCTTGAAGTTGGTGATGGGATTATGTTGGTGACGAGGCATTGGCTACCTTAAGAGAGTCATAGTGCTTCCTGCCAGTTGCTCACCCAAATACACATTTTGAGATACAGTCTGCCTGAAGCGATACGCCACTAGTTGTGTATCTTAAGAGAAACATCGTTACTCTTGCCAGCGGTTTCTTGACTTTGAAGCTGTGATTATACTGGTGACGAGGCATTGGCTACCTCAAGAGAGTCATAGAGATTCCTGCCAGTTCTTCACCCAAATACACATTTTTTAGACACTCTTTCCAGTCTGCCTGATAGCTACGCCACTAGTTGTGTATCTTAAGAGTCATTGTAACTTTTGCCAGGGGTTTCTTGAAGTTGCTGATGTGATTATGCTGGTGACGAGGCATTGGCTACCTCAAGAGAGTCATAGAGATTCCTGCCAGTTCTTCACCCAAATACACATCTTTTAGATACTCTTTCCAGTCTGCCTGATAGCTACGCCACTAGTTGTGTATCTTAAGGGTCATTGTAACTTTTGCCAGAGGTTTCTTGAAGTTGCTGATGTGATTATGCTGGTGACGAGGCATTGACTACCCTATGAGTGTCATAGTGATTCCTGCTAGTTGCTCACTCAAATACACATTTTTTTGATACTTTAGCCAGTCTGCCTCAAGTGACACGCCACTATCTGTGTATCTTATGAGAAGCTTCGTTACCTTTGCAAGCGGTTTCTTGAAGTTGGTGATGGGATTATGTTGGTGACGAGGCATTGGCTACCTTAAGAGAGTCATAGTGCTTCCTGCCAGTTGCTCACCCAAATACACATTTTGAGATACTGTGGCCAGTCTGCCTGATGCGATACGCCACTAGTTGTGTATCTTAAGAGAAACATCATTACTTTTGAAAGGGGTTTCTAGAAGTTGCTGATTTGATTCTGCTGGTGACGAGGCATTGGCTACCTCAAGAGAGTCATAGAGATTCCTGCCAGTTCTTCACCCAAATACACATTTTTTAGATACTCTTTCCAGTCTGCCTGATAGCTACGCCACTAGTTGTGTATCTTAAGAGTCATTGTAACTTTTGCGAGGGGTTTCTTGAAGTTGCTGATGTGATTATGCTGGTGACGAGTCATTGGCTACCCTATGAGTGTCATAGTGATTCCTGCTAGTTGCTCCCCCAAATACACATTTTTTTGATACTTTGGCCAGTCTGCCTCAAGTGACACCCCACTAGCTGTGTATCTTATGAGAAGCTTCGTTACCTTTGCAAGCGGTTTCTTGAAGTTGGTGATGGGATTATGTTGGTGACGAGGCATTGGCTACCTTAAGAGAGTCCTAGTGCTTCCTGCCAGTTGCTCACCCAAATACACATTTTGAGATACTGTGGCCACTCTGCCTGAAGCGATACGCCACTAATTGTGTATCTTAAGAGAAACATCGTTACTCTTGCCAGCGGTTTCTTGACTTTGAAGATGTGATTATACTGGTGACGAGATATTGGCTACCCTAAGAGAGTCACAGTGTTTCGTGCCAGTTGCTCACCCAAATACACATTTTTTAGATACTGTTTCCAGTGTGCCTGAAGCGATACGCCACTAGTTGTGTATCTTAAGAGAAACATCGTTACTTTTGTTAGGGGTTTCTAGAAGTTGCTGATTTGATTCTGCTGGTGACGAGGCATTGGCTACCTCAAGAGAGTCATAGAGATTCCTGCCAGTTCTTCACCCAAATACACATTTTTTAGATACTCTTTCCAGTCTGCCTGATAGCTACGCCACTAGTTGTGTATCTTAAGAGTCATTGTAACTTTTGCCAGGGGTTTCTTGAAGTTGCTGATGTGATTATGCTGGTGACGAGGCATTGGCTACCCTATGAGCGTCATAGTGATTCCTGCTAGTTGCTCACCCAAATACACATTTTTTTGATACTTTGGCCAGTCTGCCTCAAGTGACACGCCACTAGCTGCTAATCTTATGAGAAGCTTCGTTACCTTTGCAAACGGTTTCTTGAAGTTGGTGATGGGATTATGTTGGTGACGAGGTATTGGCTACCTTAAGAGAGTCATAGTGCTTCCTGCCAGTTGCTCACCCAAATACACATTTTGAGATACTGTGGCCAGTCTGCCTGAAGCGATACGCCACTAGTTGTGTATCTTAAGAGAAACATCGTTACTCTTGCCAGCGGTTTCTTGACTTTGAAGCTGTGATTATACTGGTGACGAGATATTGGCTACCCTAAGAGAGTCACAGTGTTTCGTGCCAGTTGCTCACCCAAATACACATTTTGAGATACTGTGGCCAGTCTGCCTGAAGCGATACGCCACTAGTTGTGTATCTTAAGAGAAACATCGTTACTCTTGCCAGCGGTTTCTTGACTTTGAAGATGTGATTATACTGGTGACGAGATATTGGCTACCCTAAGAGAGTCACAGTGTTTCGTGCCAGTTGCTCACCCAAATAGACATTTTTTAGATACTGTTTCCAGTGTGCCTGAAGCGATACGCCACTAGTTGTGTATCTTAAGAGAAACATCGTTACTTTTGAAAGGGGTTTCTAGAAGTTGCTGATTTGATTCTGCTGGTGACGAGGCATTGGCTACCTCAAGAGAGTCATAGAGATTCCTGCCAGTTCTTCACCCAAATACACATTTTTTAGATACTCTTTCCAGTCTGCCTGATAGCTACGCCACTAGTTGTGTATCTTAAGAGTCATTGTAACTTTTGCCAGGGGTTTCTTGAAGTTGCTGATGTGATTATGCTGGTGACGAGGCATTGGCTACCCTATGAGTGTCATAGTGATTCCTGCTAGTTGCTCACCCAAATACACATTTTTTTGATACTTTGGCCAGTCTGCCTCAAGTGACACCCCACTAGCTGTGTATCTTATGAGAAGCTTCGTTACCTTTGCAAGCGGTTTCCTGAAGTTGGTGATGGGATTATGTTGGTGACGAGGCATTGGCTACCTTAAGAGAGTCATAGTGCTTCCTGCCAGTTGCTCACCCAAATACACATTTTGAGATACTGTGGCCAGTCTGCCTGAAGCGATACGCCACTAGTTGTGTATCTTAAGAGAAACATCGTTACTCTTGCCAGCGGTTTCTTGACTTTGAAGATGTGATTATACTGGTGACGAGATATTGGCTACCCTAAGAGAGTCACAGTGTTTCGTGCCAGTTGCTCATCCAAATACACATTTTTTAGATACTGTTTCCAGTGTGCCTGAAGCGATACGCCACTAGTTGTGTATCTTAAGAGAAACATCGTTACTCTTGCCAGCGGTTTCTTGACTTTGAAGATGTGATTATACTGGTGACGAGATATTGGTTTCCCTAAGAGAGTCACAGTGTTTCGTGCCAGTTGCTCACCCAAATACACATTTTTTAGATACTGTTTCCAGTGTGCCTGAAGCGATACGCCACTAGTTGTGTATCTTAAGAGAAACATCGTTACTTTTGAAAGGGATTTCTAGAAGTTGCTGATTTGATTCTGCTGGTGACGAAGCATTGGCTACCTCAAGAGAGTCATAGAGATTCCTGCCAGTTCTTCACCCAAATACACATTTTTTACATACTCTTTCCAGTCTGCCTGATAGCTACGCCACTAGTTGTGTATCTTAAGAGTCATTGTAACTTTTGCCAGGGGTTTCTTGAAGTTGCTGATGTGATTATGCTGGTGACGAGGCATTGGTTACCCTATGAGTGTCATAGTGATTCCTACTAGTTGCTCACCCAAATACACATTTTTTTGATACTTTGGCCAGTCTGCCTCAAGTGACACCCCACTAGCTGTGTATCTTATGAGAACCATCGTTACCTTTGCAAGCGGTTTCTTGAAGTTGGTGATGGGATTATGTTGGTGACGAGGCATTGGCTTCCTTAAGAGAGTCATAGTGCTTCCTGCCAGTTGCTCACCCAAATACACATTTTGAGATACTGTGGCCAGTCTGCCTGAAGCGATACGCCACTAGTTGTGTATCTTAAGGGAAACATCGTTGCTCTTGCCAGCGGTTTCTTGACTTTGAAGATGTGATTATACTGGTGACGAGATATTGGCTACCCTAAGAGAGTCATAGAGATTCCTGCAAGTTCTTCACCCAAATACACATTTATAGATACTCTTTCCAGTCTGCCTAATAGCTACGCCACTAGTTGTGTATCTTAAGAGTCATTGTAACTTTTGCCAGGGGTTTCTTGAAGTTGCTGATGTGATTATGCTGGTGACGAGGCATTGGCTACCCTATGAGTGTCATAGTGATTCCTGCTAGTTGCTCACCCAAATACACATTTTTTTGATACTTTGGCCAGTCTGCCTCAAGTGACACCCCACTAGCTGTGTATCTTATGAGAAGCTTCGTTACCTTTGCAAGCGGTTTCCTGAAGTTGGTGGTGTGATTATGTTGGTGACGAGGCATTGGCTACCTTAAGAGAGTCATAGTGCTTCCTGCCAGTTGCTCACCCAAATACACATTTTGAGATACTGTGGCCAGTCTGCCTGAAGCGATACGCCACTAGTTGTGTATCTTAAGAGAAACATCGTTACTCTTGCCAGTGGTTTCTTGACTTTTAAGCTGTGATTATACTGGTGACGAGATATTGGTTACCCTAAAGGAGTCACAGTGTTTCGTGCCAGTTGCTCACCCAAATACACATTTTTTAGATACTGTTTCCAGTGTGCCTGAAGCGATACGCCACTAGTTGTGTATCTTAAGAGAAACATCGTTACTTTTGAAAGGGGTTTCTAGAAGTTGCTGATTTGATTCTGCTGGTGACGAGGCATTGGCTACCTCAAGAGAGTCATAGAGATTCCTGCCAGTTCTTCACCCAAATACACATTTTTTAGATACTCTTTCCAGTATGCCTGATAGCTACGCCACTAGTTGTGTATCTTAAGAGTCATTGTAACTTTTGCCAGGGGTTTCTTGAAGTTGCTGATGTGATTATGCTGGTGACGAGGCATTGGCTACCCTATGAGTGTCATAGTGATTCCTGCTAGTTGCTCACCCAAATACACATTTTTTTGATACTTTGGCCAGTCTGCCTCAAGTGACACGCCACTAGCTGCTTATCTTATGAGAAGCTTCGTTACCTTTGCAAACGGTTTCTTGAAGTTGGTGATGGGATTATGTTGGTGACGAGGTATTGGCTACCTTAAGAGAGTCATAGTGCTTCCTGCCAGTTGCTCACCCAAATACACATTTTGAGACACTGTGGCCAGTCTGCCTGAAGCGATACGCCACTAGTTGTGTATCTTAAGAGAAACATCGTTACTCTTGCCAGCGGTTTCTTGACTTTGAAGCTGTGATTATACTGGTGACGAGATATTGGCTACCCTAAGAGAGTCACAGTGTTTCGTGCCAGTTGCTCACCCAAATACACATTTTGAGATACTGTGGCCAGTCTGCCTGAAGCGATACGCCACTAGTTGTGTATCTTAAGAGAAACATCGTTACTCTTACCAGCGGTTTCTTGACTTTGAAGATGTGATTATACTGGTGACGAGATATTGGCTACCCTAAGAGAGTCACAGTGTTTCGTGCCAGTTGCTCACCCAAATAGACATTTTTTAGATACTGTTTCCAGTGTGCCTGAAGCGATACGCCACTAGTTGTGTATCTTAAGAGAAACATCGTTACTTTTGAAAGGGGTTTCTAGAAGTTGCTGATTTGATTCTGCTGGTGACGAGGCATTGGCTACCTCAAGAGAGTCATAGAGATTCCTGCCAGTTCTTCACCCAAATACACATTTTTAGATACTCTTTCCAGTCTGCCTGATAGCTACGCCACTAGTTGTGTATCTTAAGAGTCATTGTAACTTTTGCCAGGGGTTTCTTGAAGTTGCTGATGTGATTATGCTGGTGACGAGGCATTGGCTACCCTATGAGTGTCATAGTGATTCCTGCTAGTTGCTCACCCAAATACACATTTTTTTGATACTTTGGCCAGTCTGCCTCAAGTGACACCCCACTAGCTGTGTATCTTATGAGAAGCTTCGTTACCTTTGCAAGCGGTTTCCTGAAGTTGGTGATGGGATTATGTTGGTGACGAGGCATTGGCTACCTTAAGAGAGTCATAGTGCTTCCTGCCAGTTGCTCACCCAAATACACATTTTGAGATACTGTGGCCAGTCTGCCTGAAGCGATACGCCACTAGTTGTGTATCTTAAGAGAAACATCGTTACTCTTGCCAGCGGTTTCTTGACTTTGAAGATGTGATTATACTGGTGACGAGATATTGGTTTCCCTAAGAGAGTCACAGTGTTTCGTGCCAGTTGCTCACCCAAATACACATTTTTTAGATACTGTTTCCAGTGTGCCTGAAGCGATACGCCACTAGTTGTGTATCTTAAGAGAAACATCGTTACTTTTGAAAGGGATTTCTAGAAGTTGCTGATTTGATTCTGCTGGTGACGAAGCATTGGCTACCTCAAGAGAGTCATAGAGATTCCTGCCAGTTCTTCACCCAAATACACATTTTTTACATACTCTTTCCAGTCTGCCTGATAGCTACGCCACTAGTTGTGTATCTTAAGAGTCATTGTAACTTTTGCCAGGGGTTTCTTGAAGTTGCTGATGTGATTATGCTGGTGACGAGGCATTGGTTACCCTATGAGTGTCATAGTGATTCCTACTAGTTGCTCACCCAAATACACATTTTTTTGATACTTTGGCCAGTCTGCCTCAAGTGACACCCCACTAGCTGTGTATCTTATGAGAACCATCGTTACCTTTGCAAGCGGTTTCTTGAAGTTGGTGATGGGATTATGTTGGTGACGAGGCATTGGCTACCTTAAGAGAGTCATAGTGCTTCCTGCCAGTTGCTCACCCAAATACACATTTTGAGATACTGTGGCCAGTCTGCCTGAAGCGATACGCCACTAGTTGTGTATCTTAAGGGAAATATCGTTGCTCTTGCCAGCGGTTTCTTGACTTTGAAGATGTGATTATACTGGTGACGAGATATTGGCTACCCTAAGAGAGTCATAGAGATTCCTGCCAGTTCTTCACCCAAATACACATTTATAGATACTCTTTCCAGTCTGCCTGATAGCTACGCCACTAGTTGTGTATCTTAAGAGTCATTGTAACTTTTGCCAGGGGTTTCTTGAAGTTGCTGATGTGATTATGCTGGTGACGAGGCATTGGCTACCCTATGAGTGTCATAGTGATTCCTGCTAGTTGCTCACCCAAATACACATTTTTTTGATACTTTGGCCAGTCTGCCTCAAGTGACACCCCACTAGCTGTGTATCTTATGAGAAGCTTCGTTACCTTTGCAAGCGGTTTCCTGAAATTGGTGGTGTGATTATGTTGGTGACGAGGCAATGGCTACCTTAAGAGAGTCATAGTGCTTCCTGCCAGTTGCTCACCCAAATACACATTTTGAGATACTGTGGCCAGTCTGCCTGAAGCGATACGCCACTAGTTGTGTATCTTAAGAGAAACATCGTTACTCTTGCTAGTGGTTTCTTGACTTTTAAGCTGTGATTATACTGGTGACGAGATATTGGTTACCCTAAGGGAGTCACAGTGTTTCGTGCCAGTTGCTCACCCAAATACACATTTTTTAGATACTGTTTCCAGTGTGCCTGAAGCGATACGCCACTAGTTGTGTATCTTAAGAGAAACATCGTTACTTTTGAAAGGGGTTTCTAGAAGTTGCTGATTTGATTCTGCTGGTGACGAGGCATTGGCTACCTCAAGAGAGTCATAGAGATTCCTTCCAGTTCTTCACCCAAATACACATTTTTTAGATACTCTTTCCAGTCTGCCTGATAGCTACGCCACTAGTTGTGTATCTTAAGAGTCATTGAAACTTTTGCCAGGGGTTTCTTGAAGTTGCTGATGTGATTATGCTGGTGACGAGGCATTGGCTACCCTATGAGTGTCATAGTGATTCCTGCTAGTTGCTCACCCAAATACACATTTTTTTGATACTTTGGCCAGTCTGCCTCAAGTGACACGCCACTAGCTGTGTATCTTATGAGAAGCTTCGTTACCTTTGCAAGCGGTTTCTTGAAGTTGGTGATGGGATTATGTTGGTGACGAGGCATTGGCTACCTTAAGAGAGTCATAGTGCTTCCTGCCAGTTGCTCACCCAAATACACATTTTGAGATACAGTCTGCCTGAAGCGATACGCCACTAGTTGTGTATCTTAAGAGAAACATCGTTACTCTTGCCAGCGGTTTCTTGACTTTGAAGCTGTGATTTACTGGTGACGAGATATTGGCTACCCTAAGAGAGTCACAGTGTTTCGTGCCAGTTGCTCACCCAAATACACATTTTTTAGATACTGTTTCCAGTGTGCCTGAAGCGATACGCCACTAGTTGTGTATCTTAAGAGAAACATCGTTACTTTTGAAAGGGGTTTCTAGAAGTTGCTGATTTGATTCTGCTGGTGACGAGGCATTGGCTACCTCAAGAGAGTCATAGAGATTCCTGCCAGTTCTTCACCCAAATACACATTTTTTAGATACTCTTTCCAGTCTGCCTGATAGCTACGCCACTAGTTGTGTATCTTAAGAGTCATTGTAACTTTTGCCAGGGGTTTCTTGAAGTTGCTGATGTGATTATGCTGGTGACGAGGCATTGGCTACCTTAAGAGAGTCATAGTGCTTCCTGCCAGTTGCTTACCCAAATACACATTTTGAGATACTGTGGCCAGTCTGCCTGAAGCGATACGCCACTAGTTGTGTATCTTAAGAGAAACATCATTACTTTTGAAAGGGGTTTCTAGAAGTTGCTGATTTGATTCTGCTGGTGACGAGGCATTGGCTACCTCAAGAGAGTCATAGAGATTCCTGCCAGTTCTTCACCCAAATACACATTTTTTAGATACTCTTTCCAGTCTGCCTGATAGCTACGCCACTAGTTGTGTATCTTAAGAGTCATTGTAACTTTTGCGAGGGGTTTCTTGAAGTTGCTGATGTGATTATGCTGGTGACGTGTCATTGGCTACCCTATGAGTGTCATAGTGATTCCTGCTAGTTGCTCACCCAAATACACATTTTTTTGATACTTTGGCCAGTCTGCCTCAAGTGACACCCCACTAGCTGTGTATCTTATGAGAAGCTTCGTTACCTTTGCAAGCGGTTTCTTGAAGTTGGTGATGGGATTATGTTGGTGACGAGGCATTGGCTATCTTAAGAGAGTCCTAGTGCTTCCTGCCAGTTGCTCACCCAAATACACATTTTGAGATACTGTGGCCACTCTGCCTGAAGCGATACGCCACTAATTGTGTATCTTAAGAGAAACATCGTTACTCTTGCCAGCGGTTTCTTGACTTTGAAGATGTGATTATACTGGTGACGAGATATTGGCTACCCTAAGAGAGTCACAGTGTTTCGTGCCAGTTGCTCACCCAAATACACATTTTTTAGATACTGTTTCCAGTGTGCCTGAAGCGATACGCCACTAGTTGTGTATCTTAAGAGAAACATCGTTACTTTTGTTAGGGGTTTCTAGAAGTTGCTGATTTGATTCTGCTGGTGACGAGGCATTGGCTACCTCAAGAGAGTCATAGAGATTCCTGCCAGTTCTTCACCCAAATACACATTTTTTAGATACTCTTTCCAGTATGCCTGATAGCTACGCCACTAGTTGTGTATCTTAAGAGTCATTGTAACTTTTGCCAGGGGTTTCTTGAAGTTGCTGATGTGATTATGCTGGTGACGAGGCATTGGTTACCCTATGAGTGTCATATTCATTCCTGCTAGTTGCTCACCCAAATACACATTTTTTTGATACTTTGGCCAGTCTGCCTCAAGTGACACCCCACTAGCTGTGTATCCTATGAGAACCATCGTTACCTTTGCAAGCGGTTTCTTGAAGTTGGTGATGGGATTATGTTGGTGACGAGGCATTGGCTACCTTAAGAGAGTCATAGTGCTTCCTGCCAGTTGCTCACCCAAATACACATTTTGAGATACTGTGGCCAGTCTGCCTGAAGCGATACGCCACTAGTTGTGTATCTTAAGGGAAACAACGTTGCTCTTGCCAGCGGTTTCTTGACTTTGAAGATGTGATTATACTGGTGACGAGATATTTGCTACCCTAAGAGAGCTATAGAGATTCCTGCCAGTTCTTCACCCAAATACACATTTATAGATACTCTTTCCAGTCTGCCTGATAGCTACGCCACTAGTTGTGTATCTTAAGAGTCATTGTAACTTTTGCCAGGGGTTTCTTGAAGTTGCTGATGTGATTATGCTGGTGACGAGGCATTGGCTACCCTATGAGTGTCATAGTGATTCCTGCTAGTTGCTCACCCAAATACACATTTTTTTGATACTATGGCCAGTCTGCCTCAAGTGACACCCCACTAGCTGTGTATCTTATTAGAAGCTTCGTTACCTTTGCAAGCGGTTTCCTGAAGTTGGTGGTGTGATTATGTTGGTGACGAGGCATTGGCTACCTTAAGAGAGTCATAGTGCTTCCTGCCAGTTGCTCACCCAAATACACATTTTGAGATACTGTGGCCAGTCTGCCTGAAGCGATACGCCACAAGTTGTGTATCTTAAGAGAAACATCGTTACTCTTGCCAGTGGTTTCTTGACTTTGAAGCTGTGATTATACTGGTGACGAGATATTGGTTACCCTAAGGGAGTCACAGTGTTTCGTGCCAGTTGCTCACCCAAATACACATTTTTTAGATACTGTTTCCAGTGTGCCTGAAGCGATACGCCACTAGTTGTGTATCTTAAGAGAAACATCGTTACTTTTGAAAGGGGTTTCTAGAAGTTGCTGATTTGATTCTGCTGGTGACGAGGCATTGGCTACCTTAAGAGAGTCCTAGTGCTTCCTGCCAGTTGCTCACCCAAATACACATTTTGAGATACTGTGGCCACTCTGCCTGAAGCGATACGCCACTAATTGTGTATCTTAAGAGAAACATCGTTACTCTTGCCAGCGGTTTCTTGACTTTGAAGATGTGATTATACTGGTGACGAGATATTGGCTACCCTAAGAGAGTCACAGTGTTTCGTGCCAGTTGCTCACCCAAATACACATTTTTTAGATACTGTTTCCAGTGTGCCTGAAGCGATACGCCACTAGTTGTGTATCTTAAGAGAAACATCGTTACTTTTGTTACGGGTTTCTAGAAGTTGCTGATTTGATTCTGCTGGTGACGAGGCATTGGCTACCTCAAGAGAGTCATAGAGATTCCTGCCAGTTCTTCACCCAAATACACATTTTTTAGATACTCTTTCCAGTATGCCTGATAGCTACGCCACTAGTTGTGTATCTTAAGAGTCATTGTAACTTTTGCCAGGGGTTTCTTGAAGTTGCTGATGTGATTATGCTGGTGACGAGGCATTGGCTACCCTATGAGTGTCATAGTGATTCCTGCTAGTTGCTCACCCAAATACACATTTTTTTGATACTTTGGCCAGTCTGCCTCAAGTGACACGCCACTAGCTGCTAATCTTATGAGAAGCTTCGTTACCTTTGCAAACGGTTTCTTGAAGTTGGTGATGGGATTATGTTGGTGACGAGGTATTGGCTACCTTAAGAGAGTCATAGTGCTTCCTGCCAGTTGCTCACCCAAATACACATTTTGAGATACTGAGGCCAGTCTGCCTGAAGCGATACGCCACTAGTTGTGTATCTTAGGAGAAACATCGTTACTCTTGCCAGCGGTTTCTTGACTTTGAAGCTGTGATTATACTGGTGACGTGATATTGGCTACCCTAAGAGAGTCACAGTGTTTCGTGCCGGTTGCTCACCCAAATACACATTTTGAGATACTGTGGCCAGTCTGCCTGAAGCGATACGCCACTAGTTGTGTATCTTAAGAGAAACATCGTTACTCTTGCCAGCGGTTTCTTGACTTTGAAGATGTGATTATACTGGTGACGAGATATTGGCTACCCTAAGAGAGTCACAGTGTTTCGTGCCAGTTGCTCACCCAAATAGACATTTTTTAGATACTGTTTCCAGTGTGCCTGAAGCGATACGCCACTAGTTGTGTATCTTAAGAGAAACATCGTTACTTTTGAAAGGGGTTTCTAGAAGTTGCTGATTTGATTCTGCTGGTGACGAGGCATTGGCTACCTCAAGAGAGTCATAGAGATTCCTGCCAGTTCTTCACCCAAATACACATTTTTTAGATACTCTTTCCAGTCTTCCTGATAGCTACGCCACTAGTTGTGTATCTTAAGAGTCATTGTAACTTTTGCCAGGGGTTTCTTGAAGTTGCTGATGTGATTATGCTGGTGACGAGGCATTGGCTACCCTATGAGTGTCATAGTGATTCCTGCTAGTTGTCAACCCAAATACACATTTTTTTGATACTTTGGCCAGTCTGGCTCAAGTGACACCCCACTAGCTGTGTATCTTATGAGAAGCTTCGTTACCTTTGCAAGCGGTTTCCTGAAGTTGGTGATGGGATTATGTTGGTGACGAGGCATTGGCTACCTTAAGAGAGTCATAGTGTTTCCTGCCAGTTGCTCACCCAAATACACATTTTGAGATACTGTGGCCAGTCTGCCTGAAGCGATACGCCACTAGTTGTGTATCTTAAGAGAAACATCGTTACTCTTACAAGCGGTTTCTTGACTTTGAAGATGTGATTATACTGGTGACGAGATATTGGTAACCCTAAGAGAGTCACAGTGTTTCGTGCCAGTTGCTCACCCAAATACACATTTTTTAGATACTGTTTCTAGTGTGCCTGAAGCGATACGCCACTAGTTGTGTATCTTAAGAGAAACATCGTCACTTTTGCCAGGGGTTTCTAGAAGTTGCTGATTTGATTCTGCTGGTGACGAGGCATTGGCTACCTCAAGAGAGTCATAGAGATTCCTGCCAGTTCTTCACCCAAATACACATTTTTTAGATACTCTTTCTAGTCTGCCTGAAGCGATACGCCACTAGTTGTATATCTTAAGAGAAACATCATTACTCTTGCCAGCGGTTTCTTGACTTTGAAGATGTGATTATACTGGTGACGAGATATTGGCTACCCTAAGAGAGTCACAGTGTTTCCTGCCAGTTGCTCATCCCAATACACATTTTTTAGATACTCTTTCCAGTCTGCCTGATAGCTACGCCACTAGTTGTGTATCTTAAGAGTCATTGTAACTTTTGCCAGGTGTTTCTTGAAATTGCTGATGTGATTATGCTGGTGACGAGGCATTGGTTACCCTATGAGTGTCATAGTGATTCCTGCTAGTTGCTCACCCAAACACACATTTTTTTGATACTTTGGCCAGTCTGCCTCAAGTGACACCCCACTAGCTGTGTATCTTATGAGAAGCATCGTTACCTTTGCAAGCGGTTTCTTGAAGTTGGTGATGGGATTATGTTGGTGACGAGGCATTGGCTTCCTTAAGAGAGTCATAGTGCTTCCTGCCCGTTGCTCACCCAAACACACATTTTGAGATACTGTGGCCAGTCTGCCTGAAGCGATACGCCACTAGTTGTGTATCTTAAGAGAAACATTGTTGCTCTTGCCAGCGGTTTCTTGACTTTGAAGATGTGATTATACTGGTGACGAGATATTGGCTACCCTAAGAGAGTCACAGTGTTTCCTGCCAGTTGCTCATCCAAATACACATTTATAGATACTCTTTCCAGTCTGCCTGATAGCTACGCCACTAGTTGTGTATCTTAAGAGTCATTGTAACTTTTGCCAGGTGTTTCTTGAAATTGCTGATGTGATTATGCTGGTGACGAGGCATTGGTTACCCTATGAGTGTCATAGTGATTCCTGCTAGTTGCTCACCCAAACACACATTTTTTTGATACTTTGGCCAGTCTGCCTCAAGTGACACCCCACTAGCTGTGTATCTTATGAGAAGCATCGTTACCTTTGCAAGCGGTTTCTTGAAGTTGGTGATGGGATTATGTTGGTGACGAGGCATTGGCGACCTTAAGAGAGTCATAGTGCTTCCTGCCAGTTGCTCACCCAAATACACATTTTGAGATACTGTGGCCAGTCTGCCTGAAGCGATACGCCACTAGTTGTGTATCTTAAGAGAAACATCGTTACTTTTGAAAGGGATTTCTAGATGTTGCTGATTTGATTCTGCTGGTGACGAAGCATTGGCTACCTCAAGAGAGTCATAGAGATTCCTGCCAGTTCTTCACCCAAATACACATTTTTTAGATACTCTTTCCAGTCTGCCTGATAGCTACGCCACTAGTTGTGTATCTTAAGAGTCATTGTAACTTTTGCCAGGGGTTTCTTGAAGTTGCTGATGTGATTATGCTGGTGACGAGGCATTGGTTACCCTATGAGTGTCATAGTGATTCCTGCTAGTTGCTCACCCAAATACACATTTTTTTGATACTTTGGCCAGTCTGCCTCAAGTGACACCCCACTAGCTGTGTATCTTATGAGAAGCATCGTTACCTTTGCAAGCGGTTTCTTGAAGTTGGTGATGGGATTATGTTGGTGACGAGGCATTGGCTACCTTAAGAGAGTCATAGTGCTTCCTGCCAGTTGCTCACCCAAATACACATTTTGACATACTGTGGCCAGTCTGCCTGAAGCGATACGCCACTAGTTGTGTATCTTAAGAGAAACATCGTTGCTCTTGCCAGCGGTTTCTTGACTTTGAAGATGTGATTATACTGGTGACGAGATATTGGCTACCCTAAGAGAGTCACAGTGTTTCCTGCCAGTTGCTCATCCAAATACACATTTATAGATACTCTTTCCAGTCTGCCTGATAGCTACGCCACTAGTTGTGTATCTTAAGAGTCATTGTAACTCTTTGCCAGGGGTTTCTTGAAGTTGCTGATGTGATTATGCTGGTGACGAGGAATTGGTACCCTATGAGTGTCATAGTGATTGCTGCTAGTTGCTCACCCAAATACACATTTTTTTGATACTTTGGCCAGTCTGCCTCAAGTGACACCCCACTAGCTGTGTATCTTATGAGAAGCATCGTTACCTTTGCAAGCGGTTCCTTGAAGTTGGTGATGGGATTATGTTGGTGACGAGGCATTGGCTACCTTAAGAGAGTCATAGTGCTTCCTGCCAGTTGCTCACCCAATTACACATTTTGAGATACTGTGGCCAGTCTGCCTGAAGCGATACGCCACTATTTGTGTATCTTAAGAGAAACATCGATACTTTTGAAAGGGATTTCTAGAAGTTGCTGATTTGATTCTGCTGGTGACGAAGCATTGGCTACCTCAAGAGAGTCATAGAGATTCCTGCCAGTTCTTCACCCAAATACACATTTTTTAGATACTCTTTCCAGTCTGCCTGATAGCTACGCCACTAGTTGTGTATCTTAAGAGTCATTGTAACTTTTGCCAGGGGTTTCTTGAAGTTGCTGATGTGATTATGCTGGTGACGAGGCATTGGTTACCCTATGAGTGTCATAGTGATTCCTGCTAGTTGCTCACCCAAATACACATTTTTTTGATACTTTGGCCAGTCTGCCTCAAGTGACACCCCACTAGCTGTGTATCTTACGAGAAGCATCGTTACCTTTGCAAGCGGTTTCTTGAAGTTGGTGATGGGATTATGTTGGTGACGAGGCATTGGCTACCTTAAGAGAGTCATAGTGCTTCCTGCCAGTTGCTCACCCAAATACACATTTTGAGATACTGTGGCCAGTCTGCCTGAAGCGATACGCCACTAGTTGTGTATCTTAAGAGAAACATCGTTGCTCTTGCCAGCGGTTTCTTGACTTTGAAGATGTGATTATACTGGTGACGAGATATTGGCTACCCTAAGAGAGTCACAGTGTTTCCTGCCAGTTGCTCATCCAAATACACATTTATAGATACTCTTTCCAGTCTGCCTGATAGCTACGCCACTAGTTGTGCATCTTAAGAGTCATTGTAACTTTTGCCAGGGGTTTCTTGAAGTTGCTGATGTGATTATGCTGGTGACGAGGCATTGGTTACCCTATGAGTGTCATAGTGATTCCTGCTAGTTGCTCACCCAAATACACATTTTTTTGATACTTTGGCCAGTCTGCCTCAAGTGACACCCCACTAGCTGTGTATCTTATGAGAAGCATCGTTACCTTTGCAAGCGGTTTCTTGAAGTTGGTGATGGGATTATGTTGGTGACGAGGCATTGGCTACCGTAAGAGAGTCATAGTGCTTCCTGCCAGTTGCTCACCCAAATACACATTTTGACATACTGTGGCCAGTCTGCCTGAAGCGATACGCCACTAGTTGTGTATCTTAAGAGAAACATCGATACTTTTGAAAGGGATTTCTAGAAGTTGCTGATTTGATTCTGCTGGTGACGAAGCATTGGCTACCTCAAGAGAGTCATAGAGATTCCTGCCAGTTCTTCACCCAAATACACATTTTTTAGATACTCTTTCCAGTCTGCCTGATAGCTACGCCACTAGTTGTGTATCTTAAGAGTCATTGTAACTTTCGCCAGGGGTTTCTTGAAGTTGCTGATGTGATTATGCTGGTGACGAGGCATTGGTTACCCTATAAGTGTCATAGTGATTCCTGCTAGTTGCTCACCCAAACACACATTTTTTTGATACTTTGGCCAGTCTGCCTCAAGTGACACCCCACTAGCCGTGTATCTTACGAGAAGCATCGTTACCTTTGCAAGTGGTTTCTTGAAGTTGGTGATGGGATTATGTTGGTGACGAGGCATTGGCTACCTTAAGAGAGTCATAGTGCTTCCTGCCAGTTGCTCACCCAAATACACATTTTGAGATACTGTGGCCAGTCTGCCTGAAGCGATACGCCACTAGTTGTGTATCTTAAGAGAAACATCGTTGCTCTTGCCAGCGGTTTCTTGACTTTGAAGATGTGATTATACTGGTGACGAGATATTGGCTACCCTAAGAGAGTCACAGTGTTTCGTGCCAGTTGCTCATCCAAATACACATTTATAGATACTCTTTCCAGTCTGCCTGATAGCTACGCCACTAGTTGTGCATCTTAAGAGTCATTGTAACTTTTGCCAGGGGTTTCTTGAAGTTGCTGATGTGATTATGCTGGTGACGAGGCATTGGTTACCCTATGAGTGTCATAGTGATTCCTGCTAGTTGCTCACCCAAATACACATTTTTTTTATACTTTGGCCAGTCTGCCTCAAGTGACACCCCACTAGCTGTGTATCTTATGAGAAGCATCGTTACCTTTGCAAGCGGTTTCTTGAAGTTGGTGATGGGATTATGTTGGTGACGAGGCATTGGCTACCTTAAGAGAGTCATAGTGCTTCCTGCCAGTTGCTCACCCAAATACACATTTTGAGATACTGTGGCCAGTCTGCCTGAAGCGATACGCCACTAGTTGTGTATCTTAAGAGAAACTTCGTTGCTCTTGCCAGCGGTTTCTTGACTTTGAAGATGTGATTATACTGGTGACGAGATATTGGCTACCCTAAGAGAGTCACAGTGTTTCCTGCCAGTTGCTCATCCAAATACACATTTATAGATACTCTTTCCAGTCTGCCTGATAGCTACGCCACTAGTTGTGTATCTTAAGAGTCATTGTAACTCTTTGCCATGGGTTTCTTGAAGTTGCTGATGTGATTATGCTGGTGACGAGGAATTGGTACCCTATGAATGTCATAGTGATTCCTGCTAGTTGCTCACCCAAATACACATTTTTTTGATACTTTGGCCAGTCTGCCTCAAGTGACACCCCACTAGCTGTGTATCTTATGAGAAGCATCGTTACCTTTGCAAGCGGTTTCTTGAAGTTGGTGATGGGATTATGTTGGTGACGAGGCATTGGCTACCTTAAGAGAGTCATAGTGCTTCCTGCCAGTTGCTCACCCAAATACACATTTTGAGATACTGTGGCCAGTCTGCCTGAAGCGATACGCCACTAGTTGTGTATCGTAAGAGAAACATCGATACTTTTGAAAGGGATTTCTAGAAGTTGCTGATTTGATTCTGCTGGTGACGAAGCATTGGCTACCTCAAGAGAGTCATAGAGATTCCTGCCAGTTCTTCACCCAAATACACATTTTTTAGATACTCTTTCCAGTCTGCCTGATAGCTACGCCACTAGTTGTGTATCTTAAGAGTCATTGTAACTTTCGCCAGGGGTTTCTTGAAGTTGCTGATGTGATTATGCTGGTGACGAGGCATTGGTTACCCTATGAGTGTCATAGTGATTCCTGCTAGTTGCTCACCCAAATACACATTTTTTTGATACTTTGGCCAGTCTGCCTCAAGTGACACCCCACTAGCTGTGTATCTTACGAGAAGCATCGTTACCTTTGCAAGCGGTTTCTTGAAGTTGGTGATGGGATTATGTTGGTGACGAGGCATTGGCTACCTTAAGAGAGTCATAGTGCTTCCTGCCAGTTGCTCACCCAAATACACATTTTGAGATACTGTGGCCAGTCTGCCTGAAGCGATACGCCACTAGTTGTGTATCTTAAGAGAAACATCGTTGCTCTTGCCAGCGGTTTCTTGACTTTGAAGATGTGATTATACTGGTGACGAGATATTGGCTACCCTAAGAGAGTCACAGTGTTTCCTGCCAGTTGGTCATCCAAATACACATTTATAGATACTCTTTCCAGTCTGCCTGATAGCTACGCCACTAGTTGTGCATCTTAAGAGTCATTGGAACTTTTGCCAGGGGTCTCTTGAAGTTGCTGATGTGATTATGCTGGTGACGAGGCATTGGTTACCCTATGAGTGTCATAGTGATTCCTGCTAGTTGCTCACCCAAATACACATTTTTTTGATACTTAGGCCAGTCTGCCTCAAGTGACACCCCACTAGCTGTGTATCTTATGAGAAGCATCGTTACCTTTGCAAGCGGTTTCTTGAAGTTGGTGATGGGATTATGTTGGTGACGAGGCATTGGCTACCTTAAGAGAGTCATAGTGCTTTCTGCCAGTTGCTCACCCAAATACACATTTTGAGATACTGTGGCCAGTCTGCCTGAAGCGATACGCCACTAGTTGTGTATCTTAAGAGAAACATCGTTGCTCTTGCCAGCGGTTTCTTGACTTTGAAGATGTGATTATACTGGTGACGAGATATTGGCTACCCTAAGAGAGTCACAGTGTTTCCTGCCAGTTGCTCATCCAAATACACATTTATAGATACTCTTTCCAGTCTGCCTGATAGCTACGCCACTAGTTGTGTATCTTAAGAGTCATTGTAACTTTTGCCAGGGTTTTCTTGAAGTTGCTGATGTGATTATGCTGATGACGAGGAATTGGTACCCTATGAGTGTCATAGTGATTCCTGCTAGTTGCTCACCCAAATACACATTTTTTTGATACTTTGGCCAGTCTGCCTCAAGTGACACCCCACTAGCTGTGTATCTTATGAGAAGCATCGTTACCTTTGCAAGCGGTTTCTTGAAGTTGGTGATGGGATTATGTTGGTGACGAGACATTGGCTACCTTAAGAGAGTCATAGTGCTTCCTGCCAGTTGCTCACCCAAATACACATTTTGAGATACTGTGGCCAGTCTGCCTGAAGCGATACGCCACTAGTTGTGTATCTTAAGAGAAACATCGATACTTTTGAAAGGGATTTCTAGAAGTTGCTGATTTGATTCTGCTGGTGACGAAGCATTGGCTACCTCAAGAGAGTCATAGAGATTCCTGCCAGTTCTTCACCCAAATACACATTTTTTAGATACTCTTTCCAGTCTGCCTGATAGCTACGCCACTAGTTGTGTATCTTAAGAGTCATTGTAACTTTCGCCAGGGGTTTCTTGAAGTTGCTGATGTGATTATGCTGGTGACGAGGCATTGGTTACCCTATAAGTGTCATAGTGATTCCTGCTAGTTGCTCACCCAAACACACATTTTTTTGATACTTTGGCCAGTCTGCCTCAAGTGACACCCCACTAGCCGTGTATCTTACGAGAAGCATCGTTACCTTTGCAAGTGGTTTCTTGAAGTTGGTGATGGGATTATGTTGGTGACGAGGCATTGGCTACCTTAAGAGAGTCATAGTGCTTCCTGCCAGTTGCTCACCCAAATACACATTTTGAGATACTGTGGTGTCACCGCTAGACACCACACTTGCTAGGTGGTAACTTAAATCGGCCGCGGTCCAGTAGTACATGTCGGACCCGCGTGTCGCCACTGTGTATTCGCTAACGTAGCGCCACCACAGGGCAGGTCACAAGACACGGACTTGACCTCGCCCCAGTTGTACGGACGACATAGCTTGCGACAAGACGTATCACGTCTTCCTCTCATTTGCCGAGAGACAGATTAAATAGCCTTCAGCTAGTCCATCGCTACTACCTAGCAAGGCGCCAGTTATATCATTGCTAATTGCTTACTACTATGCAAGAGATGTATTTCAACAAGAAGAACATCATTAAAAGTTAAGTAGATGACAATCTCTCTTCTTTTCTTTATAGTTTTTCATCCAGTCTCCTGTTTCAGAATTTACGCCCGTCTGCGTTTGTTTCGCGTGCACCTAGCCACTCATTGTGTCGAGACCTTAGGGAATCGACACAACAGATACTGTGGCCAGTCTGCCTGAAGCGATACGCCACTAGTTGTGTATCTTAAGAGAAATATCGTTGCTCTTGCCAGCGGTTTCTTGACTTTGAAGATGTGATTATACTGGTGACGAGATATTGGCTACCCTAAGAGAGTCACAGTGTTTCGTGCCAGTTGCTCATCCAAATACACATTTATAGATACTCTTTCCAGTCTGCCTGATAGCTACGCCACTAGTTGTGCATCTTAAGAGTCATTGTAACTTTTGCCAGGGGTTTCTTGAAGTTGCTGATGTGATTATGCTGGTGACGAGGCATTGGTTACCCTATGAGTGTCATAGTGATTCCTGCTAGTTGCTCACCCAAATACACATTTTTTTGATACTTTGGCCAGTCTGCCTCAAGTGACACCCCACTAGCTGTGTATCTTATGAGAAGCATCGTTACCTTTGCAAGCGGTTTCTTGAAGTTGGTGATGGGATTATGTTGGTGACGAGGCATTGGCTACCTTAAGAGAGTCATAGTGCTTCCTGCCAGTTGCTCACCCAAATACACATTTTGAGATACTGTGGCCAGTCTGCCTGAAGCGATACGCCACTAGTTGTGTATTTTAAGAGAAACATCGTTACTTTTGAAAGGGATTTCTAGAATTTGCTGATTTGATTCTGCTGGTGACGAAGCATTGGCTACCTCAAGAGAGTCATAGAGATTCCTGCCAGTTCTTCACCCAAATACACATTTTTTAGATACTCTTTCCAGTCTGCCTGATAGCTACGCCACTAGTTGTGTATCTCAAGAGTCATTGTAACTTTTGCCAGGGGTTTCTTGAAGTTGCTGATGTGATTATGCTGGTGACGAGGCATTGGTTACCCTATGAGTGTCATAGCGATTCCTGCTAGTTGCTCACCCAAATACACATTTTTTTGATACTTTGGCCAGTCTGCCTCAAGTGACACCCCACTAGCTGTGTATCTTACGAGAAGCATCGTTACCTTTGCAAGCGGTTTCTTGAAGTTGGTGATGGGATTATGTTGGTGACGAGGCATTGGTTACCTTAAGAGAGTCATAGTGCTTCCTGCCAGTTGCTCACCCAAATACACATTTTGAGATACTGTGGCCAGTCTGCCTGAAGCGATACGCCACTATTTGTGTATCTTAAGAGAAACATCGTTGCTCTTGCCAGCGGTCTCTTGACTTTGAAGATGTGATTATACTGGTGACGAGATATTGGCTACCCTAAGAGAGTCACAGTGTTTCCTGCCAGTTGCTCATCCAAATACACATTTTTAGATTCTCTTTCCAGTCTGCCTGATAGCTACGCCACTAGTTGTGTATCTTGAGAGTCATTGTAACTTTTGCCAGGGGTTTCTTGAAGTTGCTGATGTGATTATGCTGGTGACGAGGCATTGGCTACCCTATGAGTGTCATAGTGATTCCTGCTAGTTGCTCACCCAAATACACAATTTTTTGATAATTTGGCCAGTCTGCCTCAAGTGACACCCCACTAGCTGTGTATCATATGAGAAGCTTCGTTACCTTTGCAAGCGGTTTCCTGAAGTTGGTGATGTGATTATGTTGGTGACGAGGCATTGGCTACCTTAAGAGAGTCATAGTGCTTCCTGCCAGTTGCTCACCCAAATACACATTTTGAGATACTGTGGCCAGTCTGCCTGAAGCGATACGCCACTAGTTGTGTATCTTAAGAGAAACATCGTTACTCTTGCCAGCGGTTTCTTGACTTTGAAGCTGTGATTATACTGGTGACGAGATATTGGTTACCCTAAGGGAGTCACAGTGTTTCGTGCCAGTTGCTCACCCAAATACACATTTTTTAGATACTGTTTCCAGTGTGCCTGAAGCGATACGCCACTAGTTGTGTATCTTAAGAGAAACATCGTTACTTTTGCCAGGGGTTTCTAGAAGTTGCTGATTTGATTCTGCTGGTGACGAGGCATTGGCTACCTCAAGAGAGTCATAGAGATTCCTGCCAGTTCTTCACCCAAATACACATTTTTTAGATACTCTTTCCAGTCTGCCTGAAGCGATACGCCACTAGTTGTGTATCTTCAGAGAAACATCGTTACTCTTGCCAGCGGTTTCTTGACTTTGAAGATGTGATTATACTGGTGACGAGATATTGGCTACCCTAAGAGAGTCACAGTGTTTCCTGCCAGTTGCTCATCCCAATACACATTTTTTAGATACTCTTTCCAGTCTGCCTGATAGCTACGCCACTAGTTGTGTATCTTAAGAGTCATTGTAACTTTTGCCAGGGGTTTCTTGAAGTTGCTGATGTGATTATGCTGGTGACGAGGCATTGGCTACCCTATGAGTGTCATAGTGATTCCTGCTAGTTGCACACCTAAATACACATGTTTTTGATACTTTGGCCAGTCTGCCTCAAGTGACACCCAATCAGCTGTGTATCTTATGAGAAGCTTCGTTACCTTTGCAAGCGGTTTCTTGAAGTTGGTGATGTGATTATGTTGGTGACGAGGCATTGGCTACCTTAAGAGAGTCATAGTGCTTTCTGCCAGTTGCTCACCCAAATACACATTTTGAGATACTGTGGCCAGTCAGCCTGACGCGATACGCCACTAGTTGTGTATCTTAAGAGAAACATCGTTACTCTTGCCAGCGGTTCCTTGACTTTGAAGATGTGATTATACTGGTGACGAGATATTGGTTTCCCTAAGAGAGTCACAGTGTTTCGTGCCAGTTGCTCACCCAAATACACATTTTTTAAATACTGTTTCCAGTGTGCCTGAAGCGATACGCCACTAGTTGTGTATCTTAAGAGTCATTGTAACTTTTGCCAGGGGTTTCTTGAAGTTGCTGATGTGATTATGCTGGTGACGAGGCATTGGTTACCCTATGAGTGTCATAGTGATTCCTGCTAGTTGCTGACCCAAATACACATTTTTTTGATACTTTGGCCAGTCTGCCTCAAGTGACACCCCACTAGCTGTGTATCTTATGAGAAGCGTCGTTACCTTTGCAAGCGGTTTCTTGAAGTTGGTGATGGGATTATGTTGGTGACGAGGCATTGGCTACCTTAAGAGAGTCTTAGTGCTTCCTGCCAGTTGCTCACCCAAATACACATTTTGAGATACTGTGGCCAGTCTGCCTGAAGCGATACGCCACTAGTTGTGTATCTTAAGAGAAACATCGTTACTTTTGAAAGGGATTTCTAGAAGTTGCTGATTTGATTCTGCTGGTGACGAAGCATTGGCTACCTCAAGAGAGTCATAGAGATTCCTGCCAGTTCTTCACCCAAATACACATTTTTTAGATACTCTTTCCAGTCTGCCTGATGGCTACGCCACTAGTTGTGTATCTTAAGAGTCATTGTACCTTTTGCCAGGGGTTTCTTGAAGTTGCTGATGTGATTATGCTGGTGACGAGGCATTGGTTACCCTATGAGTGTCATAGTGATTCCTGCTAGTTGCTCACCCAAATACACATTTTTTTGATACTTTGGCCAGTCTGCCTCAAGTGACACCCCACTAGCTGTGTATCTTACGAGAAGCATCGTTACCTTTGCAAGCGGTTTCTTGAAGTTGGTGATGGGATTATGTTGGTGACGAGGCATTGGCTACCTTAAGAGAGTCATAGTGCTTCCTGCCAGTTGCTCGCCCAAATACACATTTTGAGATACTGTGGCCAGTCTGCCTGAAGCGATACGCCACTAGTTGTGTATCTTAAGAGAAACATCGTTACTCTTGCCAGCGGTTTCTTGACTTTGAAGATGTGATTATACTGGTGACGAGATATTGGCTACCCTAAGAGAGTCACAGTGTTTCCTGCCAGTTGCTCATCCCAATACACATTTTTTAGATACTCTTTCCAGTCTGCCTGATAGCTACGCCACTAGTTGTGTATCTTAAGAGTCATTGTAACTTTTGCCAGGGGTTTCTTGAAGTTGCTGATGTGATTATGCTGGTGACGAGGCATTGGCTACCCTATGAGCGTCATAGTGATTCCTGCTAGTTGCACACCCAAATACACATTTTTTGATACTTTGGCCAGTCTGCCTCAACTGACACCCAACCAGCTGTGTATCTTATGAGAAGCATCGTTACCTTTGCAAGCGGTTTCTTGAAGTTGGTGATGGGATTATGTTGGTGACGAGGCATTGGCTACCCTAAGAGAGTCATAGTTCTTCCTGCCAGTTGCTCACCCAAATACACATTTTGAGATACTGTGGCCAGTCTGCCTGAAGCGATACGCCACTAGTTGTGTATCTTAAGAGAAACATCGTTACTTTTGAAAGGGATTTCTAGAGGTTGCTGACTTGATTCTGCTGGTGACGAAGCATTGGCTACCTCAAGAGAGTCATAGAGATTCCTGCCAGTTCTTCACCCAAATACACATTTCTTAGATACTCTTTCCAGTCTGCCTGATAGCTACGCCACTAGTTGTGTATCTTAAGAGTCATTGTAACTTTTGCCAGGGGTTTCTTGAAGTTGCTGATGTGATTATGCTGGTGACGAGGCATTGGTTACCCTATGAGTGTCATAGTGATTCCTGCTAGTTGCTCACCCAAATACACATTTTTTTGATACTTTGGCCAGTCTGCCTCAAGTGACACCCCACTAGCTGTGTATCTTACGAGAAGCATCGTTACCTTTGCAAGCGGTTTCTTGAAGTTGGAGATGGGATTATGTTGGTGACGAGGCATTGGCTACCTTAAGAGAGTCATAGTGCTTCCTGCCAGTTGCTCACCCAAATACACATTTTGAGATACTGTGGCCAGTCTGCCTGAAGCGATACGCCACTAGTTGTGTATCTTAAGAGAAACATCGTTGCTCTTGCCAGCGGTTTCTTGACTTTGAAGATGTGATTATACTGGTGACGAGATATTGGCTACCCTAAGAGAGTCACAGTGTTTCCTGCCCGTTGCTCATCCAAATACACATTTTTTAGATACTCTTTCCAGTCTGCCTGATAGCTACGCCACTAGTTGTGTATCTTAAGAGTCATTGTAACTTTTGCCAGGGGTTTCTTGAAGTTGCTGATGTGATTATGCTGGTGACGAGGCATTGGCTACCCTATGAGTGTCATAGTGATTCCTGCTAGTTGCTCACCCAAATACACACTTTTTTGATACTTTGGCCAGTCTGCCTCAAGTGACACCCCACTAGCTGTGTATCTTATGAGGAGCTTCGTTACCTTTGCAAGCGGTTTCCTGAAGTTGGTGATGTGATTAAGTTGGTGACGAGGCATTGGCTACCTTAAGAGAGTCATAGTGCTTCCTGCCAGTTGCTCACCCAAATACACATTTTGAGATACTGTGGCCAGTCTGCCTGAAGCAATACGCCACTAGTTGTGTATCTTAAGAGAAACATCGTTACTCTTGCCAGCGGTTTCTTGACTTTGAAGCTGTGATTATACTGGTGACGAGATTTTGGTTACCCTAAGGGAGTCACAGTGTTTCGTGCCAGTTGCTCACCCAAATACACATTTTTTAGATACTGTTTCCAGTGTGCCTGAAGCGATACGCCACTAGTTGTGTATCTTAAGAGAAACATCGTTACTTTTGCCAGGGGTTTCTAGAAGTTGCTGATTTGATTCTGCTGGTGACGAGGCATTGGCTACCTCAAGAGAGTCATAGAGATTCCTGCCAGTTCTTCACCCAAATACACATTTTTTAGATACTCTTTCCAGTCTGCCTGAAGCGATACGCCACTAGTTGTGTATCTTAAGAGAAACATCGTTACTCTTGCCAGCGGTTTCTTGACTTTGAAGATGTGATTATACTGGTGACGAGATATTGGCTACCCTAAGAGAGTCACAGTGTTTCCTGCCAGTTGCTCATCCCAATACACATTTTTTAGATACTCTTTCCAGTCTGCCTGATAGCTACGCCACTAGTTGTGTATCTTAAGAGTCATTGTAACTTTTGCCATGGGTTTCTTGAAGTTGCTGATGTGATTATGCTGGTGACGAGGCATTGGCTACCCTATGAGTGTCATAGTGATTCCTGCTAGTTGCACACCCAACTACACATTGTTTTGATACTTTGGCCAGTCTGCCTCAAGTGACACCCAACCAGCTGTGTATCTTATGAGAAGCTTCGTTACCTTTGCAAGCAGTTTCTTGAAGTTGGTGATGTGATAATGTTGGTGACGAGGCATTGGCTACCTTAAGAGAGTCGTAGTGCTTTCTGCCAGTTGCTCACCCAAATACACATTTTGAGATACTGTGGCCAGTCTGCCTGACGCGATGCGCCACTAGTTGTGTATCTTAAGAGAAACATCGTTACTCTTGCCAGCGGTTTCTTGACTTTGAAGATGTGATTATACTGGTGACGAGATATTGGTTTCCCTAAGAGAGTCACAGTGTTTCGTGCCAGTTGCTCACCCAAATACACATTTTTTAGATACTGTTTCCAGTGTGCCTGAAGCGATACGCCACTAGTTGTGTATCTTAAGAGAAACATCGTTACTTTTGCCAGGGGTTTCTAGAAGTTGCTGATTTGATTCTGCTGGTGACGAGGCATTGGCTACCTCAAGAGAGTCATAGAGATTCCTGCCAGTTCTTCACCCAAATACACATTTTTTAGATACTCTTTCCAGTCTACCTGATAGCTACGCCACTAGTTGTGTATCTTAAGAGTCATTGTAACTTTTGCCAGGGGTTACTTGAAGTTGCTGATGTCATTATGCTGGTGACGCGCATTGGCTACCCTATGAGTGTCATAGTGATTCCTGCTAGTTGCTCACCCAAATACACATTTTTTTGATACTTTGGCCAATCTGCCTCAAGTGACACCCCACTAGCTGTGTATCTTATGAGAAGCTTCGTTACCTTTGCAAGCGGTTTCTTGAAGTTGGTGATGTGATTATGTTGGTGACGAGGCATTGGCTACCTTAAGAGACTCATAGTGCTTTCTGCCAGTTGCTCACCCAAATACACATTTTGAGATACTGTGGCCAGTCTGCCTGAAGCGATACGCCACTAGTTGTGTATCTTAAGATAAACATCGTTACTCTTGCCAGCGGTTTCTTGACTTTGAAGATGTGATTATACTGGTGACGAGATATTGGCTACCCTAAGAGAGTCACAGTGTTTCGTGCCAGTTGCTCATCCAAATACACATTTTTTAGATACTCTTTCCAGTCTGCCTGATAGCTACGCCACTAGTTGTGTATCTTAAGAATCATTGTAACTTTTGCCAGGGGTTTCTTGAAGTTGCTGATGTGATTATGCTGGTGACGAGGCATTGGCTACCCTATGAGTGTCATAGTGATTCCTACTATTTGCTCACCCAAATACACATTTTTTTGATACTTTGGCCAGTCTGCCTCAAGTGACCCCCCACTAGCTGTGTATCTTATGAGAATCTTCGCTACCTTTGCAAGCGGTTTCTTGAAGTTGGTGATGTGATTATGTTGGTGACGAGGCATTGGCTACCTTAAGAGAGTCATAGTGCCTCCTGCCAGTTGCTCACCCAAATACACATTTTGAGATACTGTGGCCAGTCTGCCTGAAGCAATACGCCACTAGTTGTGTATCTTAAGAGTAACATCGTTACTCTTGCCAGCGGTTTCTTGACTTTGAAGATGTGATTATACTGGTGACGAGATATTGGTTTCCCTAAGAGAGTCACAGTGTTTCGTGCCAGTTGCTCACACAAATACACATTTTTTAGATACTGTTTCCAGTGTGCCTGAAGCGATACGCCACTAGTTGTGTATCTTAAGAGTCATTGTAACTTTTGCCTGGGGTTTCTTGAAGTTGCTGATGTGATTATGCTGGTGACGAGGCATTGGCTACAGTATGAATGTCACAGTGATTCCTGCTATTTGCTCACCCAAATACACATTTTTTTGATACTTTGGCCAGTCTGCCTCAAGTGACACCCCACTAGCTGTGTATCTTATGAGAAGCTTCGTTACCTTTGCAAGCGGTTTCTTGAAGTTGGTGATGGGATTATGTTGGTGACGAGGCATTGGCTACCTTAAGAGAGTCATAGTGCCTCCTGCCAGTTGCTCACCCAAATACACATTTTGAGATACTGTGGCCAGTCTGCCTGAAGCAATACGCCACTAGTTGTGTATCTTTAGAGAAACATCGTTACTCTTGCCAGCGGTTTCTTGACTTTGAAGACGTGATTATACTGGTGACGAGATATTGGTTTCCCTAAGAGAGTCACAGTGTTTCGTGCCAGTTGCTCACCCAAATACACATTTTTAGATACTGTTTCCAGTGTGCCTGAAGCGATACGCCACTAGTTGTGTATCTTAAGAGAAACATCGTTACTTTTGAAAGGGATTTCTAGAAGTTGCTGATTTGATTCTGCTGGTGACGAAGCATTGGCTACCTCAAGAGAGTCATAGAGATTCCTGCCAGTTCTTCACCAAAATACACATTTTTTAGATACTCTTTCCAGTCTGCCTGATAGCTACGCCACTAGTTGTGTATCTTAAGAGTCATTGTAACTTTTGCCAGGGGTTTCTTGAAGTTGCTGATGTGATTATGCTGGTGACGAGGCATTGGTTACCCTATGAGTGTCATAGTGATTCCTGCTAGTTGCTCACCCAAATACACATTTTTTTGATACTTTGGCCAGTCTGCCTCAAGTGACACCCCACTAGCTGTGTATCTTATGAGAAGCATCGTTACCTTTGCAAGCGGTTTCTTGAAGTTGGTGATGGCATTATGTTGGTGACGAGGCATTGGCTACCTTAAGAGAGTCATAGGGCTTCCTGCCAGTTGCTCACCCAAATACACATTTTGAGATACTGTGGCCAGTCTGCCTGAAGCGATACGCCACTAGTTGTGTATCTTAAGAGAAACATCGTTGCTCTTGCCAGCGGTTTCTTGACTTTGAAGATGTGATTATACTGGTGACGAGATATTGGCTACCCTAAGAGAGTCACAGTGTTTCCTGCCAGTTGCTCATCCAAATACACATTTATAGATACTCTTTCCAGTCTGCCTGATAGCTACGCCACTTGTTGTGTATCTTAAGAGTCATTGTAACTTTTGCCAGGGGTTTCTTGAAGTTGCTGATGTGATTATGCTGGTGACGAGGCATTGGTTACCCTATGAGTGTCATAGTGATCGCTGCTAGTTGCTCACCCAAACACACATTTTTTTGATACTTTGGCCAGTCTGCCTCAAGTGACACCCCACTAGCTGTGTATCTTATGAGAAGCATCGTTACCTTTGCAAGCGGTTTCTTGAAGTTGGTGATGGGATTATGTTGGTGACGAGGCATTGGCTACCTTAAGAGAGTCTTAGTGCTTCCTGCCAGTTGCTCACCCAAATACACATTTTGAGATACTGTGGCCAGTCTGCCTGAAGCGATACGCCACTAGTTGTGTATCTTAAGAGAAACATCGTTACTTTTGAAAGGGATTTCTAGAAGTTGCTGATTTGATTCTGCTGGTGACGAAGCATTGGCTACCTCAAGAGAGTCATAGAGATTCCTGCCAGTTCTTCACCCAAATACACATTTCTTAGATACTCTTTCCAGTCTGCCTGATAGCTACGCCACTAGTTGTGTATCTTAAGAGTCATTGTAACTTTTGCCAGGGGTTTCTTGAAGTTGCTGATGTGATTATGCTGGTGACGAGGCATTGGTTACCCTATGAGTGTCATAGTGATTCCTGCTAGTTGCTCACCCAAATACACATTTTTTTGATACTTTGGCCAGTCTGCCTCAAGTGACACCCCACTAGCTGTGTATCTTACGAGAAGCATCGTTACCTTTGCAAGCGGTTTCTTGAAGTTGGAGATGGGATTATGTTGGTGACGAGGCATTGGCTACCTTAAGAGAGTCATAGTGCTTCCTGCCAGTTGCTCACCCAAATACACATTTTGAGATACTGTGGCCAGTCTGCCTGAAGCGATACGCCACTAGTTGTGTATCTTAAGAGAAACATCGTTGCTCTTGCCAGCGGTTTCTTGACTTTGAAGATGTGATTATACTGGTGACGAGATATTGGCTACCCTAAGAGAGTCACAGTGTTTCCTGCCCGTTGCTCATCCAAATACACATTTTTTAGATACTCTTTCCAGTCTGCCTGATAGCTACGCCACTAGTTGTGTATCTTAAGAGTCATTGTAACTTTTGCCAGGGGTTTCTTGAAGTTGCTGATGCCATTATGCTGGTGACGAGGCATTGGCTACCCTATGAGTGTCATAGTGATTCCTGCTAGTTGCTCACCCAAATACACACTTTTTTGATACTTTGGCCAGTCTGCCTCAAGTGACACCCCACTAGCTGTGTATCTTATGAGGAGCTTCGTTACCTTTGCAAGCGGTTTCCTGAAGTTGGTGATGTAATTAAGTTGGTGACGAGGCATTGGCTACCTTAAGAGAGTCATAGTGCTTCCTGCCAGTTGCTCACCAAAATACACATTTTGAGATACTGTGGCCAGTCTGCCTGAAGCGATACGCCACTAGTTGTGTATCTTAAGAGAAACATCGTTACTCTTGCCAGCGGTTTCTTGACTTTGAAGCTGTGATTATACTGGTGACGAGATATTGGTTACCCTAAGGGAGTCACAGTGTTTCGTGCCAGTTGCTCACCCAAATACACATTTTTTAGATACTGTTTCCAGTGTGCCTGAAGCGATACGCCACTAGTTGTGTATCTTAAGAGAAACATCGTTACTTTTGCCAGGGGTTTCTAGAAGTTGCTGATTTGATTCTGCTGGTGACGAGGCATTGGCTACCTCAAGAGAGTCATAGAGATTCCTGCCAGTTCTTCACCCAAATACACATTTTTTAGATACTCTTTCCAGTCTGCCTGAAGCGATACGCCACTAGTTGTGTATCTTAAGAGAAACATCGTTACTCTTGCCAGCGGTTTCTTGACTTTGAAGATGTGATTATACTGGTGACGAGATATTGGCTACCCTAAGAGAGTCACAGTGTTTCCTGCCAGTTGCTCATCCCAATACACATTTTTTAGATACTCTTTCCAGTCTGCCTGATAGCTACGCCACTAGTTGTGTATCTTAAGAGTCATTGTAACTTTTGCCAGGGGTTTCTTGAAGTTGCTGATGTGATTATGCTGGTGACGAGGCATTGGCTACCCTATGAGTGTCATAGTGATTCCTGCTAGTTGCACACCCAACTACACATTTTTTTGATACTTTGGCCAGTCTGCCTCAAGTGACACCCAACCAGCTGTGTATCTTATGAGAAGCTTCGTTACCTTTGCAAGCAGTTTCTTGAAGTTGGTGATGTGATTATGTTGGTGACGAGGCATTGGCTACCTTAAGAGAGTCATAGTGCTTTCTGCCAGTTGCTCACCCAAATACACATTTTGAGATACTGTGGCCAGTCTGCCTGACGCGATGCGCCACTAGTTGTGTATCTTAAGAGAAACATCGTTACTCTTGCCAGCGGTTTCTTGACTTTGAAGATGTGATTATACTGGTGACGAGATATTGGTTTCCCTAAGAGAGTCACAGTGTTTCGTGCCAGTTGCTCACCCAAATACACATTTTTTAGATACTGTTTCCAGTGTGCCTGAAGCGATACGCCACTAGTTGTGTATCTTAAGAGAAACATCGTTACTTTTGCCAGGGGTTTCTAGAAGTTGCTGATTTGATTCTGCTGGTGACGAGGCATTGGCTACCTCAAGAGAGTCATAGAGATTCCTGCCAGTTCTTCACCCAAATACACATTTTTTAGATACTCTTTCCAGTCTGCCTGATAGCTACGCCACTAGTTGTGTATCTTAAGAGTCATTGTAACTTTTGCCAGGGGTTTCTTGAAGTTGCTGATGTCATTATGCTGGTGACGAGGCATTGGCTACCCTATGAGTGTCATAGTGATTCCTGCTAGTTGCTCACCCAAATACACATATTTTTGATACTTTGGCCAATCTGCCTCAAGTGACACCCCACTAGCTGTGTATCTTATGAGAAGCTTCGTTACCTTTGCAAGCGGTTTCTTGAAGTTGGTGATGGGATTATGTTGGTGACGAGGCATTGGCTACCTTAAGAGAGTCATAGTGCTTTCTGCCAGTTGCTCACCCAAATACACATTTTGAGATACTGTGGCCAGTCTGCCTGAAGCGATACGCCACTAGTTGTGTATCTTAAGAGAAACATCGTTACTCTTGCCAGCGGTTTCTTGACTTTGAAGATGTGATTATACTGGTGACGAGATATTGGCTACCCTAAGAGAGTCACAGTGTTTCGTGCCAGTTGCTCATCCAAATACACATTTTTTAGATACTCTTTCCAGTCTGCCTGATAGCTACGCCACTAGTTGTGTATCTTAAGAGTCATTGTAACTTTGCCAGGGGTTTCTTGAAGTTGCTGATGTGATTATGCTGGTGACGAGGCATTGGCTACCCTATGAGTGTCATAGTGATTCCTACTATTTGCTCACCCAAATACACATTTTTTTGATACTTTGGCCAGTCTGCCTCAAGTGTTCCCCCACTAGCTGTGTATCTTATGTGAAGCTTCGTTACCTTTGCAAGCGGTTTCTTGAAGTTGGTGATGTGATTATGTTGGTGACGAGGCATTGGCTACCTTAAGAGAGTCATAGTGCCTCCTGCCAGTTGCTCACCCAAATACACATTTTGAGATACTGTGGCCAGTCTGCCTGAAGCAATACGCCACTAGTTGTGTATCTTAAGAGTAACATCGTTACTCTTGCCAGCGGTTTCTTGACTTTGAAGATGTGATTATACTGGTGACGAGATATTGGTTTCCCTAAGAGAGTCACAGTGTTTCGTGCCAGTTGCTCACCCAAATACACATTTTTTAGATACTGTTTCCAGTGTGCCTGAAGCGATACGCCACTAGTTGTGTATCTTAAGAGAAACATCGTTACTTTTGAAAGGGATTTCTAGAAGTTGCTGATTTGATTCTGCTGGTGACGAAGCATTGGCTACCTCAAGAGAGTCATAGAGATTCCCGCCAGTTCTTCACCCAAATACACATTTTTTAGATACTCTTTCCAGTCTGCCTGATAGCTACGCCACTAGTTGTGTATCTTAAGAGTCATTGTAACTTTTGCCAGGGGTTTCTTGAAGTTGCTGATGTGATTATGCTGGTGACGAGGCATTGGTTACCCTATGAGTGTCATAGTGATTCCTGCTAGTTGCTCACCCAAATACACATTTTTTTGATACTTTGGCCAGTCTGCCTCAAGTGACACCCCACTAGCTGTGTATCTTATGAGAAGCATCGTTACCTTTGCAAGCGGTTTCTTGAAGTTGGTGATGGGATTATGTTGGTGACGAGGCATTGGCTACCTTAAGAGAGTCATAGTGCTTCCTGCCAGTTGCTCACCCAAATACACATTTTGAGATACTGTGCCAGTCTGCCTGAAGCGATACGCCACTAGTTGTGTATCTTAAGCGAAACATCGTTGCTCTTGCCAGCGGTTTCTTGACTTTGAAGATGTGATTATACTGGTGACGAGATATTGGCTACCCTAAGAGAGTCACAGTGTTTCCTGCCAGTTGCTCATCCAAATACACATTTTTTAGATACTCTTTCCAGTCTGCCTGATAGCTACGCCACTAGTTGTGTATCTTAAGAGTCATTGTAACTTTTGCCAGGGGTTTCTTGAAGTTGCTGATGTGATTATGCTGGTGACGAGGCATTGGCTACCCTATGAGTGTCATAGTGATTCCTGCTAGTTGCTCACCCAAATACACATTTTTTTGATACTTTGGCCAGTCTGCCTCAAGTGACACCCCCTAGCTGTGTATCTTATGAGAAGCTTTGTTACCTTTGCAAGCGGTTTCCTGAAGTTAGTGATGGGATTATGTTGGTGACGAGGCATTGGTTACCTTAAGAGAGTCATAGTGCTTCCTGCCAGTTGCTCACCCAAATACACATTTTGAGATACTGTTGCCAGTCTGCCTGAAGCGATACGCCACTAGTTGTGTATCTTAAGCGAAACATCGTTGCTCTTGCCAGCGGTTTCTTGACTTTGAAGATGTGATTATACTGGTGACGAGATATTGGCTACCCTAAGAGAGTCACAGTGTTTCCTGCCAGTTGCTCATCCAAATACACATTTTTTAGATACTCTTTCCAGTCTGCCTGATAGCTACGCCACTAGTTGTGTATCTTAAGAGTCATTGTAACTTTTGCCAGGGGTTTCTTGAAGTTGCTGATGTGATTATGCTGGTGACGAGGCATTGGCTACCCTATGAGTGTCATAGTGATTCCTGCTAGTTGCTCACCCAAATACACTCTTTTTTGATACTTTGTCCAGTCTGCCTCAAGTGACACCCCACTAGCTGTGTATCTTATGAGAAGCTTCGTTACCTTTGCAAGCGGTTTCCTGAAGTTGGTGATGTGATTATGATGGTGACGAGGCATTGGCTACCTTAAGAGAGTCATAGTGCTTCCTGCCAGTTGCTCACCCAAATACACATTTTGAGATACTGTGGCCAGTCTGCCTGAAGCGATACGCCACTAGTTGTGTATCTTAAGAGAAACATCGTTACTCTTGCCAGCGGTTTCTTGACTTTGAAGCTGTGATTATACTGGTGACGAGACATTGGTTACCCTAAGTGAGTCACAGTGTTTCGTGCCAGTTGCTCACCCAAATACACATTTTTTAGATGCTGTTTCTAGTGTGCCTGAAGCGATACGCCACTAGTTGTGTATCTTAAGAGAAACATCGTTACTTTTGCCAGGGGTTTCTAGAAGTTGCTGATTTGATTCTGCTGGTGACGAGGCATTGGCTACCTCAAGAGAGTCATAGAGATTCCTGCCAGTTCTTCACCCAAATACACATTTTTTAGATACTCTTTCCAGTCTGCCTGAAGCGATACGCCACTAGTTGTGTATCTTAAGAGAAACATCGTTACTCTTGCCAGCGGTTTCTTGACTTTGAAGATGTGATTATACTGGTGACGAGATATTGGCTACCCTAAGAGAGTCACAGTGTTTCCTGCCAGTTGCCCATCCCAATACACATTTTTTAGATACTCTTTCCAGTCTGCCTGATAGCTACGCCACTAGTTGTGTATCTTAAGAGTCATTGTAACTTTTGCCAGGGGTTTCTTGAAGTTGCTGATGTGATTATGCTGGTGACGTGGCATTGGCTACCCTATGAGTGTCATAGTGATTCCAGCTAGTTGCACACCCAACTACACGTTTTTTTGATACTTTGGCCAGTCTGCCTCAAGTGACACCCAACCAGCTGTGTGTCTTATGAGAAGCTTCGTTACCTTTGCAAGCAGTTTCTTGAAGTTGGTGATGTGATTATGTTGGTGACGAGGCATTGGCTACCTTAAGAGAGTCATAGTGCTTTCTGCCAGTTGCTCACCCAAATACACATTTTGAGATAATGTGGCCAGTCTGCCTGACGCGATGCGCCACTAGTTGTGTATCTTAAGAGAAACATCGTTACTCTTGCCAGCGGTTTCTTGACTTTGAAGATGTGATTATACTGGTGACGAGATATTGGTTTCCCTAAGAGAGTCACAGTGTTTCGTGCCAGTTGCTCACCCAAATACACATTTTTTAGATACTGTTTCCAGTGTGCCTGAAGCGATACGCCACTAGTTGTGTATCTTAAGAGAAACATCGTTACTTTTGCCAGGGGTTTCTGGAAGTTGCTGATTTGATTCTGCTGGTGACGAGGCATTTACTACCTCAAGAGAGTCATAGAGATTCCTGCCAGTTCTTCACCCAAATACACATTTTTTAGATACTGTTTCCAGTCTGCCTGATAGCTACGCCACTAGTTGTGTATCTTAAGAGTCATTGTATCTTTTGCCAGGGGTTTCTTGAAGTTGCTGATGTCATTATGCTGGTGACGAGGCATTGGCTACCCTATGAGTGTCATAGTGATTCCTGCTAGTTGCTCACCCAAATACACATTTTTTTGATACTTTGGCCAATCTGCCTCAAGTGACACCCCACTAGCTGTGTATCTTATGAGAAGCTTCGTTACCTTTGCAAGCGGTTTCTTGAAGTTGGTGATGTGATTATGTTGGTGACGAGGCATTGGCTACCTTAAGAGAGTCATAGTGCTTTCTGCCAGTTGCTCACCCAAATACACATTTTGAGATACTGTGGCCAGTCTGCCTGAAGCGATACGCCACTAGTTGTGTATCTTAAGAGAAACATCGTTACTCTTGCCAGCGGTTTCTTGACTTTGAAGATGTGATTATACTGGTGACGAGATATTGGCTACCCTAAGAGAGTCACAGTGTTTCGTGCCAGTTGCTCATCCAAATACACATTTTTTAGATACTCTTTCCAGTCTGCCTGATAGCTACGCCACTAGTTGTGTATCTTAAGAGTCATTGTAACTTTGCCAGGGGTTTCTTGAAGTTGCTGATGTGATTATGCTGGTGACGAGGCATTGGCTACCCTATGAGTGTCATAGTGATTCCTACTATTTGCTCACCCAAATACACATTTTTTTGATACTTTGGCCAGTCTGCCTCAAGTGACCCCCCACTAGCTGTGTATCTTATGAGAAGCTTCGTTACCTTTGCAAGCGGTTTCTTGAAGTTGGTGATGTGATTATGTTGGTGACGAGGCATTGGCTACCTTAAGAGAGTCATAGTGCCTCCTGCCAGTTGCTCACCCAAATACACGCTTTGAGATACTGTGGCCAGTCTGCCTGAAGCAATACGCCACTAGTTGTGTATCTTAAGAGTAACATCGTTACTCTTGCCAGCGGTTTCTTGACTTTGAAGATGTGATTATACTGGTGACGAGATATTGGTTTCCCTAAGAGAGTCACAGTGTTTCGTGCCAGTTGCTCACACAAATACACATTTTTTAGATACTGTTTCCAGTGTGCCTGAAGCGATACGCCACTAGTTGTGTATCTTAAGAGTCATTGTAACTTTTGCCAGGGGTTTCTTGAAGTTGCTGATGTGATTATGCTGGTGACGAGGCATTGGTTACCCTTTGAATGTCACAGTGATTCCTGCTATTTGCTCACCCAAATACACATTTTTTTGATACTTTGGCCAGTCTGCCTCAAGTGACACCCCGCTAGCTGTGTATCTTATGAGAAGCTTCGTTACCTTTGCAAGCGGTTTCTTGAAGTTGGTGATGTGATTATGTTGGTGACGAGGCATTGGCTACCTTAAGAGAGTCATAGTGCCTCCTGCCAGTTGCTCACCCAAATACACATTTTGAGATACTGTGGCCAGTCTGCCTGAAGCAATACGCCACTAGTTGTGTATCTTAAGAGTAACATCGTTACTCTTGCCAGCGGTTTCTTGACTTTGAAGATGTGATTATACTGGTGACGAGATATTGGTTTCCCTAAGAGAGTCACAGTGTTTCGTGCCAGTTGCTCACCCAAATACACATTTTTTAGATACTGTTTCCAGTGTGCCTGAAGCGATACGCCACTAGTTGTGTATCTTAAGAGAAACATCGTTACTTTTGAAAGGGATTTCTAGAAGTTGCTGATTTGATTCTGCTGGTGACGAAGCATTGGCTACCTCAAGAGAGTCATAGAGATTCCCGCCAGTTCTTCACCCAGACACACATTTTTTAGATACTCTTTCCAGTCTGCCTGATAGCTACGCCACTAGTTGTGTATCTTAAGAGTCATTGTAACTTTTGCCAGGGGTTTCTTGAAGTTGCTGATGTGATTATGCTGGTGACGAGGCATTGGTTACCCTATGAGTGTCATAGTGATTCCTGCTAGTTGCTCACCCAAATACACATTTTTTTGATACTTTGGCCAGTCTGCCTCAAGTGACACCCCACTAGCTGTGTATCTTATGAGAAGCATCGTTACCTTTGCAAGCGGTTTCTTGAAGTTGGTGATGGGATTATGTTGGTGACGAGGCATTGGCTACCTTAAGAGAGTCATAGTGCTTCCTGCCAGTTGCTCACCCAAATACACATTTTGAGATACTGTGGCCAGTCTGCCTGAAGCGATACGCCACTAGTTGTGTATCTTAAGAGAAACATCGTTACTCTTGCCAGCGGTTTCTTGACTTTGAAGCTGTGATTATACTGGTGACGAGACATTGGTTACCCTAAGGGAGTCACAGTGTTTCGTGCCAGTTGCTCACCCAAATACACATTTTTTAGATACTGTTTCCAGTGTGCCTGAAGCGATACGCCACTAGTTGTGTATCTTAAGAGAAACATCGTTACTCTTGCCAGCGGTTTCTTGACTTTGAAGATGTGATTATACTGGTGACGAGATATTGGTTACCCTAAGGGAGTCACAGTGTTTCGTGCCAGTTGCTCACCCAAATACACATTTTTTAGATACTGTTTCCAGTGTGCCTGAAGCGATACGCCACTAGTTGTGTATCTTAAGAGAAACATCGTTACTTTTGCCAGGGGTTTCTAGAAGTTGCTGATTTGATTCTGCTGGTGACGAGGCATTGGCTACCTCAAGAGAGTCATAGAGATTCCTGCCAGTTCTTCACCCAAATACACATTTTTTAGATACTCTTTCCAGTCTGCCTGATAGCTACGCCACTAGTTGTGTATCTTAAGAGTCATTGTAACTTTTGCCAGGGGTTTCTTGAAGTTGCTGATGTGATTATGCTGGTGACGAGGCATTGGCTACCCTATGAGTGTCATAGTGATTCCTGCTAGTTGCTCACCCAAATACACATTTTTTTGATACTTTGGCCAGTCTGCCTCAAGTGACACCCCCTAGCTGTGTATCTTATGAGAAGCTTTGTTACCTTTGCAAGCGGTTTCCTGAAGTTGGTGATGGGATTATGTTGGTGACGAGGCATTGGTTACCTTAAGAGAGTCATAGTGCTTCCTGCCAGTTGCTCACCCAAATACACATTTTGAGATACTGTGGCCAGTCTGCCTGAAGCGATACGCCACTAGTTGTGTATCTTAAGCGAAACATCGTTGCTCTTGCCAGCGGTTTCTTGACTTTGAAGATGTGATTATACTGGTGACGAGATATTGGCTACCCTAAGAGAGTCACAGTGTTTCCTGCCAGTTGCTCATCCAAATACACATTTTTTAGATACTCTTTCCAGTCTGCCTGATAGCTACGCCACTAGTTGTGTATCTTAAGAGTCATTGTAACTTTTGCCAGGGGTTTCTTCAAGTTGCTGATGTGATTATGCTGGTGACGAGGCATTGGCTACCCTATGAGTGTCATAGTGATTCCTGCTAGTTGCTCACCCAAATACACTCTTTTTTGATACTTTGGCCAGTCTGCCTCAAGTGACACCCCACTAGCTGTGTATCTTATGAGAAGCTTCGTTACCTTTGCAAGCGGTTTCCTGAAGTTGGTGATGTGATTATGTTGGTGACGAGGCATTGGCTACCTTAAGAGAGTCATAGTGCTTCCTGCCAGTTGCTCACCCAAATACACATTTTGAGATACTGTGGCCAGTCTGCCTGAAGCGATACGCCACTAGTTGTGTATCTTAAGAGAAACATCGTTACTCTTGCCAGCGGTTTCTTGACTTTGAAGCTGTGATTATACTGGTGACGAGACATTGGTTACCCTAAGGGAGTCACAGTGTTTCGTGCCAGTTGCTCACCCAAATACACATTTTTTAGATACTGTTTCCAGTGTGCCTGAAGCGATACGCCACTAGTTGTGTATCTTAAGAGAAACATCGTTACTCTTGCCAGCGGTTTCTTGACTTTGAAGATGTGATTATACTGGTGACGAGATATTGGTTACCCTAAGGGAGTCACAGTATTTCGTGCCAGTTGCTCACCCAAATACACATTTTTTAGATACTGTTTCTAGTGTGCCTGAAGCGATACGCCACTAGTTGTGTATCTTAAGAGAAACATCGTTACTTTTCCCAGGGGTTTCTAGAAGTTGCTGATTTGATTCTGCTGGTGACGAGGCATTGGCTACCTCAAGAGAGTCATAGAGATTCCTGCCAGTTCTTCACCCAAATACACATTTTTTAGATACTCTTTCCAGTCTGCCTGATAGCTACGCCACTAGTTGTGTATCTTAAGAGTCATTGTAACTTTCCAGGGGTTTCTTGAAGTTGCTGATGTGATTATGCTGGTGACGAGGCATTGGCTACCCTATGAGTGTCATAGTGATTCCTGCTAGTTGCTCACCCAAATACACATTTTTTTGATACTTTGGCCAGTCTGCCTCAAGTGACACCCCCTAGCTGTGTATCTTATGAGAAGCTTTGTTACCTTTGCAAGCGGTTTCCTGAAGTTGGTGATGGGATTATGTTGGTGACGAGGCATTGGTTACCTTAAGAGAGTCATAGTGCTTCCTGCCAGTTGCTCACCCAAATACACATTTTGAGATACTGTGGCCAGTCTGCCTGAAGCGATACGCCACTAGTTGTGTATCTTAAGAGAAACATCGTTACTCTTGCCAGCGGTTTCTTGACTTTGAAGATGTGATTATACTGGTGACGAGATATTGGTAACCCTAAGAGAGTCACAGTGTTTCGTGCCAGTTGCTCACCCAAATACACATTTTTTAGATACTGTTTCTAGTGTGCCTGAAGCGATACGCCACTAGTTGTGTATCTTAAGAGAAACATCGTTACTTTTGAAAGGGGTTTCTAGAAGTTGCTGATTTGATTCTGCTGGTGACGAGGCATTGGCTACCTCAAGAGAGTCATAGAGATTCCTGCCAGTTCTTCACCCAAATACACATTTTTTAGATACTCTTTCCAGTCTGAATAAAGCGATACGCCACTAGTTGTGTATCTTAAGAGAAACATCGTTACTCTTGCCAGCGGTTTCTTGACTTTGAAGATGTGATTATACTGGTGACGAGATATTGGCTACCCTAAGAGAGTCACAGTGTTTCCTGCCAGTTGCTCATCCCAATACACATTTTTTAGATACTCTTTCCAGTCTGCCTGATAGCTACGCCACTAGTTGTGTATCTTAAGAGTCATTGTAACTTTTGCCAGGGGTTTCTTGAAGTTGCTGATGTGATTATGCTGGTGACGAGGCATTGGCTACCCTATGAGTGTCATAGTGATTCCTGCTAGTTGCTCACCCAAATACACACTTTTTTGATACTTTGGCCAGTCTGCCTCAAGTGACACCCCACTAGATGTGTATCTTATGAGAAGCTTCGTTACCTTTGCAAGCGGTTTCCTGAAGTTGGTGATGTGATTATGTTGGTGACGAGGCATTGGCTACCTTAAGAGAGTCATAGTGCTTCCTGCCAGTTGCTCACCCAAATACACATTTTGAGATACTGTGGCCAGTCTGCCTGAAGCGATACGCCACTAGTTGTGTATCTTAAGAGAAACATCGTTACTCTTGCCAGCGGTTTCTTGACATTGAAGCTGTGATTAAACTGGTGACGAGATATTGGTTACCCTAAGGGAGTCACAGTGTTTCGTGCCAGTTGCTCACCCAAATACACATTTTTTAGATACTGTTTCCAGTGTGCCTGAAGCGATACGCCACTAGTTGTGTATCTTAAGAGAAACATCGTTCCTTTTGCCAGGGGTTTCTAGAAGTTGCTGATTTGATTCTGCTGGTGACGAGGCATTGGCTACCTCAAGAGAGTCATAGAGATTCCTGCCAGTTCTTCACCCAAATACACATTTTTTAGATACTCTTTCCAGTCTGCCTGATAGCTACGCCACTAGTTGTGTATCTTAAGAGTCATTGTAACTTTTGCCAGGGGTTTCTTGAAGTTGCTGATGTGATTATGCTGGTGACGAGGCATTGGCTACCCTATGAGTGTCATAGTGATTCCTGCTAGTTGCTCACCCAAATACACATTTTTTTGATACTTTGGCCAGTCTGCCTCAAGTGACACCCCCTAGCTGTGTATCTTATGAGAAGCTTTGTTACCTTTGCAAGCGGTTTCCTGAAGTTGGTGATGGGATTATGTTGGTGACGAGGCATTGGTTACCTTAAGAGAGTCATAGTGCTTCCTGCCAGTTGCTCACCCAAATACACATTTTGAGATACTGTGGCCAGTCTGCCTGAAGCGATACGCCACTAGTTGTGTATCTTAAGAGAAACATCGTTACTCTTGCCAGCGGTTTCTTGACTTTGAAGATGTGATTATACTGGTGACGAGATATTGGTAACCCTAAGAGAGTCACAGTGTTTCGTGCCAGTTGCTCACCCAAATACACATTTTTTAGATACTGTTTCTAGTGTGCCTGAAGCGATACGCCACTAGTTGTGTATCTTAAGAGAAACATCGTTACTTTTGAAAGGGGTTTCTAGAAGTTGCTGATTTGATTCTGCTGGTGACGAGGCATTGGCTACCTCAAGAGAGTCATAGAGATTCCTGCCAGTTCTTCACCCAAATACACATTTTTTAGATACTCTTTCCAGTCTGCCTGAAGCGATACGCCACTAGTTGTGTATCTTAAGAGAAACATCGTTACTCTTGCCAGCGGTTTCTTGACTTTGAAGATGTGATTATACTGGTGACGAGATATTGGCTACCCTAAGAGAGTCACAGTGTTTCCTGCCAGTTGCTCATCCCAATACACATTTTTTAGATACTCTTTCCAGTCTGCCTGATAGCTACGCCACTAGTTGTGTATCTTAAGAGTCATTGTAACTTTTGCCAGGGGTTTCTTGAAGTTGCTGATGTGATTATGCTGGTGACGAGGCATTGGCTACCCTATGAGTGTCATAGTGCTTCCTGCCAGTTGCTCACCCAAATACACATTTTGAGATACTGTGGCCAGTCTGCCTGAAGCGATACGCCACTAGTTGTGTATCTTAAGAGAAACATCGTTACTCTTGCCAGCGGTTTCTTGACATTGAAGCTGTGATTAAACTGGTGACGAGATATTGGTTACCCTAAGGGAGTCACAGTGTTTCGTGCCAGTTGCTCACCCAAATACACATTTTTTAGATACTGTTTCCAGTGTGCCTGAAGCGATACGCCACTAGTTGTGTATCTTAAGAGAAACATCGTTCCTTTTGCCAGGGGTTTCTAGAAGTTGCTGATTTGATTCTGCTGGTGACGAGGCATTGGCTACCTCAAGAGAGTCATAGAGATTCCTGCCAGTTCTTCACCCAAATACACATTTTTTAGATACTCTTTCCAGTCTGCCTGATAGCTACGCCACTAGTTGTGTATCTTAAGAGTCATTGTAACTTTTGCCAGGGGTTTCTTGAAGTTGCTGATGTGATTATGCTGGTGACGAGGCATTGGCTACCCTATGAGTGTCATAGTGATTCCTGCTAGTTGCTCACCCAAATACACATTTTTTTGATACTTTGGCCAGTCTGCCTCAAGTGACACCCCCTAGCTGTGTATCTTATGAGAAGCTTTGTTACCTTTGCAAGCGGTTTCCTGAAGTTGGTGATGGGATTATGTTGGTGACGAGGCATTGGTTACCTTAAGAGAGTCATAGTGCTTCCTGCCAGTTGCTCACCCAAATACACATTTTGAGATACTGTGGCCAGTCTGCCTGAAGCGATACGCCACTAGTTGTGTATCTTAAGAGAAACATCGTTACTCTTGCCAGCGGTTTCTTGACTTTGAAGATGTGATTATACTGGTGACGAGATATTGGTAACCCTAAGAGAGTCACAGTGTTTCGTGCCAGTTGCTCACCCAAATACACATTTTTTAGATACTGTTTCTAGTGTGCCTGAAGCGATACGCCACTAGTTGTGTATCTTAAGAGAAACATCGTTACTTTTGAAAGGGGTTTCTAGAAGTTGCTGATTTGATTCTGCTGGTGACGAGGCATTGGCTACCTCAAGAGAGTCATAGAGATTCCTGCCAGTTCTTCACCCAAATACACATTTTTTAGATACTCTTTCCAGTCTGCCTGAAGCGATACGCCACTAGTTGTGTATCTTAAGAGAAACATCGTTACTCTTGCCAGCGGTTTCTTGACTTTGAAGATGTGATTATACTGGTGACGAGATATTGGCTACCCTAAGAGAGTCACAGTGTTTCCTGCCAGTTGCTCATCCCAATACACATTTTTTAGATACTCTTTCCAGTCTGCCTGATAGCTACGCCACTAGTTGTGTATCTTAAGAGTCATTGTAACTTTTGCCAGGGGTTTCTTGAAGTTGCTGATGTGATTATGCTGGTGACGAGGCATTGGCTACCCTATGAGTGTCATAGTGCTTCCTGCCAGTTGCTCACCCAAATACACATTTTGAGATACTGTGGCCAGTCTGCCTGAAGCGATACGCCACTAGTTGTGTATCTTAAGAGAAACATCGTTACTCTTGCCAGCGGTTTCTTGACATTGAAGCTGTGATTAAACTGGTGACGAGATATTGGTTACCCTAAGGGAGTCACAGTGTTTCGTGCCAGTTGCTCACCCAAATACACATTTTTTAGATACTGTTTCCAGTTTGCCTGAAGCGATACGCCACTAGTTGTGTATCTTAAGAGAAACATCGTTCCTTTTGCCAGGGGTTTCTAGAAGTTGCTGATTTGATTCTGCTGGTGACGAGGCATTGGCTACCTCAAGAGAGTCATAGAGATTCCTGCCAGTTCTTCACCCAAATACACATTTTTTAGATACTCTTTCCAGTCTGCCTGATAGCTACGCCACTAGTTGTGTATCTTAAGAGTCATTGTAACTTTTGCCAGGGGTTTCTTGAAGTTGCTGATGTGATTATGCTGGTGACGAGGCATTGGCTACCCTATGAGTGTCATAGTGATTCCTGCTAGTTGCTCACCCAAATACACATTTTTTTGATACTTTGGCCAGTCTGCCTCAAGTGACACCCCCTAGCTGTGTATCTTATGAGAAGCTTTGTTACCTTTGCAAGCGGTTTCCTGAAGTTGGTGATGGGATTATGTTGGTGACGAGGCATTGGTTACCTTAAGAGAGTCATAGTGCTTCCTGCCAGTTGCTCACCCAAATACACATTTTGAGATACTGTGGCCAGTCTGCCTGAAGCGATACGCCACTAGTTGTGTATCTTAAGAGAAACATCGTTACTCTTGCCAGCGGTTTCTTGACTTTGAAGATGTGATTATACTGGTGACGAGATATTGGTAACCCTAAGAGAGTCACAGTGTTTCGTGCCAGTTGCTCACCCAAATACACATTTTTTAGATACTGTTTCTAGTGTGCCTGAAGCGATACGCCACTAGTTGTGTATCTTAAGAGAAACATCGTTACTTTTGAAAGGGGTTTCTAGAAGTTGCTGATTTGATTCTGCTGGTGACGAGGCATTGGCTACCTCAAGAGAGTCATAGAGATTCCTGCCAGTTCTTCATCCAAATACACATTTTTTAGATACTCTTTCCAGTCTGCCTGAAGCGATACGCCACTAGTTGTGTATCTTAAGAGAAACATCGTTACTCTTGCCAGCGGTTTCTTGACTTTGAAGATGTGATTATACTGGTGACGAGATATTGGCTACCCTAAGAGAGTCACAGTGTTTCCTGCCAGTTGCTCATCCCAATACACATTTTTTAGATACTCTTTCCAGTCTGCCTGATAGCTACGCCACTAGTTGTGTATCTTAAGAGTCATTGTAACTTTTGCCAGGGGTTTCTTGAAGTTGCTGATGTGATTATGCTGGTGACGAGGCATTGGCTACCCTATGAGTGTCATAGTGCTTCCTGCCAGTTGCTCACCCAAATACACATTTTGAGATACTGTGGCCAGTCTGCCTGAAGCGATACGCCACTAGTTGTGTATCTTAAGAGAAACATCGTTACTCTTGCCAGCGGTTTCTTGACATTGAAGCTGTGATTAAACTGGTGACGAGATATTGGTTACCCTAAGGGAGTCACAGTGTTTCGTGCCAGTTGCTCACCCAAATACACATTTTTTAGATACTGTTTCCAGTTTGCCTGAAGCGATACGCCACTAGTTGTGTATCTTAAGAGAAACATCGTTCCTTTTGCCAGGGGTTTCTAGAAGTTGCTGATTTGATTCTGCTGGTGACGAGGCATTGGCTACCTCAAGAGAGTCATAGAGATTCCTGCCAGTTCTTCACCCAAATACACATTTTTTAGATACTCTTTCCAGTCTGCCTGATAGCTACGCCACTAGTTGTGTATCTTAAGAGTCATTGTAACTTTTGCCAGGGGTTTCTTGAAGTTGCTGATGTGATTATGCTGGTGACGAGGCATTGGCTACCCTATGAGTGTCATAGTGATTCCTGCTAGTTGCTCACCCAAATACACATTTTTTTGATACTTTGGCCAGTCTGCCTCAAGTGACACCCCCTAGCTGTGTATCTTATGAGAAGCTTTGTTACCTTTGCAAGCGGTTTCCTGAAGTTGGTGATGGGATTATGTTGGTGACGAGGCATTGGTTACCTTAAGAGAGTCATAGTGCTTCCTGCCAGTTGCTCACCCAAATACACATTTTGAGATACTGTGGCCAGTCTGCCTGAAGCGATACGCCACTAGTTGTGTATCTTAAGAGAAACATCGTTACTCTTGCCAGCGGTTTCTTGACTTTGAAGATGTGATTATACTGAGTCACAGTGTTTCGTGCCAGTTGCTCACCCAAATACACATTTTTTAGATACTGTTTCTAGTGTGCCTGAAGCGATACGCCACTAGTTGTGTATCTTAAGAGAAACATCGTTACTTTTGAAAGGGGTTTCTAGAAGTTGCTGATTTGATTCTGCTGGTGACGAGGCATTGGCTACCTCAAGAGAGTCATAGAGATTCCTGCCAGTTCTTCATCCAAATACACATTTTTTAGATACTCTTTCCAGTCTGCCTGAAGCGATACGCCACTAGTTGTGTATCTTAAGAGAAACATCGTTACTCTTGCCAGCGGTTTCTTGACTTTGAAGATGTGATTATACTGGTGACGAGATATTGGCTACCCTAAGAGAGTCACAGTGTTTCCTGCCAGTTGCTCATCCCAATACACATTTTTTAGATACTCTTTCCAGTCTGCCTGATAGCTACGCCACTAGTTGTGTATCTTAAGAGTCATTGTAACTTTTGCCAGGGGTTTCTTGAAGTTGCTGATGTGATTATGCTGGTGACGAGGCATTGGCTACCCTATGAGTGTCATAGTGCTTCCTGCCAGTTGCTCACCCAAATACACATTTTGAGATACTGTGGCCAGTCTGCCTGAAGCGATACGCCACTAGTTGTGTATCTTAAGAGAAACATCGTTACTCTTGCCAGCGGTTTCTTGACTTTGAAGCTGTGATTATACTGGTGACGAGATATTGGTTACCCTAAGGGAGTCACAGTGTTTCGTGCCAGTTGCTCACCCAAATACACATTTTTTAGATACTGTTTCTAGTGTGCCTGAAGCGATACGCCACTAGTTGTGTATCTTAAGAGAAACATCGTTATTCTTGCCAGGGGTTTCTAGAAGTTGCTGATTTGATTCTGCTGGTGACGAGGCATTGGCTACCTCAAGAGAGTCATAGAGATTCCTGCCAGTTCTTCACCCAAATACACATTTTTAGATACTCTTTCCAGTCTGCCTGATAGCTACGCCACTAGTTGTGTATCTTAAGAGTCATTGTAACTTTTGCCAGGGGTTTCTTGAAGTTGCTGATGTGATTATGCTGGTGACGAGGCATTGGCTACCCTATGAGTGTCATAGTGATTCCTGCTAGTTGCTCACCCAAATACAAATTTTTTTGATACTTTGGCCAGTCTGCCTCAAGTGACACCCCACTAGCTGTGTATCTTATGAGAAGCTTCGTTACCTTTGCAAGCGGTTTCCTGAAGTTGGTGATGCGATTATGTTGGTGACGAGGCATTGGCTACCTTAAGAGAGTCACAGTGCTTCCTGCCAGTTGCTCACCCAAATACACATTTTGAGATACTGTGGCCAGTCTGACTGAAGCGATACGCCACTAGTTGTGTATCTTAAGAGAAACATCGTTACTCTTGCCAGCGGATTCTTGACTTTTAAGATGTGATTATACTGGTGACGAGATATTGGTAACCCTAAGAGAGTCACAGTGTTTCGTGCCAGTTGCTCACCCAAATACACATTTTTTAGATACTGTTTCTAGTGTGCCTGAAGCGATACGCAACTAGTTGTGTATCTTAAGAGAAACATCGTTACTTTTGAAAGGGGTTTCTAGAAGTTGCTGATTTGATTCTGCTGGTGACGCGGCATTGGCTTCCTCAAGAGAGTCATAGAGATTCCTGCCAGTTCTTCACCCAAATACACATTCTTTAGATACTCCTTCCAGTCTGCCTGAAGCGATACGCCACTAGTTGTGTATCTTAAGAGAAACTTCGTTACTCTTGCCAGCGGTTTATTGACTTTGAAGATGTGATTATACTGGTGACGAGATATTGGCTACCCTAAGAGAGTCACAGTGTTTCCTGCCAGTTGCTCATCCCAATACACATTTTTTAGATACTCTTTCCAGTCTGCCTGATAGCTACGCCACTAGTTGTGTATCTTAAGAGTCATTGTAACTTTTGCCAGGGGTTTCTTGAAGTTGCTGATGTGATTATGCTGGTGACGAGGCATTGGCTACCCTATGAGTGTCATAGTGATTCCTGCTAGTTGCTCACCCAAATACACACTTTTTTGATACTTTGGCCAGTCTGCCTCAAGTGACACCCCACTAGCTGTGTATCTTATGAGAAGCTTCGTTACCTTTGCAAGCGGTTTCCTGAAGTTGGTGATGTGATTATGTTGGTGACGAGGCATTGGCTACCTTAAGAGAGTCATAGTGCTTCCTGCCAGTTGCTCACCCAAATACACATTTTGAGATACTGTGGCCAGTCTGCCTGAAGCGATACGCCACTAGTTGTGTATCTTAAGAGAAACATCGTTACTCTTGCCAGCGGTTTCTTGACATTGAAGCTGTGATTAAACTGGTGACGAGATATTGGTTACCCTAAGGGAGTCACAGTGTTTCGTGCCAGTTGCTCACCCAAATACACATTTTTTAGATACTGTTTCCAGTGTGCCTGAAGCGATACGCCACTAGTTGTGTATCTTAAGAGAAACATCGTTCCTTTTGCCAGGGGTTTCTAGAAGTTGCTGATTTGATTCTGCTGGTGACGAGGCATTGGCTACCTCAAGAGAGTCATAGAGATTCCTGCCAGTTCTTCACCCAAATACACATTTTTTAGATACTCTTTCGAGTCTGCCTGATAGCTACGCCACTAGTTGTGTATCTTAAGAGTCATTGTAACTTTTGCCAGGGGTTTCTTGAAGTTGCTGATGTGATTATGCTGGTGACGAGGCATTGGCTACCCTATGAGTGTCATAGTGATTCCTGCTAGTTGCTCACCCAAATACAAATTTTTTTGATACTTTGGCCAGTCTGCCTCAAGTGACACCCCACTAGCTGTGTATCTTATGAGAAGCTTCGTTACCTTTGCAAGCGGTTTCCTGAAGTTGGTGATGCGATTATGTTGGTGACGAGGCATTGGCTACCTTAAGAGAGTCACAGTGCTTCCTGCCAGTTGCTCACCCAAATACACATTTTGAGATACTGTGGCCAGTCTGACTGAAGCGATACGCCACTAGTTGTGTATCTTAAGAGAAACATCGTTACTCTTGCCAGCGGATTCTTGACTTTTAAGATGTGATTATACTGGTGACGAGATATTGGTAACCCTAAGAGAGTCACAGTGTTTCGTGCCAGTTGCTCACCCAAATACACATTTTTTAGATACTGTTTCTAGTGTGCCTGAAGCGATACGCAACTAGTTGTGTATCTTAAGAGAAACATCGTTACTTTTGAAAGGGGTTTCTAGAAGTTGCTGATTTGATTCTGCTGGTGACGAGGCATTGGCTTCCTCAAGAGAGTCATAGAGATTCCTGCCAGTTCTTCACCCAAATACACATTCTTTAGATACTCCTTCCAGTCTGCCTGAAGCGATACGCCACTAGTTGTGTATCTTAAGAGAAACATCGTTACTCTTGCCAGCGGTTTATTGACTTTGAAGATGTGATTATACTGGTGACGAGATATTGGCTACCCTAAGAGAGTCACAGTGTTTCCTGCCAGTTGCTCATCCCAATACACATTTTTTAGATACTCTTTCCAGTCTGCCTGATAGCTACGCCACTAGTTGTGTATCTTAAGAGTCATTGTAACTTTTGCCAGGGGTTTCTTGAAGTTGCTGATGTGATTATGCTGGTGACGAGGCATTGGCTACCCTATGAGTGTCATAGTGATTCCTGCTAGTTGCTCACCCAAATACACACTTTTTTGATACTTTGGCCAGTCTGCCTCAAGTGACACCCCACTAGCTGTGTATCTTATGAGAAGCTTCGTTACCTTTGCAAGCGGTTTCCTGAAGTTGGTGATGTGATTATGTTGGTGACGAGGCATTGGCTACCTTAAGAGAGTCATAGTGCTTCCTGCCAGTTGCTCACCCAAATACACATTTTGAGATACTGTGGCCAGTCTGCCTGAAGCGATACGCCACTAGTTGTGTATCTTAAGAGAAACATCGTTACTCTTGCCAGCGGTTTCTTGACATTGAAGCTGTGATTAAACTGGTGACGAGATATTGGTTACCCTAAGGGAGTCACAGTGTTTCGTGCCAGTTGCTCACCCAAATACACATTTTTTAGATACTGTTTCCAGTGTGCCTGAAGCGATACGCCACTAGTTGTGTATCTTAAGAGAAACATCGTTCCTTTTGCCAGGGGTTTCTAGAAGTTGCTGATTTGATTCTGCTGGTGACGAGGCATTGGCTACCTCAAGAGAGTCATAGAGATTCCTGCCAGTTCTTCACCCAAATACACATTTTTTAGATACTCTTTCGAGTCTGCCTGATAGCTACGCCACTAGTTGTGTATCTTAAGAGTCATTGTAACTTTTGCCAGGGGTTTCTTGAAGTTGCTGATGTGATTATGCTGGTGACGAGGCATTGGCTACCCTATGAGTGTCATAGTGATTCCTGCTAGTTGCTCACCCAAATACACATTTTTTTGATACTTTGGCCAGTCTGCCTCAAGTGACACCCCCTAGCTGTGTATCTTATGAGAAGCTTTGTTACCTTTGCAAGCGGTTTCCTGAAGTTGGTGATGGGATTATGTTGGTGACGAGGCATTGGTTACCTTAAGAGAGTCATAGTGCTTCCTGCCAGTTGCTCACCCAAATACACATTTTGAGATACTGTGGCCAGTCTGCCTGAAGCGATACGCCACTAGTTGTGTATCTTAAGAGAAACATCGTTACTCTTGCCAGCGGTTTCTTGACTTTGAAGATGTGATTATACTGGTGACGAGATATTGGTAACCCTAAGAGAGTCACAGTGTTTCGTGCCAGTTGCTCACCCAAATACACATTTTTTAGATACTGTTTCTAGTGTGCCTGAAGCGATACGCCACTAGTTGTGTATCTTAAGAGAAACATCGTTACTTTTGAAAGGGGTTTCTAGAAGTTGCTGATTTGATTCTGCTGGTGACGAGGCATTGGCTACCTCAAGAGAGTCATAGAGATTCCTGCCAGTTCTTCACCCAAATACACATTTTTTAGATACTCTTTCCAGTCTGCCTGAAGCGATACGCCACTAGTTGTGTATCTTAAGAGAAACATCGTTACTCTTGCCAGCGGTTTCTTGACTTTGAAGATGTGATTATACTGGTGACGAGATATTGGCTACCCTAAGAGAGTCACAGTGTTTCCTGCCAGTTGCTCATCCCAATACACATTTTTTAGATACTCTTTCCAGTCTGCCTGATAGCTACGCCACTAGTTGTGTATCTTAAGAGTCATTGTAACTTTTGCCAGGGGTTTCTTGAAGTTGCTGATGTGATTATGCTGGTGACGAGGCATTGGCTACCCTATGAGTGTCATAGTGCTTCCTGCCAGTTGCTCACCCAAATACACATTTTGAGATACTGTGGCCAGTCTGCCTGAAGCGATACGCCACTAGTTGTGTATATTAAGAGAAACATCGTTACTCTTGCCAGCGGTTTCTTGACATTGAAGCTGTGATTAAACTGGTGACGAGATATTGGTTACCCTAAGGGAGTCACAGTGTTTCGTGCCAGTTGCTCACCCAAATACACATTTTTTAGATACTGTTTCCAGTTTGCCTGAAGCGATACGCCACTAGTTGTGTATCTTAAGAGAAACATCGTTCCTTTTGCCAGGGGTTTCTAGAAGTTGCTGATTTGATTCTGCTGGTGACGAGGCATTGGCTACCTCAAGAGAGTCATAGAGATTCCTGCCAGTTCTTCACCCAAATACACATTTTTTAGATACTCTTTCCAGTCTGCCTGATAGCTACGCCACTAGTTGTGTATCTTAAGAGTCATTGTAACTTTTGCCAGGGGTTTCTTGAAGTTGCTGATGTGATTATGCTGGTGACGAGGCATTGGCTACCCTATGAGTGTCATAGTGATTCCTGCTAGTTGCTCACCCAAATACACATTTTTTTGATACTTTGGCCAGTCTGCCTCAAGTGACACCCCCTAGCTGTGTATCTTATGAGAAGCTTTGTTACCTTTGCAAGCGGTTTCCTGAAGTTGGTGATGGGATTATGTTGGTGACGAGGCATTGGTTACCTTAAGAGAGTCATAGTGCTTCCTGCCAGTTGCTCACCCAAATACACATTTTGAGATACTGTGGCCAGTCTGCCTGAAGCGATACGCCACTAGTTGTGTATCTTAAGAGAAACATCGTTACTCTTGCCAGCGGTTTCTTGACTTTGAAGATGTGATTATACTGGTGACGAGATATTGGTAACCCTAAGAGAGTCACAGTGTTTCGTGCCAGTTGCTCACCCAAATACACATTTTTTAGATACTGTTTCTAGTGTGCCTGAAGCGATACGCCACTAGTTGTGTATCTTAAGAGAAACATCGTTACTTTTGAAAGGGGTTTCTAGAAGTTGCTGATTTGATTCTGCTGGTGACGAGGCATTGGCTACCTCAAGAGAGTCATAGAGATTCCTGCCAGTTCTTCATCCAAATACACATTTTTTAGATACTCTTTCCAGTCTGCCTGAAGCGATACGCCACTAGTTGTGTATCTTAAGAGAAACATCGTTACTCTTGCCAGCGGTTTCTTGACTTTGAAGATGTGATTATACTGGTGACGAGATATTGGCTACCCTAAGAGAGTCACAGTGTTTCCTGCCAGTTGCTCATCCCAATACACATTTTTTAGATACTCTTTCCAGTCTGCCTGATAGCTACGCCACTAGTTGTGTATCTTAAGAGTCATTGTAACTTTTGCCAGGGGTTTCTTGAAGTTGCTGATGTGATTATGCTGGTGACGAGGCATTGGCTACCCTATGAGTGTCATAGTGCTTCCTGCCAGTTGCTCACCCAAATACACATTTTGAGATACTGTGGCCAGTCTGCCTGAAGCGATACGCCACTAGTTGTGTATCTTAAGAGAAACATCGTTACTCTTGCCAGCGGTTTCTTGACATTGAAGCTGTGATTAAACTGGTGACGAGATATTGGTTACCCTAAGGGAGTCACAGTGTTTCGTGCCAGTTGCTCACCCAAATACACATTTTTTAGATACTGTTTCCAGTTTGCCTGAAGCGATACGCCACTAGTTGTGTATCTTAAGAGAAACATCGTTCCTTTTGCCAGGGGTTTCTAGAAGTTGCTGATTTGATTCTGCTGGTGACGAGGCATTGGCTACCTCAAGAGAGTCATAGAGATTCCTGCCAGTTCTTCACCCAAATACACATTTTTTAGATACTCTTTCCAGTCTGCCTGATAGCTACGCCACTAGTTGTGTATCTTAAGAGTCATTGTAACTTTTGCCAGGGGTTTCTTGAAGTTGCTGATGTGATTATGCTGGTGACGAGGCATTGGCTACCCTATGAGTGTCATAGTGATTCCTGCTAGTTGCTCACCCAAATACACATTTTTTTGATACTTTGGCCAGTCTGCCTCAAGTGACACCCCCTAGCTGTGTATCTTATGAGAAGCTTTGTTACCTTTGCAAGCGGTTTCCTGAAGTTGGTGATGGGATTATGTTGGTGACGAGGCATTGGTTACCTTAAGAGAGTCATAGTGCTTCCTGCCAGTTGCTCACCCAAATACACATTTTGAGATACTGTGGCCAGTCTGCCTGAAGCGATACGCCACTAGTTGTGTATCTTAAGAGAAACATCGTTACTCTTGCCAGCGGTTTCTTGACTTTGAAGATGTGATTATACTGGTGACGAGATATTGGTAACCCTAAGAGAGTCACAGTGTTTCGTGCCAGTTGCTCACCCAAATACACATTTTTTAGATACTGTTTCTAGTGTGCCTGAAGCGATACGCCACTAGTTGTGTATCTTAAGAGAAACATCGTTACTTTTGAAAGGGGTTTCTAGAAGTTGCTGATTTGATTCTGCTGGTGACGAGGCATTGGCTACCTCAAGAGAGTCATAGAGATTCCTGCCAGTTCTTCATCCAAATACACATTTTTTAGATACTCTTTCCAGTCTGCCTGAAGCGATACGCCACTAGTTGTGTATCTTAAGAGAAACATCGTTACTCTTGCCAGCGGTTTCTTGACTTTGAAGATGTGATTATACTGGTGACGAGATATTGGCTACCCTAAGAGAGTCACAGTGTTTCCTGCCAGTTGCTCATCCCAATACACATTTTTTAGATACTCTTTCCAGTCTGCCTGATAGCTACGCCACTAGTTGTGTATCTTAAGAGTCATTGTAACTTTTGCCAGGGGTTTCTTGAAGTTGCTGATGTGATTATGCTGGTGACGAGGCATTGGCTACCCTATGAGTGTCATAGTGCTTCCTGCCAGTTGCTCACCCAAATACACATTTTGAGATACTGTGGCCAGTCTGCCTGAAGCGATACGCCACTAGTTGTGTATCTTAAGAGAAACATCGTTACTCTTGCCAGCGGTTTCTTGACATTGAAGCTGTGATTAAACTGGTGACGAGATATTGGTTACCCTAAGGGAGTCACAGTGTTTCGTGCCAGTTGCTCACCCAAATACACATTTTTTAGATACTGTTTCCAGTTTGCCTGAAGCGATACGCCACTAGTTGTGTATCTTAAGAGAAACATCGTTCCTTTTGCCAGGGGTTTCTAGAAGTTGCTGATTTGATTCTGCTGGTGACGAGGCATTGGCTACCTCAAGAGAGTCATAGAGATTCCTGCCAGTTCTTCACCCAAATACACATTTTTTAGATACTCTTTCCAGTCTGCCTGATAGCTACGCCACTAGTTGTGTATCTTAAGAGTCATTGTAACTTTTGCCAGGGGTTTCTTGAAGTTGCTGATGTGATTATGCTGGTGACGAGGCATTGGCTACCCTATGAGTGTCATAGTGATTCCTGCTAGTTGCTCACCCAAATACACATTTTTTTGATACTTTGGCCAGTCTGCCTCAAGTGACACCCCCTAGCTGTGTATCTTATGAGAAGCTTTGTTACCTTTGCAAGCGGTTTCCTGAAGTTGGTGATGGGATTATGTTGGTGACGAGGCATTGGTTACCTTAAGAGAGTCATAGTGCTTCCTGCCAGTTGCTCACCCAAATACACATTTTGAGATACTGTGGCCAGTCTGCCTGAAGCGATACGCCACTAGTTGTGTATCTTAAGAGAAACATCGTTACTCTTGCCAGCGGTTTCTTGACTTTGAAGATGTGATTATACTGGTGACGAGATATTGGTAACCCTAAGAGAGTCACAGTGTTTCGTGCCAGTTGCTCACCCAAATACACATTTTTTAGATACTGTTTCTAGTGTGCCTGAAGCGATACGCCACTAGTTGTGTATCTTAAGAGAAACATCGTTACTTTTGAAAGGGGTTTCTAGAAGTTGCTGATTTGATTCTGCTGGTGACGAGGCATTGGCTACCTCAAGAGAGTCATAGAGATTCCTGCCAGTTCTTCATCCAAATACACATTTTTTAGATACTCTTTCCAGTCTGCCTGAAGCGATACGCCACTAGTTGTGTATCTTAAGAGAAACATCGTTACTCTTGCCAGCGGTTTCTTGACTTTGAAGATGTGATTATACTGGTGACGAGATATTGGCTACCCTAAGAGAGTCACAGTGTTTCCTGCCAGTTGCTCATCCCAATACACATTTTTTAGATACTCTTTCCAGTCTGCCTGATAGCTACGCCACTAGTTGTGTATCTTAAGAGTCATTGTAACTTTTGCCAGGGGTTTCTTGAAGTTGCTGATGTGATTATGCTGGTGACGAGGCATTGGCTACCCTATGAGTGTCATAGTGCTTCCTGCCAGTTGCTCACCCAAATACACATTTTGAGATACTGTGGCCAGTCTGCCTGAAGCGATACGCCACTAGTTGTGTATCTTAAGAGAAACATCGTTACTCTTGCCAGCGGTTTCTTGACATTGAAGCTGTGATTAAACTGGTGACGAGATATTGGTTACCCTAAGGGAGTCACAGTGTTTCGTGCCAGTTGCTCACCCAAATACACATTTTTTAGATACTGTTTCCAGTTTGCCTGAAGCGATACGCCACTAGTTGTGTATCTTAAGAGAAACATCGTTCCTTTTGCCAGGGGTTTCTAGAAGTTGCTGATTTGATTCTGCTGGTGACGAGGCATTGGCTACCTCAAGAGAGTCATAGAGATTCCTGCCAGTTCTTCACCCAAATACACATTTTTTAGATACTCTTTCCAGTCTGCCTGATAGCTACGCCACTAGTTGTGTATCTTAAGAGTCATTGTAACTTTTGCCAGGGGTTTCTTGAAGTTGCTGATGTGATTATGCTGGTGACGAGGCATTGGCTACCCTATGAGTGTCATAGTGATTCCTGCTAGTTGCTCACCCAAATACACATTTTTTTGATACTTTGGCCAGTCTGCCTCAAGTGACACCCCCTAGCTGTGTATCTTATGAGAAGCTTTGTTACCTTTGCAAGCGGTTTCCTGAAGTTGGTGATGGGATTATGTTGGTGACGAGGCATTGGTTACCTTAAGAGAGTCATAGTGCTTCCTGCCAGTTGCTCACCCAAATACACATTTTGAGATACTGTGGCCAGTCTGCCTGAAGCGATACGCCACTAGTTGTGTATCTTAAGAGAAACATCGTTACTCTTGCCAGCGGTTTCTTGACTTTGAAGATGTGATTATACTGGTGACGAGATATTGGTAACCCTAAGAGAGTCACAGTGTTTCGTGCCAGTTGCTCACCCAAATACACATTTTTTAGATACTGTTTCTAGTGTGCCTGAAGCGATACGCCACTAGTTGTGTATCTTAAGAGAAACATCGTTACTTTTGAAAGGGGTTTCTAGAAGTTGCTGATTTGATTCTGCTGGTGACGAGGCATTGGCTACCTCAAGAGAGTCATAGAGATTCCTGCCAGTTCTTCATCCAAATACACATTTTTTAGATACTCTTTCCAGTCTGCCTGAAGCGATACGCCACTAGTTGTGTATCTTAAGAGAAACATCGTTACTCTTGCCAGCGGTTTCTTGACTTTGAAGATGTGATTATACTGGTGACGAGATATTGGCTACCCTAAGAGAGTCACAGTGTTTCCTGCCAGTTGCTCAGCCCAATACACATTTTTTAGATACTCTTTCCAGTCTGCCTGATAGCTACGCCACTAGTTGTGTATCTTAAGAGTCATTGTAACTTTTGCCAGGGGTTTCTTGAAGTTGCTGATGTGATTATGCTGGTGACGAGGCATTGGCTACCCTATGAGTGTCATAGTGCTTCCTGCCAGTTGCTCACCCAAATACACATTTTGAGATACTGTGGCCAGTCTGCCTGAAGCGATACGCCACTAGTTGTGTATCTTAAGAGAAACATCGTTACTCTTGCCAGCGGTTTCTTGACTTTGAAGCTGTGATTATACTGGTGACGAGATATTGGTTACCCTAAGGGAGTCACAGTGTTTCGTGCCAGTTGCTCACCCAAATACACATTTTTTAGATACTGTTTCTAGTGTGCCTGAAGCGATACGCCACTAGTTGTGTATCTTAAGAGAAACATCGTTATTCTTGCCAGGGGTTTCTAGAAGTTGCTGATTTGATTCTGCTGGTGACGAGGCATTGGCTACCTCAAGAGAGTCATAGAGATTCCTGCCAGTTCTTCACCCAAATACACATTTTTTAGATACTCTTTCCAGTCTGCCTGATAGCTACGCCACTAGTTGTGTATCTTAAGAGTCATTGTAACTTTTGCCAGGGGTTTCTTGAAGTTGCTGATGTGATTATGCTGGTGACGAGGCATTGGCTACCCTATGAGTGTCATAGTGATTCCTGCTAGTTGCTCACCCAAATACAAATTTTTTTGATACTTTGGCCAGTCTGCCTCAAGTGACACCCCACTAGCTGTGTATCTTATGAGAAGCTTCGTTACCTTTGCAAGCGGTTTCCTGAAGTTGGTGATGCGATTATGTTGGTGACGAGGCATTGGCTACCTTAAGAGAGTCACAGTGCTTCCTGCCAGTTGCTCACCCAAATACACATTTTGAGATACTGTGGCCAGTCTGACTGAAGCGATACGCCACTAGTTGTGTATCTTAAGAGAAACATCGTTACTCTTGCCAGCGGATTCTTGACTTTTAAGATGTGATTATACTGGTGACGAGATATTGGTAACCCTAAGAGAGTCACAGTGTTTCGTGCCAGTTGCTCACCCAAATACACATTTTTTAGATACTGTTTCTAGTGTGCCTGAAGCGATACGCAACTAGTTGTGTATCTTAAGAGAAACATCGTTACTTTTGAAAGGGGTTTCTAGAAGTTGCTGATTTGATTCTGCTGGTGACGAGGCATTGGCTTCCTCAAGAGAGTCATAGAGATTCCTGCCAGTTCTTCACCCAAATACACATTCTTTAGATACTCCTTCCAGTCTGCCTGAAGCGATACGCCACTAGTTGTGTATCTTAAGAGAAACATCGTTACTCTTGCCAGCGGTTTATTGACTTTGAAGATGTGATTATACTGGTGACGAGATATTGGCTACCCTAAGAGAGTCACAGTGTTTCCTGCCAGTTGCTCATCCCAATACACATTTTTTAGATACTCTTTCCAGTCTGCCTGATAGCTACGCCACTAGTTGTGTATCTTAAGAGTCATTGTAACTTTTGCCAGGGGTTTCTTGAAGTTGCTGATGTGATTATGCTGGTGACGAGGCATTGGCTACCCTATGAGTGTCATAGTGATTCCTGCTAGTTGCTCACCCAAATACACATTTTTTTGATACTTTGGCCAGTCTGCCTCAAGTGACACCCCCTAGCTGTGTATCTTATGAGAAGCTTTGTTACCTTTGCAAGCGGTTTCCTGAAGTTGGTGATGGGATTATGTTGGTGACGAGGCATTGGTTACCTTAAGAGAGTCATAGTGCTTCCTGCCAGTTGCTCACCCAAATACACATTTTGAGATACTGTGGCCAGTCTGCCTGAAGCGATACGCCACTAGTTGTGTATCTTAAGAGAAACATCGTTACTCTTGCCAGCGGTTTCTTGACTTTGAAGATGTGATTATACTGGTGACGAGATATTGGTAACCCTAAGAGAGTCACAGTGTTTCGTGCCAGTTGCTCACCCAAATACACATTTTTTAGATACTGTTTCTAGTGTGCCTGAAGCGATACGCCACTAGTTGTGTATCTTAAGAGAAACATCGTTACTTTTGAAAGGGGTTTCTAGAAGTTGCTGATTTGATTCTGCTGGTGACGAGGCATTGGCTACCTCAAGAGAGTCATAGAGATTCCTGCCAGTTCTTCACCCAAATACACATTTTTTAGATACTCTTTCCAGTCTGCCTGAAGCGATACGCCACTAGTTGTGTATCTTAAGAGAAACATCGTTACTCTTGCCAGCGGTTTCTTGACTTTGAAGATGTGATTATACTGGTGACGAGATATTGGCTACCCTAAGAGAGTCACAGTGTTTCCTGCCAGTTGCTCATCCCAATACACATTTTTTAGATACTCTTTCCAGTCTGCCTGATAGCTACGCCACTAGTTGTGTATCTTAAGAGTCATTGTAACTTTTGCCAGGGGTTTCTTGAAGTTGCTGATGTGATTATGCTGGTGACGAGGCATTGGCTACCCTATGAGTGTCATAGTGCTTCCTGCCAGTTGCTCACCCAAATACACATTTTGAGATACTGTGGCCAGTCTGCCTGAAGCGATACGCCACTAGTTGTGTATCTTAAGAGAAACATCGTTACTCTTGCCAGCGGTTTCTTGACTTTGAAGCTGTGATTATACTGGTGACGAGATATTGGTTACCCTAAGGGAGTCACAGTGTTTCGTGCCAGTTGCTCACCCAAATACACATTTTTTAGATACTGTTTCTAGTGTGCCTGAAGCGATACGCCACTAGTTGTGTATCTTAAGAGAAACATCGTTATTCTTGCCAGGGGTTTCTAGAAGTTGCTGATTTGATTCTGCTGGTGACGAGGCATTGGCTACCTCAAGAGAGTCATAGAGATTCCTGCCAGTTCTTCACCCAAATACACATTTTTTAGATACTCTTTCCAGTCTGCCTGATAGCTACGCCACTAGTTGTGTATCTTAAGAGTCATTGTAACTTTTGCCAGGGGTTTCTTGAAGTTGCTGATGTGATTATGCTGGTGACGAGGCATTGGCTACCCTATGAGTGTCATAGTGATTCCTGCTAGTTGCTCACCCAAATACAAATTTTTTTGATACTTTGGCCAGTCTGCCTCAAGTGACACCCCACTAGCTGTGTATCTTATGAGAAGCTTCGTTACCTTTGCAAGCGGTTTCCTGAAGTTGGTGATGCGATTATGTTGGTGACGAGGCATTGGCTACCTTAAGAGAGTCACAGTGCTTCCTGCCAGTTGCTCACCCAAATACACATTTTGAGATACTGTGGCCAGTCTGACTGAAGCGATACGCCACTAGTTGTGTATCTTAAGAGAAACATCGTTACTTTTGAAAGGGGTTTCTAGAAGTTGCTGATTTGATTCTGCTGGTGACGAGGCATTGGCTTCCTCAAGAGAGTCATAGAGATTCCTGCCAGTTCTTCACCCAAATACACATTCTTTAGATACTCCTTCCAGTCTGCCTGAAGCGATACGCCACTAGTTGTGTATCTTAAGAGAAACATCGTTACTCTTGCCAGCGGTTTATTGACTTTGAAGATGTGATTATACTGGTGACGAGATATTGGCTACCCTAAGAGAGTCACAGTGTTTCCTGCCAGTTGCTCATCCCAATACACATTTTTTAGATACTCTTTCCAGTCTGCCTGATAGCTACGCCACTAGTTGTGTATCTTAAGACTCATTGTAACTTTTGCCAGGGGTTTCTTGAAGTTGCTGATGTGATTACGCTGGTGACGAGGCATTGGCTACCCTATGAGTGTCATAGTGATTCCTGCTAGTTGCACACCCAAATACACATTTTTTTGATACTTTGGCCAGTCTGCCTCAAGTGACACCCAACTAGCTGTGTATCTTATGAGAAGCTTCGTTACCTTTGCAAGCGGTTTCTTGAAGTTGGTGATGTGATTATGTTGGTGACGAGGCATTGGCTACCTTAAGAGAGTCATAGTGCTTTCTGCCGGTTGCTCACCCAAATACACATTTTGAGATACTGTGGCCATCCTGCCTGAAGCGATACGCCACTAGTTGTGTATCTTAAGAGAAACATCGTTACTCTTGCCAGCGGTTTCTTGACTTTGAAGATGTGATTATACTGGTGACGAGATATTGGTTTCCCTAAGAGAGTCACAGTGTTTCGTGCCAGTTGCTCACCCAAATACACATTTTTTAGATACTGTTTCCAGTGTGCCTGAAGCGATACGCCACTAGTTGTGTATCTTAAGAGAAACATCGTTACTTTTGCCAGGGGTTTCTAGAAGTTGCTGATTTGATTCTGCTGGTGACGAGGCATTGGCTACCTCAAGAGAGTCATAGAGATTCCTGCCAGTTCTTCACTCAAATACACATTTTTTAGATACTCTTTCCAGTCTGCCTGATAGCTACGCCACTAGTTGTGTATCTTAAGAGTCATTGTAACTTTTGCCAGGGGTTTCTTGAAGTTGCTGATGTGATTATGCTGGTGACGAGGCATTGGTTACCCTATGAGTGTCATAGTGATTCCTGCTAGTTGCTCACCCAAATACACATTTTTTTGATACTTTGGCCAGTCTGCCTCAAGTGACACCCCACTAGCTGTGTATCTTATGAGAAGCATCGTTACCTTTGCAAGCGGTTTCTTGAAGTTGGTGATGGGATTATGTTGGTGACGAGGCATTGGCTACCTTAAGAGAGTCATAGTGCTTCCTGCCAGTTGCTCACCCAAATACACATTTTGAGATACTGTGGCCAGTCTGCCTGAAGCGATACGCCACTATTTGTGTATCTTAAGAGAAACATCGTTGCTCTTGCCAGCGGTTTCTTGACTTTGAAGATGTGATTATACTGGTGACGAGATATTGGCTACCCTAAGAGAGTCACAGTGTTTCCTGCCAGATGCTCATCCAAATACACATTTATAGATACTCTTTCCAGTCTGCCTGATAGCTACGCCACTAGTTGTGTATCTTAAGAGTCATTGTAACTTTTGCCAGGGGTTTCTAGAAGTTGCTGATGTGATTATGCTGGTGACGAGGCATTGGCTACCCTATGAGTGTCATAGTGATTCCTGCTAGTTGCTCACCCAAATACACATTTTTTTGATACTTTGGCCAGTCTGCCTCAAGTGACACCCCACTAGCTGTGTATCTTATGAGAAGCTTCGTTACCTTTGCAAGCGGTTTCTTGAAGTTGGTGATGTGATTATGTTGGTGACGAGGCATTGGCTACCTTAAGAGAGTCATAGTGCTTTCTGCCAGTTGCTCACCCAAATACACATTTTGAGATACTGTGGCCAGTCTGCCTGAAGCGATACGCCACTAGTTGTGTATCTTAAGAGAAACATCGTTACTCTTGCCAGCGGTTTCTTGACTTTGAAGATGTGATTATACTGGTGACGAGATATTGGCTACCCTAAGAGAGTCACAGTGTTTCGTGCCAGTTGCTCATCCAAATACACATTTTTTAGATACTCTTTCCAGTCTGCCTGATAGCTACGCCACTAGTTGTGCATCTTAAGAGTCATTGTAACTTTTGCCAGGGGTTTCTTGAAGTTGCTGATGTGATTATGCTGGTGACGAGGCATTGGTTACCCTATGAGTGTCATAGTGATTCCTGCTAGTTGCTCACCCAAATACACATTTTTTTGATACTTTGGCCAGTCTGCCTCAAGTGACACCCCACTTGATGTGTATCTTATGAGAAGCATCGTTACCTTTGCAAGCTGTTTCTTGAAGTTGGTGATGGGATTATGTTGGTGACGAGGCATTGGCTACCTTAAGAGAGTCATAGTGCTTCCTGCCAGTTGCTCACCCAAATACACATTTTGAGATACTGTGGCCAGTCTGCCTGAAGCGATACGCCACTAGTTGTGTATCTTAAGAGAAACATCGTTGCTCTTGCCAGCGGTTTCTTGACTTTGAAGATGTGATTATACTGGTGACGAGATATTGGCTACCCTAAGAGAGTCACAGTGTTTCCTGCCAGTTGCTCATCGAAATACACATTTTTTAGATACTCTTTCCAGTCTGCCTGATAGCTACGCCACTAGTTGTGTATCTTAAGTGTCATTGTAACTTTTGCCAGGGGTTTCTTGAAGTTGCTGATGTGATTATGCTGGTGACGAGGCATTGGCTACCCTATGAGTGTCATAGTGATTCCTGCTAGTTGCTCACCCAAATACACACTTTTTTGATACTTTGGCCAGTCTGCCTCAAGTGACACCCCACTAGCTGTGTATCTTATGAGAAGCTTCGTTACCTTTGCAAGCGGTTTCCTGAAGTTGGTGATGTGATTATGTTGGTGACGAGGCATTGGCTACCTTAAGAGAGTCATAGTGCTTCCTGCCAGTTGCTCACCCAAATACACATTTTGAGATACTGTGGCCAGTCTGCCTGAAGCGATACGCCACTAGTTGTGTATCTTAAGAGAAACATCGTTACTCTTGCCAGCGGTTTCTTGACATTGAAGCTGTGATTATACTGGTGACGAGATATTGGTTACCCTAAGGGAGTCACAGTGTTTCGTGCCGGTTGCTCACCCAAATACACATTTTTTAGATACTGTTTCCAGTGTGCCTGAAGCGATACGCCACTAGTTGTGTATCTTAAGAGAAACATCGTTACTTTTGCCAGGGGTTTCTAGAAGTTGCTGATTTGATTCTGCTGGTGACGAGGCATTGGCTACCTCAAGAGAGTTATACAGATTCCTGCCAGTTCTTCACCCAAATACACATTTTTTAGATACTCTTTCCAGTCTGCCTGATAGCTACGCCACTAGTTGTGTATCTTAAGAGTCATTGTAACTTTTGCCAGGGGTTTCTTGAAGTTGCTGATGTGGTTATGCTGGTGACGAGGCATTGGCTACCCTATGAGTGTCATAGTGATTCCTGCTAGTTGCTCACCCAAATACAAATTTTTTTGATACTTTGGCCAGTCTGCCTCAAGTGACACCCCACTAGCTGTGTATCTTATGAGAAGCTTCGTTACCTTTGCAAGCGGTTTCCTGAAGTTGGTGATGCGATTATGTTGGTGACGAGGCATTGGATACCTTAAGAGAGTCACAGTGCTTCCTGCCAGTTGCTCACCCAAATACACATTTTGAGATACTGTGGCCAGTCTGCCTGAAGCGATACGCCACTAGTTGTGTATCTTAAGAGAAACATCGTTACTCTTGCCAGCGGTTTATTGACTTTGAAGATGTGATTATACTGGTGACGAGATATTGGCTACCCTAAGAGAGTCACAGTGTTTCCTGCCAGTTGCTCATCCCAATACACATTTCTTAGATACTCTTTCCAGTCTGCCTGATAGCTACGCCACTAGTTGTGTATCTTAAGACTCATTGTAACTTTTGCCAGGGGTTTCTTGAAGTTGCTGATGTGATTATGCTGGTGACGAGGCATTGGCTACCCTATGAGTGTCATAGTGATTCCTGCTAGTTGCACACCCAAATACACATTTTTTTGATACTTTGGCCAGTCTGCCTCAAGTGACACCCCACTAGCTGTGTATCTTATGAGAAGCTTCGTTACCTTTGCAAGCGGTTTCCTGAAGTTGGTGATGCGATTATGTTGGTGACGAGGCATTGGCTACCTTAAGAGAGTCACAGTGCTTCCTGCCAGTTGCTCACCCAAATACACATTTTGAGATACTGTGGCCAGTCTGCCTGAAGCGATACGCCACTAGTTGTGTATCTTAAGAGAAACATCGTTACTCTTGCCAGCGGATTCTTGACTTTTAAGATGTGATTATACTGGTGACGAGATATTGGTAACCCTAAGAGAGTCACAGTGTTTCGTGCCAGTTGCTCACCCAAATACACATTTTTTAGATACTGTTTCTAGTGTGCCTGAAGCGATACGCCACTAGTTGTGTATCTTAAGAGAAACATCGTTACTTTTGAAAGGGGTTTCTAGAAGTGGCTGATTTGATTCTGCTGGTGACGAGGCATTGGCTACCTCAAGAGAGTCATAGAGATTCCTGCCAGTTCTTCACCCAAATACACATTCTTTAGATACTCTTTCCAGTCTGCCTGAAGCGATACGCCACTAGTTGTGTATCTTAAGAGAAACATCGTTACTCTTGCCAGCGGTTTATTGACTTTGAAGATGTGATTATACTGGTGACGAGATATTGGCTACCCTAAGAGAGTCACAGTGTTTCCTGCCAGATGCTCACCCAAATACACATTTTGAGATACTGTGGCCAGTCTGCCTGAAGCGATACGCCACTAGTTGTGTATCTTAAGAGAAACATCGTTACTTTTGCCAGGGGTTTCTAGAAGTTGCTGATTTGATTCTGCTGGTGACGAGGCATTGGCTACCTCAAGAGAGTTATACAGATTCCTGCCAGTTCTTCACCCAAATACACATTTTTTAGATACTCTTTCCAGTCTGCCTGATAGCTACGCCACTAGTTGTGTATCTTAAGAGTCATTGTAACTTTTGCCAGGGGTTTCTTGAAGTTGCTGATGTGATTATGCTGGTGACGAGGCATTGGCTACCCTATGAGTGTCATAGTGATTCCTGCTAGTTGCTCACCCAAATACACATTTTTTTGATACTTTGGCCAGTCTGCCTCAAGTGACACCCCACTAGCTGTGTATCTTATGAGAAGCATCGTTACCTTTGCAAGCGGTTTCTTGAAGTTGGTGATGGGATTATGTTGGTGACGAGGCATTGGCTACCTTAAGAGAGTCATTGTGCTTCCTGCCAGTTGCTCACCCAAATACACATTTTGAGATACTGTGGCCAGTCTGCCTGAAGCGATACGCCACTATTTGTGTATCTTAAGAGAAACATCGTTGCTCTTGCCAGCGGTTTCTTGACTTTGAAGATGTGATTATACTGGTGACGAGATATTGGCTACCCTAAGAGAGTCACAGTGTTTCCTGCCAGATGCTCATCCAAATACACATTTATAGATACTCTTTCCAGTCTGCCTGATAGCTACGCCACTAGTTGTGTATCTTAAGAGTCATTGTAACTTTTGCCAGGGGTTTCTAGAAGTTGCTCATGTGATTATGCTGGTGACGAGGCATTGGCTACCCTATGAGTGTCATAGTGATTCCTGCTAGTTGCTCACCCAAATACACATTTTTTTGATACTTTGGCCAGTCTGCCTCAAGTGACACCCCACTAGCTGTGTATCTTATGAGAAGCTTCGTTACCTTTGCAAGCGGTTTCTTGAAGTTGGTGATGTGATTATGTTGGTGACGAGGCATTGGCTACCTTAAGAGAGTCATAGTGCTTTCTGCCGGTTGCTCACCCAAATACACATTTTGAGATACTGTGGCCAGTCTGCCTGAAGCGATACGCCACTAGTTGTGTATCTTAAGAGAAACATCGTTACTCTTGCCAGCGGTTTCTTGACTTTGAAGATGTGATTATAATGGTGACGAGATATTGGCTGCCCTAAGAGAGTCACAGTGTTTCGTGCCAGTTGCTCATCCAAATACACATTTTTTAGATACTCTTTCCAGTCTGCCTGATAGCTACGCCACTAGTTGTGCATCTTAAGAGTCATTGTAACTTTTGCCAGGGGTTTCTTGAAGTTGCTGATGTGATTATGCTGGTGACGAGGCATTGGCTACCCTATGAGTGTCATAGTGATTCCTGCTAGTTGCTCACCCAAATACACATTTTTTTGATACTTTGGCCAGTCTGCCTCAAGTGACACCCCACTAGCTGTGTATCTTATGAGAAGCATCGTTACCATTGCAAGCGGTTTCTTGAAGTTGGTGATGGGATTATGTTGGTGACGAGGCATTGGCTACCTTAAGAGAGTCATAGTGCTTCCTGCCAGTTGCTCACCCAAATACACATTTTGAGATACTGTGGCCAGTCTGCCTGAAGCGATACGCCACTAGTTGTGTATCTTAAGAGAAACATCGTTGCACTTGCCAGCGGTTTCTTGACTTTGAAAATGTGATTATACTGGTGACGAGATATTGGCTACCCTAAGAGAGTCACAGTGTTTCCTGCCAGTTGCTCATCCAAATACACATTTTTTAGATACTCTTTCCAGTCTGCCTGATAGCTACGCCACTAGTTGTGTATCTTAAGAGTCATTGTAACATTTGCCAGGGGTTTCTTGAAGTTGCTGATGTGATTATGCTGGTGACGAGGCATTGGCTACCCTATGAGTGTCGTAGTGATTCCTGCTAGTTGCTCACCCAAATACACACTTTTTTGATACTTTGGCCAGTCTGCCTCAAGTGACACCCCACTAGCTGTGTATCTTATGAGAAGCTTCGTTACCTTTGCAAGCGGTTTCCTGAAGTTGGTGATGTGATTATGTTGGTGACGAGGCATTGGCTACCTTAAGAGAGTCATAGTGCTTCCTGCCAGTTGCTCACCCAAATACACATTTTGAGATACTGTGGCCAGTCTGCCTGAAGCAATACGCCACTAGTTGTGTATCTTAAGAGAAACATCGTTACTCTTGCCAGCGGTTTCTTGACTTTGAAGCTGTGATTATACTGGTGACGAGATATGGGTTACCCTAAGGGAGTCACAGTGTTTCGTGCCAGTTGCTCACCCAAATACACATTTTTTAGATACTGTTTCCAGTGTGCCTGAAGCGATACGCCACTAGTTGTGTATCTTAAGAGAAACATCGTTACTCTTGCCAGCGGTTCTTGACTTTGAAGATGTGATTATACTGGTGACGAGATATTGGTTACCCTAAGAGAGTCACAGTGTTTCGTGCCAGTTGCTCACCCAAATACACATTTTTTAGATACTGTTTCCAGTGTGCCTGAAGCGATACGCCACTAGTTGTGTATCTTAAGAGAAACATCGTTACTTTTGCCAGGGGTTTCTAGAAGTTGCTGATTTGATTCTGCTGGTGACGAGGCATTGGCTACCTCAAGAGAGTCATAGAGATTCCTGCCAGTTCTTCACCCAAATACACATTTTTTAGATACTCTTTCCAGTCTGCCTGATAGCTACGCCACTAGTTGTGTATCTTAAGAGTCATTGTAACTTTTGCCAGGGGTTTCTTGAAGTTGCTGATGTGATTATGCTGGTGACGAGGCATTGGTTACCCTATGAGTGTCATAGTGATTCCTGCTAGTTGCTCACCCAAATACACATTTTTTTGATACTTTGGCCAGTCTGCCTCAAGTGACACCCCACTAGCTGTGTATCTTATGAGAAGCATCGTTACCTTTGCAAGCGGTTTCTTGAAGTTGGTGATGGGATTATGTTGGTGACGAGGCATTGGCTACCTTAAGAGAGTCATAGTGCTTCCTGCCAGTTGCTCACCCAAATACACATTTTGAGATACTGTGGCCAGTCTGCCTGAAGCGATACGCCACTATTTGTGTATCTTAAGAGAAACATCGTTGCTCTTGCCAGCGGTTTCTTGACTTTGAAGATGTGATTATGCTGGTGACGAGATATTGGCTACCCTAAGAGAGTCACAGTGTTTCCTGCCAGATGCTCATCCAAATACACATTTATAGATACTCTTTCCAGTCTGCCTGATAGCTACGCCACTAGTTGTGTATCTTAAGAGTCATTGTAACTTTTGCCAGGGGTTTCTAGAAGTTGCTGATGTGATTATGCTGGTGACGAGGCATTGGCTACCCTATGAGTGTCATAGTGATTCCTGCTAGTTGCTCACCCAAATACACATTTTTTTGATACTTTGGCCAGTCTGCCTCAAGTGACACCCCACTAGCTGTGTATCTTATGAGAAGCTTCGTTACCTTTGCAAGCGGTTTCTTGAAGTTGGTGATGTGATTATGTTGGTGACGAGGCATTGGCTACCTTAAGAGAGTCATAGTGCTTTCCGCCAGTTGCTCACCCAAATACACATTTTGAGATACTGTGGCCAGTCTGCCTGAAGCGATACGCCACTAGTTGTGTATCTTAAGAGAAACATCGTTACTCTTGCCAGCGGTTTCTTGACTTTGAAGATGTGATTATACTGGTGACGAGATATTGGCTACCCTAAGAGAGTCACAGTGTTTCGTGCCAGTTGCTCATCCAAATACACATTTTTTAGATACTCTTTCCAGTCTGCCTGATAGCTACGCCACTAGTTGTGCATCTTAAGAGTCATTGTAACTTTTGCCAGGGGTTTTTTGAAGTTGCTGATGTGATTATGCTGGTGACGAGGCATTGGTTACCCTATGAGTGTCATAGTGATTCCTGCTAGTTGCTCACCCAAATACACATTTTTTTGATACTTTGGCCAGTCTGCCTCAAGTGACACCCCACTAGCTGTGTATCTTATGAGAAGCATCGTTACCTTTGCAAGCGGTTTCTTGAAGTTGGTGATGGGATTATGTTGGTGACGAGGCATTGGCTACCTTAAGAGAGTCATAGTGCTTCCTGCCAGTTGCTCACCCAAATACACTTTTTGAGATACTGTGGCCAGTCTGCCTGAAGCGATACGCCACTAGTTGTGTATCTTAAGAGAAACATCGTTGCTCTTGCCAGCGGTTTCTTGACTTTGAAGATGTGATTATACTGGTGACGAGATATTGGCTACCCTAAGAGAGTCACAGTGTTTCCTGCCAGTTGCTCATCCAAATACACATTTTTTAGATACTCTTTCCAGTCTGCCTGATAGCTACGCCACTAGTTGTGTATCTTAAGAGTCATTGTAACATTTGCCAGGGGTTTCTTCTAGTTGCTGATGTGATTATGCTGGTGACGAGGCATTGGCTACCCTATGAGTGTCGTAGTGATTCCTGCTAGTTGCTCACCCAAATACACACTTTTTTGATACTTTGGCCAGTCTGCCACAAGTGACACCCCACTAGCTGTGTATCTTATGAGAAGCTTCGTTACCTTTGCAAGCGGTTTCCTGAAGTTGGTGATGTGATTATGTTGGTGACGAGGCATTGGCTACCTTAAGAGAGTCATAGTGCTTCCTGCCAGTTGCTCACCCAAATACACATTTTGAGATACTGTGGCCAGTCTGCCTGAAGCAATACGCCACTAGTTGTGTATCTTAAGAGAAACATCGTTACTCTTGCCAGCGGTTTCTTGACTTTGAAGCTGTGATTATACTGGTGACGAGATATGGGTTACCCTAAGGGAGTCACAGTGTTTCGTGCCAGTTGCTCACCCAAATACACATTTTTTAGATACTGTTTCCAGTGTGCCTGAAGCGATACGCCACTAGTTTTGTATCTTAAGAGAAACATCGTTACTCTTGCCAGCGGTTCTTGACTTTGAAGACGTGATTATACTGGTGACGAGATATTGGTTACCCTAAGAGAGTCACAGTGTTTCGTGCCAGTTGCTCACCCAAATACACATTTTTTAGATACTGTTTCCAGTGTGCCTGAAGCGATACGCCACTAGTTGTGTATCTTAAGAGAAACATCGTTACTTTTGCCAGGGGTTTCTAGAAGTTGCTGATTTGATTCTGCTGGTGACGAGGCATTGGCTACCTCAAGAGAGTCATAGAGATTCCTGCCAGTTCTTCACCCAAATACACATTTTTTAGATACTCTTTCCAGTCTGCCTGATAGCTACGCCACTAGTTGTGTATCTTAAGAGTCATTGTAACTTTTGCCAGGGGTTTCTTGAAGTTGCTGATGTGATTATGCTGGTGACGAGGCATTGGTTACCCTATGAGTGTCATAGTGATTCCTGCTAGTTGCTCACCCAAATACACATTTTTTTGATACTTTGGCCAGTCTGCCTCAAGTGACACCCCACTAGCTGTGTATCTTATGAGAAGCATCGTTACCTTTGCAAGCGGTTTCTTGAAGTTGGTGATGGGATTATGTTGGTGACGAGGCATTGGCTACCTTAAGAGAGTCATAGTGCTTCCTGCCAGTTGCTCACCCAAATACACATTTTGAGATACTGTGGCCAGTCTGCCTGAAGCGATACGCCACTATTTGTGTATCTTAAGAGAAACATCGTTGCTCTTGCCAGCGGTTTCTTGACTTTGAAGATGTGATTATACTGGTGACGAGATATTGGCTACCCTAAGAGAGTCACAGTGTTTCCTGCCAGATGCTCATCCAAATACACATTTATAGATACTCTTTCCAGTCTGCCTGATAGCTACGCCACTAGTTGTGTATCTTAAGAGTCATTGTAACTTTTGCCAGGGGTTTCTAGAAGTTGCTGATGTGATTATGCTGGTGACGAGGCATTGGCTACCCTATGAGTGTCATAGTGATTCCTGCTAGTTGCTCACCCAAATACACATTTTTTTGATACTTTGGCCAGTCTGCCTCAAGTGACACCCCACTAGCTGTGTATCTTATGAGAAGCTTCGTTACCTTTGCAAGCGGTTTCTTGAAGTTGGTGATGTGATTATGTTGGTGACGAGGCATTGGCTACCTTAAGAGAGTCATAGTGCTTTCTGCCAGTTGCTCACCCAAATACACATTTTGAGATACTGTGGCCAGTCTGCCTGAAGCGATACGCCACTAGTTGTGTATCTTAAGAGAAACATCGTTACTCTTGCCAGCGGTTTCTTGACTTTGAAGATGTGATTATACTGGTGACGAGATATTGGCTACCCTAAGAGAGTCACAGTGTTTCGTGCCAGTTGCTCATCCAAATACACATTTTTTAGATACTCTTTCCAGTCTGCCTGATAGCTACGCCACTAGTTGTGCATCTTAAGAGTCATTGTAACTTTTGCCAGGGGTTTTTTGAAGTTGCTGATGTGATTATGCTGGTGACGAGGCATTGGTTACCCTATGAGTGTCATAGTGATTCCTGCTAGTTGCTCACCCAAATACACATTTTTTTGATACTTTGGCCAGTCTGCCTCAAGTGACACCCCACTAGCTGTGTATCTTATGAGAAGCATCGTTACCTTTGCAAGCGGTTTCTTGAAGTTGGTGATGGGATTATGTTGGTGACGAGGCATTGGCTACCTTAAGAGAGTCATAGTGCTTCCTGCCAGTTGCTCACCCAAATACACATTTTGAGATACTGTGGCCAGTCTGCCTGAAGCGATACGCCACTAGTTGTGTATCTTAAGAGAAACATCGTTGCTCTTGCCAGCGGTTTCTTGACTTTGAAGATGTGATTATACTGGTGACGAGATATTGGCTACCCTAAGAGAGTCACAGTGTTTCCTGCCAGTTGCTCATCCAAATACACATTTTTTAGATACTCTTTCCAGTCTGCCTGATAGCTACGCCACTAGTTGTGTATCTTAAGAGTCATTGTAACATTTGCCAGGGGTTTCTTGAAGTTGCTGATGTGATTATGCTGGTGACGAGGCATTGGCTACCCTATGAGTGTCGTAGTGATTCCTGCTAGTTGCTCACCCAAATACACACTTTTTTGATACTTTGGCCAGTCTGCCTCAAGTGACACCCCACTAGCTGTGTATCTTATGAGAAGCTTCGTTACCTTTGCAAGCGGTTTCCTGAAGTTGGTGATGTGATTATGTTGGTGACGAGGCATTGGCTACCTTAAGAGAGTCATAGTGCTTCCTGCCAGTTGCTCACCCAAATACACATTTTGAGATACTGTGGCCAGTCTGCCTGAAGCAATACGCCACTAGTTGTGTATCTTAAGAGAAACATCGTTACTCTTGCCAGCGGTTTCTTGACTTTGAAGCTGTGATTATACTGGTGACGAGATATGGGTTACCCTAAGGGAGTCACAGTGTTTCGTGCCAGTTGCTCACCCAAATACACATTTTTTAGATACTGTTTCCAGTGTGCCTGAAGCGATACGCCACTAGTTGTGTATCTTAAGAGAAACATCGTTACTCTTGCCAGCGGTTCTTGACTTTGAAGATGTGATTATACTGGTGACGAGATATTGGTTACCCTAAGAGAGTCACAGTGTTTCGTGCCAGTTGCTCACCCAAATACACATTATTTAGATACTGTTTCCAGTGTGCCTGAAGCGATACGCCACTAGTTGTGTATCTTAAGAGAAACATCGTTACTTTTGAAAGGGATTTCTAGAAGTTGCTGATTTGATTCTGCTGGTGTCGAAGCATTGGCTACCTCAAGAGAGTCATAGAGATTCCTGCCAGTTCTTCACCCAAATACACATTTTTTAGATACTCTTTCCAGTCTGCCTGATAGCTACGCCACTAGTTGTGTATCTTAAGAGTCATTGTAACTTTTGCCAGGGGTTTCTTGAAGTTGCTGATGTGATTATGCTGGTGACGAGGCATTGGCTACCCTATGAGTGTCATAGTGATTCCTGCTAGTTGCTCACCCAAATACACATTTTTTTGATACTTTGGCCAGTCTGCCTCAAGTAACACCCCACTAGCTGTGTATGTTATGAGAAGCTTCGTTACCTTTGCAAGCGGTTTCTTGAAGTTGGTGATGTGATTATGTTGGTGACGAGGCATTGGCTACCTTAAGAGAGTCATAGTGCTTTCTGCCAGTTGCTCACCCAAATACACATTTTGAGATACTGTGGCCAGTCTGCCTGAAGCGATACGCCACTAGTTGTGTATCTTAAGAGAAACATCGTTACTCTTGCCAGCGGTTTCTTGACTTTGAAGATGTGATTATACTGGTGACGAGATATTGGCTACCCTAAGAGAGTCACAGTGTTTCGTGCCAGTTGCTCATCCAAATACACATTTTTTAGATACTCTTTCCAGTCTGCCTGATAGCTACGCCACTAGTTGTGTATCTTAAGAGTCATTGTAACTTTTGCCAGGGGTTTCTTGAAGTTGCTGATGTGATTATGCTGGTGACGAGGCATTGGTTACCCTATGAGTGTCATAGTGATTCCTGCTAGTTGCTCACCCAAATACAAATTTTTTTGATACTTTGGCCAGTCTGATCAAGTGACACCCCACTAGCTGTGTATCTTATGAGAAGCATCGTTACCTTTGCAAGCGGTTTCTTGAAGTTGGTGATGGGATTATGTTGGTGACGAGGCATTGGCTACCTTAAGAGAGTCATAGTGCTTCCTGCCAGTTGCTCACCCAAATACACATTTTGAGATACTGTGGCCAGTCTGCCTGAAGCGATACGGCACTAGTTGTGTATCTTAAGAGAAACATCGTTGCTCTTGCCAGCGGTTTCTTGACTTTGAAGATGTGATTATACTGGTGACGAGATATTGGTTACCCTAAGAGAGTCACAGTGTTTCGTGCCAGTTGCTCACCCAAATACACATTTTTTAGATACTGTTTCTAGTGTGCCTGAAGCGATACGCCACTAGTTGTGTATCTTAAGAGAAACATCGTTACTTTTGCCAGGGGTTTATAGAAGTTGCTGATTTGATTCTGCTGGTGACGAGGCATTGGCTACCTCAAGAGAGTCATAGAGATTCCTGCCAGTTCTTCACCCAAATACACATTTTTTAGATACTCTTTCCAGTCTGCCTGATAGCTACGCCACTAGTTGTGTATCTTAAGAGTCATTGTAACTTTTGCCAGGGGTTTCTTGAAGTTGCTGATGTGATTATGCTGGTGACGAGGCATTGGCTACCCTATGAGTGTCATAGTGAGTCCTGCTAGTTGCTCACCCAAATACACATTTTTTTGATACTTTGGCCAGTCTGCCTCAAGTGACACCCCACTAGCTGTGTATCTTATGAGAAGCTTCGTTACCTTTGCAAGCGGTTTCCTGAAGTTGGTGATGGGATTATGTTGGTAACGAGGCATTGGCTACCTTAAGAGAGTCATAGTGCTTCCTGCCAGTTGCTCACCCAAATACACATTTTGAGATACTGTGGCCAGTCTGCATGAAGCGATACGCCACTAGTTGTGCATCTTAAGAGAAACATCGTTACTCTTGCCAGCGGTTTCTTGACTTTGAAGATGTGATTATACTGGTGACGAGATATTGCTAACCCTAAGAGAGTCACAGTGTTTCGTGCCAGTTGCTCACCCAAATACACATTTTTTAGATACTGTTTCTAGTGTGCCTGAAGCGATACGCCACTAGTTGTGTATCTTAAGAGAAACATCGTTACTTTTGCCAGGGGTTTCTAGAAGTTGCTGATTTGATTCTGCTGGTGACGAGGCATTGGCTACCTCAAGAGAGTCATAGAGATTCCTGCCAGTTCTTCACCCAAATACACATTTTTTAAATACTCTTTCCAGTCTGCCTGAAGCGATAAGCCACTAGTTGTGTATCTTAAGAGAAACATCGTTACTCTTGCCAGCGGTTTCTTGACTTTGAAGATGTGATTATACTGGTGACGAGATATTGGCTACCCTAAGAGAGTCACAGTGTTTCGTGCCAGTTGCTCACCCAAATACACATTTTTTAGATACTGTTTCCAGTGTGCCTGAAGCGATACGCCACTAGTTGCGTATCTTAAGAGAAACATCGTTACTTTTGCCAGGGGTTTCTAGAAGTTGCTGATTTGATTCTGCTGGTGACGAGGCATTGGCTACCTCAAGAGAGTCATAGAGATTCCTGCCAGTTCTTCACCGAAATACACATTTTTTAGATACTCTTTCCAGTCTGCCTGTTAGATACGCCACTAGTTGTGTATCTTAAGAGTCATTGTAACTTTTGCCAGGGGTTTCTTGAAGTTGCTGATGTGATTATGCTGGTGACGAGGCATTGGCTACCCTATGAGTGTCATAGTGATTCCTGCTAGTTGCTCACCCAAATACACCTTTTTTTGGTACTTTGGCCAGTCTGCCTCAAGTGACACCCCACTAGCTGTGTATCTTATGAGAAGCTTCGTTACCTTTGCAAGCGGTTTCTTGAAGTTGGTGATGGGATTATGTTGGTGACGAGGCATTGGCTACCTTAAGAGAGTCATAGTGCTTCCAGCCAGTTGCTCACCCAAATACACATTTTGAGATACTGTGGCCAGTCTGCCTGAAGCATTACGCCACTAGTTGTGTATCTTAAGAGAAACATCATTACTCTTGCCAGCGGTTTCTTGACTTTGAAGCTGTGATTATACTGGTGACGAGATATTGGTTTCCCTAAGAGAGTCACAGTGTTTCGTGCCAGTTGCTCACCCAAATACACATTTTTTAGATACTGTTTCCAGTGTGCCTGAAGCGATAAGCCACTAGTTGTGTATCTTAAGAGAAACATCGTTACTTTTGCCAGGGGTTTCTAGAAGTTGCTGATTTGATTCTGCTGGTGACGAGGCATTGGCTACCTCAAGAGAGTCATAGAGATTCCTGCCAGTTCTTCACCCAAATTCACATTTTTTAGATACTCTTTCCAGTCTGCCTGATAGCTACGCCACTAGTTGTGTATCTTAAGAGTCATTGTAACTTTTGCCAGGGGTTTCTTGAAGTTGCTGATGTGATTATGCTGGTGACGAGGCATTGGCTACCCTATGAGTGTCATAGTGATTCCTGCTAGTTGCTCACCCAAATACACATTTTTTTGATACTTTGGCCAGTCTGCCTCAAGTGACACCCCACTAGCTGTGTATCTTACGAGAAGCATCGTTACCTTTGCAAGCGGTTTCTTGAAGTTGGTGATGGGATTATGTTGGTGACAAGGCATTCGCTACCTTAAGAGAGTCATAGTGCTTCCTGCCAGTTGCTCACCCAAATACACATTTTGAGATACTGTGGCCAGTCTGCCTGAAGCGATACGCCACTAGTTGTGTATCTTAAGAGAAACATCGTTACTCTTGCCAGCGGTTTCTTGACTTTGAAGCTGTGATTATACTGGTGACGAGATATTGGCTACCCTAAGAGACTCACAGTGTTTCCTGCCAGTTGCTCATCCAAATACACATTTTTTAGATACTCTTTCCAGTCTGCCTGATAGCTACGCCACTAGTGGTGTATCTTAAGAGTCATTGTAACTTTTGCCAGGGGTTTCTAGAAGTTGCTGATGTGATTATGCTGGTGACGAGGCATTGGCTACCCTATGAGTGTCATAGTGATTCCTGCTAGTTGCTCACCCAAATACACATTTTGAGATACTGTGGCCATTCTGCCTGAAGCGATAAGCCACTAGTTGTGTATCTTAAGAGAAACATCGTTACTTTTGAAAGGGGTTTCTAGAAGTTGCTGATTTGATTCTGCTGGTGACGAGGCATTGGCTACCTCAAGAGAGTCATAGAGATTCCTGCCAGTTCTTCACCCAAATACACATTTTTTAGATACTCTTTCCAGTCTGCCTGATAGCTACGCCACTAGTTGTGTATCTTAAGAGTCATTGTAACTTTTGCCAGGGGTTTCTTGAAGTTGCTGATGTGATTATGCTGGTGACGAGGCATTGGCTACCCTATGAGTGTCATAGTGATTCCTGCTAGTTGCTCACCCAAATACACATTTTTTTGATACTTTGGCCAGTCTGCCTCAAGTGACACCCCACTAGCTGTGTATGTTATGAGAAGCTTCGTTACCTTTGCAAGCGGTTTCTTGAAGTTGGTGATGGGATTATGTTGGTGACGAGGCATTGGCTACCTTAAGAGAGTCATAGTGCTTTCTGCCAGTTGCTCACCCAAATACATATTTTGAGATACTGTGGCCAGTCTGCCTGAAGCGATACGCCACTAGTTGTGTATCTTAAGAGAAACATCGTTACTCTTGCCAGCGGTTTCTTGACTTTGAAGATGTGATTATACTGGTGACGAGATATTGGTTTCCCTAAGAGAGTCACAGTGTTTCGTGCCAGTTGCTCACCCAAATACACATTTTTTAGATACTGTTTCCAGTGTGCCTGAAGCGATACGCCACTAGTTGTGTATCTTAAGAGAAACATCGTTACTTTTGCCAGGGGTTTCTAGAATTTGCTGATTTGATTCTGCTGGTGACGAAGCATTGGCTACCTCAAGAGAGTCATAGAGATTCCTGCCAGTTCTTCACCCAAATACACATTTTTTAGATACTCTTTCCAGTCTGCCTGATAGCTACGCCACTAGTTGTGTATCTTAAGAGTCTTTGTAACTTTTGCCAGGGGTTTCTTGAAGTTGCTGATGTGATTATGCTGGTGACGAGTCATTGGCTACCCTATGAGTGTCATAGTGATTCCTGCTAGTTGCTCACCCAAATACACATTTTTTGATACTTTGGCCAGTCTGCCTCAAGTGACACCCCACTAGCTGTGTATCTTATGAGAAGCATCGTTACCTTTGCAAGCGGTTTCTTGAAGTTGGTGATGGGATTATGTTGGTGACGAGGCATTGGCTACCTTAAGAGAGTCATAGTGCTTCCTGCCAGTTGCTCACCCAAATACACATTTTGAGATACTGTGGCCAGTCTGCCTGAAGCGATACGCCACTAGTTGTGTATCTTAAGAGAAACATCGTTACTCTTGCCAGCGGTTTCTTGACTTTGAAGACGTGATTATACTGGTGACGAGATATTGGCTACCCTAAGAGGGTCACAGTGTTTCGTGCCAGTTGCTCATCCAAATACAAATTTTTTAGATACTCTTTCCAGTCTGCCTGATAGCTACGCCACTAGTGGTGTATCTTAAGAGTCATTGTAACTTTTGCCAGGGGTTTCTAGAAGTTGCGGATGTGATTATGCTGGTGACGAGGCATTGGCTACCTCAAGAGAGTCATAGAGATTCCTGCCAGTTCTTCACCGAAATACACATTTTTTAGATACTCTTTCCAGTCTGCCTGTTAGATACGCCACTAGTTGTGTATCTTAAGAGTCATTGTAACTTTTGCCAGGGGTTTCTTGAAGTTGCTGATGTGATTATGCTGGTGACGAGGCATTGGCTACCCTATGAGTGTCATAGTGATTCCTGCTAGTTGCTCACCCAAATACACCTTTTTTTGGTACTTTGGCCAGTCTGCCTCAAGTGACACCCCACTAGCTGTGTATCTTATGAGAAGCTTCGTTACCTTTGCAAGCGGTTTCTTGAAGTTGGTGATGGGATTATGTTGGTGACGAGGCATTGGCTACCTTAAGAGAGTCATAGTGCTTCCAGCCAGTTGCTCACCCAAATACACATTTTGAGATACTGTGGCCAGTCTGCCTGAAGCGATACGCCACTAGTTGTGTATCTTAAGAGAAACATCATTACTCTTGCCAGCGGTTTCTTGACTTTGAAGCTGTGATTATACTGGTGACGAGATATTGGTTTCCCTAAGAGAGTCACAGTGTTTCGTGCCAGTTGCTCACCCAAATACACATTTTTTAGATACTGTTTCCAGTGTGCCTGAAACGATAAGCCACTAGTTGTTTATCTTAAGAGAAACATCGGTACTTTTGCCAGGGGTTTCTAGAAGTTGCTGATTTGATTCTGCTGGTGACGAGGCATTGGCTACCTCAAGAGAGTCATAGAGATTCCTGCCAGTTCTTCACCCAAATTCACATTTTTTAGATACTCTTTCCAGTCTGCCTGATAGCTACGCCACTAGTTGTGTATCTTAAGAGTCATTGTAACTTTTGCCAGGGGTTTCTTGAAGTTGCTGATGTGATTATGCTGGTGACGAGGCATTGGCTACCCTATGAGTGTCATAGTGATTCCTGCTAGTTGCTCACCCAAATACACATTTTTTTGATACTTTGGCCAGTCTGCCTCAAGTGACACCCCACTAGCTGTGTATCTTACGAGAAGCATCGTTACCTTTGCAAGCGGTTTCTTGAAGTTGGTGATGGGATTATGTTGGTGACAAGGCATTGGCTACCTTAAGAGAGTCATAGTGCTTCCTGCCAGTTGCTCACCCAAATACACATTTTGAGATACTGTGGCCAGTCTGCCTGAAGCGATACGCCACTAGTTGTGTATCTTAAGAGAAACATCGTTACTCTTGCCAGCGGTTTCTTGACTTTGAAGACGTGATTATACTGGTGACGAGATATTGGCTACCCTAAGAGGGTCACAGTGTTTCGTGCCAGTTGCTCATCCAAATACAAATTTTTTAGATACTCTTTCCAGTCTGCCTGATAGCTACGCCAATAGTGGTGTATCTTAAGAGTCATTGTAACTTTTGCCAGGGGTTTCTAGAAGTTGCGGTTGTGATTATGCTGGTGACGAGGCATTGGCTACCTCAAGAGAGTCATAGAGATTCCTGCCAGTTCTTCACCGAAATACACATTTTTTAGATACTCTTTCCAGTCTGCCTGTTAGATACGCCACTAGTTGTGTATCTTAAGAGTCATTGTAACTTTTGCCAGGGGTTTCTTGAAGTTGCTGATGTGATTATGCTGGTGACGAGGCATTGGCTACCCTATGAGTGTCATAGTGATTCCTGCTAGTTGCTCACCCAAATACACCTTTTTTTGGTACTTTGGCCAGTCTGCCTCAAGTGACACCCCACTAGCTGTGTATCTTATGAGAAGCTTCGTTACCTTTGCAAGCGGTTTCTTGAAGTTGGTGATGGGATTATGTTGGTGACGAGGCATTGGCTACCTTAAGAGAGTCATAGTGCTTCCAGCCAGTTGCTCACCCAAATACACATTTTGAGATACTGTGGCCAGTCTGCCTGAAGCGATACGCCACTAGTTGTGTATCTTAAGAGAAACATCATTACTCTTGCCAGCGGTTTCTTGACTTTGAAGCTGTGATTATACTGGTGACGAGATATTGGTTTCCCTAAGAGAGTCACAGTGTTTCGTGCCAGTTGCTCACCCAAATACACATTTTTTAGATACTGTTTCCAGTGTGCCTGAAGCGATAAGCCACTAGTTGTTTATCTTAAGAGAAACATCGGTACTTTTGCCAGGGGTTTCTAGAAGTTGCTGATTTGATTCTGCTGGTGACGAGGCATTGGCTACCTCAAGAGAGTCATAGAGATTCCTGCCAGTTCTTCACCCAAATTCACATTTTTTAGATACTCTTAGCAGTCTGCCTGATAGCTACGCCACTAGTTGTGTATCTTAAGAGTCATTGTAACTTTTGCCAGGGGTTTCTTGAAGTTGCTGATGTGATTATGCTGGTGACGAGGCATTGGCTACCCTATGAGTGTCATAGTGATTCCTGCTAGTTGCTCACCCAAATACACATTTTTTTGATACTTTGGCCAGTCTGCCTCAAGTGACACCCCACTAGCTGTGTATCTTACGAGAAGCATCGTTACCTTTGCAAGCGGTTTCTTGAAGTTGGTGATGGGATTATGTTGGTGACAAGGCATTGGCTACCTTAAGAGAGTCATAGTGCTTCCTGCCAGTTGCTCACCCAAATACACATTTTGAGATACTGTGGCCAGTCTGCCTGAAGCGATACGCCACTAGTTGTGTATCTTAAGAGAAACATCGTTACTCTTGCCAGCGGTTTCTTGACTTTGAAGCTGTGATTATACTGGTGACGAGATATTGGCTACCCTAAGAGAGTCACAGTGTTTCCTGCCAGTTGCTCATCCAAATACACATTTTTTAGATACTCTTTCCAGTCTGCCTGATAGCTACGCCACTAGTGGTGTATCTTAAGAGTCATTGTAACTTTTGCCAGGGGTTTCTAGAAGTTGCTGATGTGATTATGCTGGTGACGAGGCATTGGCTACCCTATGAGTGTCATAGTGATTCCTGCTAGTTGCTCACCCAAATACACATTTTGAGATACTGTGGCCAGTCTGCCTGAAGCGATAAGCCACTAGTTGTGTATCTTAAGAGAAACATCGTTACTTTTGCCAGGGGTTTCTAGAAGTTGCTGATTTGATTCTGCTGGTGACGAGGCATTGGCTACCTCAAGAGAGTCATAGAGATTCCTGCCAGTTCTTCACCCAAATACACATTTTTTAGATACTCTTTCCAGTCTGCCTGATAGCTACGCCACTAGTTGTGTATCTTAAGAGTCATTGTAACTTTTGCCAGGGGTTTCTTGAAGTTGCTGATGTGATTATGCTGGTGACGAGGCATTGGCTACCCTATGAGTGTCATAATGATTCCTTTTAGTTGCTCACCCAAATACACATTTTTTTGATACTTTGGCCAGTCTGCCTCAAGTGACACCCCACTAGCTGTGTATCTTATGAGAAGCATCTTTACCTTTGCAAGCGGTTTCTTGAAGTTGGTGATGGGATTTTGTTGGTGACAAGGCATTGGCTACCTTAAGAGAGTCATAGTGCTTCCTGCCAGTTGCTCACCCAAATACACATTTTGAGATACTGTGGCCAGTCTGCCTGAAGCGATACGCCACTAGTTGTGTATCTTAAGAGAAACATCGTTACTCTTGCCAGCGGTTTCTTGACTTTGAAGATGTGATTATACTGGTGACGAGATATTGGCTACCCTAAGAGAGTCTCAGTGTTTCGTGCCAGTTGCTCATCCAAATACATATTTTTTAGATACTCTTTCCAGTCTGCCTGATAGCTACGCCACTAGTTGTGTATCTTAAGAGTCATTGTAACTTTTGCCAGGGGTTTCTTGAAGGTGCTGATGTGATTATGCTGGTGACGAGGCATTGGCTACCCTATGAGTGTCATAGTGATTCCTGCTAGTTGCTCACCCAAATACACATTTTTTTGATACTTTGGCCAGTCTGCCTCAAGTGACACCCCACTAGCTGTGTATGTTATGAGAAGCTTCGTTACCTTTGCAAGCGGTTTCTTGAAGTTGGTGATGGGATTATGTTGGTGACGAGGCATTGGCTACCTTAAGAGAGTCATAGTGCTTTCTGCCAGTTGCTCACCCAAATACACATTTTGAGATACTGTGGCCAGTCTGCCTGAAGCGATACGCCACTAGTTGTGTATCTTAAGAGAAACATCGTTACTCTTGCCAGCGGTTTCTTGACTTTGAAGATGTGATTATACTGGTGACGATATATTGGTTTCCCTAAGAGAGTCACAGTGTTTCGTGCCAGTTGCTCACCCAAATACACATTTTTTAGATACTGTTTCCAGTGTGCCTGAAGCGATACGCCACTAGTTGTGTATCTTAAGAGAAACATCGTTACTTTTGCCAGGGGTTTCTAGAATTTGCTGATTTGATTCTGCTGGTGACGAAGCATTGGCTACCTCAAGAGAGTCATAGAGATTCCTGCCAGTTCTTCACCCAAATACACATTTTTTACATACTCTTTCCAGTCTGCCTGATAGCTACGCCACTAGTTGTGTATCTTAAGAGTCATTGTAACTTTTGCCAGGGGTTTCTTGAAGTTGCTGATGTGATTATGCTGGTGACGAGGCATTGGCTACCCTATGAGTGTCATAGTGATTCCTGCTAGTTGCTCACCCAAATACACATTTTTTGATACTTTGGCCAGTCTGCCTCAAGTGACACCCCACTAGCTGTGTATCTTATGAGAAGCTTCGTTACCTTTGCAAGCGGTTTCTTGAAGTTGGTGATGGGATTATGTTGGTGACGAGGCATTGGCTACCTTAAGAGAGTCATAGTGCTTCCTGCCAGTTGCTCACCCAAATACACATTTTGAGATACTATGGCCAGTCTGCCTGAAGCGATACGCCACTAGTTGTGTATCTTAAGAGAAACATCGTTACTCTTGCCAGCGGTTTCTTGACTTTGAAGACGTGATTATACTGGTGACGAGATATTGGCTACCCTAAGAGAGTCACAGTGTTTCGTGCCAGTTGCTCATCCAAATACAAATTTTTTAGATACTCTTTCCAGTCTGCCTGATAGCTACGCCACTAGTGGTGTATCTTAAGAGTCATTGTAAATTTTGCCAGGGGTTTCTAGAAGTTGCTGATGTGATTATGCTGGTGACGAGGCATTGGCTACCCTATGAGTGTCATAGTGATTCCTGCTAGTGGCTCACCCAAATACACATTTTGAGATACTGTGGCCAGTCTGCCTGAAGCGATAAGCCACTAGTTGTGTATCTTAAGAGAAACATCGTTACTTTTGCCAGGGGTTTCTAGAAGTTGCTGATTTGATTCTGCTGGTGACGAGGCATTGGCTACCTCAAGAGAGTCATAGAGATTCCTGCCAGTTCTTCACCCAAATACACATTTTTTAGATACTCTTTCCAGTCTGCCTGATAGCTACGCCACTAGTTGTGTATCTTAAGAGTCATTGTAACTTTTGCCAGGGGTTTCTTGAAGTTGCTGATGTGATTATGCTGGTGACGAGGCATTGGCTACCCTATGAGTGTCATAGTGATTCCTGCTAGTTGCTCAAACAAATACACATTTTTTTGATACTTTGGCCAGTCTGCCACAAGTGACACCCCACTAGCTGTGTATCTTATGAGAAGCATCTTTACCTTTGCAAGCGGTCTCTTGAAGTTGGTGATGTGATTTTGTTGGTGACAAGGCATTGGCTACCTTAAGAGAGTCATAGTGCTTCCTGCCAGTTGCTCACCCAAATACACATTTTGAGATACTGTGGCCAGTCTGCCTGAAGCGATACGCCACTAGTTGTGTATCTTAAGAGAAACATCGTTACTCTTGCCAGCGGTTTCTTGACTTTGAAGATGTGATTATACTGGTGACGAGATATTGGCTACCCTAAGAGAGTCACAGTGTTTCGTGCCAGTTGCTCATCCAAATACACATTTTTTAGATACTCTTTCCAGTCTGCCTGATAGCTACGCCACTAGTTGTGTATCTTAAGAGTCATTGTAACTTTTGCCAGGGGTTTCTTGAAGTTGCTGATGTGATTATGCTGGTGACGAGGCATTGGCTACCCTATGAGTGTCATAGTGATTCCTGCTAGTTGCTCACCCAAATACACATTTTTTTGATACTTTGGCCAGTCTGCCTCAAGTGACACCCCACTAGCTGTGTATGTTATGAGAAGCTTCGTTACCTTTGCAAGCGGTTTCTTGAAGTTGGTGATGGGATTATATTGGTGACGAGGCATCGGCTACTTTAAGAGAGTCATAGTGCTTCCTGCCAGTTGCTCACCCAAATACACATTTTGAGATACTGTGGCCAGTCTGCCTGAAGCGATACGCCACTAGTTGTGTATCTTAAGAGAAACATCGTTACTCTTGCCAGCGGTTTCTTGACTTTGAAGCTGTGATTATACTGGTGACGAGATATTGGCTACCCTAAGAGAGTCACAGTGTTTCGTGCCAGTTGCTCACCCAAATACACATTTTTTAGATACTGTTTCCAGTGTGCCTGAAGCGATACGCCACTAGTTGCGTATCTTAAGAGAAACATCGTTACTTTTGCCAGGGGTTTCTAGAAGTTGCTGATTTGATTCTGCTGGTGACGAGGCATTGGCTACCTCAAGAGAGTCATAGAGATTCCTGCCAGTTCTTCACCGAAATACACATTTTTTAGATACTCTTTCCAGTCTGCCTGTTAGATACGCCACTAGTTGTGTATCTTAAGAGTCATTGTAACTTTTGCCAGGGGTTTCTTGAAGTTGCTGATGTGATTATGCTGGTGACGAGGCATTGGCTACCCTATGAGTGTCATAGTGATTCCTGCTAGTTGCTCACCCAAATACACCTTTTTTTGGTACTTTGGGCAGTCTGCCTCAAGTGACACCCCACTAGCTGTGTATGTTATGAGAAGCTTCGTTACCTTTGCAAGCGGTTTCTTGAAGTTGGTGATGGGATTATGTTGGTGACGAGGCATTGGCTACCTTAAGAGTGTCATAGTGCTTCCTGCCAGTTGCTCACCCAAATACACATTTTGAGATACTGTGGCCAGTCTGCCTGAAGCGATACGCCACTAGTTGTGTATCTTAAGAGAAACATCGTTACTCTTGCCAGCGGTTTCTTGACTTTGAGCTGTGATTATACTGGTGACGAGATATTGGCTACCGTAAGAGAGTCACAGTGTTTCGTGCCAGTTGCTCACCCAAATACACATTTTTTAGATACTGTTTCCAGTGTGCCTGAAGCGATACGCCACTAGTTGCGTATCTTAAGAGAAACATCGTTACTTTTGCCAGGGGTTTCTAGAAGTTGCTGATTTGATTCTGCTGGTGACGAGGCATTGGCTACCTCAAGAGAGTCATAGAGATTCCTGCCAGTTCTTCACCCAAATACACATTTTTTAGATACTCTTTCCAGTCTGCCTGATAGATACGCCACTAGTTGTGTATCTTAAGAGTCATTGTAACTTTTGCCAGGGGTTTCTTGAAGTTGCTGATGTGATTATGCTGGTGACGAGGCATTGGCTACCCTATGAGTGTCATAGTGATTCCTGCTAGTTGCTCACCCAAATACACCTTTTTTTGGTACTTTGGCCAGTCTGCCTCAAGTGACACCCCACTAGCTGTGTATCTTATGAGAAGCTTCGTTACCTTTGCAAGCGGTTTCTTGAAGTTGGTGATGGGATTATGTTGGTGACGAGGTATTGGCTACCTTAAGAGAGTCATAGTGCTTCCTGCCAGTTGCTCACCCAAATACACATTTTGAGATACTGTGGCCAGTCTGCCTGAAGCGATACGCCACTAGTTGTGTATCTTAAGAGAAACATCGTTACTCTTGCCGGCGGTTTCTTGACTTTGAAGATGTGATTATACTGGTGACGAGATATTGGCTACCCTAAGAGAGTCACAGTGTTTCCTGCCAGTTGCTCATCCAGATACACATTTTTTAAATACTCTTTCCAGTCTGCCTGATAGCTACGCCACTAGTTGTGTATCTTAAGAGTCATTGTAACTTTTGCCAGGGGTTTCTTGAAGTCGCTGATGTGATTATGCTGGTGACGAGGCATTGGCTACCCTATGAGTGTCATAGTGATTCCTGCTAGTTGCTCACCCAAATACACATTTTTTTGATACTATGGCCAGTCTGCCTCAAGTGACACCCCACTAGCTGTGTATCTTATGAGAAGCTTCGTTACCTTTGCAAGCGGTTTCTTGAAGTTGGTGATGGGATTATGTTGGTGACGAGGCATTGGCTACCTTAAGAGAGTCATAGTGCTTCCTGCCAGTTGCTCACCCAAATACACATTTTGAGATACTGTGGCCAGTCTGCCTGAAGCGATACGCCACTAGTTGTGTATCTTAAGAGAAACATCGTTACTCTTGCCAGCGGTTTCTTGACTTTGAAGATGTGATTATACTGGTGACGAGATATTGGTTTCCCTAAGAGAGTCACAGTGTTTCGTGCCAGTTGCTCACCCAAATACACATTTTTTAGATACTGTTTCCAGTGTGCCTGAAGCGATAAGCCACTAGTTGTGTATCTTAAGAGAAACATCGTTACTTTTGCCAGGGGTTTCTAGAAGTTGCTGATTTGATTCTGCTGGTGACGAGGCATTGGCTACCTCAAGAGAGTCATAGAGATTCCTGCCAGTTCTTCACCCAAATACACATTTTTTAGATACTCTTTCCAGTCTGCCTGATAGCTACGCCACTAGTTGTGTATCTTAAGAGTCATTGTAACTTTTGCCAGAGGTTTCTTGAAGTTGCTGATGTGATTATGCTGGTGACGAGGCATTGGCTACCCTATGAGTGTCATAGTGATTCCTGCTAGTTGCTCACCCAAATACACATTTTTTTGATACTTTGGCCAGTCTGCCTCAAGTGACACCCCACTAGCTGTGTATGTTATGAGAAGCTTCGTTACCTTTGCAAGCGGTTTCTTGAAGTTGGTGATGTGATTATGTTGGTGACGAGGCATTGGTTACCTTAAGAGAGTCATAGTGCTTCCTGCCAGTTGCTCACCCAAATACACATTTTGAGATACTGTGGCCAGTCTGCCTGAAGCGATACGCCACTAGTTGTGTATCTTAAGCGAAACATCGTTACTCTTGCCAGCGGTGTCTTGACTTTGAAGCTGTGATTATACTGGTGACGAGATATTGGCTACCCTAAGAGAGTCACAGTGTTTCGTGCCAGTTGCTCACCCAAATACACATTTTTTAGATACTGTTTCCAGTGTGCCTGAAGCGATACGCCACTAGTTGCGTATCTTAAGAGAAACATCGTTACTTTTGCCAGGGGTTTCTAGAAGTTGCTGATTTGATTCTGCTGGTGACGAATCACTGGCTACCTCAAGAGAGTCATAGAGATTCCTGCCAGTTCTTCACCCAAATACACATTTTTTAGATACTCTTTCCAGTCTGCCTGATAGATACGCCACTAGTTGTGTATCTTAAGAGAAACATCGTTACTCTTGCCAGCGGTTTCTTGACTTTGAAGCTGTGATTATACTGGTGACGAGATATTGGCTACCCTAAGAGAGTCACAGTGTTTCCTGCCAGTTGCTCATCCAAATACACATTTTTTAGATACTCTTTCCAGTCTGCCTGATAGCTACGCCACTAGTTGTGTATCTTAAGAGTCATTGTAACTTTTGCCAGGGGTTTCTTGAAGTTGCTGATGTGATTATGCTGGTGACGAGGCATTGGCTACCCTATGAGTGTCATAGTGATTCCTGCTAGTTGCTCACCCAAATACACCTTTTTTTGGTACTTTGGCCAGTCTGCCTCAAGTGACACCCCACTAGCTGTGTATCTTATGAGAAGCTTCGTTAATTTGCAAGCGGTTTCTTGAAGTTGGTGATGGGATTATGTTGGTGACGAGGCATTGGCTACCTTAAGAGAGTCATAGTGCTTCCTGCCAGTTGCTCACCCAAATACACATTTTGAGATACTGTGGCCAGTCTGCCTGAAGCGATACGCCACTAGTTGTGTATCTTAAGAGAAACATCATTACTCTTGCCAGCGGTTTCTTGATTTTGAAGCTGTGATTATACTGGTGACGAGATATTGGTTTCCCTAAGAGAGTCACAGTGTTTCGTGCCAGTTGCTCACCCAAATACACATTTTTTAGATACTGTTTCCAGTGTGCCTGAAGCGATAAGCCACTAGTTGTGTATCTTAAGAGAAACATCGTTACTTTTGCCAGGGGTTTCTATAAGTTGCTGATTTGATTCTGCTGGTGACGAGGCATTGGCTACCTCAAGAGAGTCATAGAGATTCCTGCCAGTTCTTCACCCAAATTCACATTTTTTAGATACTCTTTCCAGTCTGCCTGATAGCTACGCCACTAGTTGTGTATCTTAAGAGTCATTGTAACTTTTGCCAGGGGTTTCTTGAAGTTGCTGATGTGATTATGCTGGTGACGAGGCATTGGCTACCCTATGAGTGTCATAGTGATTCCTGCTAGTTGCTCACCCAAATACACATTTTTTTGATACTTTGGCCAGTCTGCCTCAAGTGACACCCCACTAGCTGTGTATGTTATGAGAAGCTTCGTTACCTTTGCAAGCGGTTTCTTGAAGTTGGTGATGGGATTATGTTGGTGACGAGGCATTGGCTACCTTAAGAGAGTCATAGTGCTTCCTGCCAGTTGCTCACCCAAATACACATTTTGAGATACTGTGGCCAGTCTGCCTGAAGCGATACGCCACTAGTTGTGTATCTTAAGAGAAACATCGTTACTCTTGCCAGCGGTTTCTTGACTTTGAAGCTGTGATTATACTGGTGACGAGATATTGGCTACCCTAAGAGAGTCACAGTGTTTCGTGCCAGTTGCTCACCCAAATACACATTTTTTAGATACTGTTTCCAGTGTGCCTGAAGCGATACGCCACTAGTTGTGTATCTTAAGAGAAACATCGTTACTTTTGCCAGGGGTTTCTAGAAGTTGCTGATTTGATTCTGCTGGTGACGAGGCATTGGCTACCTCAAGAGAGTCATAGAGATTCCTGCCAGTTCTTCACCCAAATACACATTTTTTAGATACTCTTTCCAGTCTGCCTGATAGCTACGCCACTAGTTGTGTATCTTAAGAGTCATTGTAACTTTTGCTAGGGGTTTCTTGAAGTTGCTGATGTGATTATGCTGGTGACGAGGCATTGGCTACCCTATGAGTGTCATAGTGATTCCTGCTAGTTGCTCACCCAAATACACATTTTTTTGATACTTTGGCCAGTCTGCCTCAAGTGACACCCCACTAGCTGTGTATCTTATGAGAAGCTTCGTTACCTTTGCAAGCGGTTTCTTGAAGTTGGTGATGGGATTATGTTGGTGAAGAGGCATTGGCTACCTTAAGAGAGTCATAGTGCTTCCGGCCAGTTGCTCACCCAAATACACATTTTGAGATACTGTGGCCAGTCTGCCTGAAGCGATACGCCACTAGTTGTGTATCTTAAGAGAAACATCGTTACTCTTGCCAGCGGTTTCTTGACTTTGAAGATGTGATTATACTGGTGACGAGATATTGGTTTCCCTAAGAGAGTCACAGTGTTTCGTGCCAGTTGCTCACCCAAATACACATTTTTTAGATACTGTTTCCAGTGTGCCTGAAGCGATAAGCCACTAGTTGTGTATCTTAAGAGAAACATCGTTACTTTTGCCAGGGGTTTCTAGAAGTTGCTGATTTGATTCTGCTGGTGACGAGGCATTGGCTACCTCAAGAGAGTCATAGAGATTCCTGCCAGTTCTTCACCCAAATACACATTTTTTAGATACTCTTTCCAGTCTGCCTGAAGCGATACGCCACTAGTTGTGTATCTTAAGAGAAACATCGTTACTCTTGCCAGCGGTTTCTTGACTTTGAAGATGTGATAGTACTGGTGACGAGATATTGGCTACCCTAAGAGAGTCACAGTGTGTCCTGCCAGTTGCTCATCCAAATACACATTTTTTAGATACTCTTTCCAGTCTGCCTGATAGCTACGCCACTAGTTGTGTAACTTAGAGTCATTGTAACTTTTGCCAGGGGTTTCTTGAAGTTACTGATGTGATTATGCTGGTGACGAGGCATTGGCTACCCTATGAGTGTCATAGTGATTCCTGCTAGTTGCACACCCAAATACACATTTTTTTGATACTTTGGTCAGTCTGCCTCAAGTGACACCCCAATAGCTGTGTATCTTATGAGAAGCTTCGTTACCTTTGCAAGCGGTTTCTTGAAGTTGGTGATGGGATTATGTTGGTGACGAGGCATTGGCTACCTTAAGAGAGACATAGTGCTTCCTGCCAGTTGCTCACCCAAATACACATTTTGAGATACTGTGGCCAGTCTGCCTGAAGCGATACGCCACTAGTTGTGTATCTTAAGAGAAACATCGTTACTCTTGCCAGCGGTTTCTTGACTTTGAAAATGTGATTATACTGGTGACGAGATATTGGCTACCCTAAGAGAGTCACAGTGTTTCGTGCCAGTTGCTCACCCAAATACACATTTTTTAGATACTGTTTCCAGTGTGCCTGAAGCGATACGCCACTAGTTGTGTATCTTAAGAGAAACATCGTTACTTTTGAAGGGGGTTTCTAGAAGTTGCTGATTTGATTCTGCTGGTGACGAAGCATTGGCTACCTCAAGAGAGTCATAGAGATTCCTGCCAGTTCTTCACCCAAATACACATTTTTTAGATACTCTTTCCAGTCTGCCTGATAGCTACGCCACTAGTTGTGTATCTTAAGAGTCATTGTAACTTTTGCCAGGTGTTTCTTGAAGTTGCTGATGTGATTATGCTGGTGACGAGGCATTGGCTACCATATGAGTATCATAGTGATTCCTGCTAGTTGCTCACCCAAATACACATTTTTTTGATACTTTGGCCAGTCTGCCTCAAGTGACACCCCACTAGCTGTGTATCTTATGAGAAGCGTCGTTACCTTTGCAAGCGGTTTCTTGAAGTTGGTGATGGGATTATGTTGGTGACGAGGCATTGGCTACCTTAAGAGAGTCATAGTGCTTCCTGCCAGTTGCTCACCCAAATACACATTTTGAGATACTGTGGCCAGTCTGCCTGAAGCGATACGCCACTAGTTGTGTATCTTAAGAGAAACATCGTTACTCTTGCCAGCGGTTTCTTGACTTTGAAGCTGTGATAATACTGGTGACGAGATATTGGCTACCCTAAGAGAGTCACAGTGTTTCGTGCCAGTTGCTCACCCAAATACACATTTTTTAGATACTGTTTCCAGTGTGCCTGAAGCGATACGCCACTAGTTGTGTATCTTAAGAGAAACATCGTTACTTTTGAAGGGGGTTTCTAGAAGTTGCTGATTTGATTGTGCTGGTGACGAAGCATTGGCTACCTCAAGAGAGTCATAGAGTTTCCTGCCAGTTCTTCACCCAAATACACATTTTTTAGATACTCTTTCCAGTCTGCCTGATAGCTACGCCACTAGTTGTGTATCTTAAGAGAAACATCGTTACTCTTGCCAGCGGCTTCTTGACTTTGAAGCTGTGATTATACTGGTGACGAGATATTGGCTACCCTAAGAGAGTCACAGTGTTTCCTGCCAGTTGCTCATCCCAATACACATTTTTTAGATACTCTTTCCAGTCTGCCTGATAGCTACGCCACTAGTTGTGTATCTTAAGAGTCATTGTAACTTTTGCCAGGGGTTTCTTGAAGTTGCTGATGTGATTATGCTGGTGACGAGGCATTATCTACCCTATGAGTGTCATAGTGATTCCTGCTAGTTGCTCACCCAAATACACCTTTTTTTGGTACTTTGGCCAGTCTGCCTCAAGTGACACCCCACTAGCTGTGTATCTTATGAGAAGCTTCGTTAATTTGCAAGCGGTTTCTTGAAGTTGGTGATGGGATTATGTTGGTGACGAGGCATTGGCTACCTTAAGAGAGTCATAGTGCTTCCTGCCAGTTGCTCACCCAAATACACATTTTGAGATACTGTGGCCAGTCTGCCTGAAGCGATACGCCACTAGTTGTGTATCTTAAGAGAAACATCATTACTCTTGCCAGCGGTTTCTTGATTTTGAAGCTTTGATTATACTGGTGACGAGATATTGGTTTCCCTAAGAGAGTCACAGTGTTTCGTGCCAGTTGCTCACCCAAATACACATTTTTTAGATACTGTTTCCAGTGTGCCTGAAGCGATAAGCCACTAGTTGTGTATCTTAAGAGAAACATCGTTACTTTTGCCAGGGGTTTCTATAAGTTGCTGATTTGATTCTGCTGGTGACGAGGCATTGGCTACCTCAAGAGAGTCATAGAGATTCCTGCCAGTTCTTCACCCAAATTCACATTTTTTAGATACTCTTTCCAGTCTGCCTGATAGCTACGCCACTAGTTGTGTATCTTAAGAGTCATTGTAACTTTTGCCAGGGGTTTCTTGAAGTTGCTGATGTGATTATGCTGGTGACGAGGCATTGGCTACCCTATGAGTGTCATAGTGATTCCTGCTAGTTGCTCACCCAAATACACATTTTTTTGATACTTTGGCCAGTCTGCCTCAAGTGACACCCCACTAGCTGTGTATGTTATGAGAAGCTTCGTTACCTTTGCAAGCGGTTTCTTGAAGTTGGTGATGGGATTATGTTGGTGACGAGGCATTGGCTACCTTAAGAGAGTCATAGTGCTTCCTGCCAGTTGCTCACCCAAATACACATTTTGAGATACTGTGGCCAGTCTGCCTGAAGCGATACGCCACTAGTTGTGTATCTTAAGAGAAACATCGTTACTCTTGCCAGCGGTTTCTTGACTTTGAAGCTGTGATTATACTGGTGACGAGATATTGGCTACCCTAAGAGAGTCACAGTGTTTCGTGCCAGTTGCTCACCCAAATACACATTTTTTAGATACTGTTTCCAGTGTGCCTGAAGCGATACGCCACTAGTTGTGTATCTTAAGAGAAACATCGTTACTTTTGCCAGGGGTTTCTAGAAGTTGCTGATTTGATTCTGCTGGTGACGAGGCATTGGCTACCTCAAGAGAGTCATAGAGATTCCTGCCAGTTCTTCACCCAAATACACATTTTTTAGATACTCTTTCCAGTCTGCCTGATAGCTACGCCACTAGTTGTGTATCTTAAGAGTCATTGTAACTTTTGCTAGGGGTTTCTTGAAGTTGCTGATGTGATTATGCTGGTGACGAGGCATTGGCTACCCTATGAGTGTCATAGTGATTCCTGCTAGTTGCTCACCCAAATACACATTTTTTTGATACTTTGGCCAGTCTGCCTCAAGTGACACCCCACTAGCTGTGTATCTTATGAGAAGCTTCGTTACCTTTGCAAGCGGTTTCTTGAAGTTGGTGATGGGATTATGTTGGTGACGAGGCATTGGCTACCTTAAGAGAGTCATAGTGCTTCCGGCCAGTTGCTCACCCAAATACACATTTTGAGATACTGTGGCCAGTCTGCCTGAAGCGATACGCCACTAGTTGTGTATCTTAAGAGAAACATCGTTACTCTTGCCAGCGGTTTCTTGACTTTGAAGATGTGATAGTACTGGTGACGAGATATTGGCTACCCTAAGAGAGTCACAGTGTGTCCTGCCAGTTGCTCATCCAAATACACATTTTTTAGATACTCTTTCCAGTCTGCCTGATAGCTACGCCACTAGTTGTGTAACTTAGAGTCATTGTAACTTTTGCCAGGGGTTTCTTGAAGTTGCTGATGTGATTATGCTGGTGACGAGGCATTGGCTACCCTACGAGTGTCATAGTGATTCCTGCTAGTTGCTCACCCAAATACACATTTTTTTGATACTTTGGTCAGTCTGCCTCAAGTGACACCCCAATAGCTGTGTATCTTATGAGAAGCTTCGTTACCTTTGCAAGCGGTTTCTTGAAGTTGGTGATGGGATTATGTTGGTGACGAGGCATTGGCTACCTTAAGAGAGACATAGTGCTTCCTGCCAGTTGCTCACCCAAATACACATTTTGAGATACTGTGGCCAGTCTGCCTGAAGCGATACGCCACTAGTTGTGTATCTTAAGAGAAACATCGTTACTCTTGCCAGCGGTTTCTTGACTTTGAAGCTGTGAATATACTGGTGACGAGATATTGGCTACCCTAAGAGAGTCACAGTGTTTCGTGCCAGTTGCTCACCCAAATACACATTTTTTAGATACTGTTTCCAGTGTGCCTGAAGCGATACGCCACTAGTTGTGTATCTTAAGAGAAACATCGTTACTTTTGAAGGGGGTTTCTAGAAGTTGCTGATTTGATTCTGCTGGTGACGAAGCATTGGCTACCTCAAGAGAGTCATAGAGATTCCTGCCAGTTCTTCACCCAAATACACATTTTTTAGATACTCTTTCCAGTCTGCCTGATAGCTACGCCACTACTTGTGTATCTTAAGAGTCATTGTAACTTTTGCCAGGTGTTTCTTGAAGTTGCTGATGTGATTATGCTGGTGACGAGGCATTGGCTACCATATGAGTATCATAGTGATTCCTGCTAGTTGCTCACCCAAATACACATTTTTTTGATACTTTGGCCAGTCTGCCTCAAGTGACACCCCACTAGCTGTGTATCTTATGAGAAGCGTCGTTACCTTTGCAAGCGGTTTCTTGAAGTTGGTGATGGGATTATGTTGGTGACGAGGCATTGGCTACCTTAAGAGAGTCATAGTGCTTCCTGCCAGTTGCTCACCCAAATACACATTTTGAGATACTGTGGCCAGTGTGCCTGAAGCGATACGCCACTAGTTGTGTATCTTAAGAGAAACATCGTTACTCTTGCCAGCGGTTTCTTGACTTTGAAGCTGTGATAATACTGGTGACGAGATATTGGCTACCCTAAGAGAGTCACAGTGTTTCGTGCCAGTTGCTCACCCAAATACACATTTTTTAGATACTGTTTCCAGTGTGCCTGAAGCGATACGCCACTAGTTGTGTATCTTAAGAGAAACATCGTTACTTTTGAAGGGGGTTTCTAGAAGTTGCTGATTTGATTGTGCTGGTGACGAAGCATTGGCTACCTCAAGAGAGTCATAGAGTTTCCTGCCAGTTCTTCACCCAAATACACATTTTTTAGATACTCTTTCCAGTCTGCCTGATAGCTACGCCACTAGTTGTGTATCTTAAGAGTCATTGTAACTTTTGCTAGGGGTTTCTTGAAGTTGCTGATGTGATTATGCTGGTGACGAGGCATTGGCTACCCTATGAGTGTCATAGTGATTCCTGCTAGTTGCTCACCCAAATACACATTTTTTTGATACTTTGGCCAGTCTGCCTCAAGTGACACCCCACTAGCTGTGTATCTTATGAGAAGCTTCGTTACCTTTGCAAGCGGTTTCTTGAAGTTGGTGATGGGATTATGTTGGTGACGAGGCATTGGCTATCTTAAGAGAGTCATAGTGCTTCCGGCCAGTTGCTCACCCAAATACACATTTTGAGATACTGTGGCCAGTCTGCCTGAAGCGATACGCCACTAGTTGTGTATCTTAAGAGAAACATCGTTACTCTTGCCAGCGGTTTCTTGACTTTGAAGATGTGATTATACTGGTGACGAGATATTGGTTTCCCTAAGAGAGTCACAGTGTTTCGTGCCAGTTGCTCACCCAAATACACATTTTTTAGATACTGTTTCCAGTGTGCCTGAAGCGATAAGCCACTAGTTGTGTATCTTAAGAGAAACATCGTTACTTTTGCCAGGGGTTTCTAGAAGTTGCTGATTTGATTCTGCTGGTGACGAGGCATTGGCTACCTCAAGAGAGTCATAGAGATTCCTGCCAGTTCTTCACCCAAATACACATTTTTTAGATACTCTTTCCAGTCTGCCTGAAGCGATACGCCACTAGTTGTGTATCTTAAGAGAAACATCGTTACTCTTGCCAGCGGTTTCTTGACTTTGAAGATGTGATAGTACTGGTGACGGGATATTGGCTACCCTAAGAGAGTCACAGTGTTTCCTGCCAGTTGCTCATCCAAATACACATTTTTAGATACTCTTTCCAGTCTGCCTGATAGCTACGCCACTAGTTGTGTAACTTAGAGTCATTGTAACTTTTGCCAGGGGTTTCTTGAAGTTGCTGATGTGATTATGCTGGTGACGAGGCATTGGCTACCCTACGAGTGTCATAGTGATTCCTGCTAGTTGCTCACCCAAATACACATTTTTTTGATACTTTGGTCAGTCTGCCTCAAGTGACACCCCAATAGCTGTGTATCTTATGAGAAGCTTCGTTACCTTTGCAAGCGGTTTCTTGAAGTTGGTGATGGGATTATGTTGGTGACGAGGCATTGGCTACCTTAAGAGAGACATAGTGCTTCCTGCCAGTTGCTCACCCAAATACACATTTTGAGATACTGTGGCCAGTCTGCCTGAAGCGATACGCCACTAGTTGTGTATCTTAAGAGAAACATCGTTACTCTTGCCAGCGGTTTCTTGACTTTGAAGATGTGATTATACTGGTGACGAGATATTGGCTACCCTAAGAGAGTCACAGTGTTTCGTGCCAGTTGCTCACCCAAATACACATTTTTTAGATACTGTTTCCAGTGTGCCTGAAGCGATACGCCACTAGTTGTGTATCTTAAGAGAAACATCGTTACTTTTGCCAGGGGTTTCTAGAAGTTGCTGATTTGATTCTGCTGGTGACGAGGCATTGGCTACCTCAAGAGAGTCATAGAGATTCCTGCCAGTTCTTCACCCAAATACACATTTTTTAGATACTCTTTCCAGTCTGCCTGATAGCTACGCCACTAGTTGTGTATCTTAAGAGTCATTGTAACTTTTGCTAGGGGTTTCTTGAAGTTGCTGATGTGATTATGCTGGTGACGAGGCATTGGCTACCCTATGAGTGTCATAGTGATTCCTGCTAGTTGCTCACCCAAATACACATGTTTTTGATACTTTGGCCAGTCTGCCTCAAGTGACACCCCACTAGCTGTGTATCTTATGAGAAGCTTCGTTACCTTTGCAAGCGGTTTCTTGAAGTTGGTGATGGGATTATGTTGGTGACGAGGCATTGGCTACCTTAAGAGAGTCATAGTGCTTCCGGCCAGTTGCTCACCCAAATACACATTTTGAGATACTGTGGCCAGTCTGCCTGAAGCGATACGCCACTAGTTGTGTATCTTAAGAGAAACATCGTTACTCTTGCCAGCGGTTTCTTGACTTTGAAGATGTGATTATACTGGTGACGAGATATTGGTTTCCCTAAGAGAGTCACAGTGTTTCGTGCCAGTTGCTCACCCAAATACACATTTTTTAGATACTGTTTCCAGTGTGCCTGAAGCGATAAGCCACTAGTTGTGTATCTTAAGAGAAACATCGTTACTTTTGCCAGGGGTTTCTAGAAGTTGCTGATTTGATTCTGCTGGTGACGAGGCATTGGCTACCTCAAGAGAGTCATAGAGATTCCTGCCAGTTCTTCACCCAAATACACATTTTTTAGATACTCTTTTCAGTCTGCCTGAAGCGATACGCCACTAGTTGTGTATCTTAAGAGAAACATCGTTACTCTTGCCAGCGGTTTCTTGACTTTGAAGATGTGATAGTACTGGTGACGAGATATTGGCTACCCTAAGAGAGTCACAGTGTGTCCTGCCAGTTGCTCATCCAAATACACATTTTTTAGATACTCTTTCCAGTCTGCCTGATAGCTACGCCACTAGTTGTGTAACTTAGAGTCATTGTAACTTTTGCCAGGGGTTTCTTGAAGTTGCTGATGTGATTATGCTGGTGACGAGGCATTGGCTACCCTACGAGTGTCATAGTGATTCCTGCTAGTTGCTCACCCAAATACACATTTTTTTGATACTTTGGTCAGTCTGCCTCAAGTGACACCCCAATAGCTGTGTATCTTATGAGAAGCTTCGTTACCTTTGCAAGCGGTTTCTTGAAGTTGGTGATGGGATTATGTTGGTGACGAGGCATTGGCTACCTTAAGAGAGACATAGTGCTTCCTGCCAGTTGCTCACCCAAATACACATTTTGAGATACTGTGGCCAGTCTGCCTGAAGCGATACGCCACTAGTTGTGTATCTTAAGAGAAACATCGTTACTCTTGCCAGCGGTTTCTTGACTTTGAAGCTGTGAATATACTGGTGACGAGATATTGGCTACCCTAAGAGAGTCACAGTGTTTCGTGCCAGTTGCTCACCCAAATACACATTTTTTAGATACTGTTTCCAGTGTGCCTGAAGCGATACGCCACTAGTTGTGTATCTTAAGAGAAACATCGTTACTTTTGAAGGGGGTTTCTAGAAGTTGCTGATTTGATTCTGCTGGTGACGAAGCATTGGCTACCTCAAGAGAGTCATAGAGATTCCTGCCAGTTCTTCACCCAAATACACATTTTTTAGATACTCTTTCCAGTCTGCCTGATAGCTACGCCACTAGTTGTGTATCTTAAGAGTCATTGTAACTTTTGCCAGGTGTTTCTTGAAGTTGCTGATGTGATTATGCTGGTGACGAGGCATTGGCTACCATATGAGTATCATAGTGATTCCTGCTAGTTGCTCACCCAAATACACATTTTTTTGATACTTTGGCCAGTCTGCCTCAAGTGACACCCCACTAGCTATGTATCTTATGAGAAGCGTCGTTACCTTTGCAAGCGGTTTCTTGAAGTTGGTGATGGGATTATGTTGGTGACGAGGCATTGGCTACCTTAAGAGAGTCATAGTGCTTCCTGCCAGTTGCTCACCCAAATACACATTTTGAGATACTGTGGCCAGTGTGCCTGAAGCGATACGCCACTAGTTGTGTATCTTAAGAGAAACATCGTTACTCTTGCCAGCGGTTTCTTGACTTTGAAGCTGTGATAATACTGGTGACGAGATATTGGCTACCCTAAGAGAGTCACAGTGTTTCGTGCCAGTTGCTCACCCAAATACACATTTTTTAGATACTGTTTCCAGTGTGCCTGAAGCGATACGCCACTAGTTGTGTATCTTAAGAGAAACATCGTTACTTTTGAAGGGGGTTTCTAGAAGTTGCTGATTTGATTGTGCTGGTGACGAAGCATTGGCTACCTCAAGAGAGTCATAGAGTTTCCTGCCAGTTCTTCACCCAAATACACATTTTTTAGATACTCTTTCCAGTCTGCCTGATAGCTACGCCACTAGTTGTGTATCTTAAGAGTCATTGTAACTTTTGCTAGGGGTTTCTTGAAGTTGCTGATGTGATTATGCTGGTGACGAGGCATTGGCTACCCTATGAGTGTCATAGTGATTCCTGCTAGTTGCTCACCCAAATACACATTTTTTTGATACTTTGGCCAGTCTGCCTCAAGTGACACCCCACTAGCTGTGTATCTTATGAGAAGCTTCGTTACCTTTGCAAGCGGTTTCTTGAAGTTGGTGATGGGATTATGTTGGTGACGAGGCATTGGCTATCTTAAGAGAGTCATAGTGCTTCCGGCCAGTTGCTCACCCAAATACACATTTTGAGATACTGTGGCCAGTCTGCCTGAAGCGATACGCCACTAGTTGTGTATCTTAAGAGAAACATCGTTACTCTTGCCAGCGGTTTCTTGACTTTGAAGATGTGATAGTACTGGTGACGAGATATTGGCTACCCTAAGAGAGTCACAGTGTGTCCTGCCAGTTGCTCATCCAAATACACATTTTTTAGATACTCTTTCCAGTCTGCCTGATAGCTACGCCACTAGTTGTGTAACTTAGAGTCATTGTAACTTTTGCCAGGGGTTTCTTGAAGTTGCTGATGTGATTATGCTGGTGACGAGGCATTGGCTACCCTACGAGTGTCATAGTGATTCCTGCTAGTTGCTCACCCAAATACACATTTTTTTGATACTTTGGTCAGTCTGCCTCAAGTGACACCCCAATAGCTGTGTATCTTATGAGAAGCTTCGTTACCTTTGCAAGCGGTTTCTTGAAGTTGGTGATGGGATTATGTTGGTGACGAGGCATTGGCTACCTTAAGAGAGACATAGTGCTTCCTGCCAGTTGCTCACCCAAATACACATTTTGAGATACTGTGGCCAGTCTGCCTGAAGCGATACGCCACTAGTTGTGTATCTTAAGAGAAACATCGTTACTCTTGCCAGCGGTTTCTTGACTTTGAAGCTGTGAATATACTGGTGACGAGATATTGGCTACCCTAAGAGAGTCACAGTGTTTCGTGCCAGTTGCTCACCCAAATACACATTTTTTAGATACTGTTTCCAGTGTGCCTGAAGCGATACGCCACTAGTTGTGTATCTTAAGAGAAACATCGTTACTTTTGAAGGGGGTTTCTAGAAGTTGCTGATTTGATTCTGCTGGTGACGAAGCATTGGCTACCTCAAGAGAGTCATAGAGATTCCTGCCAGTTCTTCACCCAAATACACATTTTTTAGATACTCTTTCCAGTCTGCCTGATAGCTACGCCACTAGTTGTGTATCTTAAGAGTCATTGTAACTTTTGCCAGGTGTTTCTTGAAGTTGCTGATGTGATTATGCTGGTGACGAGACATTGGCTACCATATGAGTATCATAGTGATTCCTGCTAGTTGCTCACCCAAATACACATTTTTTTGATACTTTGGCCAGTCTGCCTCAAGTGACACCCCACTAGCTGTGTATCTTATGAGAAGCGTCGTTACCTTTGCAAGCGGTTTCTTGAAGTTGGTGATGGGATTATGTTGGTGACGAGGCATTGGCTACCTTAAGAGAGTCATAGTGCTTCCTGCCAGTTGCTCACCCAAATACACATTTTGAGATACTGTGGCCAGTGTGCCTGAAGCGATACGCCACTAGTTGTGTATCTTAAGAGAAACATCGTTACTCTTGCCAGCGGTTTCTTGACTTTGAAGCTGTGATAATACTGGTGACGAGATATTGGCTACCCTAAGAGAGTCACAGTGTTTCGTGCCAGTTGCTCACCCAAATACACATTTTTTAGATACTGTTTCCAGTGTGCCTGAAGCGATACGCCACTAGTTGTGTATCTTAAGAGAAACATCGTTACTTTTGAAGGGGGTTTCTAGAAGTTGCTGATTTGATTGTGCTGGTGACGAAGCATTGGCTACCTCAAGAGAGTCATAGAGTTTCCTGCCAGTTCTTCACCCAAATACACATTTTTTAGATACTCTTTCCAGTCTGCCTGATAGCTACGCCACTAGTAGTGTATCTTAAGAGTCATTGTAACTTTTGCTAGGGGTTTCTTGAAGTTGCTGATGTGATTATGCTGGTGACGAGGCATTGGCTACCCTATGAGTGTCATAGTGATTCCTGCTAGTTGCTCACCCAAATACACATTTTTTTGATACTTTGGCCAGTCTGCCTCAAGTGACACCCCACTAGCTGTGTATCTTATGAGAAGCTTCGTTACCTTTGCAAGCGGTTTCTTGAAGTTGGTGATGGGATTATGTTGGTGACGAGGCATTGGCTATCTTAAGAGAGTCATAGTGCTTCCGGCCAGTTGCTCACCCAAATACACATTTTGAGATACTGTGGCCAGTCTGCCTGAAGCGATACGCCACTAGTTGTGTATCTTAAGAGAAACATCGTTACTCTTGCCAGCGGTTTCTTGACTTTGAAGATGTGATTATACTGGTGACGAGATATTGGTTTCCCTAAGAGAGTCACAGTGTTTCGTGCCAGTTGCTCACCCAAATACACATTTTTTAGATACTGTTTCCAGTGTGCCTGAAGCGATAAGCCACTAGTTGTGTATCTTAAGAGAAACATCGTTACTTTTGCCATAGGTTTCTAGAAGTTGCTGATTTGATTCTGCTGGTGACGAGGCATTGGCTACCTCAAGAGAGTCATAGAGATTCCTGCCAGTTCTTCACCCAAATACACATTTTTTAGATACTCTTTCCAGTCTGCCTGAAGCGATACGCCACTAGTTGTGTATCTTAAGAGAAACATCGTTACTCTTGCCAGCGGTTTCTTGACTTTGAAGATGTGATAGTACTGGTGACGGGATATTGGCTACCCTAAGAGAGTCACAGTGTTTCCTGCCAGTTGCTCATCCAAATACACATTTTTTAGATACTCTTTCCAGTCTGCCTGATAGCTACGCCACTAGTTGTGTAACTTAGAGTCATTGTAACTTTTGCCAGGGGTTTCTTGAAGTTGCTGATGTGATTATGCTGGTGACGAGGCATTGGCTACCCTACGAGTGTCATAGTGATTCCTGCTAGTTGCTCACCCAAATACACATTTTTTTGATACTTTGGTCAGTCTGCCTCAAGTGACACCCCAATAGCTGTGTATCTTATGAGAAGCTTCGTTACCTTTGCAAGCGGTTTCTTGAAGTTGGTGATGGGATTATGTTGGTGACGAGGCATTGGCTACCTTAAGAGAGACATAGTGCTTCCTGCCAGTTGCTCACCCAAATACACATTTTGAGATACTGTGGCCAGTCTGCCTGAAGCGATACGCCACTAGTTGTGTATCTTAAGAGAAACATCGTTACTCTTGCCAGCGGTTTCTTGACTTTGAAGCTGTGATTATACTGGTGACGAGATATTGGCTACCCTAAGAGAGTCACAGTGTTTCGTGCCAGTTGCTCACCCAAATACACATTTTTTAGATACTGTTTCCAGTGTGCCTGAAGCGATACGCCACTAGTTGTGTATCTTAAGAGAAACATCGTTACTTTTGCCAGGGGTTTCTAGAAGTTGCTGATTTGATTCTGCTGGTGACGAGGCATTGGCTACCTCAAGAGAGTCATAGAGATTCCTGCCAGTTCTTCACCCAAATACACATTTTTTAGATACTCTTTCCAGTCTGCCTGATAGCTACGCCACTAGTTGTGTATCTTAAGAGTCATTGTAACTTTTGCTAGGGGTTTCTTGAAGTTGCTGATGTGATTATGCTGGTGACGAGGCATTGGCTACCCTATGAGTGTCATAGTGATTCCTGCTAGTTGCTCACCCAAATGCACATTTTTTTGATACTTTGGCCAGTCTGCCTCAAGTGACACCCCACTAGCTGTGTATCTTATGAGAAGCTTCGTTACCTTTGCAAGCGGTTTCTTGAAGTTGGTGATGGGATTATGTTGGTGACGAGGCATTGGCTACCTTAAGAGAGTCATAGTGCTTCCGGCCAGTTGCTCACCCAAATACACATTTTGAGATACTGTGGCCAGTCTGCCTGAAGCGATACGCCACTAGTTGTGTATCTTAAGAGAAACATCGTTACTCTTGCCAGCGGTTTCTTGACTTTGAAGATGTGATTATACTGGTGACGAGATATTGGTTTCCCTAAGAGAGTCACAGTGTTTCGTGCCAGTTGCTCACCCAAATACACATTTTTTAGATACTGTTTCCAGTGTGCCTGAAGCGATAAGCCACTAGTTGTGTATCTTAAGAGAAACATCGTTACTTTTGCCAGGGGTTTCTAGAAGTTGCTGATTTGATTCTGCTGGTGACGAGGCATTGGCTACCTCAAGAGAGTCATAGAGATTCCTGCCAGTTCTTCACCCAAATACACATTTTTTAGATACTCTTTTCAGTCTGCCTGAAGCGATACGCCACTAGTTGTGTATCTTAAGAGAAACATCGTTACTCTTGCCAGCGGTTTCTTGACTTTGAAGATGTGATAGTACTGGTGACGAGATATTGGCTACGCTAAGAGAGTCACAGTGTGTCCTGCCAGTTGCTCATCCAAATACACATTTTTTAGATACTCTTTCCAGTCTGCCTGATAGCTACGCCACTAGTTGTGTAACTTAGAGTCATTGTAACTTTTGCCAGGGGTTTCTTGAAGTTGCTGATGTGATTATGCTGGTGACGAGGCATTGGCTACCCTACGAGTGTCATAGTGATTCCTGCTAGTTGCTCACCCAAATACACATTTTTTTGATACTTTGGTCAGTCTGCCTCAAGTGACACCCCAATAGCTGTGTATCTTATGAGAAGCTTCGTTACCTTTGCAAGCGGTTTCTTGAAGTTGGTGATGGGATTATGTTGGTGACGAGGCATTGGCTACCTTAAGAGAGACATAGTGCTTCCTGCCAGTTGCTCACCCAAATACACATTTTGAGATACTGTGGCCAGTCTGCCTGAAGCGATACGCCACTAGTTGTGTATCTTAAGAGAAACATCGTTACTCTTGCCAGCGGTTTCTTGACTTTGAAGCTGTGAATATACTGGTGACGAGATATTGGCTACCCTAAGAGAGTCACAGTGTTTCGTGCCAGTTGCTCACCCAAATACACATTTTTTAGATACTGTTTCCAGTGTGCCTGAAGCGATACGCCACTAGTTGTGTATCTTAAGAGAAACATCGTTACTTTTGAAGGGGGTTTCTAGAAGTTGCTGATTTGATTCTGCTGGTGACGAAGCATTGGCTACCTCAAGAGAGTCATAGAGATTCCTGCCAGTTCTTCACCCAAATACACATTTTTTAGATACTCTTTCCAGTCTGCCTGATAGCTACGCCACTAGTTGTGTATCTTAAGAGTCATTGTAACTTTTGCCAGGTGTTTCTTGAAGTTGCTGATGTGATTATGCTGGTGACGAGGCATTGGCTACCATATGAGTATCATAGTGATTCCTGCTAGTTGCTCACCCAAATACACATTTTTTTGATACTTTGGCCAGTCTGCCTCAAGTGACACCCCACTAGCTGTGTATCTTATGAGAAGCGTCGTTACCTTTGCAAGCGGTTTCTTGAAGTTGGTGATGGGATTATGTTGGTGACGAGGCATTGGCTACCTTAAGAGAGTCATAGTGCTTCCTGCCAGTTGCTCACCCAAATACACATTTTGAGATACTGTGGCCAGTGTGCCTGAAGCGATACGCCACTAGTTGTGTATCTTAAGAGAAACATCGTTACTCTTGCCAGCGGTTTCTTGACTTTGAAGCTGTGATAATACTGGTGACGAGATATTGGCTACCCTAAGAGAGTCACAGTGTTTCGTGCCAGTTGCTCACCCAAATACACATTTTTTAGATACTGTTTCCAGTGTGCCTGAAGCGATACGCCACTAGTTGTGTATCTTAAGAGAAACATCGTTACTTTTGAAGGGGGTTTCTAGAAGTTGCTGATTTGATTGTGCTGGTGACGAAGCATTGGCTACCTCAAGAGAGTCATAGAGTTTCCTGCCAGTTCTTCACCCAAATACACATTTTTTAGATACTCTTTCCAGTCTGCCTGATAGCTACGCCACTAGTTGTGTATCTTAAGAGTCATTGTAACTTTTGCTAGGGGTTTCTTGAAGTTGCTGATGTGATTATGCTGGTGACGAGGCATTGGCTACCCTATGAGTGTCATAGTGATTCCTGCTAGTTGCTCACCCAAATACACATTTTTTTGATACTTTGGCCAGTCTGCCTCAAGTGACACCCCACTAGCTGTGTATCTTATGAGAAGCTTCGTTACCTTTGCAAGCGGTTTCTTGAAGTTGGTGATGGGATTATGTTGGTGACGAGGCATTGGCTATCTTAAGAGAGTCATAGTGCTTCCGGCCAGTTGCTCACCCAAATACACATTTTGAGATACTGTGGCCAGTCTGCCTGAAGCGATACGCCACTAGTTGTGTATCTTAAGAGAAACATCGTTACTCTTGCCAGCGGTTTCTTGACTTTGAAGATGTGATTATACTGGTGACGAGATATTGGTTTCCCTAAGAGAGTCACAGTGTTTCGTGCCAGTTGCTCACCCAAATACACATTTTTTAGATACTGTTTCCAGTGTGCCTGAAGCGATAAGCCACTAGTTGTGTATCTTAAGAGAAACATCGTTACTTTTGCCAGGGGTTTCTAGAAGTTGCTGATTTGATTCTGCTGGTGACGAGGCATTGGCTACCTCAAGAGAGTCATAGAGATTCCTGCCAGTTCTTCACCCAAATACACATTTTTTAGATACTCTTTCCAGTCTGCCTGAAGCGATACGCCACTAGTTGTGTATCTTAAGAGAAACATCGTTACTCTTGCCAGCGGTTTCTTGACTTTGAAGATGTGATAGTACTGGTGACGGGATATTGGCTACCCTAAGAGAGTCACAGTGTTTCCTGCCAGTTGCTCATCCAAATACACATTTTTTAGATACTCTTTCCAGTCTGCCTGATAGCTACGCCACTAGTTGTGTAACTTAGAGTCATTGTAACTTTTGCCAGGGGTTTCTTGAAGTTGCTGATGTGATTATGCTGGTGACGAGGCATTGGCTACCCTACGAGTGTCATAGTGATTCCTGCTAGTTGCTCACCCAAATACACATTTTTTTGATACTTTGGTCAGTCTGCCTCAAGTGACACCCCAATAGCTGTGTATCTTATGAGAAGCTTCGTTACCTTTGCAAGCGGTTTCTTGAAGTTGGTGATGGGATTATGTTGGTGACGAGGCATTGGCTACCTTAAGAGAGACATAGTGCTTCCTGCCAGTTGCTCACCCAAATACACATTTTGAGATACTGTGGCCAGTCTGCCTGAAGCGATACGCCACTAGTTGTGTATCTTAAGAGAAACATCGTTACTCTTGCCAGCGGTTTCTTGACTTTGAAGCTGTGATTATACTGGTGACGAGATATTGGCTACCCTAAGAGAGTCACAGTGTTTCGTGCCAGTTGCTCACCCAAATACACATTTTTTAGATACTGTTTCCAGTGTGCCTGAAGCGATACGCCACTAGTTGTGTATCTTAAGAGAAACATCGTTACTTTTGAAGGGGGTTTCTAGAAGTTGCTGATTTGATTCTGCTGGTGACGAAGCATTGGCTACCTCAAGAGAGTCATAGAGATTCCTGCCAGTTCTTCACCCAAATACACATTTTTTAGATACTCTTTCCAGTCTGCCTGATAGCTACGCCACTAGTTGTGTATCTTAAGAGTCATTGTAACTTTTGCCAGGTGTTTCTTGAAGTTGCTGATGTGATTATGCTGGTGACGAGGCATTGGCTACCATATGAGTATCATAGTGATTCCTGCTAGTTGCTCACCCAAATACACATTTTTTTGATACTTTGGCCAGTCTGCCTCAAGTGACACCCCACTAGCTGTGTATCTTATGAGAAGCGTCGTTACCTTTGCAAGCGGTTTCTTGAAGTTGGTGATGGGATTATGTTGGTGACGAGGCATTGGCTACCTTAAGAGAGTCATAGTGCTTCCTGCCAGTTGCTCACCCAAATACACATTTTGAGATACTGTGGCCAGTGTGCCTGAAGCGATACGCCACTAGTTGTGTATCTTAAGAGAAACATCGTTACTCTTGCCAGCGGTTTCTTGACTTTGAAGCTGTGATAATACTGGTGACGAGATATTGGCTACCCTAAGAGAGTCACAGTGTTTCGTGCCAGTTGCTCACCCAAATACACATTTTTTAGATACTGTTTCCAGTGTGCCTGAAGCGATACGCCACTAGTTGTGTATCTTAAGAGAAACATCGTTACTTTTGAAGGGGGTTTCTAGAAGTTGCTGATTTGATTGTGCTGGTGACGAAGCATTGGCTACCTCAAGAGAGTCATAGAGTTTCCTGCCAGTTCTTCACCCAAATACACATTTTTTAGATACTCTTTCCAGTCTGCCTGATAGCTACGCCACTAGTTGTGTATCTTAAGAGTCATTGTAACTTTTGCTAGGGGTTTCTTGAAGTTGCTGATGTGATTATGCTGGTGACGAGGCATTGGCTACCCTATGAGTGTCATAGTGATTCCTTCTAGTTGCTCACCCAAATACACATTTTTTTGATACTTTGGCCAGTCTGCCTCAAGTGACACCCCACTAGCTGTGTATCTTATGAGAAGCTTCGTTACCTTTGCAAGCGGTTTCTTGAAGTTGGTGATGGGATTATGTTGGTGACGAGGCATTGGCTATCTTAAGAGAGTCATAGTGCTTCCGGCCAGTTGCTCACCCAAATACACATTTTGAGATACTGTGGCCAGTCTGCCTGAAGCGATACGCCACTAGTTGTGTATCTTAAGAGAAACATCGTTACTCTTGCCAGCGGTTTCCTGACTTTGAAGATGTGATTATACTGGTGACGAGATATTGGTTTCCCTAAGAGAGTCACAGTGTTTCGTGCCAGTTGCTCACCCAAATACACATTTTTTAGATACTGTTTCCAGTGTGCCTGAAGCGATAAGCCACTAGTTGTGTATCTTAAGAGAAACATCGTTACTTTTGCCAGGGGTTTCTAGAAGTTGCTGATTTGATTCTGCTGGTGACGAGGCATTGGCTACCTCAAGAGAGTCATAGAGATTCCTGCCAGTTCTTCACCCAAATACACATTTTTTAGATACTCTTTCCAGTCTGCCTGAAGCGATACGCCACTAGTTGTGTATCTTAAGAGAAACATCGTTACTCTTGCCAGCGGTTTCTTGACTTTGAAGATGTGATAGTACTGGTGACGGGATATTGGCTACCCTAAGAGAGTCACAGTGTTTCCTGCCAGTTGCTCATCCAAATACACATTTTTTAGATACTCTTTCCAGTCTGCCTGATAGCTACGCCACTAGTTGTGTAACTTAGAGTCATTGTAACTTTTGCCAGGGGTTTCTTGAAGTTGCTGATGTGATTATGCTGGTGACGAGGCATTGGCTACCCTATGAGTGTCATAGTGATTCCTGCTAGTTGCTCACCCAAATACACATTTTTTTGATACTTTGGCCAGTCTGCCTCAAGTGACACCCCACTAGCTGTGTATCTTATGAGAAGCGTCGTTACCTTTGCAAGCGGTTTCTTGAAGTTGGTGATGGGATTATGTTGGTGACGAGGCATTGGCTACCTTAAGAGAGTCATAGTGCTTCCTGCCAGTTGCTCACCCAAATACACATTTTGAGATACTGTGGCCAGTGTGCCTGAAGCGATACGCCACTAGTTGTGTATCTTAAGAGAAACATCGTTACTCTTGCCAGCGGTTTCTTGACTTTGAAGCTGTGATAATACTGGTGACGAGATATTGGCTACCCTAAGAGAGTCACAGTGTTTCGTGCCAGTTGCTCACCCAAATACACATTTTTTAGATACTGTTTCCAGTGTGCCTGAAGCGATACGCCACTAGTTGTGTATCTTAAGAGAAACATCGTTACTTTTGAAGGGGGTTTCTAGAAGTTGCTGATTTGATTGTGCTGGTGACGAAGCATTGGCTACCTCAAGAGAGTCATAGAGTTTCCTGCCAGTTCTTCACCCAAATACACATTTTTTAGATACTCTTTCCAGTCTGCCTGATAGCTACGCCACTAGTTGTGTATCTTAAGAGTCATTGTAACTTTTGCTAGGGGTTTCTTGAAGTTGCTGATGTGATTATGCTGGTGACGAGGCATTGGCTACCCTATGAGTGTCATAGTGATTCCTGCTAGTTGCTCACCCAAATACACATTTTTTTGATACTTTGGCCAGTCTGCCTCAAGTGACACCCCACTAGCTGTGTATCTTATGAGAAGCTTCGTTACCTTTGCAAGCGGTTTCTTGAAGTTGGTGATGGGATTATGTTGGTGACGAGGCATTGGCTATCTTAAGAGAGTCATAGTGCTTCCGGCCAGTTGCTCACCCAAATACACATTTTGAGATACTGTGGCCAGTCTGCCTGAAGCGATACGCCACTAGTTGTGTATCTTAAGAGAAACATCGTTACTCTTGCCAGCGGTTTCTTGACTTTGAAGATGTGATTATACTGGTGACGAGATATTGGTTTCCCTAAGAGAGTCACAGTGTTTCGTGCCAGTTGCTCACCCAAATACACATTTTTTAGATACTGTTTCCAGTGTGCCTGAAGCGATAAGCCACTAGTTGTGTATCTTAAGAGAAACATCGTTACTTTTGCCAGGGGTTTCTAGAAGTTGCTGATTTGATTCTGCTGGTGACGAGGCATTGGCTACCTCAAGAGAGTCATAGAGATTCCTGCCAGTTCTTCACCCAAATACACATTTTTTAGATACTCTTTCCAGTCTGCCTGAAGCGATACGCCACTAGTTGTGTATCTTAAGAGAAACATCGTTACTCTTGCCAGCGGTTTCTTGACTTTGAAGATGTGATAGTACTGGTGACGGGATATTGGCTACCCTAAGAGAGTCACAGTGTTTCCTGCCAGTTGCTCATCCAAATACACATTTTTTAGATACTCTTTCCAGTCTGCCTGATAGCTACGCCACTAGTTGTGTAACTTAGAGTCATTGTAACTTTTGCCAGGGGTTTCTTGAAGTTGCTGATGTGATTATGCTGGTGACGAGGCATTGGCTACCCTACGAGTGTCATAGTGATTCCTGCTAGTTGCTCACCCAAATACACATTTTTTTGATACTTTGGTCAGTCTGCCTCAAGTGACACCCCAATAGCTGTGTATCTTATGAGAAGCTTCGTTACCTTTGCAAGCGGTTTCTTGAAGTTGGTGATGGGATTATGTTGGTGACGAGGCATTGGCTACCTTAAGAGAGACATAGTGCTTCCTGCCAGTTGCTCACCCAAATACACATTTTGAGATACTGTGGCCAGTCTGCCTGAAGCGATACGCCACTAGTTGTGTATCTTAAGAGAAACATCGTTACTCTTGCCAGCGGTTTCTTGACTTTGAAGCTGTGATTATACTGGTGACGAGATATTGGCTACCCTAAGAGAGTCACAGTGTTTCGTGCCAGTTGCTCACCCAAATACACATTTTTTAGATACTGTTTCCAGTGTGCCTGAAGCGATACGCCACTAGTTGTGTATCTTAAGAGAAACATCGTTACTTTTGAAGGGGGTTTCTAGAAGTTGCTGATTTGATTCTGCTGGTGACGAAGCATTGGCTACCTCAAGAGAGTCATAGAGATTCCTGCCAGTTCTTCACCCAAATACACATTTTTTAGATACTCTTTCCAGTCTGCCTGATAGCTACGCCACTAGTTGTGTATCTTAAGAGTCATTGTAACTTTTGCCAGGTGTTTCTTGAAGTTGCTGATGTGATTATGCTGGTGACGAGGCATTGGCTACCATATGAGTATCATAGTGATTCCTGCTAGTTGCTCACCCAAATACACATTTTTTTGATACTTTGGCCAGTCTGCCTCAAGTGACACCCCACTAGCTGTGTATCTTATGAGAAGCGTCGTTACCTTTGCAAGCGGTTTCTTGAAGTTGGTGATGGGATTATGTTGGTGACGAGGCATTGGCTACCTTAAGAGAGTCATAGTGCTTCCTGCCAGTTGCTCACCCAAATACACATTTTGAGATACTGTGGCCAGTGTGCCTGAAGCGATACGCCACTAGTTGTGTATCTTAAGAGAAACATCGTTACTCTTGCCAGCGGTTTCTTGACTTTGAAGCTGTGATAATACTGGTGACGAGATATTGGCTACCCTAAGAGAGTCACAGTGTTTCGTGCCAGTTGCTCACCCAAATACACATTTTTTAGATACTGTTTCCAGTGTGCCTGAAGCGATACGCCACTAGTTGTGTATCTTAAGAGAAACATCGTTACTTTTGAAGGGGGTTTCTAGAAGTTGCTGATTTGATTGTGCTGGTGACGAAGCATTGGCTACCTCAAGAGAGTCATAGAGTTTCCTGCCAGTTCTTCACCCAAATACACATTTTTTAGATACTCTTTCCAGTCTGCCTGATAGCTACGCCACTAGTTGTGTATCTTAAGAGTCATTGTAACTTTTGCTAGGGGTTTCTTGAAGTTGCTGATGTGATTATGCTGGTGACGAGGCATTGGCTACCCTATGAGTGTCATAGTGATTCCTTCTAGTTGCTCACCCAAATACACATTTTTTTGATACTTTGGCCAGTCTGCCTCAAGTGACACCCCACTAGCTGTGTATCTTATGAGAAGCTTCGTTACCTTTGCAAGCGGTTTCTTGAAGTTGGTGATGGGATTATGTTGGTGACGAGGCATTGGCTATCTTAAGAGAGTCATAGTGCTTCCGGCCAGTTGCTCACCCAAATACACATTTTGAGATACTGTGGCCAGTCTGCCTGAAGCGATACGCCACTAGTTGTGTATCTTAAGAGAAACATCGTTACTCTTGCCAGCGGTTTCCTGACTTTGAAGATGTGATTATACTGGTGACGAGATATTGGTTTCCCTAAGAGAGTCACAGTGTTTCGTGCCAGTTGCTCACCCAAATACACATTTTTTAGATACTGTTTCCAGTGTGCCTGAAGCGATAAGCCACTAGTTGTGTATCTTAAGAGAAACATCGTTACTTTTGCCAGGGGTTTCTAGAAGTTGCTGATTTGATTCTGCTGGTGACGAGGCATTGGCTACCTCAAGAGAGTCATAGAGATTCCTGCCAGTTCTTCACCCAAATACACATTTTTTAGATACTCTTTCCAGTCTGCCTGAAGCGATACGCCACTAGTTGTGTATCTTAAGAGAAACATCGTTACTCTTGCCAGCGGTTTCTTGACTTTGAAGATGTGATAGTACTGGTGACGGGATATTGGCTACCCTAAGAGAGTCACAGTGTTTCCTGCCAGTTGCTCATCCAAATACACATTTTTTAGATACTCTTTCCAGTCTGCCTGATAGCTACGCCACTAGTTGTGTAACTTAGAGTCATTGTAACTTTTGCCAGGGGTTTCTTGAAGTTGCTGATGTGATTATGCTGGTGACGAGGCATTGGCTACCCTATGAGTGTCATAGTGATTCCTGCTAGTTGCTCACCCAAATACACATTTTTTTGATACTTTGGTCAGTCTGCCTCAAGTGACACCCCAATAGCTGTGTATCTTATGAGAAGCTTCGTTACCTTTGCAAGCGGTTTCTTGAAGTTGGTGATGGGATTATGTTGGTGACGAGGCATTGGCTACCTTAAGAGAGACATAGTGCTTCCTGCCAGTTGCTCACCCAAATACACATTTTGAGATACTGTGGCCAGTCTGCCTGAAGCGATACGCCACTAGTTGTGTATCTTAAGAGAAACATCGTTACTCTTGCCAGCGGTTTCTTGACTTTGAAGCTGTGATTATACTGGTGACGAGATATTGGCTACCCTAAGAGAGTCACAGTGTTTCGTGCCAGTTGCTCACCCAAATACACATTTTTTAGATACTGTTTCCAGTGTGCCTGAAGCGATACGCCACTAGTTGTGTATCTTAAGAGAATCATCGTTACTTTTGAAGGGGGTTTCTAGAAGTTGCTGATTTGATTCTGCTGGTGACGAAGCATTGGCTACCTCAAGAGAGTCATAGAGATTCCTGCCAGTTCTTCACCCAAATACACATTTTTTAGATACTCTTTCCAGTCTGCCTGATAGCTACGCCACTAGTTGTGTATCTTAGGAGTCATTGTAACTTTTGCCAGGTGTTTCTTGAAGTTGCTGATGTGATTATGCTGGTGACGAGGCATTGGCTACCATATGAGTATCATAGTGATTCCTGCTAGTTGCTCACCCAAATACACATTTTTTTGATACTTTGGCCAGTCTGCCTCAAGTGACACCCCACTAGCTGTGTATCTTATGAGAAGCGTCGTTACCTTTGCAAGCGGTTTCTTGAAGTTGGTGATGGGATTATGTTGGTGACGAGGCATTGGCTACCTTAAGAGAGTCATAGTGCTTCCTGCCAGTTGCTCACCCAAATACACATTTTGAGATACTGTGGCCAGTCTGCCTGAAGCGATACGCCACTAGTTGTGTATCTTAAGAGAAACATCGTTACTCTTGCCAGCGGTTTCTTGACTTTGAAGCTGTGATTATACTGGTGACGAGATATTGGCTACCCTAAGAGAGTCACAGTGTTTCGTGCCAGTTGCTCACCCAAATACACATTTTTTAGATACTGTTTCCAGTGTGCCTGAAGCGATACGCCACTAGTTGTGTATCTTAAGAGAAACATCGTTACTTTTGCTAGGGTTTCTAGAAGTTGCTGATTTGATTCTGCTGGTGACGAGGCATTGGCTACCTCAAGAGAGTCATATAGATTCCTGCCAGTTCTTCACCCAAATACACATTTTTTAGATACTCTTTCCAGTCTGCCTGATAGCTACGCCACTAGTTGTGTATCTTAAGAGTCATTGTAACTTTTGCCAGGGGTTTCTTGAAGTTGCTGATGTGATTATGCTGGTGACGAGGCATTGGCTACCCTATGAGTGTCATAGTGATTCCTGCTAGTTGCTCACCCAAATACACATTTTTTTGATACTTTGGCCAGTCTGCCTCAAGTGACACCCCACTAGCTGTGTATCTTATGAGAAGCTTCGTTACCTTTGCAAGCGGTTTCTTGAAGTTGGTGATGGGATTATGTTGGTGACGAGGCATTGGCTACCTTAAGAGAGTCATAGTGCTTCCTGCCAGTTGCTCACCCAAATACACATTTTGAGATACTGTGGCCAGTCTGCCTGAAGCGATACGCCACTAGTTGTGTATCTTAAGAGATACATCGTTACTCTTGCCAGCGGTTTCTTGACTTTGAAGCTGTGATTATACTGGTGACGAGATATTGGCTACCCTAAGAGAGTCACAGTGTTTCGTGCCAGTTGCTCACCCAAATACACATTTTTTAGATACTGTTTCCAGTGTGCCTGAAGCGATACGCCACTAGTTGTGTATCTGAAGAGAAACATCGTTACTTTTGCCAGGGGTTTCTAGAAGTTGCTGATTTGATTCTGCTGGTGACGAGGCATTGGCTACCTCAAGAGAGTCATAGAGATTCCTGCCAGTTCTTCACCCAAATACACATTTTTTAGATACTCTTTCCAGTCTGCCTGATAGCTACGCCACTAGTTGTGTATCTTAAGAGTCATTGTAACTTTTGCCAGGGGTTTCTTGAAGTTGCTGATGTGATTATGCTGGTGACGAGGCATTGGCTACCCTATGAGTGTCATAGTGATTCCTGCTAGTTGCTCACCCAAATACACATTTTTTTGATACTTTGGCCAGTCTGCCTCAAGTGACACCCCACTAGCTGTGTATCTTATGAGAAGCTTCGTTACCTTTGCAAGCGGTTTCTTGAAGTTGGTGATGGGATTATGTTGGTGACGAGGCATTGGCTACCTTAAGA